>NC_143459.1:30000-1230000 GCF_987193195.1 Phasianus colchicus | reverse complement strand
CCATTTTTGGCCCCAGACTCTCAGTTCTAGGGTTCACTGAATAAACAAAACCCCCATTTTAAGGGTCAAAGTCCACCATTATTAAGCAACAGCTGCTTTCTCTTGTGGACTACATCTCCCTGCATGCCTTGGAGCACTTCACGTGCCCAGTCAGCCAAAGGGAAGGGGAAATGTCCTTCTGTGAAGCAAAAAATAGTGTGAGGTCGTTATTGGTGTGTGTCAGCTCTTGGTAAAGCCTCTTTTTAGGGCCCAGCAGCTCCTTTTGGGGGCCCAGGCCTTGTCTTCAGACAGCAAAGCTTCATTATTGAGCCCACACTTTCAGTTCCAGGGCCAAAATCTTAATCCTTACATCCCACAGCATAATTTCAGGATCCAAAATTTAATTTCAGAGTTACAAGAACATACTTGTAGATGACCAGCAGTTCCTTTTTAGTGTTGAAAACTGGATTTGTGGGCCAAAACCACGTTCATGGTCTAAAACCTCCTTGGAGAGGTCAAATATCCTTTTTGGGGGCCCAAATTTTTAAGGTATAAATAATCATTTTTTAGGACACAGACTCGCTTTTCAGAGTCCAGATTTCCCTTTTTGCAGATCCAAAATGTACTTCTGGAAGGCATCCCCCTTTTTTTTAGGGCCCCAAACATCATCTGTGGGTCCAGAGCCTCATTTTTATGTTCTAAATCCCCATGATTCAGGCTTTTTTATAGATGCAAAGCCTCATTACAGAGATAGAGACTTGTTCAATCCAAAACCTCATTTTTACCATCCAAAGCCTCATTTTCAATCAAAACCCCATTCTGAGGGCTCAAAGCCTGATTTTGAGGGTCCAAAAGCAAAAATCAGGGTGCAAAACCTCCTTTTTCAGACCAAGTGCCCATTTTGAGGGCCTCATTTTGACCAGCATAGCTACGCATGGAGCTCCAGGCTGCACCTGGGGAGCACTGGGGTGTAGTGGGAGCACTGATGGAGCATTGGCTTTGCTTTAAATTGCTCTGGACCGGCAATAGGGGCCACTGGGAATCTTCTCTACGGTTATGGATAGCACTAGAGGGCGCTGGGAGTCTTTTCAGTGTCTATAGAAAGCACTGTGGGGGTATTTGGGGGGCCTTTTAACTACCGCTGAACAGCATTGGAGGGCACTGAGATTGTTGGGTAGCACTGGGGATCACTGACAGTGTTTTAAATGGCTCTGGACCATAGTGTGAGGGCTTGGGAGTCTTTTAAATTGGTCTGGACATCAAGGGGTGAAGGAGTGCTGTGTTTCGAAGTTTTCTGAGTAGCTCTGAATTATACTGGCAGTGTTTTAAATGGATCAGGACAGCACTGGGTGTCACTGAGAAGGAACTGGGGTTATCCAGAGAGCACTGGGGGGCATTGTGAGTGTTTTGTAAGGGTCTGGACAGCACTGGGTGTCACTGGGAGTGATTCAGAAGGCTCTAGAAAGCAATCAGGGACACTGGGGGTACCTCTCCACTACACTGGTGTCATTGGGTTTTTATTAGTCGGCTAGAGACAGTGCCCCAAGTACCCTCCCAGTATTGTGTAGAACTCCTCAATAATCTCCCAGTGCCTTCCAGTATTGCCTGCAGCCCCTGAGTACCTTCCCACTGCCTCCAGCCTCCCAGTACCCCCAGTTCTCCCTAAAATATCTCATCTACTTGACTGGTTTGGGGTTGTGATGCCTTTTCACTGTACTCCATCCACCCTCCTCAATCACAGAAAATCATAATTAAATAAGTACTGACACATACAAACAACTGTTTTGGGATCATAGAACTGTGACATAGGATAAGAAAGACATCCTCTTATACCAAAACCTCCCTGCTGGGCCAAAAGTTTAATGACTGAGGTACAGATCTGAATCCTACTTTTTCCTTCCAGCAGCTGACAATGGATCTTTGCAGGTACAACCACAGCACAGTAAACCTCCATGTGAGGCTGTTGGCCATCATCATCAGAGCATCCACCTGTTTCTTATTTTATTGCTCCCTACTTCATTCAATAGTCTCTACCCCAGAAGGCATGTATGATTAAAAGGCATTTATCTGGAATAAAGTTTTGTTTCTTGTGGTTTGGTGTTCAAGGAGAGGATGTAGTGTTCTGCAGATGTAGAATGGAAGATGGCTATCATCTCTATGCATGCCAGATTTGGAATTATTGAATGATTAGTAGTCACCAAATGAAACGGGGAGAGAATCCATCCTCTGGTTCCTAAGAAGCAGACAGACAGCCTTTGAAACTTGACTCATCTCTTCCTAAATCAGACACTGGGATAGATGGGGCCAGTTGCCAGGAGGTATCCATTCCTCTCCAGTGGTGATTAAGAGAGACAACAGAGCTCAGACTTTTACAACTAACAAAGACACCTCAAGATTCAGCTGTGGATTAAGACCCTTGAAAACAGGTATCAATGCATAATCTGGGAATCCAAAGCCTTTTCATAGTTGGTAAAAATCCAAGACTTGATTCTGCTTCTGATTCCATTCCATTCCAGCTCTTCAAGGCTCATTTCACAGTTTATAGAGATGTTTAGCCTTGTTTTCCTTCTAGCACTGGACAGGTTTAGGAGTGCAGGATTTGTGGGTGGGGATATTTTTGCAATCCAACCCACAAAGCCTTTGTTCAAAAATGTTTGGTTTTTTGTGTTTTTTTGTTTGGTTGGGTTTTTTTTTGTTTGTTTGGGGTTTTTTTGGGTTTTTTTTGTTTTTGTTTTTTTTTGGGTTTTTTTGTGCAATAAGCACAGCACGAAGACCTGGACACAGACAGCATTATTGAGTTGCTATTTATAGAGCTGTTGCAGTTTGGTTTTCTGAGCAGACAAAAGCCCTTCTATGCTGTGCACTGCCCCTGTTTACGGCACAGAGTCCCTAATCTAAAGAGCTACAGCTTCCTTGGATATTTTTAATATTGCTTCATTTGATTTTAAAGAAACACATATCCACATGGAGGGATGTGAATGTGTAAGTGATTAGAATCTACTGAATAGTCATGAAAGCTATATCCAGACACAGCAACTTCTCAGAGTGCAAATTGCATGAATATATATGAAGTGACTTATTTAAAAGCACTGGTCTTTAATGCCACTTCTTTCAGCTCACTTCGCACAAAAGGACGAGTTTTAAGGTGAAAATCTATTCTTTTATGCTGCCATAAATCAAGATAGTTAATTCAAAAAAAGAAAGAAAGAAAGAAAGAAAGAAAGAAAGAAAGAAAGAAAGAAAGAAAGAAAGAAAGAAAGAAAGAAAGAAAGAAAGAAAGAAAGAAAGAAAAGACAAAGTCAGACCCTTGGGTTGTGACTCACCTGGATTCTGCTGCAAAGCATGAAAGGATACACAAGAACAAAAGGTTGTGTTTTGTCTTTTTTTTTTCCCATCTTTTGTTTTTTAATTGAAAAAAAGAGTCAGGACCTCTGAATTTCAGAAGCAGATTTTTTAAATTGCTCCATGACAGTCTCAGTGAGAACAGTCTGAGAAATCTGTTTCTAGAAGTTGGGCAACATTTTCAAATTAAAACTTGCTTTTGTCTCTTAAGTTCTGTACCAATTTCCAAGCAAGCAAAAACATGAAATAGCTAGAAACAGATATAAAGTCATTTGTTTCAAGATGAATGGGATGCTTCATTCTGATAAAAATCTGAGATGAGTGATTTTGGATGGGGTAATGATCTAAAATACCTGACAAGTTTTCACCTTTCAATTAACCAATTAAAAAAAATAGGGAATCTTGGGGGAAAATATGATGTCTTTGTTTTTTTCATAAGTGAGAGCCCAAGATCTGGCCTCCTTTGGAAATTAGTTAGCTCTGATGGTGGAAGTGATGACCTCTTCCTGAAGAGTTCTGTTCTGTTCCATTCTGCAGGTGGGAATAGCACCAAAGGTGCCTCGTCCTGCTAGGGGACATTGAGAGGCAGGGACAGGGAAGGTGTGACATGGATCCAGGTGGCAAGCATCTCCACTGACCTGCCATTACCCTGCACACAGATGACTCTGTGTGGTGTTATTGTAGGATGCACAAACATCTGCCTGGGATATTGCCCAAACCACCAAATGCATTTTCCAGCATCTAGTCCCTGTGGGGGGAAAAAGGAGCATGGTCCAACCCACCTTCTTGCCACAGTTATTTGGAAAATGTTTAATGGGTCTTATTTTTTCTACAGCCAAATTGCCGTGGTTGCAGTTGGCTGTGGTGGGAATGTATGTACATACACACAAATATATATATAGTTATATATTTACGCATACTTAAGACAACATCTTCAAAGAACGTCTTGAATAGAGGTGTAATAGGGGGTTCAGTAAGGGGACACAGCCAAGGGAAGAAACACATAAATTCAAATCATAGAATCACAGAATCATTTGAGTTGGAAGGGACCCTTGAAGGTCATCTACTCCAACTCCCTTGTAGTGTACAGGGACATCCACAGCTAGAACTCTCTGGTCTTACAGTGGACGTACAGCCAAGGATATATGGATGTTTGATGCAAACATGCAGAGAAGATCTGTTCTCAATGGAGAAATGAGGGTGGGAGGAAAGTGGAGCTGAAGTTTCCTAGGGAAGATTTCTTTGGGAATACCTCTCTTAGCTGGAATTTAAGGGTTTTGGCAAAATCCAAAGAAGATTAAAAAATCTTCTTGGCTTCCTCTGTTATATCACTTCATCACCTCGTGGAAGTTTCATGCCTGGCAAAGACTTCTGCAAAAGGCTGGAAACTGGGAAATGAGGTTGGAGAGGAAACCCAACACTCCTCACCCAGAGGTGAGACATCAATCAGGGTTTGAGGAACACCATCAGGAGGAGGTCCAAGGCAAAAATGTTCTTCAACAGGACAAGATGGCCTTAAGTTATGGCAGGGAAGGTTCAGACTGGATTTTAGGGAGAATTTCTTCTCCAAAAAAGTGGCAATGCATTGTAACAGGCTGCCCAGAGAGGTGGTGGAGTCATCGACCTTGGAGGTATTCAGGAAACGTGGATATGTGGCACTGAAAGGCATGGTTCAGAGCCTGATGGTTGGACTAGCCAATCTTATTGGTCTTTCCAACCTTAATGACTCTATGATTCTGGATAAAAGTGATCTCTGTTATAGAGGATCAGAACAAATCACTGCCTCAGATCAGTAGGACTTTCTGAATTGCTCCCATCCTCAAAACATTTCTCTCCCCTTCCCCTGCTGGAGAAAAAACATCCAGTCATAAAGGCAAAGGGGAAAAAAATGAATGAAGAGCCTTGAAGCCAGCACACAAACACACTGTGTAAAGGTGTCTTTATGTAAGCAGATGGGCTAGAATCACTTTTAGGAAGAAGAATTCACTGGGGAGTCTGCCGTGGATCTCACAATGGTCCCCAGCACAATGCCAGGGTCTGTGTTACCCAGCCTGAAAAACAGCACCAGTGTTAAAAAGGTGTGTGGTGGGATTTATGACCTTCAGCATTTCGTCTGCTATGAAACAGGTCTTGTTTTTCTACAGCTGCAGTCACAGAGGAGGGCTGTAGGCTGAGAGCGACAGAACCTGCGTTCATGGAGATTGCTGCAAATTTCGTTTGTGGAAAAAGAAATACGGTGATTGTTGTATTTAACGATGGAGGATAAAAGCCATTATGTGTTACAGGGGTGGGAAATGCACACAGCGTTCCCCAGGTCCTTGTTCCAACCCTCTGGTTCTGTGCTCAGGTGCTACAACAGCATTTGGAATGCAGTGATGCCACGATGCATATGCACATTTAATAGGATTAAAAGTAACAGTGGGAATTGGTCTATTGAAGAGTAGGAGGAGGAGGAGGAGTACTTGGGAGAAAAGGATATAAAATGTCAATAATAATTAAAGAAACATTACCCTTTGAATTACCCTGGCTCTTGGCTACAGCTTGTTGCAAATGATCCATCACAGCTTTTTCAAAGGAGAGTCTTTTTTCAATGAAATACATATATTTTTCTGGACACTCTCAGCTTTCTTGAAAAAGCTTTGTGGGGTTTTGTTTTGTTTTTTTTTTTCATTCAAAGCAAAAGTGCCTGGATTCTCCAGCTGGATACCTTCTGCCAGTGATCCAAGTGCAAATCTTGAGATCTGGGAACGGGAGACATGTAGGAACCTCAGCCCAACGAAGAGAATGAAAGTGTGAGGTATGCAATAGAGTAGTGCTAGCAAAGCCCAATATTTCTATCTTACAATCAAGCACTGAACATCCCAAGCTGGAAGGGACTCATAAGGATCACTAAGTCCAATTCCTGGACATATCCAGGCTAGGAAATACTTACGGAATGGGACAATTATGGGCTGCTTCACATGCATGGATTGGTGGGAGGTTTGCTTTGGCTCACAATGCTGGGCTGACCATGGCCCTTGTAAGCTGAGAATTGGCACTGCCACATGGAAACAACAGCTTCTCACTGTGTGCTCATTGAATTTGCTAAATTTTTTAGCAAAGGTAGCAACATATGTATGATAGAAATATGTGTATAAAGTTTACTGTAACACAATAAAATTAATATGGTGGAGTAATGAAAGCAATTAATCTTGCGTTCTACTAGCTATTAAATCTAGAGTGTGCATGGAGGAGATAATATGCGATTGTAGCATCAAGTGCTTTTGTGAGCCACCAGCAAAGTGAGGCTGCGATGAAATGAGCATTCCTAATACGTTTGCAAATTCTGCAATTGATGCATTAGGTGGTCTTAATGCCACTGCCAAGGTGGAAGTGATACGGATGTCATCTGACCAGTAGGATGAGTTCTCACTCAGTGCATCTTATGGAATGGTATGCTGCATCAGTAGTAAATTAATATGTAAACTGGGACAGTTTCAGGAGATAAAAGGGCATATTGGAGGGGTGTGATCTGAGAGCTGTTCTCCTGAGATAAGGTCATTAACATCTGTCACGGTCCTCTTCCGCTCAGATCAGCCTGCAACAGGGATCAGCAGAAGTTTCACTATTTTAGAATTACTTCATTGCTTCAGAGTACAAAGGTGCTGAGCCCAGGTCCTGCCTTCTCCTCTTTATTGCTTTTATTTCAACAGACTTAATAATCCCCTCATGACTATATAGAGAAATCAGTATTTAACTGGCCTATGTTTTCTACCAGCCAACTATAGGCTGAGTAAATTGAACCACACACTCATATGTAGGGATTTTCACAAAGTCCCATTTCCTTAGTCAAAAAAATGCAGTAAGGGTAACAATCAGAACCTGACCTCTCCTTGTGCACTCATCATGTCCTTCGGCCCCATACAACACATTGTCCAAACACAGCGATGAGATTTCCAGCTTTGTGCAATCAAAGGGCCCAGGAGATGGGGAAAAGAGGAGAGGCAGCACAGCCTTGCGGAGAACGAATCCCAGATGCTTGTCTGCATTCCTACATTGAGCTAGACAATCTTTGAAGTCTATTCCAACCTGAGCCATTCTATGAATCTACGATTCTACATAGAGTGACTTAAGGCAGGGAACCTATTCAGCACCTCTTCCTCAGTAATTTCATTTTGCCTTTGTTTCTGTTACTGGCTATGGTTAGAACTTAGCAACAAAAAGGCAAATTAAGGATGAAAATGAAAGAGCAAAGAAGCTGAGAAGAGTTTTCTTTTGATAAAATGGACCCTTTTCATCCAATGAGAGGCCCAG
Source organism: Phasianus colchicus (assembly GCF_987193195.1). Taxonomy (NCBI): domain Eukaryota; kingdom Metazoa; phylum Chordata; class Aves; order Galliformes; family Phasianidae; genus Phasianus; species Phasianus colchicus. Next base: position 1,222,386 of record NC_143459.1, on the reverse strand, counting down.
TCTGGTGGTCACCCCATCCCTGGCGTGGGGTGAGTGGGACAGATCAACCCCTGGCAGTATTTGTCTCTTGTATGTCTTTTCCCAGAGCTTAGGCACTATTAGGATTAATTAAATGCAGGCTGTTTTTAATAGCTAGGTAGGACAGATGAATCCTGTCCTTTGCAGCTGTAATTAAGACCTCCTCTAATGAAGATCTCTTTGGGCTTCTAGAGCATCACAAATCCTCTCCAAAATCTGTTTTAAGTGTACCTTTTTCCCAGTGCACCCTTCAAGAAAGCAAGATAACACTCTGTAAAACATGAAGGACTTGGCATGGCAATGTTATTCTTTGTTGCTTTATTTTGGGTTTTCTTTTTGGAATGCAACCTGAAATCAGGAAGTCTGACTGGGAACAAACCCTGTTTCATTATTCTTTCCATGGCCAAATGAGTTATGTTTATTTCTCAACACTTTAACAGGCTAATTTATTTTTGGAGAAAGTTCAGGCTGTTTCCTTATATTGAGCTACAAAAGAGTATCAGTCTAATTTCTTCATTTTAAAATCTAGCTCTGTGCAGCCAGTATCATTGTTACCTTGGAGTAGGTTTCTCTGTTATTTCCCACAGCTGCAGAAGAGCATTATAGATATGAAATTGTGCTGGGCAGGAACTGGGGAAGAAAAGCTGGCCAGGAATATAAATTACTTTTCCTTTCATTCATACTGAGTTTGCAGTTATTCTGCCATAAAACTGGAGCAAAACCATCTTCATCAAAGGATTTTCCCCATCGAATTAAGTAGGGTTTCTTTGTGTTCACAGCACTGAATTCGATGGAGATGGAATATCTCCAATAAAAGCACTACAACATCATCAATAAAAAAATAGCAGGATTTGGCCCTTTAGATGTACCCGTTTGATGGGTTGCAGCCCAGTGTGCAGGGAGCAAACGCAGCAGTGTCCTCCTGTCTGGGAGCTTGGGGGTATGCCCCAGTGGGAAACCACTTTGCCCAGACCTCCTCTATGAGAGCTGTGATGTGGTTTCCAACCCCGAGGTGTCTGTGGGGAGACCCAGGAGTGTCCTCTTATGGGGTTTTGGAGCATGGCTCTGGGATGGGTGGTGGTGAGTCTGAGGCTTCCCATGCTCAGGCAATGATTTCAGGCTTGGCAAAGAGGCAGCTCACTGAGCAGATGCTCCTCTGACTCACGCAGGTGTAAATAAGGATTTCCTCCAACAAGAATTTCCTCCAAGGAAAGCTGTCTGTACACCCATCTGTCCTGCTGGATTGCTGATTCATGCTGGGAAAATTTGGCTCCATGACCCAACCACTGCCCACACAGACCATGCCCTTACCCTTTCTACAACTCGTACACAGTAAAGCACTTGTAAGGATGGGACATGTTTGCAGCAGATGTTTCCCATGTTGTAGGATGAGTGAGCATCCAGACCATGGTGCTGCCAGAGAGACATCTGCTAGGCTTGGACCTTGGAGGGTTGATCCCCATACACAAGCAAATCCATCATCTAGGGAGGCTGAGAACTCTCCCCAAACCCAATGCAGACACATATATAGCAGTGGAAGAAGTATTTTAAGGAGTTCTTCGTGTCCTGAAGTTGAATAGTCCGAAGGATTATGGGGAACCCAAAAAGATCCCATCTGGATATCATGGAGGAGAAAAAAATCCCATATAGACATAATGGAGGGGGGGAGAGGGAATATCCCATCTAGACATGGCGCAGAGGAAAAAAAAAGCTTTTCTTGCAGAGTAATTTTGTTATTAAAAATTTTAAAAAGTTTTCTAAACTTTTCAATCTATTTGACAGCAGGTGTGAAGGTTGGGTGGTGATGCCAAGTGTTGATAATCTCATATCCCTCCTCCGCTCCAAAGGGGACCCTAAAGAGGAAGTTTTTCACACACAAACGCTGGAACAGGTTGCCCAAGGAGGCTGTGGATGCCCCATCCCTGCAGGCATTCGAGGCCAGGCTGGATGTGGCTCTGGGCAGCCTGGGCTGCTGGTCGGTGACCTGCACACAGCAGGGGGTTGGAACTGGATGAGCATTGTGCTCCTTTGCAACCCAGGGCATTCTATGATTCTGTGATTCAATGATTCCATGATTCTATGATTCAATGATTCTATGATTCTATGTTCTACCATATCACTGCTCTTCAGGGACTCCTGGCTTGGATTTCAAAGGCATAACAGAGAAATGTGGCATTTTGGATCGTTACCAGGATCAAAAGAACATCCCAGCTGCTGAGGTTCCTCCATAGCTACTATCGGACGTTCAGCTGCTACCCATGTAGTACTCTTAAACTCCATGAGAACAGCAAATTAATATGTAAATTGTTATCTTTTTGTTTCAGTAGACGTTTCCCACTGAGAGCTATCACTCGGCCCTCCAAATGGCATCCATACAGAAGAGATGAAGTTGCCAGTGAATTGAATGGAATCTCTGCTCTCTTCCCCTACTGGGCTGCACAAAACGCTGCTTAGACCATTTTTCTTGGAGTGCGGAATGCAGAGGGATATGGTCACTGTATTTCATTCTGTTCTCAGTCTGTGCTGCTTGAGAAGAATGGTTTGGGAATTGCTGATCTGTCCCACGATTCACCACCACGTTGATGGACTTTGATGGTGGAGCTGCTGGACAACAGGTGGGTGGTGCAGACCTCGTAGCAAAGAGAAGAAAGGAGAGCTGTGCGCACACCACCGAGCTCCGACCACTCCATTCAAAACCAACCCAAAATCCCATTCAAAGACCTCATTAGCCCAGTGGGAGTCTGTTCTGATCCGGAGTTTTAAGCTCAGGCCCTTAATAAGGACAGTCACAAGGGGACAGTGACAGCAGGATGTATTCCATTTGTTTCAAACCAGGATGAAATTAATCTCTATGCAGAAAATCAGCTTAAGGACTCTACCCTACTTTAATTCCTGCATGGCCTCTGTAGTTCACTTGAGTAATCATTGATTGGGTTCTTCAGAGATACGGAGAAGCTCGAGCTAATTACAGAGCATCTGTGAACAACTGCAGTTATGGTCCTTAGGCAGTTCTGAAATTTTGAAGAAAAGGGAAAGAAAAATCAGCCTGAAAGTATCCCCAAAAATGTGGCGTCTTGCAAAATGAGACTGCCAAACTCTGACCAAGTGAAACGTTTTGCTTTCATTGCAACACATTTTTTTCCATAAATAACACTGAAGCGTATTTTGAGGAAAAGTGAAGTGTTTGATTCTTGAAAATGGCAAAACAGAATGTTCCCATTTCCATGTTACAATTTGGAGGTGGAGTTTTGTTGTTTTTTTAAAGCTCCCCATCTCTGGAATACGTCTGTGTAGGTTGTGAGCTGATCCTTGTCTGAGTTCTGGGCTGGAAAAGTTTGGTTCAGACCCTCCTTGGACCTTTTGCTGTGCCACTGCTGGTGCTGAGCACAGGATGGGCTGTCGGGATGCAGGCAGATATGGGGCCGTGTAAGGGGAAATGGATTGTTCTCATTTTGGCAGAAAATATGAATGTTTGGAAATCTATACACACAAACTGCAGCAATATTTTAAGATCAATGGTACTGAGGACAGTCACAAGAAAATACCATTTCACAGCCCCATAAGATTGATGCTTCCTTCCAGGAATGGGTGAAAAACATGGACGAGTGGATGATCCCTCTCTGCAGCCTTCAAAATGCTCCTGGCCCAATCCAAAGCCACCGAACCCATCGGTGTAACCACAGTGACATCAAGAGGCCACTTCTGGGGACACAGCTGCTGTGCAGAGCATGGAGCGGGAGGGGAGCAGGAGCTGCCAGGGATCGAGGTGCAACTGCATGGAGCCATCCCAGCACCCAGCTGCCCAGCATATGCTGCATCTGAGGCTTTCAAGGCTAAAAAGGAACCTGAAGTGCTATTTCCAGGAAAAAAAAATCACCCAGAAGCTTGTTTTTCCTGGGTACTCCAGATGGATACCCCTGTCCTGCAGCTGGGGACACATCAGGGAGCAGCAGCCTGCAAAGGACGCTGTGCCCTGGGCTGAGCAGGAACATGGAGCATCCAGGTGAGGCACAGAAATGTTCTCATGTGGGGCTTCTAAGGAAAACAGGAAGGTGTTGCTCTGGGGAATTGCTCAACAGCTGCTGAATTGTTCTTTCTGTTTCTTGGGAGCTGAGAGTGATGCTCGCTCCCTGCCCACTGTCTCCCGCAGCTCTACCTGCACTCTGCAGACATCCTTTTTAGTTATAGAGCTGCTGAACCTCTCGATTCTCCAGCAGAACTCGAACAGTATTATAATTACAACAATTACTTCCCATATGCAGCAGCCTAAAGTGCTCAGAAATTAATGAGGAGCTGAAGTGGAATGAGACCTGCTCTTTTCTATAGCTCTCCTGAAGCAGCACTGTGGTTCAGCTCCCCGGGAGGATGCTCCCTTTGTGTCCGTGGGTTTGGGGTGTGCAGGGCTGAGCAAGTTCCATTCCCTGCCTTCCTGCTGACTTCCAATGCACACAGCCCACTGAACGAAACATTTTTCACACTGGAAGTGCAATCAGGTCAATTTAATCATCATCATGAACAGAGCAAGGATTTCTTTCTAACCAGGCCAGCAGGAGCCTTGTGGCCCACATTTCCCTTCTTCCCCACCACTCCTTGATCAATATGACCATCTCCTAAAAGCTCTCTGGGCTCAGCAGCTGCCATTCACAGCTCTGAAGAGGCTCAGCTCCACAGTGCAAATTGTCTGCATTGTTCAGATATTGTTCTTGGCTTCCTGAAAACACCTATTCAGTGCTTCTCTATCTGAGATTGGATGGAAAGCCTGAAAGTGGGTGCAGGAACAGAAGCAGCCTCCACGCAGGCTCTTATGTACATATAAATATTGGAAAGGCCGCGCAGTTATTCATACAGTGTGTTCTGCCAGCTTTGTGCTGAAAACACCTTTTCTGGTGTCTCCTAATAAATCTTTGGGGGTTTGCAAATGTAGCGGCAGGCAGACGTGTTGTTCCTTTTTGCAGCTAAATAATCCATTGTTTGCTTGTTTGTTTGTTTCCTGAGCAAATCAGGGCACAGGGACAAAAATATCATTAATAGGAGGTGGCTGCAGATGCTCACAGTGAGCAATGAGGGCAGGTTCTGAACAAACCTGGGGATGGAAAATGCAAAAGAGGTAAAGTTTGTACATGGTGAGTACGTTCTAGAAATATGTTGTTTTCCTGTTGTGGCAAGCAGAAAGCCACTAACCAGGCACACCTTCTGTAGTTTGCAATGGGCAGACTCCAGGAATGGTGGAACAGGGCTCTCCTTTGCCCTTGAATAAGGTGAGCTTGGCTCTGGATGTGAACCGCTGTTGTGGAGCATGCCTCACTCATGGCCTGACCTGATCCTGCTGGAAGAGGACAGCACCCGCAGCCCTCACAGTCCTATGGGTGTCCTCACGTCCGTGTGCTGATGCTGCAGAGTTATGGGGACATCGTGTTCCTGAGGCTGTGCCTGCACGTGGGTGCATCCCCCATGGCTCTGCCATCTCACAAGCAGAGATTTGTCTGTGTGTCACATGGACGCATCTCCAGGTCCTTCTGTACCCACATTGCCGTGTTCATTTTGGAGTTTTCCTATGTTATGTTTTCCTCCATTATCTGGAAACTGGTCCAGCTGCCATTGCAGAAGAAGATCTCTCTCCTAATGAGCAATTTAACAGTGCTAATTGCTCATCCGGGTTTACAAAATCATAGAATCATTAAGGTTGGAAAAGGCCACTAAGATCCCCAAGTCCAACCACCAACCCATCCCCACCATGCCCACTGAACACATCCCTCAGCACCACTTCTACCCTTCTACCCAGGTTCCTATGTTTGGGATAGGGAATCATCTCACAGACAGACTTCTGTGGGACAGCTGAGGTGGGACTGAGCTCCAGGGGAAGGAGCAGCACTTTGGGGATACCTCTGTGTGCTGGGTAGGGGACCTGAATAACTCACACCATCTTCACCAGGTGTGTTGGGAATTTAGACACTGGCAGATGTGGAAGCACCTGAATGTCAGCATCAGAACCACAGAATGGGTCTATGAATGGTTCTAGAATCATAATCTGGGCTAGCTCAGGGTAGGGGGGATATCTTCATTATCAGATATACAAATAACAAACAGAAATGTTGGCTCCTTCATTTTTCCTTTTTAACCCATGACTTAGACAGAATTGCTGCCTTATTTAAACCCAAATATGGCAATTTTCTTGTGTAGGTTTGTGAGTAAAAGCCAACACAGCTGCTTCCTGCATCCAGCTGAACCAAAACAATGGCCTCTTACCTCTGTAAGCACTTAAATATACTCCAAGATTATTATTTTTTATGTCAGAATAAAGCAGAAGACATGTAAAGTAATGTGTAAAATATGGTAAGGTGCATCTAGAAGGAGGCTGTGCAGTCACCAAGCATAGCAAAACTGATATAAAATATAATGAAAGAATAAAGCAGGTAACAGGGCAGATATAAATCCTGGTGCAATGAATACAGCGTGGCACATAATGTCGATAAAAAGCAGCAAATGGCAAAACACGCATCAGCATAGACATAAAGCATAATGAACTGATGGATGAAAGTCACAAGAGTTAACTGAATGCTCCATTTTTTTTTCCTGGCAGCAGCAGATGCCTGAGCCCAACTGGTTTGCAATGGGAATTTGTGGTAGCAGACCCCATGCCAGCCTCTGCCAGAGATTTATTGCTCTGCTGGCAATTCAGCCCCTCTCTCATTAAGGCTCTCACATTGTTGTTTGGCTTCTTGTAGAGTGCAAATACATTAAGCATGCTTTGGAGCAAGCCAATTAGGAAGGAGAGAACATTTCCTACTGCCTGGGGCCAGGATCAGGGCTGCATGGAAACTGGGAAATGGTTACAGGAGGCTGATAGGTGTTTGTGAGAAAGGAGCTGATGTCCAGGTGTTGTAAAGACCCCTCAAATGAGATCTCCCACCTGGGATTGCTTCCAGGAAGGAGCTGGTGCAGGGCTCAAGGAGCACATCAGATACGGGTCCATGGCAGCATGGAAGAAGTAGGGCTGTGTTCCTCACTCAACCGACTTCCTACAAGGCCAATCTTTCAGCGGTGCTGGGTGTCTGAAGGACGTGGTATGCAGACTGCTGAAAGGGGCCACTCAGCATAATGCACTGGCATTCAGGCAGTGCAGGGCTATTTGAAGCCAATGGCCCAGCCTGGGCCACACTTTCTATTTGTTTTTACACATCGCGAGCTAAGTTTGGGTATGGTATGCTCAAAGGCACAAGCAAGCCTCTGTCTGCCTCTAAAAGGATGGGGGATTGCAAAAGGAAAGTACACTTTTCAAGGAAAGTCAGGTTCAGATTATGAACCAGCTTTTCATATTAGCAGGAAATACTTGATCCTCCTGCACCTTCCTTCAGCTGGGCCCACAAACTGGTCTGGGGGGAGGCAACCCCCAAAGAAAATACATTTCATGTGGAGAAGGTAAAGCAAAGTCTGTTTTTGCAACTGATGTGTAAATGAAAGATGTTTAAGCAGACCTGTTTTTAAAACCCACTATCGTTTTTAACCGTATTCCTCCAAGGATGCTCCAGACATCATTGCGGTTTGACGCAGCATTCAGTTCCCAAGGGATGCTGAGAGATGCAGGGATCAAAGCTCGTGGTGCCTCTGGTCCCCAGCTACAGCTTTGTGCTTTCCCTGAGTAGTCTGAAAATATTTCATTTTCATTCTCTACATTGGGCCCACCAGTAAATGTTGGCAGCTGGATTTTAATTTGTCAGAGGCCATTCTGAAATGCATTAAAGCAATCACATTTTTAGCCCAAAGATCGCCCCCCAAATGGAGACAACCAAAAGTGGTGTCAGGATACACAAGATTGTTGTCACGAAAGACCTCAAGGAAGTAGGATTTAACCAAAACCTACTCTGGGGTCCATTAAAACACACAGCAACTGTTCACCATCCATCTCCCATTGCTTCCTCTCTCCACCCAATGGTTTCCAGGAGGTTGGAGACTCCAAAATAGCACCAAAACACTGGAGTGAATTCCATATTTGTAATATCAGGGAAGTGATCATCACTCTGTTTTCGGTGTTGGTGATGCTGCACCTCAAGAGCTGAGTTCAGTTTTGGGCTGCTCTCTACAAGAAAGACCTGGAGAGAAGGGCAGTGATGTGATGGCCTCAAGGTGAACCAGGAGAGGATTAGATTGGGAAGTAGAAAAAAAATTTATTCTCCTAAAGAGTGATGAGGCATTGGAAAAGTCTGCCCGGGGGGGAGGTGGAGGTGTTAAGAACCATACAGATGTGGCACTGTGGTCAGTGGGCATGGTGGGCATGGGTTGACAGTTGGACTACATGGTCTTGGAGACCTTTTCCAGCCTTTATGATTTTATGATTGAAGTGATAGGTGTTGTAGGTGCCTGCTGCTGTCCATGGAGCCCTGGAGGAATGGTGGCCATTTGGTGTTGGGCTCAGTGCAAGTTCTCCCAATGGAGACACAGAAGACAAAGCAGTGTCTCATGGTGGAAGACAATTTTTAGGCTTGGGGACTTGGTAGGCACGTTTCCCAGCTGCTGCCTGGCTTTGCCTTTGCATATGAAGGCAGGAAGATGCAAGAGGTCTCTTGTAGCAGGATACCCATAGCCATTCTCTGTAGAAGACACTTTATTTCCCATCCTGAAAGAAAAAGGCAGAATCTGTAAAAGCACATTCCAGGAAGGAGTGAGACCAAACATATTTCAAATTTACTCTGTATGAAAAAATGTATCCTTGAAATCCAGAGCTAGGCAGGTTTGGAGTGGGTTGCAGAAATATAGCTTACACTGATGGCATCTTTTGCTAACCCTGTAATTTCAGAGTCTATAAATTTCATGTTTTCCTTGCAATGAAAACTGAGCAGCCTGGGAATCCACAGGCACCAGCTACCTGCTAGCTCTCTTCTATCCAGTGGTGCAGCCACAAACTGGGGTATTTCTCCATTCACTCACTTTCCCACCTGCCAGCTGGGAGTCAGAAAAGCAGCAAATGTGGGAGTTAATTGCAGTAGGCTCCATCCTGCCTGTGTTTCCTGAGCTTTCTGCAGCCCTCCTGGGGTCCTGACCCAGCAACATCCCACCTGGCTGGTGAACAAGCAGTGGGGAGGCTTGGAGGCTCTGAGCTCTTCTGTCAGAGGGATGGGATGATGGAGAACTTTCTATAGAATCAGGCTATGAGGATATAAAAAATGTTATACTGCAGTATGGATTCCGTACAGAAGCAGAGAAAGAATCTGTGCTGTCAGCTTACACTGTGAATGTGCTCTCCATGATGAAATACTACTATGAATATGTGCTGTTTGTGGTGAGAAAACCAGAATAGAAGTGGTTGGAACAGGTTAGTAAAAAAAAATGTTGGCCTGGATGCTAGCATTGAAAATTACAGGGACAGAACAATGTCTGGACACAACCTCCAATCAGTGGTGTTCTCCTTATTCCTATGAATATGAAGATATAAATAGTGTCTGTTTTCTTAAATTCTCATGTGGAGCCAACAGTTGGACTCTGCGATCCTTACTGGGTCCCTTCTAATTTGGGATGTTCTACAATTCTATGATTCTATGATTTCTGTTCTATCCAGTACTATGCCATGTCACGCCATCTGAAAAGTTATAAAATGATTTATGCTTGAATGGTGGCAGCCAGTAGGGGGCTGGAACTAGATGATCTTTAAGGTCTCTTCCAACCCAAATCATTCTTTGATTCTGTGATCCACTGCAGCACAAAGCTATGGCTAGGAGCTCATCACTGTAGAACCTCCATGAGCATCCACTCAACCATACTGAAGTCTTCCAGTCCATCTCTTCCAGGCAGAAGAAGTTCTCTGGAAGCCTGTGCAGATGTTCATATTGCCAGCTTTAAATTAGACCTTTAATATTGCCAAAACTCCATTCCTTAAGACATTCAAGGTCAGGCTGGACCAGGCTCTGAGCACCTTGATAAGCCATAGATGTCTCTGTTCATTGCAGGGGCGCCGGACTGGATGGCCTTCGAAAGTTCCTTCCAACTCAAATGATTCTTATTCTATAAAAATACGATTCCACCTCCACTGGACAAACTGCACAATGGCTGTCACCTGTGCTCAGGTCCCATTGCTGCTTCATGTTTCATACCCAAACCAGGAACAGATCCATCAGCCTGGTGGCCAAGAACCCCATCCGTGGTGACCCCACTGCTGCAGCCCCACAGAACAGTGCTGCTCGGGATCGGTGCTTGCAGGGAGCGGTGTCTTTGCTGGCAAGGAACCAGCTGCTTCATGCTCAGGAATTTGGATGTTTCACTGCAAAAACAGTGGGTCAAGTTTAAGGTGACATTCTTGGCCCCCTGCTCTTATTTCTGATGGTTTTTCTAGGATAAAGCCCACTGCTCCCCTACACCCTGCTCACTACCTGCCCGAAGCAGTTTTGTGCTCACATTTGCCAGGGATTGCTCAGGGATGTGAAAGCAGTTAAAGATCTGTTAGAAAAGCAACATTATTTTTTTGCTTTCTTTCTTATTGAGAAATCAAAGATCTCATGTGACCATGTGGATGACTAAACACACTTATAGACCAGGAAGGAAGTTGAACTGCACTGCTCGCTCTGCTCTCCAGTGAGGTGGCTGCTGCAGACGGAACCGCTGTAACTCCCAGCAGAGCAGAGGGATCCCAACATGACTGCCCAAACCAAGCCCCCAAAATGCTGCTTCTTCAACATCAAGACGGCAACTCTGGCTCTGGGGATCTTCCACATGGTAAGTGACACAGCGGGGGATGGAGGGAGACAAGAAAGAAGCAAGGGGGAAATGCTTGCAGAAGGTACAAGCACTGCAGATCATGGAGTTCCCTGACTATTGACTTTCACGTTTTGCCAAAAACAAAAGACAAATGGTTTGAGGGGAATGAACAAAGTGGGAGGTTAGGTGGGAGGGGAGGAGTAGGCAGGAAGAAATTTATTACAGTTGTATTTTTTTAAAACTGTTATTCCCTCTCTCTATCCATTGGAGCTCATGGAAACCATCTCTGCTTCCTGATCTTTCCCTTGCAGCTCAATTCAGGAGCTCTTGCTCGTGCAGGGAGGCACTTGGTGCAGCTGCCTGGAGCTGCTGGCTGCAGCTGGGCAGCACAGGGAACATTCGGGGACGTTTCTTCCCCTATTCAGAGATGTTTCTCCCCCCATTCGGGCTGCAGAGATGTGCTTTCAGGTGGCCTCACGTCATACTGAGGATGTGGTTTCTTGCACAGCAGAGCACACTTAAAATAATCCCTTCTGCTGCACTGGGTGTGTGCACTCACACATTGGGAGCACACAGTGTGATAACATCTAACAGGGAACTGACCCTCCTCTGTGCAAAGAAGTGGAGTGAGGGGAACTGTCACCTGCAAGAATGTGCTGGGCATGGACATGTCATGATCCCCACCGCGTTTCTGGAGCAGCTGGAGCAGGCCAGGCATGCCCTCACTATGCCACAGCCCTCTTCTTGCTCACACAAAGCTGAGATTGGGGTCCAGCATGAAGTGACATAACAGCTTTGACTCCCATCATGCCATCCCTGCATCCGTTGATGGAGCACTGAACTCATGCAATGAAAGGCAACAAAAACTGGAGATGGGTTTAGTTGCTGATTTGGATAGTGGGATAAAGTGAAAGCATTCAGCAAAGGATGATCATAGATCATCAAGTCCAACCTCAACCCATCCCCAGCATACCTCCTGACCACATCCCACAGTGTCACATCCCCACGGCTCTGGAATACCCCCAGGGACATTGATTCCACCACTCCCTGTGCAGACCGTGCCATTAATGACCACAGAAGATAGCCCCACACCAGCTCAGAAGAGCAGAGCTTGCCCCTGGCACTATGTGGAATCCAGGTGCTGCAATGCCATTTCCAATGTCAAATTTTAATCATTTGGGGGCCTCAAAATGTGATGAGATTGCAATTTTATATCCTCCTTTGCCTTCTGCTTTTTGAGCATCTAGATTACAGCCTAGGCAGACTTCTCATCTTCTCAGCACAGACTCAAAGCTCATAATCTCACTGTTTTGAAGAAACGGAAATTGCTGTATCTCTTGTGCAGTCTTATGACCCCAAGTGACAAAAACTGAACCATATGAGAGCGGAGAGTTTGCAGCAGAGCAGAAGCAATTTCTGATGACCAATTAAACACAGAGCCATCGTGGAGGGATGGTCATGACCTGCTTGGAAATGGGACCCTCATAGAAAGAACTCCCAAGGTTTGAAGAGGAAGTGGCAAAATTAAAGGGAGGAAATGCATGACAAAGAGCTACAGGCATGGCATGTGATGCAAGCTGCTTGCTGCCAGTGGAGAATCAGAGGCACAGAGAGAAAGGGAAGTAATCTTTCCTAGCTGGGAGGGTCAATCATAAAGCCTCCTTTGTGTTCCTCCAAATGCTTCGAAACAAAACACATTTTCTAACCATTGTTTCACTGTGGTGCCAGTAGATATTCCTAATTTGCACCAGCCTTTACTGGAAGAGAATGAGATCAGCTCACGGTGCTGATGGCCAACAGCGAAACCTTCATTTCCAGTAATGTGGAAGACGTGTTGCTGCAAAAATCATTGTCAGTCTGTTGAAGATTTGTAGTTGAGTTTTGAACAGCAAAAGGCAGAGCCTTGGGGTGAGGCTTCACGGTGTTCTCAGGAAGGAGATTGCCATTGGATTTTGCAGTAGATGGTCTTGTCATACTGCTTTAAGAGATAATACAGAAGAATAGCAGCAACCTTTTATATTTCCTACCTTTTCTCTGTCTTTTTATGATGTTGCTGCAGCTTGGCAGCGGGAGGGAAAAGGGAAAGGGAATTTATAACTCAGTGGTGACATGGATGATTTGCCACATCAATACTGTTTGTTTGTATCAATATAAATTATTGCTATGGTTCCCAATGATGAATCATAGTGATGCTGGGTGATAGCAACACCATCAAACACAAGCTCTCGGGCTTCCTGGTGATATCTTGTACTCCTATAAATTAGACCTGTCTTACTGCTGATCTCTCCATAGACAGCTGAAATAAATGTGGATGTTCTCAAACAAATGGGGAAGGAGAAGGAGGGGGATGAGGAGGGGACAGTCGTGTGATTAGCAAAGCTTCAAGAGGCGTCGGGTGGTGACTTCGAAAGGAAGCATGGAAGAATTTCTTCTCCTGCTCATTGACAAGAGACTCCAAGTTATTTGGTGTTAGCTTCAAGAGCAAAGCCTGGCTATTGCTTCTGTGCATAAGCAGAAAAGCTACAGTTCATTTGCTACTCATCCTTAATTAGAGACAAAGGTCTTGGAAAGTGGCATCTCGTTGGGTTGACCTGTCATAGCTGAGCACTGGTACTTCATGAGCAGAGCTCCATCTCCACCCAGGCCCAGCCTTCACTGTGACTATGGTTTCTGTTGGCATGGAACTGTGCTGTCAGCAGGCTGTGACTGCCCTCATCCTCCCAGAGCATCTCTATCACATGAACAGAGAGGAAAAAAGAGGCAGCAGGAAGGAAAAGATAAAATGCTCTGAAACACAGCAGCCACTTTTAAATTAAAGTAAGAAGAGGTGAAGCACTGAAAGTAAAGCACTTACATGAGGCACCATTCGACCTCACAGTGCCAGGTGTCACCACCCTGCATGCACAGAAGTCAGGAACCCTCAAAGCACATCTGTGTCCCCACTGACCCCTGCTCATTGCAATTTCAGGCTCTTTGCAAAGCCTGGGTGTGAGAAAAGTAAGCATGTGTCACACCAAGGCCATGTGCACACATATAAATAATTTGGAGATTAGTCAAGCTGCACAGATTTCAGCAAAGAAAAAGTACCTGACACAACTTCTGGCAGTAGCTTAACCCTACCATGGCTGCAGCAAATACCCCCCCAGGGAACGGGGCTGTTAAGTTTCTGCCTTACAAGATGCCCTGTTGCTTGCTCAGATTATCTGCCTTGGGTTAGCGGCTCGCTATGCCTCTGTCCTTCAGTGTTTGGCCAACCAGTGTCACCAACCTTCCTCCAACTTCTCAGCTCCACTGTGGGGCTTCAATTACCTTCTGTTCTCTGCAAGAATAAATGGGCTTGTCACGGACCAGGCAGTGGGATGCCAAACGCAGAGGTGGGTGATGGAGGGATCTCTTGGCCATGGGACTGAGAGCTCAGAAATGACCCCCAGAGCATTGTCTCTTACCTCGTTGCAGTTCAGTGGCTCATTCTTTCTATGCAAAATCTCTTATAAATGGAAACTTAAAGCCGAGTTTCACTTAAAATGTCTTCTGCTTATGCTTGGTTTGGCTCTCTGATATGGGACTGCCATTCGTTTGGTTGTTTTTTCAACACTTGCAGGGATCTCAGAGTGTCTTTTTTTATTATTGTTCCCCTGATCGGCAATGGGGATGGTCTTTTGTGCTGAAACTTTGGCTCTGTCTGTAAATTCGTCTAGGATTCCATCTCCTGCTCTCACTCACTTGACTTTCAGGAAACATGCGGATGCTTTGGGCTCAGATCTTCTGTTTTTCTCCATTTAACAGAAACATGAAAAAGCAGTTTCTTTCTCAGTTTCCCATGCTGCCATTTGAGGAGTTTGACCAGTAGCAGCAATAAGAAAAATCTCTTGGGGAGCATGTGCTCATCAGAAATGAAGGATTCCAAGGACCACCTCCAGCTCTTCTGGAAACAGAACTTGCAGCTCGTGGCAAAGAAAGTTGATGGATTTGGTTCTGGGGACAGTTTCTGGTCTTCTCCAGCTAACACTGTCGTGGGAGAGGCTGCATGTGGTTCCTGTCTTTGCCACATAGCAGTGCCCTCCTAGCTTTGCTTCCTCATTTCTGGCCCAGTGCAAAGCCTTTCTCTCTGTGCCTCTTTCTTTTGTCTGCAATACCTGCTGTAGTGCAGGAGGCAGATGACCATGCATTACTGCAGCCTGAGCTCTCTGTGGAAAGAACAAATCATCTCTTCTGCTTGCCTAACCGTTAAGCTTTTTCTCATCTCCTGCAGTTGCTTGTTTTGCACTGCTGCCCATACACAAAGTTTGCAAGCAGGAGCACAACCACAACAGTTCAGTTTCCTCCTTGCCTGCGTCACTTCTTTAAGCAAGCCATAACACAGAGGCTCTGGCAGCTATTGTGAACAACTTGTTTCAGCTACACAGTACCATGCTTGTGCTGATTGTGGTGTCAGATACAGACTTCCTTCCTGCATCATCGTGGGGTTCCAGGCAACCTCTGTGCTGAGCAGACAAATACTTTCCCTCACTCACCTCTTCCCAATGACTTCTTCACTGATGGTCCTTTTGTCAGTGCCTCAAGCATGAAGAATGTGTGCTCCCAGTGCTGGATTCAGTGGAGTGATAGAATCATTTTTGCACCATTTTTTATTTTCTTGGGGATGAAATGAGAGAAAATTGAACCAGTTATGTTCAATGTGGGGAAAAAAAAGAAAAAAAAAAAGGAAAAAAAAGCACGTTTGGAAGATTTTCTCAAATAAATAAAAGAAGGAAAATGATTTTTTTGTCACTGAAACAGTATAGCTGGACTTACAGAAGGGTCTTAATTTTTACTGCATTTCTTTTAGCACTTCAAAATGCTATTGGAGCACCACCCTGCACTTCGGGCTGCAGCCACTGCATGCTCCTTGGAAACAGATTTGTCAAAAGTAAGTTGGCCTGCTGTGGGCTGCATTGTGCCTTTTGCCTTTGTTCTCCTAGGTGATGAGCATCTTGCTGCTGATCGAGTATTCCCTGGAGGTGGCGAGTGGGAAGGGCTACTGCAAAGACCTGGGCAAGGATTACTACAGAATTGGTAGGTGATCAGGATGCTGGAAGGGAGCAGGGGACATTGGGGTCGTCCAATGGTTCCTCTTTCTTTTAAGTTCCTCTTTCATTAAGGCTTTTAATGACCACTGAGATCATCGCGTCCAACCCCAACCCAGCCCCAGCATGGCCACTGACCACATCTCTCAGTGCCAAATCTCCACATTTCTTGAGCACCTCCAGGGATGGTGACTCCACAACTTTCCTGGGCAGCTATGCCAATGCCTTTCCAACTCCAGCCCCTTTGTCCCCTGGTGGTTTTGGCACAACATGAGTTGTCTGCAAGAAGCATCCAGGCTGTTCCCTATCGCACATGCAGTTCCAAGCATTACATTTGTCACAACTGATTGAATTCCTACTCATGTGGCGTGAGAAAAAGAAAATTTAAAAATTTAAAAGAAAATTTAAAAATTTAAAAGAAAACAGCTCCCCAAACCTCAAAATTTACTTAGCCAGAAAAAAATTTGCATGAAGGTGTTGGGGACAATAGATGCAGGGTGCTTTTTCCTTTTCTTAGTCACTTTCTGCTGTAAAACCACAGGCTGAGATAACCCTTCTGCACTGTGCTCAGAAAGGCGGAAATCAGAGTCCTCTGCCCTGTGGTGTTTCACCCTACAAAGTCATGAGGAATTACACAGGAAAAAAAGCCCACAGCAGCCAGGATTTGCCCGTCCCCTGCTTTTCCAGTGTTTCCTTCCCCAAGCTGCAGAAGTGCACAGAAAGTGGAGGAAAGTCTGGGTGGGTTGGAGGGAACTCAATATCTAACTTGCACAATGAATGCTTTTGATAATGCTTTCTGCAGAGCTTCCCCCTTCCACTTGGCTCCTCCTTCCAAGTGTTTCAAAGGGCTCTGCCTGGGAGATGGAGAGCACTTTCTGATTGTATTTGGAATAAACGCAGTGCAACTCTTCTATTTCCAGAAACAAGCAGGGAAACAAGGCAGCTAAGCTGTATAAAAAGTTCAATTTGACTTCAGAACCCAGATGGAAGAGCTGGAGAACAATGTGGGAGAGGTTCTGTGGATGTCCTCAGCATATGCTGCTCTATTTGTAGATGACAGAATCACAGAATGGCTTGGGTTGGAAAGGACCTCAAGTTTAAAACCATTCCCCCTTCTCCTATCACTATCTGTCCTTGTAAAAAGTTGATTTCCCTCCTGTTTATAATCTCCCTTTAAACACTAGCAGGCCATAATGAAGTTTCCCAACAGCCTTCTCTTCTCCAGACTGAGTTAACCCACCTCCCTCAGCCTGTCTTCGTAGGATGGGGGCTCCAGCCCTCTGATCGTATCTGTGGCCCTCCTCTGAACCCTCTGCAACAGCTCCACTTCCTTCCTGTGTTGGAGGCCCCAGACTTGGATGCTGTACTCCAGATGAGGCCTCACAAGGGCAGAGTAGAGGGGAACAATCCTCTCCCTGCCCTGCTGCCACTCCTCTTCTCATGCAGCCCAGGATACCATGGGCCTTCTGGGCTGCACACTGCTGGCTCATTAAGTTTTTCATCTACCAGGAAACCTAAGTCCTTCTCAGCAGGGATGCTGGCAAGTTCTTCTTCTCCCAGTCTGTATACATACTTGGGATTACCCCAACCCAGCTGCAAAACCTTGCACTTTGCTTTGTTGAACCTCATTGGCTTCATGTGGGCCTACCTATCAAGGTGCCTCTGGATGGCATCTCTTCCTTCTGCTGTATCAACTGCACCACTCAGCTTGCTGAAATCAGCCATCTGCTGAAGATACACTTGACTCCATCATCTATGTCACTGGTAACAATATTAAAGAGCACCAGCCCCAAGTCAGACCCCTGGGGGACATCACTGGTCACCACCTCCAGCTGGACATAGGGTCATTGACCACCATCCTCTGCCTGGGACCATTCAACCAATTCCTTATTCACCAAATACTCCACCCTTCAAATCCAGAGCTCTTCAATTTGGAAATAAGGATGTAGTGGGGGACCTTGTCAAAGGCCTTGGAGAAGTCCAGGTGGATGGCATCAGTTGCCCTTCCTTTGTCCACCATTGTCATCATTCCACCATAGAAGACCACCAGATTGTCAGACACGACCTTCCCCTGGTCAAGCCATGCTGGCTGTCTCAGATTACCCGCGCATCCCCCATGTGCCTTAACATGTCTTCCAGGAGAATCTGTTCCATAATCTTCCCAGGCACAGAGGTGAGGCTCACCGACCTGTAGGAAGGAGAATTGGGATTGTTTTTGTCACTGCTGGGACAATGGGAAGAGTGACAGGATCAGCAGTCTTTAGGAGAAATGAAGCCTCTTCCTAGCAGCCTTTCCTTGCTGCCTTGGTTTATAAGATGCTGCAGGCAGGGTAGCACCAAGAGCACCCTCTGAAAGCTGCTTTTCAGTAGAAGTTGATCAAGAGATTAGTAGATCTACTAAAAATATAACATTAAAACAGGAAGAATATCCAGTATCTTCTCTATTCATTCTGAACCTTTGAAGATGACTCATAGTGGGGTCAGTGTCAGGATTCAGGATGTTAACTGGTCTAAAGCAAGCTTCACTTTACCACTTGATGTTTAAGAATAGAACAAGATTAATCTGGCCAAGCAAAAGGAACATGAGACAAATGGCCTTGTGGCATTTTGGGACATTCAGTTGCAATTTGGAAGAACCAGATTCACATCTCCGTGCTCTGTTAAACCAGAGCATTACTGGCCCTGCTCGCATTTCCCATACCAGTTTATTGGGCCATAAAACAGAAAGGAGTTTCTTGGCATTCATCAAAATATTACAAGTCACTCAAAGTCCCTCCTGGCTACGGATAGGACATAAATCCTGATGTGAAGTTAACCAGATATAGACATTTGGTAAATAAATCCTCTGTTAGCTGGGAGGGCTTATTTGGTTGACATTAAGTATTTGGCATTTCTTGCTGGCAGTGCAGATGTCCAGCACAGCTCTACGGCTCTACCATATGGCTCCATTCTGGTCATATCACCAAGGGAAATGGCATTTACTTCACAGCACATATGAGCTCCTTCTCATGAAATTCCCTGGGATCTCTGGGACACAGCTCATCTCAGGCTTGGTACAAGAATTATAAAATCACAGAAGGGTTGAGACTAGAAGGGATGACTTGGGATCTCCCAGTACAACTCCCTTGCTTCAAGCAGGGTCACCTAAAGCACATTACCCACAATCACATCCAAGGGGGTTTGAATATCCCCAGAAAAGGAGACTCCACCACCAATGTGGGCAACCTGTTCCAGAGCTCAGTCTTGGGTCTATTCCCCCTAGAGCTGAAAACTGGAAAAGCTAACGTATAAAAACTGCCAATGGACACACAGTGCAAAGCCTACTAAGGTATCTGAGCTCTCCTTCCCCCAAACTCAGGTATTACCAACTTGAGCAAAAACTAAATTTTGTTCTCACAGAAGGTACTGGATCCTTTCTCTAATAAAGATTAACTTACAACTTTGTCCTAAATTACAGTTTAGTCCTATATTGAGCCATTTTCTGAGGCCCCTTAAGTACAACAGTCAAACATTCATCATACAAAAACCAACTAGGCATGGAGATAAGTACTAAGGGAACTTAAAAAATACTTTCTTACATTTTTCAGCCATGGACACTGGGCATGGAAAGGGCCTGTAAGTCACATCGATCCCAGCTGCAGTCTACCATGGTTTTGAGAGGCTCCAGCCTCACGAACTCCATTAATTCTGGTCCTGGAAGGCACCTCAGCCCTCTGCCAGCCCTGGTGGGATATTTCAGGTGGCACTTTACCTCCCCAACAGGCCCTGTGCTCCCATAGGCACTCTGTAGATTAATTTGAAAGTTCATCTGGGCAATTAGCCTGCAGAGGCAGTGGCCAGTAGTCCAATTAATTAGCAATCCTGAAGCATGAAGCCAGACTGAAAGAGGCAGAAAAATGCAGCTGCCTTGACTGAATCTGAGGAAACATCCTGCTAAAGGGATAAACTCTCTCTGATGGGTGGTTTTGGAAGGAGAATCAGGGAAAGTGGCTTCAGGCAACTGGGGCTTAGTGGAACTAGGACTGTCTGCAAAGGTTGAGATCTTCATCAAGCTCCTCTTTATCTGGAGTTTATTATGGCCTTTGGTTTTCTGTACATCAGATCTCAGCCTTGTCCTCCTGTTCCTGAGGTGGGTTTGGTTTTTTTGAGCTCTCCCCCGTGCAAACTATGAGCAGCACCTCCTTTAGTGCAGCCCTCTATACATTCTCCTCTGTTCTCTTTTTGGGCTTGGGTGCCTTTCTTTGCTGCTTCCTAAGTCTCCTTCCATGTTTCAGTTCTCATTATGTTGTGGCTAAAAAAGGAAATAAATTCAGTATTTATTTAACAAGATATAAGTAAAAGCAAAGTTCCTTGTTTCTCTTCATGCATCTACTTTTTATAAGGAGTGTGTTGCATTCTGCAACTACAGAGAGTGGATGGAGGCAGCTCTGTGGTCCATGCCACTGCTGGGTGGTTGAATCTTCTTCCTTGCTTGAGTATCTCGTAGATCTCTCCACAGCTTTTACTGTTGATTCACTTATCTGAGTCTCAAAATAATTTCCTGACCAGAGTTGTTGATCACTGCGTAAAACTTCACTGCTTCTTTTCATTTTGTTTTACTTTAATATTGTAGCCCGGGATATTTAAAACTTCAATCCCATGTGCCTGAATGTGGGAGGTGGACATTAGGCTCCAGCTTTTAGTAACATGAAATTAATGTTGTCGCTTTTAGCTGATGTCACCACCAGTTTCCTGTTGATCATCATGCTGTTTGTCATCAGCTTCAACCTCCTCTTTGGGGTGGTGAAGGTACGTCCTCCACAGATGTCATTAAGCTGCTTGCTGGGGGCTCTCTGGTACTGGGGACTAGAGGATGCTCACTGAGTGCTGACGTATGACCACAGTGATGCCAGCCTCACCAAGACTGAGTGACATTTAAAACAAGGTTATTTGTTGTGCTGTGGGATGGAAATACTCTTATTTGGAAATGTTCCTCTATTGCCTCATTTCCATACTCTTGTACAGGTCAGACCTTGGAGGGGAACCATAACTCCCCTATTATATGGGGGGAATTATGGTTCCTATTTCTGGGGGAGAAATGACCATGTGCTGATCTGGGAACCCAACTTTCTTTGAAGCAGAAAGCTTGGAAATGCTGAACAACTAATGGAAACTGATTTGATGGGATCAAACATCAAGGTCATGTAGTGAAAGTTCACAGAAACTTTAAGTGTGGAGTGGGAAAAAGAATTAAAATCAATGTTGATGCCCTTCAGTGTTGCTGAAGCTACCATGGTCATCACAATATCTAGAATCAGATGCAGAAATTCCAGGAGAGGTTTTGTTCTTGTAGTACCTTAACACATGTAATTTTAGGTATTGATGGCTGGGCTCATCCTCCCATTCAGAACAGAAATAACTCACATTGATTTTTCTCACAGAAGAGGGAACGCCTCCTGATCCCATTCCTTGCTCTACAAGTCATGGACTTTCTCCTCAGCCTCCTCACAATGTTCAGTTCCTACATCCAAGTCCCAGCCATGGTTTCAGTGTCATCCTTCAGACACACAGTAGGTAACAGCTCGTGTCAGAATGCTCTTTATGGATGGCTTTTCATGATGAAGCTGTTCCTACAGTGGCTGCAATCCTCGGGAGTTAGAAGGTCCACAATGGCTACTGGGGATAGCTGGGACAAAATTGGGTTTCCCACATCTGGGACTTTTCCTGTTGGTTTTATTTTCTGTCTCAGGGCTTTGGGGAGATATTTGTGAGATAAGTCAGGAACATCACTGCAACAGCTAGAGATTTTTCCAGAGGAGCTGGTAGAAACCAACCCAGCAAGATGGTTTGCCCAATACTATGGTTTGTATAAATGAATTAAATCATAGAATGACTGAGGTTGGAAGGAACCTTAAATAACATCGAGCCCCAACCCCCAGATAGGCTGTAAATGATGATGAAGCACAGGCCCATGTAAATAGGGAAAATCTATAAGGTCTTGTAGTCATAACCAAAACCCTGTCCCCTGCTATTTGTCTGCACAGCAGGAACACTTGAAGACCCCTTTCCTGGCTCTGCAGCTGCTGGACTTCTGCCTGAGCATCCTGACCCTCTGCAGCTCCTACATGGAGGTGCCCACATACCTCAGCCTCAAGTCTGCAGACAACAGGGTAGGTGATGAGCACATTGCGTGACCCTGGCAGAGGGGACAAATGTTTGACTGAGACCCTCTCCCTGTTTTCACAGGGCTTTATGCCAGCCCTGGAGAAGTTACCAACAGAGGAATATGCCAAAGTGATGGTCACCTTCACTGTTGCGTTCATTGCTGTCCTCTTCTTGAAGGTAAATGGCTGCAGGGTGTGGTGCGACGTGAGGGAAGAAAGAAAGCTTTGCTGCCCGAGGGATAGGAGGAAGTGATTGGTACTTCTCTCTCAAATCTGCCAGAACCACAGAAAGCTGTTTGGCTCTCCCCTTGGGTGCAATAGGAGCTATGCCTCAGTGAGGGTCTGATAATCAGATCACTCTTATGATTCTGGGGGTGTGAGTTACAAAGAAATCTCTCCCTGTGTTCAAGAACTATGACTGGTCATTCATCTCTAAAAGGATAAGATGTTTGAAAACGAATTATAGGAAACTCTTCTGCTATTGTACGACAAAATCAATGAGATTGTTAAGCAGCAGGTTGGATCTTCCACTTGGGTAAGTTGCTGTGTCTGCACTGATGCAAACAGAGTTATGCAGTCAGATGTCCTGAAACTTAATTAAAAGCAATGAGTTACTGGGTTCTGCGTACGTCTTAGAAAACTGCATCATATGAGACTTTCTGCACAGTGAGATGGTTTCTCTTCTTCTTGCTTCAATGGATCAGAGAACAGATTTTTCATCCAGGGGTTTCAAAAGGAAAACTGCATCTCTTCAGGTAGAGAGCAGATTCTGCACAGTGACAATTGCTACTTGTTAGCTGGAAAGCATTTTTTTTAATCTAGACTCTTCCCAGGTGGCCTGAAAAAACAGTGTGGAATGGAGAGTCCTGTATGATGCTCTGCAGATGTGACTCCAGCATATCTTAATGTTTGCATAAACTGAGCAATAAGAGTGGAGGTAACTCTGCAACCCAGCTGGCAGTGTGACCTGGCAGATCAGTTGGTTTGAATTTCCTACAGGGCTAGCTATAACAAAATCAAAGCAAATATACATAAATATATATATATATATAATTATTGTAATTTTTAAAAATTTATTCGGGGGTTATTTAGGAGTTGAGTGGGGTTTTTTTGTACAGTTAGTATGATAGCTTCAGTGTATTGCATGTTTGCTCTTCTATATGAAGAGGCATTTGGAATGGGAAGGCCTTTGCAGTGCTCCCTGAAGGTGGTCAAAGCGTGCCTTTACCTCCTCATCTTCATAAGTCTATTTGAGAGACACATTCCCTCAACTCAGATACTCCATTCCTTGTTCTCATTCTTTGCCTTGGCTTTGTGTCAAGGCAAACAGTCCTCATTGTTCTGGGAAATCCTAAGCTACAGGGCTTGTTCTTGGGACATACAACTCCCTGTGTTCCCTAGAAAATGCCAACTGTTTTTAAAGTACAGCCCTACGCCAATAAAAACAAGAGGCACATGACTTCGCCTCAGTGCACAGCACAGGGAAAATATTTATTTCATATGGTATGTTTCACAGGCCTTGCTTATTTTCTTGCACCACAATCTGTCAATCGATCCATTTTTCTCAGAAAATCTCTCTGTTTACCACACTGTGTAAGGAGGCGCAAGGCAGGCCTGTCAGAAAAGTGAAATGAATGGAAACACGGGGTTTTCTTGAATGAGCCATCCTTTGAGGTCAGTCCTAGTCGACAAGGAGGCCTTGGATCTCTGGGAGATGGATGTTGTACCCATCCATGTGTTTCTGAGACACCCAGACTTCGCAGCCTGCTCAGAAAAATCAATGAAAATTGACGTTTTCCTTTCCTGCATGATGACGTTGGGCACTCAGCAGCCTCAAGCGTGTGCCTGTAGTCCTGGAGTTGCCACCCTTCCAATAGGACAGTCTGATTTAAGGCCTTGGAATGTGTGGTGTCAGGCTTCCCTCAGGCTTTCATCTGAGGAGAAGGGTTGTGGTAGGATGATGGCAAACATAGAAATGCTCTTGTTGACTTGCAGTGCCAAGGCAGACTTCCCTTTCCCTTTCCCTTTCCTTTCCAGGCCTATATGTTCAAATGCGTCCTGAGCTGCTTTAAATATATTAAAGCCAGCAAGAGAGAGGAGGTGAAAGTTGACCCCAAGGCAGTTGAGAAGGTGAGTAAAGGTTGCTCTAGGTTTATGTCATGAAAGGTTGTGGTTTAGATGGTGAGATGCTTGATGATCCTTGTGTTTGCTCCTTTGGTGGTATGAGAGACACTTCAACACTTCAAGTGTGCATTAACAGGTATTAATAGTCAGTTCCCAACTACATAAAATTACTGTAAATTTACTTTTCTGTAAAACCTTACAAAGACAATTGTATTTGCAAGGAAGCTGATACTCAGACTTTGGACGAAGTAAATAAATGGGAATATATCACTCTTAATCTCTGGCTTGAAGATTTGTTTTTAATTTCAGATCACTTTTGTTTCTGTGCCTGATAGTGTCATTCATGTTTCAAATTAAGTTCGTCTTCACCCTTTGCTGGATCAATGTCTGAGAGATTTGGTGCATCACTCTTCATTTTAATGAATGTTCTTATGTAGATTATTGATGATCTCCAGTAGTAGCATCCAACCGCTCTGATAAAATGAAGGGATATTTAAGACCTTCCAAAAACGTGAGATACTTGAGAAAGAGAAACATATCCAAGATCAAGGCCATTTGGAACCCTTTCATTTATCCAAAGCATGACTAATGGTCTTCTCTTGCAGGCTGTGCTGCCATCTTATGAGGAAGCCTTGGAGTTGCCTTCCAAGGAATGCCCACCACCTTACGTAGCAGTCTAAGCTCTACTCATGGAGAGAAGACAGAGTTCTGCTGTTGGAGCTCCTACCCCTTGTGTCAGATACTCCGCCTCACTGAGAAGCCCTTACTTTACAGCAGCATCAAGCTTGTTGCACTCTAGCTCACTTTATGAGCCTATGAAGAGCAGTGACGAACCACTGGAGCTGGTGTCTCATTCCACACTGGCAGTTTTGAGCTGGTACTACTGAGTTACAGTGCTGATTTTAATAAACTTGGCACCAGGCATCTTAGAGGTTCCCATCACTGGGCTCTGACATCTGCCAGTCATTTGGCCTGGATCCCTTGGTAGGCTTATTTACCCCAGTAGAATGCTGTTTCTTATCTGTCTTACTTCTCTAACCCAGCAGCTGAGGCATTTAAGAAGTAGAATGAGGGGAAAAACAAGCAATAATCTTTTTTTCTGCTTTCTGAGGTAGCCCAACCCTGAAGTATACTATACATACTAGCATCTTTTAATGAGGACCTAAGGGAAAGGAGTTAGCAAAAGAATGAAGTTTTCAACAGCACACTCTCATTCTGTCTGCTTATGATCATGATTGAGTTTGTACTCCAGCATGCTGGAATTATGACAGTGTTGCTCTTCCATGTTATACCCAAGAGTTTGCTTTTTTTTAATTATTTTTTCTTTTTTGGCTTTGACTGTGACTTGACAAATGAGTTTCAATAATAAAAAAACTGTTAACCGCTTTAATCTTTTACTGTCTGATTTCTGAAGGGTTGGCACATTCATGACCCATGGTGACACAGGTTAGTCTGTGTAAAAGATGGTGAATGATGTTGCTGATGACTGGTAGCTGGAATTCAGCATCTGCTTACTTTTTTGGATGGACCCCTGCTTTTTAAAAGTGTAATCTGCTCAGAAATAACTATTCCAACATCATCTACATTGTAAGAAAAAGCCTAGGATTCTTGTTCAGCTCTGAAACTTCAATGAATGATTTGCCAATGTTCTTTTCATTTGATGACTAAAAGAGATGGTAATGATAATGATGTTGACCATATACTTGAGCTGCTTTTCATTGTTGAAAAGCAGTGATTTTCCTGTTGTACTCCTGAAAACAAGGCTGAACATCAATGTGATCAGTGTGATCATAGAATCATAGAAGTTGGATAGAAGCTAAGAGTTGGAAGGGACCTTTACAGACCATCTAGTCCAACTGCCCCACAACGAGCAGGGACAGGCACAGCTCCATCAGGTTGCCCAGGGCCTGATGCAACCTTGCCTTGAAAGCCCCCATGGATGGGGCACCCACCACATCTCTGGGCAACCTGTGCCACTGCCTCACCGCCCTCACTGTAAAAGGGCTTTTTCCTCATATCTAATTCAAATCTTTGAGCTTGAAACCATTTCCCCTTCTTCTATCACCACAGCTCTGCTCTCCCCTTCTTTCCTGTCGCTCCCTTTAGATACTGAAGGTTGCTCTCAGGTCTCCTCAGAGCCTTCTCTTCTCCACCTGCACAGCCCCAGCTCTCTCAGCCTGTCCTCACAGGAGAGGTGTTCCACCTCTTGCATCCTTTTTGCTGCCCTCCTCTGGTCGCACTCCAACAGCTCCCTGTCTCTCCTGTACTTAAGACTCCACATCTGGATGCAGTGCTCCAGGTGAGACCTCACCAGCACAGAGTAGAAGGGCAGCATCACCTCCCTGACCTGCTGGCCACGCTGCTTTGGATGCAGCCCAGGGTATGGTTGGCTTTCTGGGCTGGACTCGTTGCTGGTTCATGTCCAGCTTCCCATCCACCAGTACTGCACTCAATCCCTTCCTTCCCCAGTCCACACTGGTAGTATGGGTTTCCTCAACCTAGGTGCAGACCTTGCACTTGGATTTGTTGAACCTTATGAGGTTCTCCTGCACCCACTGCTCAAGTCAGCCTAGATCCCAGTGGATGGCATCCTATCCCTCATATCTAACTGAACAGTGTTAAAAATCCTTTTCTTAATCTCTTTAAGTGGTTCAAATTCTGTTCTGTATTTTAACCAAAGTAGCTAAAAGAGAATCATAGAATAATTAAGATTGGAAAAGACCGCTAAGATCATCAAGTCCAATAGGCTCAACACACCACCTGCAGAGATGGGGTTGGTTACAAAGAGAATGTGGAGGAGGTGAGCCCTCAGGTACACACCTGATCTTTGAAATGAACCTGATGTTTCATGGCTCTTAGCAAGCTAAACAATCTCTCTGCTTCATTCACTATTTCCTCTGTGGGGCTCAGAATAGTTCCCTGTGAAAGCCTGACTCAGAAAACCCTGAAATCTGATAAAATGTATAGATTTATTGTGAGTTTCCAGCCAGGTTAGGATCTGAGTTCTAGACGGGAAATCGTTTGGGTTTTCTGAAATGTTAGAAGATTCTGCCAACACAAACCAAACGTGAGCTGTCACAAGCTTTCTAAGTCAGCTGATGGCACTATCAATGCTGGTTCTGAGTCTGATAAAAGACTCTTTTTAATATGTTACTCTTATACAGTTTTCTCTCCTTTAAATTGATTTACTGATGTGAGTCTCCAAAATAGGTTGAGAACCGATTCACATTCATATGCTTAATGCTGCTCCACACTTCCTTTTTTCTTTAATTTTTTTTTCAGTGCAGAGGAAAAATGAGCAGCAGTTCTTTGATACAGACAGAAGATTGGGCAGACGATGTCAGCGCTGACAGGTTAGGTGTGAGAGGACAGGACCTCCTCTAGAAGCAGCATCTCATGGAGGCAGATGTGCTTTAGGAGCTAAGATGTCCATCAGATTCCCCATCTGATTGTGATTTCCCTCATTTGACCTAAAACAGGACTTTTTTTGTTTTGGTTTTGTTTACACCACTCCCACTTCCCCTTTTGCAGAGAGGAAATTAAGAAACTTGCTGGAAAAGTGTTTCACATGAGTAGAAATATGTCTGTATTGTCTTTCACATCGCTTTGGACACTTCTCTTGGTTCAATTTATTGTTCTTTTGTAGGCGTCCTCATGCCATTGCCTTCAGTTGGTGATGTGTCTCAGTCTGCTCTATAAGAAGAAACTAAACCAAACATATGCCACTGCTCACCCTATGCCACAAAAAGGGAAACTGAGGTGTAAATAAAAAGGAAACAACTTCTGCAATAATCATGGACATAGAGAAGGGAGAGAAACTGCAAAATGGTTGAGTGTGATCCTGGTCTGCTTCAAAACCAGGCTCAGTACTCAAGGCTGCAAGAAATGCCTCTAAAGGTCCAAGCAAATCATAGAATCATAGAATCATAGAATAAGGCTGGAAAGACCACTAGGTCATCTAGTCCAGCCATCAGCCCATACCTATGTCTATAAAGACTGCCTGCAGGTAGTCCTCATGGCTGGAAGAGACAAGTTTGTGCTCACTGTCACTGCAGAAGTATCCGTTTTATTGATGAAATGTAGTTATTTTTGAGCCTCCTTCATTGTGACAGTATTTGTTTTATTGGCTTCTCTTTGTCTTTTCTTGAGGCTCTTTCCCTCAGCCTTGAGCTGGTCTTGCTGAATCAATGCTGCAAACCCAAGAGAGGTGCTGGAAGCCCTCCCATGCACTACTCACAGCCTTGTAGGCACACGTGTGACAGACCTGTCCAGTGATCAGGAATGTTTTCTGGCAGTATGGATTGCCCCAGAAATCCAGAAATTTTGTCAGAGACTTTGACAAAGAAACTCTGGTTCTACAAATAGTCATAGAAGGTAAACTTGGCAAAAACCATGCATAATGCAACAGGAACGACAGCACTCAAAATCAGGCAGATCCAGTTGTAGCATCCACCATGACAGAAAGGTCTCCTCTGTCTTCTGATGTCCATAAGAGAGCATAAATAGACCTTGAAGAGGGCAAAGACAGCAACTTGGCAGAATTCCCTGGCACATCCTCAAGCTGGTTCAATCCCATGTGCTGAGCTGCTCCGGAGCAGCTGAGGGAACCCTGGGTGATGGACGCGTGGCAGCTCTCCAGGACTCTGTCACCACAGACCGCCTTGCACAGCGCAGGGACCGCACTGCCCTGCCTGGCTGTCTTGCTGCCTTCATTCCTGCTGCTTTGAGTGGCACCTACAAACCATCCAGGTTCAGACTTAGAGCCTGGGACAGCTGCCATGATAATTGCATTAATCAAACATCATTACAAGACGTGTTTTTCTTTAGCTTTCCTGCAGACAGTTCATTAAAGTAATTATTCGCATCAGTCGAACGAAGTCACTGCAACTGCTGTCCCCAGCGGTTGGCCCAGAATGAGGGAAGATGACAAGTGTGGTCATGCATCAGCCCAAAGCC
Organism: Phasianus colchicus; assembly: GCF_987193195.1. Lineage (NCBI taxonomy): Eukaryota > Metazoa > Chordata > Aves > Galliformes > Phasianidae > Phasianus > Phasianus colchicus. Next base: position 1,193,393 of record NC_143459.1, on the reverse strand, counting down.
TTTCATTGCCTTTGGCTTTCTGTCTAGGTGCCCATCCATCAGGCCAGACACCTCATGGACTGCAGCCAAGAATCTCCCTCATCCCTCTGTCTGCCAGTGTTTGTAACACCACTGCTACTGAGAACCATGTCACATAGCTCTTCTTAGACCAGCCCGCGGTCTTTACCACTGTGCCTTTGTGCCATGGTCCTTTTGTACAGTTTGCCTTGGTATGTTCGCTCATTCGCTGGAGAAAATGGGCTGCGTTCACAGTGACCTTCAACTTTTACAAGTCTTACATTGCTGCTTCATCCAGGCAATTTAGCAGAACAGCTATGACCCTCTGGGCCAGGCCAACACCGCTGGTGCAGAATTTGAGGCATGGAGGCAGGGAACAAACTGCCCAACCCTTCCAGGTGGCCAACATCAGAGCTGGGAATAGCGCCCAGGAGGCAACTTGGCCCCAGGGGGATGTGGGCAAGGTTAACACAGCAAATAAAAAATGATCCCCCTGAAATAAACGTGACCCATAAAATACATAAACACTGAGTAGTCATAAACAGCATTTGCTATTTACAGCATCAGAGCAGAAGGATGTTTGCCAGCCATTTGCAGCTTAAAGGATAAACAGTACTCCTTTTGATCTTGAGTTGTCAAAAGGGTTGTATTTAAAGCCATTCGTCTCTTTCACCATTTCCATAATCTGTTTTGTGCTTTGCACCAATTCCTTCACTGCAAATATCACTTCTGCAATACAATAGTGGTGCAATAAATATCCTTTCTGATAAGGAAGCAGGCCAGGAAGAGCTCCTCCGCTCCCCATAACTGATATAGAAACATCATAGGGATGAAACATGAGAATTGGAGTTTTGACTAAAAGGCTGCTTTGGTCAGTATTTCTCTGAATATTTGAAAAATGGAGGCCTGGAAACACATGGGAACATCAGAGCAAGCCTGAAAAAGAAAAATAAAATAAAATAAAATAAAAGACAAAACTGAGTATTTTACTAAACGTAGGAGTTTCCTGGTTGCTCGAGGGCAAGAAAGCTGTGTTTACTACAGCTACCAGGTTTGTTTAGAATGAAATACAACTCAACAGTAAACTACTCAGGATTTGGCAGCTCGTCCCTCCCCAGGCCCTCTCCTTGCTCGCTGCCTCCATGGCCAACTGGCGCAACTCAACCGCATCGCCAGACTCTCTCTAGGAACCATTGACGGTCCAGGACCACAAACACTGTGCTTTCTTCCTATGGAAAACCCAATATTTAAAATGCCATCTGACTGAGCTCTAGCAGAAATTTGGAAGCGTCCTGACATCATGGTCTGATTTCCTTTTTCTCACAGGACTCCACTGCCTTCTTCTGGCTCACTGACATGGATATGACTCAGGGTCTGATTCATTTTGACTTGGTCATTTCAGCTCATTGCAGTGTAACATTTATACTAACATAACAAATGTGTTTATTGGAAACATAGATATAAAACTAAAAAGTTTTTTTAAAGAGAAAATGTGAGCAAAAGAAATTGGAAAAAGTCAAATGCCACATCAAATCAAGGCATTTCTACATTATCAGAACTAAAATGTCATTTTTCATGTCCTTTTCCATCCAATCTACTTTCCTGTGAAATATTATGTGTATATTGATAAAGAATCTACATTTACACAGCCCACGCTATCAGACATGCTTGTTTTATGCCAAATGAGAAGCCAGCAACTTTCCTAGCTGACCACATCCCTTGTCTGTGTTTGCTTCACTGTATTTCTTACTCTTAAACTGGGTCATACACTTTCCAGCCCCATCACTCCCTGGCAGATGTGGCAACCCAAAGAACGAAGGCAGTGGGCTGTTGGAGGATTGTCCCCTCCAGGCCCTGACATCCACACACCGCAGCCAAGCCCTCTGCATCCAAACCATCTCATCTGATGATGGGTACCAGAGAGCACAAGAGCCCATTAATGGTTTGTGTGTTTACGTTGCAAGTGGGCTTGGGAAGAGCTTTAAATGCATATTTTTCTCTTGGAATATTGAGTCCAGTGTTTTCATTTTTGGAGGCCTGGGGGAAAATTATGTTTCATATTTTAAAAATAAACACGGCTTTTACAGAGGTATAAATGCAGACCTACAGTATCCAGCACACCTTTGCTTCTCGCCTTATTTTCAAAGCTTTAATGTTGCCCGTGTGCCCCAACCTCTGCAAGTGAAAATATTCACCTGAAATGTATTTATCCTTCTTTACTAATTAGCAGCAAAATGACACAGAGAAACTTTATATTTTCTTCAGCAAGAACAGCCATAGAGACTTCATTTACAGAGGGCTCTGAATGATCCTATTCATGGCAAGCACTGTCTGCACCAATGGGCCTTTGTATGTATGGCAGAGCAAGAGGAGAAACCCCATCACAGACAGGGCTGGAGGCTAAATCTGCAGGATTCTACGCTTGCATTTCACTTTGTTCCCCATTAATGGTCAGTGTGTCTGTATCTGTTCTACATATCTGTGGGACAAATTATATCCTATAAGCACACACCGGATTTGTACATGTTTGAACTCACAGAAATCCATGCATGCATGAACACATCATGCAAGAAGGAGAGTTATGTCTGCATATATGTGCACACGTACAAATGGACATGTAAGCACGTATGTGCAACCATATTTGCAAGCGTGTATTTTCATTTACACGTACATATTCATGCACCTACTCACAGCCTTAAGCTTTTATAAAGTTTTTATACAAATGTCCTTGTGCATGCACACAAAGGTCTGCTTGTGTTTTCTATCCTAATCCCTCCTCACATTCTGCAATATCTTTAAATATTTTGATCAACGCTTTTAATGTTGAATGAGCAAAGAACAGCCTGGCAGCACCAGTAAGGGCAGGTCCCCTTCTGCATAATCAAGCAGCCCTTCTCTCCAGGAGCTCTCAGTCTGTCAAAGCACTTCTGGAGTAACACGGATTTGAATGAGGGAAGAACAGCCCGTTGGATCACAGGTGGTTTGCCACAGTGCTGCACCAACACAATGCAAATGCAATGCATGAGCACTCCGAGGGTGCAGTTGAAAAGTGGGCAAAGACCAATCCATCAACATCCAGGGCTTTAATCTGTGTAGTACAGCAGTTAATTAAAAGAAAATAGATGCACTGCTTTGCAATGGACCCATCATTAAATTCATCTTACTCTAGTAGGAAATCTCCCTGCTGCTCTTCCAGAAAGGAGACACTGGATTTCTGCTCTCTTGCAGCATCATCGGTCTTATTTGTGGACTCAGATTATTGGCTTCTTGTGGCTGGAGCTGTATGGACCTGATTGCTCCTCTGTTAAAAATAAATCAAACTTGCAATCTGCCCGTCCGTCCCGGCTGCTTGTCTATTTATCTAACTCAGACTGTTGCGTTCTTTCTCCCTCTGCCTCTGCTCACAGCCTCATAGAGCAGCGACTGTTCCCCGCAGGAAGGAATTTGCTCTGTATCCCACGCACTGCCCCTGCGCCTGCTCTCCTCTTCCTCTCCCTTCCTCCTGTGACAGAGCTCCAGCCCACAAATTAAGCAAAGGAAGCAAAGATATGCAGATGGGAGCTGGAGGTCGACAGGCTAACCCCAGCTCCCCAGGGCTGCCCTCACTGCTCCCACTGTTCCCATCCCAGATTCCCCACATACCGCGTGGCTGCGGGTCCCTTTATAGCTTCCCATCCCCTTCTCCGAGCAATGGAGCCATTGTGGAGGGGCCGGCAGGGCTGGACGTCCACCTCCTCCCCACCTTCGTGCAATATTTTCTCCCAGCCCTTCTCGCTCGCCCCTCAGTGCCCCCCCGGCCCCTCACACGTGTCAGGGGCTGGCCCCTTGCCTCCCCAAGGAAGGGCAGGTTAATACCTCAGGGCAAGGCTCCCGTGTGCCATTCCGCATCCAACCTCCGGCAGCTCCTCCGCAGCCATGGACGGGATTTCCTCCGCCTTGCCACTCTCTTTGCTGCTTCTCCTCCAGAGCTGTGGAGTCTGGGGGGCACCTCCTCAGCCCAGAGGTAAGTGGGAGCTAAATGCTGTGGGCTCCGTCCCCAAATTCTGGTCACCAACCTGCTGGGAACTGCAGGGCGCTGAAGGAGGAAGCAACACCCAACTTCTGACCAAAAAGCAGACAGCTTCCTCCACTGTTTTCCACCAGGCAGACAGACATAGAGATGGACTCCTTCTGCCTGTTTTATTGCTTTAAAGCAAAGCTGGGAGGTTGAGCAGAGCACAGCAAAGGGAGCACTGGGTTGGCGCCAGCCCCACGGCAGCAGCTCTGGGCCCACAATAGGTAAAATAGATGTGCCAGTGACTCTGGCATTAGCTGCTGTGTACGAAGGGCACTTCCCTGATGCACTGACCATCTCTTCTGATGAACAAAGGGAGAGCTATATTCGCTGCAGGGCCGCTAAGCACTGCTGCAGTTGGCATGGGTTGACGGTTGGACTTGATGATCTTAGTGATCTTTTCAACCTTAGTGATTCGATGATTCTATGAAGCCAGGAGACTGAACAGAGTGCTCATTCAACCCAGCCCTACCGTGAGCAATCACTGTTTCTAAAATAAACAGCATTTCATTCTGAATTACTAGGTAGGTTTCCTGTTCTTTTAATTAATGTGGCAAGGATGCCCTGAGAGAGATTTTCTGCTAAATTGATGCATGAAGTTCAGCTGGTCCTGAATAGCTTCAGGTGTGGATGCTTTTAAAACCAGAGCATTTCAATTCTGGTTTCATTCCTCTTTGAAATAAACTATGCTGAGTCAGGATGTCACCCAGAGCTGTCTCCTCCTGGGGATCTGTCTGTCCTGCAGAGCCTGACGTGTGCTAAAGCCCAGAGCTTCCATCTGATACGTTCTATTTCCCTGGAATATACTGCACTTTCATAGGAAAAAAAAAAAAAAAAGAAAAAAAAGGAGATTTAAAATGTTATCACAGAGCTTCTACACAAAAAGAAAACACGCTGCAAAACTCCTATTCGATCTGACTGTTCCTAAAGGAAAAAAATAAGCTTTTTGTTTGGTTGGTTGGTTTGTCACTCAAAGCAGATGTGACAAATTAGCCACAGCAGCAAAGGGGAATCCATGCTTTATTTGTAGAGGAGCCGATTGCAAGACCTTGCATTTTTCTTTGCATCTCCTGTAAAATGGGCACAACCAACCCCTGCTGAAGGGATTTGCAATGTGGACTGCCAAGTGAGTTTTTCCTTCCTCTGAAATGAATTACAGTGGCAAAGTGAAAGCCACCCCCATGGGAAAAGGTAATATTATGTTTTAGTGGGAGCTAGAGCACCTGATAGAGTAACAACTGCCCTCTTCTCTTCTGCACACCGCATCGCCCAGACATTTGTGGGAGCCAGGAGCAGATTCAGCATTCATGTCTCCCAGGAAACTAACCTGATTATATTCTTTATGGATATATCACAGGGTATTTATTTTCATGTGTCTGAAAGACTGAGAGCCACATTAGGTTTCACACTGAGGACTAGCTGTAATGTTTATGTCATAATTTAGAACAGATTTGTTGGCCCAAAAGCTCACATTTAAAAATCTGTCCACAGAAATCTCTTTTATGATATAACCTATATCATCCCTCTCTGCGGAAATCAAATCTTAACAGAGCACTTGATGACCCTACAGAGGCAGGTTAAATGATAGGAAAAGATAAAGACCAGAATGCTATAGATCTGGTGGGGAAAATGGGTCAATTCATTCCGAAATTCATAAAAAATGTCAGTCCTTTTTATGTTTTGTCACAGCTGAACATTAGGATGGAAAACAGCATGAAAATGAGAAATTGGAAAGAAAAATATTAGTCAGCTGTTTGCATTGCTAATGTTTCCCATTTATACTATTTATCTTTTAGAGTGGATATTCATGCCTTACTACTGGCTTGCAGAGATTAACTATCAATTGCATGGTTCTACATCTCTCTATTGTGTTCTCCCTCACCAGCTCACAGACATAAAGCCGTGCTGGTCTTTGCTCTATTTCATTATTAGTGCCACTAGCTGAAAAACACAAGACTGGATTGTGTTCTGTTGGTTAGTTAGTCTGGGAGTCGTGATTCGCGACTGAATCTGAACTGCTGAGTTTCATTCCTGCTTCTGGTCATGCATGACGAAGACACAAGCTCATTAATTAATACCCATGTAGCTTGCTTATACACCACAGTGAGTTCTTTTGAGACCTTCTTTGATACGGGAGCGTATATAACAGGCTTTAGTTCAGCTAAATTCCTCCTTCCATTAAGTTTCCTATAGCCATTAGCAATAGCCCGGTGTGACAAGTGGGTAACCCGCTCCCACAAGTGCAGAGCTGCTGTAGGAGTACATATTGTCAACAGCTAAATGTGTTTTTCTTACAGAAATTTTTATGAAAGGGAAAAGAACATTTGGAAGTATTAGGTTAAACTGGGCTCACTGGGCCTCTCTGAGACAGGGAGAGAAAGGATTGCAGCTCACAGGTCATCTAGCCTCAGCTGCCTGCTGTAAGAGGAATTATTTTGTCCCTCCTTGCATATTTTTCTCTTCTTTTTCCTCTCCCTCCTAATCTTCCCCAGGCACCCTGTGCAGAACCAAACCCACAGACCTGGTGTTCATCATTGACAGCTCTCGGAGCGTGCGCCCGCAAGAGTTCGAGAAAGTCAAAGTCTTCCTGTCGCGGGTGATCGAGGGGCTGGATGTGGGTCCCAACTCCACGCGGGTCGGGGTCATCAATTATGCCAGTGCAGTCAAGAACGAGTTCTCCCTCAAGACTCACCAAACCAAGGCCGGGCTCCTGCAGGCGGTCCGGAGGATAGAGCCACTCTCCACGGGGACCATGACCGGCTTGGCCATCCAGTTTGCCATCAGCCGGGCCTTCAGTGACTCAGAAGGGGCCAGGCTCAGATCTCCCAATATCAATAAGGTAAGAATCATGGAATCGTGGAACGGCTTGGGTTGGATGGGACCTCAAAGACCATCTAGTTCCAATCCCCTGCCGTGGGCAGGGTTGCCAATCGCTAGATCAAGCGTGTTATCCCTTTATTGGAAGCCCTATTTCACATGACACACTGTGGAATGGTTAGGACAATCAGAAAAGGAGAAAAAGTGATTTTCTTTGTGTAGGGCAGTATTGGCTTATGCTCACTGAGAGCAACACACCGCCCCGAGACATTGATTCAGCCAGGTCTGCTAGGCATGAGCATACTCACGGCCATCTTCCCCAACAAGTGGTAACAAAAATGCTTCCAAATCCACCGTAGTGAAATGTGAGACAATCTTCTGAAAGTTTCCTTTGAAATGAGCCCTTTCGGTTCTATGTACAAAGCAAAGTGCTGTTTCAGTATCCTCCAGTGCTCTACTAGTTTTTCATAGGCTGGCTAACAGCTGTGTCTTCCATTCTGAGTATTTTCTTCATGTACACAGACTTTAATGACTATTTAACATTTCAGACTGTGGTATAAAATCAGATTAATTCCACACTTGGCTGCAACAGGCATCACCACTCCTGACCCAGATTCCCCCTCCAGGAAACTCAGCCTTTAAAGAAATATTCCCCAGACACCTCATCCAACCCTCTGGATTTGTCCCTGAAGGCAACCAGACCTCAGCCCAGTGATGGTCATCAGGAAAACTCTAATCTGAGCAAGTTGAAAATGTTTATTATTGACAGTATGTGTTTTAGCTAAACATCCTGAGCTTCTCAGGACTTTTTGTCCTGTGCCAGCTCCACTGGCTGTCTGCTATGAGATCAGACCAGAAAAATAAGCAAAGGCTTTAGCAAGCAATGAAGGCTTTCCAGCAGCTGGACAAGAGCCCAGTTGATGGAGCGAGGAAGCCTGGGATTTTTCTCCTGACTACAACATTTTTGGAACATCAGATACTTTCAGTTTTCCTCACTGATAGTAAAGCTCTAAGGAAGGCAGAACAGTACATGGAAAAGATGCTTGGGGATGGCAAGTCAAAAATATTACCAAAAAAAGAAAAACTGCTAAAGGTCCTCCAATTCCAAAAATCAGCAACCTGAAGGCTGGACTGGACTGGAATTAACAAAAAAATATGAAAAATGAGTCCAACTCCTAAAAATAAGATCCCATTGATTGTCTTTTGTGCTCCTTCACCCTGGTGAGCTACAAGGAACTTGCAAATGTTAATGAATCTGACTTCATATTGTCTTTTATCATGAGATTCTCTGTATTTTAACCTAATTGTCTATATTTTAAGCCTAAGCCTGGCTTGACACAATAAGAAGAAAGCCAAGAGTGTTAAGTTGGGAAAATCACACTCCAAGAAACTTTCATGCAGTTTTGCTGGCAGTTTGCTCCTCTGATCAGCCATCACCATCACATCACTCCTCAAGCACAGGAGCCACCAGCTGAAAATCCAACAGCAAGAGACATTTCTTCCACTGAAACCATTTCAGGCAGCCAGTGGGAAGGGGATAGCTTGGCCAGTGCTGGGAATGCATGGGCAGAGCAGAAGATGCCGGTGACCCCCGAGAAGAATCACCCATGGCCATATTCAGTGACTTTCCATCTGGAAGAAAAAAGTTCTAGGAAACATTTGTCTTGTTGGGCATTGCTTAGCCCAAGAACAGGCAACTTAACTGAAACAACAAGTATGTGAATGATATTATCTGTTTCTGCTTCTCAGAAATTCTTACCCTGCTTGAAATGAAAAGGAAAAAAACCCTAATATGAACAAAATAGACGTTTTGCCTTCCGCACAAAAAAAATCCCAGCAGTTTGAGTGCCAGACCACTGTTGTTGAATATCAAAAGGCAAAAAGGCCATTTACTTCTCTATTCTTCCAATACACCCTTGCAGAAAAGCTCATTTCCTTTCTCACTGCACTAATTCTTGGCCAGTACCTCCAGCCCAAGGTATCCCAGTGTAAAACAAAATAAGCCCAGTAAACTCTCCCTCCCCAGGACGAGCCCCTAATTTGCCTTGGATGATGAATAGGACACAGTAATTTCAGCTGCATACATTTCTTGCTCCTTTACACAGCAGAAATCCAGCATGACCTCATGGAAATCAGCACTAGGATTTCCAACCACGTGGGATTGGTCAAAGCACAACCGGATCATTCATTCAGTCTTGCTGTGCTCTATGCAGCAAATATCACCACAGGACAGGGAAAAAAACTATTTGTTTCTGCAGGAGCTCCAAGTAACGTCCCTTTATACCTCTATCAAAACTACAGGGGTGCCCAATTACTTTTATCTTTCTTCAGGAAGAACAACAAATAGATTGTCAAATTGCTGAGCAAATCAGGGGGCTATTCAACTTTCTTCCCAATCCCCTGCCAGTGCTGTTACAACATTCATGTAATACACTGCATCAAGAGATGCTGCTGCCTCATTAGCTGCTGGATTGCCTGCACATGGCACATGAATTATGACCTCCCAGGGATGCCCATGAATACTTGTGTGTCTTAGCAAATGAGGACGTTACGTTCATTTTAGCCGTGGGCTCGCTGATACATTCCCAGTGCCTGGTCCAGATTCTTTGTGCCTCCAAATGTTCTTCTGCCCCAGTTCCAACAGCAGCTCAGAAAGCAGTACAACTTCTGAGCACGCTGTTTTATTACGAAGACCTTTCCCATCAGATTCAGATGTGGATGCTGCCGCCAGATGTCTCCTGGGCTGTATCTGGGGCTCAGCCACTCCAATATGAACCTAAGGAATTGATCAAACTGGAAGAATCACTTTCTTTAGACAGAGAAATGCCAGGAGGACGCAGAACACCTCTGTCCTATGACAAATGCTGCAAGAAAGACACGCAGTGCTGGCAGAAACCTGCTCATGGGTAGTGCTCCTCGCAGAAGCCACTTGATAGAACATCTTGTTTCCTGACAGGCTTCTGGCTCCTGATAAGCTCTAATTGGCAGCGCATCCCAGCGCTGCTGCTGAGCCGAGGGCTCTCTCTCCTGGCAGAAGGTATGGCTGCACGACTGGCTGCTGCTTTACCCGACTGAAAGCTCCACGTTTTTCCAGTTTCACCCATCTCTCATTCAGAAGAAAAGCTCTGGACAGGGCAGCAGGTTGCTTGAGTACTGGAAATGCCCAGAGTGCAGCGTTCAGCCACCCCACTGCAGGAGGGCGGGCAGAGAGGGGAAGGAGATGCTTCACGGAATCACAGAATCAATAAGGTTTGGAAAAGATCACTAAGATCATCCAGTCCAACTGGGCCCCTTGGAGACATGAGGCAGAGAACTCCACTTCTGACCTTAAAAGATGACTTCTCCCTGCTAAAGGTGCAAAACTGCTGTCATACTGTCCTCACTGAGCAGCTGGAGAGTCTCCCCAGTTGCATCTGCAGATGATGTTTTCTACATCCTGCTATTTGCTTGCACTGTGGATTTTTGTTCTCTGCTTGCAGCTAGCTGCTCCTGCTGATTGTATTGACAGTGGTGTCACAATGAAACAATTGCAAGGAAAACTGGCAGGAGCAACTGAATTGCTAAAAAAAAAAAAAAAAAGAGCATGAAGATTTTGTGACAATGTCACTTAGCAAAAGAAGAAAGAGGAAAATAGAAAGCCTAGCAGCAGCAGCAGCGCTCCTATAGGCTTTCCTGCAGTTTAGGGTTCCACCACCCAGGGCAGAATCCAGTCCCCACCTGTACCAGCTGGGATTTTCATGATGATGTCAGTCAGTGCAGGATCTCACACCGCTATTTGTGGTGGAATAAGGAATCAGAGATCACGGCTGGCACCGACACGTCCTGACCTCAGGCAGACCACTTCCCCTCTCTCAGCTTCAGTTTCTCTGTCTTTAAAAAGAAGCCTTAGATGAATAGTCATTGGAAGGGACCCTTAAAGGCCATCTGGTCCAACTCCCAGCACTGAGCAGGGACACCCACAGCTCCATCAGTGCTCAGCTGACAATGGGTGTCTGCAGGGATGGACACCACCACCTCTCTGGGCAGCCTTAATCTCCTCACGTTTCCATACCATCTCTTGAGATTTTTAGATGGACAAAGGCACTATAAAAGACCCAGAGTTGTCCTTACTGTTGTCTGAGGTTTCACAAAGAGAGCTGAAGTTTGGGTTGGGTGTTAGTTTGCTTATGGAGAGTGTAACCTTTTTCTTAGGGCCAAGATGCACCAGATGTCCCATAATGAAAGCATAGCAGTTTAACCTTTGCAGCTCAGAAGGACACAAGCCACACATTAAGAGAACGGCTTCTGTGATCTCAGGAAGAACAGGAAGAGGAGGAGGAGGTGCCGTTTCCTTCTTCTTTAACTTTAGAAATACGAAACCTCCTTTAGTAAAGAAGTAACCACAAGCGATAGCGGTACGAGTGCTCATCCAGGCCTGGTCTGTGCCCTCCTCTGTGTAGGTGGCGATTGTTGTGACTGACGGACGCCCCCAGGACGGAGTGCAGGACGTGTCAGCGAGGGCCAGGCAGGCTGGCATTGAGATCTTTGCCATCGGGGTTGGCCGGGTGGACATGCACACACTGCGGCAAATCGCAAGCGAGCCCCTGGACGACCACGTGGACTACGTGGAGAGCTACAGCGTCATAGAGAAGCTGACCCACAAGTTTCAAGAAGCGTTCTGTGGTAAGTCCTTGCCACGCAGCCAAGAAGTACAAGTGGCTGCCAGCAAGCTTTTCACGTGGAAGTTTCACATGTGATCATCCTTCATCCATCTGCTTCCTTCTGCCAAGGATTTGAGTGTGCAGAAGAACAAAATATGGAAGATGGATGCTCTTCAAAGTGGCCTTTCAGGAATTTGAGGCTTTGTTTAGGGAATTTCAGGTTTTGGTTAAAGAAGCCTCTTTAAAGAAGGCTTTGTTTGTATAAACATGATCCATGTACTTCTAGAGAAAAAGAACCTTGAAAACACAATCTTTAAATAGCTGAAATCACTGCCCTCAGGTTTAACGTAGCAGGGCACTGCTGACAATCTGCCTTGCAGCTTCCCCTGCCGGTATCATCTTCTGAGTTCCTATTCAAACAAGGGCTGGTTTCACTCCCCTGCCACCTCTCCCCGACTGCTGTTATTTTTGGAAGCCCTGTGGGGTGGGAAACTCTCCTAGTCGGATAATTTCTGCATAATATGTAGAAAGAGCCTCACTATTTTACAGTCACTTATAGAATCACCAAGGTTGGAAAAGCCCTCTAAGATCATCTAATCCAACTGTCCACCCACCACCAATATTGCTCACTAACCCACGTCCCTAAGTACCAGATCTACACGTTGAACACTCTCCTACACAAACCAGTGAATGCAATGAGAGAGCTTTATTGCTTTCAAATGTGTAGGAAGTGGTCTATAAATAAGCACCATGTGTTGGGAAGGGGCCTGAGGGCTTCGCACAGCCATCCTGCCACAGCACAGTGTGGCAACGCTTCTTAAAGCTGTGATGCACCACAGTGCTTGCAGCAAGGTATTGCAAACCAGTGCACACAGATGGACGTGTAAAACTATCTGAGAACAATTTCTTCAAGAGGTGTAAAGGTTCGTGATCAACTTTCAGCTTGAAAATAATGGGGGGAGCGGCTTTCTGTCAAGGAAAACTTTGTTCTCTTGTAGGAAGGAGGAAAAATTTGAATACAAAGTGAGTCATACATTATAATCAGGTGCCACCGCAGCAGAAGCTCATGAAAGAAAGTAACAAACACTGCGTACTAAGAGGAGGAGAGACAAAATTCAAGAAGGCAGAAGGCAGGGCATGAATATTCGTGGGAGTTTGTGTTGGCTGCCCTGGAGTCAGCAGTCAGCTGGAGACAGAGAGGCCTGACAGTATGTTCTGAAGCTCTGGCATTGGTGTCATTCAAAAAGACAGGGGAAAATAAAAAGCCCTTTCTGTGCCTTGCTTTTCAAATGTGTAAATGCAGATGACAAAGTTCTCCCCGTGGTAAAAACCTTCAGAGATGCATCCGAGGGAAGCACTGTGCGAGGGATTATTACAGCTAAGGGAGAGCAGCACCGCATTAACTGCCAAGTGAGTTGTTATCATGCTATGCAAGCAGCTGCACAGAGCTGTCCTTGGAGATGTACCCAAACACCACCTGCTACTGACAAGCACTTTGTGGCCACCAGTAGCAGGAAGAACTGTGCAGCACTGTCCAGCTGCTTCCCATAGTGTTCAGTGGGCCCAGGAAAAGGGAGACCCTTGTTGATCAGCTACTAGTTAGGCTCATCAAATCTCTGCAGCCTTCAAAGAACTCAGCCTGAGAGCCCAGTGTTAGAGCCAACTGCATGGTTGCAGAAATATTTGTAGAGAGCAATTCTGAGAGTTGCATGTGCAAGGATAGCTCTGAAGTGAAATCCAAGTGTGTTTGGGCATGAATCCCATCCAGGAATGGCAGCTGCACATGGCACTCACGAATCATAATTGCACCACATAGCTGGAAAAAAAATGGGTATTGGCCAGACCAGATGGTAGTTTGGAAACCAAATCTCACCTCGTATATTTGGAGAGGGAAGTACATTGTGATATGCTTGACAGACAGATGGTTTTTGCCCTCACTGTAGGAACTACATCTAGCCCTAGCTGTGCCTTGCAGTCTGGAGACTTGTCACTATTTCTCTTTGCTTTTTCTACCTCGATTACTATCACAGAGTAATGACTTCCTGCTGCTTTGTATTGCTGCAGGATGGGTTTAGTTATCACTGAGTGTGTAGAACAAATATGATGCTTTCTTTGTGGGCGGTGTGTGCTCAGGTTGAGAAGCCTTGGCGTGGTGTTTGGTTTCAGCCTGCACTTTTTCTTGCAGTGGTGTCCGACCTATGTGCCACTGGCGACCACGACTGCGAGCAGATCTGTATCAGCACTCCGGGATCGTACAGGTGTGCTTGTAAAGAGGGCTTCACGCTGAACAACGATGGGAAGACCTGCGGTGGTACGTCATGATTTCCATTTGCACTGAGCTGTGCTGTGATCTGCCACGGTATGATAAGGGTGAGGTTGAGACAGAGAATTGCACTTTCTGTTCAGAAAAGGAAGAAAAAGAAACCATGAACGTATAACGAAGGGTTATTTTGAAAACATGAGTGTGAGGTGTTGTTGATTTTTGATTGGTTTAGCATATTTCATTAGCAATGAAATGGCATTAGGATTACATCTCCTCACACAATTAAGCAGAATCTTAGTTGCTGTCTTCCCCTTCTCTTATTTTGCTTAGTCTCTTCCTTCTCTTATTTTGCTTCAGCTTGCAGTGGTGGGTCAGGATCTGCCCTGGATCTCGTTTTCCTGATCGATGGCTCCAAGAGCGTTCGGCCAGAGAACTTCGAGCTGGTGAAGAAATTCATCAACCAAATTGTGGAATCCTTGGAGGTGTCAGAGAAACAGGCCCAGGTTGGCCTGGTTCAGTACTCCAGCTCTGTCAGGCAGGAGTTTCCTCTGGGACAGTTCAAGAACAAGAAGGACATCAAAGCAGCAGTCAAGAAAATGGCCTACATGGAGAAAGGCACCATGACAGGCCAGGCTCTGAAGTACCTCGTGGACAGTTCCTTTTCCATCGCTAACGGAGCCAGGCCTGGGGTTCCCAAGGTGGGCATAGTCTTCACAGATGGACGGTCACAAGATTACATCACTGATGCTGCTAAGAAAGCCAAAGATTTAGGTAAGTCTACTGAATTTTCAGTGGCCCGTTTCTCCTTTGGACCAGGCACTGCATCTACTATCACTTGTACAAAGTGCAAATATATTGAGATCTGCCCCTTTGCTGACCTCCTGCTGAGGGTCATTTCCCAGTCTTCTGCCATCGCTGCGTTAAATGGATGCAGCCCATGTGAATAAGTTCATGAATTGCTAAATCCTTCATTTCCTTTTAGATTCAGTCTCAACAACTAGATGGGACTAAGGGCTAGCACATAATAGCAGGTCAAGTACAAGGTCATGAAATGCTGATGCTTACTAAACAAGTTGACAGGATGTGTGGATGTTCAGCCCTTAGAAGACAAAAGGTCCTTACAAATTGTATGCATAGAAACAAGACTTCAGGCTTTATTTTCTCCTCCTCTCTTCTCCCTACACAGATATCCCCAACATCAGTTGGTGAGTGATTTCACAGAGATAAATAACAAAATACTTATAACTAGATTCCAAACAGGTTCCTTGAGTTGAACGGTGGGAAAAAAGAAAAAAAAAAAAGAAAGAAAGAAAAAAAAAGCTGAAAAGATCCAGAAGAAGAAAGACAAAGCAAAAAGGGGAGGGAGGAAAAGCATTACTGAAGTCTTGACCTAATATCATCATTCAAGTCAAGGGAAAAACTGCAGTTGGGTTCAAGAGAAGCAGGATTTAAGACAAAAGCAGCAATCAATCTCTGGTAGTGAAGCATAGTAACTGGGCCCATGCTCTTAACTCATAGAATGGATTAGTCTTGATAGACAATGTGAGTCGCAATATTGGAAAGCAATCCAAGCACAGTTTTACTGAACATGTAGGTCTCCATTGCAGAGGGGACTTTGCTACGAGAGAGGCTGATGAATGGTGGCTGCAGGCTATTTTGAAAAATTCCACTGTTTCCTTTTGCTGTATCATTGCTTTCCTATTAGTTGGATGCATTATCCTGTCAAGGTGTTGTAATGATCTTTTGTTTCTTGTATCTCCAAATCATCGTTCTTGTGGTGACAGTGGTCATTACCTAGATAAGTCTAGTAAAACTTCGCCTGCAAAATATGTTGGAACCCCAGATGGCCTGAAATAAGTCAATAATAGTAGAGAGTAGGGGAGTTTTCAGCTTAACAACTGTAGAACTGCATGGAGGTGCAGAAGGCAGACAGGAATTTAGAAGTTGATGGGGGATTGGTGCCAACTGACAGGTTCTTATTGCTTACAGGCTTTAGGATGTTTGCTGTGGGAGTTGGTAACGCGGTGGAGGATGAGCTGAGGGAAATTGCTTCCGAACCAGTAGCTGAGCACTACTTCTACACAGCCGACTTCAGAACCATCAGCAACATTGGGAAGAAGCTGCAAATGAAAATCTGCGTTGGTGAGAGTGGGGGACTGGGTGGAGGGGAAGGTTTACTCACAGCATTTGCAGAACTGATGAATGCACATTGCCCTGTCTATTCAAGAAATGGAGCCCCGAAGCAAAGCTCCAACACTTCTTGACTCTCAGATTGCAAAGAGTACCTCCAAATTTTTATTTTGCATAAACTTATGAGCAGCAAAGAGTATGACCTACCATGGTGATGTTATTGGGAAATGAACTGACAAACAAAGATTGTTTTGAGCACTGTATTTGATCAGATTCAAATTTTTAGGGCTGTAAGCATTAGTAATAGATCTCAGTAGGTATTCAGGGAACTGGAAGCCCAGGAAAGACTTGAGCCTGTCCTGAATGCAATGAAGTGTAAGAGTCCCTAGTCATTTGAGGTTAAAGGCAGAAGTGATCAGTCAGTAATTAGGATGAATGGTACTTTTATTTCCTTCCTGTTTATGACAAAGAATATGACTTGCTTTACTTCACATCTCAGTGATTTTAATTCTTTTTTGTGTCACTTAACACATCTTCTTGATACTCTGTTCCACAGAGGAAGATCCATGTGAATGTAAATCTATTGTGAAGTTCCAGACAAAAGTAGAAGAACTCATCAATACATTGCAACGGAAATATATCCTTTGGAAGCTCTGTGTTCAGCACCCAGTGGGCTGGCTTGGGGTTTCGGGAGGGACTACCTGAGAAAGTCTATCCATGGAGAAAACAGTTTAGATAACAGTCAGAAAGCTGGGAAACTAGGCAGTTAGATTCTGAATGTGTCCAAGAGGAAGAATTCCTGTACTAGAGCTCAAGATACTGGCCTGGCACAAAATAAGAAAAAGACTGAAAGCAATAGAGCCAAGGTAGAATATGCTAAATCATTGGAGGCAGTAGCAAGATGAAGACATCAGATCCTAAGTCAGCTTTTAGGAAGATGCTTAAACGATGCCAATGCCAGAAGTGTGGACGCAAGGTTCCTGTACGGGATATTGCTGCTGCCTCTGTGTGCTGCAGGTCCTGTGATGCAGCCAGAATGTAAGGGCTGAGAGCAGCAGTGGCTATCACTGACCTGTGAGCAGAAAGAAACAAAAATACTGGTGCCTGCGTGCAACTGATAAGTCATTAAAGATCTGTGGATGAAATGCTTTTTATACAACAGTAGATATCTACAATACAAATACCTGATCTGGCTGCCTAAACTCCCCACAGAACTGTCGAAAAAGAGGGTCTTCTACAGCACAGCACTTCTGGCCATATAGTTGGTGATCTTGGTAAAGTCAGGGGAATTGCACTACTGAGGTCCAATTTCTCTCCAGTGGTCAAATTCCAGTACTGAGAAATTGCTCACTGTCTCATGTAACTCCTCACTGCAAATATCTTCAGTGAGCTGAGTTTGATCCCATGTGTCTGTGGGATTGTTTTTTGTCACAGAATCATAGAATCAATAAGGTCGGAAAAGACCTCTAAGATCATCAAGTGCAATCATTAACCCACCACCATCATGCTCACTAAACCATAAAGGATGTGTCTATAGGGAATTTGCTGGGCTAGGACCACCTGTTTCCTTCTGGATTCTGTCATATTCAGGTGTTGCATTCAGGTGTTGCATTCACCTGAGCTGTGAGGGAGCTGGCAGAGGTGATTTCCACCATCTATCAGCATTCCTGGTCAACTGGAGAGGTCTCAGATGATTGTAGACTTGCCAGTGTGACACCCATCTGTAAGAAGGGTTGCAAGGAGAATCCAGGGAACTGCAGGCCTGTCAGCCAGACCTCAGTGCCAGGGAAGGTTATGGATCAGATCATCTTTGAGTGTGATCACATGCCATATGAGGGACAACCAAGGGATCAGGTCCAGCCAGAACCTGGGGAAGCTGGCAGCCCTTGGCTTGGGCAGGTACATTCTTTGCTGGGTTCCAGGCCCAGAGAATGGTATTACGTCCGACTGGCAACTGGTCACAGGTGGTGTTCCACAGGGGTCTGTGCTGGGGCTGGCCCTGTTTGATATCTTTATTGATGACTTGAATGAAGGAATTGAGTGCATTTCAGTCAGTTTGCAGATGACACCAAGTTGGGGGGAAGTGTTGATCTGCCTGAGAGTAGGAAGGCCCTACAGAAGGACCTGGACAGGCCAGTTGCTAGGCTGAGGCCAGTGGGATGAGGTTCAGTGAGACCAAGTGTCAGGTCCTGCACTTTGGCCACAACAGCCCCACACAGTGCTGCAGGTGTGGGGCAGAGCAGCTGAGAGCTGTGTGGAGAAGCAGGATCCTGGTAACACTGCTGAACATGAGCCAGCAGGGTGCCCAGGGGGATGAGGAGCCCAACGACATCCTGGCTGTGTCAGCAGCAGCACAGCCAGCAGGAACAGGAGGTGCCCATCCCTCTGTATGGCACTGGCTGCACCTCAGTGCTGTGCTCAGTGCTGGGCCGTTCACTACAAGAAAGACATTGAGGCCCTGGAGTGCATCCAGAGAAAGGAACGGAGCTGTGAGGGCTCTGGTGCCATGGGAAGTGGCTGAGGGATATGGGGTGGTTCCATCTGGGGAAGAGGAGGCTCAGGGGAAACCTCATTGCTGTGGCGAGGGAGGGGTTACTCTTCTCCCAGGTAACAGCAATAGGACATGAGGTATAGGAAGAATTTCTCCTCAGAAAGTGTGGTGAGGTATTGGAACATGCTGCCCAGCAAAGTGGTGAAGGTGCTGAAGGAAAGGGTAGGTGCAGCACTTAGGGATGTGCTTTAGCAGGCACTACTGGTGGACAGTTGAACTAAATGATCTTAGAGGTTGTTTCCAACCTTAGTGAGTCTATGATATTGCACAAAGACTGGGAATTCTTGGAAGAGAAATAAGAAAAAGAAATGTGAATAAGCTTCAAATGTCTCATGCAGAGAGGAATTAGTGAAACATTGGAGCAGCTCACAAAATGGTTAGGGAGAGACTTCATTACTGAAAATTAGGAGAGAATATCATTTTAGGAACGTTTTAATTTATACACGCATTTCTGTGGCTTGCTCTTTCAGTTCCACAGTATGTTTTCTCCTCTTTACATCAAATTGAGTGAAATCCATGACTTATATTAAGCAAAAGGTCAGAGTAAATCAGTAGTTCTCACCCAGTGGGTTGCCGCTCGCAGGCACATCATGAAAAGCAATTAGTGAAAAGAGCAGAAAATTGCAAGACAGTGTAACTCTAAGAAAAGCAATGTGCTCTGCTCTTCATGCAACCCATACTGCTCAAGGTCAGGAATTCTCTCAACCGGTCAAAACACACACCAACCATTCTTATATTTAAAGTAAATTTATAGGTACGTGTGAGTGTGTGTGCATGTATAAACATTTTCTACCTTCAATAAAAGTTCATCAACCTGAACATCTATAGAATTGCCAGGGTAGATGATGGCAGCACTCCTCTGCTACCTGCTCCCAGCAAGGCAGCTCCATTCACTGTCTGTGCAGGGAAGATTTGAGCAATGAATCACTGATGCGCACTGTCATTTTTCCCCTTAACTCTCACTCACTGGAAGCTGTGGCTAAAAGGATTGAAGCCCTGGAGAATAAGATCATCTAAGACCACAAAAAAGTTCTATTTCCTTCTTTACTGATGTAACAAAACTAGAATTCCTTCCTTTGTACGGAGGGCAGCTCAGCCACAGCGCTATGGCCAGCTTGTATTTCTTTTAAAGAGTCTAGTCTACCTGCATTTGTTTAAAAAGGAAAAAGTAGAGCAGTAGAGCAGACATTGTATAACAGGCAGAGCACCGCGTGGCTGAGAGCTAGACCATGCTCATGTTCACTGCATCGTATAGAGTGCATATACAAAAAAATTGGGAAGATTTGTTTTTGATTTAAAGCTTAATATATATGTGTGTGTTAAAAAGTACTTGATTACTGTGAATCCTTGCTGAGTTCTTCTGCATCTTCTGTTTGTACGCATGAGGTAATTTAATTTAAAAGTCAAAGTGACTTAAAATCAATTCAGATGCTGTGTAAAAAGTGAACCGGAACGGCTGATGGGCTTATTATTGTAAACATGAACCATTTGTCAGTTAGTAGGTGAAATATAGTAATGATCAGCATCATAGATAAGATAGATTAGGATGCTGCTGCTCATTGGGTTTATTCATAGCTACTGTAAAATACAGAAAGACAAAAAGCTCAGCCTTCCTAGCTAGCAGCTGTTCTCATGATGTTTGAGTGAAGCAGCTCCTGTCTGAGCAAGACCCGTTCTGGTGACGTCCTGAGATGACGTACAATGAGCCTGCAGTCGTGGCTCTGCAGGACAAGGCAGCACTGTTAGCACCAGCCCGATGTGCTCCTCAGCTCTCTGCCCTCCACACCCACAACTCGAGCTCCTATGGAGAACCCAGGGAACTGCTGCTGAAGTTGCTGCCGATGGAAGCGGTGCCTTCATCACTGCGGTGACCGCCAGCTCCTTCCTCAGCCCTCTTCACACCTCAACAGCCAGTCAGCCTATTTCAGCATCCTTCAGACATCCTTTCCTGGATGTGGATTCCCAGCGCTGGCAAGAAAAAAAATAAAAAATAAAAGCACAGTGTGGGCCAGAAGCATCCTGCTGCCTGTCTGC
This sequence comes from Phasianus colchicus, assembly GCF_987193195.1. Lineage (NCBI taxonomy): Eukaryota > Metazoa > Chordata > Aves > Galliformes > Phasianidae > Phasianus > Phasianus colchicus. The sequence goes on along the minus strand of NC_143459.1, from coordinate 1,172,907 downwards.
TAGAGATGTAGCATGGCTGGGAGCAGAGAGAGGATGATTACACGACACGATGCTGCGCCACTGAATGTGAGCACAAGGGGTTGAGTTTGGAGGGGTTTGTTTTTGTTTGGGTTTTTTTTGGGGGGGGGCATTGGGGTTGTATCAAAATATTTATACTTGAGACTATGTGAAAAGCTTTTCAGGATGACCTGGCCTGTTCAGAAATTATGCCATTGCAGATGTTTTCTGGGTAAATATTAAAAGTTTGCTAAAAACTTTTAAAATGATTTTAAATTTATTTATTTGCATAAAGTTTGATTCCATTCCTGACACCAACACCTCTCCGTAATCTCAGCAGCAGACAGGAAAGCCTCAATTTCAAGTCACAACCTTTTATTTCAGCACTAGAGAAGAAACAGGTCTGTAGAGATACTGAGACCTTTCTCTCTAAACAAAAATCTTCTTTAACAACTTGAAAGAATAAAAGTCCACACATTTCCAAGCATTATACCAAGGACCACAGTCGGGATTTGACAGCAAAACCTAGCAGTCTCAATCCAATCTCGTATAGCCTAGATCCCAGAATAACTTCTAGCAACTCCACTGCTTATTTACTTTCTCTTCTGTTTGAAACTAGGGGTCGAATATAGACCAGAAAATAAGAACAAGATTTAACAGTTCTTACCATGACCCCTACTGGCTTCAATGGGAAATTGCATGGGCTCAAAAATCCCAGCACTGTATGTCCTGGGATAAGAGGTGGGTAAACCAGGAACTAAAAGATGGATTTGATTTTAGCCCCTGTCTTGGCACCCACGGAAATGTCTGTGTGAAAAAAAAAGTACTACTGTTGTCATTCTGCTACTTTTTAATCCATTTGGCTGACTTGGTAATGTGATAAAGGTATATAATGTGAAGGATGGATCCTCATCTTCACAGAAACTGCGTCCAGTCAGTCTACATTTCTCACTGCCAGTTTAACCCAACAACTTGCATCGTAAAACTCAGTACTGCACATGTATTTGGAGGTTGAACCCAAAGTTCTTTCTAGGTAGGACCATGCCCAGGAACGACCACCTCAGAGTGGAACATGAAGGGCAAAGATACCAAGCATTGCTCCTTCCAGCCTCTGCAAGCCACACTGTGGAAGGCCTCAGGAGACATAATGTCTTCCAAAGTCACCAAGTTCCTTGTTTCAGAGCAGCAGTCCTGGATGCTGCAAAGGACTGCTCCTATATGCAGGCATGGCAGTTCTTGTTTTCAGTATTGTGAAAAGTGTATCACTGTATACCTTTCCAAAATTTTACTGTCCATCCATGCATCCAAGTAGACAACCAACCAAGTAGTCTTCATATTTCTTTCTCCTACAGTTCTCATTCACGGAAAAACTCAATCCAAGCTAACCTTTTGGTAACAGCAGACCCACCTCACACAGTAAAACCTTCCTCAAAGAACACAAAGTATGAGTGCAACATAAATTATTCATGAGTGTATATGGAATACACCCTTGAGCTGAGGAGCTCTGGGAGCACACTGGGTGCCCTAAGTTAAAGTGGGGTGTTCTGGGAGTCCTCTAAGGGTCACTGGGACCCTGCACTGAGGGCACTGCAGAGCACTCCGAGGAGCTCTGGGAATACACGGGGTACACTGCAGCACACCAGGGGGTCTAGGGAACCTGCTGAGATACACTGCGAAGACTCTCATACATCCTAGAGCAAACTAAGCAGCTCTGGGAGGATTCTAGGGTGCCTCCAGAACACGCGGGTGGCACCTGGAAGGCTCAAGGGCGTACTGGGCAGACACTGAAGCTCCCCAGATGACAGTGAGGAGTACTGAGAGGACTCCAGCACAGCCTAGAGCACACTGGGGGCCTTGGGAGCCCACTAGGGCACACTGCGAACCCTGGAGCACGAAGAGGGGCTGTGCGAGCACCACATGGTGGCCCATAGGTTACAATGGGTGATTACTGAAGTCCTCTAAGGCACACTGGTAAGAATCCGGTACAGCCAGGAGCGCTAAGATGCGCCACCTCGCTGAGCATAACGCGCTACTGCAGCTTTCAGCTCCTTCCGATTTCCGCTTGCCTTGCGCATGCGTAGTACGGCGCGGAGGACCTCTGACCATAGAGTCTAGCAGCACACGGCGGCCAAGGCAGGAGAAAGGCGACTTCCGCGCGACCAGGAAGAGAGGGCGCGGCGATGGGGCGGGGACATGCAAATCTACTTCGGCGTAGCACCAATCAGCTGTACACGAGGGCACTGGAGGCGTGGCCTAGAGGCGCGGGGCGGAGCTCTTTCCTCCCGCGCCTGCGCAGTGCTTCTTTCAGTCAGCCGCCATGGCGCCGCGCGGCAGTCGCCGCACGGGCGCGCACCGGGCGCACTCGCTGGCCCGGCAGGCGAAAACAAAGCGGCGGCGCCGGGACTTGGATGAGATCCACGCGGATCTGGAGCCCGGGCGGGCTGCCCGGCTGCTGCGCCAGGAACCCGACCCCGACCTGCCGGGCTGTGCCCAGTTCTACTGCCTGCACTGCGCGTGCGTGGGCGGGGGGTCCTGTTGGGGGGGGTCCTGGTCTGTAAGGTTCTTTTGGGAAGAGAGTGGTGGTCAGCGGAGGGGCTGGGGTCCCTGGGGGGGAGGGGAAACGCTTGTCTTGGGAGTGGTTTTTGGAAGGCGCGCCCTGGTGGCTGGGGGTCCTGGGGAGGAGTTCTTTGGGGGAGGGTCCTGGCCTGCGGGGGAGGGGTCTTGTCGGAGACCTGATGGGGAAGGAGGGATTCCTGGTGTGGGTTATGGCTGGAGAGGGGTCTGGGTCTGGGGAAGCTCTGCATTCTGAGCAGCGATCCTTGGCTGTAGTGGGACACCAACCCTGGGGGTGCTGGTTCTGCAGGTGAGAGATTCCCAAATCCACACAGGCTCCAAATCCATACTTCCCCTGACCGTGGACTCTTGCCCTTCTCTCCCCCAGGCGCTACTTTGTGGACCTGACAAGCATGAAGGAGCACTTCAGATCCAAGGTGCACAAGAAGAGGTAATAGGGGGCTGCTGAGAAAAGCTGTGCCCAGCCCCTAACCATTATAAGAAGGGCAGTGGTGATGCACTTCCATTCCCTTCCAACACATCTCTTTCCCCACAGGCTGAAGCAGTTGAGCGAGGAGCCCTATACACAAGAGGAGGCTGAGCGTGCTGCTGGGATGGGCTCCTACATCCCTCCAAAGAAGGTCCATGTGCAAACCCAGCCCGTGGATGAAGTCGTTGAGATGGAAGCATCCAGCTGAGGGCCCCTTTGCTACCGTGCTGCTGAAAGGACTCTTTGTTCAGCTCTTTGCCAGGCGCTAATGATGAGAAGCAGCCAGCATGCTCCTGGGTGCCCTGGCCACGTCCCCATTCCTGGGGGCAAGAGTGGGTAGCTCCATGCTGTGCAGTGTTGTGCTCTTTGCTTTCAGAGAGGTATTAGGTGCCTCTGCTGGAGTCAGAGGTTGAGTTACCATTAAAATATGTCAATCAAATGCTGATGTTGGAGCTCTCTGGGGGCAGGATGGCAAAGCCCCTTTGTTCAGCCCTTCTAGGGGGGAAGGATCCCCACCTGCTGGGGGGTTACGCTCCTGAATGAAGTCTTCATCAAGCACTTGGGTTTCTTGTAAGCAGCTCACTGTGGGGCTGGCCTTGCTCTTTTGGGCCTTGAAGAAGACATGCTAGTGTTCCCTCCTCCCCCCCTCCCTCAGCAGGTACACTTCTAGGCTGTCACTGCTGTCATTGCATTTTGGTCTGCTGGAACTCTGCAAGTGAGGGGCTGAGGCCGTGCATGGGGTGTGATGTGGTCACCTCATTGCATCCCCCCCACCTGGTTCTGCTGATCACATGGCATTGTGTCTCTGTGCTGCTGCTGGTGGCAGTACCAATACTGCACTGAGCCACTCATCAGGGGTTTTTCCTCCCTGCTGCTTAGCAGCATGACAACAACACAGCTTTGTTCAGAAGGAAGGGATTTATTTCCATGCACACTGCCTGGATTTGTTCCCCCCTGCCTTCAGAGATCAAAGCAACCAAATCCAGCTGTCAGCATCCAGCCCTCTGCTGGGGGGGAGCAGCCCCACTTTCCGCTCAGGGTCAGTGAGCATGGGGAAGGGGAAGGCTGTGGTTGCACAGGGAGAAGCACTGGCTGTGCTCTTTACCCTTGGGAAGGAGGCAGCCCCATGTCCACACATTTCAGAGGCTGTTCCTGGTCCCAGTGCTTTATTACCTAATGCCGCTCAGAGCTGACCTCCTTTCTGCCTCTAAGGGGGGGGTGGACGTGGCACTCGGCTCCTCCATCCGCTCTTCCATCTTCTGGTCTTGTGCCCAATCCTGGGGCTTTGGTGAGGCCTGGGGCTGTGCTGGTAGCCCTGGGCCCTGTTCACTGCATCCCTTCATGTTGTTGGGGGCTTGAGTCAACTTTGTAACTTATCCTGTGGCATCCTGGCTCCCAAGACAGGGATAGGTGTATGTTCCCCAGCTCCAAGGCATGGACGGGCAGGATGGGGCAGTGGCGTAGGTTGGCAGGGGGGAGCCATGGCACCATCCCAAGGCCTAGATGGGGACCTGGGGACCATCCCCATGGCCCATCAGGGCTGTGGGGGGACCTTGGGGGTCCCAGCCATCCTCCGGGCGCTGTAGAGGGAGAGGCAGAGCCCAGCGGCCGCCAGCAGCAGGGCCGTGGGGGGCAGCGCCCGCTCCCTGGGCTCAGACCCCCGCCCTGCCGCCAGCTGCATCTGGAGGAGATAAAGAAGGCGGCAATGGCAGACCCCAGCCCCAAAACCCCAGCAGTGGGGTTGTGTGGCCTGAGCACCGCCATTGCACCCAGCTGGCACCCGATGTGCTATTGGGGTGCCCCCCAGCGCCCTCACGGCCTACTTGATAGGGCCGAGTGCAGCCCCAAGGCCTGCCGGCCGCGTGGACGGGATTGCGGGGTCCTCCTGAGCTCCACAGCCTGCAGGCCTCGCAGGCAGGGCTCTGTGCTCCCGTGAGCCAGGATAGGGCCGAGCACAGCTGTGTGGCCTTCGAGCCGTGTGGGCAGGACCTTGGGGTCCCCTTGAGCCCCCTCCCAGCCCCGCGAGCCCCTTACCTGGAGCAGGCGGAAGTAGCCCGGGGTCAGGCGGCGGGGGCGGATGATCATGGTGCGGAGGGAGGCGGCAGGGTCGGACCCACGGCCCCTCCGCACACGGCCGGCGCGGCGCGGCGCGGCTGTCAGCAGCGATCAGCGCCCGCTGCTCCCCCAAGCGCACACAGCGCGGCGGGGCGGCACGGAGGCGTTTCGGGGGGGAACCGGGGCGGGTTTGTGGCTTGGAAAAGACATGGCTGGAGGTGAGGCCAGCGTCTGACCTCAATTTCCCCATTGCAATGGAACTGAGTTCAAAGGGGGACTCCAAAATCCCCATCAGTGTGGCTGCATCGGTGTTGTGAGTTGTGCCAGGCCTCAGCTCTGGTGCAGGGGGAGTCACAGCTCAGCAGAGGGGAGCGGAGGATGGACTTCCCCGCAGTGAGCGCTGTCCCCGTGAGGAGTTTTGATGGCTGCATGTCACTGTCTGCAGTGTGAGTCACTGGGGTGCGTCGCAGTGCCTCACCCCACAGAGCCGCACCGGGAGGGAGGGAGGAGAGCAGGCAGGAAGCTGTGCTGAGCAGCACTCAGGTGCGCCAATGGGGCTGCCCTCACCTGGCGCAGGTGAGCAGCGACGAGGGCGGTTCCAGCCCCGCCGCCATGGAGCCTGTGGGCGCTTGGGGCCCTGCGCAGACTGCGGCCTGGCTGCGAGGTGAGAGCCCCCCGCCCCGAGACCCCCACCGAGGGAGGACTTCAGCCCTCAGGTGGGAGGGTTGTGTCCCTGCTTTGGGAGTAACGCTGTGGTGGTGGTGGGAGCCCGTTCCCCAACCTTTACTCTTCCTTTTCCCAAAACCCTGAGGGATTTCAAAGGGAAAGAGGTGGGGGCTTTGAGCACGGTGCTGGCTGAGGTCTGGTGTGCTCAGTGCATGGATGGAACCAGGTGTCACCCTCCACCGTGGGGCCGTCCGAGCCAGGGACAGGGGGTGGGTGGCAGGGTCTCCCCCTCACCATGTGCCTGGCTCTCAGCAGGGCTGGATGCAGCCGTGCAGGGGTATCCCTTTGAGGAGTGGGGTCTGGCAGGCAGTGAGCTGCTGAGGCTGTCAGAGGGAGCTCTGGAGGCGCTGGGAGTATGGCGTGTGGGACACCAGGAGCTGCTGCTGGAGGCGGTGGAGCAGCTCCGAGCCCTGGTGAGCAACGGTGCAATGGGTGGTGGGGTCTGGGATGGATGGAGGGGCACACAGAGACAGCGTGGGCTGGATGGAATTGGGACATCAGGTTACTGTGGGCTGCAGGGAGAGGGGACATGGGGACACCCTGGGATTGATGGATGGAAGGGGGACATGGAGACAACTGGACTGGGTGGTACATGGAGGGTTATCCAGGGCTGGATAGAGCAGGGGGACATGGGGACATCCTGGGCTTGTTGGAGTTTGAGGAGGGGAAAAGGGGACACCTGGATCTCAATAGAGTTGAGACGACGTGGGTACACTCTGGGATGGACGGAGGTTGAAGGGGGACATGGAGATAGCATGGGCTGGATGAAATAGGATATTGGGGTACGCTGGCTGCATGAAGAGGGGGATACTGGGACACCCTGCACTGCATGGATGTCGAGGAGGTGACATGGGGACACAGTGGACTGGTTGGAGGAGGGATACAGCGATACCTGGACTGGACAGGACATGGGGGGTTACCTAGGGCTGGATGGAGTAAGGAGCAAGGAGACACTCTGGGTTGGATAGAGGGGAGGAACACTGAGATTGCCCTGAGCTGAACAGAAAAGGTTGTGGAGGAATCCTGGCCACCCCTGGCCACTGTCCTCACTGCAGGACACAGAGCTGGCGAGCACCAGCCTGCGGACACTGACAGAGAGGCTGCGGGAGCTGGCACAGTGCACTGAGACCGTGGTACTTGAGGGGTCACCCGGGGGGGCCACCCCACAGCCACCCCCCATCGCCCTGCTGGCCTGCGTCGTTGATCTGATTGGAGCTGCCAAGAAGCTCTTCTCCTGGCTCAACAGGTCTGGGGCAGGCAAGAGGCACCCATAGGTGCTGTGCACACATTGCCCTGGTGCTGAGCTCTCAAACCTCCCCTCCAGGTACCTCTTCTCCACCCTAAATGACTTTTCATCCACTCGGGACATCGTCCTGCTCTGTGCCCGCCTGGTGGAGGTGCTGCAGACGGTGGGTGGACACACAGCCACATGGCCATGGTGATGGGCACGGTGTGGGGAAGGCAGCCAGGCGATCTCCCACCCCCAAAGCCCCTTCTGTGCTGGAGAGGGGGGAAAGATGGGGTGAGGGAGGAGGTGGTGGGGAGGGCTGGAAGAAGGATGCTGATCTGTGTCACTTGTCCCTGCTATTTTTCCTCCCAGGACTGCTCTACTGCAGAGAAGAACAGCCAGATTCTGTTTATAGTGAGTGCTAGACAAGGAGGGGGATGTCAGCATTGGGGTCCCAGCAGTGCTGGACACACTCCATCTCCCTGTTTTTACCTACAGTGCCAGCACATCACAGGCATCTGCAAGAGCATCGTGGACTGCAGTCCCCCAGCACTGCTGGACCGCAGGGCCATGCTGCAGCACATGGAGCTGGCACTGCCCCTCACATCATGTGATGGCCCTCCAGATTCCCCCAGCACCCCCACGCTGCCCCCTGTACTGTGGGCCAGCCCCCCAGCATCCCCCAGCACCTCAATGCTGCCTCCTGAGCCAACAGGGAGCCCTCCAGCATCCCCCAGAACCCTGATGCTGCCCTACAACCCACTGGTGAGATATCCACTGCCCCAGTGCCCCTCACCCTCCCTCATCCCCCCTCACTCACACCTCCCCCACTGCCCTGCAGGGTCTGGAGATCACCTCCACCAGCTCCTGCCTGCACTTTGTGTCCATGACCAACTCGGAGGTGAGCTGAGGCCTGTCCCCTTCTTGTCTGTCACTGTGCCCTGGTGCCACCTTGTCCCCCCTTTTACCCTTGGCCATCTGGGACACTGCAGCCTGTCAGGCTGGGTCCTGGGAGCTTCTTAGGGCCTTGTGCCACTCTCCCGTCCCCAGACTGTAGGATGGCTGCATGCGGCTGAGTCTGGGTAACTCATGCCATGAGTGGCTGCGGCTCATCCCACCATCCCCCCCACCTGGACCCTTGCAGCTGCCCGACACTGGGATCAGTCCCTGGATTAATGGTTAACCCCACTCTCTCTGAGCCACCCCGCCCCCAAGTCCTCCAGCCAGGAAAGCTCCATAAAGCTCCCTGCTGCCTGTATTTGCTCCAGGCCCTGGCTGTGCACGGGGGTCGCATCCTGCCCGGGGACGAGATCGTGCAGGTCAATGAGCAAGTGGTGGTGAGTTGGGGACGGGGACACGCAGGGATATTGGTTTGGCTGGGAGGGACCCCAGTACAGGTGGAGCTGAGGGGTGCTTGTGTCTGGCTGGGAAGGATTTGGGGAATGCAGGAACTCAGACCAGGAGGGCGCAGGGGACCGGGCTTTGCTCCTACTCACCAGGTGCTCATGGCAGGTGGGTTGGACACGCATCAACCTCGTGAAGAAGCTGCTGGAGAAGGCGAGCAGAGTGTCACTTGTGCTGAAGAAGGTGCCCCTCAGCCTGCCTGGTTCTCCCCTGAGCATCAGGCAGCAGGTGAGCATTCCCAGTGCTCCCAGTGTCAGACAGGGCTGTGCTGGGAGACAGCCAGGTCTACATGCCCATGGGTCTACAGCCCCATGGGAGGTCATCCCAAAATGTGGCGATGCAAGGTGAAGCACTGAGGCTCCATCTACAGGTGCCAGGTGCCCTTCTGGATGCTGTGGATCTCCCCAAAAGCAGCGAGTGCCCCAGCAGCCCCTCGTCCCCGGCATCCAGGTGAGCCCCAACCTCCGTCCCATCCCCGCAGAGCAGAGCCTTCATGCGAGCAGCCCGGGCGGCTGCCAGGAGTCTTAAGCAACACGTATACACAAAGAGAAGTGCCTCTGTTTGTAATTAATTCACTTGGTAACGTTTTAATGGGGAGGAAACTATATTTAGAAATGACCCTTCTCCTCTCCCGGAATGGAAAGAAGCGCGCCGAGCCGTTGGCTCCACGGGCTGAGCTCACTGCCGCTGGGAGCTTTTCCGGGTGGGAGCAATACTGGGAGCCCCACAGCCGGGCAGGGGGCCCTGTGTGGCTCAGGGGGCCCTTCTCCCCCCAGCACCACTGCCGACGTGGACTCAGGGCTGGACCCCACCACTGACGAGGACGAACACAGCACAAGCCTGCGCAGGGAGGACACGGGTGAGCTCCGGCCGGCAGCACTCAGTCTCGGTATGGAGGAAGCCGAGGGGAAGGATTCATTCCTCCCCTTGGGACAGAGGTGCAGCCTCGCTCACTGTTTACAGGTGCTGGGAAGGACGTGGTGTGGGAGGCCGGCACCCCACCAGGCACCCCAAGCTCACCGTGTGCCCTCCAAGCCTGCACTGCAGAGTTCAGTCTCACAGCAGCCCCCAGGGCACAAAGTGCAGAGCCCAGCCAGACCCCCAGGGAGGTGAGAGCATGGAGCTTTGGGGGGCACCCATGGGGGGCATGAGGATTGTGTTGGGGGGCTGCCTGCTGAGCTTGCTGCTGAAGGGTGGGTGAGGTGGGGGTCCCACGGGGCTGTGGGTGCTGTGCTGCTTCACCCTTAATTTGTCTCCTTCCAGGGCAGCCCTGAGACGGGACGCAGACCTAAAGGTGAGTGGGACACCAGTGACACCAGGCTGTGGTGAGGTGGGCTGGGGGCTCGTCCTGCCGCCCCAAACCTGAAGCACCCCGAAATGCTGCAGGAGTGGCGACCAGGCTGAGCCGCCGGCGGGTCTCATGCCGGGACCTGGGCCGGGTGGACTGCGATGGCTGGCTCCTGAAGAAGAAGGACCACGTGGGCTTCATGGCCCAGAAGTGGAAGCGCTGCTGGTTTGTGCTGAAGGGCCACACGCTCTACTGGTATAACCATCCCAACGTGAGTGGGGATGCCCTCACACCCTGCCACCAGGCTCTGTGCCAAGGCAGGCAGTGGACACGGCTGTGTGTCCCCCACAGGATGACAAGGCTGCAGGTCTCATCAATGTAGCCACTTACAACCTGGAGAGCACGAGGGAGCAGAAGAAGAAATAGTGAGTGGGCACTGCGGTGCCGGTGGGGTCCCTGGAGTGCAGCGGGTGCTGTGACATGGGAAAGGCAGGACGTGGGCTCAGGGCAGCTTGTGTTCCTCACAGTGTCTTCCAGCTCTCCCACGAGAAGTACAAGCCCTTTGTCTTCGCTGCGGAAACGCTGGCAGATTTGAGCATGTGAGTGACGTGGCAGCTTGCAGTGGTCCTGCTGCAGTGGGCTGTCTGTGACCCTCTGTTCGTCTGCCCTTTTTTCCCTAGGTGGGTCAGCCACCTGATCACAGCTAAGACAAAGCATGCACTGGCCCACCAGCCCGTCCCGCACAGGGAGGAAGGTAACATGAAGGAAAGAGATGGGGAGCGGGTGGGCATGTTGGGAATTTTGCCCATGATTTGGGGAAAGTGTGAGAAATGGAGAGGAGGTGCGTGGGGGTGATGCTCGGTGCTGCTGCTGGGACTGGCCCAGGATCTCTGCTTCCATCCTCCCCCATGGCCTCCAGACTGCTACAGCGAGACAGAAGCTGAGGACCCTGATGATGAATCTCCCCGACCTGGCTTTGACTCGGTGAGCGGTCCTAAGGGAGATCCCAGGGTGGGACAGCAATTCCTTATCTCATCCCCATCCCATCTCTTCTCCAGCCAAAGAAAAGGCTGCAGAACACCCCAGAGAAAGCCCAGCTCTTCCAGACCAGCGGTGAATCCAGCAGCCCACAGAACAGCCCTCAGCCCCATTCGCCTGTAGGTAGGTGCTGGTCAGCACGAGGGACTCTGTGCCCTGTGCTAAAAGGGGCACATCCCCTGTCATACTGGGTGCATCCTTTAACCAAATTCACAGCTGCCCTGTTTTGAAGTGCAGAGGCTAATCTTTGTCTTTGCAGTTCTAAGGGGTTGTGTTTTAGTGTCTTTGCCCACGCTGATCTTTCACCCAAACTCCCCTTAGAATGTGGGAGGCCCAGTGGGGTTCTGGGGTTGCCCTATGTCATGGCGTCCATCTCCATGCTCAGAGCCCTGCGAGGAGGACCTCGAGAGCCTGATGTGGTGCCTGAGGCAGGGCGGGGTGTCCCTCATCGGGCGGCAGCGCTTCCTGACACAGGAGCAGTGCCGCAAGTCCTTCATCCGGCGCAACAAGAACCCCCGCATCAACGAGAAGGTGCACGCGGTGCGGGCCCTGCAGAGCACGCTCAAGGTAGGATCCCACAGCCCTTCCCCAGCCCCTGCCCCAAAACACCCCCAAAATGTGTCCTGCCCCTCTGCAGGCGAAGCTGGCGGAGCTGCAGGCCCTTGAACAGCTGCTGGACGATGCCGCGCTGACCTCCGAGAAGTTCCAGCACTGGAAAGAAGAGCACCAGGACCTGTACCAGGAGCTGCAGGAGTGGTGGGCACAGCAGCAGGGCCAGGACAGCGGCGGGGGTCACGAGGCTGAGCAGAGACCTCCAGCAGGGGCAGCTGAACCCTGACACCCCCCGGAGCCCAGCAGGAATCATTCTCCATTGAACTCGCAGCACTGCAGGTGCTCTGCCCGTCCTGGATCGGTGCGTGGGGGTTTGGTGACATTTCAGAAGGTTCAGCCCCCCTCAGTGGCTTTTGCTGCATCGCCCACAAGGGTGGGACACCGCAGGACCAGTCCTGCTTTTTTTCTGAGGACACTTCACATTGAGAACGGGGATTTTCTCCTGGAGGAACGCGTCCCCAATGCATTGCCTCCAGCCGGGCTCTCTTCTGCCGCTAATAAATCGCTGACAGCTGTGCCACGTGCTGAAGTGTCCCTGCGGTGACATGCGGCCCCCACACCACGTGCTGCCGTGCTCCCGGGGAGGGGAGGAGCTGACAGAGCCCTCCAGCAGCGCGGAGCACCCACACAGCCAGCACGGCAGGATCCGGCTGCTGGGCCCGGAGCGGAGGGGCAGCGCGGGGCTCTGCTCTCTGCTGACGGCCGCACGGCCGAGGGAGCGGCGCAGAGCCCCACGCTTCGGGCCGGAGCTCCCCCACCTCGGCACACCTGAGCGCACTGCGCACGCGCAAGAAAGCAGCAAACCCCGCCCCGCGCTGCCGGCTGCCGGCACTTTTCCTCCACCAAACGCCGCGGGGCGGGGCCAGCTTTTCGCTCAGCCAATCGGCGCGAGTCGGAGGTGAAGTCCCCTCTTCCGATAGGCTGCGAGAGAGCGGCGGGGAGGTGCGCCCGTGCTGGCTCCGCCCCCCGCCAGGGGCCGTAACGGTCGGGGCGCGCGGTCGGCGCGGCGGGCAGGTGAGCGGGGCGGGCGGTTGGCGCAGCGCTGTGCTCTGCATCGCTCCGCGCGGTGCGCTCGGCTCCTTGCCTTACTGCTCCCTTCCTTACGGTTCCCTCCGCCTTCTCTTCCTCCATCCTGGGCTGTTGTCCCTCCTCCTCGCCTCAGGGCCCGGCCGGTGGGACCGCGGTTTGCTTCGCGCTGATTGAAGCGCCGTCTCTGCCGTCGCCCCGCAGCCGTGCGGCGGTAAGATGGCTGCTCTCCACAGACAGCCGGACCTGAGGCTGCAGCGCGGCGATCCGTCGGGTAAGGGCTGCCCCGCTGCGGCGGGATCCCGTTTCGTTTCTCTGGGGGAAACGCGACCCTGAGAGGAGTTCTGGCGCCGAGCCTTACTGAAACACCGCGCTGCTTCCTATGGCGCGGATCTGTGGCTCAGCCATGGCTTGATGGCGGGCCCACCTCTTGGATAATCGCTTCTTAACGGTTAATATATAAAAACATATTGCTGTGGCATTGCTGCTGCTCCTTTTTAATAAGTATTGCAGCACCGCCAGCTGTATTGCTGGAAGTGTTTGTTGCTTCTGCATTCTGACTTCTATAAAGGATTGATTTTAAATCACGTAAATGTATTTCAATTCCTTGTAATTACAAAAGGAATTTCTTTAGAAGCAATGTGAGAAGTTGAGCAAGCACCAGTTTGTTTTCTGCTACAAAGGACAAGTAGGTATGGCTCAATAAGATACATATAGAATCAGAGTCATAGAATTGCTCAGGTTGGAAAAGACGTTAAAGATCATCAAGTCCAACCACAACCTACTGCCCTAACTCCAGCCCTCCACTAAATCATGTCCCTGAGCACCACATCCAAACGGTTTTTAAACACGTCCAGGGATGCTGACTCAACCACCTCCCTGGGCAGCCTATTCCAGTGCCTAACAACGCTTTCTGTAAAGAAGAGTTTCCTGATATCCAACCTAAACTTACTCTGGTGCAACTTGAGGCCATTTCCCCTTGTCCTGTCACTAGTGAGATATATAAAAGGCTTTTCAGTCTGCTGCCTAAATACAAACATCACTGGCTTTCTCTCTCCAGATCCCAGTGCTGCTCAGAAGAGTCATTTCTCAGAGACTGACTGGAAAACACCAATGCTGTCTGTGAAGTTCCAGAGCCGCACCAGTCGCTGCTCCAGTGTGGCCGACAGCGGTGACGTGGGCATAGGGACCTCCTGCTCCGACAGCACAGAAGGTGATTGTCAGCATGGGATCACACAATAACTGTCTAAGGTGTTCTTAAAAGACCCACAAGCATTAAATAGCCCAATATAATTGAACCCTAGAATGTGCATGTTGGGGAAAGGAGAATCTATAATGAAATCTAGTAACTATTTCAAAAGCAGTGCCTCATTACACAGATATACTGCCTAAAACATAAACTAGTAATTAGGGAAATTGCTGTTTCTCTAATAAATTGTTGACTTTTGACTAATAAGCGTTTTAGCAGATTGAAAGAACTATCTTGGTGATTTGATGTTTGATGTCTATATATACAAGTGATCTACCAGCAAGTCTTGTGTGCTTTGTTGCCCAGGGAGGTTGTGGATGCCCCATCCCTGGAGGCATTCAAGGCCAGGCTGGATGCGGCTCTGGACAGTCTGGTCTGGTGGTTGGTGACCCTGCACACATAGCAGGGGGGCTGAAACGAGATGATCATTGTGGTTCTTTTCAACCCAGGCCATTCTATGATTCTAGAGATTTAAAATCAGTGTACCTTTGTGTATAAGTCTTATCAGTGTGAAAGCTGTGTGCTTCTCACTGGACAACGACAGTGGCTTGCACTCAGCTGAAGCCCTGAAGGTGAAATTTCTTGTCCCATAGACCTTTTCTACTTGTGTTTTCATTCACAAAAGTGACACAAATCATTGTTGATTCACTGATGCCTGTTCCAGCAGAGAGGAAGTTTGTGTTGTTCTTTAAAACATTACATTTCATGCATTTGTACATCTCACCAGCCTTGTATGTCTGTCCCTTTTGAGCGAGCTATAGATCCTAATGTGTGAGTTGAAATTAAGGCTTTTTTAAATGGCTGTAGAAATATTTGGGATGGCACCGAAGTTGGTAGGAAGTGTTGATCTGTCTGAGGATAGGAAGACCCTACAGGGGGATCTGGCAGGCTTATCACTGGGCTGAGGCTGCTGGGATGAAGTTCAGCAGAGTTCCAGGTCCTGCACTTCGGCCACAACAACTCCAGGCAATGCTACAGGCTTGGGGCAGAGTGGCTGGAATACTTTGTGGCAGAAATGGACCTGGGGATCTTCATTTACACTTGGCTGAACATGAGCCAGCAGTGTGCCCAGGTGGTCAAGAAGGCCAATGGCATCCTGGCTTGTATCAGCAATAATGCAGCCAGCAGGAGCAGGGAAGCAATCATCCCTCTGTACTCAGCACTGCTGAGGCTGCACCTCGAGTATTTGTTCAGCATTGGGCCCCTCATTACAAGAAAGACATTGAGGAGCAGTTGAGGAAACTGGGATTGTTCAGTCTGGAGGAGGCTCAGCAGAGACCTCATTGCTCTCTACAACTGCCTGAAGGGATGTTGTGGTGAGATGGGGATCAACTTCTCCCACATAATTAGCAATAGAACTAGAGGGAATGGCCTCAAGTTGTACAGAGGAGGTTCAAGTTGGACATTAGGAAATACTTTTCTGAAAGAGTGGTCAGCTGCTGGAAAGGACTGCCCAGAGAGCAGGAGTCAACATCCCTGGAGGTGTTCCAGAAACATTTAGATGTGCTACTAAGGGACATGGTTTAGTTGGGAAGTATTGGTGATAAGTGGATGGTTGGACTGGATGATTTTGAAAGTCTTTTCCAACCTGGTGATTCTATGATTGCTGGAGATATTACTAGAGCATATGTTTAAGTGTCTCATTTAGCCTCTCTCAGGATAATAAAACATCCAATTGTTTGCTGAGGGCAGGAGAGATAACAATGATGTTTCTTTAGGAAATTGCCCTTCTGAATGTTTGTAGTGCCGTAGTCTTTCTGAGAGCTGAGGCTGAATTGCCACACTGACAACTGGCTGTGCCATGCTGACTTTCAAATCAGCTCATCAATTACGTAGAAATGTTGTTGTGATGATCTTCAGTGCATTCAAGGAACTGATTTCAGCATCCATGCGTGGCATGCTGGTCAGAGGGCTCAAGTTCCTGACAATGATGCTGGGGTATAAATTCAGAAACTGTAAAAGGAAATTGCACTGTCCCTTTTCTGTTTGCCAAAGTGTTCTTGTGACTGCTTGGTAGCACACTGTTTTCCGGGATTCCTTGACAGCCAAGGAATGTCTGAAGAGATTTCTTCCCTCAAACACGATCTTGTCCTTTCATGTGATAGTTTTCCAGTGTTTTTATGATGGTCTTTTCAGAACCTGGTTTCAGTCATATTCAAAGTGTTACCTTTTATAACTGCTTGTTGCAATGCTTTGAGGTTACAAGCATGTGAGAATGTGACCTTGCCGTTCTGACCTTGGATTAAAGGAACATCCTATGGAGATGGGCCTTTAGCCAAACAAGTTTGGCTAAGAAACAAGAAAACAAGTTTGTGTATCTGTAAGCAACCTGGCATTAATGTGATATGCGATGTGTTGGGAGGAGGAGTGGGAACAGGCATTTTGGTGTTTGCCCTTCTCAGCTCATGCTGTTGCTGCATTGAAATCTGAGAGTTGCTAAGAATAACCCTGTATTTCCATGTAGCCAGGTTTGGTGCCCATCTGACAGGACAGGCTCACGTTGGGGTGCTTGTGCTGTATCATTTCCTGTAGCAGTAAGGCGACAGCCATTACTGTAGCCTCTGGAAAAAGTTCCTTTGCTGCTGTGACCTGGAGGAGTTCGAAGATCCACTGCTTGGTGATGTAGTGCTCTGCTGTGTGTGAAGCTCGTGATGGGCTTAGTGAAGGCTCCGGTTAGGTTTGGGTATGGTTCAAAGTCACTAGCTGTGGGATGGGCAGAGCAGGATCAAGGTCTCAGTGTTCAGCTGAGTAAGTTTCAGCCTTTTTATTTGATTTAAAGGGTTTGATTTCAAAAATTATTGGAAGATAACGTTGTTTATTTAAGCTTATACTGGAATAGCTAGTATACTAGCTAGCTAGAGTCAGTTAAAAATGTGTACTGAACTAAACTTGGATTCTCCCTGTAGTTTACTGTGGTAAACTTGTAGTGAGGGGGAGCACTGGTATGCCTTCATCGTGCTGCTGTTTGGGGTGGGGGCAAATAATTGCTTTTTTAGATTCTTGAGGAAAAACGTTCAGCAGAGGAATGGCTGTTCATGTCAGAATATTTCCAAGATTGTAATTAAAGTACGGCTTATTTTTTCCCCAGACTTCTGCAGTTCCAGTAACGGTTCCTCATTCCAGCCCATTAAAACCCAAGTGACCATCCCAACAGCCCATGTTATGCCATCCACATTGGGTGCCTCACCCTCCAAGCTGTGCTCGGCAGGAGAGCAGAGCTGTTTGCAGAGTACTTCCAAAACCGCTGTGCCAGGATCTGCTTCAGAACACGCAGGACTCCTGAGAAACGGAGACTTTAATGCTGGGAAGTCATCTCAGCTGCCACACAGGGATCTGTTACGTCTCTATGGGACTTCAGGGGAAAATGGATTTGAGCAATCCTGGCGTCCTGTTTCTGATCACGTGAGAACAGAAGATACTTGGAAGTTTGACACCCCTGCCATTGAACGCACCCTTAACCAGTCTCTCTTTCTGGATAGTTTGTGTGCTGACCCTCTCCAAAGGTTCCAGAAATTCAATCCAAACTCTGGGGTGGCTGAGGCAGGAGGAGACCATTATAAGGTGCTGCCGGAGATCAAGCAATCTGCAGGGGCTAATGGAGCCTGTGAATCCCAGGATGGAACGTGGCCAAGTGGCAGCAGGCTGATGCCAGCAGCACTCCAGACCAACAATTTCCTTCCAAAACCTGTAACACCCCCATCTCTAGCATGGATGCAAGAGACCTGCACGCTGCATCCGCACGAGAGAGTCTGTGAGCTCAGTGCTTGGAAACAACAGCTGGACAATGTGCGACTGCAAATAGAGCAGATGCAGGTAAGGCATTATGTGTGTGAGTTTAAAACCCATCCTTTCTTTTTATTCACGAATTATTGTTTTGGACTTGTGAAGTGAGGGAAGGAATATCTTCTGCTTTTCCCTATCTTACACAAAAAGTAATTTTCTTAATGACTTGTTTTTACAATGTGGTGTCACAGGTATCATTTGCTGCTTACTCTGAGCAGCATTGCATTGTGTTAAAATACTGCACAATAGTTCAGTTCAGATGCAGAGGTGAAATGTCCAATTGGCCAAAACATGTCAGTTGTCAGTTCTTAGCAGTATCAGTTCTTAGCAGTATCCTGAGAGAGGCTAAATGAGACACTTAAGCAGTTTAGACAACAATTCTATTCTGTATCTGTTAGAAAACAGATCTTCTCAGAAGATGTGTTAAACTGCAATTCATTTTTAGGAGGGGAACTGCTTATTGCCTTTTGCTAGCTCTACCCTGATGGAGACAGATTGTTTCCAGTGAGCAAGCACTCACTGTGATCTAAAATTATTTGTTAATCTCCAGTTGCTCTTGGGTGAAGTTGCTTGTTCTTGGACATCAACAGGGACTGAAATAGCTGTGTCCTGGCATGCAGATGAGCACACTGTGTGTAAAATAGCTCTAGCAATGTTGCAATTATCTCTGTGGAGCATAAACCTCTCCCTCCTTATTTTGTCTCCTCTTTCAGTTACAAAATGGAGGTGCCTGTCACCATCCCTCTATGTATTCTCCTTCACTACCTACACCCGATCCAGCCCAGTGGATCAATATCCTGAACTCCCATGAAAACCTACTCAAGGAGAAAGAGCTCCTCATTGACAGGTAAGGGCTTTGTACTGACACTGGTTTTAAGGGCTTCAGTGTATTTCCTTTTGAGAAGGGACAGTTTTGAAAATACAAAGGAGAGCTCATATCTGAGTCCATTTTACCAGAATGGACTTTCTTTATGTTCCTGTAAGGAAGAACATACTGACCTTTGAAAACAGCCATTTTGTTTTGTTGGCTTTTTCCAACATGCTCTCCTCCCCTTCATCGTGAAAATGAAAGAATGATCCTAAAGAGTTCAAATAAACCAACTTCAATTACAGTTTTCTGTGTTTTGTAATGGAAAAATATTTTTGTTTACATCACAGTTATCTAAAATGTCAGAACTACCCCCTCTGTGCTTGAGGACTTTCTGGAAGCTTTGGGGGGTCTTCCTGTTAAATTTATTGGTTGTTTTTGTGAGTTTAGACCAACAAAGAGCACTTCTAATAGATAATGCTAGTGCTCTGTAAGCTTTTTGAAGAAGTTGTAAAGAAAGCCGCCTTCAGCATTTGAGCTGTAAATATCCTTTCTGCTTGCTCATCTTGAGTCCTCTGATGTCTATTTTACTCTCAAACTCTGCAGTCGAGCTGGATTCTCCAGAACATGCAAGGCTTGTGTGTTTATACACACAACCTTTGTATAACCATTGCTGTGGGGGTGGGGCAGGGAAATTCTGAGGGGAGGAGAGAGAAGAAAAGTTTATGCAAATTGTGGAAAGGTCAAAATGAGCAGCTTTCACGTTACCTCTGTGCAGGCCAGTTCTGAGTTGTAGAGTTGTCTTTCCACTGTGCTTGTTGCTGTATCAAGCATTAGTTAGAGTTGCTGTGGCACTGTTTGTGGTATTGCTCTCCACTGCCATTTAAAAAAAGGGATATATTGGAGAACAGTGCTTTACCTGTTTTTGTTTTTGTTTGTTTACAGGCAAAGGCAACACATATCCCAGTTAGAGCAGAAGGTCCGGGAAAGTGAACTGCAGGTTCACAGCGCCCTGCTTGGCTGTCCAGCACCCTATGGAGATGTCTACATGCTGAGAATGCAGGTGCTGCAGGCTGCCAGTGGGAAATATGTATTGAAACCACTGGCCCTACCACTCCTCATTAGTTGTTTCCCAAGGAGGGGGGCTGTGCAGAGTAAAATGATCCCATGTGTGTGGTCCTTATTATGTCATCTCTGAGAGCTTCTGACTCTTGAGAGCCCTGAAGTGCAGGGTTTGCTCAGAAGCTGTGCTTTTGATTCAAGTGCCTGCCAGCTCTGACGAGTGCAGTGTCAGAGACTGCAGTGTATAAGATGGGCTGAACAATGGTTGGGAATTAAAAGAACACAACTCTGAGACAACTCATTTGCTTACTGCCAGTAAATAACTGTTAGCTCTGGTGGACAGAACTCACAGGCTGTCTGTGTTTGTAGGAGCTGCAACGGGAGAACACGTTTCTCCGAGCACAATTCACAGAGAAGACTGAATCTCTCAGTAAGGAGAAGGTTGAACTGGAAAGAAAACTGGCTGCTGCAGAGGTGGATGCAAAGCTGATCCAGGAGACGCTGAAGGAAAATATGCAGAAATATGCAGAGGATTTAAAGAAGCAGGAAGAAAGGGTATGATCCCAATGATCTAGAGATGGGAAGATGTCTTATCTTTGAAAAGTCAAAAGTCAGTGTAGAGAGGTGAATGAAAGTTTTTCACAGCTATGCGTTATATGTATATTCTGATCTCCTTAAAGAGTACTTTGGCTTTATAAGGAAAAATCCTTCCTCCTGCAGTTACAAGTATTTGAGTACTTTTAAGCAAAGAAGAAGCCTGTCTTTAGCTAAATGAGCAGAAATACTGCCGAGCTGAGGTGGCATTTTCATGTTGAGTGTTGAACAAACAGATTAATGAGTGGGTATACAGATGACAGAAGAATGGACAAGAAATAATATAAACTAATCTCTTATATAACTATCCCTGCAGATAAAGGGAAGAGACAAACACATTAATAATCTTAAAAAGAAATGCCAGAAGGAATCTGAACAAAACAGAGAGAGGCAGCAGAGAATCGAGACCCTGGAACGATACCTGGCTGATCTTCCAACTCTTGAGGACCACCAGAAGCAGAGTCAGAAGGTAAAATTTCTGAGTAATGATGATAGCGATTCAAACAGTTGCTCAGGTGGCTTTTCTGCAGCTGCAAATAAAACCTTGTGCAGCTGCCCAAGTAAAGTTACAGCCCTCCCTTTTTTGGAAAGGGCTGTTCTGAGCTATAGCTGAAAGGGGACACATAGGTAATAAAAATCTGCATTGCAAAGGTAGTTAGTTGGAACATGTTGTGCGTGTGATTGAAATTCCTGGGAGATCTCTAGTGTTGTGACTGTCTTTGTTACAGCTAAAGGAATCTGAACTGAAGAGTACTGCTCTGCAAGAAACAGTGCTGGCACTGGAAACAGAGCTTGGAGATGTACGAGCTGCATTCAGAGAGCAAGAGATGCAGCTAGAAACCCAGAAACATAAAGAACTGGAACTTCTTTCTACTGTGCGCAGGTAAAAATACAAAGGATTAGATCTAATCTTCACCTTAGGACTGAAGTAATAATTGCATGAGAACAGTGATGATTTAGCACATCTGTTGTCCCACCTCTGAACTGGGTTGCCATGAACTTGTGAAGACTATGCGACCACTCACCAAAGCACTGGTCAAATTCTGTATGCCAAGAGTAGAGGGTGGAAAAATATCAAAGTAGCAGGAAGAAAAACAGCTTCTCTTGTCCCCCTTAGTTTTTTGTTTCTTCTGATTATTTGCCTTAACCATAATTCCTTGCAAAATAGATCCTTGTGGCCTTCCACCAGTATTCTCAGGGCTGTGCCCAGGGAATGGGATTCCTTCTCTCACAGCCTTTGGAGTTTGCAAGTTGAGATGCAAACTGAGAGCACTGACATCTGCTATGGAAATCAATTGCCTTCTCACGTTGTCTAGAGGGAAACGCCCCAAATAAACCTGGTTTTCCCATGGTGTTGTGCTATTTTCAGCTTGCAGGACAAGGTGCAGCAGTGTGTAAAGAATGCAGAGAGAGGGCCTCCTGTACAGGATGGGGAGAAACAGAAAATAGAAAATGACTCTGTGAAGAAAGAATGTGACTGCCTCAGGAAGGTAACACTCTCCCAACTGGGAACCATAATGAAATCAAGGACTTTTGCATGTATAGGTAGTTACAACTGCACTGAAACAGCAGTTCCTGTAATTCTAAACCAAAAGGTTTTAAGAACTGTTCTTGGTGTGATAACCATGCACTCCTAGAGTACTGCTGGAGAAAAGCTCCAGAATGTAGAGGAGAGAAGAAAACCACAAGAATGTAACTTTGCTGGTCTGTTCGTAGCTGATATTTCTAATGTGCCTTTTATCAGGGCATCTTCATCTCCTACTAATGTAGGCAGTAATTAAAGTAGTAAGTGGACAGGAACAAGGAAGAGAAGGAGTGCTGTCCTAGTGAAGGAGGAGTCCTGGTAGTATTGCTGAAATTCCCTGTGGCTCATAGTTACACCTGTGCTTTTGATTCCAGATTGTGGAAAAACAGCAGAAGAAGATGGAGCAGATGTCTTTGCAAGTGAAGGTGAGAAGGTGGCTGTGGAGGTGCCTAGAAATTCAATTTTGTATAAAGCAAGCTAGACTTACCATTTTCTCATGGTCTTCTGCAGAACCTAGAAGAACAGGTGGCCCAGGAAGAAGGAACAAGCCAAGCTCTGAAAGAGGAGGCAATGAGAAGAGAAAATGCGCTGCAGCAGCTCCGGACTGCAGTGAAAGAGGTCAGAGCAGCATAGAGTACCTGAGCATAACAGTTGAATGAATGAACGGTGGGTTGTGGTTTTCAGCAGGGCTTCTAATTTGCAGTCAGCAGCAGAATCTGTCCTGTTTGCTGCCCGTTACTTGCCCTCTCAGTGCTCTGAAAGGAGATCTGTTCGAAAACAGGAGGGGAGAGGCAGTTTCTGGTTCAGGAACTTCAAATGAGGCTGTGGATTGTGTTGGACAACACCAAGCTGGCCAGTTGGGGGCAGCAAGGCAGTGAACATGAGTCCAAACTCAACTGCAATCCTGGCTGAAGGGCAGGACTGAGAAACTACCCCAGAAACAAAAACAGTTCTAATTGTGTATTTAGGTCCTTGGAAAAAAAAGGATTTTGGAAATTATTGTAAAGGCTCAAGTGGAAGAGTGGTATAAAGGGAAGGGGAGCCAAATCCCAGTCCTACCACAGATTCATTCTTCTCTCACTCAGTTTTTCATCCGTTTGTGGTATGGATGATTCTAAGGTGCCTCAGTCTCAAGCCTAAGGAACCTAAACACAGTGACAGTCCTTGAGGGAAGAGATGGCTAGCGTGGGGATGAGATGCTGGTGTATATTTCCTGAAAACTTTTCTGTTTGTCACACCTTGTCAGGGATAGCACAGCATCACTGAGTGCTTCCTGTCAGCCAGGAAAGCAAGCTGCTCATACCCTGCAGGGCTGACACTTGCTCACTTTCTCACTCACTTGTAGAGAGTATGGAGGGCTTTATATATAGACCTGCTCCTCCTGTCGTTGGTGCTCCCATCATCATTGAGCAATTGTGTTAAGCTGCTTTGAAGTGTTCTTGTTCTGTACCAAGTGACCGCTCATCTGCTGCCTCTTGTTCAGCTTTCAGTGCAGAACCAGGATCTCATTGAGAAGAACCTGACCCTTCAGGAACGGCTCCGTCAGGCAGAGCTGACAGCTCAGCCCCTGCCTGCTGAGACTGCCCGCCTTGCTCAGGAGTTGCACTGTGAGCTGGCCAGCTGCCTGCAGGATTTGCAGTCTGTCTACAGCATTGTCACTCAGAGGGCTCAGGGCAAGGATCCTAATCTCTCCCTGCTTCTGGGCATTCGCTGTAAGTATGCAGAGTGATGGCATAGCAAACCCTTTGTTTCACGTGCTGCAGTAGAATTAAATACCTCACATATAGTTTAGAAGATTCTTACCTTCCTGAACCTTCTTACTGCAGTTAGCAAGCTTTAAGAGTGGACACAGTAACAGCTACATGTTAGTAATATGTCTATTGCAAATGTGCATTGATTTTTCTGTCTCACTTGCAAATGCATGGGACTGTTGGTCAGAAGTTCATACCTGAGGTAACTCTTTTCTCTGATTCCACAGCTGTGCAGTACTCAGTTAAGGAGAAGGATGATTTGCTGAGCCCTGATTTGCTTGCAAAAAAACTGGTGGAGGTAAAACAGCTTCACAAAGAAGTGGAGGACTTAAGAACGGCAATATCTGACAGATATGCCCAGGACATGGGAGACAACTGCATCACTCAGTGAGGAGAGCTCTCTCCCCAAAGTAAGACAGGAAATGAAGACTTGAAACTCTCAGGAGACTAGAACTCCTACAACTGAAAACCTATTCAGCACTTTACCATCCCAATGCTTGGGTACAAACGTGTGGCTTATCCAGGAGAAATTGGGGGTTGTTGCCAGAAGTGTTTATCTGCTGACTGGCTAACTGGAATCATTAAGCGCTTCAGTGTCAGGCTTTGCAGTAGCTTTAATCTTACGGAATGTGTTTTTTGTTGTCTTTGGAGCTGGTGCGCTCTCTCATTCTGGGAGATGAATTCTGAATAGCCTCCCAGGCGTGTCAGACACTGAATGTGCAAATGTGACAGTTAAAACCAACACTAAAAGAAAATGTATGCCCTGGTCTTTCTGATAAATTTTCTGCGCAGGTCCAGTGCAACTTATAAGAGTGGAGTACTATCAGAGCATTCAGGGGATATCTGTGGATTTTGTAGGCAAGCAGGTGTGCTGATTATGCTACCAATAATTACATCACCGTGCTACAGGCTTGTCAGGTGCTACGTGTGCAGATCTGGCTTGGATGCTTGTGTAGCCATTCATGAACCAGGACCTGCTTTGCTCAGGTAAATGCAACCAGAGTCTTTTGGTAGCCAACAGGAGTTGGGAAGTAAAACAACACTAACAGAAGATTCAAAACGCTGTCCCTGGATCCTGTATCCTAGAAGCCTTAAATCTTTATCCCCCTGAAAAAGCACCCTGAGTGTGTGTATGATCCAGGCTACAGAGGAAATGGATTGATGCTGAAGTGCCTTAATGTGCTACAGAAGCTTCCTGTCCACACACTGCTTTGTGCCTAATGCATCTGCTGGCAGGGTGAGCAATTACTATTTACTGTAGCAGCCTTTAGAGCCATTGCAAACAATCCTGCAGGGCTTTGAATGTACATAACTCCTGCCTGAGCTGTAGGGACCCTCTGCACAGGGGAACCGTGCTGCAGGCCTGTTAGGAGACACCTGCATGGCTCTGCCTGCTCCTTGTTGAGGAGAAAGCTGTTCTGGTCCTGAAATGGCAGCAGGATTGTACAGCTGGATCTGAAAGCTCTTCCTGATGCCAGCAAGGCTGCAACTACTCAGGTTTTGTTCTAGTTCTGCCTCTGGTTCTCTGGTTGCTCCCCACTCATGTGCCAAATAGTTGGAATCTAAATTGGTGTGGGATACAGTTCATTTTGTCACAACTTCCTTAATCTTAGTGGCAACTTTTAGAGTCCTGAGCGTTGGCTTGTGACAGTGTTGTGATGCCAAGGGTGAAACTTGTGGTTTCCATCTTGACTCACAAACTATGAAGTCAGTGGTAAAACAGGGAACATACTGCTGAAACTTCTGCCCCTTCAATTGCTCTTGGTTCGCACTGGGGCCGTGAGCCCTAATTTTGAAAGAAATGCTGTTGTTACTTTTCTGTGTTAAGATTTAAGACCAAATTTGTTTTGTTCTTGAAGTTTGGCCACCTCAGGGGCCACTGGCAACAAGTTGGTTAGTGTGCCATACCAGCTGGCCCCGGCACAGCACGTAGAGCTTCCAGCATCTGCTGTGTTACATCTCAGGCTCTGTCCTCTCGCTGCTGGTGCCACGTCCTGAGCTCACTGTGGGCCAAAGCTTATTGCAGTGCTGGCTGCCGGGAGCTCTGGCGCGGAAGGCAGAGCCGCACAGCCGCTGCAGGTTGGGATGCACTGTTCAGCAGCAGCCACGTTCTGCTCAGGGTGCAGTGGGAGATGTGACTCTCGGGTGCAGGGACACGTGTGCCTCCTGCCTGTCCAAAACCGGCTGCACGAACGGGATCACGCAGAACATTGCAGCCCTAAGGCTGGGTTGGCTGCCCCAGCCCTGCACCCACAGTGAGCCCCCGCTTCTGTGCCACTGCTTTGCGTGTTACCCTGTGCTTTTGTCCTGCGAAACGACCTCTGGGCTTAACGCAGATCCCAGCTGGGCGGGGAATGTCGGCCCTTTCTTTGAAAGCACCCTGCGCAGGGTGCAGGACTACGTGCCTCACCTCTGCTCGTTGTGCAGTTCGTATTCCGACGGTTGGCGTTCCGCCTCGCGTTGTTTTCCTTCATCGAGTCGAGCACGGGTGTATTTATATCAGCGTTTGTCTTACCCACTTGTTTGTACCGAATGTTTTGAGTATAAAATAAAGCTGCTCTGCTCCACTCGTGCACAGCGGTCCCGTGTGACACCGTGCGGCGGTTGTGACGCTTCGGGCCCCCGGACTCCGAGCGCTCCGGGCCGGGCCCCTGCTGGCGGCAGCCCCGCATGCCCGCGCCCGCCGGCTCCATTGGTCGCTGCAGTCACGTGCAGGGCGGTGCCGGCGCGCGCCCGCCCTCCGAGCCTCCCCCGCCGGGCTGTGCGCAGGGAGCGGCCGCAGCATGAGCGCTCTGAAGGTGTACAGCACGTCGGTGACCGGCTCTCGGGAGGTGAGGGGCTGCGCGGTGCGGCTGGGGCAGGGCTGGGCGCCGCGGGGTTCCCTTCCCCGGGCGGGCGGGCGGGCGTCCCTTCCGATGGAGATACGACCCTCCCCACCCCGCCCCATCCTGGCGTTCCCTCTGCTCTCCCGTGTGTTTCTCCCGGTCCCCGTCCCCACCTGCTCTGCTCTGCTCGCAGCTCTGTGCTGCGTGCCCCCCGCCCGACAGAGGCCCCCCCGGCCAGGTGTAGGCTGATGCGCTGAGTGTGCGTTCACCCTTCGGAGCTCCTCCCCACATCCCGATAACGTTGCTTTTGCCGCCCGGCTTCCAGATCAAATCCCAGCAGAGCGAAGTGACCAGAATCCTCGATGGGAAGAACATCAAGTACGAGCTGGTGGACATCTCCCAGGACAACGCTCTCCGGGAGGAGATGAGGGCAAAGGCGGGCAACCCCAAAGCCATCCCACCCCAGATTGTCAATGGAGACCAGTACTGCGGGGTAAGGCTGTGCTGGGGGTTGGTGCTGTGAGAGCTGGATTAGAGGGCAATGATGTTATCCCCTTGGTTTTGCTACAGATGCCCCCGGGATGCTTTCTGAAAGGTGTTTCCCCTTGAGGTGCACGGACAAAAGGCAGTCAGTGTTAATCTGCATTTGGAGCACAATGCAGTGCTGGGGTGGCTGTGTGTGCCCACGGGCAGTGGGGCTGTGCTGTGTGGGGCTGTCATGGCTTTGCCCCATCATCTTCCACGTGACCTCCTGGCAGCAGCGCTGCGCACGTTTGTGTTGGGTGCTGGGAGGACTGCACTGCCCGCCTGGAGGGAGCGTGCAGCACACAGGCATTGGGGCTGCGTGCCTCTTGCTTGTGAGCAACCGGGTTCTTTCTTCCCTGCAGGATTATGAGCTCTTTGTGGAAGCGGTGGAACAAAACACCCTGCAGGAGTTCCTGAAGCTGGCCTGACCTGCAGGCTCTCCGCCCGTCCTGGACTCTACCTGCGTTCCTGAGCACCCCCATCTCCGACCATCTTCACTTCCAGGTTGTCAGCGCTGTCCTGGCACCACGACTTGTATTCCAGCACCAGGAAACCCGTGACCAAAACCACTCACTGCAGCTGCCTACGATTCCTTCCTGCCTAACCCCGATGTCATCTCAGAGGGATCCAAAGAAAGCCCGACGCTCGCTGCGCATGGCCTTAGAACAGAGCTGGGCCTGGCTCACACTGCAGCTTCCAGTGCCTCTGTAAACAGCAAAGCCTCTCGGGCTGTGTGAAGTGCAGCTGTCCGTCAGCCTTCTCCTCTACAGGGAGAGCTTCTGCTTTAGGAGGGAAGGGCTTAGGGTTGCATGTTACTTCCCACTCCTCCTAGTTGCTGTTAAAATTGTAAATCTTGCTGCCTCACTTTCTTTTTTTTTTAAAAAAAAAAACTTTCATCTCAACTGCACAGATCATGGCAACTAAGTTTTTTGTTTTGTTTTTTAATAATTTAATGCAGAAATACTGCACAAAGCTGGGTTTGACCACCTACCGGGGAGCAGGCTGGGGCTGAGGTGTCCTTTGACAGGCTGGGAGCGGGCGGGCCTGGAGCTGGGACCTGCACTGCTCCATCAGTGCTCTCTGCTGTAGTGTGAGGGCTCCCTGGTGAGCACTGATGGCTCAGGGCTGCTTCACAACAGCTCATGCTCCAGCTATCTTATCCTTCCTGTTTTCTGTTGGCTTTTTGCAACCTGGACCAAGTGCATTTTGTTTTCCTGCCAAAAAGCGAGTTTATAACCAGCGTTGTCTTCCGAGATGCTATTAAATGTTACTGTATCTTTTGTGCTGGTACTCATGGGTTCCTTTTAAATTGCTTTTATTTTGACGGGTTAAATAGCCTACATAATGATTCTAAGTCAGTTCCATCTTGGAGGAGCTGAGGTGATTGTGCTACTGCAGCTTGACAAAGATCTTAATGCCTCAGACCGCTGCTGCTAATGAAGGGCTCCTGGGACTTGTCTCAGTATCCAACAGAGCAGCAGTGGCAGGTTCCTCTCTTAAGCAGCCTACTGCTATGCGTGGTAAAAACAGCCTGAGGAAGGGACAGCTGCAGCCAGAGCCAGGGGCAAAATACAGAACTGGAATTACCTGGCTGGTTATAGACCAGCTCTCTGCAAAAGGGCAGCGCCCTGTAAGAGGGGTCTGTTAAAGCAAATACAAGAGTGTGGAAAAGGGAGGAAATTAGCGGACAGCTGCAGGCATTGAGTCACTGATTGCAGGGAGGCTGTGGAGGCAGCTGTGAGATGTGTGTGGCTCAGCCCTGGTCAGAGGGGACTGGGAAAGCAGAACTGCCCCAGGAAGTGATCAGACCACCCTGCCCTATTTCTAGCTGCTCCTTTGAAACTTAATGAAAGTGGAAATTGCAACCAAAGAGATGTTTTCATCAGGAGCCTTTAAAGAGGGCTGGGTGATGGCACATGTTGGGCTTCTGCTAAAAGGGAAGCTGCCAGAAGGTGCTGCCTTGCACGTGTGGGAGTGTTATCAGCTGGGAGTCAAGTGGGAACTTGTCAGAACTGAAATGGGAAGAATGTGCACAGAAAGGGGCCTGCAGAGCGTGGCCCCAGCCTACAGGAGAGGAAGATGCTTCACTCTCAGGGTTCAGCAGAGAAGAAGCAAAGGGATTATGCTCTTCTCCAGTGACACGGTGTCCTGTTGCAGCAGAGCAGCAGGCTGGGAGGGAGGAAGGCAGCAGCTTGAAGCCGCAGCAGGCTTGGCTCCATGTGGCTGTGAGCCTCAGCCCCTCTGCAGCTGGGGGCTGTCCAAGGAAAGGAGTTGCTCGTGTCCAGGAAACCCAGCAGCAGGATCTCCTGGCTGAAAGGAGGCTGGCTCAGTCCCAGTATTGGAACGGCCCAAAGCCATTGCTGAAGACCATATAACTGAGCCTGTATTACTTCTGGTATAAATGCCGTTGAAATCTCTGGGCAGCAACTCTGTGGAAAGTAGATTGACCCTTGCTGTTTGTCTGTCCTGCCCAGATATCTGCTGCTGTAGAGAATCCCTGAGTCCAGCTAAGCAACTGCCCTGGTACCAGTGCAAAGCTGGCAGCCTTCCCTGAGCAGAGATCAGCTAGTATAACCTCCAGCAGAGGTGAGAAACCAGTCCTCTACCTTGAGCTAACAGAAATCCCTGTGACAGCAGTCCACCTGATCTGGGGAAGAGCAACCATCCACCTGGGGGGCAGCAGAACACAGGCTGGCATGCGGCACTCTGCTAAAGGGAGAGATCGAAGAAGGAACCTTGCTCTCCATCCCAGGTAACGGCACAATGAAACTAGATCTGGAAAGACAACTCTGCTCTCTTCCCAGCCAGGGGGATGTTGTAATTCAGCTAACAGTGCAAGATAGCTCTTTCCTCCTGCAGAGGAGCTGCTAGGCTGTTTGCAGCCCCGTCCCCTCTGGTGGGAAGGGGTCTCTTCTCCGCAGCAGCAAGGAGGCACTGGGGATCAGCCCACATTCCTGCAGGCTCCTGGAGTTGTCCGCATACACCCTCTGGGGAAAGGTACTGATGATCTCGTATGAGTCGGAATCTCCACCCCTAGGAAAGAACAGCACAATCTTTTCCTATGCACAGCATCCCCTAAGATTTTGAAGAGATGCTGTGGCTCATCCAATTGCAGTTACTTAAGAGCAGAGGGAGAGGCTGCTTTGCAAGTGCAGGCCAAGCAGAAAAAAAGGCTTCCTGCCCAAACTGCACGTAGCCAGGCACGGAGCAGCCATTCCAAGCTTCACAGCTGCAGTGGGAAGGAAGCTGTTCCATCCCAGCAGAAGTGAGCTCAGCATGGGCTTGGATAGAGGCAAGAGCTACAACCAATGATGAGTGAAGACCAGAAAGGTCCCCCCAGCCATCCGGAACTGTTAGTTTTGAGAGGATAAAAGACATCTCTTGTGATGCATCAGCTTTTTGTCAAAGATGTGTATCAGGTGCTCTGAGCAAATCCCTGCCAGCTAGAGAGCAGCTCTGGTGTCAAGAGGAGCCAAAGCAGCAGAGAGTGCCCAGGACCCAGCCCTGCTCAGTGCAGGCTGCTCTGCTCCAAACATGGCTCCAGGGCCCTGAGCAGCAGCAGAACCTCCCCTGGAGATGGATGGAGCAGGGTGGGGAGCAAGGAGGGCAAGAGTCCTACCTGGCATGGGCAAGGTGTTGGCGCAGGTCCCCTATTGTCTCTGAGAACAGCATCTTTATGACATACATCTGCTCCCCACTCTCAGATTTGATGCGGAGAGTGCAGACTTGAGGGGCAGAAGCTCCAGTCTCTTCAGCTCTCTCTAAACTGGAGGTCAGAAAGCTGTCTCAGTTAAGGAGTGAGGGCTCTGGTGTGCTGGGGTCATCTGAACGGGGAGAAGAGCTTTCCATCTGGGAATGTGCTTGAGATGAGCAAGGCTTCACTTGGCCCACAGACCCAGCTGCCACTTTGCTTTCACTGCTTAAAAGCCGCCTTGAGAAGAGGATTGCTGACCTTTTTTTGCTTTATTATTTTAGATCAGAGTTGTCTGGCAAGATCTCTGCCCTACTTTTTTGATTAAAAATAATCTGCTTGGGATTTTTTCATTAGCTATTTGGGTCTTATCTTGCCCAGAAGACTGAGTGAAAATGCACTGTTTATGTCACCTCCCACTTGCACATCAGTTTCCTGGAGGGATTCTCCCTTTTAGTTAACAGCTTCAGTTGGCTTTAAATTCTTAAACCCTGTCTTGCTGTCAGAAAAAGTATTTCACTGCCATAAATTACACTGAACAACAGAAATTTTGTTAGAGATGTAAAAGTTGGCAGTTTTTTTCCAAAAAACCAAATATGGCTTTTTTTTTTTTCCTAATTATTCCCAAGGTTTAAAATCAATGGGCAGAAACCCCTGGAAAAAAAAAAAAAAACAAAAACAACCTGAAATAGGAGGGATTGCTGATGGGCAGCGATGTGTGTACCTGTACCTCTGCAGGGCAGGCAGCCTGGGTGTCCCCACCATGATCTCTTTGCTGCTCCGCACCCCATCAGAGTTCTGCAACCAAACCCAGGTGAGTATCACCACCTGTTCTATGCAGAGATAAACCAGAGCCAGAACAGACTAGGAGCAGGTGCCAAAGTGCTGCATGTGTGCTCTGATGGAGCATTTGGGGAAGAGGAGTTTAGGAGGAGGAGGTGTGGTTGCATGCATGGCACTGAGCCTGAGGAACCGTGCCAGCCTGCTCCTTGGGGTGTTGTTTGGGCACATTCATACCTGCTGCGTTGCTCTGACTGTGTCTTGGGTGGCCATTGCTTCGCTTTGCATTGATGACTTAGAATATTTGTTCCAAAACTGCTTCAGAGAGGGTTTGGGACCTGCCAGAGAAGAGGGAATATGTCAAAAAGATCATACACCTACAGAATTCTCCCTCAGAATAAACTGATTTAGTGAAAAGGGAGCAGAACACATCTGACAGAGAGAGCTCTACCCTCTCCTGGCCATGTGGATGCTGGCTCCTGGTCCCCAGCTGCAGGTTGTCCCACTTTCTGGCCTGCTAATGTTGTGATTGCCAGTGTAACCAGTGAGCAACTGCGCAGCTCACACCTGCAATGTGTAACAGGCAGAAACCCTGTTATCTCTGCTGCAAACAGGAAGGTCTGATACTGTGGCAGTTCTTACATGCTTGGAAAATTGCTCATCTTGCAGTTGTGTCGGTTCCTTTTGGTGTGGTGTCAGTGGGCAGCTATTTTTTTCCCACTAATAAAGGGAACTTCTCTGCTTGTGAATGTCTCTGAGATAAGCAAGAGTATTAATGTATATAAATATGAAGATGCTGCTGAGGGCAGTGCATGTATACAGGTTGTTTAGTTATGCATCCATAGCTCTACTGTTTTCTGCCTACCTGGCTGACCACGTTTGGCTCTCCAGCCAAGCACAGTATCTCAGCTTTGCTTATGCAGACTGCTAGAACCCAGAAGCAAAATGAGGAAATATGAGGCCTGACCTCATTCAAAGAATGCATGATTCCCTTGGCATCCTCTGATGCTAAGAAAAGGTGAAGCTTTGACTCAGAAGTGTTGCCTTCCTCTTTGAGACCCCACCCATTCACTTCTTGCTAGCTGGACTGCCCCAGTGAGGTTTCAGTTCTTCTCTCTGGGAGATGCATTTTTAAGATAGGTGTAGGAACTTACCTGGGATCTCGGTGGGTTCCTCCACCTTGCTTAGTTTTGAATGGCCAACAACTTGGCCATGGCCAGGAAAACTCCCAGGAAGGTCTCCCTCCTGAAATACCACATCTCTTTTGTCAGTGACCTGTTGGATTAAGGCCGATTGCTATAAGCAAGGCTCTCTGTATCAGAAAATTATAAACTAAAGCAACCTCGAGCAGTAAATCCCAAATGGAACTGAGATATTTCCTTGGGAGCTGCTCCAGCTGTCCAAACCCAATGAAACACATCTCCAGTTCCTCTAGGCTTTATAACAAAGCAAATCCTGCTAGATCCTGGACTATCCGGGCCTCAGTGTAGTTCAATGTCTCAACAAGAACTGGACAGCCATCCCCTTTCCCTAGGTTGTAAAAAATGTGTGCAGGCCTGACCTTTCTTCTGTCTGTTTCCATGCTTGAAAATGCTCTCTATGATGTGAAAGCAGCTATTTGGAAGTGGAGGGGGATTTACTATCACTCATACTGCACTGCAGAAGTTGCAGTGGAATCTGATGGATGGCTCCAACAAAGGGACAGTGCCAGACTGAGGCCCCCAGCAGTGGGAAAAACTGTATAAAGAGGGCCACTCTTTCTGCCTGGGCTTTAGTACTGTGCTGTTGCCTGTTGGCAATAAGCTGGCTACAGGCAACCACACATGCAAGAGCCCTGCACAGTCCCTCCCCTTCCATCTGGTTTTCCAACCACCACCCCCACAAGCTGACCTATTTGTACAGATGTGCCCTGCTTTCTTCTTGGTGGTGGCAGGTGCACCCCTCTGCCTATGCCTGCTTACATTTCAGAGTCACTTAGAGACCTAAATCAGAGTCCTCTGAGGCCCTCAGTCTGAAAATGTGGCCTTGGCTTTTTGCCATTCTTGGAAAATTAGAAAGAAATTGGGCCCAAAAGGACTGCAGGTGGCCAAACCCATTTAAACTACTGCAAATTAAACTCTGCAAACTCTGCTAGATATACTTATACAATCTGTTTTTAGAATCTCTTCCAGGAGAACTAGTTGAGATGTTGCTGTTGCACAGCTCTTCAGGTGCTGCATATACCACTCCTCTTCTACAAAGCCAATCTGTGCTCTCACGAGTCTTGATCCAAGCCAAGATGCAGCCAGGCAGAGAAACTGTTCAGCCCTGATGCACAACTGCTCACCTACATCCTGTAACGGCTCAGGCAGGTGTGTTCCTCACCACTTCCATACACACATGCAGAGAACTTAGCTTCTTGCATGCTGCATTCAGAAACCTCAACCAGAGATTGCTACAGGGAACATGTAGTTTGGTGAAAGAAATCTGGACAACTTTATTGGGAAAAAAAGAGCCATTTCTTCCAAAAACCCCATGAGAGCAGAGCTTTGCACTGCTTACCTGCAGAGGGACACCATCTGGGTAGCGTGCCTGCAACTCTGAAGGGAAATAACCATCCATAATATCCTGCAGGCATTGCTGAAACAAAAAATGACAGCTCATTCATGGTCATACCTCTGATTTTCTATTTATCTGATGACTAATATTTACATCCTGGGCTGCTCCTGTTTGTAATATTTCTGCTGTGCAAAAAGAAGAAGTCTGCACCCAGACTCTCCCTCTCATTAAAAAAATAAATAAATAAATAAAAAATGCTGCTCAGTTGATTTTTAAAGGTGTGCTGGGAACAGGTTTAAGGTTTGTTTATATATATATATATATATATATATATATATATATTTATACTTTTATGTATAAAGCACCTATTACCTGATTGATAACCATTCTTTGGGACCATTCTGATGGCAGGGCTAAGAACAGGATTCATTCTGTTAGCACCTCAGCATTTCTGTTTCCAGCCAATTGGGAAAAACAACAACAACAACAAAAAAGCCACAAGATTTTTCTGCCAGTGTTTAATGCTGCTACTCCATCTACTCCATCAGGGTTGGAGGAGACTTATTGTGAATGGCAGCAGTTTGCACTGTGATTTCTCCAACTGTGCTGCAGAACAGCACAGGCATCCCAGCAGGGCAGTGGGATGTGAAGACTGGAGGTCTCGTTAGCTGCTCGTTTTGGGGACTGAGATGATCTCACTCATCTCAGTCCCCAAGAACACCAGCCTTGTTCTTCCAAGTTCCCTTTGCTGATGCACAGTTAATCACAGCAGGGTGGCTCCATGTCTGACTCCTGCACAAAGTTTTTCGTACCTGAGCAGACTGTTCCTCATAGGAGCGAAAGGGTCCATCCAACATGACGATCCCATTCTGATACAGTGTCAGAGGGAGGGGTTCTGGCTGCCTCAGCCGAGCTCCTCCTGGTGTGTGCTCAATGTGAGAGACACCATCTCCAGCCAGCCTGTTCAAACCCTTCACGTTTTCCAAGATTAAATCAAAATCAACCTGGTGTTTGGAAACAACTGCCTCACCTGTGGCAGAAAGAGCAGAGTTATGGGGGGAAGGAGATTTTTTTCCCCAGTTATGGGGAAGGAGCAGCTTTCACCTCTGTGTGGATGTGTCTGAGGAGCCTCTCATCCCAACATTTTGGAGCTGTCATTGCTGCCTTTCATGTGTCACCTTTCCTTTGAAAAGCGTGGTGCAACAATCTTGCCGTGGTTCAGGGCTGCCAGATCTACGTGGGTGTGTGCAAAACTGCAGGGGCATGTTAGCAGAAAAACAGCCTTCACCTACAAGTGAGCATAGCAGCCACTAGCTAAGGTGCAGCCAACTGTTCAGCAACTTGGTTTCAGTTGTAATTTCTTAAGTGTTTACCCTTAATGTGGTGCTGCAAAATGCACAGAGAGGAATGAGTAATCTAAATTGGCTAAATGGACCAGGGCAGATTTGCTGAAGAAATGTCAGTGTGGCTGCATGCTCTGAACCACCAGCACTTCTCACTACAGCAGATTTATTTCTCTCTTGCTGGGACGCTGCAAAGGGTGTTTGAGGAGGGTGATAGGGCGAAGCAGTGAAAGCATTACAGTGGGACAGAAGAATGAAATGAAAAGAGAAAATGAAACAGAGGGTAAGACCTTTGGTATTTCTGTTCTGATTTTCTGAGATTTGATTAAGAGCGGGGAAAAAAAGCTTTAAATAAGAGGGGGGGAAATCTCCCTTAAAAAGGGTAAGCAGTTTGAAAAGTATGAAAATATTTCTACTGCTTTTCACGTCTTCTTCCTTCCTTCATCTAAGGGATTAGATTAACAAACTAGTATTTGCACAGTTGTTAGTTAGTAGCAACAGTTATATAGCCCAAGTAGTGTTCTTTTTTTTCCTCTGTTACCACTTTGCCAAATATGCTTGGACCCCATACAGCACAATCAGGTCCCAGTTAAACCACTCACATGGTGGCTGGGAGGAAAGGCAAACAATACTCTGATGGAGCCAGACAATACGGGTAAGTTGCTATGGCTACTAAATACACAAAGCATCTGGTTCTGTTTTCCACCCATTTTACGTCAGTGTTTTTAGAGCAATCAAGCTTCAAACATTCAGGGTATGTGAACTGTTCAGGAAGCAGCTGCTATGAAGGTATTCTTCTAAATGGCTGAGCCATCAAGATCTTTCCTTTCTCCCCAGATGAAGTTTATAAAATATAGATGTATATAGAATACAGTGCTCTGCCTGTCCCAGCTCCTGTTAAATTGTTCCATGTCTCTAACCCTGAGATGGACGTCAGTGAAGACCTCAGAACAAGATCACAGATTCTTATGACCTGCTTATCTACTCTAAGGAGTATCATACCTTCCCTAAGCATGCAGCAGGAGCTAGGAAGGCTGCTTTAGCAAAGAGCACTGATGCCTTACCTGGCTTCCAGAACTTCTTTGCCAGCAGTTCGTCATCTTTGAGTGACTCCACATCTTCCAGCTCTTTGTGTCTGTCTCCAACCCAGATCAGACCATAGTCATTTAGAAACCTCTGTAAGAGGAAAGGATAAGTCAGTGTTGTAGACCAGAGCTAGAAACTAGACAAAGTAGCCTCACAGTGCTTGGCTGCAATAGTGAGAAGCAGAAGTGGAGGTGAACAAGAAGGTTTATATCAGGGTTGGCAAGCTGCCAACTCACTGGCAGCAGAAGTAGCAGCTCTACTAGAAGCAGGCAAAAGGGAGGAAGGATTAAACTATCTGGAGTGATACAGTAGTCTCCCAAGAGTCTAGTAGCTGTGTAGGTTGTTTCCACAGCCCTGGAAATCAAAATGATGAGACTTGCAGCAGGCAAGTGTATAAAATCTGAGTATAATATAATAATAATATACTACCCTGTAGTTCACACTCAGCTTGTTATTTTCTTTCAGAGAAGTGAAGAGAGAATTTGTGGTTATCACAGTGGCAGCTTGAAAAGAACCAGGCAGTCTGGGACTGCAACAATCTCAAACCGAAGGTGCAAATGGCTTGGAGCAAGTAAAGCAGGCATCTCACCTCCATCTCCCAGACCTGAGTCTGCAGCTGAAGGCACCTCCTTTCCAGATCCTCTGCTGTGGATGAGTCAGGAGCATCTGAGAGGGAAGGTCTGCTTTTATTATGCATAGCCTTAAAGAAGACCTAACCAGTAACCCATGTTACAGAATGTGGAAGCCCCAGCAGTCTTCCTGCACCATCGGTAAACTGTAAAACACTATTGAAATTTTATGCTATGGGAAGCTGATGGTGAGTGGTGCTGTTCACTGTTGTACACTGAGAGCTGCTTGGCTTGGTCCTAAGAGACCTATTCAAAAATCAGCAGATGTCCACCAAAGCTGGATCCAGAACCCTAGGCTTCGTAGCTGGCACAGTGTATGACGAGGTACAAAACACAGTTGTGGTTCGACAGGCTTCTTTGTGTTCTCTGCTCAGGAAATAGAGATGCATCACAGCTTTACACTAAGAAGGTAGTTCAGCCATGACAGGAAACATGTGTGGGATCAGCAGGAGAGTTACTGGATTCCAAGGAATTGAGGAGCAGAAGAGCTTCAGTGACTCACTTAAAGCTGAGCTTATTTTAGCATTGAGTTGCCTTGCAAACGAGTGAGCCTGGAGCTGTAAGTGCTGTTTGAGACTGCAAGTCAATTTTTGGTTTTGTTTAGCTTTGAGTTGCTCTGTTTGTTGTTTTTTTTTTTTGTTTGTTTGTTTTTGTTTTTCCCAACAAACCATCCTCAGGTTTGTGGTTGTTCTGTGCTCATGGAAACTTATTAAGGCACAGAAAATAGGTCAGGAAATAATGTCTAGTGCTGCACCAGAAAAGCAGAACAACTGATGAAGTGAGGATCTACCTTGGCAAACAGCACCGTGTGTGTAACTGACACCACCCATGGAAGAGGCTCATAAGCTTTTGAGGCAGGGATGGCTGAGAGGGAAGGTCTCCAAGCCTGATCTGCAGCAGTGCCAGGAGACCTGTAACTCTCCCATGGGTAAGAGCAAGGTGCCAAGGGTCAAACAATTTTTACCTTCTCCTTTCTGAAGAGTCTTCATCTTCTCCTCAAGCTCCGCAATCTTCCTGTCCTTCAAGATCAGAATGAATAATGATGTTGTTAAGATCCTCTGCTTTCAGGACCTTGATGCAGTTTGCATAATTAGTCCTGCTGGGTGAGGCAGTGCTGCACATGCTCTCTCTCTGATAGCCAAAATAAGGGTCAGAATGGCCTCACAAATGTCTTAATTTGTGACTCAGCAGAGGGGTGGGATATAATACACTGCTCCAATATTAGACTGGGGACATTGCTAACCTATCTCCCGCTTCCATCTGCACAAGAATGCAGCTCATACTTAGGCCTGTTAGTGGCTGATCTAGAAAGCAGACCAAGATCTCTGTCACCATCTGTTAGAAAACAAGACAAAACCACACAAAAAAACCCCAACCCATTGCTATTTATTCTAAACTAAACAGTATTTATTCTCAAAAGTATTACAAAAAGACATGTTCTAAGAATACTTTTCTTGTCTAAACCACTGGTTGCTTTGTTTTGTTTTCAGAATGCAAAAGAAAGAAAAGAGTCTGAAACCAAACAGATTTTAGTGAAAGGATGCTGAGAGTCATTACTTTATAAAGTCACAGTAGGATCAGAGCAGTAAGGGCTGTTCAGTCTTCCATGTCAAGGACAGATATGACTGCTCTGTTGTTTTACAAAGGCTAACCTGTCTAATTAACAGAGCAGGCTATGGATTAACTTGTTCTAGCCCAAACTGTGTCTAAATAGTGTATCATTATCCTGGCTTGAAAAGTTAAAGCAAGACACAGAACAGGCCTGGTAAGGCCAGAACTTTTACCTTCAATTGGATTTCTTGTGCTTGTTTATCTATTTTTTGTTCCAACAAACTGATTTTTTGCATCATGGATGACATGAGCTCCATGTCAGTGGGAACTGTACCTGAAAGCACAAATACAACGTTACCTCTAGAAAGGTAATTCATGCTGAAGGCTTATCTGCACCATAAGGAAACCCACACATGAGCTCTTGTTCTACCAAAGCAGGTAAGAAAAGGGTAGTTTTGGTGGGTGTGGGGTGGAAATCCCTCAGCTCTTATCTTTGAGAGCTCTTGGTAGGGAGGTGGCTACGTCACTGGCAGCATGCTGTGTACGTGAGGGGGAGACAACACAAAATAGTCCTGGCCTGGGGTACTGAGTACACCAGATTGTCACTGAGAGACTATGATGGGCAAGAACCCCCTTATCTTTGAGGGACTTCACCCTGTAAAGTGGTGAACTAGATGATCTTTAAGGTCTCTTTCAACCCAAGCCATTTGGTGATGTCATGTATTCTTTTTTAGTGTTGTCCTTGCAAGGGAAGGCTGCCTTGCACTGGGTTCTTTGCCCTAGGGGACAGGCTGTGTCACCTGTGAAGAGGCACAAAGTGTATGAAAGAAAACAGGTCAGTATTTTGCATATGACTTCTTCAAAAACAGGTAAAGAAATATAGGTGTTACACTGAGGGAAGGAGAAAGCAGAGTGGCCCCAAGCTATTCTCTCCCAGAAACACTCTCAAAATAATGAGTGGGTGAGGGCATTTGTTACTGCACAGAACCAAAGGAATGTAAAATCTCAGTTCGCTCGGAACGAACACAAAATGGGGCTGGCAGAAAGAGACTGTGAGGCTGGTACAGAACATCCTGTGCCACACAGAGAGACAGAAAGTACCACAGAGCTGCCTTAACGAAAAGTACAACATCTGGGAGTAGCAGAAACAGGAAACTTCACCGACAGCAGAGGAACGGCTTTTGTGCTGTTAATCTAACAGGCCTGCAGAGGACTAAACATGACCTAAAGTAGAACTGTGAAATGAAATGAAGCTCTAATGTGTTCTGGGGGTTGCCAAGGACGTCGAAACCCTCCACCACTTATCTGATCGTGGACGTGTAGGAAGAAGAGCTGCGCTCACCACAAGAGGTGTCAGATGGTGAGCAGTGCCTTACCAGCAAACAGCTCAGCTGGGCCCTGCTATGACAAATGGTGAGCAGGGAATATATAAAAAAAGAGGATAGGTTTCTTAGCTTTGTGGGGAGAGGGATTGCTTGATGAGCAAGTTTCCTAAAATATAAAGGAAAAGGCTGTCCCGAGGGGCCCAAACTCTGCATTCTTCCTCACCAGCCCACACTGCGTGCCTTTGGGCAGGGCGTTCCTGCACCCCTCAGTCAGCACAGTGCAGAAATGGCCACGAATGCTCCCGCAGGCCAATGACGGCGTCCTGAGGGCCTCCCACCACAATGGGACGTGAAATAAAGGCCAGAACCGACCCCAGCCTCTCGGCGTTGGCTCCGCGGGGAGGCCCGAGGCAGCACTCACCCCGCTCTCAGCGCCCTCACCGCCATCTTGTTTACCTGGGTTGTCACGGCGACGTCTGGACGCTGTGATTGGCTGAGCCGCGGTCACGTGGAGCGAGGCGGACAGACGAGGACTACAAGTCCCGGCGTGCACCGCGGCAAAGAGCGCGCATCACTTCGTACCTATTGAAAGTTGACCGCAATGAAGTGGGAATGAGCTCAGGGACCTCCACAAAATGGGAAATAAGAGAGAGTGGAGGAGAAATAACCACGGGCCACCGTGCTACCTTAACAAATAATTCCGGCGGTGCCCAGGACAGAAATATCACAAATGGGAACAAATATTTTCTTATCTTATGTATTCCATAAGGAAACATGAAGAAAACAAGAAGGAAAGTTGGAATTTATCTATTATGCATTCACTGACTGCCAGAGAAAGCTGCAAGAACAGAACCTGGCTGGTTGAGAAATCAGCAGTCTTTCAGTTGTGTACTCAGGCAAAAAGGCTATTGGACTTTCTGCATTCCAGATTTTTTGGGAGTGAAATAGGAGGTGCAATGCCAAGAGCATTCAGTGTGCTGCACTCTGAGCTGCCAGCCCCTGCGCACGGCTCACAGTGATGCACTCACAGAAATGAAAGCCGCAGCAACAGGTGTAGCTTTGCTCGTTTCAACCTGCCCTAAAATAGCCCGTTCTGTTTTCTGTTGTTTGCTGGCAGTTTTGCGGTGCAGCTCAGCAATGTGCTGCAAACACTGCTGGGCTGAAGGGAGCCCTGCCACCATCAGTGATGAGGATCAGACCACCTGCCATGCTTGTGTCTTGGGCCCAGCTCCCATCCTTCACTGCAGGGCAGGACGTTCATTACATGGTGCAGTGTTTGCAGACCCTCCTGCTGAGGCAAAGGGTTTGAGCCTGTAACTGGTGCTGGCCCTACACAGGTGTGGGGCACAATGTAGGGAGTGCTATATGGTGTTGGAAACTGGAGGGCAAGGGGCTCACTGCCTTTGCTGGAGATGGTGGCTGGGATGTCCTGTTCAGAGCATCACCCCCACCTGCATCATCAGCAGCGCCAGTAATGCCTTTCCATGGATCCAATTATGGTGTCCCTTCTGGGTGATGGGTTGTGCTCTGCAGAAGCAGCATGAGGAAGGAAAGTGTGATTGGTGAGATGGGGCCACGGCTGCACTTTAAAGGCTCTGATAGCAATCACCGTGAGCAGATGAGGAAGCATTGCAGCAAGCTGCGCACTGAGCTTGGACCATGCAGCCTCTCCAGTGTGCCCACCTGCTCCTCCTGCTTGCCCTGCTCGCCCTCTGCTTGGTAAGAGAAAACCCACTGCTCGGGCACCCCAAAAGTTGGGGAGCAGCCAGACCCATCCCTGGGGTGCAACGGTGCTTAGGGGTCTGGGATCCAACTGATGGGAGAATTTCTGCCTTCAGCCAGGAGCCAGAGCAATTTATTTTACTTTAACCCTGCTTGTTGTAAAAGGAGCTTTGCACTGCAGGCTGCAAAGTTTAAACACTTCTGTATGTTGCTTTTTGTTTGAAGGTTTATTTTTTGCTGAAGAGCTTTACGCATATCCATAACCTTGTCATCTCTTAGCTCTCCCCCCCGTTGTGCAGCTTTTCCTTTGCATGCTGGCCCCTTCCCTATCCCCAGCTGCTGCCTGGTTCAGGCTGAGCATGGCTGTAGGGACACTGGGCACAGCAACAGGGTCCCTCCTTCCCTTTTCCCTTTTTACTGCTTTGAGGCCCCTTCAAGGGTCCCAGCACCATGTGGGCAGATAACAGCTATCTCTTGGGTGGGGACCTCTGCTCAGAAGTGGGTAAAGACCTCTGGGGAGGGTGATGTTCCTCAGAGCAGCTCTTGGGTTGATTTTATTCTTTTCTGCTCTATGTTGGTAATGAGGCCAGATTAGCTGGCGTCACTCTCAAATGCCACACAGATGTGACACATTGCAGGCTCCATGGGATGCATTTATGTTTCAGCATTTCACCCTGTGACAACAAGCCTTCACAGCTAGAAAGAGTGCCTGCAAAACAAGGCCCATCCTAATCATCCACTACAGCTCCAGAGGGGACCTGTGGGATCAAGGAGCAGTGAAACATAAAGAAAGTGGTTCTGCACAGCCATGGCGGGAGGTGTTCAACAAGTGCCTTAGTTCAGAAGGGGCTCTTTAGAGAGGGAAGGAAGCTGCCCTGAAATTTCCACCCCAGCTGCATTGCCAGTTCATGTAATGATTGCAGTGCCCCTTGCAACAGGAAGCTGTTGGCTACCCTCCCCCTTGGTTCCACTAGGGACCTTCCCAGCTCCGTCTCTGCACCCCACATCCTCCAGCACTGGGCTGGCAGGCCCCACATCCCCAGCCACTTCCTCAGAGGCCAGCCCCTCCCTTCTGCTTTCCCACTCGCTGTTTCTGAAAGGCCCTGCCTTGAGAAAGAGCGGCAGCGTGCGGGAGCGCCTGCTTCGCTTCCTGCAGTGGGAAAACCCACAAGTCCTCAGTGTGTGGGGCCTGAGGAGAGTGCGTGGCACCGAGACGCTACGAGCCAGGGAGATCCCACCTCTGCCTGACTTTGCAGCCATCGCCAACTGCCCTCTTTGCTTTTCCAGCCCTTAGGCCGGGCAGAGGACAACAGCACCATGACGGAGGGGATACACGCCCAGAGCCCGCCCTGCGGCAGCCCGGCCCTCCTGTCCCTGGCCCTGGGGCTGGCTGCGGCCTTCCTCCTGCGGCTGTGCTGAGCTGGGCCCGAAGATCCCCGCAGTCCGTCGTTCCGCCGCCCAGCCCGGCCAGCTCCCGTCCCCGTGTCCCCACAGCGCTTCCCTATGGCCGCAGCCTCCGGGAGGATCCGCTCCGAGCACGGTCGTGCTGCGAAGCTCTGAGAAATAAAGTACGGAGGCTCCGACACGTTTATTTCTCGTGCTGTTGCGGGCCGCCAGTCGGACGGGCCCGCTGAGGGGAACACGAGGCCCGCACACGCCTCCGGGGCGGCCGCGCCCTAATTGCCGGGCTGGAGCAGCACAGGGGCACAGCGCCCCCAGCAGGACGGGCGGACCCGAGGCGCGGCCCTCGACCCAGAGCTAACCAATCACAGGCGGTCTTCGCCGAGCGAACCAATCACCGAGTTCAAATCCCCCAGCTCTTCGCCAATCCGGAGCTGCCAATCGCCGGTCCTGGCCTATCCCGGCCCGGCGGGGTCTATATAAGGGCGGGATGAGGGTGGTGGTGTTGCGCTGCGGCGGGCTGCCGTCTGTGCGGTGCGGTTCTGGTGTGCGTCCGCTGCCGTTCGCCTCACACGAGGGGGCTGAGCCGCACCGGCAGCGTCCCTGCCAGAGACACGGACCCCGCGTGGCGGCCGCACAGCGGCCGGGCGGCCTCGGGCCTCGGCCGGGCCCCTCTCCCGGGTGATCGCCTCCAGGCCGCAGCTCTGCTCTGCCCGGCGCAGCGCTGTGTGCGCCCCCCCGCCCCGCCCGCTGCTGCTGCCTGTTGGGCTCCAGCCCCTGTGCTGCGATCTGTGTGGTTCTCTGACCTCCTGCCCCAGTGAGTCTCCCAGCAGCTCGGGATGTTTCGCCATAACCACGGCTGTTTGGGCACGGCTGCTGCCGACAGCCAGAGCAATCACTGGCAGGCTGGAGCTGCCTGATGTCAGGACTTAAGTGTACCCTGTCTGTAGGAGAGACCTGCAGGGAAGGCGTTGTGCTGCCTGTCGCCACCAGAACAGCCCGGTTTTGCTGCAGGGTTGGTAACTGATTGCTTCCTGCATGACGCGATGTCCCCAAGCTGAGCCCAACCTGCTGAGCAAACCAGGAGTGCTGCTCTGCCCAGCCGAGAGGACAGAAGTGTCTGGGTGTGCAGACATCCCCCACCGCATCTCCTCCAGCTCTGCACCGCGTTTCTAGGCAGCTCCTGCCCTGCTCTGAGCCCTGCTTGGATGGAGGACAGCTCTGTCCTGGAGACTGGAGAAGGAGCTGAGCTGCGGTGGGGACGTGCAGCTGGGCTCACGTTGGCGATGACGGATTTTGGCAATCCCAAGCCTGCAGCAGAGCGGGGTGCTGATGTCAGCCCAGGACCATCGCTATCCCTATGTGGGACTGAAACCATTACGTCCTGTGGCACCTAAGTGCTCTCTGATTCCCATGTGCTTTCATGTTTCTCCACGGCAGGGCCTTCCCTGGTTAAACACCCTCCATCTGAAGGGTCTGAGTGCTCTGCTGTGTTGTTCTCCATCCCTTTGGTACAGCCCAGCCCAGTCTGGCAGTGCCAGGATACATCCCCACAGCATCTCATCCTGCTGCACTCAGGAACAAGGGACCCAGAGCTCCCTGCCCTTACAGCAGCATCCAGAGCCAGACACACTGCCATCTCAGAAGTGCATCCTGTGCGCCTTGCTTTTCAGAACCAAGGGCTCGGATGTTGCTCACAGCACTTAGACACTAGAAGGCACGGAGCTCCCGCCTGGGGAGCAGGATTCGGTCCTGTGCTGCGAGGAGCACCGCACAACTCAGTGAGAAGGACAAGGAGAGCAAACCCAGGCAGGGCTGGCCCCCTCGAGTGGGGCCGTATCTTACACACGTACATAAATACAGTTCAGAGAGGGGAATGGGGTGGGGAAGAGGCTCTGCCACGTTGCACTCAGAGCATCCCACAGCAGTCAGCAGCACATGTGCCCATGGTGATCCAGGAGGGAGGTGGGTAATGGAGGTGGTCATGGCATCCTTCATGGCAGCAGCTGCCAGGCAGCAGGGCAGGAGGCAGCTCCCACCACTGCAGGGTGTTCCTGTCTTTCCCCGTGACACTTGCTGGCACCAGGGCCACATGTTCCCTGCTCATAGCACCTGTATCTCCCAGATCTGTGTGGGGCGTTCCTCAGCCACCTCCCAAATGATGGCATGGTCCCGGTCATATGATCGGCCA
This sequence comes from Phasianus colchicus, assembly GCF_987193195.1. Taxonomy (NCBI): domain Eukaryota; kingdom Metazoa; phylum Chordata; class Aves; order Galliformes; family Phasianidae; genus Phasianus; species Phasianus colchicus. The sequence continues at coordinate 1,128,111 of NC_143459.1, read as the reverse complement.
CCTGCAAAGAGGAGAGTGGCCCTATCTGACACCCCATTTCCATGGGGTCCCTGGGACAGCAGCCCCTGTGCTGGCCCCACAGCTTTACCTTTTACATCGAGAATCATATCCTCAAACATCTGGCTGTGGATCTGTCCCTGAGAATTGATGCTCCAGGTCTGACGTGGCATCCGGGTTTCAGACCACAGCACGGCCTTTGCTCCCTTCCCAGCTGGCCCGATGACCTGCAGGCTCATGGCGGGGGCAACCTGCAGTGGGAGGTGGTGGACACGTCAGCACCATCCCCTCAATTGCCTCCACCTGGTGAGGCTCAGGGGCTTTGGGCTTGAAGGTTTCATGTCATAAGCATCTGGTTCTGGGGTAAGACACGGGGAAGGGATGAAAACAATGAGGGGCGGGCATGGTCAAGGTGATAAAATCCTCCGGTGTGGCAGAAATGCATTCATGGCTCCAGGAGAGACTGGAAGAAGGGAAAATCAATGGGCTTTGGTGACGAGGTTGAAGTTATCCTGGGAAAAAAACAGGTGGAAGCCCTAAAAGGTCTGTCTGGGGCATTCCCAGGTCCCCTCCATCCCTAGTCTGCAGCTCTGACCTGGTTTTTGAGCAGCCCATCCTCGTAGTACCAGACAGAGCTGCTCTGCTCGCTCAGGCTGGAGACTACCACGCGCCCTGCTTTCATGTCCTCCACATCGTCAGGGACAGACAGGTAGAGCTGCAGCTCCTTGCTCCTGATGCGGAAATAGATCCGTCTCTGGAAGGAGAGAAACTCTTTTTGCTCAGGATCTCTGCAGCACCCAAGAATCACGTTGTGCGTGTCTCCACAGCGCCAGGGTGATGGCTGTGGCCCTGGTTCATCTCACAGCTGGCACAGCATGGCTCGCCATGTCGTGCTGCCAAGACATTGTGCAAGGTGCTTGCCCGTGGGGTGCATTTCGCCACGACAAATTGCAGGGAGGAGCAGGGAGCTGAAGTAGGTTGGTGGCACTTTTCATGGGTGAGCACTGTCAGCAGCGTGCCACTTTCCCCAGTCCCATTGCACCAGGGCTGGTTCTGGGGCTCCCTGGGTGCTCACCTGACGGATGGGGTAGAGGGACCCCACGTGCTGCAGCCCGCTGTAGGTCAGCCAGTTGGTGATCTCAGTGCACTCCAGCAGCCACTGGCGGCCTCGGAAGTCACCGTGCTCACACAGCACCCAGCTGCAGAGACGGGCAGAGTGCGGTAGTGGGCAGACAGACCCCAGCTGGGATGGGGACAGAAGGGCTGGGCTCACTTACATGCCGCCTTTGACACGCACTGACAGCACATGGTTGTTGAAACCCTCTGCCTGGAGACTCCGCACTTCATTGTTCAGCTCGATCTCCTTCCCCTCGAAACACTCCAGGCCATGCAGGAAGATGGAGGGCTCTGAGAAGAACTGCAGGAGGGGGCAAAGATGAAGGTGTAAAGGGGGAAAGCTGGGGGAAGCCAGCATCCATGTGTATGGATGGGCTCTGGGGCTGGAGAACAAATGCTGCAGGAAGCAAGGAGGCTCCTGAGGGCTTCTGCCCCAGCAATGTTGGATGGACACTCACCACTGGGACCTTCTTCAAGGAGCGGATGGTGGTGGAGGAGAGGCAGCCCATGGCACCCAGCGTGGGGTACTCACCCTCGGACAGCACATGCTGCTCCCCAGTGAAGGCCTGGCTGTCAAACAGGATCCAGCTGGCAGGGAGCAGAGGAGCATGTTTGAGCTGGTGCAGCCATCGTGGGGGATGAGTGTCTCCCAGGACTCCCCGTCCTGTCCCCCACCATTGAGACCCCAGTGCCCTACCTGCCCCCATGAACCCTGCAGGAGCGGGGCACAAAGCTGTCGGGCAGGGCACTCTGCTCGTCCTCAAAGGCAAGGTGTTCCCCCAGGAAGTCAGGCTCCGAGAAGAGCAGGATCTGGGGAAGGGGCATGCAGGGGCTCAGTGAGGCGGGCAAAGCAGCACTGTCACCATCCCACAAACAGTGGTGACACCAAGATCAGTGTGTCCCCCTCCCCACACACCACTCCATACCTTGGAGACGAAGTGCAGGTTGTGTTCCCTAACCTGCAAGCAAACAGAGTGGGACTGGTTCCCAGCTCACCCAACCATGGGGCACCCATGGGTGTGCAGGGGGGATCCAGGCTCTGAGGGTCCATGTGCACCCACCTGCAGGATGGGCTGTGCCGAGGCAATGCGGCAGTTGGTGGCCCCCCAGTCCTCAAAGTTGCGATACACTCCCTTCTCCAGAATGTATTGCTCACCCGAAAAGTTGGGGCCCTCATAGGCCACCCAGCTGCCAGGGGGATGCAAGCTCAGGCTCAAGCTTGGCCATCCCTATGTCTCTTCTGCCCCCGTGTCCCATGTTCCATACTCACACACCACTCAGCACATGGATGGACTGTGTGACGGTGCCATAGCCAGCCAGCTGCGTGTCGGGCAGTGCCTCACTCAGCTCCACGCTGGGACCCTCCTCAAAGTCCATGGCCTCGAAGAGCACCAGTGCCGGGTCAGAGAAATCCTGCAGGGACAAACCCCGAGCCCTCAGTTTGTTATGAGGAAGGGATTGGAGAATGGCTGCTCTCTATGCTACATGACCTTCTGGCACATGGGATGGTAGCACCCTCACCGTCCGTATGAGCCGTAAGGACATCAGTTCCTTGCTGTAGCCACCCCACTGCCGCCAGTCCTGGTATTCCCCTTCTTCCAACAGGTACTGGTGGCCACGGAAGCCCTCCTTCTCATAGCCGACCCAGCTGTGTGCAAGACACTGACATCAGACGAGAACTGAGATCCCCACAGCTGAGCATCTCTGAGATGTGCCACCTCACTGCCATCCTGCAGCCCCCAAGCCCTCTTCTGGGGGTGACTCCAATGCTCACCAGCCACCCAGGACACGCATTGAGCCCACGGTGGGCAGCGGCAGTTCGGGCAGGCGCTTCAGGTCATAGATATCCCGGCTGACAATGAAGCTGTGTCCTTGGAAGCCCGTGTCCTCATAGATCAGCACCTGCGGCTCGCCAGGACGCTCCACCACCGGGCAGCCCTGGAAAATGGAAGGAGAGGCAGAGTGATGTGCTCACACAGAATACAGCCCCAGTGCTCCAACAGCCAGTGCTTACCAGCCTGATGGGATGCATGGAGCAGATGGATGGATCCTTTGCTCCCCAGGCCTTCAGGCTGGGGTACCCGCCTGGCTCCAGGACATAGGGGTCATCATCGAAGAAGGGCTTGGAGTAAACCAGCCACCTATGGAGGAAATACCCAAAGGCTCATTGGTGACTGGGAGCGTCCTGTGCCAGCAGCAACCCACACCCTGTCCTGCTCACAGTCCCGAGTGCACAATGATGGAGGAAGCAGTGAGTGACTGCCCCTGCACGCGGGTATCCTCAGCCGAGTCACTGAACTGCAGCCTGGCACCTTCTCCATTTTCCTCAGCAAACAGACTGATCTCAGGTGTGCGGTAATCCTGGTGTGGGGAGAGCACAGAATGAATAGTGGCTGAATCTGGGAGGGCTCTGCACCCCATTTTCCAGCTGCTCACCTTCACCACCCTCTTGAAAGAGCCGATGCGGAAGGGCCGACTGCCACGTGGCTCATCGCTCTGCCCGTACACTATCCAGGGGTTGTCAATCTCCACATCCCCCTCTGCCAGCACACACTTGCGCCCATGGAACCGTGGTTTCTCATACATCACCCACCTGCCATCAGGGAAATTCCCATTGCTGTGCTTACCAGTCTCTGCCTAATGGCAGGGTGCAGGACATGGCCATACAGAGCCTCCAGCAGCATGGGTTGGGTGGGGACATCCTGTCACCACAGTATTGGCTCATGGCCATAGCCATTGCCCATAGCAGAATGGTGCCCACTGAACATGGGTTGTGACACAGCCTCCTCCCCAACTGCCCCCAGCCTTGTCCCTGCATGGTCCCTACCCGCCACGGATGACCCTGATGGAGATTTTGTGTGACAGCTCCCAAGATGTAGCATCGGGGACATCACCCCAAATCTCCCGTCTTTGCCCTGCGAAGCCGGCCTCAGAGAAGAGGATGATCTGGTTGGGGTGACAGCAGAGTGCTCAGCACCATGGCCGCAGGGCCAGCCCTGCCCAGCCCCGGCCCCATACCCCATACCTTTCCAGGTCTGGCGTTTATCTTCACAGAGCCCTCCTTGTCATCCTGCTTTGCGCACCCGAGGGCACATGAAGAGCGCAGAAAGACATCAGCCGCACCAGCCATTGCCTCAGCCCAACAGAGCAGCAGCCAAAGCCTCGCATCTACAGCCAGCAAATCCCTCCCACTGCCCCGAGCAGCCACACCTCAAGCATTCCTGGAACAGCCTCTGCCCAGCCCCTGCCCTCTGTCACCCATCCCCACACCCTCCGATCCCCAGCCCTACACCTGCCCATCCCAGTACCCTCTCATTACCTACACTGGTACCTCGTAGTGCTCATTCTGATACCTTCCCATCACCCATCCCAGAACCCTCCCATCTCCAGCTCAACACCTTCCCACCCCAGTACCCTCTCTCACTGCCTATGCTGGTACCCTCCCATCACCCATCCCAGCACCCTCCCATCGCACTGGGGGTTACACAGCACAGCTTCCCCCAATACAACGCACCATCTGTAGGCTGGAAGCAGGGGAAGATGCTCAGGGGGTTCAGATCTGACACCCCTATGTGCCCCAGCACCTTCAGGCACTGCTCCAGGGCTGCACTCACCGGGATGTCAGTGGGGTACGGGACTCTGGCACTCTCTGGCTCTTCAGGAACAGGAGGGTTGTGGTCAGGATTCAGTGCTTCCAGCTCAGTGCTGGGGTGGTCACCAGCACCCGTACCATTGGAGACCCCATTGTGGGTGTTGGCAGAGGACACAAAGCGGCTGTAAAGCATGCTGTTATCCAGGCGTGAGTAGGGCTTGACTTCATCTGCTGAAGCTGCACGGTGCTCCAGGAAGTCAGAGAGAAGTGCCATGCCTTTGAGGACGTTCCCTCGAAACAGAATACTGCGCTCACCCGTGGCCCTGCCCTGTGTTGGCCCCCCCAGGAGTGAACCCAGCTCCCCATTGCCATTCTGAGCCCTCCTCAGCGCCTTCTCCCCAGGGCTCAGGTAGGGGTTCTCGATCTCCTCCTCCTCATCGTGGTTCTCAGTGTCCTCTGGAGGGGTCTCAGCTCGTTGTCCCCCCCCTCCCCATGCCAGCAGCTCCTGCAGGGCAACAGGCAGTGAGATGTGGGTGCGTGGGGCCACGTGGTCCTCGTGGATGGGTGGCAGTGCTGGGCAGCGACCCAGTGCTGAAGGCCGGGGCTGGCGCGGAACCTTGGGTGCCTTCCGTATCTCTGAGGGCTCCATGTTGCGCAGCGTGTCCACGAAGATCTCCATGTCCACCACCAGCTCAGGATCCTCCTCGGATGCATCTGGGAGACTCTGGGGTGGAGCTGGGGACTCATGGGGGGGCTCTGGGATGCTCTCAATTTGGGGTTTTGAGATACTCTCAGATTGAGGTTTTGGGACACTCTCAGGTTGAGGTTTTGGGGTGCTCTCAGGTAGGGGCTTGGGGACACCCTCAGGTTGGAGTTTTGGGATGCTCTCATCTTGGGGTTTTGGGACACCCTCAGATTTAAGTTTTGGGACACCCTCAGATTGAGGTTTTGGGGCACTCTCAGGTTGGGGTTTTGGGGCACTCTCAGGTTGGGGTTTTGGGACACCCTCAGGTTGAGATTTTCGGACACTATCAAGTTGGCATTTGAGGACACTATCAGCTTGGGGTTTTGGGATGCTCTCAGGTTGGGGTTTTGGGGTGCTCTCATCTTGGGGTTTTGGGACACCCTCAGATTTAAGTTTTGGGACACCCTCAGATTGAAGTTTTGGGGCACTCTCAGGTTGGGGTTTTGGGACACCCTCAGATTGAAGTTTTGGGACACTCTCAGGTTGGGGTTTTGAGACACCCTCAGGTTGGGGTTTTGAGACACCCTCAGGTTGGGGTTTTGAGATGCTCTCAGGCTGGGGCTTTGCAGTGCTCTCCATAGGAGGCTCAGGGATGCTCTGGGTATCCTGGGCCACACCCTTGTGATTCTTCATCATCTCACCCTCCTTCATCTCAACTTCTGAGTCTTTTGGAGACGCTCGTGCTCCACATAACAGCTCAGGTCCATTGCTTGCTTTCTTGGAGATGTTTTTGGAGGTGCTGCCAGCTTCATCATAGCTCTCTGTCCTGGGCTGTATGGCTGAAATAGAGCCCTCCCTATGCACTGCACCTCCTTCTCCCGCTCCAGACCAATCTGTCAGAGGACACTGGGCACTGGTTGTACTGGTTTGCAGGTCCTGGAGCTTGTCTCTGCCTCTTGGTGTTGCATTGGGCATGGATTCATCTGGCTTTGAACATTTCTCCCTGGAGGATTCCCTGGTATCCACAGCACTCAGTGAGCTTTTGCCACGTGCTGTGATCTTGGTGATGCCACCACCATCCGGCTTACAGCCTCTCTGATGCAATGAGGGCACAGTGGTGGCTTTGCATATTCCATTTTGGGTTTTCCTGCCCTCCTCTGCCTCCCTGCCCTCCCGCAGCACAGTGACGTGCCTGGCCTTGGGCTTGGGGTCGCGGGTGGAGCGCTGGCAGCGGGGCACGGTGGGGAGCAGCACGCCATGCATGTAGCTCTCGCGGTGCACCGGGACATCTCTGGGCGCAGGTACTGTGTCATCCTCCCGCTTCTCCTCCCGCCGCCGTGGCGAGAAGACCTGTGAGAAAATGGGGCCGTGCGCTGCAAAGTCCTTCAGGATGCTGACAGAGGACGAACAGCTGCGCTGCGTCACCGCGCTCGGCCCCGACGCCGTCTTCTCCACGATCTCCCTCTCCCAGGCCTGCAGCAGCAGGGAGACGCGGGAGGGGCTGCCATCCCGGCCCCCCCCTCCTGCCGTGTGCTCCAGCCGTCGTGACACCAGTGAGACTTTCTGGAATCGGGACCGGTTCTCGGGTCCGGGTGCTGCTGTTTGCTTCATGCTCAGCTCGGCACTGGAGATGAAGCCCTTCGCCTCACTGTGCTGGAACGGCAGATCCATGCGGGCCCTGCCACCACGCAGCAGGGCTGGTGGAGCTGCAGGGAGAGGCACCGGGAATCCAGCTGAGCTGAGACCCCAAACCTTAGGCCCATCCCTTTGGACTTTGGTCCTCCCCTCCACGGTCCCTTACAACATTCTCGGGAGTCTCAAGCACACAGATGGTAACTTTGTGTCTCCTTAGAGCACCTTTTGGGATGCTCACCCATGCATGACCCAGGGTACCACCATCCCTTCATTGCAATGAAATAAAATTCAATGCAATGAGATTCAGTGCAATGCAACAACACAACATGAAATGCAATGCAATGACATGACACAACATGCAGCACAATGCAACGAAATGCAACGAAATGCAATACAACTACATGAAATGTAAAAAATGCAATGAGATGTAATGCAATGCATTGAAAGGAAATGCAGTGCAACAAAATGCAACGCAACAAAATGCAATGCAATGCCATGTCTGCACGTCCCAGCGCTCTGCCACACCACCTGGGCAGGATCTGGCTGTGCTGCGCTCTGCCCCGAGCTGCAGGATGAGTCAGGAGGGCGCAGGACTGCACCGAGTCAGCAAAGACAGCAAACAAACAAGCCCAAAAAATAACAGGGAAGCAACTCCATGAGGTGAAAGGGCCTCAGTGGGGCCGTGCCACAACACCCAGGGGTTCTGCAGGAGGTTGGGGCCAGCAGCATCTTCCCTTGATCATGACAATTATTGCTCAGCAAAGATGGGATTGCTCCATCCACTTCTGAGGCCCCATTGGCACAAGAGAATGAGCTGCATTAATTACCCGCTGCTTGCACCCTGATCAGATCTGGGACCCAGCACCCTGTGCCCGTGTCCCCATGCTGGGCGGTGCCGGATGCTGCTGGGGAGGACATGGGCACCCCGAGGCCGCGGCTGGCAGAGTGACGCCATGCAGGGCTGCGTGACTGCCCCAGAATGGTTTTATTGCTGTGTTTGGGATATGGAAAGCAGCTGACAAAGCAGCTGGGGGTGAATGAGCCGGAAGCGTGGCAGCATCTCAGCATCTCCCAGTTAGGGGCTGTTTGGTGCCACCAACACAAACACCAGCTGCATATGGGCTGCAGGGGCAGCGGGAGGGGTTGGGACTTGGGTATGGCCCAAAGAGTGGTAAAATTTAGCACTTTCTTGGCTGGGGATGGGGAAGGCCCTCCATGGGCTGATTCCTTGTGGATGAGAAATGGATTTCTCCCATGTGGCCACTTCCCCCATCCCTGGGATCAGCACTGGATGCTTCCCATTGTGGAAGGCTGGACCCCTCCAAACCCCATCACATCTGCTCTGCCCTCCACCAGAATGTTTCAGTGAAGGCATGGGAACATTGGGTCCTGCCCGCCCGCCACGCACCCCAGCCCGGCAGGTCTTTCTGGTCTATATAGGAAGGGTTGGTGTCATTTTGCAGTAGGCTATGAGACCATGTCTGGGATAGCGAGCAGGGCTGGATGTAGGAAGAGCTCAGGCAGGGCCATACACCTGCAATCAGCAAAGCTACATCTGGATCCACAGAGCCACAGCTGGATCCATAGGGCCACAGCTGGCTCTGGGCACCCAGTGGGTGCTGGGGGTACAGAGGGCACATCACCCCCATGCTCAGCCTGGCACTGGCACCCCAGATGGAGGCAGGTGAGGATGTGGCTTTCCCTACACGCCAGGACACGCTGCAATGAAACCCAGCTGTATTGTTGCAATGGGCACCTGGCACAGCAATTAATCACCTGTCCCACCCAAGCAAACCCACTCAGCTAATTGTTGGCTCCTGCTATTCATAAGGGTCTCTAAGTAGCCTGATCAGGGCTCCTAGAACCCGATTAAGATGCCTGCAATGTAATGAAGAGACCAAGGGCTGAGTGGTAGCAACCTGTGGCCAGCTTTGAGCTGATGGCCATGGGGAAATCTGGCCCTGCAGACACACTGGGATGTTCCCAGTGTCTGTGGGTGAGAGCAGACCTGCTGCCTCCAGGAAAATCAAGAATTTGGTTTGAGCGGCTGCTGCACAGATCAGGACTAATAATTAGGGCAGGGCAATTTCCATTTCCCCTTTTGTTACCCGGTGCTCCTGCAGCCACGTGCCCTGCAGTGAGGAGGGGATGTGGGTGGGCAGGGACCCCACTATCTGCTAGCCACAAGGCCACTGGGGGTGGGTGAGCACTTCTTTATCCTCAGTGCGGATGTGCTTTGGATTGAGAATAGGGTTAAAAGCCTGAAGGAGTTGAAGCCGAGTGGCAGAAACGGGCTCTGCAACCCAACCCGTGCCGACATCAGCTCAGTGGGGACCAAACGGCAGTACCGGCAGATACGAATCTGAGCACGGCCCCGAGTGGCAGCAGGTGCCCTACAGCTCCTGGCCCCCGCAGCATCCACGAGCCCCAACCCACACCCCACGTACCTGCCGCCCGAGGGTCCCGCCGCGCCGGGTGGGCACCGCGCTGACCGACCGCACCGAAGGCACTGCGCAGGGCTCGGGGTGCTGCTCCCTGCACCGGCACGCCGCGGCTGGGCGGACCGGCAGAGTCACCCGGCGAACACCCAGCCCTCGGTGAGCACCCAGCCCTGGCGAGCGGAGGTTTGGCATTCCTCAGGTGCTGACAGCCGGGGAGCCGGTCGGGCTGGTTCCCCAGCAACCCAGCTCCTCCATTTCCTGAGACTCAGCAGCGCCGGTTGGGGGACCGGCCCGCCTGGATTGATGAGGCCCCCAGAGCCCTGCCGGAACACCTTGGTGGGACCTTTGTCCCATCCACCGCCTCCTCCCACCGCTGGGTCCGTCCCCACTGATACCGGGTGTCCCGGGGCTATGGTCACAGCTGAATTCATTGCCAGGACTCAAAGCACATGGCACACAAAGGGACAGGATGATCACGATGGTCATCCATTATCCCTGTGCCATAAACACTCCGCTGCCCCCCAGGGGGACAGAGCAGTGATCGCGGTGGCCCTGGGCCACCACAGGAGACATGGCCCGGGGTGTGGGCTGCACTGTCCTAGAAAAGCTCGGGGCAACGGCACCCGCCCTGGCTCCTTGCCCTGCCCTCGGCTCCCAGCCTCGTCCCGGGCCGACGCCCCACGAGTCACCGCTGGCTCAGTGCACACAGCCACCATCCTGGGGACGTTGGGGCACCCTGCACCTTGGCCAGTAGTTTCAGGATGGGATCTGAGGAGCTCACAGTTCTGCTGTCCTCCACCTGCTGACACCTTACTGGTTCGAGTTGGACTCTGCCCCACTTGTCCCCATTGCAGGATTGTGAAACCCCTGGGAAAGCCACACCATGGGGTCTGGGGTCCCCAGCACAGGAGATTCTGGGAGCAAAGGTTGGTGCTGCGCTGGAGCTTCTGGAAGAGATCAGCTCCAGTATTTGGAGAGCAAATAGGGCCCTGGGATAGGGGCAGCATTGTTACAAAGGAAGGAATTTTTATTGAATAAAACCACAGGAATAATGCCAGCTGCCTTCTCCAGATCTGCAGCAGGCGGGGTCGGGAGGAGCCGTGTCCCCATGGCACCATGGTGGTGGCACAGCATGAGCTCAGGGTGTGAGAAATGAAAGCACCCAGGAGAAAAGCCCGGGCATGAGTCACATTTAACAGGCAAGGAAGCTGAGGCACAGCTGGAGAAGGGATACGAGAAGGGGAAGAAAGAGCGGCCATCTGGGCTGACCTAAAGCCCAGCCACGTCTGCAGCGAGTTTCCAGCTCTCAGCACTAATGAAGGGGCTGAGCATAGGGCTGTGTCTGCAGCAGCCATGGGGCTTAGAGTTGATGGGCTGTGAATGGGCTGTGGGGTAGCACCTGGAGGAGGATGACGAGGAAGAGAAGAAAAAGAAGAAGGAGAACCCCCTTTGCTATTTAGGAGGCAAGGACAGGGCTTGCTCTGGCCTGTTGGAGGCTGCTGCCTCTGGAGGGGCCACATCAGAGGACGATCTCTTTCAACTATTGATTTCCCTTTATCAGAGAGCAGGAATATGTATGGGGCTGAAATCCTGATCAATCCCTGCTCTGCAGCCAATCGATCAGAGCTGCCCTGGGGCTTTTATCAAAGGGAGCTGGGGTGCCCATGGACCTGGCCAGGACCCCTCACTCCAGTAGTATAACTCTGTGCCCCTCTCACCCTACACAAAAAGTAGGGAAGTGTAGCACCATGGCACGCCCTGAGCAAGCACTGCTCACCCTTCCATCAAACTATACTGATGCCAAGGGAGTGCTTTTGGAGTGTTGGGATTCCCATGTAGGGCATCCCTGGGAGCCCACCTGTGCACTGAGCTGGTTGATACATCCCCATGTCCCCACCAATGGGAGGTACCTGACAGTCCCTCAATCACAGCGGAGCTCATTAGGGGCACCGGCCAAGGGGGAGGAGCAGCACCACAACCTCTGTTATTGATTGCTTCATAGCCAAAGGTCAGCGGCATGTGCACAATGCCGGGAGGAGGGAGGTGGGTGGCACCAGGGTGGCTGGGGACCATGCCATGGTGGCAAGCACCAGCTTTGGGATCCCTGCTGTCCCAGCTTTCCCCAGCAGAAAGCTGGAAGAATTGAGGTGAGTTGGCCACACAATGGTTGTCAGCACCCAACTGGGGCTGTGCTGATGGGGAGAGAGGTGATAGTATGCTCTATATGTGCAGCCAGTAGGGGTAGGCCCAATGGGATGGGCAAGGGGACAGCTTGATTCACCCCAAAGCGGGCTCTGTACCTTTCTGATCATCACACATCGGTGCTGCCAATGCTGGGAGGTGATACCACAGAGACAGCCACTGGGCCAGCCATCAACCTGACCCACAGCACCAAAAGGATACCATGTTTGCCACATCTGTACCCCATACAACTGGTTTCACACAGCCCCCGGGCCTCATCCTGTGGGGCTGGGATCCAGTGGGCTGCGTGGCACAGTGGTGCCTGGCACTGGGTCGGGCACTGCTGTCCCTCACCCCAGCCGTTGTGCATAGGGGAAGATTTACCGTCTGTCAGAGCCGGGGCCAGAGGTCAGCAGGGGTCAGAAAGTCCATTTCAGAGAGGTCACTGTCCACTTCTTTCAATCTAATGAAGCCATTATTTGTGAAAGCGGACGCTTTGCTGGCTATTCCCTTGAAGCGGAGCCGGGCGCAGCGACTGGCTCTGAAAGAACAGGAAGGAGTCCCCTTCCCGTTCACATGTGCCATTCAACAGGCCCCAAAAACAAATACACCACACACAGAAAGAGGACGCCAGGACAGGGGGTGGATGGAACAGATCCCAGTGGGACACTGCCTGGAGGTGCTGTGCTCGGGGTCGTGTAATTGGGCAGTCACCGAAGATGGGCAGAAACTGGGGACTGTTAAGAAATGGTGCCGCCAGAAATCAGGGGAGGAAAGGAGTGACAAGAAAGAGCATCCCAATTTTTTATTTTTATTTTCTCACTCCACATCCCTATCCAAAATATTCTGCAAACGAAAACGAGAATCAAAGCGAGCTGCCTCAGGTTGGCCAGGAGAGGGTGCCAAACGCTACCGCTCCATTGGACGGTCCCGGAGCGGCGATCCCAGGAGCAGGGAATGGGGAGCAGAGCAAACACCCGGGCCGCTGCGTGTTGGTGGGGAGTGGGGATGGAAGTGGCACAGAGAGGTCCCCAAAGAGCGGGGGGGGGCAGGGACCTTGGTCTCTTATGATGGCACTTGGCGAAGGAGTAGAAGGACTCTCCGTCTGTCCTCTCCGTTGGAGGGAGGGAGAGTGTCCAGCCAGACTCTTATCTCCTAGTACGTAGATTGCTCGTTGTCTCTGAGGGCTTGACTCAAGAGTGATGTTGGGATAAGAGACTTGTTAGTGTGGATTCCCCCCACCACGTCTGTCCCCCTTGTCATTGCTGTAAAGATGGACAACCTAGGAGCACCACTGCATTATTAACACCGCTGCGTGCTGGTAGCAGTACCTCCTTTTCTGCCCATCCCCACTGCATGAGGTCATTGAGACTCAAATGGCTGCGGGCACCAGGGCCATGTCCTCACAACCACCAAGGCCCAATTCACCCACCTCCCTGCCCTCGTTTGCAAAGAGGAAAACCAATCTCCTCCTCCTTTTCCACCATCTCCTAAACCCAAAAGAGCTACGTGGCTCAGCAGGGATGGGGCTACGTGGAACTCCCGGGAATGGAGGGGTCCGGAGGTGAGCGGGGCGAGAAAAGAGTAAGAGGAAGAGAAGGAGAAAGAGACGGGGAGGAGGAGCGGGAAGAGGAGGAGGAGGAAGAAGGCAACCGCCGCGCAGAACCCTGGACAGTGCGCGCTTCAGCACCACGGACAGCTCCATAGCGCCCGGCCCGGCGGTGCCCCCCACGCGGGATCCCACGCGGGATTCTCCCTGGGGACCCCAACGCCTTTCCTTCCCTCAATGGAGGTCGCCCTCGCGACCTTCCGTGTGCCCGACCCCCGCACGTGGCTCCTTCCCCACGCAGTGGGGCCACGCAGGACGGAGTCCCGCGTGGGGAGGCGGCTCTCAGCGTGGACGATGCCACATCGACCTCCCGTGGAAGCGTCCGGGTGTGGGAGGCGTGGGAGAGGATGGCCACGGACAGCTGGGGCAGCCCACGCACTGCCCGGACCGCGCGGGGCCGCGGAGGCTGCGGGAGGCGCTGTGCCCCCGCGGGGCGGGGAGGCCGCGGGCAGTGTCCTCCCGCCGGAAATGGAGCTGCGGTCACTCGGCTCTTTGTCCCGCCCGGCCCCGGGCCCGCTCTCTCCACAGCCACGCGTGGATGGGGGGGAGCTGGGATGAAGTCGGGGTCTCGGGGTGATCCCGCGTGCAGCAATTGGGATGAGGCTGCGCGAAGGTCGCGGTGTCCCCAGAAAGCCCTCGTTTTCCCTCAGTGCCACCCCCCCAAAGTCCGGCCCCACGCGCGACCCGAGCGGCTCGCAGGTGGCGAAACGGCGTGGGGAACCCCCGAGTCCGGGTATGGGTGTGGGGGGGTCCCACCTCCTCCCCGTGCCTTCCCCTTGACAGGTGGCCTCGCCCCTAAGTGGGGGGGTCACACCGCCCCCCACCCAAATCCCTCCCGGAATGTGTCGCTATTAGCGGGGGGGGGAAGGGGGGGTTAATTAGGATCACGTGGGGGCGGGATGGCGGAGCGGGGCCCGGCGCCCCCCAGCCCCGCGGGTGGGTCCCGGCCTGGGTTGGGGGTGAGGGGGGGGGGCAGCGGGGGCCGCTATTGTCTGCGAGAATTTGGGAGCCTTTGAAAAAACCCTCCCGCTCCCTCCCACCCCTATTGTTGGAGTGAAGATGGAGTCAAACCTCTCCCGGCTCCCTCCTGTCGGGGTCTAAGCCGGGCTTTTTTGTTGCTTTTTTTTTTTTTGGCTTTTTTTTTTTTTTTTTTTTTTTTTGGGCTGATACCCTCAAAGCTGACCGAGGAGGAGGAGGGAGGAGGAGGCGGTAACAGCCACAACTCGGAATTTGCAAGCGAGTGTCAGGATGGGGTCTGTTTCCAACCAGCAGTTTGCAGGTTAAGTTATATTATTGTCGCAGCCCTCCTCGGCTCCGCGATTATTAATAACGGCGGCAGAGTCCGACGGGGGTCCGGGACCCCCTCAGCCCCGCTGTGCCCCGCTGTGCCCCGGGCCCGGCGTGGGGGGATTTTTTTCCAGCCCAGCCCCGGGCTGAGCGCAGGAGCTCAGGGCTGTCGGGTTGGGGTCAGTGGGAGCAGAGCTCCCGGTGCTGCAGGGAATCCTCATCGCAGCGCGGTGTGCTGGGGTAGGAGGGTCGAGTCGGTGTTTTAGGGGAATTTTTCCGTTTTTGTTCTTTTTGGATTTTTTTTTCCCCCAATGTCTTTTCGTTTTTCCTTTTTTTTTTTTTTTTTTTTTTTTTTTTAATCCTCCGTCTTTTTTTGTTTTGTTTTGTTTGCTTGTTTTTAGCGATGCATTTTGGGCTGCTTTATTTTGATTGTTTTTTATTCTTTTTTTTTTTTTTTTAATTATTTTTTTGCTTAAACACTTCAGGCTGGAGAACGGCCCCAGCGCTCCCACTCCCGGTCGCACAGCGATCCCACACGCACACACGTGCGAGCTCAGCGGATCGCCGCGTTTGGGTCACGGCGGTCATTATTTTGCCTTTCCCGTCCAGCAGGATCCAACCTCGGGCTCTTTCTGTTCCTTCCCTGGGGGGCGGCGGGGTATGGGACCCCCCCAGCCCCACTCAGGTGCTCGCTGGCTCTCTCCCCAGGTGCAAAGCCGGGCGAGAAGCCGGGCGAGGAGCCGGCCGGAGATTCACCCAAAGCCGAGAATGAGTCCCAACCCCTGCATGGCTCCGGCATCTGTAAGTGGTTCAACGTCCGCATGGGCTTCGGCTTCCTCTCCATGACCGCCAAGGGCGGCGCGACGCTGGACTCACCCGTCGATGTCTTCGTGCACCAGGTATGCTGCGGCGGGTTTGGGGCTGGAGGTGGTGGGGTGCAGCCCCAGCATGCTGCCCTGCGGATCTCCGTGCCGCCGGCACAGTGGGACCATTACTACTGCCATCCCAAGTTGGTGTCCTGGGGGTGATGGGACCCCCCATGTTCGGGAGAGGAGGGCAGAGAAGGGCAGTGCAGCCCTTGGATTGCTCTCCAGGGAGCGACCCCGTAAACTGATCCTTAGGATCGTTTAATTTTCTCATCGCGGTTCACTGGGGAGCTCTTTGGAGGGCTGGATGCAGGGAAGCAGGTGTCTGTTCAGTGGAAAAAAGGGTTACATAGGGCACAGTGGAGCAGGGATGCTGCTCATCCCGTGGAAGGAAAGGGGAAAGAGCTGCGTTTCCCCCACTGCCAGGTACAGGGTGCTCAGTGCCCCGGCAGGGATGCAGGATGGGGCTTTCCCCAACTCATCCTCAGTCGGTGGGGGTTCAGTCCACGTGAGCCCAGGGATGCTCAACCCTGGGAATTGGGGAAACAAAACCACCCATAACATGATGACATGCACTCTGTCCCTCTGCTGCGTTTTGGGGGGCAAAGTCCTGCTGCAATGTGCCCCGCTCCCTGTCAGTGAGCCAGGGCTGCGCTTCATCCTGCATGGCACAAAGCACACAGGGTCATACATGTGCCCCTATGGATTCCATACCATAACTGTGGTTTCGTGTCCGGGTTTGACCCGCGTGCATCACGCTGGTGTCCTGCGCACAGAGAATCTGCAGCTTTGGGGCTGTGGCTGCTTAAAGGCACTTCAGTGGCGGGGAATGGATCCAGCCCCAGTGGGGACCATGTGCAGGAGTTGGGGAAATGGGACTGGGGATGGAGCCTGAACTTGGGCCACGTGGGCAGTGCTGGAACGGAGATATGGGTTCAGTGCTGGGTGCTTGGCAACGGGGCTGTGCACTGAACCTGGGCTCCTGCTCCTCCAAAGAGAGCAGCAGCTGTCAGGGATGGGCAGCAGTATGGGAGTGCAGGGGATAAGGATGTCTTTGGAGCAAACTTGGGTGGTTTTGTGCATTTGATTGGGTGCAGGATCGGGACGGAGTGATGGTGCTGGTGATGGGTCCTGAGGAGCTCCCAGCCCTGCCTTGGCAATAAAAGGGAAAGGGGAGAACTGAACCCCTTCTTTGTAGGAGCCCCTGTGCAGAAGTGCTGTTGGATTTCGGGCTGAGGTCTCCAAACCTGCCAGAGAAAGCTGAGCTCCAGGTTCTTCCCAGGGGCAGCAAATGGGTCTTTGCATTTCAGCTCTGTGTCAGTGGGGGGGAGCCTTCCTCCTGCCCCTCTCCCCAGGCTTTATTGCACCCAGACAGTCTGGTTTCCTGATTGCTCTTGCTCACATTCCTGCAGGAAAGGAGGATGAGTGGGGTGTCCTCCTGGCACTCCCCATTTGTTGGGGCCACAGAGACCAGATCAGGGTTTGTTGTGCTTAGAAGGCAGCAAGAACTTGGCAATTTAGGGTACGGGTGGCACTGGGGAGCCCAGAGTGGGTGCGTGATTCCCACTGCCCAGATGTAGGCAGCAGAGCCTGGATGCTCCTGGCGCCCCACCAGCAGTAAGGCCATTTGGGGTTGATGCAGTGTTTCCACCACCACTCCATTTGCTTTTGGTGTAAAGTCACTGCTTTCCCGTGGTGAAGCCAACTGGGACTGTCCCACTGCAGGGCATTGCCAGCATCGCCTCGACCCTGCTGAGCACCCAGGGAGAGCAGGTCAGACCCTAAAGGGCAAAAGGCAGTATGGGGTCAGGGTGCTGCACCCGGCACCCACCCAACCATTAGGGTGCAACAACCAGAGCCCCCCCAGAGCCCTCCCCTCTTCATTTACATATGTGAATGATGACCCACAGGAAGTAATTGTGGGAGAAAGAAGGGAATTGGCCTCTTTAGATCTATTAAATCACTTTATTACAGGAACCAGGTCTGAATGGCCCCGCTCTGCAGGGAGCGCGTCTCCATCTCTCTCCCCCTTTATCTGATCACAAAGAGATTAAAATCTCGGCAGGACAGGAGACTAACAGGGCTCCTCCAGGGCTGCCTTTCCCTCTCATTGTGAGCTCAAAATGAGGCATTTGGGTTAAAATGCCTCCCCTGAACACTGGAGATGGATTCATTTGGGGGCTGTGGTCCTGGGCTCGCAATGGTGCTGGCATGAGAGAGGGGAACTCTGTGTGCCCCATTCCAGCATCCCCAGAGCTCAATGCCTGCAGTAGAGCAAGCACTGCCCCACAGACCTGGCTGAGAGCAAAGGGGATGGGGCTGCTCCCAGCCTTTCTACGTCTCATCTCTGTGTCTCAGAGTATTTATCCAACCTAGTAAGCTGAAATCCTAGATAAAAGTGAGATCATTTGGTAGTTTTGCTCCTTTTCATGATTTTTGGCATGGAGAGCTGCTGGGCACAGTTGGGACTCAAGGGTGCTGCAAGGGTTCATTTTTTGACATCTTGGTGATGTGGTTCCAAGTGGCCATACCAGAGATGTGGCCAGGACGTGGCCATCGTGTCCTGCCCAGGCAGGGGGCTGTGGTTCCCCAGCTGTCATCAACCCTGGGGGCCCCGCAGTGGGCATAGGGCTCCATCCTCACCAAGGGGTGTGGGGAACAGGACAGAGGGCACATTGGCCACCCCTCTGCTGTAGGTTCCATGAGGGCACCCCGGATTGGTGCCGTGCCTTTGAGCACAGCCAGGACTGATGCTGACGGGAAGCAAGCATGATGGGAGGTTTTAAGAAAAGCACGTGTTGGAGGGCAGCCCCATCCCAGAGTTACTCAAAGGCACACACAGGAGGCTTCTTCCTGGAGTGAGGGGTTTTCTGCCTTTGCAGGGCTGAGCTACGGGGCAGGATGCAGCCCCATGGGAAAGGGAAGAGGCAGCACATCGGAGCAGCGATGCCTATGAGGGCAGGGGGGCATAAAAATCTTTTCCAGTCTGGTGTGCGATGCTTCTGCGGGTGCAGGATGGAGCTGTGGGATGGGGCGCGTCCCCTCAGAAGGGCTCCATGGGGCAGAGATGCACTTTGGCCTCTCTGCTTTCGAGGGGAGGAGTGAGCAATCCCTTTGTTTTTGTTTTTATTATTTTTTTATTTTTATTTTTATTTTTAAATAAGTGCAGGGATAAAATTACATCGCAAAACGCACTGCCGTGTCCTGGGAATGGGAATTGTTGGGAATGCTGTGTCTGTCTGACGGCAAATCGTGAAAGAGAGTGGCTTTATCCCAGCCCTGAAACCTCCCTCAAGATGCACACACAAAAAAAAGCCTCCTGTCTCTGTCTAAAGATTAACTGATGGCTGCAGGCACCTCCCTTCCCCCATCCGCTGCTCTCGAGCCCCCAGGGTGACGGCTGGGAGAGAAAAAAAACCCTTACATGGTCTGCGAGAGAAAATGGTCCAAATGAATGGGATTTCTCCCTTTCTCTGAGCTCCATCCCTGGCCACCCCCCAGCTCCACCATTTCTGAACCCCCCCCAAATTTATTTACTCCTAAAAATAACCTGGATGGAACCGAGGGAAGGTACCGCGCTCCCGGATGTGCTCCAATATGGGAGTATGAAATTCATATGCAGCAGCTGATCCTAATTAGCCTCTGAGTGGCCACTGCTGCTGCCCCCTCCCTGCACATGGGAAGAGCATAGGTTTGGCAACCTGGGGCTGGTAAAAGTGAGTGGAAACGTGGATTTAGGGCAGGTGACTGTTAAAGAACCTTAGTGAATGCGTTATTTTACCCCAAATTAACCTAGTGTTTAATTTCACTTGCTTATGGTGGAAAATGAAAAGAACACCTGATTACTTTGGCAAGAAAATGGATTTATTTTGGATTTACTTTGAGGAAGTTGGGCAGGAATACAGAGCCTGGAAAGCTCAGTGATGTTTTGGTGCTCACTGTGCTGGGTTCTCCCATCCCTCTAGCACCCTTTCTTTCCAGGCTCGGCATCTACCCAGTGTTGGCACCAGTGCTGGGCTGCCGGCAGGCGCTCCCTGCTCTGCCCCAAAGCTGCAACACCAGGAAAAGATTTGCTGTGGAATTTGAGAAGAGGGGGTTCCAGGCAGGACTCACTGGTGTGCCAGCCCGGACTGGGCAAGCACTAGCCCAAAGGGGGTGAGTGCAAGCCCTCTGCTTCCCCTGGCACAGGAATGAGGAAGGATCTGCTCTCTGCCAAATCCAAAGCGGGGAAACAGGCTGCCCCAATTGCCCAGGCCAGCTCAGCACCAGAGCTGCTCCTAACGCAGCATCCCACCAGGCTTGTTTGCCCAGAGATTTCAGTTTAAAGCAAAGCAATTCCCGCACAGATAAGGGCGAGGTGCAGCGGCTGCTCCGCCCGAGGCCCCTCTGGACACAAAGATGGTTTGATTGAGTGGCCGGGGCTGGCTGGAATAAACGTCCCCTTGTGTCACGCTGGGGAGGCCGCGGGGACAATGGTGACCCTGGGGCCGGCTGAGCCCCTCCAGCGCCCAGCAGAGTGGGGGCAAAACTGGGGCTGCCACAGAGCCTCTGCCACTGCCTGGGGAGCAGTGTTGGGTTTGGGATGCTCCTACCGCAAAGGGACACAACAGGGTGTTTGTGGGATGAGAAGAGGAGGTGGGAGGTGCGGGTGGGGAAGGGGAAATGGGCAGAATTGGGGTGTGGGGTGCACTGGGGCAGTGGGCAGTGCTCAGCTGCTCGTGTGTGGTGGCTTTGTGTTAAATAACGGTGGTGGGGTTTGGGATGGGTGGAGGGCCTGCAGTGGGGCTGCCTGGCACTTCAGGGAGTGGGGACAGGCAGTATTGGTGGTGGTGCTGCTGCTCCTTGTCCTACTGGTTAACTCTGAACCCTACTGACGACAAGCAGAGCCCCTCTGGTACTTATACTTCAAAACACAGTTTTATTACAAACGCTTTTGTTCGAGAAGCAGGGGTCACTCCACACCCTCCCCACCAAAACCATCTCCCCAAGACCAACCCCAGACCCCAAACCCTGGCCTCTCAGTACCATGCCAGTGCATGGGGCACAGTGGAGCTCAGGAAGGCAACCACAGTACAGCAGAGGGGCTGCCAGCCCCCATAGCCAGCGAAGAGGGTCAGTGGGGCTGTGTCCGTGCCGGCCACCCTTCCTCCCCCCGCCGTGGCCTGGAACTCCTGGAATTTGGCCGGCGTGAGCGCGGCCAGCCCTTTGTTCTTGCTGGCCAGCCCCGGTGGCTCCCAGCCCAGGCCCTCCCCTACGCTCCTCCTCGCCAGCATCCCCAGCTCACTCTGGGCCCCCCTTCCTCTCTTTATTTTTTGGGGAGGGGGGGGGTGTGGAGGCCTGGGAAGGCTCCCGCTTTGTGTGTGGTGTGGGACAGGGGCTCTGGGCCCCTTCCTTTCAGATGCAGGAGGTATGCAGCTAATTCAATGGGCTGCAGTTTGATTACCTATCTGATAACAGAGGAATGCCAGCAATGTGTGTGTTTTGGGAAGGGGGCAGGGGGATGCGCAGGGACCACCAGCCACTCGCAGCTCACTTCAAAAGGCCGCAGCGGGGGGAGAGCTGGGGTGCCCTGGCCGCTGCCCCCCTCCTTCCCCGGGGAGAGGGCGTTTCCTTTGGCCTTTTGGCAGAGGGGGCCGGGGGCTGAGGAGGCTGTTGTCATCCTCACCCGCTGCTGGAAAATAAATAGCTTCCCCATCATGTTGCGGCAGCTTTGGCTCCAGTCCTCCTCTTCCTCGTCAGACAAAATGCAGCAACGCTGGGGAAAGAGATGGGGGAATAAGGAGATCATGATCACGGGTGAGGAGTGGGACCCAGAGAATGGTGCCAGGGTCCCCCTGCCACGGTGCAGCTTTGACCCATTGCATGGAGCAGAGTGCTTTGTGAGATTTGGTTGCTGGCAGTGTAAACACAGCTGGGCTGTAAACACCCCAATGGAGATCTCTGCGGGAGATGGAGGTCTGCACAGGCAGCTGCCTCATGTCCCCCAGCTTCCAGCAGTGCCACCAAGCAGAGCTCAGCGCCTCCATGCCCTGAACAAGGCTCCTGCTTAGGTGGTGCTCAGCAACTTCTGGGTGATGATGCCCAGCACCCCAGAATCATAGAATCATTAGGTTGGCAAAGACCACTAAGATCATCTAGCCCAACCATCAGCTCATCACCACCATGCCTGCTAAACCATGTCACCCTCCTGGTGATGCTCAGCATCCTCACCATGATGCACAGCCTGGGGGAAGCTGAGCTGGGACTGGGTAGCGATGTTTATGGTTACACTGAGCTTACCAGGGGGCTGACTGGTGGCAGGCCCTGTGGTGCAGGTTTTGGCACTGTTTTTGGCAGCAGAGGCCCTCAGACAGAAAAGGTGGTTCCGTCTGGAGGGTCCCCCAACCCCCATGGGTGAGCAGATGTGGGTAATGTGGCACTGCCTGTGGGGTTTGTCCCACCCTGAACCAGACTCCAGGATGTGGTGGTAGGGACTGGTGTGGAGAAAGCCCCTCGGGAGGTTTGGGAGAGGAAGCAGGGAAAAAGCAGCAGGAAAAGGGGCAGTTCCTCAAACTCCGTTGCATTTCCACTTCCTCCGTGCGCTCACAGATACATGCACATCCTGCAAGATTGCACTGAGAAAAATCACTCCTAAACACCAACAACTCAATTTCCTCCCTCTCTGCTTTCCTGTGGGGTGTCCCATCTGGGTCCTGGGCAGATTTGGGAGTGAAGCAGAAAAGGAAGAGGGAAGTGGTGTGGCTGCCCTTGCTGGGCAGCATGCCCGTGTTGCATCCCTGCGGGAAGCATGGGTGGCCACGTGACAGAACTTGCAGCCCATGAATGGGAGATGCTCCATTCATAAAAGCAGGGTCCTACGGTTGCGCGTCAGTGCCGAGCTCTGCCAGGAATCCCAGCCCAGCGACACAGAGCTGCTCCTCCCTCTAACAGCAAATCCCTCTTAACTCTTTGCTTACGCTCGTCAGACTTTCACTAACAAAGCAGAGCAAAACCTCTGCTCAAATGTATGCTTGTAGTGTGGCGGTGCTGGTCCAGCAGCGATGCTCATGGTGTGGCTGGCAGGAGATGTCGGATGCATCTCCACTCCCTGTGATGTTGTTCTGCTGAAATTGATGGGTGTCATAAAAGCAGAGTGGATTTTCCCACCCCCTCCCACCCTGGGTTCTTCTGAACTCCCAGATTTGCTTTCAGTGTTGCTCTGTGCAGAGATTCCAGTGGGACAGGGGATGCTCCCAGTAGCCACAGCCAAATGGCAGCTTCATTGCTGGGGCACTTAAAGGGCTGGAGCTCTAGGGTTACCCTGCTCCAGCATCCGGCTCAGCAGCTTTTTAAGGATGCTCAAGCAAAAGCAGCACAGAGTTGGGGTGAGCTAAGGACAGAGGAGACTCGTTTTTGGGAACAGCCATGTTATGTCACAACAGGCAATAGCAACCTTTGTGCCTCAGAGAAAAGCTCCTCATTGTTCTGCCAAATGCATGGGGAGGGATCTGAGGACGCTGCCCCCAGGGCCCCAATTCCTACCCCAGCATGCTGCATCCTCTGCAGCTCAGCTGTGGTTTGGAGCGAAATCTTCTGGTCGTGCATCCATGTCCCTCCTGTTCTGCCTTTCAATGGGGAGGAGAGGAGGGCTGCACGTGCATGTGCAAAGCCTCGAGACCCTTTGTCTCTTCAAAATGAAGTTTTGAATTTCCCTGTGCATTCTCAGCCTGCAGCTTCAGGAGCTTGCAGGGAGTAGTGCAGGTTTGGAAGGGGAGAAGGGGGCTGCTGGTTTGCAGTGTGGAGAGCCAGCATTTTGCAGCAAACCCTGCAGATATTAGGGTCAGAGCTCCTTGTTTGTTGGGTTAGTGAGCCCATCTCATCTCTGCGTTATCAAACAGATGAAAACTGCAGTCAGGCTCAGTCCTGATGCCCACTCCCCTGGGTATGGGGGAGGAACATCAGCACCCTGGCACCATGAGATGGGACTCGTGGTGTGCGAGCACTGACTGTCACCCTCTCCTCCTCAGAGCAAGCTGCACATGGAGGGCTTCCGCAGCCTGAAGGAGGGCGAAGCTGTTGAATTCACCTTCAAGAAATCCTCCAAAGGTTTGGAGTCCATCCGGGTGACTGGCCCAGGGGGCGTCTTCTGCATTGGCAGCGAAAGGAGACCCAAGGGCAAGAGCCTGCAGAAACGCAGATCAAAAGGAGACCGGTAAGGGGCAAATGGGGCCTGATCTAGGGCCGGCTCTGAGCCCTGCGGGTGCCAGGAACTGCCTGGGGCTGGGCTTTGTGGGGGCTACGTGGTCAGGGACCCCTCGTGTTGCCCTGTCCTGCCCACTTTTGGCCAAGGGCTGCAGGGCACGGTGTGGGCAGCGACCCTTCCTCTGAGAAAGCCGCTTCCTCCAGCACTTAATGAGTGGCAGATGCAGCTTGGTGGGGAAAGGGCAGAGAGGCAGAAGCAAGAGGGCAGAGGTCGGGGACACCCCGGGCTGATGCTCCCCTTGTGTGTGGGAGCCACACTGGGCTGAACTGGGCAGGGGTAATTTTCTCTGAGAGAAACCCTTGCTTGTGGGGAGGAAATGACCGGACGTCCTGGCAGCGGCTCCCACAGGGAGGCTCTGGGCCCTGGAGCCAATTCTCAGCCACCCCTCAGCCCTGCTGCCCAGGGTAATGGATCTCAGTGTCCCCAGCGAGACTGTGCACCCCAGCAAGGCTGCGGCTGCACCCTGAGTTTGGGGTTTCCAATCTGTTGGAAAGGAACTGGGGAAGGACAGGAAAGAGGATGTTCACAACTTTGGGTTTCCCAGCGAGATAAACTGGATTCTGCCTGCTCCTGTTGCACCACGCACGGGCTGCTCGTACCATGGTGTAACCTGTGATGCGGGATCCACAGACCCAGGGTCTGTTACCACAGTGGTGCCAGAGGGTTGTGAGCCCCCCGTTTCACCCCTTTGTGCTTGTTTCCAGCACGTGGGTTTGCTGCCATCTTCTGGGTACCAGCAGCACCACTGGGACAGATCTAAAACCACCGGGGAGCAAACCCAGGGCCCCAGTGAGTCCTCTCCTTTTGTTTCCCCTCCTCGAATCTCTCTCCTCCCCCCGCAGATGCTACAACTGCGGCGGGCTGGACCACCATGCCAAAGAGTGCAAGCTGCCTCCGCAGCCCAAGAAATGCCACTTCTGCCAGAGCATCAGCCACATGGTCGCCAACTGCCCCGCCAAAGCTCAGCAGTCCCCCAGCTCTCAGGGAAAGCCTGCCTCCTTCCACGAGGAGGAGGACATGCACAGCTCGGCCCTGCTCCCCGAAACCCGGGAATGATGGCGGGCGGCGGGGAGGGCTAACGCCAGGACGGAGAGGCTTTGGCAAGGCAAACGGGGAAGGATGAGGGCAGAACCTTATTCTCCTTAAAGCCCGGCTTTAATTGGGATGGCTCCAAAAATAGGAGGGGGAGCATCCAAAGCACCTCTCTCAGATAAAACAAGTAAATAAATAAATAGGTTGATCTTCATTCTCCAGGAAGCTAGGAGGAGGAGCAGGGAGGCACAGCTCAGGGAGGCTCTGGTGGCTCCTTGCTCCTCACCCCATGGCTGGAGCAGGGAGGGACAGAGTGGCAGGGCTGGGGGGGATGCCCGCAGGCCGGCCTCATGGCCCCCACAGCTCCTCACCTCTGAAATTGGGCTGGAAATGCTGATATTTACCCCCACAGAGCAGCACATGGCTCATTAGAGCTCAACCTTCTGCGTGGATCAAACGCACGTGGGACAAACTCTGCTGCTCCTCCTGCCCATGCTGCACCAGCACCCTGGGCTGAACCTCCCACAGGTAGATGAAAATGGGGACCCGGGATGGCAGCAGCTGCCCTCATCCCTCCCCAGCCTTGCCTTTATTTATTGGCCCCAGTGACAGCCCTTCTCCTGGGGCGGGACGCCCTAACCATGCCAAAGCCAATACCAAGTGAAAGCTGCACTAGGATGTGCGTGAATGACGTATCTTTGGGTTTGTTTGTTGTCTTTGGTTTGGTTTTTATTTTTGTTTTTGCTTTTTTTTTTTTTTTTTGCTTTTTTTTTTTTTTTTACTTTTTTATATAAATATTCAGTTTTTGTATTTTTGTATATTTTAATCTTTAAGAAAAGAAGAAAAAAAAAAGAGAGAAAGAGAAAGGACCTAATTCCTGCAACTTATTCTCAGGTATTCGAGCAATCTCAGGGATAAAATACCTCTGTAGCCCAGTGCTGGACAGAGAGGAGGGTTTTTTCTAACAGCACAAAGATGTGACAAAGTTTGTATTGGAAGTGTAGATCTACCTCACTGGATGTTTGCTAGGTGGACTGACATGTTGTTGAGCTTTTTGGTTGTGTTTTTTGGTATGTTTGGGTTTTTAACTGTATTAATAGAATCTCTTTCCCTTCTCTACTGGACTAAGGAGGAATTTGGGTCTGTGGGTCCATGCACAGGGATGGAGAAGCCAGGCAGTGCTGCAGGGCAGGGAACAGCTGCTAGAGCCCATGTTGGCTCCTCAACTCCAGATTTTCTCTCAGCCCAGTGGTTTTTGAGGACTCTCCTCCCTTTCTCTCTCCTGTTTACATGCCCCCTCCCTGCTGCCCCATGGGAACGCTTTTGTCCACCCTGTGCTGGATTCTCCATCACCTGCGGGCTGGGATGCCACACAGACTCCCAGCAGGCCATGGGGATGGTGACCTAAAAGCCAGAATGGAGATCCCAGGGCATGCAGTGTGAGCTGACAGCAGCCAAGGAGGGTGCTGAGAGACTGAGCATTGTCCTGAGCCCTCACTCATCCCCAGGCTGGGACCTGCTGGTACAAAGGGCCTGGTGCCAAGGTGGACCCAACTCATAGTCAAGGAGGGCAACTGCTCTACCTCTCTGCTCCCTTCCTGGCTTGTCCCAGACATGGGCTCAGGATGGCTGGGGGATGCTCTGCATCCCTTCTTTTGGGCCATCAACACTCCACACCCCAGGGCTGCCTGGAGCCTTCCCAATGAGGGGGTTTGACTGTGCTGGTGTCTCAGGACATGTGCACGGTTTCTGATGTTCTTTACTAGAATATAGCTTTAGATGTGGAGCAGGCTGGACCAGATGGAGAGCATCTACTCCAACCTCACCGGCAGCAACCACTGCACCCAGTGACCCCTCCGGGGTTTGTTTCTGCCCCAGATCTACCCCTGCCCTGAGGCTTGTGGGGTTGGAGAGCAGCTTCCAGCTGAATCTGCCCTGCTCCATTAGTTCCTATGGTGAGGTGGTGGTCTCTTCTTGGGAGGGTAGGGGAAGGACCTCAAGTTCTCGACTAGTGATGAGATTTAGACTAACCCACTTCAGGAAAACTGCTTTTGTCTGAACGGGGTAAATGCAATAGAACACACCAGGCTGCGTGTCTAACCTTGGGCTTCGGTCTCAATGTGGGGACTGCTGGCCCACCTCGGTTGCCAGTCCCTGGTTCTTGTATCTGTTTGAAGAGTCGTGTAGGACCTTTCCCCCCCGCCCCATTGAATAGTTTGGTGATTTTCTGCTAGCTGCCTAGTATCTGTAAATATCTCTGTAAATCTTTGCTCTTTCTCTCAGTATTCTCTTTGATTATTGTTTACAAAAGTAAGAGGGAAAAAAAAAAAAAAAGAAAAAAAAAAAATAGCCAAAGCATCTAATAGGTTTTGAACCAGGGAGACAGGATCTTCTCTGTGTACTCTGCCTTGGAACTCTGTGTGGGGATATGAGTTCTGTGGCCATCTCTGTCCCTAAAGCAAAGAGCAAGCAACTTAGAGAATCACTCAGGTTTTCCCCAAGGCCAATGTGGCAACGAGATCCAAGAAAACAGGGATTTTATCTGTAGAGGGAAGCCACGCTGGAGAAGATGGAATTGATTTGAATCTTCTCGTGTTTGCTGCTGTGGTTCTTCCTGTGTCTTGACAATAATTAACTTGCTGCATCACCCATGCCCACACTCGGCTCATGCTGGGCACTATGCATTGCGGGACAGCAAACCGCAGGCGGACGAGGCTGCACTCAGGGTCCTGCTGTAACCAGGCATTTGAATGTATGAGGAGAAATGGCCCTTCCCAGATGGTGTCTCCACTGGTGTGAATGCCTTGAGTCACACGATCGTCTACAAGGAGACAGAAGAATGTAACTCCATGTTTACTGCTAGCAACCAAAGCTTGTTTGTGACAAACTCAATTGTATGAAGTGGGGGGGATGTAGGGGTGTGTGTGGCTCTGCTCGGCTGCGCTTCCCAATGACGTTTCCTGCTGGAATCCCCGCAGCCAGGGCTGCAGTTCCTGTTGCTGCAGATTATCCCCTCCTTTCCTCATTTGTGATTTTTTTTTTCGTACCAACTATGTAAAATGTGGGGTTGTGTTGTTTTTTTTTTCTTTTCTGGAAAAAATAAATAAACAAAAACCATGGGCAATGGCTGCTGGTGACGTTCTGTGTGCTGGCTCTTTTCTTTTACCCGTGGACAATGGGTTGAGCAGCTCACCCCCAAAGCAGTGCTAACAGCAGACATAACGGTGGTCCACAGATCCCCACCCAGCTCTAAACCACAGATTCTTCCACCTGCTGCAGGCCTGCAGCTCCCATATGATCAGAGGGCTGGAGCACCTCCCCTATGAAGACAGGCTGAGAGAGCTGGGCTTTCCTGGAGAAAAGAAGGCTGCAGGGTGACCACATTTCAGTACCTAAAGGGAGCCTAGAAACAGGAGGGGAATCAACTCTTTGAAAGGGTGAGTGACAGCAGGACAAGGGGAAATGGTTTGAAGTTGAGGGAGGGCAGATTGAGGTTGGATGTCAGGGGGAAGTTCTTTACTATGAGAGCGGTGAGGTGCTGGAACAGCTGCACAGAGGCTGTGGATGCCCCGTCCATCCCTGGAGGTGTTCAAGGCCAGGTTGGATGGGGCCCTGGGCAGCCTGGTCTAGCATTAAATGCAGAGGTTGGTGGCCCTGCCTGTGGCAGGGGGTTGGAGATTCATGATCCTTGAGGTCCCTTCCAACCCGGGCCATTCTGTGATTCTGTTACCAGCCGGCCCCTTTCCAGAGCCTCAGCTCTACGCCCCCGGAGCTCCTCCGGCCCCACGGCTGTCAGCGCTCAGCGCTCATCACCACGCAACCCCCCCACCTCCCTCCCAATGCTCCCCGTGCGCATGCGCGCCAGACACTCCCCGCCGTGTCTGCGCATGCGCGGGTGGGTGACGTAGGCGGAAGGGCGCGTCAGTGTCCTGAGGGGTGAGGCGGCGCCGCTGGGGCAGGTAGCGGGCGGCGGGCCGGGGGGGGCCGGGGTCGGGCAGGGGCAGCAGTGGCGACAGCGGTGCCCCAAGGACGGGGGCAGGCTGCTCTCTACAGTCGGCCGGGTTTCTGCCGCCTCTTTCCTTTTCTCTCCCCTCGGGAAGCCGGCGGCGGGTTGAGGGGCGCCTCGCGGAGCCCGAGCTGCTCGCTGGTGGCCGGGGCCGCCCCGCTGTCCTTGGCGGGCGGAGCCGCGCGGCTGCGGCCGGGCTCGGCCTCCTGGGGCCGCTTTCCTCGGCGTGGAGGGCAGCGGCTGCTTTGCGGGGAGCGTTTCTAGAGGTGACTGTGCGAAATCTCGGGTGAAAGATGGATCGCTGTTAGCGGCGCTGGGAGAAGAGGCGCTTTTAGGGCGAGTTATTCGAGAGCGTTATGAATGCAGCTCGTGTTCCGGCGGGTCCTTCGTGCTTTGCGGCCGTGTCTGTGGCCGACCGTCCCTTTCTGAGGGCACCGCGGAGAATGCACGTGTCGAAAAGGCGTGCTGACTTTGCGGTTTGGCTCTGCTTTCCTTACAGGGCGGTCGGATCAGCCCTGCTGCCCCGCAGCACTGCTTTGCACGCATCTGTCAGGGCTGAGCGCAGTGGAGGTGAATGTGGAATGTCAGGAGACTCTTGTGTCCTGTTAGCTTAAAGCAGATGTTTATGTTTGATGTGGTGAAAAGAAGTCTTTTTAAACTCTAAAGGCTGATTTTGTTCTGCTTGTAAAAGAGAAGAAGTCACAGTGATGTTTGTAAAGCAGGCTGGTTGGTGATACAGATGGTTGCTTTGCAGGGTTTCCAACAACTTCAGCACAAAAGCACTGAAGGTCATTTCACAATCATTGCTCCATGACCAGCTCATTGGTGGTCCAGCATAATGCAGGAGTTTGCTGTGCATCTGTACGAGCTCAGCAGCTGTTTCTGCAGGTAGAAGCAGTAAGAATTTTTGTTTTATATCAGTAAGTAGAGTGTCAGATCTTGACATGCAGCTAGAAAATTCCAGAGCTGATTTCTGATCTGTTCACCTATCTTATTGTCTGCTGATCCACGTGATAAAAAATGCTCTAGGTTAGCCAGCCAAAGCTTATTTTTCCAAGGTCATCCCATATAGTGTTGCTTTGAACTCAGATTAGAATCTTCTGTACCTCTAACCCTTTATTTTCATCTTCCTGCTGTAAAAGAATTCTTGGTAAGACATGTCGTGGATCAGAGAAGGCGAGCTGACCATCATTGAGAGGTTTTGTGCCAACATAATTAAGGTAAGGAGTGAACTTTAGTTGCCTATGTTAAACAGTAGCTAATAGAGTGCCACTTCGAACCCTGGCAAATATCTCTGACTGATCTGCTCAAGAGAGATAGTGTTGCTAGCAAGGGTAGGTTTTAATGCTGGCACTGCATTTACATCCCTAAGTAGTATTCAGGGATGGAAAATTACTTAAGCTTAGTCTTGCAAATGAGCAATGCTGTAGGCAGTGCTTGCCAATAATGAGCTTACACATCCAGGCTTCCAGGTTCTGAGCCTTTGCTGATGAAGGCAGGACGTGGGAGGAGGGAGAGTGTGAGGTAGTTGGATTATGGATCTAAAAAATCAAACTGAGTTTCTGCTGACTGGAATAAAAACCCATTACTTCCAAGGAAATTCTGTCCTCGCTCAGCAGAGTCTTGGAAGTGGTACTGCTGTCCTTTTCTCAGAAGGATCTGTGCAGGCCTAATGAGGTCAGTGAAAAAGAGTTGCTTACCTTAAAGGGATGAAGGTTTCATGACTTCGCTTTTCTTCACAGACATGAATCGTCTGTGAAAATGCCCCTGAACTCTGAAATAAAAATATTTGTAACGCACAGCTCTGTGCACCTTCCCCTGTGGCTGCAGAAGGAAGGTGTGCAGTGACAGTGCTGTTCTCCTTCCTAAGTACTGCAGTTCTCTGTCATGAAACAGAAATTAGGAGGGCAAAGTTGCTTTTCAGTGTGTGCTGTTGTCAGTGCTGACATCTTTAGTAGGAGCCTAAGCTGGAGTTACCAGATAGGTGTTCAGCATCTTAATCTTTCCAGCTCCAGGCTTTACGCTGGCAGAAACTCTCTGCACTCTTACAACTGCAGGGTGCTTCCACAGTGATGGGACTACGCTCTGTGATGCAAGATGTCAGCTTGCCTGTCGGTTCTCTTTTTGTTTCTCCTTATGTTCTAGGCAGGTCCAATGCCCAAGCATGTTGCCTTCATTATGGATGGCAATCGCCGTTATGCCCAGAAGTGTCATGTGGAGAGGCAGCAAGGACACTCACAGGGCTTTGATAAGCTGGCACAGGTGGGAAGAATTTTTGTTGCCTCTGAGTTGTGTATTGAATTTGTGATGTGTTTGGCAACTGTCTTTGTTTACGGCTTTGCTGATGCGTTATGTTCCTTCTCTTCTCTGACTGGAGCCAGGCCTTGTGCTTGCAGCTGGTATTAGTCATCAAGGGCCTGACTTCAGCTCTCTCATTCTGTTACCTTGCTGAGTCGTCCTGATTGCTTGGTTTTTCCTCTGCTTTACATTTGATTAGAATGTCTGCCTTGGAGATCTTGAAGCTTAATGCTGTGAAGCAAGTTGAATTGCTTTGAGAAGGCTTTGAAAATCGTGGTGTTACATAATCTATCACGTTGTCTGCAGGAATTGCTTCTGCTGGCTGGATTAGTCACATCTCTATTACAGAGTCACATCCTAGGTGGTGACATTTTCCATCTGTTTCTTTAAGATGAATCAAATTCTCTTAAATGGGAATCATTGTCAGATCTTGATGGTTGAGTGTGTTTGTTGTTTATTATTATTTTCTTTTTAAAACAGTGTTAGCATAGTGGGAAATGACAGTTCTAGAAGTTACAGATATGGGTCTTCTGGACCCATCTGATTACAAGTCTACTTATCTGACTTTTGTTTTTGTTTTCTTGCAGACACTGCGGTGGTGTTTAAATCTGGGGATTCGGGAGGTCACTGTTTATGCCTTTAGTATCGAGAACTTTAAACGATCCAAGGAGGAGGTGGATGGACTAATGGATCTGGCAAGGCAGAAATTTAGCCGCCTACTGGAAGAACAGTAAGAATCCTCTGATGGCTGTTTCCTACAGGGTGAAACAAAAGCAGAACGACATATTGAAGAGAGGCCTCTCAACTTGAGACTTCCACATACAGGCACATCAAGTATTTACTCACTTTAGAGCTGGAGAACTAGTTCATATAGTGCTTGTGGATGGAACTAGTACAGATTTGAGTGAGCAGGGAGGGACATTACAGTGCAGCGTTGCACAGTACCTTGGTTGTAATTGGTTCCCCGTGCCTGACAGATAAGTGCTGTGTGAAATAGTTGTTTATATGGTTGAAGTAAATTGTGAGGGTATGCAGCCAGGAACATGAGTGGGAGAAGACAGCACATGTGCACTGCTCTTTGTTGTCTCAAGTTCTGTCTGAGCACTGCAGTGCCCCATGATTCAAAGAAGCCAGTTGCCCAGTTTCTACCTAAAGAAGCTGTTCATGAGCAATAGACCCGAAAGTATTTGTGCTGTTCTGTGTTTCAGTAATCAGTAATTCTGCTATTTTCCCCTTGTCTTTTTTATTAGTTAGTTGCCTAGAGTCTATGGTTTTATCTTAAGTTTTCTGTACGTAGATTTTCATAACTTCAGATAGGCATATCTAATTTTGTGATCATTATCTAGTCCTTTGGTTATGTCTGTACTTGAGAAACCTGTATGGGGAATGATCATCTTTCCTTTAGGGAAGAGTGTGGGATGATCAAACCTAAGCAAATTCTTAACACTCAAAAAACATCTAGTTGTTATGCCTTTGTCTGATTCTGAGATTTGCTAAAGTTATGCCTGCTACATGCCTGCTTTTTTTTCATTTGATGGATGTTATCCAAAGAAAATGTGGCAGTCATGCAATAAGGGCTGATCTGTTTTCTGCAGTCCTCACTCTTGTTGTTGGGTGTAGGGAGAACCTGAAGAAGCATGGTGTGTGTATCCGTGTGCTCGGGGACTTGCCACTTCTACCCTTGGATATTCAGGAGCTGATTGCCCAGGCTGTAATGGCAACCAGGAACTACAATAAGTAAGTAACATAGAGTTCAAGGTACCTCATGCTGCCTTCTGCTTGTCAGGTACACTTGTCAGACATGATGTGGCTTTTCTTTGTCCAAGAATCACACAGAACAGTTTAGATAGACTCTTTGTTACCTGATTGTCCTTCTTTATTTCCAGGTTTTCTACATCTTTTTCCTCTTTTCAGGTGCTTTCTAAATGTCTGCTTTGCATACACATCAAGACATGAAATCAGCAATGCTGTCAGGGAGATGGCCTGGGGGGTAGAGCAAGGACTGCTTGAACCCAGGTAACTCTTGTTTTTCTGTGTGAGGCTTCATAGATAAAGGCTGCCTGTCTTACCTCCTACGCTTTAATACTAACCTCTCAGAAACCATGTGGCTTTTAAATAGATTCAGTTGAATCAGTCCAACTGGAACAAATGACTTCAAGTTACTATGCAGTGTTTGGTTTTTTATTACTGCAGTTACCATGGTAACTGCAGTACACAACTAAGACAGAAGAGAAGTTAGGTCTGTATCTTAAGTTACTTTAAATGTGAAGACAGATTTCATACTGCAGTGTTGGGCTGCTCAGTTGGCAGTTTCAGCCGTGAGGTCAAACAACAGATGAATCATGAATAATGAACTGTTCCTCTACCCTGGAGGAGAAGGAGTAGTTAGCTGTGTTCCAGATGGAAGTCTTCACAGTCTTTCTACCACTGTTTTATGTTTCCAGGAGCATCGGGAGATGCTCAGGGGGCTGAAAGAGTATTTGAAATAGGCCCAGTCTGTCAGAAACAAGTTGATGACGGGCAGCAGTACAGTCCCATCCACCTGATTTTAATCTGCAGTTCTGTCTTAATAAAAATGCTTAGTAATTCTGATTTGTTGCGATCTCTGTTGGATCAGGAAAGTGGCCTTAACAAGGTGCATCTGTCTTTTAGTGATGTGTCTGAATCGTTGCTTGATAAGTGTCTGTATACCAGCAACTCCCCTGACCCAGACCTCCTGATTCGAACCTCTGGAGAGGTCCGGTTGAGTGATTTCCTGCTCTGGCAGGTAAAGTTTTTGTTTTCTCCATTAAGTATTCCATCTTTGAGTCAGAGAGTGTTATGAATCTGGGTGTGATGATGATGATGGCTCTTAAATTCTCTCTGCCGGAGTTTAGGTAACTTGTTGGATGGACTGAGTGCAGGGGCATCTCTGTTTCTTGCAATTCTATGAATACAATTACCTGAAATACTGAGAGGCAAAAATATGTTCAGAGCTGAAAGCTTGGCTTTTTCAGCTCTAGAATATCTGCAGCACACCACAACTGCTAGATTCATTAAGCAATTGAAATGCCGTGAGTGGACAGCAAGGAATATTATGAGATGTCATTTGATAAATGGCTTAAATGTCATGTCCTGATCTTTGGTTTGTATGTTATTCCCCTAGACTATCAAAGGTTGAGTTAGTGTTGCTATTTTAGTTTTAGTTTTTAGTTGTACATCTGTGGTGCTTAAGCTATTAAAAATGCCTCTATAAAGACCAGTGTCACATTAGAGAGAATTCTGCAGGTATTTTTACGTGAATGAGTAAC
This sequence comes from Phasianus colchicus, assembly GCF_987193195.1. NCBI lineage: Eukaryota > Metazoa > Chordata > Aves > Galliformes > Phasianidae > Phasianus > Phasianus colchicus. The sequence continues at coordinate 1,093,834 of NC_143459.1, read as the reverse complement.
TTGTGTTCTAGCATTAATAGTTATTAGATAGACATTGCATTGTGCAATTTCAAACTTTCCTGGCTGGTATTTATTTAATTTTAAGTAGGTTCTGTTAACACAGTCTAGGTAAAATCTTTATGGGGAAGCTGGCGTAGTTTGAGCATCAGAGCTGCATCTTGATGACTTTTTTTTCCCTTGCTAGATGATTATACTGTTTGTGATCTTGCTTTCTGCAGACATCCCATTCATGCCTGGTGTTTCAGTCAGTGTTGTGGCCAGAATATTCCTTTTGGAATTTGTGTGAGGCTATCCTTCGGTTCCAGATGAACTATAACGCATTACAGGTAAGGGAGCTGGAGATCAGGTGAGAGTGTGCAAAGTGGAAATAAAAGAATTGTTCATTTAGTGAGTTTAGTTCAGACCTTGTTGCAGTACCAGCAGCCAATGTGAGATGTTACATCTTCTGTGTCTTGTTACAATGTGTTAGCATGTGGTCAGATTCCTCTGCTTTCAGGAATAACTAAATTATCTGAGGTCACTGCTGTCTCTACTGGTTATTTTCACTGTACCAGCTGGAAATGTGTCTCCTTCTCTCATCTGGCAGGACAGAACAAGTAAATAGTCTTCATTGCTATGGAGCAAAATTAACCAGTTTAGCTCCAGACAATTACTACTCCTTCCTCATCTGCGAGCCCAGTTTTCCCCCTTACTATGCCTTCATGCAACTGTAGAGGGCTTTTCGATTTGTGTGTTAGAGCCTACAGGCTAGGATGTACATAAGAAATCCAAAAATGATGTTCTGAAATACTTCAAGTACTTGTAGGGTAGGCAAGGATAGCTACTGCCTTTACCTTTTGCTGCCCATACTGCTCTGTGTTGAGCTCGTAAATTATTAGAACGCAGACATTTAGGAATGTGGAGCCCACTCTTCTCTTTTGCTAAAGCTGGGTAGATCTACACTTGATCACAAGCTAAAAGAATTGCCCTATAAATCATTGTTCTCAATCCCCTAAAACCTTTCAGCTGCTGCATGAGTAATATCAAAGATTCTGTGATGACACTGGCAGGCTTGTGTGTACATCTGTGGTTTGAAGTAATCTTGTACACTGTTCCTCTGGATTTGGATATCTGAGGACTTTTCCACAATTAGTCATGACCTCTACGTATTTTAACGAGCAGTTAATGCTTTGAGCAGACATTTATCTGGGGTAGAAGGTCCTGAAGGATATCCCTGTATTTTCACGAACCAATTGAGCACACTGCCTAGAAGAACATGCTAAGCCACTCTTCATTTACCCTGCAGCTCAATGGCCAAGCAGAGGCTGTTTCTTCCAAAGCCTGTGCTGCCCTGTATCGGTAATACAGATGAGCTAAAAGGCCTGGTAAAGTGCTAATGTTCTACTGCTTTTCACTCTAGAAGGCCAGAGACTCCTACATGGAGGAAAGGAAGCAACAGCAGATGGAAAGGGATCAGGCTTATGTGACAAAGAAGCTGCAGCAAGAGGGTTTTGCATCCCATGGAGACTCTCGGCGCCGACGGACACTGTTGCAAAAATGCACTGCCATGCGGGAGGAGAGAATCCAGGGCTTTCTACAGGCACTAGAGCACAAGAGAGCGGACTTCTTTGAAAGATTATGTACAGTGTCTGCATGACACACATGTGGGGTGGCTCTTGGGAAGGCAATATTTAATCATGTTAGAATAGCTGCTGCCCAGAAGAATTCACTTGGTGTGGTTCTGCTGTGGGGATTAAGGGCTGTCATAGAATGTTGAATCCCCACTGGCACTATCTAAGGGCAGGGACAGAGTACTGTGAACCTTTCTAGTTCTGTGAATGCTGCTGAGGGAGGTAATGCCGTCCTTCTATCTTGCCTCCCTGTCCCTGATGATAGAGGGAGAATACATGCACCTCACTATAGCTTCACTGCTTGATGTATTGATGACAAGGAATTAACTAAGACAAGTCTCCCATTCTGTTGGGCTCCTCATGGATTAGCCCAGGCAAACCGTTTCAGTCATATAAAGTCAGCCTGGACTTGAATTCCTTGTGATTTTGTAGTAGTAAATCTAGTGAGATTTCCTCTGTGTTCCCATTCAACTTCTTTCCTCAACAGAGAGAAAGGTATGTAAGAGAACCCTGTGCCAAGCACTGGCAGAGATATTCCCCACTGCCTGCTTTGGGATAGCATCTTGTCTTTTCCCCACCTTACTATGCAGGTTTTGATACGTTTGCTCTTGGTTTCCAAAGAGGTAAAGTGAGATGTTGTCAGCCTTCCCATAAAGGAAAAAAAGAACTTGATCAGGTCCTGCGATCCTTTCCCAGCAGAGTGAATGTGTTGGGTTTTGTTTTTTTTTTTTTGGAGGGGGGGAATACCCAAATGTAGAAGGTGATGTTGAAACAGAGTGTGTTCAGGAAAAAGGGGGAATGATCCAAAGAGGTGAGGGAAAAACAATTACTTAAGAATTAATGTCATGGCTTACAAAGGAAAAGTTAGCTAAAACCAGGTGATAGGAACATTATGCTAAAATCATCTGAGACCTTTCTTGAGCTATGACTTCAGACATCCATTTCCAGGGAATGAGGCTGGGACTACAGGAATGCAGTAGCCAAAACCTCTGACCTCAGCCAAAATGGTTTAAGTGCTGTATGGCTGACTTCAATGGGAGTGGCCAGAACAGCTATGGGGTGCTATTTCTCCAATCTCTTTTAGCAGGGAGGTGGACTAGCTAGTTTCCAAGATTGATTCTGTCTCTAATTTTTTTCTGGTTTCCGTCCCTACAGTGGAAAACATAACAGGAAGTGTTTCTAATGCACATACAGGTTCAGCAGTATCAGCTATTGCTCTTTTCAAAGTGTTTTTTTTTTTTACCTCCAGGTGAAAATGAGAAAATGCAAACTTAAAGGACTTTTACATACTGCAAACTCAGCATTTTGAATGTGATTGTGAAGAGGATAACTACATTGTCAAACAGTGAATAAAGTATATTCATATCAAATTATTTTAAAAACAAGCTTAACGTTTAAAACCACATAGTTTTATATTCTAAAGTGCAATGAAGTTGGCATCCAGATTACCATGTTGTTTAACCTATGGCAGACTGTTCATCTGGTTTCTGGTAGGCCGGGAAAGATTTGAAGGCTGCATTCTTCCTCCAGTTGTGTGAGCAACGAGCTGCTATCCCAGGACCTGGCTGAGTGAGGCTTTGTGCACGTGCATCCTCTTATGTAAGTAGCAAGCAGCCCTTTGGATGGAGGATGATTGGAGGTGTCAACTTAAACTTCTAGTGTATTCTATTGTGTTTCTCTGCACGTTTTGGGAAGTTCTCTGGAGAAATAACTCTTCATTCTCCATGAGATGGAGCGCTCTCTAGTCTGTTTTGCAAAGCAGATGCAGGGAGATTTGTTCCTATCCAAGAATGTATTTTTTGCCTTGAACTTTTTTGGCTATGTTGCAAGTGACCAAAGCTCCAGTGCTTGTTCCTCACAAAGGAGTGTAACTGGCTGCTGTGGTGACTGCAGGGTGTGAGATCCAGAAGGTTTGCAGGGGAAGTTCTAATCCATTTTGTAAAAGCTATTGCTGTGATGGGGGTGAGACAGGGCATGAGAGTTTTTGCAAGCAGTAGGAGGGCTTGTTGCCTCTGTGCTTTATTCCACCTGTGCCAGTTATTGAAGTGAATGCAAATTTTCGTGTAGGCTTTGCATCAGTGTAAGGTCAGTGTGAGCTATAAAAGCAAAACCTGAGTTTTCAGGAGTGCGTCTTTCAGATCAGCCTTGCACTGACAGTCGTGAAAGGAAAGCTGTAGGGCTGTGGTGGTGTGTGTCCGTGTGTCCGTCCTTTATGGAGAGCGGCCGTGCAGCCATGCTGGTGCTATGCTAACACCACCTGTGCGAATCGCTCTAGAGCAAAATTTATTGAATTGTGATCTGATTTTTTTTTTTTTTTTTTTTTAAAGGTGCGCTGCCTCATCCTCTCCCTTCTCTTTCAGCTCTTCCTCGAAGAAGATGGGAGAGGGGGAGCGCGAAGTTCCCCCTTCCTTTCCCCGGAGCGTTCCGTACGATGCCGGCGGCGTCGGGGCCCCGAACCCGCGGAGCAGCGGCCCCGCGCCTGGTGCTGAAAGAACAGCTCCGCTGCGCGCCGCGGAGCGGGGCCGCCCGCAGAGCCCCGAGGGCGCGGGGCATCCCGCGGCGCGCGCCTCGCCTGGCCCCGCGCCGCCGCCGCCCACCCCCTCCCCACCGCCTTTCCCGCCCGTGGGGCAGCGCGCGCAGCGCGAGGCGGCGCGCGGGAAGGCGGCGGCAGAGCGCGGTGGGGGGGCGGTGAGGCCCAGTTGCGCGCGCGCCACCTCCTCGGCGCTCCCCGCCGTCCCCTCCCCGCCTGGCCCCACCCCACGTGACCCGCGCGGGCCAATGGGCCGGCGGGGCGGCGGGGATCCGGCTGAAACCGGTTGGGCCGCGTCCGGCTCTATATAAAACTTTATAAACACCCGATTCAAATTAGTGGGGTCGGCAGCCAGCGCAGCGAGCCGGCCGCCAGCCCCGCCGCGCCGCCCCGCTCTCCCCCTCGGCCCTCCCCCGCTTCTCGCCGCCGCCGAGCGAGCCCGGCCGCCCGCCCCCGCCCGCCCCCTGCGCTCGCTCTCTGCTCGCGCCGCACACGCACGCGCCGCCCGGAGCTATGCCGAAGAGAAAGGTACGTGGCACCGCGGGGCCCGCGCCGAGGCCCGCTCCCCCCGCGCCGTTGTGTGGGGGGGTGGGCAGGACTACGCGCCTCACCCCTCCCTTCTCCCTTCCGCGCTCCCCCCCGCCCCCGCCTTCCTTCGGGGAGGTAACGGCCGCGCGGCCTCGGCGGCCGCGGGGGGTGGGGCGGGCGGCGGGACCGTTACCGGCCGCGCGCTGGGGTAACGGCCGGGAGGGGCGGGGCGCGGCGCGGACCGGTCGCAGCCGGCTGCTTTTGGCGGGAGGGCGGGATGGGGGGGAGGGGGCGGCTCGCCCCTGCCCTCGGACGCGCGGGAAGGGCGGGAAGCGGCCGCGCTCCCTCGGCTCCGCGCGCCGCCGCCGCTTTGCCGCCAAAACCGCCGCCCGTGGGCGGGCGCGGAGCCTCCCCGAAGGGGCCCTCGTGCGGGCGGGGAGGGGGGCGCGGCCGCGCTTCCGCCGGGCCCCGCGCTGCCCCCTGCCCCGCGCGGGGCCGAGAGTCACCCCCGGGGCCAGCGCCCCCCTGCGGCGGGGCGGACCGGCGCGGCGCTCCCCGCCCCGCGGAGCGGTTGGCACGGCTCTTGTTTCACCCCGCAGGCTGAAGGAGATACCAAGGGCGATAAGGCCAAAGTTAAGGATGAGGTAAGAAGTTGGGCGTCTTGAGAAAAGTTGGATCGGGGAACGTTTGCGGGTGGGAGGTGGTGCTTGATGACATTTTCACCGGGAAGCAGGGGCGGGAGGGGTTCCTTTTGCTGGATGCTGCCCTGTAAAGCATTACCTGTTGCTTTTAACCGCGAAAAACTGCTCAGCTCCTGCCAGTTAGCAGCAGAGATGTCAGCAGGTTCCCACGCGCCTCCAGAATTGCAAACTTTACGCTGACTTTTGGGGTTCCTTCGCTTTGAACTCGGACTCGATGGTTTATGTTTCTTCACATTAAATGCAATCTTTTTGCTTTTTTAACAGCCACAGCGGAGATCGGCAAGGTTATCGGCTGTGAGTATTCTGGGATGGCGCAGCATTTCGCTGCTTTGTGCGTTACGTACTGTGGCTGTGAGAGCTGTGGGCTTTTGGAGACGCTTTGCTGGGCTGGAAGAAAGAGGCTGGTGTAACAAACTGCCCCATTGTGTGCTGGGGGAGTGGCAGGTCACTGGCAAATCCAGGAAGTGCTTCGATTTCAAGTGTTCAGATTTCCTTTCCTAAAAGTAGACCAGTTGGGGTGAATATTTTAACGTATCCTATTTTAATGTGTTCCTCGTAAAGTAACATTAATAGATTGGGTTTTCTTACACTTTCTTACAGAAACCTGCCCCTCCGAAGCCAGAACCTAAACCTAAAAAGTCAGCTCCAAAGGTGAGTTGCTCTGTGCTGCTCCTGAGATGTAAGTGGGAAGCAAGCTTTAGACTTGTCCTCTAATTGATCTTGGTATTGTAGAACTTGGAATCAGAGTGGTGGCATCAGGACGTGTTGTCACTTCTACAAAGCTTTTGCTGCAGCTTTAAGCTTGCATTGAAAGAATCCAAGACCTGATAAAATACAGGAAGGCACTTGGCAGTTGTCGGTCTTAAACACGTGAATGTTGGCGTGTTGTGTTCATTTTCAGGCTAACATCCCATGTTGGTTTTACCATGCTAGGTTTTGGATTCCTGTGGCTTAATGACTATTGATAATTGTAATGCTGTGTGTCGTTTGCGTTCGACAGAAGAGTGAGAAAGTGCCCAAGGGAAAGAAGGGGAAAGCTGATGCTGGCAAGGAGGGAAACAACCCTGCAGAAAATGGAGATGCCAAAACAGACCAGGTACAACAGCAGCTCTAGCAGAGTGTGGTACATCAGCTAGTTACTATTCTCTGTATCAAACATAGGCAAGCCCAGGCTTGCAATAATGAAGATGAATTACCACACAATTATTTAGACCTGTTGTTTATGATTTGCACGGCGCAGCCGGGGATGCAGGGAGCTGTGTTGCTCAGTTGGTAACAAGTTACTGGTTAAAGTACTTATGTGAAAAGTTACTGTTCTGTCCTTACAAAGGTGGTGTAAACTTAGCAGGTTGTAAAGCAGCTGCAGGTTACTTTTTGCAACCCTAAATTTGGTTTGGTCAAAAGTTACAGTGACAAAATTTCTGCTATTCAGAGAATTGTTACTCAGGAAAAGAAATTACTATTTTTTGGTGCACATGTGTGGTGTGTATTGACTGGTTCCCCTTTTTCTTTTAGGCACAGAAAGCCGAAGGTGCTGGTGATGCCAAGTAAAATGTGTGAATTTTTGATAACTGTGTACTTCTGGTGACTGTACAGTTTGAAATACTATTTTTTATCAAGTTTTATAACAATGCAGAATTTTGTTTTACTTTTTTTTAAGCTATGTTGTTAGCACACAGACCGCTTTGTTGTTGTGTTTTTGGGGGGGGGGGACAGTGGGACAAATGTCACTTAATCTGTTTCTTGGAACATAAATTTTAAAAGTTTACCCCTTCCCAGTTTTTAGAAGGACTCTTCCTAAATGGAGCAGGAAGGGATTCCTTTGTGCTGCACACCTCTTCCGTTTCTGGACCGCATCAGAGTGAACGGAAGCTCCCGAGATGCCTGTTGCCAACCTCAGAGCTGCAGTTTGCAGTGCCCTCTGCGTTTCCTTTCATGCCCTCCCTTTTGCTAGAGCCTATCACAGCAGAAATGGCATGTTGGGACTCACTGCTCTAAACGCATTGTCAGGTGATCTGGACTTCTGGTGTTTAATTTGGGATATAATAGCTCTAGAAGGAGCTGCATTTCCTCTTTCATATTGTGGATCTACAGATTAAGGAATCTGCAGTTTTTAATTTTTCCTCACAAAGTCAGGGTAGATTTGTGAAGAGTTGTTAAACAACATGCTAAATGTGAAAGTGTCCGCCCTCACTCTAAACATTTCCCTCTACAAGTATACAAAAATGAAGATTTGTCGGTTTTATAGCAGCCTTTATGTTTGGGTAGTCCTTGAAGGGAGGGGAGTTTGACAGTTGTTGTAAAATGTTGCAGATTGTAGCCCATGTCCTGCCTAAATTACCATGATTGTTTATGAAAAGTACCTTTAATAAAGCTGGATACGGTTTGGCTTGGACTGTTCTTAATGCCTCCCTAATTTCTCTTGCCATTATTTGATCTTTAATGTGGTTAAAAGAATTTAAGTATCTTAGTTCAGATAATTAACTCTGTTTTAATTCAGCAGTGAGAAGCAGGATTTTTATACCCAGGAGCTAAATAAGGTACCTTTGTTGCTGGGTGTTTTGGAAGCCTCGACTTAATAGGAGGCCCGGATTGAAGTGTGTATGTGGGGCTCCTGAGACAATTTATCTTTGTTGTTGTTTAAAAAATAGCATCTACCATGTGATAACTACACAGAAAGGGGAAAAACACTGCAGTCTTTCAGTTGCTGCAGAGAAAACTGATTTTGGTAAGGTGTCCTTCCTGGTGAAACCAGATGTAGTTCCGTAGAACTGATTGTGTTGGATTTCCATGCTCAAGCTTAGACATTGTTGCTTCTGCTAATCGAGTGCAGATTGCTGTGGCAGTGGCTAAACAGGAAATAAGATTTGTTGAGTAAAAATGTAGCATTTTTATAGTCACTACTTACAGTAAAGAGCAGAGCCAAACCAAAAACCGTGATGTGTAGATGCCTCCTTCAGCAACTTTATGAGATGGAAAAAACATTCTATCTTGACGTGGTTTTCCCTGGGACCTGAGTGGCAGGTTCTGATGAAGCAGTGCCTGTTCCAACCTGTGCTGTTATAGGAGGGGAATCCAACAAAAGCAGGGAGGAGCTTCAAACCAAGAAGAATTCTGTGTCTACGGTACCAGAAGTATTCTAGAGCACAGAAAACAGAAAAATGAGCTGATAAGAACTATTTTTCCATCTTGCATTACCATGGCTGGAACATCTTATATTTGCCTTAGCAGAAATAAGAAAACTAATGAGGTTTAATAATCTTGTATGTAACTCACCCAGTAGCAGCAATGCAGAAAGGAGTGACAAAACTCCTGACAACTCATTTGAGCAACTGAACAGAATGCAGCCACTGAAAGGCTGCAAAGAAGTGGGTGATGTAGCAGCGAGTTCTCTGCTTCTGTACTGAGCACGTGTGGGGCTGAGGTGCTGGGGCCAAGTGGAAAGGAGCTCGAGGATTTACAGATTCGTGCCTGAGGAAGGCGCTCGGATTACCATGACATGGATCTGATCTCTGCCTTGTCCTCCCAAAGAGATCTGATTGCTGTGGGCAGAGCAGCTCAGCTGAGCGAGGGCTGATGGAGAGTTTGATGGATTTCCCACCGAGTCTCAGGTACAGAGTGAACCCTGAGGTTGTGAAACAGTCTTAATCACAACCTGGATGATGCTGTAAGTGCTCTCTGGACAGCAAAATTGAGGTTTTACCCAATAACAGTGTAATTAAATTAATAATTAAATGCTTTCATAATAATGTAAGACTGAAGAAATCTTCAGCTATCCTACCCCATGCCTTATTGTCCTCTGAGCACAGGGACTGAGCAGTTCCAAATGAGTTGTGAAGGGGGTTGCTGCTGGCTGGGATCCCAGGTGGAACATCCCACTGTGCTGAGAACAAACACCTCTGTGCTTGGAAGGAGCCTCTGGTGGGTGATCTGCACCTCAATACCAGGGGGAGCTGCCCCTCTGCACAGCGACACATTTGGTGCTGCAGGGTTGGAATCTCTTGCTACATCTGAGGTGTTTCCCACTGGGCATGGCCTCATGCTGAAAATGGTATTTTTTTTTTTTCTTTTGGAGCTTGACTTAACACGCAGAGCTCATCCCCGTAAGCAAACAGAGGGTAGGAGATGATGGTAAATCCAACTAATTAGTTCTATAAATTAAAAGTTAAAAAGCAGACAACACTGCACTGCAAGCCGTGCATGTTTAGTGGTTAGAATAGCCACAAATCTGCATCTCCAGCTGCCAGAATGCCTCAAGCTAAAAATAAGTTTTTCTGTCAAATCATAACCATTTTACATGGAAAAGCGTGTGCGATGTGGAACTGTGATGCTGCGGCTGGGTGCTGCTCTCTTGGGTGGCTGAGGGCCAGCAGTGGAATTTTGGAAGGCTGGAGCCCTGGTAGCATCCAAATACCTGCATCACTTCACTTCAGATAGTTCAGTCTTGAAATCTGTGCCATGTTGTAGTGCTGGGTACGTTGGATGTGCCCCATGCTTTGAACACGGCACAAAAGCTTTTTGTCTTCCTGCTCATTACCCGAGTTCTGAGCATCCACTGTCACTTTGCATGAGTCTTCTTGTTCTGCTTTGGTACCTTTCCCACCTTTGTTTTATTCATCCTTAGAAGAGCTTGGTTTGATCTTCTGGTTCAGGGCTGAACCTGTTGCTTGGATTTGTTGTCCTGCAAAGGGGAACAGCTGCATCCAGGATCCTGAAGCTCACCATGGACAACAGAAAGGCAAAGTAAGGCTTTGCAGTAGTATCTGTGCATCTGTGTGGTGTAAAGTCCTATAAAATCAGTAACTGTGCTGCTAAGTAGTTTCTCAGCTTATTTTTTCAGTGCAAAGTGTCTGGGAAGCAGAACCAAGGTCCATTTTTTGTCATTTGTTTTTAAGTAGGCTGTGGGCTAAAGCAAGCATGAGAAGTGAACCAGGTTGTGCTGAGAGGACTCCCCAAGAACCACAGACCCGTGCCCTGCTCCTCCCAGAGCAGTGCCCCTGGGTTAACAGCCTTCAGTTTCAGAATAACACAGTCCTGCAGAAGTTCTCATCTTGTGTTAACAGAGCTTAATTATATTCAGAGACGGGAGCACTGCAGCCAAGCCCTGCCATGGGTGGTATGAAAAGGAACAAGGATGGGAAAGAGCGCATTTCAGCAGGTGAATATTGAGTTGCAGGATCATTTGTGTCAGAAGAATCACTGAGCTTGATAGCACAGGGATTTCATTGTCCCTAAATCATCCCAGGTATGGTGACACCATATCCAGGGACTAATACCACTAACTATAATTTTTGAGAAATGGCTCCTTATCCTGCAGTTCATAAAGATGGAGTTAAGCAGACAATTTACAATGCATCTGTCCTCTTTAGCAGTGGGTGGGAAGGATTTGTGACAGTGGAAGCTGGTTCTGAGCAGAGTCTGACTGAGGATGAGGAGGAAATACCAACCAGTAGAGCTTTGGTAAGCTGAGGTCAGGAACATTTTTGACGTGCAGTCCTTAAATATATGTATATATTTGTATATATGTATTTTCCAAGAGGTGCTGCTTGAGGACCTGGGACAAAAGTGTGGAGCTGAGGTGTTGGGGCCAAGTGGAAAGGAGCTCGAGGATTTACAGATTTGTGAGGAAGGCGCTCAGATTACAGTGACATGGATCTGATCTGCTCTGCCTTGTCCTCCCAGAGGGGGTCTGATTGCTGTGGCAGAGCAGCTCAGCTGAGTGGGGGCTGATGGAGAGTTGGAGTCTGGGATTTCCAAATGAGCCTGAACGCTCAGGAACAAAGTGAACCCTATGGTTGTGGAATGGTCTTTATATATATAGTATGTATGTATACATATCAGAAGGAAATCTTTCATGGGTTTTGTTTTGTTTTTTTTTTTAACCATCTCCTTGCGAATGGAATTTTGAAGTTACCAGAAATGTGGGATGTGATGAAGGAAACAGGAGTACATCAGGGAAACTTCCTGAATGTGAGATCTATGCTTTCGGTGTTGAAAACAGCCTGAGAACATGCGAAGAAAATGTGTTAGAAGGAGAGCTCCTCCAGTGGCTGCTGATAGCCCGGGTGTCTCAGGGATGGCATCTCTTGCTCCCACCTTCCGACCCACCGCAGGTACCAGGCCTGGTGTTCTTCTACCAAATGCTCAAAATCTGAACGTTCTGGATTTCCTCTTCTAGATGTCGGATTTCATAGTGGACTTCAATTGATGCTGCTCAGCTATCCCAATAAATTGCGTTTTTGGCGCTGTGATTTGGGGATTTGCCGAATGGGTTTTGTTGGACCACCTGGGCTGGAAATGCCCGGATTCCCAGTTGTGGTGTGACCCAATTAGCCCCATGCTGGCAATCCATCCGGAAATCCAGGAAGGAAAATTCCATTGATACTGAGTTCATTCCTCTTGCGAAAATAGCCGTGGTTTCCAGGTAAGCCAACCTGGCAGAGGAACGCGGCGTTTGGCAGCTCTCCTCCTCGCCGCATCTCAGCGGGATTCACGCAGCGCTCTTATCGTTTTGGCGGACGACTCATTCCTTCCCTTCGCCACAAGGTGGTACCAGGAAACGTAGAATCAGAGCTGGAAGCCAACCAATGGCAGCCCCTCTGCGTGCTAATTCCGAGCGGGAGAAGCGCTCCTCCGCCGCCCTCCACGGTGCCAGCTTCAGAAGATCCACGTTAGGCCAGCGGGAATCACCCGAGCAGCGAGTCTCCTTTTGCATCCTTTCAAATGTTTTCATCCAACCACACTTTTCAGATTTCATTACGCCTTTGCTCAGTGCCCACACGGTGCAGTTTGCTGCTGGAGTGCAGCTTTGCTGGCATCTCACAGGCGTGGTGTGACAGGGCTATGAACACAGGCCTCCCAGGTTTCATCTGGACAGTCACTGGGCCATTCCTTTACTCCTCGAGCAGTTGTGCAGCTGCTATGACACACATCCTGAACACGTCAGCCTAAGCTGGTTATCCATCTCACCTATCCTCAGCTGGAGAAGGGGTGCTTTATATCTTAAACCCGGATTGAAATAGCTATTGTGTAAGCCTGGTCAGTTCTAGGCTCATTGGCACGAACTGTTTTATGTCAGATGTGCTGAATCTTCAACCTAAGATGATTGTACCGTACTAAGAAATAATACTTCATCACAAAGCTTCCTGCACTTTTTGTCATGTCTCCCTTCACTTTTGTATGCCAGCATGCAGAGTGTGTTTGATTTTCCTCCACTAAATTTAGGATAGAGATTGTAAAATTCAGAGCTCACTTTGGAATCTAGCAGCTTCTAGTAGCACTGCACTAATGCCCTCGTCTGCTCTAATGGCATCCTCCCGTATGTATTGGGCTGAAGCAATGCTGCCACATGCAGAGAGCTCTTTGTCCTTAACCTTGTGTGTTGTGAAATACCTCTGTTACTGGGTTATATCCTTCTAACCCATGCTTTCCACATTTACTTCTAACAAGGAGTGGTGCGTGAAGCTGGAAAGGAAGCAGCTGCTTACAAGAGCTGGAGAGATGGCATGTGCAGCACTCAGCACGCTCATGGTATTTCCTTGAAGATCAGCCCCTGGTAACCCAAACCTTAATTTGTTTTCTTCCATTCTCTGTAGCTGATCTGGACAGAGATTACTGTGCTCAGTGGATTTATTGGATGTAGTGGGCAAAGTACCACCCAGAGCTACAGGAAGGCAAGGTACCAGAGCAGGTTTAGGTTGGACATAAGGAAGAACCTTTCCTCTCAGTGGTCAGGCGCTGGAATGGCTGCCCAGGGAGGTGGTGGAGTCGCCGTCCCTGCAGTGTTCAAGAGGCGTCTGGACGAGGAGCTGCGAGATCTGGTGCAGTGCTTGTGGTAGCAGTGGTGATGGGAGGGCGGTTGGACTCGATGATCTTGCAGGTCCTTTCCAACCTTGGGATTCTGTGTTCTATGATTTCAGTTGCTGACAAATGAAGATACAGCAACACTGAGCCCAGTTGTTTCAGAGACATCTGAGTGAGCACCATGCTGGAGAAGACAAGATTTTATTCATGTGTCTCCATTAAATTGGTGTTGTCACAGTTCCCTGCTAATTCCTAGATAATAAGCCTACAGTGATTACTTAATGAGGACAAAATGACCAGACCAGAACCCTTACCACTCGTGTGGGCATGCTTAAGAAGTTGGGTTTATTGATTAACTCATGAAAGGAACTATTTCTATTAACAAAGCAAGGATGTGCCAGCCATAAGTTGAGCATCGTGCTTGTGTTTGAAGTAGGAAGGGAAAAAAATGCAAACTCAGACCAGACAGACCTTTTCTTCCTATCATTCACTGAGGTGGTGAGCCTCACGGCTGCCTCAGTGGGCATACTAGCTGGGCTACAGTGCACTGGCCTCTGCAAGTCTAGCTTATATACTTAGCTTATATACAGTGCCTTGGTTTGCAGGGGTGAGTAACCAGACTGCAAAGATCGATTGCCCCACTGTGACCCCAAGGTCCTTCACACACACAGTGTGTGCTCAGCACTGTGCATGGCACGCTGCCTCTGTGCAGTGAGAAATGCAGTGACCTCTTTTCTGACATCCAAGGTGTGCAGTTCACGCCTGGAGAGAAGAAATGGTGCCTGAATACAGAGCAGGGCGCCAGTTACAGAACCAGACACACAAAGACTGAACAGTGGCTTCTTTGCATTTGCGTAGTTAGCGCAGCAGCAGCTCCTGTGCACAGCAGTTACATAAGTCTCCGTGCAATATCCTGCTTTACTCACAAGAGGGATTCTCATTTTTGCCACCTCACCAGCATTGTTTCTGCTGCTTTTTTGTGTTTCTGACACCCCCATCTCACAGGGTCTGTGTCTGCCTCTCCTGAAATGCTCCCAGCAGCGAAGAGCTCGTGCCAAGAGTGCCCCAGTGCCCTGCGAGGAGGGACATTCATCCATCAGTAACTGACTCCTGTATTAATTTCCAAGGAGTGGGCAACAGCTGCCAAAAAACTGTTCCATCTCTGTTGATCAATATTGCCTTTCAACAAGCATGTGGTGTTACTCAGTGCTAATAGCACTGTGTTCTTGGTGCTCCGGTGTCCTCATATTTGATAGAAGACTTCTAAGTTAAATAACATTATACAGAATGTTATTTATTATCCATTCCCAGCACACTGGCCTTGTTTCCACCATGCCTGATGCTGGGATGCTGCCACAGGTCATTCATCTCTAACAGTGTGTTAGCAGCTTTTCACACTGGGGGAGAAAGTGATTCTGTGCAGATTTTGAGCAGGCAAATAAGGTCTGGCCAGGACTCTGAGGAGCAGTGTTGGGAGCATAAACCTGATTTCCTGCAGGAAAAGGCTGAAAGAAGCCTCTACCTACCTTGAAAGCACTGCCTAAGTCTCATTTTTGCTGTCATTGAAGTCAGCAGCAAAACACAAACTGCCTTCCAGAGCTGGAACACATGGAAGTGCTCACTGCCTCTAGCAAAACTTTTATTGGTATAGAACACCATCACTGGTAGGAAGCAGTGTGCACTGAAGCTTTTATTTATCCACCGGGTGACAAAATACAACTTCACAACTGAGCAGCACCACCCTCCTCTCTTTGCAGCTGCAGAGATGCAGCCCCAGCGTAACACAGCGTAACAGGGGCTGCTTCTTACCACATGGCAACCCTCGGAGTTTGAAGGAAAGAAGATAAAAGTACTCCTCTTGCTTTTCATCTTAGAAAACCTGAAACGATCTTTTCTGAGCAGTTCTGGAGTGGCACTGAAGGGACACACGCAGCCAACAAGCAGGCAGGTTGTTGCTGTGCTGGCGTGCTTTGGGGCTGGATGGGAGTGCTTAAATGGTGACAAACATGATTCTGAATAAATCCGAAATAAAGTTGCTTTATGGTTTCCTCAGCTTCAGGTTTGTCATCAAAACTTCTGAGATGCACTCCCAGTTTTGAAACAGTTCTGTTTTCTAACTTTGCATCACGGTGTCCCAAACTGTGTGATGGAGTTCTGAGGAGCAGGTATGTGTGTGTGCCCTGGGGTAGGCAGGATGAGACTCACCCAGCTGCGTGGTGAAGGCTCAGAGCAGACGAGTGACATTTTCCTCTCACCAAAGCTGCGTTTCTGTTGAAATGTGGTTTTGCTTTCAGCTGCCAGATTCCCCTTGCCTGTCTGGAGAAACCAGGATCTGCACAGCTCCGTTCGTTCTGTGGGCAGCACGAAGCAGGGGGAATCTCTTTGTATGCACTTAGAAGACCCCTCATCGCTTTACAAGTTCTTAAGCCCAAAAGACCGGTAGGAACGGGCTGCACACAGCAGCTCTGCTCACTCAGCTTTCTGCCTGGCGGGGGACAACAAGAACAGGCCGGACTGTTTCCCTTCTGTTTACAGTTTCTCAGAGTTTTCTCTTTCATGTTGTCAGTTCCTCGAATAGCAATGAAATTAACTACAAACACATCCAGATGCTAATTAAAAACAAAAGGTACCGGAGCATTGCTCACACTGAGTAACTTACTGCATGTGCTGTACACCTGCTTTAAAAATCTCCCCTCAAAGGAAAAATAAAGCAACTGCTTGGGTTTTATGTGGCTTTTTGTGAACGTCTTTTTCAGTTGTTCTCCTTCCAGACCTGGAGCCGCTGGCACCCGAAGAGTTCTGCCGGCTGTGTGCCTGCCTTCAGCAGAGCTGATGACACACCGCTGCACAGCGATGCATGGGAAAGGCTGAGCTGAAGGGCTGGATGGCCTGGAGCAGCTCCTCCAGCTCCTGGTGAACGGCAGCACCGAATGCAATTGGTCAGAGCGTGATCAGACTCGCATAGTTCGAATACCAAAGCAACGAGTCACCTTCCACTCTCCTCTTAGCCAGCGTTAAGAAGACATGTCCAGGTTTGCAAGACCGCTTGCTCCTTTTGTTTGAATGTGAAGGGTTCCGTTCTGCACAGAAGCAGGATCAGACCCCACAGTCATTGATTTGCATCCAGGAAACGGAAGGTAACTGATATCAGGAGACCGAGGGGGTGATTGTATCCATGACAACCAGCAGATACGGCCTTCCTGCCTGCCAGCTCTTCTCTGGTCGCCTCCTCTGCCTTCCCAGCTCCAATGGGTCCCCCTCCTCGAGGCACCTTTTGGTGCAGTTCAGTGTTTGTGAGAGATAGCTGCCAAATTTCCAAATGAAATGTGGCAACAACTTCATCAATTCTTGTGTCCATCAGCAGAACTCTTCCCCAACATGAGTCGTATCTGCTTCTGCCAAGGACTTCCTGGCAGCCCCAAAGGAGGCTTCAGGAAATCTGGTCTATGGAGGAGAGGTGTGGTTTACAGGAGTACCACGCAGACGTAGGCAAAATGCAGCATGCAGCCCAAAAGCATTTCAGATATGCCAGCCACCTTAACAAATGCAGGGCTCTGAGCGAGGCAGCACGATGCTCACCTCTGCTGGAAGCATTGGTAGAAGTTAAACGCGTTGTTCTCTGAGCAGAGCTTCAATTTGCACACATCCTTCCAGGAGGAGAGCTGCCTGCACTGCAGTCCTTGAGGAGCTCCTTGCCCCACACCTGCTGGAGTGTCCCTCCCGTATTCCAGACCTGCCCTGGGAACGCTGCCATGGGAGGCAGTGCACAGCAGTGAGCAAAGGGAAGAAATCTGTCACAAAAGGGAAAAGCAATTCTGCTGCTGAATCCAGCCAGAGCTCCTCGTTTGCAGGGCTCCTGCTTTATATCCTCAGTGTGATGTTTGAACCGTGGTTAGGAAAAATGTCTCCCTGGGATCAAAACAAGGTGATTTGTCATCTCTTCCTCCACACTGGAAAAACAAAGCAGAAGAGGTGAGGAAATGAGAGCCTGAACAGAGAGCTGGGTGTTAGAAGACAGGACGTGGAGTTCAAGTTCTGTCCTGATGAGCTATTGAAAACATGACTCAGTTTCCCTATTAGTGATAGGGTTAACAATGAACTGATGAGTGAATCTTAAAAATGCAGAGAAGGCTGCTGTAAACTCTAATTAACCGGTCCTCTGAGTGTATACACAAAGCAGATTACAAGAGTCTGTCTTTGTAAATTGCAGCAGGCACTTGGGATTTGGCTTGTGTGTTCTCATGCCTGCAATCTCTTTGCATCTCCTTATATGTGTAAAAGCAGCGTAGCACAAAGCCCACAGTTAAAGAAAGATGCTCTCTGGCTCCAGGAGGAACAAATGGATACCGTGAGCTGTGGGAGCACCGCACAGCCGGGTGGAGAATCACTGCCACAGCTTTCAGTGTCAGCAGTTAAAATCAGCCTCTGGTTGTGTGGGGAAGGACCAGCCTCACTACTTCTGCTTTGGAAGGGCTTCTTTGGGGACAGTGGGCTTAATGAACATTGCCAGCCTCCCTGAAGAGGAGAATGCTACCAACCAAAAGCCAGCCAGCTTGCAGAGGCAAAAAGCAGCTACCATTGCATTTGAGGAGGATTTAATTCTTTTTTAACCAAACCAACCCAACATTTCAGCATTTTGGATTGTCACTGAATGTGATACTGATTAGCGGGGCTCCGGTTAGCTGGAGGTCTGTTTCTCATAGCAGCAGTCTACATGGCAGTGCAGAAATCCTGCTCTGCAGCCTTCTCCGAACAGTGTCAGCACATAGGTTTTAATCACTGTGTTTAGCTGTGACACTTACCCAAAGAGCAGGCAGAGCATTTCTTGTACCCTGCTTTCAGGGTGGAGGTTGCTTTTATAGCTGCTCCTTGGCTAGAAAATAAACACCAGGGTCCACCACCTCATTTTGCTCACCCAGACATCCTCCTCCCTCAGACCTCCCAGCAGTGACACGTGTCACGTCCTGTTCGTCTTCTGCACTCAAGTCGCAGTTATTGAAGGAAGGTCAGTCTGCAAATCGACAGCATTGCTGCTCTGAGCACCACAGGTGGGGACTGAGAGGCCCTGAGCTTGCCCAGCCAGCCCTGCTGAGTTGCTGAGCTGTTGCCTGGCTTTTTTGGGGGATGCTTGTGTAACTTTGTGGGTACCCTAGAGTTTCCTCGGCAAAATTCTCTGCTGGCCTTTAACCAAAGTAGCTGCACAGATGCAGGGAGTAGTCATGCACAAATTATTTGTAGTCTCCTCAGTATCTTTAGTTTGTTGCTGTATGAAAAAAAATTCTTTGTTTTGGTGCCATTGCACCCATGGGTGTAGAGCTATCAATTTCTCCAAGCCTAAAAGATGTCACTGCTCCATAAAGCCTCACAGTTCCTGCATTAGCCAAGCTCCTGGGCAGCCTGCCTGGCACACCAAGGACTTTCTGCAATTCTGTAGACCTCCCGGGGGGCTGCAGGGATGCAGCAGTGCCTTCTTTCCTTCCTTCCCTCCCTCGCTGAGCTCCCAGCACTCAGCCCCAGCCCACCCCCACTGTGCCCCTCAGTGCCACATCTCCGGGGGCGGCAACTCCACCCCCCCTGGGCAGCAGAGCTGGGAGTGCAGCAGGATGTGGCACAGAAAGGTCACCTTCGTGGGACTTGGCATGAAAGCACAGCAGGTCACTGAGAGCAGTATCTCATCTTATTCTCCTTCCTACACACACTCCTCTATGCATTCCCTGGTCAGGATGCATGCAAAGCAGCTGGAAACCTGGAACAGGAGCTGCATTTTGCAAACAAATGTAGAAGGTAAGCAGGATGCCAGCACTGACATCATCATGTTATCGATGCCATTTAAAACAGGTTGCAATCTGCAGCAGCTGGAGGAGGGATGCGAGCAGACGGCACGCCATGTACCAAGCAATAAGGGGAAAATTATGGACAGCTTTGGAGCTGAATGAATAACTCTCCGCAAGATCTGCTTCAGCTTGCTCCAACAGTAAGTGACATCAGTTTAATTGGCCTCACTTAGCACCAGCCTGGTGGATCTGTGTTATTTAATGCCTTCATCTGCAACTCAGCGCTTACAGCACAGAGGGGTGCTCCAAGCACAGACAGCAGTGTTGGGCTCACACACTTTCTGTCATCGTGGGAATTTCTTACGTAGGAATCCCCCACATGTGAGCAAGATGGCCCAGATGCTGGCTTACAGATTAGCTCTGAGTGTTGTGAAGATTAACTGGAATTTCTCAGCATGCTGTGCTCTGTCCTACTTCAGCTTTCTTCACCTTCACCACCTCTGATCAGCTCATGGCATTCGGGCCACATAGGGACAGCTTCATGGGACACTGCCCTCAGAATGCAACAGCAGAGCTGTGTGCTGTGCTTTCCCTGGGGCTCGTTAAAAGATATTTCAGCCACACCTTGGTGAAGTCAGCCCTTAGCAATGCACCCTTTGACGTTTTTTGTTTTTTTTTTTTTTCTAATAACAAACCCTGTTAAACAGAAATCTGAAAACATGGTGCTTTGGATTTCAGTAAAAGCAAGAAGATAACAACTCCTGCATGAGAAACCTGGCAAATCCAAACAGCGCTGGGTGTGTTTTGAGCAGCTGTGCTTACAACACCTTTCCTCCGAGCATCCCCGAGAACCGAAACAAGGCGGGTAGGGATTTGTTACCCGTATTCGAGGAGGGAACCGCGAGCAGCGCCTCATCTTCAACCGAAGAATCCGAAGGTGCGTCTGGATGTACACAAACCATCTGTTCTTCGACCAACGTCGCTGCCCGAAAGAACGCGGGGCGGGGGGGTCAGGCGGTGCTCGGGGAAAGGCTCTGCACCGGGGAGCGGGGGGGCCCGCAGCGGACCGCCCAGGGCAGCGAGCGCAGCGGAACGGCGGCTCTCGGAGAGCAGCTCGGAGCCGCCCCGGAGCCGGGCGGAGCCGCACCGCCCCCCGCCCCGCCCCGCCGCTCCCGGCCCGGCCCGGGCAGCCGGTGCCCAGCGCGGGGCTCCGAGCCGAGCCGTGCCGCGCCCCGCGGGGGCTGCCCGCCGCCAGCATGCCGCTCGCCCAGCTGGCTGAGCCCTGGCCCAACATGGAGCTGGTGCAGCTGGACACGGAGGTGAGCGGGGTGGCGGGCGGCGACCCCCGGGGGTCTCGCGGAACAAAGGAGCGCCCGGCCGGCCTGCTCCTTCCTTCCTTTCCTTCCTTTCCTCCCTCCTTCGTCTCTTCCTTCCCTCCCTCCGCTCCTGCCCCGCTGCTCCGGCTGACCCCGCGGGGTTGGGAAGCGCTCCGGCGCGGTGAATCGCTCGGAGCTGCCGGGCTGACGGCTGCGCTGCTTCCCTTCGGTTCCTCGGTACGAGCGGTGAATGCGAGCACTTCTCTGCGCTGGGGGCTTCCCCCTTCCCCCAGCCGCCGTCCTGCGTCTCTCCGCCGGATGCGTGCGCTTCCCTCTTACCGAGGCCCCCCCAGCCCAGGTGCGCGCTGCCCGCACCACGCGTTGCATCGCAGCCGCCGCAGAACGTCGGCACCTCTCGCAGCCTTTCCCCCGCTGTAGGGCAGCCGAGGTGTGCGCACAAACGTCTCCTCAGCCCGACTGCAGCTCGCGGCTTTCTGGACAGGTTCGTGTGGGTTTCGTCCTGCTTTGTTCACTTCTCGCTGCTCTCCCGTTTTAAACCGTCCTGTGCCCCTTACCCGTCCTGTCACGCCTAGGGACGTTACAACGGTTAATCAGTCAGATTCGCTTATTCCTACTTGAAATTATCTCTTGAGGAAGCTCTGCTGAGAACAGAGGGCGGGTTGCCCAGCTTTCGCAGCCAGGTGGGGGGGGGTGGGCAGCTGCGCCCCGTGCTGTGCGCTCACCCCCACTTGGTGTGTGGGGATGTGCTGGGCCCTGCAGGGGCCGGGTTGTGGTCCCGAGGCCGTAACGTGCTCAGGGAAAGCTGGGTGTGCAGGGGGGGTGAGAGCTGGAGTTTAGTTGTGATTTGTCTGGAAAACAAACTTGGAGTGGGAGGAAACTAATACTGGTGCCCGGGGCGATAGATGCCAAGGGCAGGATCAGCGTGTCACTTAATCCTGGGGCTCTGGGTGCTGGGTGGCGGCTGTGCCAGTACCACAACATCTCCCCTGGCTGGAAGCAGCCATGGGAGCACCGCGTTCATCAGCCCGAGTCTCTCCAAAGGACTGTGGCAGCAGCGAGGGGTGCTCTTTCCGTTGGATTAGTCATGGACGTGTAATCTGTAAACTGCAGCTGCAGGCTGACTTTCCCCCAGCTCACCTTGGCGGGGCTGGAGGTCGGCAGTGGGTCGGGAGCAGCGTGCCAGTGCTGGAAGGCACTTCACATCTCAGAGCTGTGCCAGCTGGGACGTCAGCAGCTCCGCTCCCTCGGGCTTCAGGTGAGCGGTGCTCTCGGCAGCACGGGCAGAAGTTCTGCACCTCTGGGCCCGGCTGCCGGCACCCGGAGCCGACTCGGCCTGGGAATGGCAGAGAGGGACTTGGTGGGAGTTTTGCACCTGCGAGGTTCTGTTTGCTAGGGGCAGGAAGGTTTACCTTCTGTGGGGCAGGGTGGCACCAAAGAGAGACTAAAGAGACTTTTCTGGAATGCGTTATGTAAATCGCCTGGGATCGTTGCCATTGAGGTGTAAAGCCGGCTTCCTCCAACCTTTGCTTTCTGAGTCACGGAGCAGAGGTGCCGGCACTGTGCTGCGGAGGAACCCGACCCGTGTGTCAGATTGGGGGTTTTTCCACCGCTCTCCAGGAGCAGCTGCTGAGCGCCGGTCACAGCCAGCAGCCACTGTCCCAGAGCTGTGCTGGGAAAGCAGTGGGAGAGTGAGCTGTCCTAGGGATTGAGCTCACTTCATCGTGCTTCCTTCTTCTGTTTACGAGGGTGGATAGTAATAGGACAAGGGGAATGCTTTTAAACTGAGACAGGGGAGGTTTAGGCTAGATATTAGGAGGAAGTTTTCATCCAGAGGGTGGTGAGGCACTGGAACAGGTTGCCCAAGGAGGCTGTGGATGCCCCATCCCTGCAGGCATTCAAGGCCAGGCTGGATGTGGCTCTGGGCAGCCTGGTCTGCTGGTTGGCGACCTGCACATAGCAGGGGGTTGGAATCAGATGATCATTGTGGTCCTTTTCAACCCCGGCTATTCTATGATTTCATTCATTTCTTTTTTTTTTCCCCTGCTCTTTCTTCTGCCTATTCAAAATATTGCTTATGTGCTTATGAAAAACCCGTGTGGGGCAGAGCACCAGTGGTGGAGCAGAGCTGAATGACTGCATCACCATAGCGATGGGAGCTGCCATCACGGCTGTGCTTGCCTTTGAACTCTTGTCGTGTTACAAACACAGAGCAACACAGCTGACGTGGGATTACGACAAACCCAACCACTTCAAGCTAATTATTTTTGCCTGTATATATGCATCTGCTCATCCCTTTTTGAGCAGAAGCTATTCACGAGTAACGATCTTCTGTGTGCATCTTAGCTGAAAAATGAAGACAGCGATGATCAAAGATAGGGGAGGAAGCACAGAGATTTCTGTCCGTGATACACTTTGAGCTCTGACTCCTTGCGCATGAGGAATTCTGGAGGGAAGGGCTGGAGATGTTTGTTTTTGCAGAGTTACGTCCTTTCCCCGGTGCTGCGGGGCGATGTTTGCTGGCAGTGCTGATAGCAGCACACGGCCCACGTGGTGCTGCCCGCCCTGACACTTGTCCTCATTATGTATCAGAGCAGCGGTGCCCTGTTCTGTAAGTTGCTCCTCCCCGTGCTTCAGATTATGTGGAATTAAAGGGATTTAAAATGCAAGATGTCCTAAGAGAAATATCTCCAAGTTCAGCCAGGCTGGCGGTTACGCAACTGAGTGCACTTCCTTTTCAGCGCACTTCTCTGCTGCCACTGAGAAAAGTTCTGAGAGCAGTGTGTGCAGCAGCACTTTGTGTCCCCTCCTCACATGTGGAGCTGTTCCTTGAGCATTGTGCCCTGCTGCCAGGCTGCTCGTCCATCCTGGGTGCTCCCAAATGGCTCTCGAATCCCAAATGAGGACATAAAGGCTCTGCTTTTTCTCCGGGGCAGAAGGAAAGCACTTGGCTCCAAACACTGCAGTTCTCACCGAACTGCCCAACATCAGCTGGAGAACATGGCGGTCACATTAGGGCTTCGTCTCTAAGACCATCACTCTGCTGACATGTGGATCTGCTCCCAGCTGTGTGCCACGCACCGCTCAGTCTGGCACGGAGGTTCTGCTCCTCGTGGGACTCGAGCTGCTTTGGACATAAAAGCCCTCCCAGCACTATGGTTTTGATTAGCAGTGACTTAATAATTGTTGATGGGTGACAGCTGAGCCAGTAAACACAAGCGTGTTTCCAAGTCTGGCTATCTTCAGCTCTTTGTGGAGGATATACATAAACACAAAATCTTACTTCACTCCTTAGATATTCTCTGTGCTGATGGCACCAACAGCTCCATGTAAACACTGGGGCTGTGCTCCTCTGAGCCTTCACGGCAGCACTGTTCCTTCACTCCACAAGGAGCACTCCGCAAGCAGTCGTGCTCCTAGGGCAGATGTCAGGTTGGTGTCCCATTGCTTCTCCAGGAAAGGAGTGTTATCAGCTGTGATATAGTAATAAATAACCAGTAAAATCTCCCATTAAAACCAGTGTAGAGCAAAATGGCCGTGAGGCTGCAAACCGCTCTCTGGCGCTGCTTTGCTATCCCTGCCTCATCCTTTGCTGCATCCTATGGATGCATGGAGAGTGCTCCGTACCCATCTGAAAGTAGCATTCCCAGTTTGTCCCATTTGAAATGCTCTCAGAAGCAGTGCCAGTGCCTGGTGTGTGCTAACAGTGGGTTCTCTTCCTTTGCAGAACGGGCAGGCTGCTCCAGAGGAAGGTGGGAACCCTCCGTGCAAGGTAAAGCTGCAGTGGGGCCGAGTCCTTCACCGTCACTCTGAGCTGCATGCAGTGTGTGCTGGCGGGTGAATGGGCTGAGGACGGCTATTTTTAAATCCTGTAAGCTGCTGCTTTGTAATCTGGATGAGTGCGTGCTGGAGCATGGGGGGCCGGAGTGGGGGAAGAGATCAGGCAGACCCTCTTTTTCCCCATCCCTTTGGTTATCCAAGTTCACCTGGGCCATCCCAAAGCACTGCCGTGGAGCAGCACGCTGGAGTCAGACAGCAGCCAGAGCAGAGGGCTCAGGTGAGAATCGCTGGAGTGTTTCAGGCCGTTTCAGTGCCCCAAAAGCACGAGCCCTTCAGAATTTCCTTTTCTGATGCACACATGCTGTAGCTATGGGGAGCGATGCCACATGTTTGCTTTGGCTTGGGAGCCTTTGCTGCATGGATTGTCTGGAGCTTGTCCTGCTCCTCACAGCAAGCACCCCGGTCTGTTGCTCGTGCTAAGGGACCTGGAGAGTTATGGCAGTGCCTTCCCAGTTGGTCACCGTTACACATTTAGTAAAGGAAATTTAAGCCGAATCCAATTGGCTGCTTCTCAGCTCGTCCTTTTCCAGAAACTTACGCTGAACTTCCAGCACTGCTGTTACATCTCAGCCACCTGTTCTGCCCTTCTGGCTGATGGGCTGGCACCCATCACGGGAAAGCTGGCACGGGTGGGATGAGCTCAGATCAACAACACTGCACACTCCTCTCCCCTGAGATAATGGTTGTACGGTTCTTCACCATGCCCACATCTCTGGCAGGGAAGAGAATATCTGTCTCTTGTGGCTGGATTCCAGCTGGGCTTCTAAGGCTTGAGCCTTTGCCTCTTTGATCATCAAGTACTTGGCTGAACTGCCCTCCTGGTACTGGGGGTGCCAGCGTCCTGCTTTGCCCTCTGCTGAGTTGCTGCGTCCATGTGCTGTGCTGACAATCCCATTTTCAGTCATTTTTAAAACTGCAGAGCCCTCCTGAAATAACCTCTGGTGCGTTTTCCAAGTTTGTACAAGGTGTACATTTACAGGCACGAAGACAAATGAAATCCCTGCTATAAACACATACCTTTCACTTAACTCTGGCACTCTGCACCAACTCAATATCTCTGTTTTTCTGCTTGCCTGGGAGCCGACGTCAGCAGCAGATTGTGGCACTGCCTCCTTTTACCTACAGCAAGGACTAAAGAAGGAGAAGAAAGTGGCAGCAAACACCCGAGGCTATTTGTCTGTAAGAGAAGAAAGTTGCTCAGGGTCTCTCCTGTACCCGTCTATTCCAGCTCTGCTGCTGCCCTTCTTGAGCTGGGGGACAGGAGGCACTCCGTGTTGCGTTTATGCTTTCATCCTTTTGTGGCTCATTCTGTGATCTCTGCTAAAAATAACTGGAAGCAGCGACAGCGGAGATTCCTCAGCGCCCACACGAAGTGCCATCCCTCCCTCTGTCCCCGTCAGCGGGATGCTGCCAGAAACAAAACCTTTATCTGCTTGGGCAAGAACCAAAGAAACCTCAACAAAAAGGAAATCCAAGGGTTCCTCAAAAGAGTTGGGAATTTGGCAGCCAGCAGCAAAGGGCTCTAGCACCTCCATCTTCTTCCTCCCATCCCACCTGCTGCTGCTGTGCACTGTGGCTTTTGGGTATGAAGCACAGCAGAACAATTGCTGCAGATGAAGGGAGAGGAGGGCTGGGCTCGGCTGCCTGTGGTCTGGGAACAGCTGGGCAGCCCTCAGCCTCCTTCCAAGGACAGCTCAGGCATTTCACAACTCCTGGCTTCTATTCCTGCGTGGATTCCCACCTTTCAAGAACAGCCGTGGTGCGCAAGTCCTTGCAAGCACTGTACCTCACTGTGTTTATCTGAGTATCTTGGAAACCTCTGCAAGATCCTACAGGTTGTGCAGAGCATTATCCAGAGTGACTGCCTCCCCTCACGTGGTCAGTCATCCCAGCAGCATTCCAGCTGTGCAGCAGCGGGATTTCCAAGCAAACCCTCACCTGAAGACGAACACAATCCTATATTGTTAATGCCTCAATCCTTGCTTATCCAGCTGTTCCCACTTGCAGTCTGCCAGGCACTCCTGGCAGCATCCCTAGAACCAGATTGCTGATCCAACTGCATTGAGCAGGAGAACTTTGGACAAGATGGGTGCAAGTGTGTCTGCTTTTTGCTTTTCTCCCCATTGTTGGTGGTGTTCAAACAATTGGCGTTGGCTTTCAGCCATCAGCAGTGCCCTTGACGCAGTTTCAGTGCAACTTCCCTAGCGCAGCAAAAGGTCTCTTGCTTTGCTCCCAGAGCTGCTCTGTGCCAGGGGCTAATTGCCAGCGCCGTGCGCTGCTCTCCAGGGACCAAACCTCATTCTCTCTTATGTTCTCTGGATTTAATTGTCAGGTAGGCTGAAGATCAGTCCTTGTTCAGCTGCAAATGGCAACAGAGCGCTCGAATTGAGTGGAAAAACAGAACCTGTCGTCATTGGGGTTTTACAGCCAGCTTTGCTGAGGGGTGAGCACGTTCTCCCCGAAGGTGCCAAGTGTGAGGAATTGTACATGGAAGTACAACACCCAATTAGTGAAATCACTTCATAATGAAGAGCAGAGGAGTGGATTTGCAGCACTGATTGTGCCCCCTCTCTGGAGGTAACGCTGGGAGCACTGAGCAGTTTGTTCTTGGGTGATAATCACAGCGTGCAGTGAAACCTGGGGAGGTGAATGAGTAACCTCTTCCAGCTCTGCTTTACACCATAAAAGAGACCTTTGAGACAGGAGCAGGGAGCTGCTGTCATGCCGAGCACGAGGTGCTCCATCGCAGCACAGTGCATTGGTGCTTGGTCACAGCTGTGCTCTCCAGCAACCCACGTTGCTCAGGCTGTGCGTTCAGCACTGCAGGTACCTCCAGCTGCAGGCTGAGCACCAACAGGAGGGCGGCAGAGTGATCCTCACACAGAACGCGGCTCCGATCGCAGCCTCTTCAAGTGAAGGGTTTTAAAACAAACAAAAGGAGTGCTCTTCTTTGAAGCAGCAACCTGCTGTGTTTGCACAGCTGCTGCAGTTTTCTGCAAGAGTTAGAAAGCTGCTGAGTGTGGGAAGAGACAGGTATCTCAGCAAAGGCATTCTCTGTCCAGTGCCCCTCCTTGGTGCTTCCAGCTGCATAGCAAAGCATGCTCTTGCTGGTTGGGTCCCTGAGCCCTGGGTGCAGAACAGCACAGCACTGCCTGGAAACCCTCCTGGCCCGGCTGCAGTTATTGCATCTCTTATTGCATCTTTGCATGTGTAGTCTTTCAGCCTAGCAGTGGCAAAGCCCTGGGGTGAGCTGGCTGCTCTGTGTTGCCAGCTGAAGTCATCGAGTGGTTTTGCTTTCAATGCAGTGCCCAACAGCTCTTTGTCCTCAGCGGGGCAGGCGATGGTTAACAGCAAGTGTCTGAGCTCCTTAAAACCACAGCAACAAAATGCCTGCTTGAAAAGCAGAGCCTCTCTGATGAGTTGCAGGCTCTAGTGAATAATTGAAGAGGGGTCATTTTGCAGGAGTGCATGTGAGGAAGGCAGGGCTGGGAATGGCCCTCCGCACATTGATGTCTGACCGATCAGAACTCTGCTCTGCTTTTTCCTCTTCCATTTCCATCCACCTCATTGATTAATAGAAATTGCTGCAAGGTCCGTCTCCCAGAAGCCTCTTTTACTGGAAAAAAAAAAAAAAAAAAAAAAAAAAAAGCTACACAAAACCTCTTTTGCCATGTGGAGGAAACCCGTGTCATCCATCTGCCCACCAAAGTTCAAAGGAATGAACTTTAGCCATGTGGGAAAAGTCCTTCTCACTTTCAGGTACCAGCAATGAGAGCGCTTGTCCCCTGTTTGTACTTGAAAGCAGCACAGCTTCTAACGTAGGTCTGGGAACACTGAACTGGCTGAGCAGAATCTTTTTGTGCTCTGTAAGCGCTCTGAGATGGGGTGCTATGGATTTCCTTGCTGTCAGGTGTTTCACTGCACGGCTGGGCTGGGCTGGCTGCAGAGTGCTGGCTGTGCGCACGCAGGGAGGCGATGTCGGTGCGCTGAGCCGCGTTGGCTCTGTGTTGGGTGTGTGGGGCTGCTGCATGCGGGCAGAGTGATGCTTGGCGCTCTGCAAGCACAGTGGGGAAAAGAAGCTGCTTAAGAAACGGTCTGAAAATGTGCTGTGTTCTTGCACATCTTGCAAGGAGAAAGCTCCTCACAGCCTGCGTGGTGGGAGGAGTGTGGAATTCCCGCATCAGTGTGATAGAATAGTTTCCACATCCCACGACAGCTCCAGGGGCAGCAAACAGTTCTCGTGGTGAAAGCAGTGCTGTGTTCTCAGATTCGGCCAGAAAGAGCCTGCGTGCTCTGTGTGAGGGCAGTGTGGCTGCGCAGCACGCTCAGCTCGTGCCTCAGTGCTGGTTCCTAAGGGAAACGTTCTGCATTTAGAAAAACGTGGCAAGGGGCCAATGTTTTGGTGCTCCTGCTCCAATGAGTCAGGTACCAGCTGAGCGAATGCATGGGGACGTTACAGAGCATGGCTTGCCTTGCCATGGCCGATTTCTACCTCTTCCTTTCTTCGGCCTCAGGCTTTATCCCTTTATCAGTTCCTACCCCCCCATTTCGGGGTGCTGTCTGTTCCACGGGTGGTTACAAAATGAGCCCTTCCTGCTTGATCAGGACTTTGCAGAAGCTCCGAGTGCCACCTGCTGGAGTTGCCCAGCTGGCCCCGGCGAGCTCGCTGCCTTCCGCATCCTGCAGTGGGACGTGGCAGTAGGAGAGGACAATGGCACAGGTCAGCCCATGCTGTACCCCTGGGACCTGCTGCCCTGTGCCCTGCCAGAGGTCCCACACTGTCTCTGCTGCTCCTCTCGTTGCCCAGGAGCACCAACATCTATTTGTGTCCTCCAGGATTTTGCAGTGTTTCCTTCCTGTTACATCCCCCTCCACCTCCACAGAAGGAGGTGTGGATCATTTTCTGGTGTACAAAAGAGGTGAACTTTTGCTGTGCTAAAAGAAAGCGCCCAATAAAAAAAAAAACACACAAAAAAAAAAACCAAAAAAAACCAAAACATGGGTGGAACTGGTCCTTCTGAATACCAAACAGGGTAAAAGTGGACTGTTGTGTTTTGAATTTTCATTTCTTAGGGACTTGCTTGTAACCCTTTCGGGGGAAACTCAGGATGGCAGTGAAGTTGTTCCCAAGGGTGACCAAATTAACGTGATGTTGGAGGGCATGCAGAGCAGTGCAGCACTTCCAGGATGCTCGGGTGCCTGGTGTGTGTGGTTCTGTGGCAGGAGCTAATGTGTTAAGGTGACAAATACAATCCCAGACACCAGGGCTCCCGATGTGACACTGGGGGACGTGGTCAGTAGGCATGGCGGTGATGGGTTGATGGACTAGGTGATATTGGGGGTCTTTTCCAGCCTCAGTGATTCTGTGATTCTAAGAGAATAGGTCTTAGGCAGAAGAGTTTTAAAGCTGCTTGTGGTTTCAAATTATTGTTGCTGCTTAGGGCAATGGGAGGTGCGGGGTTGACATGATGGCTGTGCTGCACAGGGCACTGTGTGGGTACATGGCAACATTCCACTGCTCCCAGCAGGCTTGGAGCAGCTGCAGGAATGCTGGGAAGTGTTGGGGGGCAGTTTCCTCTGCAGGAAAGCAGCATCACCCTCCTCACCTTCTCAGGAGCTGGTAGACATTAAGAC
Organism: Phasianus colchicus; assembly: GCF_987193195.1. Lineage (NCBI taxonomy): Eukaryota > Metazoa > Chordata > Aves > Galliformes > Phasianidae > Phasianus > Phasianus colchicus. The sequence continues at coordinate 1,064,080 of NC_143459.1, read as the reverse complement.
AGTGAGCTACAATCCTCAGCAATGTGACCAACAGTTTGCTTCCTTTTGCATCAAAATGGCTTCTGCCTCAAGGGCTGAGTGTGATTGTGGCCACACTCCTTCTGTTGGTGCCTCCTCAGCCCCTGGCAGCCTGTGCCCAGTGCTGACTGTGTGCAGGGGACAGCCCTTGCAGCAGGGATGGGTGCCTGGTGGGCTTCCTAGGGCAGGGAATGTACCTGACTGCTCCCAGGGAGCTCCTGGGGGCACCCACCAGAACAGCAGAGGCACACGGACGCGGTTCTGCTCAGTTCTCTGCTTGCACACAAGAGCAGCCATCAGCCTTGCCCAAATAAGGTTTGTGCATGAGGGAAGGCAGTGGCTGGTGAGGTTTCTTTGCTTCGTAAGTTCCCCTTTTTAAGAACCACCACTTTAAAAAGAAAAACAGTTCCAGACAGAGCTGCCACTGCCTCTTTAGTCTTCACAGCAGCAAAAAGTGCATTTCTTTCCTGTGCACCTCCAACTTCCCGTTTGTTCCAAGCTCTGCAGTGGGAGCACCACGTACCTGATATGGAATAAGGCTTACAAGCAGCTGAGATCTCCCCAGGTGTCAAACTCAGATCTTCTGGAAGTGTGATAGTGGAAGGCTGGTTCAGCCTGGCTTTCTCCTCCCCATCGATGTTCATGTGCTGTACTGCATGTTCCTGTGAATACCATGGCAGTGATACTGGTGAAGCAGCTGGGTAACTTCAGAAGCCATATAGGGCATCTACTTTGCATAGATGAAATGCAGATGGCCTCTTGAAGGGAGCTAGGAATAAGCACGTGGCTCGCTTTTTTCCTTACAAGCAGACACCAGGACAGGATTGGCTCAGAGCCGTAGGACTGAAGCCCTCCTGCAGCCCCTCCAGGGCCCGTGGCTGCGCTGCCCTATGTGAGCATTCCCAGTTCCCATCTCCTCACCTCCTTTCTGTGTCAGGACATCTCCATGTCAGAGAGCAGTGTCATGGTGCAGGAGCTGACCCCAAGCCAGCAGGCAGCATTGCACAATGCTCACCAGATGTCAGTGTGCTGGGCTCACGTGGGGCCTTGCAGCGGTTTCTAAAAGCCCTGATGCAGCAGGATGCAGGTGGCCGAGCTGAGACTCCAGCGTGGGGCAGGGGCAAACCAGTGGAAGGTGTAGAAAACAGCTCCTTCTGACCCCTTTCCTGGAGAGCTGCAATCCATCTCTGGGAACTGATGCTGGAAACAGCATTTGTGACTCAGAAGAAAGGCAGTGTAACTTTAGGGAAGAGCTGAAGGGGCTCAGCTGCTGTATGCTGCCTCACATTGCTCTGTCTGTGACGTGAGACCACAATACGTGTCCTCTTGGAAAGCCTGCTGAGGTTTGCTGGTGGAAAGAGCCATGTCGGAGCACCCAGAAGTCATCTGGTGTTCGCGTTGAGTTGAAGGTGCTGTGCAGCCATCGCCACACAGAGCAATTTCCCCACATGAAACCGCAGTTTCCTTTCAGCGAAAACTCCCAAAATACATCCCAGTGACGTAACTACTACTTGGGGTTCTCGTGGCAGTCTGGACGCTGCAGAAAGCGTTGGGTTCAGAAGCCAGCTTGCAAACTATGGGAGAATAGCAGCCTAAAGCATTGGAGATGTTGAGGCTCCTCTTCCGCAGCAAGCCAAGGATCCAGGAGGCAAGTGTCTAGCTGTAAGGTATCTGCTGTGCACAGCCCTGTGCTGTCTCCTCTGCAGGACGCAGGGAGGATTGGGGAACCTCCTGCTCGCAGAGAGCCGGCCCTCGTCCTGTCTGCATTAACAACTTCTTTCTCACAGAAGTCATTTCTGATGGTAAAACTGCTTTCCTAGAAGTGTCTTTCCTAGGTGCTGCCAAAATTTGGGGACCAGAGCATGTGTGAAGCAACAGAAATTGCGACAGCTTCTGGTTAGTTGTTGATGAATAGGAAGCAAAATGCCAGAAGCATAATCTGCTTTTAGCTTTTGCATTTTTTTTCTTGCATTTCGATGTGACTGTCTCAACCGTCAAAGTGACAAAACGCGAGTAAAAACAAACCTGTCTCTTGGCTTCTGGTTCGCAAAAGCTTTCCTCAAAAAGGAGAAAGCGGGAAGGAGAATTCGGATTTTTATTTGGAGCGGCACGTGCCCCCAGCCCTGGCATGGGATGAGCCATCTGTGCTGGGAAGTTCACCAGAAGTCATCTCCTGCTCCGACTTCTGCAACTTCCTGTGCTCAGAGCTGCGGGCACACATGGCTGCGCTTTGCTTTTCCAGGAGCGCGGAGGTGATTTCCCCAGCGTGCAGGAATTTGCAAGATGGCCTCCCCTGGGGCTGCGGGCAGGAGATGGCTGCTGTTGTGCTGGTGGGGTTGGACCACAGGACCTGCGCTTGTGCAGCGGGTCCATGCCTGGCGGAAGGTGTCGGGGTGGGACAGCCCTTCCCCACACCCCCAGGGAGATGCAGCGAGGGAGGAAGGGGAAGAGGTGAACAAAGGGCCCCTCCGATGTGATTCAGTCCTTCCGGACTTTCAATCTGTCAGTTCTGAGCGCTGATCTGCAGCTTTGCCGCACCTCCTTTCCCTTGGGGCTCACCTTTCCTCTCCCCACTGGTGCTCCTGTGCTGCTTTCTGACTTGCTGGAGGAGCAGCAGGAGCTCGGGTCCCTCCTCAGGACTCTCCTGAACAGACCTGTGGGCTGAAGGCTTGCACCCTGGGGAAAACATTGCAAATATGTTTAGATTTTTCTGATCTGATTTTTTTGAGTGTTTTTTTCTATCTGAGCTTCAGCTCATTCTTCAAAACTAAACCAAAGGGCACCTATGTGATAGCATGTCTGCGTGTACTCATAAAAACATAACAGGTTTCAGGATCTAAGCTCTGTCCATCCAAAACTTCTTCCATGTCTGAGTTCTTATGAGGAGAAAGAGCCATATCCTAGCTGAGAAGCACTTATTTTCTAACCTCGCTTTAAATGTTCCTTAGTTTCACTGTAAGGTTTTATAGCATTGCATCTGGTCCCAAAGTGTACTCCAGTATCTCTACTGCTGCTCAAGCCTGCGTCGGCCTTGCCCTGCCCTGGAGGGATGCAGTGAGGTTCAGCGTTTGGACGTGTTCCTACGGCTGTTTCAGGAGTGCTGGGCCTCCCTCTTTGGCAGCAGTGCTTTGGATCACAGGGAGCACACGGATCCCATTGCCAGCACCACGCGTCCTTCTCCATTGCCTGTCGGAGTCTGTCCAAGGCTCCAACAGCAGCTGGCTCCTTCTGCTCTCCTGGAACCACCACCAGATCAGGGCGTGTAGTGGGACTGACCAGGGGCTGCAAGCAGCTCGCCCTCTGGCTAAACGAGTTTTCTGGGAAAGCTTTAGCAGAGTATTGCAGACCCTTTGTGCTGACACTTATTTATTGTTCCGCAGGCAAAGTCAGACATCACTTGGGTAGAGAAAGATCTGGTGGACTCCGCAGACAAGGTAAGAGAGCCTCTGGGAGAGTGGTGCGCTTAATGGCATTTGTCCTATGTCCTAGCACAGTATGAGGGGGAAGCATTGCTTGCAGGAATCCCAGCACCATCCCTGCCTTGCAGATTTACCTACAGAGCTGTCTCCGCTCATGGAAGTGCTCATGGAGCAAACAGCGCTTAGTCACTTGCTCATGTGACATCCCAGACTTGACTTCATCCTCCTCCTCCTTCCTGCCCACACCAACCCCCTTTATGTGCTGTCGTTCTTGTCTCCTGCCACATTCTGATCTTGTCAGTTTGCAGGGCTCTGCTGTTGAGCTGTGTGGACATCAGGTGGCTTCTTCAGGGAGCTGAGTGGTGGTAACCCAACACGTAACGTTGTCGTGGTCAGAACAAAATTTATCAGATCTAAATAGCTCCAGGTGCATCTGCAGAGAGCTGTTACTGCAGCTCCTGTGGTGATACGGAGCTTCCCTGGAAGTGGTGATGCTCATCTGCATCCCTGCAGAGCAAAGGAGGTGTCAGAATGAGCTGAGGTTCTGGAGAGCTCCTGTTGAGTGACTGTGCAGTGCTGTCCCGTGCTGCTCTGTGCCCCCAGCCCCTTGTTTTGGGCATTGTCACCAGGTGCTGAGGCTCTCCCTGCAGAGCTGGGACCGGCTGGCTTGCTGGCATTCAGTCATTTGATTCTTTCGTTACTGGTTATCAAAGAGCATGGTACAGGGGTGGAAGAGGCAGGACTGTCATAAATGGGCTCTCTGAGTCCCGTTTTCAGACTGTGTTCTGCAGAAATTCAGAAGTCAACAGCAACACAGGGTATTTCTAGTTGCAAAGATGTGTGGGTGTCATTGTACTCATCTCAAGGGGTTTCGTTTTTATCTATGCTCAGAGGGTGCTGCTGCATTAGACATTAGTCCAGACTCCATGAAAAGGTCAAAGGAGAACATGGGTTTGGAGGGGGAATGAGGCAAAAAGGATTGGGTTTGAAATAAAAATGAAGGGGTAGGTGTAAACCCTAATGGTGGCAGAAGGTTCACCATGGAATTGGTACCCACCACATCTCGCTGAGGGTGACCATCATCCCTGTGGGAGAGCCAACGGAAGTGCTGCCAGGCTTCTGCGTGGGGGTTCATTCATTTTTCTCTTCCTTTTAAAAGAGACAGAGGCTTATCAGCATATTCTCCTGTTGTGGAAATACCCAGTGTGAGCATGGCACACGGTGCTAGATGGAAGTCAGACTACACCATGCACATTTTCTGTCAGAGAGCATCTTTTCTGAGCCAGGGAAGGGAAATCGAATGTGAACACGGAGCTGTGAGATTTTTTTTAAAAAGCAAAACAGCAACAACAAAAAAAAGCCCCAACCACAAGTGCCACCAAGGAGCATGAACCTGCCTCCGTGTGACCGAATCGCTCATCTCCGCTACTCATCTGCCGGCGGGCTTTAACCACCCGCATCTCCTCGAGCGTGGCTGTGTGCTGGTGTCCGTGTGCCCATGCCCGAGCCTCCCCAGCTCCAGGAGCTCCCCGAGGTGGTCACTGGGACCCTGCGATGTTGAGCGGGATGGGAGAATGGAGAGGGACCCCAAGCTGCCCCGCATCTGCGCCTTCCTCACGCTGTGGCTGCACAGGAAGCACCGAGCGAAGCCCTGCAGCCTGCAGCTGCCGGCCCCCAGCCCGCTCCCCAGCCCGGTCAGTATGTAGGTTGCGTTGCCTGCTGCTCATCCTGGTGGGCCGATGCTTCAGATGAATGTTCTGGTTTGCTTTTGTCTTTGTGCCTTGTGGGCTGGTTTGCTTTGTGGTGCCGTTGTAAGAAACTCATCACGGTGCAGTGAAGGCTGTTGGTGCCGCGGCTCAGTGGCACGTGGGGGCTGTTGTGCTGGAGTTGTGTTGTGGTGTAGGATCTGGTCTCAGAGCTGCAGGTTGGGCTGCGGAGACCCTTTGCAGCTCACGGTGGGTTTTGCCATTGGCCAAGGCAAAGAGTTCCCACAGCTGTGGTATGAGGAGGTGTCTTGGATGTAGCAGATCGTGTACGTTTTCAATGTTCCTCTCTGCCGAAGTGTGTGAAGCTGCAGGGTGAAATACAAGGCAGCGACATGTAGGCTTGTTTTCTCTCATGAGTTTTCATGAAGATGGCAGGAGGGAGGGAAGGAGCCCAGCAGCCTGCAGGCAGCCCTGCTGTGACACAGCCAGCCTTCAGGGTGTTTGTTTTACTGTGCCTAATGGTTCACGTGACCCCACACAGCCCACATGGGCACCTGGAGGCCATGGAGACCTATAGGCCAACTGTTGGCTGAAGGTGGGAAGCTGTTCCCGACCAACAGCTGTCTGCCGTGAGCAAAGCCTCCAAACAAAACTAGAGCTGTAAGATGGCTGACTGAAGCTGAGAGATCACATGGAATGTGAGACCTTGTTGTCATAGAGGTTGTAATATCTTTCTTCACTGTGCTCACTGAGGTTTGCTTAGTGGGCATGGAGGAGATGAGTTGATGGTTGGACACGATGATCTTAGAGGTCTTTTCCAACATTTATGACTCTACAAGGGTGGCTTGACACTTTTAGATGATCTTAGAGGTCTTTTCCAACCTTCCATGGCTCTATGATTCTGTGACATAGGGGGAGCTCCTGTCTCATCACTCTCTCCATGTGCTCAGACTGTATTGTCCATGGCTCTCTCTGCCAGATCTGAGTATCTGGACATCACAGGATCCCGAGAGAGCAAAGCTACCAACAGACACGGAACAAAGCCCTATCTTACGTAGTGACAAGCCAAGCACAGGAGTGGGAAAGGAGGGGTGCTCAATGTTGTGCTGCAGGCAGCAACCACATCCGTGTGCTTTGCAAGGAGGAGCGAGGGTGGGAGCTCGGTGTGTGCGGGAGGCAGAGCCTGCAGCTCAGTTCCTGTTGTTTTCTAAAAGCTTTGATTAGGTGGGTTCCGGAGTGAGTATCTGAGTAGCTCTGGAAAACAAACTCTGATTTTCCCCCTGCTCGGCAAGGGGGAAATCTAACTAGTATCTAGTAAAAGAATGTGTTTTAAACAAAACATGTGCCAGAGACCTTGGCTTCCCCTCAATCTTTCTGAAGGTTTGAGTCTGTTAAAAGCATCATCTGTATGTGCTGAAGATGCACCAAGGCTTATGTTGCAGAGTTGCTCAGATTGCTGAGCAGATGGGCTCCAACATGTCTGATTTTTGCCAGCCCTGGCCATGTTTTGACAACACCACCATATTTTTGTGTTGTGGGATTTTTAGTGGCATAAACACTCCTGTTTTTGCCACCAGTGCCTTAAGGGTGCTTTCAAGCACTCATCTGAAATGCAGTTCAAAAGAACGCAACACCCCTGGTGCTGGGGAGAGTGTGGGGTTGTAATGGCGCTGCCTGGTGGAAGCCCACTGGGGACTGCTTTGTTCCAGATGTTGAAGCCAGGAGATAGCTGTGACCAGCTCTTATGGCTCTCTCAGATGTGGTTCCTGTGAGTCTGAAGCTGCAATCCTTGTTCCTTGACTCAATCAGACCTTTTTTCCCCTTGTTTAGTATATTCACAGCCAATCGTGTCCCCTCTTTTCCAGGGCGAGGGTGTTGTGAAGGAAATCAACATCACGCACCATGTGAAGGAGGGCTCTGAGAAGGCTGACCCTTCTCAGTTTGAGCTTCTGAAGGTTCTGGGACAGGGCTCTTTTGGCAAGGTGAGCTCGGTCCTTCCTGTGTGTCACGCAGATAAGTGGTGTTGAAAGCAGAGCTGACAAAGGGACTGTCCCCAGCATAACCTCTTTCCTGATTCTCACCGGATCGCAGACAGTGAGAATCTGATACGCTCACTTAGCAACTGACTGCTTCTAATTTGAAGGGCAGCTGTGGAGATGCCTCTCATCAAAGTCTGTGTGTCAGCACTGCCCCGGGGGTCTTTATGCAGCTGGTCAGGAGGAAAGAAGCGTGCAGTGCTGTGTGGGGCAGAGGGCTGGGGCATGCCTCTCTTCTCACGCTGATGCTATGTGCCAGGGTCTGGGTTTGGCCCGTTTGCTGTTTCCCTTCTGCGAAGGGGGAAGGAAGTAGCTTGTAATTTGTATCTGTTTCAAAGTGCAAATAACCCAGGTCTCTTGCAGACCATCTGCTCCTGTGTTAAGTCTTCATGTCAGTCAGCCACCAGCACAGCAAGGGCTAGTGCAGCAGTGATGCTGTGCATGTGCAGCAGCAGCTTTGTTGCAATGAATAGAGGACTTTTGAAGCTGTCTATAACCATGTGTTCTTCTGCCTCAGGTTTTCTTGGTGAGAAAAATAACACCACCAGACAGCAACCACCTCTATGCCATGAAAGTGCTCAAAAAGGCAACACTGAAAGGTAGGGGAGCCTTTCTGTGGTGTCCTATTGCTCCATGGGAAATTGCACTGCGAAAATGTCACCACCAGTCACTGCTAGCCCTGGGGTGATGGAGATTGGAAAGATCTGGCACCAGCTGCCTGATCCCAGAAAGCTTAGGGCTGGGGGTAAGGCTGACATCAGGCTCTTTGCTTTCTCCAGTGTCTGAATGTTCCTCTTTTCCCACAGTGCGTGACCGTGTAAGGACAAAGATAGAAAGGGACATCCTAGCCGATGTAAACCATCCCTTCGTGGTGAAGCTGCACTACGGTGAGTGTGGGGCTGGCTGGGACAGGTGTGCCTGCCACTGTCCCCAGCAGGTTCTGGGCACCTGCAGTGGCAGAGCCTGTGTCAGTCCATGTCCCTCAGTGGCTGTGTTGTGCTGGAGCCTTTACAATCCCCTTAAGACAAATCCTTTCCTGGAAAGGCCTTTGGTCTTGTGTTCACCCTTGAATGGGGAACCAGAAGAAGAAGTTTAAACATCAAATCCTTGGGATTAAAACATTACTTCAGGAGAAAGCAGAGTTAACTGGTCAAGTCAGAGCATGGCAGGATGAACGCTCTGACTCTGAGGAAGTTGAGGACAGCTTCTGCCCCTATAAATTGACCAGCATATTGCTTGAGAAACAGCCCTTCCAGTAGGGCATCAGTGGCTGAAAGGGAACAAATCCCACTTAAAATGATGCTTTTCTGCAGTACCAAGGGATTGAGTCCTTTTCAGCATCATGGGTGGGAGATCTGTTCTATCTCAAATAGTTACCCTACTTGTATTTAACCTAGTAACAACTCAAGGCATTTGCACAACTGAAGCCATTGGGATTTAAGTGATTAATGTCACACCATTGAGCTTTCCCTCAGTGGAGGGGTCTGATTCCTGCTCTGGCTTGTGTTTCAGCATTCCAGACAGAGGGGAAGCTGTATCTCATCTTGGATTTCCTCCGAGGAGGTGACCTTTTCACTCGGCTTTCCAAAGAGGTGGGTATACTTTGGCATCTTGGTGGGTTGCTGAGGCTCTCAGTTTGTGTGTTAATTGCCTGGAGGAACGACTGACCCTCAGAAAGTCCTTGACAGAGTTGGAAGGAGCTTCCAACCTGCTGCTAGCCCAAAGGAGGGGATGTCAGGAGCCCTGTCCCCTGGCAAAGCCTGGAAAACTTAGATTTAAAATGGCACGAGGGAGCAACATGAGTGTGAAGGGTACTGCTTGTCATGCTCCAAGGATTATAATCCCTGTCTCTTCCTGCAGGTCATGTTCACAGAGGAGGACGTGAAGTTCTACCTAGCAGAGCTTGCTCTGGGACTTGACCATTTGCACAGCCTGGGAATCATATACAGAGACCTCAAACCAGAGAAGTACGTGTGGTACAGATCTATGTTCAGTCCTCAGCCTGCAGTCAGAGCACAGCACAACCTTCTTCCACAAAACAATGCCTTGGGCCAAGCAGATGGAAGGCAGCAGAGCAGATCAGTAAGGCTCTTGCTCCTCACACCAGCAGTTTGAGCCAGGAGCACTGTGGAGGCAGCATGTGTGCACCACATGTCTGAGCATTAATCCTCAGCCAGTGCTGGGCTCCAGTTTTAAGCAACTGAGAACCTTCGGAGGAAAAAGGCCTCCGAGGAGACACACAGCAGCTGCACGACTGGGTTATTCCTACCTGAGACAGAGGAGGGATCGAAGTTAATGTAATCTGTGTGGCTCATTGGTTATATGTGAAGTTCAGTGTGTATAGAAGGGGGCTGCTTTCCCCCATTCATGATGATGGAGCTTGAAGTACAGTGATTGGAAAGATGGATACATTCCTCCTCTGGAGTTCTGGAGCATCTCTGACCAGCTCTGAGACACTTGCTGGTTCTCACCAGCCTTTCTTGCCACTAATAACTTGTTTTTTTCTTCCTTGCTGTAGCATCCTCCTGGATGAAGAAGGACACATCAAACTCACAGGTGAGGCGCTCCATAAAAACCTTGGTTCTTGAAACACAGAGCTTCTCTCAGACCTCCCTGCTCTGGGCTGTTGTGAAGAGCAGGTAGGCACATGCTGATGCTTTTTCTCTTTTGTAGATTTTGGCTTGAGTAAGGAAGCAATAGACCATGAAAAGAAAGCCTACTCCTTCTGCGGGACAGTGGAATATATGGCCCCAGAGGTTGTGAACCGCCAGGGCCACTCCCACAGCGCAGACTGGTGGTCCTATGGGGTGCTGATGGTGCGTAACTGGTGGGCTTGGAAACCTCAGCAGTTGTTCAGGGGCTAGCTGTGAAATACCATTAGGTGACTCCGTATCCAGCAGAGGTGCTGATGCCAGTGTCGGCCCTGGAGCAGGCTGTTGGCTGCTGTGCAGATCTGGTGCCACCATCTGGCAGCTGCTGGATCCAAGGGCTATGGCAGGAGTAGGCACTGCTGGAACACATCCCCACTACACACTGTGATACAAAGCTCCCTTCTGAGAATGTGATGCCTGCTCTCTTTTTCCAGAGCCAGGCTTTTGATCACTTGCAAGGCTTCTGCTAGCTGTGGAGAATTTCCAGATGAAGGTGTAATGAGATCTGTGCAGTCCTCAGACTTGCTCGTATATGTGACCTCCCCTTGTTCTCTCTCCCTCCCAGTTTGAGATGCTCACTGGCTCGCTGCCGTTCCAGGGGAAGGACCGCAAGGAAACGATGACCCTCATCCTTAAGTAAGAGGAGATTTGATGTGTGTATAGAGACAAGCCTGCTGCTCTTTCTCTAAGCATGCTGCAGCTGGTGTTCACGATGTAATGGCATTATTTGGCAGGTAGCTTCGTATCAACACTCAGTTTGAAGGGTGCAGTACAAAGTGCCAAACAGACTGTTGTACTTTCAGGGGTGGAGGTGCTGCTTGTGGGTTGGCTTCTTTATACCTGTAACTGATTGCATAACTTCTTCCCTAGAGCAAAACTGGGCATGCCTCAGTTCCTGAGCGCTGAGGCACAGAGCCTCCTGCGAGCCCTCTTCAAAAGGAACCCAGCCAACAGATTAGGTAAGGCATTTTTTGTTTCTGAATCCACCTGGTGCTGTAGCTGTGCCTCTCACATCGCTATTTGGTTGGCAGCATGCTGGCACTTGTGCTAAGTTAACAGGCTCTCCGTAATACCGATTATGTTGCATGCTTTGTGATAGCCTTCGCTTTGTTGGTGATCCTGATTAAATGTTAAGCGCTCTGCGGGTGCGTCTTTCAGGTTCTGGTCCAGATGGGGCAGAAGAGATAAAGCGTCATCCGTTCTACTCTACTATTGACTGGAATGTGAGTATCAGAAACACAAAAGCAAATTTCACCCCATTTAGCACAGTGATGCAGCTCTGCTGACTGTAGTGGTAACGCTTGCAGGCTGACCAGCCTGGGGAGTGCTACCAACCTATGTTTCCATCTTTCCTAATTATCCTTCCCGAAACTAAACTGCTGTTTGTCATGCAAGTAACTGTTTCATACTGAGTTGCCTATGACCTCACCCTGGTTTGATCTCTCAGAAGTAAGGTGCAGGTTTTAATTGGGTTTTGGCACAAGGATTGCCTTGCACAGAGTAGGAAGGGCTCAGGGAGGCATTTCTGGCAAGGAGCTGCATTGAACTCTGCAGAGAAACAGGACAATAACTGAACCTGCATTTCCCTGCATTGTATGTAGAACGCTTTCTTTTTTTCTTCATTAATATATGATACGTGGTAGAAACTTACAGAATTTCTCCACAAGGTGACTGAAAGGGACCCTTCTGGCCAGGAGGCTGTCCCTCCCACTGCTGAGCTGCAGTCTCAACACTGTTTCTAGCGTTGTAAACTTTCTTCCCAGCCTCTCATTCCTAGCAGTTATTAGCACCCTTCTGAGCACGTTCAACTATCACAGCACTTCCATGCTACCTATATTTTGCAGAAGCTGTACCGAAGGGAAATCAAGCCGCCCTTCAAGCCTGCTGTAGGCCAGCCTGATGACACCTTTTATTTTGATACAGAATTTACATCACGTACACCAAAAGGTTGGTATGAATTTATGAGTTCAGCTGAAGCCTGTGTGAAATAAAACAGCTTAATCATGGCTTGCCTGTGCCATCAGGGCAAGGATTGCCTCCTCCTAGCTGCTTCAGGGAAAAGGAGTCCCAGCCATATGCAGGGTGTTATTGGTAGCTCGGTGCTGCATGATATTGCTCTTGTCTGAGCCACAGCCACGAGGGGAAAGCTGCTGCTTCTGCTGCTACTCCTTTTCAAGTTTTCCTTCAACTCCTGTTGCAGATTCCCCAGGCATCCCTCCCAGTGCAGGTGCACATCAGCTCTTCCGCGGCTTCAGCTTTGTGGCCACTGGACTGATGGAAGACAGCAAGGTGAAACCTGCACAGCCCCCTCTGCATTCCGTGGTGCAGGTGAGACATGGGGACAGAAGAACAGCTGCTCTGAGACTTCAGTAACTCCAGAGTGGGTCTGCAGGAGTTAAAGGAAAGATATTCTGGTTTGAATTCTTGCATCCTAATGTTCTTTTGTTTCTACTGACTGTCACGTGCAGAGGTCAGCAGGGCACACTGAGTGTTTGCCTCCTTCTTGCCAGGTGGACTCAGGCTGTGTCGATGAGAGGTGCTGCAGGAATGCAGTGTGCTGCATGCAGATAGTGTTAGCCTACTGACCTATATTTGCCATGCTCTCCTTTCCTCTCTCTCCCCAGCAGGGAGGAGAGCTGTGGGATGTAGCAGACAGCAGTCTGTCACTTCACTTGGCATCGCAGTTAACTCATCATGTTGCACAAAGCGTTCCCTGAACTCTCCCAACTCATTTGCTCCCTGCTCTCTTGTTGCAGCAGCTGCATGGAAAGAACATCCAGTTCAGCGATGGCTACGTGGTGAAGGAGGCGATTGGTGTGGGCTCCTACTCAGTGTGCAAACGGTGCATTCACAAAACAACCAACATGGAGTATGCAGTCAAGGTCTGAGATTTTCAGTCTGATCTCCCTTGTTAGATTTCTGTTCATCCCTGTAATGACCAAAATAATAGCAAGGAATGAAATTGTTTTCCCTGATTTTGTGAGACTCAAATATACAATTTTGGGGCAAATGACAGGAAATGGATATAGCATAGTATGTCTGCAGTGCACTGGCACAGGCTGCTCAGAGGAGCTGTGGACCTGGAGGTGTCCAAAGCCAGGCTGGATGGAGCCATGGGCAGCCTGACTGGGTAGGGGGCAAGCAGCCCACAGCACAGGTTGGAACTGGATGGTTGTTATGATTTATCCCAGCAGGTGGCTGTGCACCACACAATCTGTTGCTTACTGGCCCCCTTCCCAGTGGAATGGGGGAGAGAATCAGAAAAAAACACCAAAGTAGAACTCATGAGTTGAGATGAAGATACAGAAAAGGATAATAGTTATGAGTATGTGTGTGTGTGTGTGTGTGTGTGTAAATGTATATAGCATGTGATGCACAAGCAATTGCTCACCACCTACTGACTAATGCCCAGATTTCCACTCACTGAGTGGAAGAGAGCAAGATGAATTCCCACTCCCTTCAAAACTCTCATTCACATGATGGTATGAAATATCCCTTTGGCCAGTTTAAGTCAGCTGATTAATTCCTGATTCTGTCCCTTCCCAGCTCCTTGGGCCCATTCAGCCCTTCTCTGAGAAACTGGAATGGCCTTGGTAATACAACACTGCTCAGCAACAACTATAAAAATTGGTGTGTTATCAACATTGTTTTTCTCTTAGAACCAAAACATAGCATCATACCAGCTACTCTGAAGAAAACAATTCTGTCCCAGCTGAAACTAAGACAATGGTCTTTAATGTCCCTTCCAACTCAACCAATGTGTTCTGCGCTTCTGTGATGAAACCTTCAGCTTGTTTGCTTTGTCCTGACCACTGTCCCATCCAGCTGTGAATAACCTCTACTCGTACCCCTGCAGGTTATTGACAAGAGCAAACGGGACCCTTCTGAGGAAATTGAAATTCTCCTGCGATATGGGCAACATCCAAACATCATTACGTTGAAAGATGTGAGTGTACCTTGAATGACTTCTCATGTACGTTGGGGTGAGAATGCCCTCCTAGCATGGGTACCCCAATGGCACTGCTCATTGGATCACTGTGGGGTAGGGAAGCATCCAATCAGTACCACCTCTCTGTTGTTGACTTCTTTCTTCTTCTTGGTGGTAGAAATACAACAGGGAAGCCTGGGAAGCAGTCTTTAATTAACCCCCTCTACATTTGCTTTGGTAGGTTTATGATGATGGGAAGTACGTGTATCTGGTGACAGAACTGATGAGAGGAGGGGAGCTGCTAGATAAAATTCTGAGACAGAAGTTTTTCTCAGAGAGGGAGGCCAGTTCAGTCCTACACACGATCTGCAAAACGGTGGAATATCTACATTCTCAAGGGGTGAGTATGGTTACATCTGCTTCCTTGGGTGCTTTGTATTGATGTTATGCCTTGTGTTGATGTTTTGGCAAGTCAGATAGAGGGCCAGAGCAGGGGCTGAAGATCTTGATGCAGCTTCAGTCCTTCTTGGGGCATGAATGTAGCATTGCCTTTGTTCTGCAGGTAGTTCACAGGGACTTGAAACCCAGCAATATTCTCTATGTGGATGAGTCAGGAAACCCAGAAAGCATTCGTATATGTGACTTTGGCTTTGCCAAGCAGCTGAGAGCTGAGAATGGTCTTCTCATGACTCCTTGCTATACTGCAAACTTTGTGGCACCTGAGGTAAGCGCCTTGCTGACTTGAGGCTTCAGTAGCTGTCATTTCCCTCCCCCAGACTGTGTTCTAATTCGGCACGGATTGGTCTAATTGTGCCTGTTCTGGCATATTTTGTCTTGGATTAGTTAATTAGAAAAATAACAATACCTACAGTACAGAATAAAATGGGATCCCCAGTGCAGTCCTCCAGCTTGTGCTGTCCATATTGCTGGGGCTTTGTGTAGGGAAATGAGATGCTAAAATCCCAATGATTTCATAGGCTGCTTCTCATCCTGATTAACTGACCTGTTAAAAGGAGTGGGATTACTTTCCCTCCAGCTATCTTGGTGTGGAAGAAAGAAAAAGAGATGGAAAGCAGTGGATAATATATGCAGTGTCATCACTTTGGAACATAGTTTCTTTCTTACTTGTCATTTTGATGCAGCTGGGAGGGTTACTCTGTTCCGTGAAACTGAAGTCTGATATGAATGCTGACCTTTAGTCCACGTCTTTGCTGTTCAGTGGGGCTTTAGCAGCTTTGCACCAAGCCTGCACAGGGGGCTTATGCTGCTCTTCACAAGCTGAAACAAGCTCAGCAACCAGAACCAAACATATTTCTTCTCCTTTGCATATTCCAGGTACTGAAGCGACAGGGCTATGATGAGGGCTGTGACATCTGGAGCCTGGGAGTCCTCCTTTACACTATGCTTGCAGGGTAAGTGCCTCTCTCCGTGGCTTCTTGCTGCCCAGAACCACTCCTTGGCCTGGGTACAGGATGGTAAATGTCGTTCTTGCTCTCATCTCTCCTCAGCTGTACTCCATTTGCAAACGGACCCAGTGACACTCCAGAAGAGATCCTGACTCGAATAGGCGGGGGAAAGTTTTCTGTCAGTGGAGGCAACTGGGACACTGTTTCTGACATGGCCAAGGCACGATGTGGAGTCTGCATTGTATTACAGGGTGGGGTCAGGCAAATATGATGCAGGTTCAGAGCAGGTTGGGAAGGGAGAGTAGAGGGGAGTGGAGAAAGGCAGTAGTGTGGCTTCTGCCCTGTGTGCATCTTCCTCATGAGCAGCTCAGCAGTGTGCCTCTGCCTGCTTTGTTCTAGCTCAGGCTGTGAAAATTTGCATGCAGCAATAACCTCGTGCCTGACTCACACTGGGTTTGTTGCTGTGTTATACCTCCCAGGCCCACTGAAAACATATTTTATACAAAAGGAGCCTGATATCTGAGGTCCTTAAACTTGGCTTCTGAACTGAAATCTCAATTTGGGAACAGGTGGGCGGCATTTTTTCTTTTAAAGTATGAAGTCTTCAGATGTCTGACTTTCCAAATGATTCTCTTAGGATCTGGTATCAAAGATGCTTCATGTAGATCCTCACCAGCGCCTGACAGCCAAGCAGGTCCTGCAGCACCCATGGATAACACAGAAGGACAGCTTACCCCAGAGCCAGCTGAATCACCAGGATGTCCAGCTGGTAAAGGTACAGAGTGGGCTGGGTTCCTTGTCCCTGAGCTCTTTAGAAAGCAGTCATCCTGGTGTGGGCAGAACAGATTGGAAGGTCGTAGAGCTGTGAGCTGGGGAGGCAATGCCAGTGTTTGAGGCAGGAAAGCTTATGAAGGTTCTTTGAAAAACTGACTGCACAGGTCCAGAGAGTGGTGTTGAATGGAGTTAGATCCAGCTGGCAGCAGTCACAGATGGTGTTTCCCAGGGTCTGGTACTGGGGCCAGCCCAGTTTAATATCTTTCATGATGATCTAGATGAGGGGATTGAGTGCACCCTCTGGAATTTTGCAGATGGCACCAAGTTAGGACAAAGTGTAAATCTGCCTGAGGATAGGAAGGCTCTACAGACGGATCTGGACAGGCTCATTGATGGGCTGAGGCCAATGGGATGAAGTTCAGCAAGACTTTGGACACAGTAGCCCCATGCTAATGCTACAGGCTTGGAGCAGCATGGCAGAGAGTTGCAAGGAGGAAAAGGACCTGGGCCAAGTGTCAACCATGAGCCAGCGGAGTGCCCAGGTGGTCAAGAAGGCCAATCTTGGCTGTGTCAGCAGTAGTGCAGCCAGAAGGAGCAGGGGTTGATTGTCCCTCTGTACTTGATGCTGGTGAGGCAGCACCCCGTGCTGTGTTCAGTTTTGGTCCCCCTCTACAGGGAAGACATCAAGGCCCTGGAGCATGTCCAGAGAAGGAAATGGATTTGTGAGGGATCTGGAGCACAGTGCTATGGAGAGCATCTGAGGGAACTGGGATGGTTCTATCTGGAGAAGAGGAGGCTCAGGGAGACCACATCACTCTCTAAAGTTCCCTGAAAGGAAGTTGTAATGAGATGGTGGTCAACCTCTGCTCTCAGGTAGCATAGGTAGGATGAGAGGTGATGGCCTCAAGGTGTTCCAGAAGAGGATCAGATTGAATATTTGGAAAAATGTCAGAAAGAGTGGTAATACATTGGAACAAACTGCCTAGGGAGGTGGTGGAGTCATCATCCCTGAAGGTGTTTGGAAAACATGGAGATGTGGTATTGATGGACACGGTCAGTGGGCATGCTGGGAATGGGCTGGGGTTGGACATGGTGTTCTAGAGGTCTTTTTCAAATCTCAGTGATTCTATCATTCTATGAATGGCATGTCAATGAGGGATAGAGATTTAAAGAAAAACAGCAAGATGGTCCTGGCTTTGTTTATGGCTCCTCTGCTCCCTCCGCTTGTAAAGCATCTCCCGCACCTGAATGATCACTCTTGTGTCTTCTCTCCAAGGGGGCAATGGCTGCCACATACTCTGCACTGAACAGCTCCAAGCCGAGCCCTCAGCTGAAGCCCATCGAGTCTTCCATCCTGGCACAGCGGCGGGTGAAGAAGCTCCCCTCCACCACCCTGTGAGGATGGGGCAGTGTGGGGTGGTTACACCAGACTTTGCACAACTACTGAGGTGTGGCAGGACATAGGGCAGTTGGTGCCTGCCCCTTGAGGACTTGTTCTCAAATCCACGTCAAGGCCAAGTGCCTTCTGCCTGCAGTAGACTGGCTCCTCCTTGTGTGGACTGATCTTTGCTGAGAGAACTTCACTGTAAAACTTTTTTGAAGTGTAAATTGTTGATTTTTAAAGACATCCATCTGTGTATATGAGAACTAGAATGTATAACTGATGTCAAGTGGCACTAAAAAGCAGCTCTGATTCACCCTTTCCCATGTAGGGCCATATATTTGTTGTAGCTATATAATTTCAAAAAGGTAGAGATCATCTAGAGAGAGTCCAGCAGAGGGCCACAAAGATGATTAAGGGCCTGGAGCCCAGAACTGGTTGTGGTATTCCAGACGTGGCCTCTCCAGGACAGAGCAGAGGGGCAGGATCACCTCCCTCGTCCTGCTAGCCACGCTTTTTTTAATTCATCCCAGGTTACCACTGGCCTTGTTTGGCCACCAGGGCACACAGATCTACAGAGCTGTGTCATTTGTCCCGTGACAGGCAAACCAGCAGTACTGTAGCAAGGCTGCATATTGGGCCACCTCCTCTCAGGTGTATTTACACCACTTTGCAGTGGGAAATAATGAGACCTAGTTAGGACAAGGCAGGAATCAACAGGAAAGGTGGCAGGATGTGGGCTGCGGAGGGGAACTCCTTCTCTCAGGGCATTTTAGTGTTAATAGAAACCAACGCTTTGAGTTGAACTGTGCTAGAAGTAAATCCCAGACCCACTCTCACCTGCAGGCCAGCGCTGGAGCTGCCCCAGTGCTGGCAGATCAGAATCGCAAAGGCTATGGGTGCACAAGGGTGTGACTGAAGTCAGCAAGCATCCTTGTGCGAATTTCTGCTACGGGCAAGTTTTGATTATTAGTTCCCAATCAACCAAGTGCTGTTACTTTTTAAATTCCAGTGCTCAATAAAAAAGGACGTGTTGATTTCTGTGTATGAGAGCTGTGGGTATCTGCGTGACCAGGCGGCTCCTTGCTCCCTTTGTGGTTTTCTCTGACAGCATTAAGCCTTTCCCAAAATATAGAGGGATTAATTGCTATCATCTGAATGGAGGTCACATTACTCAGAGTGAAAATGGGGCTCCTTCAACCTGCTGTCCTATAGGTCCATAGGAAAGCTTTGGCAAGCTGAAATCTGGGATCCAGCTTCTAATCACGGAGTCTACCTGGAATTATTCAGCTGTGCCTAGGTACTGTGTTAACCTGCAGCCAAGTGGCCTGGAGATAGCAATGAGCATCTCTCTCTGTGTAAATGCAATTTCTGTGTAGGAAAGGCTGAGCTTTCCCATTTAGGAGCATAAATCAGCAATGTTTTCTGTTGTTGAAGGGCTGACCCAGCTGAGAGACTGTTTTCCTTCTTCCCACTGTGTGAAGCAGCCATGCCTTCCTGTTAATGATGTGGTTCTGACCTGTCAAATTAAATGGAGCATAAATAAATGCATTTTGGCCTGGTAACTGTTCCCACCAAGAGTTCTTGGGCTGTTTGGAAACTGAAGTCTGGTAACTCTCTAAGAAATCATCTTTTTTCCTTAGTGAAATGCAGCACAGCTCCATGCACCCTCTTTGTATCAGTTTATGCAGTTCTAACTTCTTCCTGCAGATTTGCCACCAGTCACTGACTGGCTGGGATGAGCCCAGGATGGGTTGGCCTCAGGGTGCCACCAGCCCCCAGCTGGGCTTCAGGATGCTTTGGGATTGTGGGCACACGCCAGGATGTGGGGCATGTGCTGTGCTTTCATGTAACATTCAACAATGTAATCCCCCTTTGAAAGCAAAGACAACATTTTAAACATATCAACGTCTTTTTCAAGTACGGGGGGAGGCAATGAATAAAACCTTCATTCATCTATGGAAGCTGGAGGTCTACTGCCACTCCATTTTCTTGCTCTGGTTATTAACACATCAAGCTGTCTCACCACTCAGCGCAGCTCACTTGCTGCCTTTCTCCTTTGTGCGGTGCCGGAACACCTGCCATTAATACTAATTCTGCTCTGGAGAGAAACTCCCTTTCAGATATGCTTGTCTGAAAATAAATTGACATGTAAAAGGTCTCCTTTGTCAGGAAGTGCTTGTAAAATGCTGGAGTAAGTAGCCGATCGCTTACAAAAGGAGCCACTGACTCTTTAAATGATGCGTGTGAAGGGGGTTATAAATGTTAAATATGGGGGTGATGTTGTAAATGGGCCAGCAACTCGAGAAGGGTCACATAGCTGCATTCTCTGTTTAGTATTAGACTTTAAGAATTGTGGCATTTGGTTTTTTTTTTTTTCATCTGAATCTGTAGCAATAGAAGCACTGCACTGACTATGGGTGAAGCCACTTAGAACCCATTTGGAGTAAACTCTTTTTGTTTTTGAAGAAGCACTGTGCAACAAAAACTGAGAGCATTGGTGATGAGAACTTTGATTTGGACATTTAATGAGGTCCAAGGTGCTCTTGTTTTTCCTGGGACAAAAATTGGTATTGCTTTCAGTTAGGAAGCAGCAAAAGAATCCTTGGTTGGAGCATCTGTTCCATCACATAGCAGCAGCGTGAGACAGTAAGAGGTAAATACTGGTATTTTTGAAAAAATAAAGGTTTTCTTTGAGTTCCCCACACCCTGCAGAGCCTGTGTCTCTGTCTTAAAAAAAATCTGTAAGTTCTTGTAAGGTCCCTTCCAACTCAAACAGTTTTATGATTCTATGATTCTTTGTGTCAGGTTTGGCAGTGGGAGAATGCTGGGGTCTGGCTCTCAGCTGCTGCTCACTGGTCCCTGAGTCCCTAAGAAATCATTCACTTCATAATTAAGAACAAGCTGAAATATGTTTGGGGCTGAAGGAACAAAAGTGGAATGTGCCAATTACACCAACCCTTCTAGATGAGCTGGCTTATCAAGAGAGCACAGACTCTGTGTGATGGTATCTCCAATGCTGTCTTATTTTTAAACAGCAGATGGTGTTAGAAACCTGTAGCAGGTTTCTAGGTTTCTAACGTCTTTGGTGTGATGGGAAAGATCAGCAGTGGCAGCGCTTTCTCATTTCCCAAGATGATAACTGAATGCTGCCCATCGGCAGGGAGATTTATTGCAGAGGGAAAAACTTTGCAATCACACATGTTCATATGGAAGAAAGCAATTCTAGTTGACATTCTGGTTATAATAAAAGGAGCTTGGTAATGTTCTTCATGATGCTCTGTTAGCACCTGTAGAAGAAAGCTGCAGGAGTGTGCTGTGCTCACTGTGTGCTTCAAACCCTGCTCCAGTCTTCTATTGCCTATTGCTTTCCTGTATATGATAATAGCGCTTCACAAGCTTAAAGTGTTTTATAAACATTTAATTACTGTTGCATTTGACTCAAAGCCAGGAATCTCTCATTCATCTGCATCTTGCAAGGTCTGTGAAAATGATATTCAAATTATGGAATTACAACAAGGGCTGAGTTCAGACTTCACTTACAGGAGCCTCTGCCAGCACAGATTTGTGAGCATCATTTCCAGAGCTGCAAGGCAAATTCCTTCCTCCTCTGCCTGAAGTCATCAGAGAATGATTTTGTTAATGATTATTTGCTAAATGTCACTCTCTTCCTGCTCACTACTCTACTAGGGCTTCTCCACTCCAATTTCTACAGGAGACCCTGAGTGCTCCATACCTGCGGGTGCCCTCTGTTCTCTGCATGGCACAGGTAAGATTTTTCCAGAAAATGGCCAAAAGTGTTTGTTTCCATCAGAACAATGCCCTGGGTGAGGATGTCCATGGGCACATTCTGGTTTCCTGCATGGAGTGCAGTGGCGGTGCCTCCTCAGCTTCCGTGCCTCATCCCTCTGCAAAGCACAGATTTCAATAATTTGGAAAGGCGTGAATTCATATTTGAAGGGTCTCCTCGAGGAGAAAGGATACTCCCTGATAAATCAGAGGGGGTATACCCAGTCCGGCAGTCCCCAGATGTAGAAAAAGAAACAAACAGAATTTAAAATTACTTTACCATCATTCAGCAGGGCCTTATGTGCAACTTGCATGAAACAAAAACACTTTTTGTGCAACACGTACAGTAAAAGACATTTTTGAGAGTTCTTTGGGGATTGTTTGTAGTTTTTTTAGGAACAATCCCATAAACTCTACCACAGCTCTACCACTGCCTGAGATGTTTACAGGGCACAGCAGGACCCCAGGGTGCATTCCAGCCCTTTCTCACCCAGGACACCTGCTCCATCCCTCCCAGCTGTCTGCCTGCCTCATTTATGTCAATTAGGGATTTAATGCTGCCTGATTTAATTGGCCTGACTTTCCCCTCTTGTAGCAGCCCCATGGGCTGGGATGAGCACATTCTGGCTGGGACTACACAGAGCACAATGACCTGCTTGTTGCCATTGGCTGCTGTGGTAAGGTTGCTGACTTCCTGCAGTGCTGGGATTCACGTGATGAATGTCACTGCGGTAATTCTGAGGGTTTGGGGAACCTGTGCAGGCTAAGCCCCCTAAGCTGGCATCCCCCCATCAAAATTTCCATCCTCTGTAAATGGAGGTCTCCAAGAGCTGTGTTTTGGGCCTTTATGGGCAGAGCCAGCCTGACTACATTTCCCCTTCAGGAAGCAGAGCAGCCAGAGTGAAGCTCCTTTGCCATTCTTCCAACCACGGAATTACAGGAGCAGAACTGAGCTCCTGCCTCCCTCAGCTCCTTCCTTGTGTTTGCCTGATGAGTTATGAGGCCTTTCTTCATCTCTCAGCAGAAATGCGGGTTCCCCAAGCAGCCAGTCCACAGAGGCATAAATATTAAACAGCAACAGTACCATCTAGTGACTCCGACTTATGGAGCATCTTCTACAAAGGGGATGAAGAGATCTGTGGGCTGAGGAGCCCAGGAGTGGTCATAGCCTTGCATGTGTCATATCTCTGGGTTCATTTGGGTTTGGAAAACCATCTGGGCAGCAAAGCAAAGCAACACTTCCCTGGGAGACGATCCCCGCTTTGGCCTCTTGACTCCCCGCTGAACCCAGCCTGACCCACGCTCCCTCTGCTGGGAATGAACCAATTTACTTAATGTGTTCACAACTTCACCCGCAAGCACAGCTGCAAATCCAGGCAGATGCATGAGATGGAAATTTGAGCTGCAGCTCAAATTTTTGGTCCTGATGAACCAGTTCTGATGGGCCAGGAGTGAAATCTGGAACTGGACACACAAAATAAATAGACACAGTTCCATTACTGCATCGAAACCAGGCCTAAAATCAAGCATAAAGGGCACATGAGCTCAAAAGACTCACTCCAAGCAGATCTGAAATTACATATTCTCCTTCACAGCTGAAGGGAGGAAATCAAATTAGAGCATTTCTCCATCAGAGCACATTAGTCTCTGTGCAGCTTGTTATGCTTCACCAGCGCTGTGTGAGCACTGGAGCTCTCCCTGCACACTGCTACACATCCGCGGCATTGCCACGTTGGCAGAGGCTCTGGGATTCTTTGCAACATGTGCGCGTTGCCTCCTTCCCACTCAAAGAGACAGTTATTGCATGCACAAAAATGCAGTGTTGCTGAACTTAAATGCTAAGACACGATGGCAAGTCCTAAATGCCATTGGAATTTGTGTAAGAAATTGTTTTGCCATCTAATCTACTGTGTCCCCTCTTTGCTATCAGGGGCGCAGTGCTGCCCTACGTCCACTCGCTCGTGGGCTGACGGGCGCCTGACAATTTTCTGGTTTCAAATTAAATAGAAAACTAAATTAGCAAATTAATTGTTTGCTGTGTTTTTCGTTGGTCCCCATCAGCTGCCTGAGCCAATCCCATTCCCTGCACAGCAGTCCTGAGCAGGAGGTGGAGTTCCGCTCCGGTCCTGCTATCTACCAAGTGTCAGTCATGTTAATTTTAAATTACTTTTGTACAGCTTGGTGTCAAAACGATTAAAGCATGAAAAGAAAAAACTGAACTAGAGAGAGAGAACAGGGGGGTGAGAGAGAATGAATAATTTACCTTGCATTTACAGCAAGGACATTTATATTTCTTTAACTCCTCAACTCTGAGAAGCTGAAACTTTATATTTCCTTGGCTGTGACCTGCACAGCACTGCTGTGCTCTGGATCCTTGCTATCTGCAATAACCATTTGCAGCACAAAGGTGTACCATGATCTGAGTTTGTCCCAGGCAAGGTTTGCTCAGCTCTGCACTCACGATTCATTGTCATTCCCTGTACAAAAGCCACCCACTCACCTGCAGACCTGTTCCCTTACTGCTCTGCACTCAGCTGGGCTCACCCCATAACCGGTACATGCTGTGCTACCACAACACAGCTCTGTGCCACATGGTGCACTCTCCAGTGAGGAGCCGGGGAAGAGGAAAGGGCCTCAGCTGCAGCAAATGGGAGCAAACAACACCACCTCCTTTTGACTCCCCCAGATTTGTGCTGTCTACGCTCAGAGCACGGAAATTGTGTGGTTTTGCACATTTTAGGAGCTGTGACTGGGCTGCAGTGTTGCATGGGATTTCACTTAAGCATGCAGACACGAAAATGTTTCTTTCATTAATAGTGGGATTCCCTTCCCATGCTAATGTTGCTTCAGCTGCTGACTCACAAATAAATCATTTAACTGTCTTTCCCATTTGGGAAGCTCCTTTAATTCCCCTCATCCTCTGCCAGAGGCCTAGCAGGAGGCTTGAGAGCTGACGAGCAGAGCTTCCTGCTCAGTGGTTCAGTGACGTCACCCAGCCGTGTTCCAGGGGAGCACAGTGATCGCTGTACCCGCAGCTTCCCCTGCCCAACGCACTCAGCGTGGGAGCAGCAGCCTTCTGCTTTGCTGGATGCTGCCAGTTCGGGTCCAGAGCGATCTCTGCTCACCCATAAAAATGTAAGCCTGAACATTAGGAATACAGGTATGAAAATTATACCTGACTCAGTAATTATTTAAAGTTAAGCACAAGCCTCAACCAGGTTATCTTTTCCTTTTTTTTTTTTTTTTACTTAATCAAGTGCTTCTGTGATTCTACCTAGTGCTGAAAACTAACATGATAGCAGGAGAGGGATTCATATCACATCTATTATCAACAGTGCTTTTACATCACTTACTCGTAAGCAAAGTCTTTACCTCTCAGCTGTGAAACAGTTCCAAACCCTAAGCTGTCTGCTGGCCAGGCAGTCAGCATCATTAATTGAACAAACTTCAGCCAGAATCATTGGTTTATACTCAATGACAGAGGCTGAGCCTTTGCCAGCAGCACCTTCCCACTGCATGGGCATGCTGTTGGGCTACAGGCATGAGTGGCTTCATGAAACAGCCCTCAGGAACTACCAGAACCACTCAGGCCCCAAATATTAGCATGGTCCGTACTGTTTCTATAAAAACAAAAAGAGAAGAAATAACTTACAACAGAGCACAGAAAAAGAAGATGTTTAGAATAAAGCATTTTTCCTTGATTAAGAGCTCACAAAATCCAGGAGATGTGGGTCTTATTTTTCCCTTTCCCAATACTTCTACTTATTCAGTTGGACACTACAAATTTCTGTACTTCATTTTAATGTGTTTGGGTTTTTTAGGCTTTTGATAATCCTCCCATGATAATTTAAAGTACCTACCAAGCAACGCAAAGCTTTTCAGTCCAGACCTCTCAATCAATTCTTTGTTAGCAGACTTTATTCCCATGAAGTATCTAGGAAGATTTACTCTAATGGGACACGTAAACAAAGTGACATTTTCCTACCTCCTGCTAGCTAAACAGAGAATGGCAATTTCTCAAACATGACCAGCACCAGAATTTGGTGTGCTATTTGCTTTTCAGCAGTGGCTATTAGCCTTCCCCAGGACCTGCTTTTTTTACTGAAGGGCAAAAGGATCCGGAAACAATTGATTCTCAGAAAAAGGTTTTTTGGAGGAATTTGGTTTTAATTTGCTGACTTGCTCCAAGAAAGCAGCCTGTGTGCAAATCCAAAGATCTGCTGATGAATAATCAGCAAGCTTTTGTGTTTTAATATTTTGGTGGTAGAAGCAGTACGAGTCTGACAGAAGAAACACAGATATCTACAAAACATTCTCAACTGAGTAGAGTACAAAGACCAAAATAATGAAAGCATCACAAAGAATGCAACCAGAAGCTAGATGCTAAGAGGGACCTGAGGCCTAAAGCAAAGAACAGATCATCTGTAATCAGTCAGGACTAGAGAAGCTCGGAGTCATTGGACATCCTCTTTTTGTCCTAAAGATTCCCAAGACTAGGATACCCATCTCCCTGCACCATGCAGGTTGAGGCTGACCAATGAACAAGACAGAATCACAGAATCACAGAATTGCCAGGGTTGGAAGGGACCTCAAGGATCATGAATCTCCAACCCCCCTGCCACGTGCAGGGCCACCAACCATTCCACCTAATGCTAGACCAGACTGCCCAGGGCCCCATCCAATCTGGCTTTGAACACCTCCAGGGACGGGGCATCCACAACCTCCCTGGGCAGCCTGTTCCAGTACCTCACCACTCTCTCCGTAAAGAATTTCCCCCTGACATCCAACCTATATCTCCCTTCCCTCAGCTTAAAACCATTTCCCCTTGTCCTGCTGTCACTCACCCTTTCAAAGAGTTGATTCCCCTCCTCTTTGTAGGCTCCCTTTAGGTACTGAAAGGCTGCAATGAGGTCACCCCGCAGCCTTCTCTTCTCCAGGCTGAACAAGACTTCATGAGACGCACAGGTCAGGGACATAAGGTTGAAAACCCTTCACTCTAGATTTACATTTGGATTTTATGTTTGTAAATGAAGCCACATACAAATTTTAGGAACTGCGATAAGGAAATGGAAGCTCATGAAAGGTGTGGGGCATTGGGAATCAGGATATTTCTATGGAAATGCTTGATGGTTAACAGGATTTACGGGCCCTACTTGCTGTCATTAATCCTTTTCTCCCACATCATTCCATTACACATCAGTTTTCCTGAGTGCAGCCCCAGTGCTGCTGGAGCCCACGGGTTCAGTGCAGGAATGGTTCTGATGTCTGAGTGACCCACAGCCCCGTGTCAAGGCAGAGCAGGAAGAGGAGAATAATATCATTAAGGTCAGTATCATTAAGATCATCAAGTCCAGCCACCAACCAATGCCTGTGACCACTCAAGACAATGTCACTCAGTGCCACATCCACCCTTTTCATGAACACCTCTATGGATGATGACTCCACCACACAGAATCACAGAATGGCCAGGGTTGGAAGGGACCTCAAGGATCATGAATCTCCAACCTCCTTGCCACAGACAGGGCCACCAACTTCCACATTTAATACTAGACCAGGCACCACCTCCCCAGGCAGCCTGTTCCAATGTATTACCATTCTTACCATTCTTTCTGAAAATATTTTTTTTTCTAATATCCAAACTGAACCTCTCCTGATGCAACTTAAGACCATTACCTCACGTCCTATTGCTGTTATCTGGGAAAACAGGCTGACACCCCCTTCGCCACAACCTCCCTTCAGGTAGCCGTAGAATGATGCAGTCTCCCCTGAGCCTCCTCTTCCCCAGATGGAACCACCCCATATTCCTCAGCCACTTCCCATGGCACCAGAGCCCTCACAGCTCCGTTCCTTTCTCTGGATGCACTCCAGGGCCTCAATGTCTTTCTTGTAGTGAACGGCCCAGCACTGAGCACAGCACTGAGGTGCAGCCAGTGCCATACAGAGGGATGGGCACCTCCTGTTCCTGCTGGCTGTGCTGCTGCTGACACAGCCAGGATGTCGTTGGGCTCCTCATCCCCCTGGGCACCCTGCTGGCTCATGTTCAGCAGTGTTACCAGGACCCCCGGATCTTTTTCCTCCTTGCAACTCTCAGCCACTCTGCCCCACACCTGCAGCACCGCGTGCGGCTGTTGTGGCCGAAGTGCAGGACCTGACACTTGCGCTTGTTCAAGCTCATCCCACTGGCCTCAGCTCAGCGATCGGCCTGCCCAGGTCCTTCCCCAGGACTCTCTCCCCACTCGTTTGTCTCCTGTTTTCCCACACGGCAGCCAGAGGGCAGCAGAGGGAGGGATTTCAATTTTTTTTTTCTTTTTTTTTTTTGTTCTCAGCCCTCTGCAGCCGGAGCTTCGCAGCCCGAGCCCGACCGCGCCGGGCGCTCCCGTCCCCGTGTTTCCCTTTACAAACCCCGCTCCCCTCCCCCCGAGCGGTAACTCTACGGCCTCGGGAAGGGCTCTCTGAGAGGCTCTCCCTCATGGCGGGGCTCCGTGCGTAATGAGGGGAAAAGGGCCCCCTTGACGGTAGAGGAAGGTGTTTGAGGAGTTCGTCCCTCGCTTTCCACAAAGGGAAATGGGGCTGGGGGCCGCCCGGGCTCCGTCCGCGCCTCACGGGGGCGGCGGTGAGGAGGGAGCGCCCCCCCCGCCCGCAGCCGGCCTGGGACTCTTTCTCTGCCGCTTCCCCCCCCCCTCCTCCTGAGCGGGAGTTTCCAGGAAGCGCTGAGGGGAGCCGCAGCACCGCTCAGCTCTCGCACAGCGCGCCCCTTGCGCCGAAGCCGTGGCAGGAACGCAAAGTAGTCCCGGCACCTCTCTGCTCTCAACCGCTATAAAGCGCCGTCCCGCTCTCCTCTCGCAGGAGATTATTGCAGAAGCGAGGGGAGAGAAGCGTTTTTCCTTTCTTCTCATCCCGTGGATTTGCGCGGAAAAAGTGAGGAAGTGGAGGGGGGGGGGGGGGAAGGGAAATTAGAAAAAAAAGCGCCGGCTGCGG
This sequence comes from Phasianus colchicus, assembly GCF_987193195.1. Lineage (NCBI taxonomy): Eukaryota > Metazoa > Chordata > Aves > Galliformes > Phasianidae > Phasianus > Phasianus colchicus. The sequence goes on along the minus strand of NC_143459.1, from coordinate 1,035,994 downwards.
CGGAGGGATACGCGGGAGCGGAGGAGTGAGGCGGCGCAGGGCGCTGTGCGCGAGGGAGGGGTGAGCGGGAAAACGCGGCGCGGAGCCGGGAACTGCGCCCCCACCCCCTGCCGCGGGGGGAGCGGCGCTGAGGGGGGGTTGCCGCCTCCCCCTCCTCAGGCGGACGGGAGCGGGGCGGCCGCAAAAGGCGAAGTTTGGGGAAAAGTTTTCCCCCGCCCCGAGGTGGAGGGCCTGGGGTCGCGGCTCGGCGCCGCCCGACGGGACGCGGCCCGTGGCGGCAGGTGAGCGGCCCCGGAGCCGTCCTCCTCCTGCTCCTCCACCTCCTCCTCCTCCCCCCCCACCTCGGCCCGGCCCGCCGCCCCGTGTGCGAGGAGCCCCGCTTCTGTCGGCGCTCGCAGCCCCGCCCGCCCCGCCGTTGGGTCCCGTCCCGCCGCGACTCGCTGGACGGTGCGAGGGAAGTTCGGCCCGGAACGCCCCGCTGTCGGTTTGGCCCGGCGCCCCGCCGAGCTCCGCGCCGCCCCGTTGGCGCTCCCCAGCCCCGCGCAGAGCGGACAAAAACCGAGCGAAAGCCCCGCGCGGCCCCGCCGGGCGCAGAGCGGCACAACAAGGGCTGCGCCGATCGCCAGGCCTCGCGCCGCTCTCCCCACCCCCTCCGCAGCCCCATCCCCCACTGCAGCTCCCACAGCCGCCTCTCCCTCCCATTAACGCTGAAAGGGGAGGACGGCGGCGCTGATGGGTTTTTCTCAGGCTGACTCTGTTTTCTCCCCCTACCAACCGCTACCAGCTCACAGCCCTGCAGAAGTGCAGAGCACGCATCTGGCTCTGCGAGCGCATCGACCGAATGCACCCTTTCCTCTGAGCCGATTCCCCTTGTTTTGCTTATTCATTATGAGGGCTTGGCAGTGTGCTTTTTATAAACGTGTAATCTCTCGTTTTAGAAGCATCTGCGCTTTAAGAATAAGGTTTTGTCTTCTATTGTCGCTCTTGATAATAATCTCTTGAAGTGCTCCATTTTTGTCCTTAAAGTTCTATTTTATTACCTTCTGTGAATCAGTGAAGGTCAGTTTAACCCTTCACGTATGAAAATAGGCAGTCACTGTACAAAAGGGTTGCTTTATTTTTCATTGATTTATGTTTATGATCATATTTCATTTGGTGAGAGTTGGTTTTTTTTTTTCCTCCCAGATAAGTCCTGATGCATGCTGGAAGAAGTGTGTGCTTCAGCACTGATTAAAGTCATGTATGAGTTAATGAGAAGCTTGCAGAGTATGTGAAGCAAGAGAAAATCTTTAACCAGCTCTGCTGTTCCCTCTACATAGCACAAACTTGTAAGCTGTAACCAGAAGGTGGATTGGATGTGTGAAATGCTGCAGTAGGAGACTCTTGTAATTGCATCACAGGTGGATGCTCACTCAATTAATGTATTGTAAAAACGCTAACATAAAAGTTGGGGGGTTGTTTTTTTTGTTTGTTTTTCTCAAATTTCTGTAAGATGGTGTATTTCAAAATATATTCAAATCCTTGAATGAAGGATGCTACAAACCTACAAAGTAGTATTTTCTGGCTTGGTTTTTCATTTTAAACAATGCCTTTGTTTGTTGGGATGTTGTTCTGTTGCTTTTTTTTTTTTTCTTCCTATGCTAGCTGCTTCCTGGATGAATAAATTGGTAATACATAAGAGACTCTCAGGTGGTGGATGAACACAGTGCTGTAATATCAACATTCTAGTTGTGGGACTTCTAATTTAAGAAACACATTGCCAGAAGAAATAAAATCAAGGCTGAATCTTGCTTGCATTTAGGTCCAAATGTAAGATCCCCTTTCTAAGCAGTCCCCAATGAACACAGAGGGTAATTAAGTAAAAATAAAACCTTTCACTTCAGCCCTCTCCATCGTTTTTAATGTAAGCAAGAAAATGCAACTGTTTTCATTATGTGTTCTGATATTTCTTAATTTTGTACTGCATCTTCAATCCTCCAGAGGCTTATAATTGGTGTGATTTGGGGGTATTTCTAGACAATACTTTTAAGGAAATCATCTCACTGTGTCCCAAAAGGAGCTACTGAGCAGTCATTCTTTAAAAAAAAAAAAAAAGACTGAATTTCCACAGCTTTGTCTTCTACCCCCCCACCCCACCCCCTCCTTTTTATTCCCCCCAATGGAATTTTTGTATTTAATTGTTGAATTCTTCTTTCCTTAGATTAAGTTAAATATTTATTGGTATCAGTTGGGTTTTTTATTATTATTATTTTTTTTTTTTAAAGAGCCTTATTGCTGAGTAGTCTCTTCATACTGCATTGAGGATATGACATAGAAAGGGACTGAAGGAGAGTTGTTTTTATGCTGGGAAAGTTAGTGCTGTTTTTGGAAAAAAAATATTGTAGAAAATGGAAATTAAAAATACATTTTATGCTGGTGGGAACTTTGTAATGAAGCTAAGAGAGGATTTGAGGTCTCAGAAAAGCAATTATTACAAGAGAAAAAGCAGGACTTTATCATCCATTTGTAAAAGTTCTCCTGCTGAATATCCTTTTGGGGAACTGAAATTTGGCTCGTCTGTTTATGAACATCTGTTGAATGTAATTTTAAAAAGGCACAGATTATAATCTTAGTTTCTGTTGTCTGTTTAAGCTGGAATTGACAAAACAAAGTACGATGCAATGCCTTTTTTTTTTTTTTTAAATAGTGAGCTGCATGAATCTTCTATAGTCTGCAGTACAGATTACCTGGCTGTGTATGTTTATTCTGTACATTTTTCTCTTTGGCTTATGACATAACAGATGTGTGGCCTCCATCCCCGTCTGTAGTTGGTTAACTCCATTACTTTCCCAGTGAGCTTTCAAATTTTGTGGGGCTTTTTTTGTTTCTTTGTACCAGGAGCCTTTGGGATGCCTGTGTTGTCTCTGATGTTTTTGTACAAGGAATAGAGTGATGTATTTGAGGGGAAATTTTGAGAAATGTTGGGTATTCCCAGAACTGTTGCCATTCACTCAGTTTAGCTTTGCATCCTTCCCACCTGTCTTTGACTACATTTCAGTAAATGCAATCACTTGGTGTCCACTGTCTCTAGATAGTACTACTTCAGCATCTATTTCTGCAGTGTTTGTGACCTCCTGTTATTCAGGGAGGTCTTCGCTGTAATTTTCCCTCCTATTATTTTGCTTCTTTTGCAGCCTGATGTTTTTGCTGTTGTTTTATATTCCCAGCAAGCACCTTGTGAATGCTTCAGCTCAAAATTTAGGTCATCTCTGATAGAAGAAAGAAGAGGAAACCTAAAAAGTAAAAATAAGATTTCAGTGCTTTAAAAAATGCTGTTCTTTTTTTGGGGGGGAGGGAGGGAAAGAAAAACATACGAACTCTTCTGTGTTTTATGTTCTGTGTGGACCGGGGAGAATGGAGGGTGCCTTTGTTTGATTTCAGGAGGAGAGCTGTGTTATCTTCATGTGACCGTGGTTTCTTTACCCATGTGCTTTCCTGATCTTTTTCATTTTCACACCTGCCTTGAGCTTTAATCACTCAAATTATTCATAGACTTGCCCTGGAAAAAGAAGAGGCTGACCTCTTCCCATCTGGAGTAGATGGATTTACTATCAATAATTGTAAATGGACTCGGATGACTTAATGGTTTTTATGCTTAAATTTTTTAATTCTGTGATTTCATTTCTTTTTAAGGATTCTGCCCACAGTCTTCCCTGAACTGATAGATCTCTATGGTATAACTTTAAGTTATTTCTTGCAAATTATATCTTAACACTGGACTCACATCTGCAATGTGCTGATGATCCCCCGTTGACTGCTGAGTTGTCAAAGAACGCTTCGTTTGCACAGGACCAGGCCTGGAAGTTGCAGTTGTCTTTTTTTTTTTTTTTCCCTGTAATTATATACAATGTCTTTCGTTACAAAGAACCTGAAGACAATTTATGAAATCAGCAGCCACAAAAGTAATGCAGTGCCCGTTGGGGGTTATGTATTCACATTGATTACAATTTAACAATCCCTCAGCCTGGGGATATCTGAGAGGACTTACAGCCAACTGCTTTTCAATCCGTGCGTGTTGCTATAAGCAGCAAGCTGGAATTGATAGATATCTTCGCTCTCGCCAGCAACTATTGGTTCTCTGTTACTTCAGTAGCTTAATTTAAATTATTAAGAAACTTGTGAGTCTGTTTTGTTTTTCTACTCTTCCTAGCACCAAAGTTTCATCTGGCCTAGATGTATAATGAATACTTTGATTGTGATTTAGTACAGTTTCCTCCATTAACTCAAGAAAGATTTCTTTTCTGTATTGTTTTTCTTTCAGACGGAGAGAAGACTTGCATAGCTGGAATTCACCTGGACAAATTGAACTTGGGACATAATAAGATGCAAAATGAGAACACTTGTGATTTAGACTTGAAGTTTTGTGTTGTTCTGCTATAGAATTGTACTTGGTAAAAGTCAACCAGAGGGAACCGCCTGTAATCAAACACATCTTGATGGTGGAGGGAGCACCACAAGGTGACTTCAGTGACCTCAGCTTTGGGGCTGTGTATTTAGATAGCCATCCCATATTTCCTCAGTGCTGTCTTTTGCGTACTGTGCTGTTGTTCTCTCTGTTTTGCTCTTTCTGATACTTAGAATGCAATGATTTGGGTTTTTTCCACAAGCAGATGACACTTTGCTGTATCCTCAGTGTCCTCCCATGGTTCCCTGTATGAGATAGGTTACATTCTGACACTGATGCTGTATTCTCTGCAGTTACATGGAAGGACCACTTCAGAAATCAGCAGCTCTCTAGCTTTCTAGGTTTTAGCCTACCAACCTCTTTCCAATTCCAGAGACTTGTCAAGCAAACTGCACCATTGTCAGTCTACTGTCACTGTCCCTCTCATTGTAGTTTCTGGCTTTTCTGCTGGAGGTGGGAACTTATAAAGGCACCTTTAGGGTGATGGATGTTATACGTGGGTACAGATAGCAGTATTTTTGGTACAAATAAGGAAAGAAAATGCTCTCCAACTTCTGAATGTAGATGCAAAATAAGAGAATCACAGAATGGCCTGAGTTGGAAGGGACCTCAAGGATCATGAATCTCCTACCCCCGCAGGCAGGGCGAACAGAACCATGCAGGTTCTTTGTTAATGTTGGGTCATTTGTTTCTTCTACCCTCTGCCTCACACGTTTGATAGGTTATTAATTGAAATTAGTTCAGCCAACTCCATGAATTAGTGATGTATTTCATAGGCCTGTCTCTGGCCAGAACAAATCTTGCAAGGAGAAGAAACGACTTTTATTTTTTTCTAATTTCTAACAACAAGGGGATTGAGTGCACCTTCAGTAGATTTTCAGGTGACACTAAGTTGGGAGGGAGTGTTGATCTGCCAGAAGGGAGAAAGGCACTTGATAGACTGGATTGGTGGGCCAAGGTTAACTATATGAGTTTCAGTAGGGCCAAGTGTTAGGTCCTGCGTTTTGGTCACCACAACCCCAAGCAACCCTACGGGCTTGGGAAGGAATGGCTGGAAAGCTGCCTGATGGAAAGGGACCTTGGTGTACTGATGGACAGTCAGCTGAATATGAGCCAGCAGTGTGCCCGGGCAGCCAAGAAGGCCAGTGGCATCCTGGCTTGGATCAGGAATGGTGTGCTGAGCAGGACTGGAAGTCATCCTGCCCCTGTACTCGGCACTGGTGAGGCCTCACCTCGAGTGCTGTGTTCAGTTTTGGGCACCTCAGTACAGAAAAGACATGGAGGTGCTGGAGCAGGTCCAAAGAAGGGCGACAAGGCTTGAGAAGGGCTTGGAGAATATGGCCTATGAGGAGAGACTGAAGGAACTGGGGCTGTTCAGTCTGGGGAAAAGGAGGCTGAGGGGAGACCTTACTGCTCTCTTCCAGTATCTGAGAGCTGCTTACAGTGAGAGCGGGGTTGGTCTCTTCTCACTGGTACAGGATGAGGGGAAATGGCCTCAAGTTGCACCAGGGTAAGTTTAGGTTGGATATCAGGAAACTCTTCTTTACAGAAAGGGTTGTTAAGCACTGGAATAGGCTGCCCAGGGAGGTGGTTGAGTCAGCATCCCTGGACGTGTTTAAAAACTGTTTGGATGTGGTGCTCAGGGACATGATTTAGTGGAGGGTTGTTAGGGCAATAGGTCATGGTTGGACTCAATGATTTTTAAGGTCTTTTCCAACCTGAATTATTCTATGGTTCCAGGGGTAAACTCAGAAATATACACATCTGTTATCAAACTGTTTGAGATATACGTAGGTCTCTTTGAAAGTAATTCCTCCTTACTATTTCCATGGAAACAACAACAGATACAAAGAGCACAATAACTCTATTTGATAGAGCAAGATCTTAGCTGCAAAACACTCTTTTTCAACATAGTCACCGCTGTTAGCTTTGCGTTTTCACAATGAAGAAGAGCCTGCGTGCCACACTCATCGAAATCTGTGCTGGTGGAGGTGATCTGCTGCCAGCACTGCTGAGACGCAGCACCCACTGCCTCACTGTGCTGACATCTACGTTCAACAAATGTCAATGAACTTCATGCTGTTTTTTTCCACGTGGAGGAATTCAGTTCCTTTGCTTCATACGCGTGTCCATGTCAGATGCTCATCTGTCAGTGTGCCCCTCTGCTGCCGTCTGCCACATGGCAACAAAATATAGTGGACTATCGGCAGGAAGGTTCAACTACTGCCATGCCACCAACACCTGCCTGTGGCACTGTGAGCCAGTGTACTATAGGAAGCATTACCTTTGGAACAGCTCTGGTAATTGTTTAGCACCATTATAATTTTCCATCTACCCCTCCAACAATTGCAGTTGCAAATTAAGCCCTTTTCTCAAGCATGTGTCTCTTCACTCATGTGTGTCCTCTACATTAAGGCATTATTTGGTGGCTTCCGTTTAACTATGTTATCCTGTTAGTGATAACACCTCTGTTCTTATCAAAAGATTGGAAAGGTATTCCTGGTCTTTGTTCAGCTCTGCTACAATGCGCAGATATGTCATAATTTACTCTTTAATTTATCAGGCTACATCCTAGAAAACAGAGAGAGAAAACTGTGCAGCCGCTATAACTGATGTGGCTTGGAGTGCAGGTTGTGTCTCAAAGGATGCTCGTGTGCAGACTGCATCTCTTCCTAATCCCATAGTAACGTTGCAGCTAATTCTGATGGTTTCAGCTCTTCTGATGAGTTGCCACGCTGCTTTTTGTTTGGTCTTTTTTTCTGAGTTTAAACAGTACATCTTGTATTTGTTCAACATAAGGTTACTTTTTACTTTGAGTGCTTTTGTAATGTCTCCATTACTTATGGGAGCTGAGGGTGCTCTTTTTGATTCAGAGTGTTTGATGAATATATTTGTAGGCACCTGCAAACTTTGTCCTTGCTTCATCTACTCATTCCGTGTTTACTTTAAGATAAAACTATCTTCACTCCCCTAGATACGATAGGTCTTTCCTTCAGCTATAGTCGAGCTTCCTGTTGGTGTTGTTATTTCTGAGTAAGGAAAGTCTGATATCTTTCAGTTCAGTTGTTGCTTCATCTCCTCTGCTCTCCCATGGGGTCTTACATGTGCTTTCAGTTCTGCCTTACATTTTTGATTTTGTGATGTTCCCTACTATTTACATTTCCTCACATATATCCTCTTCATACCATCTGCTACTTTATGTCTTGCTCATCTCTGAATTTGGTAACCATGCTGCATGCAACAACATGCTACCTTATTTTCTTCAAATTTAGTAAAAAAGGTTTTAAAAGAACAAAGCAAATTAGCATTCACCATTTCTATCTGGACATCTTAACTGATGAAGGACCAATTCAGTGAAGGCCTTCAAATCCTCAAGATGAATAAATTTATAGCTGAGATTTTGTATGTTGTTTATGCAAAAGGCATATTATCCAATTCGCCACAGAGGTTTCACTACTGACAAAAATTAAGTTATTGTAGAATGCTTCCCTATCAATTCTTTTCTTTAGAATGCAGTAATTCTACTAAGTAGTGTTTACTTCAGAGTCGGTGTGTGGCTGTGCCTTGTTAGATAAAAGCTGCGGTACTAAAACTGTTTTACTGAACTTAGCTCCTGACCTACCTTCTAAGGCCACGTCTACAAAGGGACGATACATCAATGAGTCCGTCTGATCTAATTACAGCTATTTAACTATGTTGAGCACAAGTACATCCACCTCACTTTGTTATGCTGATTTCAAGTATTTTCACTGTTGATCGTGTGCACACCATCCTCTTCTGTATCAGTACCTCTCCAAATACTCTGTGCTGTTATCCCATGGAGTGCTATTCTGCTTCTCAGCTGTATGTTCTTTTTCACAGCAAGCTGATAGGGAATTCTCTGGAATGTGGGAATTCTACAGGTCAAACTGGCAATTTACTATCGCTTTTTTCTTGGCATTGATTTTTGCCTATGCAACTTCTTCCTCAAAATGCTGCAAGGTGGCATGAAGAAAATGCCAGTAAATGCATTATAATGCTTATTCCTCAGAGGCTGCATAGGTGGAAGGGTTTTGTTCTACAGCTTTGTAAGTAGCAAAAGCTCTATGTAGTAGAAGAAATGCAAAAAGGGAAACCATCAGGTATGATCAACCTGTTACTTCCATGCAGTGTTTCTGGAGCAGCTGACACGGTGTGCTGTGTCTGGATGCAGTCAGCTCACAGTGCCTGGGTAGCACAGGAAGCAGACCAGTAGCAGCAGCTGAACAGCAGGATGACAGCATTGCACTCATGGAAATCTGTGCAGATTTCAGCTGCAGAGATGAAATGCAAAGCAAGGGCTTTCCCTAACATGCAGAAGCCCATTGCTGTCTATGGAAAAGCATTATTTCTGATTACTTGCAACTAAAAACCAGCTGGGTTTGTGTCAGGGGTGTTGTGGGTTTTTTAATGCATATAGCTGTAGCTTGTGTTGTAAAGCTTGGTAATGCATAAGAAATTACTGAGAGCTTTTCCCAAATACAAACCATGAATTAGATAAAGGCCATAGGGGTTTAAGGAAAAAACATGGCCTGTTGAGCCAGGAGAGAGAATTTATGAAGACTGTGAACAATTTCTTAATGGTTGTACAAGGCCTTGCTCATCAGTGAAGGTGATTTACCATTAAGTGGGTTTTGAACAGCACTACAAAACTTTGTCATAACAGTCTAGACAATTGAAATTGCTCTGATTTGTACAACATCTGTAAGAAAAGATACTAAAGGGTGGGTGGAGACAAGGAATGGAAAGGTGATTTTGATGTTATCCAATGAAAAAAAACTTCAGCAAAATAGTCACTTTGAGGAAGACCTGTGCACCTTTCTCAACAGAATTCTTCTTCCTGTACTTTCTGTAATGGTATAGCAGTCAGAGAGATATCAGGAGACTTTGGTCCCATGTGGATATTTAATGTCCTATCTTTAAATATATATATCTTCTCCTCGTGCTGGTATTTTCATTGTTTGTCCATCAGTTTTGTTGCTTTACCAAATCTTACTGTGAATTAAGACTATTACATGTCCCATTTTCCATGGGCGTGCACATTCAATTGCCAACATTCAGCATAACTAAGTGGAAGTTTGGTATTTTGTCCCCCCTCAGTTCTCAGGTCAGCTCTCCCCTTTAGTTTTTCTGAGTCACCTGGCATTCTTGTTCTTTGGGCTCTTCTCTGTTGATTTTTATCAGTTTTTATGTTTTATGTGGTGCCTAAAACAGGATACAGTATTCTAGCTGAGAATTTCACCAGCACTGAGTTGAACAAGATAATTGTCAGGGGTGTCCTACGTAAAAGAACCTTATTAAATATTTCTGTGATGTATCGTCTTCATTGTGTCTACTCAAATTCAGTTTGTGATGCGTTACAACCTCTGGCTCCTTTAGTGAGTACTGCCTGTTACCCCTCTTATATTGCATGCTTCTGATTTGATCCTTGGCTACAGAAAACTGCTGAAAATGTCACGTCTGAAGACAAGGAGGAGGAAAAGAGATGAGGAGCTTTTCCAAAGACACTGCTCCTGTGAAATCCAAGTGGGTCAGCCTGCCTTTGGAAGAGAAATTATTACTTAATGTTTGTTCACAATAATGGGTGGGAATGACAAAGTTTTGTCATTATTAAGTTCATAGAAGTCCTAATATGAGCCGGAGTAGGAATGTTTGCTTGCAAATGAGAAAGAAGATAGTTACAGTACGTGAATCTTAGATTATACTTCTGGATACATTTTTCTACTCTCCTGTTACTCACAAGATGTGCAGAACGACTTAATAAATGTCCCTTTTAATAAATAATAGTTCTGGCTGCCAGAGTTGAGATGAACTGAAGTTAAAATTGAAAGGCTTTTGAAGAAAGAAGAAAACAACCAGGAAAGTTATGCAATTCTGCTTTTGTCCAAAACACTGAGAACGTGAAAATGCTATCCATGGATGTGAGGTGTTCTCTTTTGGTCTTTCATGTGGTTATCAGGTTAGAACACTGCCAGAACCAACCAAACAAAAAAGACACGGATGTGTTTCTGCCTAATGCCCCTTGCATATTATTGTTTAAAGAAACATGAAGCAGTGGCAAACGAGGAAGGAATCTGACAGCATGGAACATGGTGTGCTTAAAATCATGAAAAACGTATCCACTTGAGAATAGAAGATCCCAACAAGAGCAGCCAAGGTTTGTTTGCAGAAGAGAAGTATTGCTAAAGCAGGCGTATTTTTATTTGGATAAATTAAGAGACCTTAGATTGGAAGAATTTGATTATTACTGGAGAAGTTCTTTGTGATCAAAATTGAAAGACATTAGCAAAGAAAATAGAAATATAATGGAAACCTTTTATGGTCTTCTGGGTCCTTCTGGGTCTTCTTTTTGGAAAGCTCTCCCCTGAGAAAAGATGGTTCTTTGAACTGCTCCTTGCGGAGCCAGAGGGCATTACAGTGCTGAGGTGAGTTTGTGTGTGTGAGTGCAGCAAGGGTCACTGTTCAGTTCTTCAAGTGCAGTCTGACAGAATTTGCTGAGCTTGTGTGTGTTCCATTGCTGGGTCAGCTTGCATATTATTCACTGTGTATTTCATGCTGCTCTACGCTCCTGTGACCCGGATGAATTTAGCAGGGCACTGAGCAGGAGGTTTCCTGTGTGTGCTTCTTACACTTCTGCCCATCTTAACCCAGTTCTGTGCACTGTGATGCAGTCTGTAATTACAAATCAAATAATAAGACCTGCCTTCTCAAATGCTGTCTCATTTTGTGACTTTTTTTAGAATTTTTTTTTGCTTACATATTTTATTTATTGTATATAGTTCAAATTACTGCAGCAAATAGGGATTGCTAATTGTAATGGATCTTCTTGGTGTTTTTCACTGTGGCATCTAAATACCTTTTAACCACTTTAAATATATCTTCACAATATTGCAAAGAGTCTTTTCTTCTCAGTGCATTGATGCAAAGCAGGAAAATTAATGACAAAGCTATCAAAACTTTCCACTGCATCTATCTATTCCACAGTGACAAACAAACAAAAAAATCATCTTGTCCCAATAAAATAATTAAAAATATCTTCTTCAGCCACCCACCAGGTTGCAGATGAATATTCCAGGCAGGCTGTTGGTGTTGTTTTGTTCCTTGCGATGCTGAACTGAAGGAGCCTCAGTTGGTCACCATGCCTTATGTGAGCACTCATACTTCATGCTGTCCATAGAAACATCAAATGTTAGCACAAAAGCTGTTAGCCCTTTTCAGCCTTGTAGCCCCACTTGAAGGATATATATATATATATTTTAATATATATATATATAGTTAATAAGACCTCCTATTCTGACTTCTCAAGTGCAATCAGACCTTTTTGTATATTTGGTGCCAACATAACCCAGTAATTTAAATACCTGTTTTCAAACCATAACTCATGGTCAGCCTTTCTTTTGTTGGAGTTACCTGAGCTAAAACTTCAGCCTTTTCTCATTATAGATTCTTTGCTCTTGTAACCATCTTAGTGAGCCTTTCTATGACCATTCCAATTTTCATGTATCATCCATGAATATAAACGGTGCACAGAATTTTTTTCTGGAGAGTCGCTGCAGTAACATCTGAGTGTGCCTTACCTGGCCATTAGATCACATTATCTCCTTCATTTTCTGTGGTGTGTGGTCATTCTGTGACCAAGTCATGCTTTCAAGTCTTTATCCTTCTCCATTAACTAAAATGAATTCCCATTTTACAGGAATGTTGGCTGTTAGTCCCTGGGTGAGCAGCCTCACGCTTTGCGGTCTTCTCATTACTGCGTTCCACTCCTGCTGGTCCAGCCCTCAGAATTCCCATCTTGTTCTAAAACCTGGTCTGATTTTCCTCCGTGTTTTTTCCCCTCCAGGTGAGAAATGAGCCTTGTACCTCTCGCTGTGCTGGCTACTCTGTACAGATGCATACATATGTATAATGTACATGTACACATTTATACATATGTATAAAGTAATCCTTATGAAAATACTGTATGAGAATAGTCAAAATAAATAAAATGATGCGGTGGGAAGGTAGTGAATCTGGAGGAAGACATGGGGTGATTACATCCAGGACCTGAGTTTTCCAGCAGCAGGGCTTAAGGGTGTTTCCTGAACAAAAGAAAACAAATGATGCTTCAAACACTTTGTTTCATAATGTGTGTTGTTACACTTGTTGCCTTTTGGAGCACCTTTCACTGGGGTATCTGATTCCCAAGGCAGGAACACAATTGGCGACCTTGGCTGGTTTTCTGCTCGGTATGCTCTGCTTTAACCAATGCCTTTGTTTTACTGGAGGTGCCTGTGATAGTATCAGCCCTTATGAAGAAGTAGTATTGCCAAGGTTTGATTGTGGGCCTTCTCAAAGTCAGAGATAACAGCTAGATAAAAAATGACCTTGTTGCTCAGCTCCAGTAATGAGTTCCAAACGTTCTACTGCAGCCAGTCTAAGCGCGAGCGAACTTCTGTGAGGTACGAACTTGTGAAGCTCAGAGCCACTCTGGCTGTGTACCATTGAGCAAGGTGATGGAAGGAGGCCTTAAAAACGTCACATCCCTACATGCAGACGGCAAGCTCCCCGTGTGGGTTAGACTATAGGATTCAGACTTTGAAATACACATTTATGGATAGCTGTTGAAAGGTCGATGAGTAAAATTTCTGCCTGGCCCTTCCATGATCAAGTGTTTCAAGGCTGGTCAACACCTTTGTTTATCTGGAGTGTTGCATTTGTTGTGTCGAACTTATTTATCTGTGCCTGCCTTTGTACATTTGAAACGAAGGGACGTCAGTAAGTGTTCCCCTCATAGCATGGATGTTAAATAGTTTGTGTATTCTTTCTCTGCATTAAGTATTGTGTTTGTGCCCATTTTATATCAACAACAACAAAAAAAACCTCATAAAATCAATTTTTGAAAGAGGTTTTCAAAGCACATCATGTGACTGAGTCACAGCTCTGGATGAGGTGAGCTATTGTAGAATCTCATATAAAATATTGCAGTGAATTTACCCAATAGGGATATTTTACCAGTGAGCACAGATGAACCTCCCCTGGAGATTTCAGTCCACTGTGATCTGATTCCCCACCTCAGGTGAACTTCTGTCTTTTAGAAACCAAAAATCTTCAGCTCTTTTCAAAAGAAGATTTTCTTTGTGTTCTCAATGCACAGATACTCGATTTTCTTGAGTGAGGAGCTGCTATGGGCGTTATGGGCGGACCCTGCGGAGCGCTGAGCACATGGCTAACTTCGAGGGAGTCAGTGCTTAAAATCCCAAGCACTGCTGCCTAAAATCGCACGTGCACTGAAGAACCCGGGGCCGACGGGCTGCGCATCGTGTGGGACCGAGCCCTGGGGAGCACACGGCGAACCGTGCGTCCGAATTTTCTTTCTCTATTTTAAACATGACGCTTAATGCAGAAGTCCTGACAGATGTTTAATTAAAATGGTTATTTCAAAAGCGAGGAACGCAATGTGTAAAACTGACATGCCGGGTTTCTTTCTGGCTCTCCCGGCATCCGAGCTCCCTCCTCTACAGCCGTAGTGCAGCGCTTGCCGCTTTCGGTTCTGCTCCGTTCCTGTGCGATCCTCTTCCATCTTTTCCAGTTGCTTCATTCTGTTTGGAAAATGGCAATGTAGAATGTGTTTGGTGTAACCTTAATCCTGACCAGCATCTGGGCTCCGCTTGAAAAAAAAAAAAAAAAAAAAAAAAAAGCAGCATCTACTGCAGGCAAGGTTTGTATGTGCTGCCCTGCTCCGTGGAACAAAGTTGGGAAAAAGCACCAAACCCAACAACCGAAAGTAACCGTAGCAAATAATATTTATTCGAATTGACATTTTAATTAATTGGAGGTTTTAGTTAATTGTAGGTTTTAAGGGATTCTCCTGCTCACACGGACAAACTGCGAGGCTGGTACTTGTCCCCTCACCTCTGTCCTGTACGTCATGGCAGAGGCAAAGCGGATTTGCACCATTTTAGAGAAAGAGAGAAAGGAGAGGGGAGCTGTCTTGAAATCACGCTGTTATTTACTCACAAAATATGGATAAGTTCAATGCCACCATTAAAAAAATAATAATAATGTAATGAACTGAAATTCCTGCGCGATGCCTTACGGCATTTCCTTAATAAACTTTTACGGGCCTTGCAGCGGTACCAGCAGAGGGATGTTTCATTCCCCCTCCTCCCAGCGAGGCTCTCGGTGTGAGCGCGGCTCTCCCGGCCCGCACGGGGGGGGCGAATCGCCTTTGAAAATCCGGCGCTCGGATCTTTGCAGCACCTGGAGATCGCGCGCATGACTCCGTAATTGTGCGCCCTGCGGAGCGGCTTTGTGTTCAGCCACACGTTGAAATCGCCGCTTCAGAGCCAGTTCCGATCGCTGGGGTGTGACTCCTAATTACAAAGCGTAGAATAACGCTTCTCAGCCAATTGCGCTTCCCTGATGTTCCCCCCACCTCTCCTTTTCTTTCTTTCTTTCTTTTTTTTTTCTGTTTGATTTTCGCGACCCAGAAGTCGGTGGCACAGTGCCGCATCTGCCAGTGCTCACTTAGGGCTGCTGAACTTCACTCCCCGAGCAGCCACAGAGGTCGCTTCTGAGCAGCACGAAACGTGGTTGGTTTTTTTTTTTTTTTTTTTTTTTTCCCCCACCGAGGCTCCCAGTCCCTCATGGCCACGGTGGAAAAGCACGTTTAAATCCTTAACTCGGCTTTCCCACGTGGTGCGTTGCCGAGCTGCTGTCACAGCGCGCAGCGCGTTCGTTTACACGGGGTGAATGCACTTGTTTCCTGCTTGCGCTGAGAACGCGGGAGGCGATGAACATTTTTAATTAAGCGGCATTTCCAAAACAGCACGGGGAAAAAAAAAAAAAAGAAAAAGAAAAAGAAAAAAAAAAAGTGGGAAAAGCTGGTGTGTGCTGGGAGACAAAACCCGGCTGTTCGTGCGAATATAGGACGTGTTGGGTGTGTGTATGAGCACTGAAGCGGCGCTGGGAGGAGGGGGTGGGGAATTTTTTTGGTCATCTTTTCACCCCGTTCAGAGCTGACGGTCGCAGCGTGCCGTGGTTCAGCACTCAGTGGGGAGAAGGGAAGGGGGGGACCCAAAGTTGCATCTGGTCTTCAGACCTCGCTGTAATTTCTAATGGAAGGTGTCCCTTGCCTTTAATTATTTAGTCTAAATAGACCTATAGCTCACTTCATTTCACTTAAAGGCCTTTTTCCCGAGGTCTTCAGGAGGCACCCTGCATCGAGCAACGAGATAAAATCTTGGCAAAAAGAGGACCAAAGGATGTGAACCCCTCGGAAAATTCCACTTCCTGTATACTAATGCTTGTCCTTGGGTCTCTCACTCATTCCCATGCATTTAACAAGGGATTTGTGCCTGGGGCTACAACGCTAACTTTCTAAATAAATGCCGTGCTGCAGAGAACAACCGAGCTCGCCACTTTCCGCCCTTCGCAGTTAATAGCTCGGTACGATCGCGTCTCCTCTCCTCCTCCTTCCCTCCATTTTATTTCTCCTCCGTTTCTTTTTCAGCAGGCTCAACTCTCCTGCTGAACTTGCTGTGAACAAAAGGCTCCGTTCCAGATCCAGCCCGGAGTTGCCGTGAGAAACTTCACTGCGAGCGCTGTCTGTCGCGCTCCCTCCCTCGCCTGCTCGCTCCCTCCCTGGCTCGGTAAAATGGCAGTGCGAGAGCTTTATGAAAAGGGTGAAAACCCTCCTTTCTCGGCACCCGGCTCTCCCGCAGCACCTCCACCACCCCCCCGCCCCAGTCGTGACTCCTGAACTCAAACTTCTCTAAAAATACACTTTAGGAGGGCAGAATTTCACGGCAGGGAATATTTTTTTTACACTCCGCTGAAAAGAGCAGCTGAGGGTGGGAGAAACGCGGAGGGACAGATTTGCTGGGAATCGGTGCCTCTCTGTGCGCTGGTGAACTCAGCCGATTTCACCTCCCTGCGTGGTATCGCCAGTTCCCGAGTACTTAAACAGAATAATAGTTTGCTTCGGTGGGAAAATCCAGGCCCGGAGTTGAGGTCTTTCTCTTTTAGCAGCAATGAAAGCCTTTTTAACTCTTCCACGTGGGTTTTGCAGAGCGATGTGCCTGATGGGCGAACCTCCCCGCCAGCTCCTAAATCTGGTGGGGGTCTGCACAGATCAGACGGTTGAGCTCCCGATCCAGTGCAGGGATTTGTGCAGACTCCGGTCCGCGTTTTCTTCCCCCCCCCCTCTTTATTTATTTATTTATTTATTTTTTTGTTGTTGTTAAGTAGATTTACTCCTCCAAGAGCGCTCAGCAGCAGAGCTGGGCTTCGAGGGCGGCTGTGGAGCCTTGCGTGCATAACCGCCCGTACAAAACACACGCCCAAAAGCTCTCCTTCCCATTATTATTTTCCTCTTGGAGGTGTTCCGCGTTCAGAACATCGCTGAATTCTGCCCGGAATTTATAAATTCCAGCTCCGTTTCTTTCAGCTGCTCCCCGCGCTCCTGCCCCGCTCCCACCGCCCCCGCGCCTCTTCCCTTCCGCTCTGCGAACTCCGCTTCGCCTTTTACTCCTCCTAGCGAGAGCTGCTGAAATAATGCGTTTCCTTCAGTCAGGCAGAGTCCCCTTTCCTCTCCTAATATGCATCCAAACTTTTTGCAGCGCACCGTCAAATGTTAACAGCGGGCGCTGTGAGCGCGGCCGGGCAGCGGCTCCTCTTTGTAACCTTTGGTGCCGGCGCGGTGGGAAGCAGCAAATCCCGTGTAAAATCCACTCCTGCCTTTGAGCCGTGCTGCTGCGTTCAGCGAACTGACAGAGTTCCCTTCTGCTGAAACTCCACTTCAGTTCGCAGTGCAGAGCTCTCTCGCTGCGTGCCCTCGTGCCATTGTGTCAGCGCTGGAGAGGGAGATTATACAATATCTTGACTTTTTTTTTTAAGAGGATAAATAAGCATTGTCTTGTACAGTGCCCCGGCACATTAGCCACTCACAGCAAACAAATAATTCAAATAATGTTAAGCTTAGTGCTTATGAAGCTGCAACAAGAGCGCTTAACCCCGATATGATAGTGGCTAAAATACTGGAAAGAATGGGCTGGACAAATAGAAACATATTTATAGGAAATGTAATTTTCTTTAGCAAAACTACTCTCAGATAAGCTGAGGGACTGTAGATAACCTTTCCTCATTCCACTCCATCTTTTGCGGTGTGCTCTGTGAATTATAATGGATGGGTCTCTTGTTCTTGGGTCCAGTCTGCATATCTCAGCATACTGTGCCTCTCAGTAAAATGGAAGAGCATCCTTCTTCACCCAACTACACTCATTGCTTCTCAGCTCCTTTCATTCTAGCTCAGTTGTGCTAGTTAATACTTTACTGTAGAAACTCTATCCAATTCCTGAAGTAATCCAGTCCATGTTTGTAGCGGGTTGGAAGGCTGGGGATAATGATAACTTGTGTGAGCAAGCGAGAGAGAGGGAGCGCGGCTGACTTTAGTCTGGTTTCCATGTCAACGATTCAGTCCATATTTGCCATCACACAGTTGGCAGAGCCTTTTTTTTTTTTTTTTTTTTTTTTTTTCGGGAGGGGGACACTACTCCTGTTTCTAGTACTCTAATCTACACCAGGTTTCCTAACCTGCCTCGGTGCTAGGATAAATGGCACGGCCACCTTCATGAAGGAGACTCCACTCAGGAAGAGCCAGCCTAGTGGCGGTGGCCTGCAGTGCCATGTGAGCTCCGAGCTGGCCCCAGCCTATCTGAGCAGCCAGGGGCTGAGCCTGTTGTGGAGGAAAGCGTGCTCAGCACTCGGGGAGATGGGGAAGGGAGGACTGCACAGGCTGAGAAGAGTGTTACCCTGTTGCAAAGAAAAGCCTTGTTCAGTTCTGCAGCTTGGAGAGATGGGAGTAACAGCATGGGATGACACAGCTGGCAGGAGAATTTTCAGCTAATAGATGGAAATGTTAAGAACTGTACCATCATCTGCTTTCCAAACCCCATGGTTGGAGTTTCATTGAATGCCTTAGTATTTAGTAATGTGCCAAGGCCTCATTGATGAGGCATATTCCAAAATCTGCTTCAGCTTTCACAAACATTTGTTAAAGTGAGTGTCTCCTTATTGTGTGGGTGGCTGGGGAATCCAGTCTGCTTTTCACATTACAGTCAACACCAGGTTTCATAGTCTGCCATAGTGCTCTTTGAAGAAGGTTCCGAAAGGCTGACACACGTAGAGGAGCTGCGAGCGTGGAGTCTTTGGGTGCACCTGAGCTGAAACTTCAGCCCCTCGTCCGTATTCGGTAAACTTCTGGTGGTGCTTGGTTGGACAGCGGGGCGTCCTGAAGTAGGCTGCAGCTTTGGAGTTGAGAAGATTGTTCTCAAGACTGTGAGGCAGAATTGCCTCCAGATTAATTTTCTAGGTTTATAGCAAAAGAAGCATCTGGAAAAGGGTGTGTTAGTGCTGTGGTCAGCTACAGCCCACCACGGACACTGGTAAAGCCGCTCTCACAGGATCTAACCTGATGTCTTAAAAGCTTTTCCCTCCACCTGCTCCTCCAAGGAGAGCATACAGACCAACTTTTTGTTCTAGCATTTTCCACAGTTTTGCTGTGATGGAACCTCATCCACGTGGCACAGTCAACTGTGGCAATGCTGTTTTTGTTTGAGAGCCTGTAGGGCTATTTACCATTCTAGAATACATGTAAAATATTGCTATTTATTGCCCTGACCAGGTTCCCTTCCTACTTTCAGCTTTGGAATAAACCTTTTGTTCTGCTACCTGCGTTCTAGATAATACTTTTATATGGTAGCTTCATAATGAGTGTAAGGGTTGAGTTGATAGTAGCAGACATTGAGATCTTCAGTTCATCCACAGCAGCAGGCATGGAGCACCGGCAGTGATTCTGTCCTTCCACGCATTGTCTTTGCCTCTTGCTCTGGACTCAGGTTTCCCCACTGCCAGCAGTGTTGTTAAAATGAGATTGCTTGTGATTGTGTCCTGCTGGTTGTTAAGGCCTGGGCTGAGCTCAGTGCTTTCATCCCTGTACAGCTGGTAATCGAGGTTGTTCTGCCCCACTTTTTTGTTTTGAGGTGGTGTTCTAAAATGGAAGCCTCCCCTTCAGAAGATTCTTCTGATTCCCCACCCGTTGTATTCCAACCTTTTCCCTCTGTAGAGTTGTATTTACTTAAACTTCACTTTTCCAAACATTCCTGTATCCCAGAAGAGACCCCTTCCCCCTCAGCCAGCCAGATGTGGGATGCAGGGCTGAGGTCTAAAGCATATAGGTATTCTCTCCATCACTTCTGGAGGTTGTTTTTTTACAGTGTAACTAACTCATCTTTTTGTATCTTTGCCACAGACCTGTGCAGTTAGAAACATAACAAGAAGAGCTGCTGGGATAGGACAGCCCGTGTCCAGCACTGAGATCCAGGTACATTCCTCTCCTCCTCCCTTCTGCTCTGGGAAAGGCTGGTGGGATGGAGGAGACGGGAATCTGGGTCTGAAATGGTTAAAGAAAAGCATGGCCTAATTCTTAGTTCACCTTTTGACAGTTTGGGAGGTCCGGCACCTCACGATCCTCGAGACCGCGGGAGCATCCCGGCCCATTGCTCAACGTGTTGTGTCTAGACACGTTCAGGTGGTTGTGGTTCTCCCCATTCAACCACCCTGAGGGAGTTCCTGGTCCGCTGCCCACTGCCGTCGCTCTGGCAGCAGCGGGATCAGGACTTTCTTGGACGTCCGCGCCGTGCAGCTCTTGTCTTGGCGCGCTGCCAACTCCTCTTCCAGAGGGACACAACCAGCAGAGAGGAAATGACAATCTTCAGTAGTTGGTAAAGGCTAATTCTAAATGGAATTTCTAGGGACAAGGGAGAGGCGCTTCGCTGACCCGCGGCCCACCTCCTCGCTGAGCCCCCAGAGCCGCCGGCGAGCGACGCGGCCGCGCGCCCTCTCCGCTCTGCCCCGGAGCTGGGCTGCGGCCCCGTGCCCCCGCCGCCCCCGGAGCTGCCCCGGGAAGGTAAGGGAGGCCGCTCCGAGCGCGGCCGCAGCTCCTGACCCCCGCCCCGAGCCGGGCGGCCCGGCCGGGGTCGTGCCGCCGCCCGCCGCCCCGGCCCCGCCCGCTCCCCGGCCCCGGTTCCGCCGCGCCGCCCCACGCCGGCCGGCCGCGCTCGGCTCCGCGGATCCGCTGCGGGTTTTGCGTGCGGCAGCCTCCGCCGCGCCGAGCCGCGAGCGGCCGGGGCCGGCCCGCTCCTCCTTTGTGAAGGGGGGGAGGCTCCCGTCCGGGCCGCGCCGCGCTCCGCTCCGGGTTTGGCAGGCGGCCGCGGCGCTGGGTAAAATGGCAGTGCTGAGCCTCGTGTCGGAGTGAGCCCCGCTCGGCGGACCAGAGTCGGGAGCTGCCGCGCGGCTCGCCCAGCCCGGCCCCGCCGCCGCTCGGCCCGGCTCCGGGGACGGCGCCCGCCCGCCCGCCGTGTCCCCCCCCTCCCTCCCTCCCGCCTCTCCCGCACCGGGAGCCCCGTCCCGGGTCCCCCCCTCCTCCTCCTTCCCCCCACTCTCTCCTCCTCCTCCCCTTTCTCTGCCGGCTGCAACCGAGGAGGTACAGCGGGGCCAGGCCCCGGGAAGCCCAGCCCAGCGGAGCCCTCCCCGCCTCGCCAACCAGGCCGGGGGGGAATGAGCCCCCGCTGCCCTGAAGAGCCCGCCGCCGCCTGAGCGGGGAGCAGCAGAGCAGCGAGGCCTCACGCCGGCCGGCCAGGCAGGGAGCAGCTCGGGGGGGACCGGTCCGGGGGGGGGGTGGCCGGGCGGGGAGGGGGGGGATCATGGCTGCTCAGGTCGCCCCCGCCGCCGCCAGCAGCCTGGGCGCCCCGGCTCCGGCCGAGCTGAAGAAAGCGGAGGCGCAGCAGCGGGATTGTCCCCCGGAGGAGGCGGGGGGTGAGGCGGCGGCGGAGCGCGGCGGCGGCGGCGGCGGCGAGAAGCAGGCGGAGAGCGAGGGCCCCCCGGGGAAGGAGCTGCAGGACGGGGCCGAGAGCAACGGAGGGGGCGCAGGGGCCGAGTCCGACCTGAAGAGCTCGAACGGGAACCCGGGCCCCAGGCCCGCCGCTGCCGCCGCCACCCTGAACAATAACCTCCCGGAGCCGCCCGGTGGCGGCGGCAGCAGCGACGGGGTGGGGGCGCCGCAGCAGCAGCAGCCGCCGCAGCAGCCTCCCCCTTCCCACCCGGCCGCCTTGCCCCCGCCAGCCTACGGCTTCGGGCAGCCCTACGGCCGGGGCGCCCAGGCTGCTGCCGCCGCCGCCGCCGCTGCGGCCGCCGCCGCTGCCTTCCACCAACATGGCGGACAACAAAGCCCTGGCATGGCAGCGCTGCAGAGCGGGGGCCTGGAGCAGTCTTACCCGGGGCCGGCGGGAGCCCCCGCGGGGCCGCCCCCTCCCCAGAACTCGCACGGCGGCGCCGAGCACGGCTTCCCCAACCACCAGTACAACTCCTACTACGCGGCCGGCGCCGGGCGCAGCGCCGGCTCCTACCCGCCTCCCCCCCAGGCCTACGCCCTGAGCTCCCCCCGGGGCAGCGCGCAGAGCTCCGCTCAGGCGGCCGCCGGCGCCAAGTCCCCCGCCGCCGCCGCCTTCCAGCAGCAGCGCTTCGGGGTCATGGGGCCCTCGGCCGCCGGCGGAGCAGGAGGAGGAGGAGGAGGAGGGGGCGCCACCCCGCAGCCCACGGCCACCCCCACCCTCAACCAGCTCCTCACCTCCCCCAGCTCCGCCCGCGGCTATCAGGGGTACCCCGGGGGCGACTATAGCGGCGGGCCGCAGGACGGGGGAGCCGCCGGCAAGGGCCCGGCCGCCGCGGATATGGTCTCGCAGTACGGCGGGGGCAACGGCCAGGGCTGGGCCGCAGCGCCCGGCGGGGCTCCGCCGAGGAGTCACCACGCGCCCATGAGCCCCGGGAGCAGCGGCGGCGGCGGCGGGGGACAGAGCCTCGGCCGGAGCCAGCAGGTAACTGCGGGACCGCGTGGGGCGGGCGGCGCGCCGGGGGGGACGGGACGGGACGGGACGGAGGGGCCGCGGCCGCCGGGCCGGGGCTGGGGGCGGCGGGGGAGAGAGGGGCCCGGGGAGGAGGGGGGGCCGGACGGGACGGCGCCTCTCCCGCGGCTTCTCCCCGCCGGGTCGGCGCTGCTGGGGAGCTGCCATTGTCTGTGCCTGCTCGCTCGCTCTAAAATGGCTGCCTCGCCGCCTTCCCTTCCTCCCTCCCCAGCCTTTGTGCGAGGCTCCCGGAGAGCGGCCTCCGTCCCGCGGGGGTGCTCCGGCGGGGGGACGGGGGGGGAGAAACGGCGGTCGTCCCCGGCGGGGAGCGGCCGGGCTCGGCGCGAAGGGGCCGGTGGAGGCCGTGCGGCGGGGGTCGGGCGGCGGGCGGCCCGCCCGGGCCGACGCGGGGCCCCCCGGCATCGCCGCCGCCCTCCGCGCCGCCGCCCCGCTCCCCGCCGCTCCCCGCCCCGGGGGCTTCGCTCCCGGCCCGGGGTCGCCCGGGGCCCGCCCGGCTGGCCGCGTCTCGGCCCGGCCCGGAGGGGCCATCTTCCCCCGCGGGAGGCCCGGAGGCCCGAGCCCGTGGCTGGGAGTGCCGGTAAACAGCTCGGCGATGGGAGTAGTGAGTGCAGATTGCTTTGGTTTGGGATTTGAATTATGGAGGTAAAATCCTTCTGTCAAAGCCAGGAGACAGTTGGTCTTAGGTTGACATCCTATCTGTGATCTGATTGGCTCCCCATCTCCTGCTCTTGGCCATTTATAATTGCCTCTGATGTAATGGTACAACAATCCTGATGAGCTCATAAACTTTTACACTCGGCTTTTCTGCCAGCTCGGACCCGAAGCAGCCCCGCCGCTCGCCACCTCCTCGGCCCCCCACCGAAATTGGCCGTGACCTTGAGGAGGGTCGGCCCCGCGGGAGCGGAGCCCCGGCCTGCCTGCCCCGCTGCTTTGTGCCCGAGACAAAAGAAGAGGCGATGGCATTTTGTTTGTACCTTGGGTTTATTTTGCTTGTGATGCTTTATGCGGCCTGGAATAGAGTCTGTGTTGTCAGAACAGTGGAAGGGCTTCTCCGCACAATGGGCTTGCTGTTTATTTTGGTTATGTGACTTTCCCTTTGGTATAAATGATTTCTTTGATGGATCTGAGGGTGCATTTGTTACTGACTAATTTTGGCCCTTTTCAAAACTGGGGCTGTTTGGATTCTTTGAGCTGGAGATGTGGGGGTTTCTGGGGTGTATCGCAGCCTTACAAATAAACAAAAAGCCCCACCAAACAGTAGCAATCAGTCTTGCGGTGGAAGCGCTGAAAATGAATTACCTACTTCAATTCATTGGGGAGGTTTAGTATTGATCCGGCCTCGGCTTCTGGCTGTGCATCTCGGGGCACGTTTTGACTTTGAGTGAGCACTGACAACATCTGTCCCCTCTCTGTGTTTAAAGGACATACTGCAGGTCCTCACTGTGTCACAGCTCTTCGCTTTTTGAAGGAGTATGAACAGGAAAACCAAGCCTGCACATCAAAACGATCATCGTATGGGTAGAGTTACCCGTTTGCTGAAAATATGGAGGAGCAGAAAGCGTGTCGAGGAGAAAGCAGTATGGTGTATGCATCAGACATCTTAGATACGGGGGAAGAAGAGATGCTGGTATCTAATATCTGGAAACTTGACTAAAACCAGCTTCCTCTCTGTGTTCAGACACGCATCCCCGTGGCCTGTCGTGGCCTCGTGCAGCCTGTCAGATGTCCCTCCTTGTTCTGTGTGCTCTGCTCTAACTTCAGGCCCTGGGTTAGAGCCATTTGATCCCACACAGTGTGACATGCAGCCTCCAGACTTTCCTTTCTTGCTCAGTGCTTGTGTCCACATGAAAGCTGCTTAATTTTTGTCTCTTGGTTACCTGAAGGTGGTCTCCTTCAGCATCTTGAGTTACTTGATTGTCTCTTCTGTCAAACAGTGCTTTCTAAGAGTACCGATCTTAGCTCTGCTGTGTTCTTCAGAGTGTCTGATGGTAACTGGTAGTGAGCATCCCATTGTTCAGAGCGAAGGCTGCAGGTCCTCAGGGGTGCAGCCATGTACCTGCAGCACAGGAGTACAGAGGACAAGTGACACAGGTGTCAGGGTGTCTACTTGAATTTACTCTTTGTAGCCAGAATATGCGGATCTTGATAGAATGTGTGCTAAAAGGTGGTGTCAGATGGAACTTTTCAGGCAGCTATTTTATTATGCTACATGCCTGACAAAAATGTGTTCCTGTCTGTGTCATGATGGAACAGGAGATGTCTCTGGGTTGTGTTTTTGTCCTGGAAATCAGATTTCTGTATCTCTTGATTCAGCTTGGTTCTGTATCTCTTGATCTGCCTTGTATTGGTAATATCTGAGTAACTAGTCTCATTAACTGGAATCATTAATGCTGCTTTGAGAATTAGTTTAACTTCTAAGTAGTACAAATAGTGTATATAACTTTTCCTAAAAAAACAAACAAAACTCCCCAGTTTTATTTGTGTGAAGGACTGTTGGATTCGAGCTGACCAATCCTTCTTTTTGTTGTTAAAACCACAAAACCCAACCCAAACAGGCTTACCTTGCGCAATGGAAAAAGCTTGCACGTGTCTTCTCTGCTGCTCGCAGTAAATGGTTCGTTAATAATAATATTCTGGTCTTAAATTGTAGCCTCCTTCCACTGTGTAGTCTGCCAAATTCCCTGGATTGGAAGAATTTAAAGCTTGTGTCTTTCCTTTGTTTTGTACAGTGGTGAACAGAGTGCATGCTTACTGTGTAACTTTCTGAGGAAATGTTGGACAGGGAGAGCAGGACGCGGCTCACCTGGCTGTGCGTTAGGAGGAGGAGCATCTCCTGGTGCAATGGAAGGTGATGGGAAGAGCGGGGGGTTCCTCCAGGCAGGAACTGCTGGGGCAGTGAGCTTGGGGTTTTGGAGCTGGGCAGCAGCACTGTGCACAGAAGCGCCCTTAATTCTCCATACTTGTTAGGATTTATGAATGATGCCGTGTGGAGAGTTTTATTGCATTGCTCATCAGGAAAGACAGCATGCTTTCTGGAGTGCAAGTTGTCTTGGGGAACAGTTCAGGCAATAAATGGAGTCTGTAATTGCTTGCATAGGTGGTATGGAACCCTCTTGGACCTCTGCTTGCTGGCTGGGCATGAGAACAAGGTGCTGAGCAGGGCAGGCGTGTGCAGGGACTGTGTGTTTTTTGTATGGCCTTTACAGCTGGGAAATGCAATAGGGTCAAGAGATCAGAATGCCTTGTTGCAGAGTGTGGGATGAGAAATCTGTAGTTTTCTGTGGGAATGGCTTGTAAGAAACCAGGCTTGGAATCTTAGTTTTCAGTTTTTCCATTTCACTAACAGCCATATCATGTATTTGTTTCCACTTCCCTTCAGAGCGTGTGTAGCTGTTGTTAATAATCAGCTGGCTTTCCCAGTGTCTGGAGGCTTAAAGGAAACTGCTGAAGAGAAAGCACTTCTCTCCCTGAGGAGGTGGGCACCTCTCATACGTGCTTTCACTACAGCAAGTGACTCCTGAAATGGGAAATGATTTTGGGTTGCATTAAACATCAGCGTAGTGGGTAATGTCCTCATAGGTGTACCAACATCTCCAGGCCTCTATTAGAAGTTCAGTGAAGTCTGCTTAAAAATTGTATGTTAATAAGGAATGCTCTCTGGGCCCGTTGCCATACGATAGTTATGTTTTGTTGACTTAGATCTCAACTTTAGTAGCAAGTGAGGCATGAAAAATGTTGTTGAAAATATGCTTTTTAAACTAAATTGGCACCAAATGGCTCTGTGCTGCCAATGAGCTGTGATATCTTGGAATCTGAAATCGAGACCTGGCTCCCGTTGTCTTCTGTCACAGGGTTTTCCCTTGCTTAGCATTGTAATGCTAGGAGGCCTGGAGCTGCTCGCAAGGTGCAGCATGCGTTGGATCTTTCCCATGAAAATGAGGAACATCTTTTTTTCTAATGTACGGATTGCTTCGGAATGAATGATTTTAGATTTTCTCTGTGTTCGTGTAGGTAGAAAACCGTTAGCTTGATGTTGTGAGGATCAATCTAGTTAATTCTGATGTGGACTCTGAAGGTTTTACTGGCATGCTTGTCGGAGTTGTATGGGGTAGGTGTTGCCCGATTCCTGTAAAATACCTTGATTTCTCAGATGCTTTCATCCTGCTGCTTGGCTGGATGGTGACTGATGTTTCCAGGCTGGCCGTGTCTGAAGTAGGATTCAGGACAGAAAGCCTTATTTTTCAATTTTTTTTTTTTCTCAGTGAAATGGGGTTAGTAAGGCTTGGCACCTGTATTCTGCTAAATGTGAATTAAATGCTCTGACAGTCCTTATTTATTAGCTGGGCTAGGGGTGAGTTTCTGCACACGTCTCTTGCAGTCATGTTTCTTGCAAGATAGAAACGTGCTTTCTGGAAGGTTGTATGCTTGGCTTTTGGGTCATAGTTTTTTGGCAAGAGTACTTGCTGGTTTCCTAAAGCTGTTAGTCCAGTCCAATTCCTTTTATGTGCTGAAAGTTTAGTTTCCTGAGACGAGTGCTCGGCAAATATGCTTCATCCCTTCCTGTTCTGAGGTGATAGCAGAAACCGGGCTTGAGGGAAGCATGGGAATCAAACACGGGTGGACACCTTGCTGTGTTCCTCATGCTTTGTTTTTAGCTGTATTTGAGAACACTGGTTAATGAATACTGTCATGCAGGAGTATTAACGTGAAGACTCTATTTAAAAAAAAAAAAAAAAAAAAAGCAAAACAGAAAACCAAAATAAAAACATAACAGCTTTCCTTCAGAGAGAAAATGAAGTTTGAAAGTAGGCTGAATTGTACAGATGTGAGGTAACAGGAATTAAAAATGAACATGTGACTTTTCCACCATTTTTCCTTTTATACTGTGCAAGGGAACACCACCAACCTGGAAATCCAGTTTTTATCCTATGAATCTGAATCTGTGATCTCTGTAATTAAAATATTAGAGGAGAAAGATGCCCTTTCCAGTTTTTGTGTTTTTGAAATTCGTTGTCTAGGCAGTTTGATTTCTTTTTTGAATTGCATCTCCTGTGTGATGGATTGCTCTGGGGAAAAGCTCATCAGCATTCCATTGCCCAATTCCTGCCAAGAATGTTTGAAACTCTCAAGCAGCAGCAAAGCAGAAACTGAAGGCAGGCAGAAGTGCAGGGGCAAAAAGGGAAAAGATAACCTTGTCACTATTGCCGTTGTTGCGATGGCCACCTGCTTTCTCTTCTGCAAGGGCCCATAAGGCATTGTGAAGGATGCAGAGTAGTATCTTCCTTTTCCTTCTTGTGGATGAAATAAAGGGGATTTCCTGGGAAAAGGTAATTGAGGAGAAATCCTGGAAAACGTTCATCTGTCTTGTGCTGATTCAGCCTTGTTTTTATTAGGAGGTTATGCACATGCACTAGTAAAACTAGACTGGATGTCTGTTAGCCAAAGCCATAAATCTCCAGCTAGGAGTGGATGACAGGTGGGGCTGGAGGAAAAAATGCAGCTTGCTTTGACACACTGGACCAAAACTGATGTGTTCTGTCTGGGTCCCTGCAGTCCACCTGATCCTAGGTGACATTAGGGAAGCAGCTGCTGCTAACTTTCTCTTTTTTGTTTTAGCAACTGAAAAAGAAGAAAAGGTGGTGACCTGATGAGAAACCATGTGTATTTTCTGCAGGCTCAGGAAGACCACAGTGTACTTACAAACTGATTCCAGTAACATTCCAATCATAAGTTAAATGTCATCTCTGCTATGTTGAGTGTGCGTGTGTTCTTTAAGGCCGAAATCCTGTAGAAACTGTAGGCTGCAGGCAGTGGTTCTGCTCTGGTATGTAGAGGAGTGTAAGGTCTGAGGTTCTCACAGTGTCTGTTCTTCAGTGGGAGCAGCTGAGATGGGGATGTGGGAGGCTGCAAGGTGGGGCATGGAAGCTGGGACAGGGCAAAGAATGGAAATACAGATCTTGTGCTTTGGCCTTCAGTCCTCCCTCAGTGCTTGGTTAGCTGCATTGGATAGGACCCTTTTAGTGGAGTTCTGTGCTTAGATGCTTGGAGAGTGAAAGCAGCAGGGCAGGAACAGGAGGAGCTGCTTCTCTCAGGACTGAGCTCATGTACATATTTTACCAATGTCTTAATCAGATGATGATGTGTATTAGCATATGGATGAGGGAGGGGTTCCCTCTCTCTTCTGTGCACCTGCACTCTTCTGTGCACTGCTATGTAACTCAGCAGTTCAGTCCTGCAACTTGAGCATTTTCACTTTTTTTTTTTTTTTGAAAGCACCAAGAAGAGCATTCCCCAGTTTGCCATTGTGTTCTTTCTGGAGTATTTCTGACACTAATTCACAGCTCAGTAAGTATTTCCACAATGTAGGCATGAGCTTTCTATGGTGAAATGTAAAGGATGCTACGTAATGATAAGTAAATTCAATAAAAGCTACTTTTGAGTTTCACAGCAAATATTTTTTGTTTGTTTGTACGTTCAGAGTAAAATGGTAACTATAGCTAGGATTTAATTTCTAATCTTGATTCTTTCTGTTTTTGGGGAGGAAAAGGGGGCAGAAGTGGGTAGGAGCAAGTCAAAAAAAGGATTGGGTCATTCCATAAACAATTTTGGTGAAGAAGTTTCTTTAGGGGGGAGTGTGATGGTGGAGAGAGAGTGTGTGTTAATTCCTGTGAAATTCCCATGAAGAATCAGTTTGTGTAAATAACCCTGGAATGCTGCTGCTCCATTACAGTTATTGGCATTTCATGCGATAACCAGCATGCCATTATTTCTTTCACTTACCTGTAGCAATTGAAATGCTTTCAAGGACATACTAAATTGCTACTAACTTTTTTCCCCCTTTTTATCTTTTAAATTTGAGTGACTTCCTGTTACTCTGGGATAACAAATATTAGGCTTGAACTATCCCAAGAAACTTCATGTTAGACGTGGGGAATAGTTTGTGAAGAAGCTGTGATTGTCTCTGGAGCAGGCAGTGCTCTCTCTCCTGTGTGTTCTGCTCAGGGCTCGCCCTGTGTTCTGTGTGATCATGAGTGGTTTTGGCTCTGTGGCAAAGCAGAGGGGACTGAGGAACACTTTCACGTTTTTTTTCTGGCATGTGACAAGGAGAGGAGAGAGTGTTTCAGGGCAGCAGCCAGTTGCTGATGTCAGACTGTGGCCTAAAGAAGCTGTGACTTTCCAACCTGAGAGATTCTGTGACTCTTCTTGATAGAAATTCTTGAAGTTTGGATGACTGGAATTTCCCCTGGGGAGAATTACTGGGTTAAACAAGTACTTCCCCCTTTACCACCGCCCCCCCCCCCCCCCCCCGCACTTGTAAGATTTCATTCAGGTTTGACTTAGAGAAACCCTGAAAATTACCATTTCCCTTCTGATGTCAGCACTGTTCTGGCATCCTGCCTGTGAATAACTGAGCAGGAATGCTTTAAAACCTGAGCTCAGGCCACAGCTGCAGCTGCACCTCCAGACATCGCGATGAGAGAGCTGTTGTGCCCCAGCAGGGGTTGAGCTCTGTGATGCACTCGGACCGATGTGTAACACCGCTGCTTCCCCTGCTGACAGCGGGTTTGTATTTAGCGCTGTGTCTGGAGCGGCGGTGGTTGCAGTGGTGTGAAGGCAGACCGAGGAGCAGGACGTGTGGAAGAGGCAGGGTACATGGAGATGGCCATCCTGCTTTGGTTTGGGGCTCTGGTTTTGGTCTTTTCTGGTGAGATCGTGCAGAGCAATCTGCAAAATATTGTGGTCTTTCACTGCCTTTGTTTTGGTAGGTGACCGTGCCTTCCGCGCTGAACAGAGGTCTGTATCTGAATTCAGATAAAGGCCAGGTAGCCTGCTGTCCTGCTCCGGGGCAGGATCTGCTACACCTAGTAACAGCACATACTGTGATGAAGGGATGTGGCTTCTGTCTCAGTGCTTTACTGTCCTTAGCACTGGACATTAGAAAAAATGTTTCTCTAACTGAAGCAATCTTAATTCTCTTCTTGTGCTTGTCTTTCGAGTTATTGGGATCAGAGCAAAAGTGTATGATAACCAGCTTACAAACGTCTGAGTTTCCCCCCTCCCCTGGTTTCTTGCTAGTTAGGTTGCAAAATGTCTCTGTTTCTTTCCAGATTACTGTGCTTGCTGGGGACTGCGCTGAAGGGATTGGGCTGTCCTGTGTTACCACTTGCACACCTAGGGTCCCAGAGCCAAACTGTTCACTGTGCTTCCCTGGATGGGATCCTTCCTGTTGTCTTGTTTTCCATTTCATTCTTCTTAACAGTTTGGTGATGGATTTAAAGTCCAAATGACTGTAGGACTATGCACCCTGTGCAAGTTTAGGAGGAGAATCTGGTATTCATTAACTCTAGGTAAATAATTAAACCAGTGCCAGACTAGAGGTGGTCTTTCCTCAAACGTACTTCTTGTGACGTGGTTTGAAAAAAATCTTTCACCTCTTTGCACAACGTATGTTGAAATGGTGGAAGTGCTGGAATCAGGCACAGCCTGAGCATTCTGCTCAGCACGAGGTGTCTCTGACTTTGTAGCTGGCATTGCTGGCCCTGGTGAAGGCGTCACACTGAAGGGCAGTGCATGGAGTGTGATCGCACGGTCTTCAAAACGGCCTTTTGGTTGTGCTCCAGCTGTGCACAGTGTGAGAAGGGAGTTACCCCCTGGGGCAGCTGGGTGGGTGTGTGTGTTTTTCTTTATTATTTTTTTAAAAAACATGATGGTGACCAAATGAGTTTGTAAGGGGCTTTGGTAGTTGCAGCGCTTTGGAGTTTCTGGGAGGTGCTCCAGGTGCCTGCTGGATCTGACTTTCTCTCTGGATTTGGCATTGCACCTGGAACACTTTTCTTCTTTGGTCTTATGAAAAATCATCTCGTTGGAAATGTCAGTTCCGATTGGCCATAGACAGAAGTTGGCTCCCCTGGAACAGAACGTTTTTGTGGGGGCATGGTTTTCGGGTGATGTGTGCTGACCCTGGATGTCGTGAGGGTTTAGAACAGAAAGATGAGGAAAGCACTCACTGAGCTGCTGCTCTGGAGGTGGGGCAGAATGCCTGGCTGCTGCCTGGCTCACGGTAGCTACTGGTGGATGTACAGAAGTGACTGACAGATGATCCTGAGGTATTCCACCAGCCTGTGCTTTAAAAAGATTTCCGAAAGGCCTTCGTTGGCCTTCCTGTTTGGTTCACACGACGTGGCAGCATTGCAAAAGCTTATTTCTACATTAACTGTGATTGATTACTTTGCAATCTAGGACAAGATTTCCTTTGAAAAGCTCTGTGCTGATTCGGTGTCAAGAATTAAAATCAGATGAAGTAATTAGTGTGCTGTGAAATATCCCAGAGTGTTTCTTGTTGGCTTTCAACTGTTCTTGGCCCTTAGCCCTCACCTCCTTTTCCTTCTCTAGTGCAAGGTGCTAAATCTATTGTCTGCACGCTCAGGAGAATAACTCATTAGGTGTATCGTATTAGGAGACTGGGGGATAATTTGCTGCTGAACTTCAGAGTGTAGATTTACTGGCTCTAATGATGAGTGCGGAGTATATTGAAAATGCATTGTGTCAAAGCAGCATCGATGCTTGTACTGAACGGTGAACACGTATTAATGTTAGCTTTAAACCTGATCACTCTGTGAAGGGCAATAAACTGTTCAGAATTGTCAGTGCTGTCAAGGTACAGTCATGCCTCACCTTGCTGTTCTCGTATGAGTTGTCTTGCAGTTTCTTGTTATACCTGTTCCTGCAACCAGTGAAGACTTCACAGCATTGGCTGATCCTCCTCCCCCTTGGCATTGGCACGGTGAGGCATTTCTATATCTCCTCACCAGCTGTCCCCGCGCACTTTAACTTGCTGAGCAACTCCCCACATTGTTCATTCTGCTTTAAAAGAAGCTGGATTTTTCTGGGCATAGATGGAATAGGAGCCCAAGGACAAAAGCAAGCATAGGGTGGTAGACCCAAGCCTCAAAATCGCTATAATCAGCTACATAGGGCTGGTGGATTTTTATTATTGTTTTTTAAAAAAGCAGTGACCTTATACTACTGTACAGCTGGGGTTCATGCCAAACTCAATAAAGCCCACAAAAATAGCATCCAAATTTGTCAATTGCTGTAAAAAGAAGGGAAATAAGTCTTGTTTCTTCCTATTAGTATAACATGGCTTTGGTACCTTGGATCTCTCTGATGAAACAGGAGAGGGTAATGATGCACGGATGGACATTAAGGGGAACTGAGCTGCTTTCTAACAAGGCAGCAAGGTGGCTGATGTTGCAGTGCAGAAGGCACTGTGAACATTGGATGCTGGCCTGGAACTGAGGTGTGTTAGAGATGCTCCTGTTCTTAACAGAGTGTTGCAGTAGTGCTCCTGGGGGGCTGAAGTTGTGCCTGTGTGTGATCTGCTTGGCGGGCCCACATCACCCTGGTGCAGAGCGCAGGAGCTGTGTGAATTGGGCTTTGTGGGGCCCAGAGGTGAGAAGGGCTGGAGGGTGGGCTGGTACAGCACTGGTCTTTCATTCAGATTGACTTAAGCTGAGATTGTCTCTTCCGTAGTTCAGATTACTTGGGTGATTTTGGCAGTCCTTTATGTTGTGTTATACATTCTTCTAAACAAATTCAATTCTTCTGCAGAAGCAAAGGAGAGACTGTGTTATTCTGAATTGTTGTTTGTAGAAATTACAGGTGCTGACATGTAGCTCTTATTAGTGCAAGCAGCTGCTCTGGACAAGATGGATCTCTGTGTGCTGAGATGAGGTAGCCTCTGACAGCTGTACTTTTCTTACCATGAGCTGGGCTGCTTCTCCTCCATCGCAGTGCTTTGTGCAGTAGGAGAGTTTGTGCCACTGGACACCTGCAATGTTTTAGAGCCCTGATGTGATGCTGAGGTGCCTTGGGTACACCCTTACCAAACCAGCATGTTAAGTGGCCATGGGAATTTACTTGTCCAGTGAGTCTGGTCAGCCACCCTTTGTTCCAGTGTAAAATGAAGCAAATTTGCAAAAAAAAAAAAAAAAAAAAAAAAGTTGAAATATTCAAATATACTTTGAGCTTTCAGACAGACACAAGTGGGTTGAAACCTGCAGTGCCACATTTATTTCCACTGTATGTATGGAGGATTAAGGCACAAGTTAAGATGAGGAAAGCCACATGAGGTAGTATAGTCAATGTGGGTCTCCAGTTCTGCAGCTTAACTGTGTTCCTCTTTCCCTCCCTAAATGTTGGAGGAAGATCCATCTTCAGACAGACTTATCCACAACTTTTTCCTGGGCAGTTTGCAGCTTTGCTGTTTTGTTGCTTTTGAATGGGAGAGGCTGAAAATGCACTAGAAAGTCTCTTTCTAGTCTGATAATCATGATGATGAGGTACTTTATATCTGCATATGTGAAACCAACTTAATACCCCTCCAGCAGATGATGCTTGATGTCTTTTAGACTTTCAGAGCGTGTAGAAATTTTGTTCTTTTTTTCCGTGGTGAGTAAGCATTTTTAGAAAGCTAGGAGGGTGTGCTGGAGGTGCCTCCTAAGAATGTTTAAACGTGTCCTGGGACCCCTCGGATTTCTGTTCATGAAGGGCTTTAAATGAATTGGTAATGTTAACTTTATTCTGGAAGATAAATTCTAGTGAGCTCTCTTGCATTGAGTTTTCCTTCAGCTCAAGTTCTGGAAAAGAAACGTCCACACGTTTGAGTACCAAAAGCCTGTCTCTGAGATTAGTATCGCTTGTTTGAAGGGAAATGGGCGTTATGGAGAATTAGCTGCATGACTGACGTCTGCCATAGGTCTCAGTTGTCCAACTGCATTTGCTGAGCTTTGGGAGCCTTTCAGGTTTTCAGTGGTGCTTAGGGCAAATATTTTGTGTCTTGGTGATCTGGAGCAGCTGCACTCTTCTGGACTGAAATCAGATCGCTTAAGCTGTAGTGACACTTCGTGTAATTTTGCTGTTCCATCCTTGCCCTTTCTTCTCTTGCTTTTTTATGGCTTGCTTTTGGCCTGGGCCCATTTCTGTTGTACAGCAGGAACTTGCATGCTCCTCCTAATGCATAAGCGGGCCTGGAACAAAAATGCTGTGATAAGACACTTAACTGTCTTTTTGTTGACTTTGCTCCAGTTCATTAGAGTGGATGCAGGAGGTTGGCTAAACTTAAAGCCTGATTTAATATTCAGAAAGGATGTTTCTTTCCATCTTAAAAAGAAGAGCACCTCGTTACAGCTATCACATATGTGGTCCTTGGGGTCATCTCCTGTGGAGCTGAGGTGAAGATTTTGGGAGGAGTGAACAGAGGCACTTTGGAACTCTTGGGATCAGTTGGCTGAATAGTGTGCTTCTAAATGAGTTAGAGAGCGAGGGGATGGCTAGTTACCTCATTACGTGGATCAGAGGAAATACTTTCAATTTGTACTTGTGCATGCAGATGTAATTGAAGGTGTTAGAGATTACGCTGCCCCTCTAAATAGCAAAGTGGATAATCTGACTCCATCTACTTGTGAAATGTCTGAAAACTTTACTAGTCTCCAGCAGCTGCAGAAGAATCTGAATTCTTTGTTAATTTAGCCTGTGTTTAATTCAGTAAATAGTGCTTGTCAGAATCTCCTGCCGTGTTAAAATAACCCTGTAGGTAGCTGTCAGCTCCTGCTTCCGCCTCAGCATCTGATAACAAAGTTGAGATGAGAGCAAAAGGAGCCGGTTGCTTGGCCAAGGCCTCAGCCCACGTGTGTCACTCAGCCAGCTGCAGAGCGGGCAGGAGCCCTGAAAGTGGGGAGGCTCTGTGTTGGCTGCTGGCTCACCTCTTCCCTGCAGCCCAGAGCTCCTGTGCAGGCATTGGATTGCATTGTTCAGCTGTGACACCGGTGTCGTGCTGGCAGAATGAAGACAGAGGGCGAGGGAAATGAGTCTTGTGGTTGCTCCAACCTCATGTTGGTGTGGCAGGGACTCGCTTGTGCGCTTTCCACAAGGATCTGGACTCTGCTGTGCACTGAGTCTGGATAGCAGTGGTGACCCTGAGGAACTTGCTGTTTGTGTGACTGGTGTGTCTTGTGAGTGCTGTGCTACATGACCCTGGTGTGAGGCTGGGCCTGTATGCCTGGAGCTCCCACCAATGCTGGTTTTTGCAGAAAAACAGAAGAGACTTCGCCCCTCGCCCTGCTCAGCACATTGCAGCGCTTACACTGTAAATCTTACTTCAGGTCCCTTTGCACTACTGAAAAATGTCCTGCTAATGTAAGTGTGCATCTGTCTTTGAATAGATTCTGAAGATGGCAGAAAACCAGCTATGTGTCATCTTCAGATATGATAGTGGTTGAAATATTGCATCGAGGATGCTGAGAGATACCTGAATAGTGTGGTGTGTGATAAGCCATGTGGCTGTGTGTCAGGGAATGACGGACTGAAGAAAGAAACAGAAAATCTAGAGCTTTGATAAGCTGGATTTGTTGAATTTGCTAAGGAGGGCTTAAAGTCAGTCTAGGAGGGAAAGATGAGATCAACAATTGCACTTTGTTTAAAGCAGAGGCTAGCGGAGCACCTTCCTTCTGCCTTTAAAAGAAGAAAAAACAACAGAAAACCAAAACCAAAACGCGCATGCACATACAAACAACAAAGCCTCAGATTCCCCCCTGCAACTGGGCATGAGTACTGTACTTCTCTCGGGTTCTTTCTGATGACGGTTTGATTTCAGTTCCTTGCCGGATCTTCTGATTTACTTCTTTCGGGAGCAAAGCAGTCCATAGTAATAGGTCTTGTGTCAAAACTCTGGTCAGTTGTAATCAGTTTCAAGAGTATTAGTAAAAGTGGTACTTGGGAAAGTCCTCTGAGATGTGTGGACTGTCCTCTTCTTGAAAAGTGTTAATAGGGTAATTACTGAATTATGTTTAGCCAGGAAGGTACATTCACAGAATAGCTGTTTGGAGGAAACCTATTCATCTTAGTTCCACTGGTAAGATGTAGCATCATGGATTTGTGGAAGATCTAGAGAGGAATCTGTGCTGTAAGACTGCACGTAGGGAAAGGAGCAATGTTAACGGGACTGATGGTGAACCGATGGGGCTCCCAGTGAGAAGCAGGTGGGTGAAGTTGTTTAGAAAATGTTTTGGTTTCCTTTTGTGCCCAGTGCTGATTTCAGTAGCTTGTTCTGAAGTCTGTGTCAGTTTGAGATGAGAGGACTAGAAAGTCTTTGGTCAAACTCTGACCTACTGGAAAAAATAAGAAACAAAACCAGGCCCCCACTGCTTGCAGAGTTGAGGCTATTGAGCAGGGGTCAGTTAATCAAACACTTTGGCAATCACAAATTCAATCTGTGTTGGCTGTTGATAATGAGATGAGTTTTCTGTTTCTCAGTGAATGTGTTCAAATCTTTTAGGTTCTTGGATTTGCACTATGGTGGGTAGTTTTATTTACATAAAAATAGATGTATCCTTCAGATTTCCAAAGGACATTTGTAACTCTGAAGCACGCTTGTCATTTAAACTGTCCCAGTGGGACACTTGATCCACATTTGTGTAGTGCTTGCTATGGGGTTTTCTAAGCCTTTCATCTTTTGTGTGGACCTTCATCTACTACAGGAGAATTTTTCTTTTTATCTTAATTTCACCTTCGCCTCCTTCATCTCTCTTTAAAAAGTGGAGCACCATAGGGAGAGAGGCAGTGAAGTGTGACCTGCTGTGCTGGCCCCTTACAAAGCTCTGGAGGGGGGTGAGCTCAGGCTGGGGTGTTGACCTTAGCACAGCCAGTTGGGCCTTGAACAGATCGGATGGAACTGGTCTGGCTGGAAGATGAGCTGTGTTTGCTCGCAGATGAGGCTGGTTGTTAGTTTGTGCTCAGTTCTCAGCCTGAGCTCTAGTCTGGGTCTGGAAGAGTTTTAATCACGTCTGTGTGGGATTTTGGAAGACCCAGCAGGCCCGTGGAGGTGAAAGAGCAGGCTGTGCCTGGGGAAGCATCTTGTGTTGTCAGTTGGATGTTACCATTCGTCCTGCTGCCAGCGAGTTCATGGCATTGCAGTGGGTGTTCCACTCGTGTTCTCAGGGGCCTTCACACTGTGTGCAGGGACCCTTACAACTGCCACAGCAGCACTGGTGGATGTTTGCTTGGTGCTGCAGAGGGTATCACTCTGTGCCTTTTAACTAGAAGATATGGCAGAGTTTTAGTTTTGGGGGAGGTTTGGATTAAAGCCTTTGTCCCTGCAGCACTGTGAACGTGTGCTGATGGTGCTGAATGCTGGGGCCGCATTCTTACACCAAGCATCCTTACCCACTGTTGGTGTCTCGTGCTGACCAGAGCTGTTGGTAGCTCCAGAGGATGTGGGAGTTCCCCCCCGGGCCCAGCTCGCTCTGAGCTCACAGGGCAACGTTCAGCCTCAGCGGCGCTTGGGATCTTCTCATCCCAGTGACTTCCAGGCCCTCAGTGCTCCCTGTGCCAACAGCCCAAGGACAGTCTGGGAGCAGCTGCCCCTCGAGCAGTGCCGGCAGAGCCTGGCGGCTCCTTTGTACCGCTTGCAGCCAAACAATGGTTTGTGCTCATGGCCATGTGGTGAGTCACGTGCACCGCGCTGTTTCTGCTGGGGTCCTTGCCCATCTGTTCCCGACTCTTTCTGGGTTATCAGGCGCAGGTCCAAGTCCTTGCAGGCAGCCAGCTCTGTGGCCAGAGATTACAAGCACTAACCTTCCTGGCAGGGTGGCGTGGCTTTGCTTTTATGCAGATTAGCCATGTGCTTCTCACTTCAAGGCGTTCCACAGGAAAAGACGTTTCCTGTGTTTGGCTGTGGTGGGCGTCTCCGGTGCGGCCTGGCTGGGGCCATGCGTGGCGACTACACTCGGGAGAGGGATTACGGCGTGCTGGCCCCCCTTCCCATCCCACCTCCGTCTACGTCACCACAACACAACCACACGCGTGCTCATACTGTTGGTGTCATTCATTCGGTGCCAAGATTGCTTTAAAAAATTCCCTTGGCCCCAGTTCAAACAGGAGTACAGCTGGGATGTGTTAGATTTTAGGCAGTCTGCCCTCAATTTGAGATGAGTTATAAATAGCAGTGCCGACTTCCTTAACTACCACTCTCCGAGGTAAAATGCAGGTTAATTACTGTGGGAATCAATTAGGGCTTCTCTCGGTTAAACAGCCAGCAACGCTTTTTATTATTTTTTATCACAAAAAAATGGACAACAAACCTGATCAGGAAAAGATTTTGGATCTGAGCTGGGAGCTCGGAGCCTTTTAAATTATTTTTTTGGCCTTTTTATTTTTATTTTGGGGCAGCAGAGGAAACCGATTGTGGCCAATACCCGCATTTGCCAGTAGCTGAGTAACGCTGATTTGAAACCAGAGAGTTCAGTAAGGAGTTCTCCTTCCTTTTCTTCCTCTGGCCTAATGAAGTACAAACATGTAGTAAGATAATGGAGAAAGTCAGAGCTTCTTTTTTTCTGTGTGGCTGCAGAGGGTTTGGCTCCTGCTCTCCAAGTGGGATTTCTCTCTTCTCTTTACTCCTTTTCCTGCTAGGACTGTAAGGCAAGCCCCTCCAAGTCAAGCAAACTGCTCTTTGGAGAAGCCAGACTTTGCTTCTACATGAGAAAACCTAAGAATTTGTTGTGGAGTCCTCATCTGCTTAGGTGTTTTTTTTTTTTTTTCATGTATTTTGTTCAGTTTGATTATTTTTAAAGAGAGCTGCACCTGTCTCCTTGTGCAGTGAAGCAGAGCCGCTGGCTGCCGTTCAGTTTCTCTGCTCGGGGCCCACTCTGTGCTTTCCCATCTCTACCTGCTCACAGCCCCAGCATCCTGGCATGTTTTGGAAGAAGTGTGGGTTTTTGCAGTGCTGTTGCACTGGGGCCGACATACTGTGCATTGCAGGTGCTTGGAGAGCTTTTTAGCTCGGCCATTGAGGCTTGCTTTGGGCTTGCTGTTACTCGCTGTTGCTCTTACTCTAAGAATAGTTTAAATTTTCTTGAAAGCTCAGCAGTTTGTCTGGAACGTTGGCTTTCAGTGGCTTTCATTTCACACCGTACAAAACAGCTTAGCTTTTTAAAGTTTGACTGGGAACAGGGCTGTGTTTTGCCAAGTTCTGGTGCCTAACAGTGTTGTAAAACAGCGGAGCTACTGAGACTGAAGGGAGAATAGAGGCAATTTCTATGAATGCAAGAAGGTGTAAGCAGGGGGTCTGGACTTCAGTGATCAAGGAGCAACACTTTATCTCAATTATATCTCTCTGTGGCGGAGCCTTTGCTTTTGAAGTGTAATCACAGTAATCTACTCCTGTGGTTTCCTATTGAAAGGATTTCCCATGTATCAGTCCAGAGAAGTGTCTCCAGCCTTTTGCAGTCAGGGTTTGGTATTTCCTTGTTTATCCTGGAGTGTTCTTGTGAGCAGGCTCGCTTCCTCTCGGCTCTCCCATCTCACACACATTGGTGTGCAGAGCAGCTCTGTACCACCTCCACTCCCAAAGTCTTTATGAGAGCTCGTGGATCAATTTCAACTTCTGTATTTTGACTTTGAACGTTCCTTTCTTGAGGCACATGTGGTTAAATTACCAGCAAGGGCTGAGATAGCAGATAGGAGCAGCCCTCCTGATGGCATGCTCCTGAAGACAGAACAACACTGCTAAGACAAGAGTAGTTTAAGCCCCGTTAGTGAAATAGATGTGTGTCTCTAATGGGAGATTTGGAGGGGAAAAACGAAGTGCTGCTGCCTGAAATGGCCAGGACAGCCCTGACTAATTAGCTTGTTGGTAAGCAGCAAGTCCAGGCTGTGTGTACGAAATGGTTCCTTCACTTGAAAGACATGAATTGGGATTTACATTTCTCTGCTTAGAGAATTTTACCTGTAAAGCTGTAGTTCAGAGTGCTGCTCTTCATATTTGTTTTTAGCATCTCTGTGTGCTACGGCCACAGCTGAAAGCTGTGGTGTTTGAAAGTACACCCTGCACTTTGTTGGGTGATGGGCGATGACTCTTGGCCACATCCTCAAAATATTGTTTGGATTTTGTGTTGCCTTTTAAAATTTCCTTATAGCTGCAAAAAAAGTTTCTTTCTTTAACAGTCATCATGTTTCCTGTAAGAGCCATGGAAAAGTGGATCTTCACCTTGTTTCTTATCCTTGTGGGTGACCACAGACAAGAAAATCTGTGCAGAGGGGGCAGCATGTGGTGTGTGCACAGTTAAACACAACAACAACAACAACAACAGAATTAACAGGGATGTATTTGAGAAGCTGTCCTTGCTAGCAGACTGCGAAGATGAGGTAACATCTGGGGGAAACAAGTAACAAAGGGAAAAGATACTGAAATGTGCAGTCAGTAACAAAAGTTGCTCTCCAGCAGATAGCAGCAGAACTGCACTGCGTGCTTTTCTTGGGGGAAGAGTGAGCTATGGGGGCAAGGAATGTAATCATCAGTACTGCTTTAAAGATAGCAAAGAAAACAGTGTGGGGAGGGAAAAGATGAAACCCACGGAGATGCTGGTGATGCACTGGGTGAGGTTTGGCTGTGAGGCAGTGACACAGGTGATCCTGGGCTCCTGGGACTCCATCTTCTGATGCACTGCAGCCTCAGCCCATGCTGCTCCTCAGTTCTAGCAGCTGTGGTAGCTTGAATATTAAACACAAACTTCTTCAGAGCTGTTTCAGTATCAACGTATGAACTAAAATGGAAAAAAAAAAAGGCACAAAGGAGTGTGGTGGGTCACATCTCTGTAAAACTGGCTTGGTAGAATCATAGTGATGTGTTGCACATGGTTGTCCTGGGGTGCCTTCTTTAAGATGGCAGAGTGCTGCAGGGCTGTCTGGGGCCGAACTGGAGGGAACTCAGGTCTAGTTCCTAATTGATTTCAGCCTTATTGGTGCAAATGGCTCTAAGGGAGCTGGTTTGGCTGGGTGGTAGCACCACTGTACCAACTGTGGGGTGCTTTGTCTGCATCCCCACTGAATTCCCTCTGCTAAATTCCAGCTTGTGCTGCCCTACAAGAGTGCATCGAGCTCCCCATGGTGCCCCTGCTTGCTTTTCTTTGGCATGGGCTCGGAGCTGGGCTTGCCTGGCAGGCTGGAAGTAGCAGACAGCTGGTCAAACAAATGTTGTCAGGGTCTGTGTGTTGGGGCTTCAAGCTGTGCTGGCTGTTGAGGTAGGATTTTCTGAAGTGTAGCATACTGCATGAACTTTTTCCTGGGAGGGTGGATTCTGCAAACATAACTGAAATACTGTTCTAGTGTCTGGGATTCTTTATGCTTCCAGCAGGAGCTGGCTTTGTGCGATGTTTGCTTGTGCAGGCCTGTAGTGCCACTCCTCAAGCACCTGATCTCAGCAAGAGCGGGTGGATCTGCGCAAATAGCACCCTAGGGCTAGTTGCAGGAAGCAACGATGTAATAGAGAGTCCATTGTCATGGTGATGCGCTGGAAAACATCTAATTGGTATTAGTTAGGTCGTCAGGAGATCAGTGAAATTCCTTATTCAGTCCGAGGGATGGAGGTTAAAGACTGCGGCTGGGATTCATTTAGAGGTCACTATGCCAAAGCAGGCTGATGGCAGTCTTGCTTTAGTGTAGTAGTACTGCTGCCTAGGTAGCAGCATTGTGTTTTGGGGCTTACAATATTTTCAGGAAATTTGGTTGACTGTTCCTATGTGTCCGCTGCAGGCAGAGGTAGTGCAGCTGAGGCAGACCTCCTCAAGTTGCATTTACTCGTGCGTCTGCTCCAGAACTTATGGACTTGACATTCAAGGCTGACCAGTACTTTTTCATGCATCTAAAGAAATTTGATTTAGAATCCTGTATTCTGCAAAAGGCAGTAGACACAAAGCACATGTTAAAAATAATAATAATAAAAGGTAGAACTGCAGTCTATGAACATCAGTAGTACTCGCCAGTATTACTACACCGATATGGATTAATTGAAATGCATAGGTGTAAATTAACAGCCTGTAGTGCTTTGGGAGACCTCATTACACGTGAAAGAAGAAGTGTTTGTTGCGAATATTTAAATTTTCAGAGTGAATTTACCTTGTTGTGGAGTATCTGGATATTAAACTGCTGCTTAGTGTGGAGAAAAGCCACTTACATTGATAATTCATCTTTCCTAATGGTCCTTGCCACCTTCTTTCCTGTCCTCTGGCCATAGGAGATATGTCAGCATAAAATGACTGCTTCTCATTGGGTTTGTTCTTTGTGAAATGTCTGTTGTTTGAAACGGCATTGGAACCCATGCTGTACTTCAGAATAGAACTGTAGGTTGTAGCACCCACAAAGAAGCAGACGGCTTCTGCTGCTTTGCACCAACCTGGTGAAGTTTTGTTTGTTGTTTTTTTTTTTTAAATTGTGAACAATTCCTGTATGCAGCTGGGTGTATATCGTGTTTCACAATTTGCTTTGCAGCCTTCAAGCCCAATGGATCAGATGGGGAAGATGAGGCCTCAGCCGTATGGAGGAAACAACCCCTACACACAACAGCAGGGACCTCAGGCGGGGCCACAGCAAGGACATGGCTATCCAGGACAGCCCTACGGGCCACAGACTCCTCAGAGATATCCCATGGGAATGCAAAGCAGGACACCAAGTACAATGGGCAGCATCTCATATGCGCA
Source organism: Phasianus colchicus (assembly GCF_987193195.1). Lineage (NCBI taxonomy): Eukaryota > Metazoa > Chordata > Aves > Galliformes > Phasianidae > Phasianus > Phasianus colchicus. The sequence goes on along the minus strand of NC_143459.1, from coordinate 993,038 downwards.
GCAGGTAGAGCACCCAAGCTTCTGTAAGTCTCTGTTTCCAGCAGGGACAGGTAGAAGAGCAAGAAAATACAGTGTGTTTTGAAGGAACCACCTTCCATTGGGTTGGAATTGGTTGATTAGGTGAAATGGCATTTCTTTAGGCTGCATGTGGAATCCTTCCTTCCACAAGAGGCAGCAGCAGAGCAGTGAGTCAGAACCAAGGAAAAAATAAATAGTGAGGCAACTGAGATACTCTCACCACTGTTAACAGTTCTGTTAACGACAGAATTGTTTCTTGCAGTGGAAATGACTTCCAGGTCAGTTCTGGCTCACTGCGTGAACTGAGTGCTTCCTGCTGGACTGTTAACAAGATACAAAAGGCTGGCTTTTTGTGGAGCAAGCCTTCTTTCCTTTTGATGTTAATGTCATCGAAGCATGGTCAGATAGGGATCCCTAAAAATTTAGTTATGGTGCCTATTAAAATTTTCTTACTGCTGAGAATAATGTCATGCACAAGTGACTTTTGATACTGTCTGGGAGGTTTCCTTACATAAGTAGTGACATTTCATGTACCTTCCCAGTTAACTGCTCTGCACAGGTCTCTGAATCGTTTCTTCTTGAGTATAATATGACTGTGTGTATGTAAAATCACTCCTTAACTGGTATGATTCTACCTTCCTCTTCTGTAGATTCCACCTTACGGACAGCAGGGTCCCAGTGCATATGGGCAGCAAAGCCAGACTCCATATTACAACCAGCAAAGCCCTCATCCCCAACAGCAGCAGCCTCCATATTCTCAGCAGACTCCATCCCAGACCCCTCACTCTCAGCCTTCTTATCAGCAGCAGCAACAGCCTCAGTCTCAAGCTCCACAGCTTCAGACATCGCAGCCTGCGTATTCCCAGCAGCAGTCCCAGCCGCCCCATCAGCAGTCCCCAACTCCATATCCTCAGCAGCAGTCCACAGCCCAGCAGCACCAACAGAATCAGCCTCCCTACTCACAGCAGCAGTCACAGTCACCCTACCAGCAGCAGCAGCAGCAAACTCAGCAGACAGCTTCCTCGGCTCTTTCTCAGCAGTCATCTTCATACCCTCAGTCACAGCCGCAGCAGCAGCAGACTGCATATTCCCAGCAACGCTTCCCCCCTCCTCAGGTAGGCCATCTCCTGCTTTGCTTCCTTCTCTAAGTTTTAAGAAACTTGGGCAAATGGTTTTCTTGGTGGGTTTAAGCCAGTAGAACTATGCATTGACAAGCTGGCTGGAATGATTGCAGTAATAGATGTGCTGCTTCTCCACTGTGTAGATCTGCATCTTTTTCAGAAACGTTATGTTGGTAACAGGCCGAGCTGCAGTAATGCTGCAGTTCTAAAGACCAGTTGCAAGTAAATGCTGTTTATTGACAGTACTGGTCTAAAGATTTCATAGTGGCGTGGTTTTCACACTGTGGTCTGTGGAAGATCTCCAGGTGGTCTACAGAGCCACTTAATTTAGCACAATAGCAGAGCACTTCAGAGATTTCAAAAAAAAACAACCCTATTTCCTGGTGCTTTTATATCTCATCCCAAGACTTCAGGAGGTGTATTGATCATACAGAGGAAATGAGCATGGGAAAGCTCCGTGGGTTCCTCGCTGCTTGGGTGGAGTTTTTTCACAGGCGTTTACAGAAGGCAGCACACAAGTGGAGATGGAACCAGTAAAGACAGTTTTCAGAGTGACACATAGATGGGGGAGTTTGCTCTTAAATGTAAAGCTTTGCTTTAAGGGGGAGAGGTAAAACATGAAGCATGGGGAATTGAAGATAAAATCAAGAAACAGATACATTTTTTTCTGTGTTTATTTGCAGTAATATATAATAATATTCTAATAGTCATGAAAAGCTAGCTGAGACCTTTAAGCAAACGTTGCAATGCATCAAAAGTAGCTTTTTGAAAGTAGGGAATTATAATTGACTTGCAGCATTTGTGTAAGGAGGCACTTATAGCTATTGTGTGATGTTAGAAAATCAAGAAGCTGAGTGGGCAGTCTCCCAGGACAGTCTGTGTTGTTCAGGGTCTATCAGTAATAAGAAAAAGGCAAAGAATTACTATTTTGTTGTGATTTGGAGTTCAACACCCAGCACTCACCATAGCAGTCTGTGGAACAGTAGGCATGCTGGCTTCAACTCTTTTCTGTCCTATTTCCTGGTTTAAGCAAATGTCACTGAGGGTACATAATTCCTCCACAGTGTGAAAATATACTGGAGTGATTCCAGCTGAGCCTTTATTTTACTCCCATTTGTGATTTTTTGGGGGGTTGTTTTTTTTTAATTTTTCAGGAGTTATCTCAAGAATCGTTTGGCTCCCAGACATCATCTGCTCCCTCAATGGCTTCCAGTAAAGGGCAAGAGGATATGAACTTGAATCTTCAGTCCAGACCGTCTAGCCTGCCGGTGAGTGGTGAGCTGTTCTACGAGTGAATGGGGAGAGAGCAGTCAGAAGCACAGCAGGATAAATTAGCAGTGGTGGTATTCCACGTGGAAATGGGAATGATGGAGACTGCCTCTGCTTTTTACTAAGTCATTAGCTTCTGGTTTCCCACTGGAGATTAAATGTAATTTACAAAAGTAATGGATCTGAGAGTAAAGTTTACCCCTAAGTACTCTGGTCTGCATGTTCTAGCCAGAAGATTTTTCTTGGGGTTTCTGTTCATAGTGTCTGAAGTACTAATTGCTGTTACAGTAGGTTCTGCCCTTCAGGAAAAGGTGTCTCATTTTATTTTATTCTGTTGTTTCTTTAGCCCACTGTTGCGTCAGTTGTTTGTTGGCTGTGGAACTGTTCCTGTTCTGTCACTGGAACCTCATGCTGCTGATTTAAGGTTTTTTGCTCTAATCTGACCAAATGGTTGATAAAAAAAACCACAAGTTTATTAGCACCTGAAGTGAGGAAGATCAGCTCTTTCCCTGACAGAATGCAAAAGAAAATGTAATTCTCCATCTAAATCTGCTCACAGTATGCACAGTGAACAGTTGGGTATGAGATGAGTGCCTAGTTTTCCAGCAGATTTGGGCCAGAAGGGTTTAACTTTGGCTTCAGACTTCATAAAGGAAATGGAGGAGGGTCAGATTAGTTTGCACAAGTTGCTCTGTGCCTCTGACTTGGAAGAACAGCATTGAGATGCTGGATTCTGATTTTTCTGGTTACTTTCACTTCTAACCAGTAGGAAGTGGGTGAGGGTTTTTTTTTTTTGTTTGCTTTGTTTTTTTAAATTTATTTAGCCACTGGCTAAGTCTATTTTCTACTGCATTGGTCAAAGGAGACTGAGCTGTGTATATACCAAAGTTATTTTTGTACTCAGCAGTGAGAACAGCTTTGTGAGCCCCTTGAAATAATTCCTTTGGATTGTGGGTACAAATTGTACCCAGAATACAAAGTGATTCCAGTTCTGACCACCTAATGAGACTACCACTTTTTTTTTTTTTCCCCCCTTAAATTTTGGACCTTTTAAATAGCACGTTTCTTTCCACTCTACCTCTCCACAAGTTCTTCCATGTGACCCATCTTCTGGCAAAGGATGTAGGAAAAGTGAAGCCACTGAAGTAGTTGAAGAAATTGCTCTAGTTCTGAAAGGATGGAAGTCCTGTTCAGTAGCATTGTTGGTAGAGCCTTCATGAATCCTACCAGTCAGCACCCTCTGACTCGGATTATAGGAATTAGCTGCTCTGCTTAGCAGAAGTGGCTCCTCAGCATCCAGTGGGAGTCTGTTTTATACCCTGTGGTATAATGTGTTTGGCCCCTTTCAAGCTTTCCTTTTTCCAAAGCAGTTTAAGAAAAGATACCATCTCTGCTGTGAGGGAACTTACCCAGTTTAAAAGTTTTTAATGCTAATGAATTTCTAAACAGATACTCAGATTTTCTGAAGAGAAATCCAAGGCATGAAAATTCGCTCCAGCTTTTAGTATCTGCCATCTATCAAGTTTATTTTCTGTATTAAAGACACTTTACAGTCACAATGTTTTCATATCTTTATCACCAAATCATGAGCATTTAAGAAATGAAGTAGTGTTCAGCTTACCCAACCCTCACGTGCTTCTGGGCTTTATCTTCTTCAGTAAGCAAAAAACATTAAGTGGTACATATGTATGTGTGTGTATATGTGTACCTGTGTGTGTTTCACAGTTCTTTGTCCTCCAGTTAGGATCTTATAGGGCAGGACCAGCTCTCCCATCTGTAAACTGAGAATCCATTGGATAGTGGTGCTGTGGAATAGCTTAAAGAGGACCTCTGAGGTGCACAGAAACCAGCTCTTGGTTTCAGTGACGGATGTCTTGCAGGATGTCTCTTGGCCTAGAGATGCTTAGAAGCAGAGGAGCTACGTGGAAGGGTGTTAGCAATTTATTTTATCTTCCTTACATACTACTCATTCTGTCTGTTTTAGAATTTTTTATCCTACTTGGGCAGATTCTTAGACTCCTGTTTTGCCATTCTGTATGACTTACAGCATCATAGTTTGTGGGTTTTTAATTTTTTGTGGAGTTAAGTCCTATTCCAAGCCTCAGTGGGCATTGTGGAGAACCGCTCACTGGGTATCTTGGAATCTGGGCAAATCATATGGTGCATCATCTTTAATTAAACACAGATCACTAGGAAAAAGAGGTTGCTGCTTTTAGGTGTGTATTTGTGAAGTGTTAAATTTACGTAACAAGTGCCTTTACAAGTCTGTGGCTGTCACCCATTTAATATTATATATCAGTATTAATGCTGAAATTTCAAGCAACAAAGGCAGGAATATATCTTTGGCTGACATAGTCATTTCATGATGTCCTAGACATGGAAGTGTTGGTTTGGTGACATTGTCAAGTTGTTGAACTGCTGTCAGATGTTGCTGGCTTTCTTAGGACCTGCCTAACAATGAGAAATCTCACATTGGTCTCCCTGCATGGTGGTCTTCAAGATACTCTTCCTTCCAATGAGTTTTGTGTCACTAACTAAAACTTCTTGATGATTTTCATTTGAACAGCTGAAGAGTCAAACTACTGATCTCTCTAGTGATTTGCCTGAACATCTTTAAGTAGCAAAATACCTTGTCTTTCTGTCCTAGCCTAAATATTTCTGGGTTTGTTGTTCTCTTTCTGAAGGTTATACTTGCTGTGTTGGGGGAAAAGACTGCTGCTAGCTTGAAATCAGTGATGCCTTTTAGAGAGTAATGCATCTGCAAGAGTGTCCTGGCTGGTACTCTTTTCCTACAGCAGTCAGGATGAAGAATTTCTCTGAAGAATTTGCTGTTTCCCTCGGGAATTTCTTGCCAGGATTGCAGTTCAGCTAAACTTAGATTCCTATTGTGTATGGGAGAAGTGAAGTGTAGTCGTTTGTGTCTGAGCGTAATAGAGGAATAGTAATCCACAATGTAAGTCTTATTCTCCCAAGAGGTTCCTCAGTCTTGTCTTTTCAGCAAAGAATTCTTCTTGGCAAGTTGTATTCAGTTTATTTGGAGCCTCTACCTTTGCAACTTGGATATTGAGTAAGTGGAAGTCAAATATTTCCAGCTATTAATTACCATCTGCTTAGACTTGGAAGGTACTCTGGCAACATGGGCAAAGGAAACCAACAGGGTGCTGGGACGTCAATTTGGGTTGGAGTTGAAGTCAGTTCTGCTGCAAAAATCTCTGAAATTTTGGGGCTGTTCAGAGTAATTTTGTATCTTGTTATGGAACAAGCAGCAGGTCTGTTATGTTGCCTTGGTCTTTGTCTTATGGGCCATCGAGTGCAAGTTTCTGGTGTCTCTGAAGTAGATGCGGGGTAGAACGTGGATGTCTTTAGTTTGTTTGGTTGACATACTGTGTAGTTTGAGGGAGAATCCCTATTCCTTTCCTGAATGTTTCACTTCCATCTTGTTATGAAGTGGGAATCATTTCTATCTCAGTATTTTTTACCACTGGGGAACTGTTGCTCAGTTAGCTGCATTTCAGCTTTGTTCATCACTGGCTTCAGGACTGAAATGTGTCTTGTTGATGGGAGGAAGGAATTCAACCGACTGCAAACAAATTCCTGATCTGTGTTTAACTCATGCATGTGCACTCTGGTCTTGGATCTTTGTAGAGTGGATTTGACAGTATTAGATTTTGTGGGGAGAGGAAAGGTATCACAGTTGTAGGATATTTTTTGTTTGATTTCTTCCTCTGAAGTAATTTCTGAATGCGGAGACGTTGGCAGGGGTAGCAGAGATTTGTGGGTCTCACAAGGAGGTCATTTCAGCTCTCACTCTGTGGGTACCTGAAGTAGGATAAAGTCAGGCTCTGTCAGCTGCATCCCCTGACCTGGAAATAATCATGGCAGCATACAATGAGAAACTACCTCGGGGCTGTTATGGGTGGCAGGGCTTCAGGAATTTTTCTGAAAACATTCCTTTTGGCAATTTCTTTTGGGGAAGGGGAGAAGAAACTTTTGTAGTTGAATCTCTTGGTGGCTTCAGTCACTTTCTTTTCGCCTCTGGGTCTTCCTGCTTATGTTAGGGTTGTAGTCCTTGCCCCAGGAGAGGGATTAGTGATAGCTACAGGCCCTGGTGGCTGGGCATCAGTGGACACATGGGGCACTTGGGGGCTTGCTCCAAGGAGCGCAGGACCTGAAGCACCAGTGTTTATAGGATTGGTACGTTCCAGTTCCTGCTGGTAGGAAGGTTTCTATCCCAAGTTACAGAGATCTGTGGAGTTCAAATGTTTTTTGTCCTGACCAGGGCTTCTCTAGGCTTTTTTGGTTCGTGTGATTTTGGCAATCATTATTATGTCCTTTCTTAAGAAGGCCTTGCTTCTTTAAAAACTAATTTTGCCCACAGCCTTTACAGGTGTGGGGAGTGCTGGGTGCCACGATCATCCAGCCGCTGCAGGCGAGCCCCTCTCAGGGCCGCTCTGCTCTTTGTCCATTGGCAGCTGCTCTCAGCTCCTCTGGGTCTGAGCCAAACTCACCCAAGCACCTTGGAGGAGCTCCTTGCCTGTGTGCAGCAACTGGGCCAGCTCCAGGCTGCCCTGAGTGCTCTGCCTTCAGGGAGGGGTCCCTGCAGGAACCCCATGGCGCTGCTGGGGCGGCTCAGCTTCACAGGAGCTGGCAGCAGATTGCGCTGTGCTCAATGCCGGGCTCGTTTCCTGTTTCTATTCTTGTTGTCAGCAGCTCAGCTCTGCTTCCTGCCTGTGAGCCTCGTGCAGATTCCCCTACCCCAGAGCCTTTTGATTTCTTAGGAGCAATTTTGGTTGCAGGCTGAACTGCAGAGTGGTGGTCTCGTGGAGGGCAGGATGGCGGCCACAGCTAACTTGGGATTTGGGCACCCTGTGTTCCTAGTACAGGCAGGCTCTGGCCTAGCTGGAGTGATGGTGGGGGCGTTAATCAGGAAATTGTTGTAGGATGAGCAGTTCTGATGTTGGATCCTGAAGAATAGTCCATGCTCTCAATCACACACATCCCCTGTGGTGCTGCAGCCTGGAAATGTAGCACATGTGTTGCACTATCACTGCTGCAGCAGGTACCTTGCAAGATGAGCCTCTGCTTTCAAACACACTTTCAGCGTGCTTCTTGTAGGGTAGGGAAACCAGGCTTTTTCTTCATTTTTGTTGCTGAGTTGGTGTTATTGGAAACCCCTTAAAAAGAATGGGGAGCCTCAGTCTGCCTGCCACTGGGTGCAGCAGTCGCATCCCTCTGCCCTGGCATTGCAACAGAACCACACTGGAAGTCCCAAACCATGCAGGGAGAGACAGGCTGTGCTGAGCCGACTTTGTGCACTATGAGGAGTGGCTGCAGGGATAAGTGAAGGCATTTAACTTCTGCTGATAGCACTGTGTTTCATGTGAGCACTGCTGTACCTGAGCCTGAAATTCACAGGATTCATTTTCCTGCTAATGTCATCTTGGCATTTGGGATTGACTTGTCTTGAAGATGTACACAATCACAAATGCAGTGGAGAAAACTGCTTCCGTGTGGAAGCATGGCATGGGCCCATGCCTGTGCCTGCCCCTCTGCTGCGGCAGTGGCAGTGCTGCTGCTCATGCCATTGTTCTCCTGATTGTGAGGTTGGTGCTGAGATTTCAAGCAAGGCCTGCATGGTAATCAGAAGAGGTGTTGTGTAATGGTTTTATTGTGGTTTCAAATCAAGTCTGACTGAGGAAAAGAAAGCAAAATTTGCTGAACTGACAGGAGATGCCATCTCTAGGAATTGACTGCTCTGGCAACCCCTGGCCCTTTGATGGTGGTGAGTGTGCATCAGTGAGTGGCACAGTGCGGATTATCAGGACTGTGCTGACCTCCTCCCTTGCACGTCTGCTGCTCTAAGCAGAATTTCCTAATTTCTTCTGCAATTTGCCTTCAGTTCCCCTGTCCTGCCTAGGTCAGAGGTCCCTGGGGGGGTGCTGCAGCCCATGAAGGCACTTTCTTTGGCTCTGCCCTGCTCCCTGGGTCAGGAGGTCGGCCATGGCCCTTGGAACCACTCTCTCACTGTCTCCCCACAGATACAGCAGCCAAACTCCTGCTTCTGCTGCCTTCTTTGCCCACCCAAACTCCTGTGGTTGGCATGATGGCAGTGGTGGCATTGTATGCAGAGATGCTGGTGAATGCTTTGGAGTTTAAATTGAAGTTGTCAGAGTCTGGAAATTGCCTTCCAGTGTGAGTGCTGCTGTGGCGTTGGAATATCCTTATGGCTGCAGTCAGAGGGTAGCTGCTGCCTCTTAGACAATTAAGCTTGTTATATGCTCTGGGCTTTGTCTTCAGTTTGAAGCAGAAGATGCCATCTGAGCCCCTGGAAGAAAAACAAAGGCTCTGCAAATAACCAGGTTGTGGTCTGTCATTTGAGAGCCATGCAGGTTTCCCACTTGCTCTTTCCTTCCCAGGGGCTGGTGTTGGGTAGCCCTTGTGCCTGATGTGGCCAACTGGTAGTTCTTGCTGCCCTTTCCATCCCTAGCACCCTCCCCAAAAAATTGGTGTTGCCGAGGACATCGTCTGATACAGCTATGATGCTGCTGCTCACTGTGCCTGTGGTCATGCACGTCTCTTCCCTGCAGCCAGTTCAGGGTTGAAGTTACTGTTGAATCTTTAAGATTCACCGTCTACTCATGCTGCTGCTGGGTGGTCTGGCCAGCCCCTGTGAGAGCCAAAGTGACATGGCTCTGCCAAGCCAAAATTCTGCTTTTATCACTGTTGCTTTCAGTATTTGTTGTAGCAAGAAACCTGGGAGTAATTCTAGAAGCTGAGCAGCTTTCCATGGGTTAAGTGGGAGCAGAGCTTTCTGCTGTGTTTCCCAGGGTCTCGCAGAGGAGCTCAGCACCCAGTGCTCCCTGGCTTCCCTGCAGTGGGTTTTCCCTTCAGCGACATCTTGTTCTGTGGATGAATCATGTTCTTCTGTACTTTGTGCTGCAGCTACAGCTTTGAATCTCTCTTCTCCAAAGAGAGAGAATATGAAATTTGTTAATCTGTTCAGCGTTTGGAGGAGGAGGGAAGTCCCCTTCCTTTCTTCCTTTCTCCCTTTCTCTCCCCTTTATAGAAATTTTATTTGGAGGGGGAAGAGAAGGAGAGCAGGCCCGGAGTAGGAGCACTCGATGTGATTAAAGCTCCTGCTGAGCAGATCTGTGGGAGTGGAGTATTGACCTCTGAAAAATCAATGGCTGCTGCCGTAGCAGTGCTGCCGTTCTGCAGGTCTCCCATTGCAGGAATGAAGCGAAGCCAGCAGCACTTTGTCTGTCTTCCTCCCTTTTTAGTTTTGGACCTGCTTTCTGCCAAGTGGCCCGACTCACCTAAGTGTGCTGAGGTGGATTAGAACAGCAGCTTATTTTTGTGATCAGGGTAAAATTTTTTGTGTGACGCTGAGCCCCTCCTCCTGACAGCCTCCTTTGCAAACGCTTTTTCCTGCAGTGCAGCTAGAGCCAGCAGCTTCTACCAGTTTTTCTAAAGGCAGCCTGGAAGAAGGAGCTTTTTGACTTCTTTCTTGAGCAAGGAAACTGCACCAGTGTCTCCTGCATGTTCTAGTCCCCATCTTAGGTTTGTTATTGTTAGCAAAGACACTGGAGAGGAGCTTAAACTCTTCATAAGGAAAGGGAAAATGGACTGAATTAAGCAAAGGCTGAAGCCTTAGTAGTGTTACCCTCCTGTTCCTTGTTTTACCGGGCTGTTGATTTTTCCTGCAGTAGCGAAAGTCTAACTCTTTTCATTTATTTAAGGCCTCCTTGGACAGGGAAGTGGCGTGTAATAGAACCATAATGTTTTTATGTATGCTCAGTTTTGTAACTGGGAACTTAGCTTTTCTCCACAGCAGCTTGACGCAGAACCTGAGAACCCTCTGACTGCTCAGGTCAGAATGTGAACTTCTAAGAAAAAGGTGTGGGGCCAAAGCCAGCAATTTCAGTGTAGAATTAGAACTCTGTGTTCCTTCTTGTTGCTGGTCTCATCCTGCTTGCAGGGAATAGAAGAGGCAATGCCCCAAGCTGGAATAGCTTTCATAAATCGCAGAAGTACACTGCAGCTCACACAACAGCAGCGCTCATCTTTCTGGGTATCCTCCATTTTTTATGCCAGGTGAAAGTCATATTTGTATTTTACACTGAAAGCAAGCCCTTCAGCAGCTCAGGAGTAAGAGCTGAGATGTACGTGGCAGTGGAGGAAAGCTGCGTGTGGTCAAGGATTGTGTGAAAGTCGTGTTGCTCCATTTTGAATCTATTCAATTAATCCTTAGTTGTCTTGAGCAGTTTCGGAAAGAGGGTAAGTGTATATGTAGTTTGTGCACATTTATGAACTCAAATCAATAATGGATAGACTGACAGCTTAAAGATGTGTATTTTTTGGTCTCTACCCTTTTTCTCCTGTGCACCTGAAGAATGTGGAGCAGACCTCCAAGTCTGCTGTTGATGGAGCACAGCATGGCCTCCCAGACATCCAGTGCTCTGTGGGGCATAAGACGCACAATTAATTTGTCTGTACTCTAAAAGGGGGAAAAAAGGCTGTCAGTTTTCCCCAAAATAGCAGGGAGACTCTGACTTGCCAGTCAGCTGTGTCATTTTTGGGATAGAAAAGATTGAGGTATTTTGGGTATGGAAGTAAAGGGGAAGGAGAGGACAGGCATTTTAAGCATTGACACATGTTGCATGAGTGGAAACTAAACTGTAGAGAGAATGAAATTGTAACAGAAAGTAGGTATTTCAATTAGTCACAAGCCAATAAGCTTTTCCTCTTTCAGAAAGGACTGGGGAATAAATTTGGCCATTGTTCTCTGGTCTTGCTTGTAAGCATCTTCGAGGAAGCAACTGGTTTTACAGATTTTATAAGCTCCACCACATGCTTGTCACCAGCTCGTGATTTCCTTGAGTGCTATCTAGTGATCTGACAGTGCCTACAGTTGTGTCAGTCTGCCTGCACTCCTTCCCTCTTCCCCCACGCTTTCATATGCACTTGCTGGAGGTTGTGGGGGAGCGCTGTAGGAGGCTCACAGCCGTCAGTGGGAAGATCAGTTTGCTTTCTGGTCAGTCTTCCTCCTCTAACAGTTTGGAGGGATGGGCTGGGGAGCCTTGAATCTGTCCTCCTAAGGGGTTTTGTTTACCTTGATCATAAGTATTTCTCATTGTTTCATCTTTATGTTTGTTTAACAAATGAGTTCGTATCAGATAGTGCAGTGGTGGTTCCCCCTTTCATGTAAAAGAAATCTTGCTGTTTCCAGCATCACCTAAGCAGCTCCCTTGAGCTGGCTGTGCCAGGACTTGCAGCCGTCTCCCAGAGATAGCTGAACTCCCTGCCCCCTCCTTTGGGTACCAGATTGCGTGATTTCAGGCATGGTTTTGTTGTGGTGTGAGAAGAAGGTGTGAGCTGCTGAGTCCCTGTTTGTCAGCAGCGCTGACAAAGGCATGCTGGCATCGGGGAGAAATGGGCAGCCAATCGCAGCTGGAACTGTTATCGTCTCAGGGTCCCTGTGGGCTTCCGCTATCAGGTCACATCCCAAAATAACACTGGGCAGTATTTCAAGTGAAGAAACTCAGGCTTTGGGGCTTCAGCCAGCTTGGAGTGTGAGATTGTGTGTGAAAGGGTTGGAATCCCTCCAGCGTTCTTGATCTGCATGGCAGATGAGCAATAAAATGCATAAAAACCACATTGGAAACACGTGAGGAAATTCTCCAGCCCCTGACGTTTCCTTCAAGTTGGCAGTTAATGCTGCTGAGCTTCACCTCCTGTCTGGGCTCCATTGGCTGCGCTTGCAGTAGGAGGGGAGAGGAGAGCCCTCTTCATGGTGCAGTGTCTTTCAGGTTCCTTCCTGATGCTCTTAGGGAGGCAAAGAAAACCTTGCTGACCCTCTCCTCTTTTGGCTCGATCCAGAACACACTGACAGCAGCAGGTCTGCATTATTTCAACGAGGTTTTCCCTTTCTAAGGTTTTTGTGCTCTGACTGTCCTTAGTTATGTCTTAGAGTGGTCTGCAGGGAGACTGAGAGATTTCTTTTGCCCCTAGTTTGTGGTGTACTTGAGTAAATGAGATATCAGAGCTGGAGGGTGTCTTTAGGTTTAGTTAGAAAACCATTTGGTGCCTTGATGTTTGGCATCCTGAGAAAGTGACTTGGTAGGTGGAAAACAGCTCCAACTGCTGAGCTGCTTGCACATAAGTCTTTGCTTCTCTCCTTCTACGTGTAGGAATTGCACTTCTAAGTGTTATTCAGCAGTACTGAGTTTCTCAGAAGATGCTGCTGTGCTGATAGAGCACTGCTTTGCTGGAAAATGGCTGTATTATTGCAATTCATAAAATTTAAACATCTCAAAAGCAGAAATTCACTTTAATGAGTTAGTATTTTGTAAGAATCATAGAATTGCTCAGGTTGGGAAGAACCTTAAAGATCATCAAGTCCAACCACGACCAGACCACAATACCCTAACAACCCTCCACTAAATCATGTCCCTGAGCACCACATCCAAACAGTTTTTAAATGCATCCAGGGATGCTGACTCAACCACCTCCCTGGGCAGCCTATTCCAGTGCTTAACAACCCTTTCTGTAAAGAAGAGTTTCCTGATATCCAACCTAAACTTACCCTGGTGCAACTTGAGGCCATTTCCCCTCATCCTGTACCAGTGAGAAGAGACCAACCCCGCTCTCACTGTAAGCAGCTCTCAGATACTGGAAGAGAGCAGTAAGGTCTCCCCTCAGCCTCCCTTTTCCCCAGACTGAACAGCCCCAGTTCCTTCAGTCTCTCCTCATAGGCCATATTCTCCAAGCCCTTCTCAAGCCTTGTCGCCCTTCTTTGGACCTTCTCCAGCACCTCCATGCCTTTTCTGTACTGAGGTGCCCAAAACTGAACACAGCACTCGAGGTGAGGCCTCACCAGTGCCGAGTACAGGGGCAGGATGACTTCCCTAGTCCTGCTCAGCACACCATTCCTGATCCAAGCCAGGATGCCACTGGCCTTCTTGGCTGCCCGGGCACACTGCTGGCTCATATTCAGCCAACTGTCCATCAGTACACCAAGATCCCTTTCCATCAGGAAGCTTTCCAGCCATTCCTCCCCGAGCCTGTAGGGTAAAGATACTGTAGGGTAAGATACTGCTTTCTTTCCATTCACATGTGTCCTAACATCCAAGAAAAGTTTACATATAATTTCAATATCAACTAATGATCTGAGCATCTGACCCAAATCCGTACAGCTGGAAGGCCAGCCTTTTGTGCATGCAAGGTTCAGGATGGAATGCCAGCAATGTAGATAGAGGCCTTTGCTTGCATGTCTAAATCATCCCTGTATTAACCCACTTAATTAAAACGGAATGTTTTTATATGATTTGCAGTCTTTAGGTTAAGCTTTGATGTGTAGGCAAGGTTGAAGACATCAGCTTTGAAGATTGCTATCTGGTTGCTCAGGAGTTAGTATTCCACCAGTTTTTCCCATTGCTTCATTTTATGCATTGCAGATATTGTCATGCCTGGCTTTGCCAAAGTGCATCTTCTTATTCTGCCCAGGTCATGTGTGAACATCACTCATAGCATGGGGAAGTCACCTCCTCTGGTCCTGCAGGCAAACTCCTCCTTCTCTGGCAGAAGTGTGTCACCCAACTCCTGATAATGGAAGGAAAGCTCCATGCTTCACCTTGCATAGCTCCCCGTATCTGTTCTTTTGTACTTGTATGCCAACTCAGGTTTTCATTGTGGTGTGCTTTTCCTCTGAGCCTGCAAATCTCTCACTTAGGTAGCTGTAGACTCTGCCCCTCTGATCTGAAGATTTAACTGCTCTGAAGTGCTGTGGATTTGAAAGCTGCAGTGTTTTGGCCTCCGGTTCCATCTCAGTGATGATGAAGAGTGTTTGTATACCTTTGATAATTTAGCCTAAAAGTGCCTTTAAGTAAAGGAAATATCAGTGGTTGCTAAAACCAATTTTAGATTGGACTGAATTGGCTTCTGGATGTTCTGATCCCTCACTGACCAGGGAGCAACCAAGATGTGCACCTTACACCAGTGGCTGAAGTTCAGGCTGAGTAATCTCACTCTTAGGTAGGGATTGCAGACAGGAGAAGAATGTTCTGCTCTTGACTGTGTTGGATGATGCCTCTTAATGCAAAAAATCCCTCTACTGCCATTTGAGATAGCTTCCTCAGTTTCTTGAAGCTGTCCAGGTAAAAAGCCATATAGCTGCAGAAGTGAGCAGTGCCTCTGGTGCTAGGTTAGGAAGATAGTGAAAAGTGCAGAATCTCATAGGCACTATTCTTAGGCTTTTTCTGTAATTTTTTTTTTTTTTTTTTTTTAGCTTTCATTGAAATAAAACAAAGTAGGTGGTGTTTGTTAGCTTTCAGAGAGGTAATACATCATAAATAAGCAAATGTACCCCTGAGACTGCCATAAAGGGAATTCTCTCTCAATCAGACGCCGTGATGGAAGGGGAGGAAGAACATTCTATGCACAAAGTTCTCCCATTGAGTGACTGGCATTTCCATCTCAAATGTAGCATTTTCCAACATTTCTTAGAAACTGTTAACCAGTTCTACTGTAAAATAGACAAGATTGCCCAATTGCAGCAGACAACTGAAAGCAGTGCAGCTGATCCCCAGGACACCCCTCTGTCCTTCTGAATGTCGCTCTCTGTTCAACAAGTGTAACCCCAGTTTTCCGCTTTCTAAGGTGTGGTCAAAGCTCTTGCTTGTGAAGACTGATACGTTTGCAGTATCTTGTCTGAGGTCCTTGTGTGTTGCAGGGAGTTAGGAGTGTTCCCAGAACCACTGCTAAACAAGGAATCGTCCAGAAAGTGTAAATGAGACCAGGGCGTCCCAGTGATTTGTCAGTGTGCTCAGTCTTTCTGCATGGTTTTTTCAGTGAGGTCGGTTCTGTTTGTGCTGATCAACTGGATTCTGTTGAGAGGAATCTGATCTAAAATGCCTTTCAGGGCTCAATTCAGAGCACTTCTGAGCTACGGTTGGTTATTCTGAAAGACTTGCAAAGTGTGGGCAAGGGCCTAGTAAGTTTTGGTCTGCCATTTCTTAACCTACTGTGATGTTCTGAATCTCTAGTTGCTGGAGGAGCTGTAACTTAGCAGTGTAGTGTTCAAATGTGTCACAACAGACTGTTTGTCTTACTCTTTTGTGGACCGTTCCTTGCTCACATACCCCAGGCTGACCCTGAGTAGCTAATGCTACTCAGTTTAGTATCAAGCAGCCAGTGCAGTTGTGTTTGGAGTATACTTGGGAGTATCCCCATTTTCGAGACTTGCCAAGTGATTTTTGGCACTGTTGCTTTGCTGTGAGTGTTGTTGCAATAGAAGATTTCAACTTTTTTTAGGTTTTTCATAGAATCATAGAATGGCTTGGGTTAAGAAGGACCACACTGATGATCTCATTCCAAACCCCCTGCTATGTGCAGGTCGCCAACCAGCGGACCAGGCTGCCCAGAGCCACCTCCAGCCTGGCATTGAATGCCTCCAGGGATGGAGCATCCACAACCTCCTTGGGCAACCTGTTCCAGTGCCTCACCACCCTCTGTGTGGAAAAACTTCCTCTTAATATCTAACCTAATCCTCCCCTGTCTCAGTTTAAAACCATTCCCCTTGTCCTTTCACTATCCATCCATATAAACAGTCTTTCTCCTTCCTGTTTATATGCTCCCTTCAAGTACTGGAAGGCCACAATGAGCTCTCCTTGGAGCCTTCTCCAAGCTAAACAAGCCCAGTTCCCTCAACCTTTCCTCATAGGAGAGGTGCTCCAGCCCTCTGGTCGTCTTAGTGACCCTCCTCTTTTCAAGAGTTCCATGTCTTTCTTGTGCTGGTGCCCAGGCCTGGATGCAGCACTGCAGATGGAGCCTCACAAGAGCAGAGCAGAGGGGGACAATCACCTCGCTCTCCCTGCTGGCCACCCCTTTTTTCATGCAGCCCAGCACACAGTTGGCCTTCCAGGCTGCAAGCGCACACTGCTGGCTCATGTCCAGCTTCTCATCCACCAGGACCCCCAAGTCCTTCTCCTTAGGGCTGCTCTCAAGGAGGTCTTCCCCTACTTTGTATAAACACCTGGGATTGCCCTGGCCCAAATGCAGTAGCTTGCTTTTGGCCTTATTAAACCTCATTAGGTTTTCATGGGCCCACTACTCCAGCCTGTCCAGGTCCCTCTGGATGGCTTCCCTTCCTTCCAATGTATCGACTGCACCGCTCAGCTTGGTGTCATCTGCAATCTTGCTGAGGGTGCACTCGATGTCATCGTCTGCGTCACTGATGAAGATGTTGAAGAGCACCAAGACCGACCCCTGAGTGACACCACTTGTGACCAGCCTCCACCCTGACACAGAACCACTGATCACAACCCTTTGACTGTGACTACCCAACCAATTCCTAATCCATTGAACAGTCTGTCCTTTAAATCCACACCTCTCCAAATTAGAGAGATGGATGTGGTGAGGGACCACTGTGTCAAAGGCTTTGCAGAAGTCCAGGTAGATGACATAGATGACATCCATCACCCTTCCCCTATCCACCGATGCTCTCACTTCATCACTGAATGCCACCAGATTGGTCAGGCAAGATCTGCCCTTGGTGAAGCCATGCTGGGTTTTGGTACTTTCCTTGTACATGCTTGATACATGCAACATGAAAGGTACTCTCTGGGGTGGAAAAAAAAAAGTCCTAAACTTTGAATGTCAATATTGTACATGCTAGATTTTGCTATCTTTGAAGAAAGGGAAGTGGAAACCCTGAAGAATGTTCTACAGTTTTCTTTGAAATATCTCTTTAGTTTGTTTTTATTCATCTCAAGTGAGTAGTTTCCCAGCTCACATGAGGTTTATGAGTTAATTATGGTGAGGCAGGAGTTTTCTGTTGTTCAGAGACTGAGCCACGTTTCTGCTCCATGTTGTAATTGCACTGAGTACCTTCTCCATAAGCAGCTTTATGTGTATTGTTGATGCATTTTTTAGTTTCTTGCCTCTACACTGAATTAAAAGAAACAAGTAGGAGAATGAGGTAGGTGTCTGGACCATGAGCAGACATTCATCAAACCACCTAGGGAACTGCTGGGTTCGGAGGCAGGCAGCAGGACACAACACATTCAGCAGTTACCTCAGTCTTCAGCAGCCATTATTACTGACAATGACACGAGCTAACTTGATTGATTTCAATTTGTAGTATGCCTAAGGGATAAATTCACTTTCAGGGTGGTGTGTGAAGAGTAGTCCCATGGTCTCTTTATTTGCTGATGGCTGATCTGTTTCTTTGTGTGTTGCAGGACTTGTCTGGTTCAATAGATGATCTACCCATGGGTACAGAAGGAGCCCTGAGCCCTGGAGTAAGCACATCAGGGATTTCCAGCAGTCAAGGAGAGCAGAGTAACCCAGCTCAGTCTCCTTTCTCTCCACATACCTCTCCTCACCTGCCAGGCATCAGAGGACCTTCCCCATCCCCTGTTGGTTCTCCAGCTAGTGTTGCTCAGTCCCGCTCTGGTCCACTTTCACCTGCTGCAGTACCAGGTAACACTGCTTGGCACCTAGTGATCTTTTGGTTCAACTCTCCGCTGCATGTAGAGACAGAATTAACATGGTCAGTGGAAAGAAACTGGCCAGTGTCAATATTATGTGTCTGTTAAGAGCTTGTGATCTCTTTTTTTTTTTTTTTTCCCCTTTGAAATGCTTGTAACATGTACAGAATGCAGTCAAATGAATGGCATAGCTGACAAACCAGCATTGTCATTTTCCTGGGTTAGTGTGGGTGATCTTGCTCTTGTTTTTCTTCACTGTGGCTAAAATGCTCTTGTGAAACTGTTTGTAGTTCTGGTTTTTAATGCTCTTGCATCCTTGATTTTGTGGTAAGCAGTTCTTGTGATTAACCACTCTCCTTTTTGTGGTGCAGGCAATCAGATGCCACCACGACCACCCAGTGGCCAGTCGGACAGTATCATGCATCCTTCCATGAACCAGTCAAGCATAGCGCAAGATCGAGGTGTGTGGTTTGAGCTAGAGAAGTTTTAATGATAGAAATCTGTTTGTAAAGCTAGATGTATAGCTAAAAATTACCTGTCCTGATAACATGAATTCTGTGGTGAGATAGCATCTAAAGGTTGTGCCAGCATTTTAAACTGCAAGTGTTTTGGCTCCTGGCACCACATTCAGCTGTGACAGTAGTCCTTTGGCTTCTGAATGTTAGATGCAAGCTTGTTGTTTGGCTTGTAAGATGTTTCCTCGGCTTTTCCAAGTCTTTTCTACAAATGTTAGTTGCCAGAGTTCTGTGACCTTAAGCTTCAAAATGAGGGGTGGTCATAACAATATTGGGTGGCATTTCCTCATATGAGAATAAGGGAAAATGAATGTATAATGCCAGTCTGAAAGTATTTAGATGTCACCCAGAGAAAACAAGTAAGCAAGCAAAAAAAAAAAAAAAACCACTCTGAAAATGACAGTCCTCAGAATTTGCCAATTTACTGTCAGTTCCTGTAATGCTAAGCTTTTTTTTTTCCTTGGTTAAAAGAGGAAATTGAGTATGTTCTTAGTGGCTAGGACTACTAGCAACAACTGTAAAATGTGCCTCAGTTGGTGCTGGTAGGGTTCTGTTAGTGGCTCCTGTGGACTGTTGTTGCTTAAGACACGTGTGTCCACTGGCACCCCTGGGTACTTTGCTCACTGGGTGCTCTTCTCCCTGGATGACCAGGGTACTTGCAGAGGAATCCTCAGATGCCCCAGTACAGCTCTCCCCAGCCCGGCTCAGCCTTATCTCCCCGTCAGTCTTCTGGAGGACAGATGCATGCTGGAATGGGGCCATACCAGCAGAACTCCATGGGAAGCTACGGACCCCAGGCCGGGCAGTATGGACCTCAAGGTGAGGCATGGGCAGCTTCGCAAGGGGGAACTGAGTGCAGCAAATGGGAAAGGCCTCTGTCAGTGGCAACATCTTGTTTTCGGAGAATGTGTTTTGAGTTGTTGGCTCTTCATCTGTGGGTGATGCAAAACAGTCTACTCCTTATGAGGTGGAACAACTTGTGCTTTGAGTATTATGCTGAGATTCATGAAAGATGTTATTTGAATGCTAGTTGTAAATGTAGGATCTCTTCTTCTCTCTTTGAAAGATACAGGCAACACCTCCAGTGTATTAGAGAAGAGCCAGTTAACTTCAGAGGGGAAGAGAGCTGTGTGTTATATGTTTTGGAAAGGGTTGAGTGAGTTTATTTACATCTTATCCTGGACCGTTTAGCTCAGTGTGGTCAGCTGAGGTTTGGGAGAGTATCAGTCAGCTTTAGAATGAATGTTGTTTCTTAGCTGTGTCAAAACACATGTTACATGGCTTCTATCCAAGTGCTTTGACTTTTTGTAGAGGTGTTAAGACTCCCCCTCATCTCTGTTAGTGATCTTTAAATATTTGCTGATAGAAGACTTGTATGGTGATTCATGAACTAAGTAGTTGAACAATGTACTTTGCCTTGTTTCATCTCTGTAGGAGGTTATCCCAGGCAGCCAAACTACAATGCTCTGTCCAATGCCAACTACCCCAGTCCCGGGATGGGAGGAAGCATGAACCCAATGGCAGCAGGGAGCCAGATGCATGGGCAGACCGGTGTGCCTCCATACAGTGGGCTTCCTCCCGGGAGGATGAGCCACGCAGCCATGGGGAACAGACCTTATGGACCTAACATGGCAAATATGCCTCCTCAGGTGGGGACAGGGATGTGTCCCCCACCAGGGAGCATGAATCGCAAAGCACAAGAAGCAGCTGCTGCTGCCATGCACGCTGCTGCCAACTCCATCCAGAACAGGTGAGGCATGAAAATTCCCTTGGTCTGAACATATTCAGTGCATTCCCTGTGTTGTATCTGGGTTTGAAAGCCATGCATGCAGTAACCTGAAACTGGGGTAATAGTGAACATGTGCTTCCTTAGGGATTTGCCTTGCTGAAGTCTTGTTCCTCTATCTTAACTGTTTTATTCTCTTTTTTTTTTTTTAAAGCTTGAATAAGTGGTGTAGTTTAATATATTGTTAATGACCTGCTTAGGGAATTTTTAGTGTTGATGGATGAAATCTTTTAAACTTGTTTTTTCCTTAATTTGTTTCGGCTTTCTGGTCTACTTTGTGGTATGGGTGATTTTAATGCTGCTGTGTGTGTGATAAGCTCATACATCTAGCCAACAGCATCCATCTATCCAGCTACATTTGTCTGGACCAAGGCATTGCTTTTCCACTGTATTGAACTTCTTCCTTTTAGGGCTTTGATGGGCAGCTATGGGAAAAGGAGCTGGAATTCAGCGCTGAACTTTACAGTTGTTTTCTGTGTTTTATTTTGCTTTAATTGCATGTTTCAGAGCAGTTGTTATGTCGCCTACCAGAATGTCATAAGAGCCACAAACTAGCTTATAAATTAGGCTCCCCCAGTGAAGCTGTTAGATTTACATGCATTTGTGGTCTGATTAGGTGTTGTACTCTTTATCCTGTCTTAAAGCTTATTTCTGCAGTCTTCTGCCTGATGACTGCTAAGAGGTCAATTCCCAAACACCAATCAAGGCATCAAAGTGCATCCTTTTTATTAATGTGTCTGAGGGACAGTTGTTTGTGGGGTTTTATGACACATGTGCTGTAATGTACTTTCTGTGGATATCAAAAAGTAAATAGAAAAAAAGCCATTAAATTTGGGGGGCATTATGCTGCGCATCTGTAGAAATGCTGTATTGTTGCTTACATGCACAATGCTGCAGTATTTGTAGATGAGATCTTTCCTGTGAAGGTGACTTAAGACCTGAAACCAAGTTCAGTTTGGGAATGAAGATGAGAGGTCAAACTGTTGAGTGCTGAAGTCCTTCTTTCCTAATGGGTTGCATCTCCTTTGCTTTTGAGAGTGAGGCTTAGGTTCTGCAGTGGGTAAGCTTTCAAAGAGCCCCGATCTTTGTTCACTTGCTGAATGTCAGCTTCTATAGTAGAAGGCTTCTTCTAGTCAACCTGTTTTGTTAGAAGGCACAATGTGAATGCTTTGAATTTGGAGTAAATGTCTGTTTCTTCCTTGCCTTTTCTAGGCCTCCTGGTTATCCCAACATGAACCAAGGAGGAATGATGGGTACTGGACCTCCTTATGGACAGGGAATTAACAGCATGGCTGGCATGATCAACCCCCAAGGCCCACCTTATCCCATGGGTGGAAACATGGCTAACAACTCTGCAGGTAAGCAGTGCTGAGTGCTGGGCGTTGGGTGACTTCATGGGTCTGGATTGGAAAGCAGTGTCATAGATTCTTGTAACTTCCTAGGGATGGCAGCAAGTCCTGAAATGATGGGTCTTGCGGATGTCAAATTAACTCCTGCAGCTAAAATGAACAATAAGGCTGATGGGACCCCAAAAGCAGAATCCAAGTCAAAGGTAAAACTTTTTTTTTTTTAAATCTACCTATATATATTTAATGACACAGTGTATGTATCTAGTGGTGAGTGCACCTCCTGAGAGAAACCCAAGGTGACTTGCCATCTTCCGTGAGCAGGCTGGCCATTAGTGTGGCTGTTTGTGCAGCATGTGATGGTGCTGCTGTATGTGAGCACGGTTTTAACTCAGCAGTGTGGCAGTGAGTGGATACCCTCTGCTGGGATGTGTTACCTTTTGGAGAGTGGCATATGCTGGCATCTCCTGTTAGGTGTGAGCAAGCTCTGAGTGCTGTTCTCTCCATTCCTCGCCAGAGTTCGGTCTGTCCCCATGTCAATCCTGGGCCAGTCCTGCCTTTATTAATTGCAGGGAATGTACCAGAACAGATGCCCCTTGCAGGGGTTAGTTTTTCCAAGTCTCCAAATGCAGTACATAGCTAATGAGGCTGTTGCTTGAATCAGAAGTGGTCTCAGAAAACAAGGACTGTGTAGTTTTGGGGGGGAATGATGTTTGAGTTGGCTGAGGTGTTTCCTGATGTATTTAGCAATTGAGCCCACGGAGGGTCTCTCAAAGAGATGGTTCTGCAATGTCTCTGTGAGGTTTGATTGGTTTCTGTAGCATTCATGAAACCTTTTTCTTTTTAAAAATACGTCTCCTCTAATCACTGACCGTTTTCTTGATACCTTTGTGTCGTACTTGTCTTTTAGACTGACATGTGTGGGTCTAGTACAAAGCTGGTCTCAATATAACAGCAGAACCTCAAGCTCTGACTGCTGTTTGAAGCCGTCTTGTATGTGTGCTAAGTGTTTTTGTGCTGCTCAGTCCTGATATGTTTCCTTTTCCTAGAAGTCCAGTTCCTCTACTACGACCAATGAGAAGATCACGAAACTCTATGAGCTGGGTGGTGAGCCTGAGAGGAAGATCTGGGTAGATCGTTACCTGGCTTTTACTGAAGAGAAGGCCATGGGCATGACAAACCTCCCAGCAGTTGGCAGAAAACCCTTAGACCTTTACCGGCTCTACATCTCAGTGAAGGAGATAGGAGGATTGACTCAGGTGAGTGTAAAGCAGCCTGTGTGGTGACTGAATGTTTGTGCTCATGGCAACCCAATGTCTGGCAGTCACACATCAGTAGACAATCAAATTTAAGTGTTGGCTTTTTGTCTAGATAGAAAGCTTGACTTTCCATTTAACTGTTTTTATTTTTATTTTTCTTAAATAATGCTTATATAACCCAGGATCCTTCTAGCTAGCCAAATATCTGCATTCTCATTGCCTGCTTGGGAACAGTGTGTCTTAAGATTCAGTGCAAGGGTTGTTTTTCCTCTCTTTGTCCATGGCAAAGATAGGTAACACTGTCTTTGTCTTTACATCTGGCTATTAACTGATCTCATGGCTGATTTTATTTGCTGTGTGGTGTTATCTGTACCTCTTTGAAAATTTTTCTGTAGGTGAGGAAGAGATTTTACTAGTTCTTGAACAAAACTATCTGGTCTGCTTTAGCCCTTATTGCATCCTTTGTTTTAGCGGAAGTGATTCTTTCTTGGAGGAGGCATAGATGGGATTTTGAGTTTAGAGTCTCTTGTTTGGTTGTGCAGGTCAACAAAAACAAGAAATGGCGTGAGTTAGCCACAAATCTCAATGTGGGCACATCCAGCAGTGCAGCTAGTTCTTTGAAGAAGCAGTACATCCAGTGTCTCTATGCCTTTGAATGCAAGATTGAGCGAGGTGAAGACCCCCCTCCAGATATCTTTGCTGCTGCTGATTCAAAGAAGTCTCAGGCTAAGATACAGCCTCCATCTCCAGGTGAGTGTTGACACTAGCTAAGGTGCGCAATGACTGTTTGAACCAGAGGACCCTCTAACACAGCATGCACGACTGCATGTGCTGTGGGTCAGATTGGCTCCAGACTTCCCCAAAGCCCCCTTGTCTGTCTTTAATTAGATGTTCCGTGGTTTGTAGGTTAAGTAGGTTGGTAATATGGATGTGAATGATGCTGGGAATTTCATATATATTGTCCTGGGAATATAACTGTCAAGACTTGGGATAGTTCTGCTCTTGTGTGTAACTTTGGTAACTAAGTATAACATATACATACTGGTGTACATACACCTCAGTACTTACCAGTGCATGAATGCCTGATGAGAATTCGAGAAAGAGGAGCCTGGAGTTAGACTGTCAAGATGTTATCTGCCCATTTTAACATTTCCTATCATTACTGCTTGATCTTTTGGAACTTTCTAGAAAAGTTGTGCTTGTTCTGACTATGCAGATTCTTCCTTCTAGGAGCAAACAGTCGGTGTACATTTGTACTCACCTTCCTCATGAGCTAATTCTTTTTGTCTTTAGCAAGTGAGTACTTTGAGACTTCATGTCTGGAGAACTTTGTAAGCCTATTAAGCCTATTATGAGTTAAATGTTCTGAAGCCCTTTAAAATAAACTTCTAAGAAGTTTGTAATTCATTAATCTTCGTGGTGTTGTTTCAAATTTGATGGTGTGCTCCAGTTTCCGAAGACTTAATCATATAGTTCAATACAGATTTGTTAAAATAAACTAAGAAGAAAATAAACTAAGAAGAAAAAAAAATAATAATAACAAACAAAGCAGCTGGGCTAGCAGTGCATGCTGTACTCTTCAGTCTTTGGAAGGTCTGATAGTTTCTGTCTAATCTGCATTGAGTTTGCCACTTGAAATGCAGCTGAGCTTGTCAGCTTTCTAGCTTGTCTTATAAGGAAAACCCTCAGGTGCTGTTTCTGGTCAGGAGCTTGTTTGTGTAGGTGAAATAAGAACTGTGACACTTGGAAGTTCCTGTAATGTTTGGAAAAAAAAACAAAAACAACCAAACAAAACCTCACATGAAAAAGCCTTCTTGTTGCTGAAACTTGGTGTCATCTGTGCCAAGCTCCTAAGGATGGAATAATGAAGTCTTTATTTGATTGTACTGTGGTTGTCTCTCAGCCTTGCTAAGCCCTTGACTGAAAGTGTTCTTGTCCAAATATAGTGTTAACAACTACATTTATCTATTCTCTCAGTTAGAGTTTTTCTTAAAAAACAGAATAATACCCTTTGTACCTGTCAGGAAACCTCTCCCAGCATAGGTACACCTTGGTGAAGAGAAAATTTTGACTTTTGTTTCATTATAACAAACTTCTGTCTAATGTTGTTTCTAAGTTCTTAAACTTGATCATGAATCCCTCCTCACTTTCTTTTGAAAACATCTTTCTTGCCCCCTGAGATAGCATGCAGTGGACCAAAGAAGCTGAGAGCATTTGGAGTTCATTTGGAGAGAGTTGAGATGTTTCGGAAACCACTTAAAGCTTCTTGTAGCAGTAGGTGCCTGTCAGAATTGATTAGGTGGTACATCAGATTTTCTTTTGTTTTAGCAAACGTGGTGGTATGTGAAGGTCCCAAGTTTGCCTTCTAGGGCTGTGCTACAACTGGTCTTGTGCTTCAGCACACTGGTGGTTGGAATTGGCAGGGTTGCTATCACAAACCACAGGTTTGTGCAGCTCTCTTGACGTAGTCCATCACTGTGATTGCTGCTACGTGAGGACTGTTCTCTATTTTCGTACTTAAACTGCTCTCTCTTCTTGTCTTACTCCAGACTCCTGCAACTGGGAATATACAGAAGCAGCACTGAATCATGGTTGCTGTGGTCCTTTTAGCCTTATCACTCAGTATGTTTGTGCTCCTCTTTCAGTTTTGTTTTCTTTCTCTCTCTTGCTCCCCTGCATTAGCAAGAGTGAGGGCATAGGACACAGCACAAAGGGTGCCCTCAGCACTAGCTCCAGACTTCAGGGCTGTAGAGTCCCAGGGGGCACAGCTGTTCCAGGATAGCTGAGGCTCATTTTAGTAACATCTCTAAGGCTTCTGAGCCTGTTTGCCAAGAAATCACCCTTCTGGTGCATAACTTCCCTATTGGAAAACTTAGTGGGCAACATTGGAGTGTTTTGGAGTCCCACTGTGTGGCGGAAGGTCTCTCATCCTGTACAGACGTATGTGATTTGCTGTCTTTGTAGACTCTGTAACCTGTTGATGTTGGCTTATGTGTGATTTCAGCCTACTGTGTCAAAATTAACTTTTCAGTGCTTTATCAGTGGTAGAGGTCACACTGCATGGTTCTGCATTAGCCACTGTGTGTGGCTGTAGGGGACGTAAAAGCCTTGCAGCACAGTGATCAGAGAAGAGCTCTTGGTGCTGAAGATACTTTCCATGCATTGTGCCTTCTTCACCCTCAAAAAGCAAAGCTGTTTACAGAAAGGCCTCTGAAGCAGGCTAGGGACTGCCTCGTGGGCACTCAGCACGGGTTTGCTGCAGAGCGTCTTGGGTTCCCGCTCACAAACTGCAGCGCGTCCCTGGGGAGCCGTAATCAGCCTACTGTTGGGTTTTAATTCCCAGAGCATGGAACTGGCCTGGCTCCAACTGTGTGTAAATTTGTGAGTGGGAGGGACAGCAGGGGGTGGGGACAAACACCAAATGGCAGCGACGCGGGGAATGTCTTGAGGCCTCTTCCTGCCGCTGCCAGCATTTGTAAGCACGTAGAGGAACAGCAAATTCCTGGAGGAAGCAAGTGGAACCAAACTGCTGCTGAGAAGGGAAGGAGAGCTGCAGGAAGGGTTCATGAATGAAACTCCCTGCTGAGCTGTCTCTGCCCTTCCTTCTGCCGAGAGCTCCCCGGGCTGGGAGGGAGTCGCAGAGAGGAGGACAGGGTGCCAGGAAGGTGGGGTGTAAACAAACATGCCCTGGACATGACCTCGGTGGATTTTAATGAATAGCTGAAATGACTCATCAACCAGCAGGGCTGAAGCTGAAGGATATCGGGTGCTGGGGACAGTAACTAATGGAAACATTAATTAAGAGTTCAGCTCCTGCCAGCTGCAAAGAGCATATAAACCTGAGAGCTGACACTGTCACAGCAATCCAGGGGCAGAGCTTCACAGCAAAACACAGCTGGATGGCACCTGATGGCCTTGGATTTTTGATGAAGGCTTAGCATGGTGTGAAGCAACCTGTGCAGAGTCAGGGAACTTGCTGGACAGGTTTTGTTGTTCAGTGAAAGATCCTGCATCTCTGGCATTCCTTGTTCCAGGAATTCTTGGGAGTGGTGCCTGAATTCACCTGTGTGAATTAACCCCGCTCAAAGGGCAGAGTAGATAGAGGAGCCTTGTTCAGAGTTACCCAGTGACTGCAGCAAAAGTCCCAGAGTTTCCATCAATTGGAAAAATTTTAAAACTTCTGAGAGAGGGTTTACACCCCTCTTCCCTCTGGGCAAAATTAGGATGTGAGGACAATGGGTCAGAGGTTGTCATTTGGCAGGGAGAGACATTCCCTACTGTGTGATCCACTGTAGAGCACTGATCTCTGAGACTAGATAGCTTGGGCACTCAGCAGAGTGCTACAGCAATGGCACTGTGTGTAAAAAGGAAGGTGGTCAAGTTGTAATAAAAATGAACACATCCTTTCAGCTTCACCTTACTCTACAGGGTTCTTCTGGAAAGTCTGGTCCAGTACGTCCTTGGAGGCAGTGCACTCCTTGTACTGTTTTGGCCGTGTTTCTTCTGTCTCTTTATTCAAAGACTGATTGCTGTGTGTTACAGAGGCTGGTACTTTGGGAAGTTCTGGGTTACATCTGTAGGGTGCAAAGCTGCTCATGCCACATTTGTGTTCTTGCAGCGGGTTCAGGCTCGATGCAGGGGCCTCAGACGCCTCAGTCTACCAGCAGCTCCATGGCAGAAGGAGGAGACCTGAAGCCTCCTACTCCAGCATCTACACCGCACAGTCAGATGCCTCCTTTGCCAGGCATCAGGTATGCAAATGTTGCACTCTCTTCCACCATACTGGATGTAAGTTGTGATTGTGAGTTTGCCGAAAGTTGCTTCCACACCTGGCTGGAGACTTAAGTACCTGTTTTGATAGACTCCTTGGCTTTGCTTCTTTGCTAATAGCTCACAGCGACATTGTTGACCCTGTGTCTCTGGGTGTGAATAACCACTGCTTTTGGGATTTGGTAAGGATAGTATTGTAGAAGGGCAGTTCTTGCCTCTTTTCAGAAGCATGATTGTGGACCTTGTAGGGGATAGCAACATGTGAGAAGGGAGTATGTGGGGGGAAGAATCTTGAGAAGCACTATGGGCCTCTAAAAATGTGTGGGTTTGTTTTGTTTTTAAATCAGGAGTAACTCAGTGGGCCTTCAAGATGCCTTTACAGATGGCAGTGATCCCACGTTCCAGAAGCGGAACTCCATGACTCCGAATCCAGGGTACCAGCCCAGCATGAATACCTCCGACATGATGGGTCGCATGTCTTATGAGCCAAATAAGGATCCTTATAGTAGTATGAGGAAAGGTGAGGAAGTCTGTGCGTACTCCTTTCCCTTTTCTCTGCGAGCACTAGTAGTGTATCTGGATGAATGCTGGAATGTGCTGTAGAGAGCTACTTGTCCTTTCACAAAAGAAGGGATGTTTCTTTCTGTTGCAGAGATAGATGTGTTTACTGATCCTTGTTTCATTCTTTTAGCTCCAGGAAGCGATCCCTTCATGTCCTCAGGGCAGGGCCCCAACAGTGGTATGGGTGACCCTTACAATCGTGCTGCAGGTCCAGGGATGGGTAACATGGCCATGGGGCAGCGGCCACACTATCCCTACGGCGGTCCTTACGACAGAGTGAGGTGGGTGCTTTAGCCACTCTCACTGATTTGCTTGTTTCGACTGAAGTGATTGCTTTCTCATTATTGCTTTGACTTGTCCGATCATTGTTTTTTGCTTTTCATTTGTGCAGTAAGGAGAATGTCAAAGAATTTGTCACTTGTTTCCATGTAGGACGGAGCCAGGCATGGGACCAGAGGGCAACTTAGCAGCTGGAACTCCACAGCCAAACATCATGCCTTCCACCTCGGAATCGGGGATGTACTCTCCCAGCCGCTACCCTCAGCAGCAGCAGCAGCAAAGGTTTGTGTGGGATGTTGCCACAAAGAGCTCTTTCCAGTTGGAGAAGTGGTGTGATAGAGAAATGTGTCTAATGAGAAAAGTGATGCATGTGTTTCTTCTCCAGACATGATTCCTATGGCAATCAGTTCTCTACTCAAGGCACATCCTCGGGCAGCCCCTTCCCTAGCCAGCAAACTACCATGTATCAACAGCAACAGCAGGTAGGTTATCAGAAAGTATCAGAATGAGGAGTTATATCTGTGCCAAGTGTGAAAAGAGGGGTGATGAAAACTCTGGAATGTGTGTTTGCTCTATGTGTAGGTGTTGAACAGAATTAAGTCCGTTTTACAGGAGGTTTTCTTGACAGTTTCCACATAGGTAACAGAAGTTTTAATTAGCGTTTCCAGTGTTGTGTTAGAAAAACACGTTTGGAGAAAACAGCTTATGTAGTTTCCAAACCAACATGATCTGGGCAGGGAGCAGAAGGTCAGAAAGCATTCCTGGGCTTTTTTGCTGATCTGGAACTTTCTGAATCCCATCCTGGGCTGGAACAGCTGCCCAGAGAGGGTATGGATGCTCCATCCCTGGAGGTGTTCAAGGCCAGGTTGGATGGGGTCTCGGACAGCCTGGTCTAGTATTAAATGGGGAGGTTGGTGGCCCTGCATGTGGGGGTTGGAGATTCGTGATCCTTGAGGTCCCTTCCAACCCGGGCCATTCTGTGATTCTGTTTCTGTAACACTTTGGATCTGAGTGATGGTATGAACTTGTTTGGAAGAAGTCTTTCATCTTTCTGGGGAAACATTTCAGGTAGATCATTCTGTGTCTGCCTTACCGAGCCTAAAGGCAAAGGCTTCACAACTGCCTCCACACCCCCTTGCCCCACTGCCTTCTGTGTCTTCTCAAAATCATCAGCTTTCTTTTAGAGCAGAGTTTGAATGAATGTATATCTCTTCTCATAAACGTTATATATATGACTTGCTTTTTGTATCAGTGCCAAGATGCATAATGTTTTCATGATAATTTTGAGCCCTCTAGTTGAGGAGTGTATGGAGAGGGCACTCTCAGATCTGTGCTAAGAATAATTTCAACTGCTCTGCAGTTTGGCTCTGCAACCAGAGCCACAGGGCTGTGAGCCAAGAGTTTGAGTTTCTCTGGTACTTGTCATCTTTGAAGCCCTAGAGCTCCATCTGAAGCCAGTCATGACAGAAAGGCTTCTGAGTTGACTGTGTAACAGCTAGAGCACAGACCCTTGGTGGTAGAGAGGTCTTGGATTTTAATTCTGTCTCAGCAATTGAGTGTTTTCTCCTGCACTTCAAAGCAGTATGGGGAAAAATAGTTCTTGCTCCTTTCAGTGATGTGTATTGAAATCTAAAGAAAAGGAAGAAGCAAGTACAACAGTTTTCAACACATTCTGTTTGATATGTGAGCAAAAACCTGTGCTTTTTAAGAAAATAGAGGGCTGATGAAATTCGTGGACTTGGAAGGAAAGAAGTTCCTGTACGCAGTATGATTTGTGGTGAATGTACAGGAGAGCTGAGTCTTTTCTACAGGAAAGTCCTTTCTGCAGGCAGATTTTTGTCCTTACAGCATTCTTGTAGAATCCACACGAGGAAAGTATGCAGCCAGCTGTGAGGAGTTGGTCTTGACTTGTGAAACTGAAACCTTGATCCACATCCAAATCCATTGGATATGACTAACTCTGAGAGCAGTCTTACCCTCTTACAGGCCATGCTGTGGAGTGTTGTCCTCTGGCTCTGAATGTTTCTATTCGCCGTGTTTGGGTTGCCTGTTTCTAGTTTGATAATCTTATGTTGTCAATTTCCATCCAGAATTACAAGCGACCGATGGACGGCAGCTACGGCCCACCTGCCAAGCGGCATGAAGGGGAGATGTACAACGTTCCATACAGCGCGGGGCAGGGGCAGACGCAGCAGCAGCTGCCTCCAGCACAGACTCAGCAACCGAGCCAGCAGCAGGCTGCACAGCCTTCTCCACAGCAGGACCTGTATAACCAGTATGGGAGCACATACCCTGCTGCTGACCGCCGATCTGCGGGAGGGCCACAGAACCAGTTCCCATTCCAATTTGGCAGAGACAGGGTCTCGGCTCCCCCAGGCTCCAATGCTCAGCAAACCATGCCTCCTCAGATGATGGGGGGTCCCATCCAGTCTGCTCCAGAAGGCCCCCAGCAAGGCGCCATGTGGCAAGGGCGCAATGAAATAGGGTACAGCTATCCGAATCGGCAGAGCGCTGGCTCTGCACCCCAGGGGCCTGCTTATCACGGAGTGACTCGAACAGATGATATACTGCATTCAGAACAGAGGGTAAACCATGAGGGACCATGGCCTTCCCATGGGAATCGGCAGCCTCCGTACGGCCCCTCTGCCTCTGTTCCCCCAATGACTAGGCCACCTCAGTCTAACTATCAGACCCCTCCTAGCATGCAAAATCACATTCCTCAGGTATCCAGCCCAGCACCTCTGCCCAGACCTCTGGAGAATCGCACTTCTCCCAGTAAATCTCCATTTCTGCACTCGGGGATGAAAATGCAGAAGGCAGGACCGCCAGTCCCCGCATCGCACATCACACCAGCAGCTGTACAGCCTCCCATGATACGAAGAGACATCACCTTCCCACCAGGATCAGTAGAAGCTACTCAACCTGTATTAAAGCAAAGGAGGCGGCTGACAGCAAAAGATATTGGTAAGAGGATACTCCTGCTTTTCTGCTTGTGCTCATCAAGAGGCTGAGTGTTACCATTTCTCTTTAGTACAGCGCTGCCAAATGGAAGGGCTCTGCCAGCTTTGTAAGAACTCTCCCAAGTTAGTTATGATATCAGATATAATGTTTGTGCTGGGCATTGTCTGTGCAGAGATTGCTTTTGCATGAAGTCTGCACAACATGTTAAGTAGGCTGTGCTCTTTGTGGGACCAGAAAGCAGTATCAAGTATCTCATTTTTGTTTTTAAACTCCAGGAGCTAGAAGTATCATGTGTTTATGTTCCAGGAACTCCTGAAGCTTGGAGAGTGATGATGTCTCTGAAGTCTGGGCTGCTAGCTGAAAGTACGTGGGCCTTAGATACCATAAACATCCTGCTCTATGATGACAACAGCATAATGACCTTCAACCTCAGCCAGGTGGGTGCAGATGTTCTCTGATGCAGGTCTTTGAAGTGCTAAGTTTGTACAGTTTTCTGTCAGTGTGATAGTAAGAAGCAGCTTGTGCCCTTGTAGAGCCATACTGCCAGGTGTCCCTGTACCTGTGGAGTGTGTCAGGTCTGAAAAGCATGTTGGGTCTGGGGAGCTGCACTGAGTGCTCACTGACCTGTGGATTTCCATTTTGTTGGTGAGCAAGTGTAGTCTCTCACAGAATGGCCAGGGTTGGAAGGGACCTCAAGGACCATGAATCTCCAACCCCCCTGCCACATGCAGGGCCACCAGCCTCCCCATTTTATGCTAGACCAGGCTGCCCAGGGCCCCATCCAGTCTGGCCTTGAACACCTCCAGGAACAGGGCATCCACAGCCTCTCTGGGCAGCTGTTCCAGCACCTCACCACTCTCATAGTAAAGAATTTCCCCCTGACATCCAACCTCAATCTCCCCTCCCTCAACTTAAAACCATTTCCCCTTGTCTCTCCTCCCTGGTGGGATGTACTACCTCAAACACAGAAAAAAAAATCACAGTGGGGAGGCCAAGATGGGCTTTGCAGCAGAGTTCTGTGAAAGGTTGAATACTGCTTGCCTAGCCTGATGCAATGGCATTCGCCTCTAGCTCTGTCTTTCCCTGTGGGTCATTGCGCAGTGTGGGCCAGCCTATCTCCATGAGTTACTTTGTGCCTGCATGGCTGTTGTCAAAGCCGTTCCACAATACTGTGAAGGCTGTCTGCTTAGCATTGCCCTGCTCCTTTCTGTGTGTTAATCAGAGAGGAGGTAAAACCAAGAGCGCCTGAGTTGGCACAGGTACGGGTGTGTGGACTGTGCTGGTGTTGGATCCTGGCAGTCAGGGTCTGTTTCCCCCTTGTTTCTGTTCTCAGAGGACAGAAAGCTTTCTTTTGCTAACAGCATATTGCCAGCATGAACAGATCTCATTAATGAACAGCACTACTTAAGATCTCTGCCCTTTATGCAGTATTTTTCCAGTTGTTCATAGTGGTCTAAGTTGCTTTATGATCACTGTTCCCTTTCTTCTTTCCTTCCCCTCCCATTTTTCTCCTCCCCCATAGTTGCCAGGCCTGCTGGAACTCCTTGTGGAGTATTTCCGGCGCTGCCTGATCGAGATCTTTGGAATCCTGAAGGAATATGAGGTGGGAGACCCAGGGCAAAGAACACTATTAGATCCCCAGAGGTTCTGCAGATCTTCAGCTTCTTCTCATGAGGAAGGGGAGGAGGATGAGGAACTACGGAGCCTGAACTATGAGGAGGAAGAAGATGATGAAGGAGAGGAGGCGGCTGCATTTTCAAGCAAGGACAAAGCACCTCTAGAGTGCAGCGAGGAGAAATTAGTTAGTAAATTTGACAAGCTTCCGATCAAGATTGTGCAGAAGAATGACCTGTTTGTGGTAGATTATTCAGACAAGCTGGGACGAGTGCAGGAGTTTGATAGCGGCCTGCTGCACTGGCGGATTGGTGGCGGTGACACTACTGAGCACATTCAGACCCACTTTGAGAGCAAGATGGAGCTACCTATGATTCACAAACGAGCATCCTGCAATTCTGTCTTGAGGAAACGCGCAGCAGCTGAGAGCAATCCAAGCACTAGGGAAGGAGAGGCTCTTCCATCTGACAGCTCCTTGGAGAAGAGAATAACTGCCACCATGGACGACATGCTTTCAGCACGTCCAAGCTCATTATCAGGGGAGGAGGAAGAGGCCAAAGCTTCAGAAACAGAGAAGGAGAGTAAGTTTCCATTTGGCATTAGTCCAGCACAGAGTCACAGAAATATAAAAATTCTGGAGGACGAACCTCACAGTAAAGATGAGACGCCCCTCTGCACCATCCAAGACTGGCAGGACTCTTTGGCGAAGCGCTGCATCTGTGTCTCCAACATCATCAGGAGTTTATCATTTGTGCCGGGCAATGACTTTGAAATGTCCAAACATCCCGGGCTGCTGCTGATTCTAGGGAAACTGATTCTTTTACACCACAAGCACCCGGAGCGCAAGCAGGCACCCCTGACCTATGAGAAGGAGGAGGAGCAGGACCAAGGGGTGAGCTGCAACAAGGTGGAGTGGTGGTGGGACTGCCTGGAGGTGCTGCGTGAAAATACACTGGTCACGCTGGCCAACATTTCTGGCCAGCTGGACCTGTCCCCTTACCCAGAAAGCATCTGTTTGCCTATCCTGGATGGACTCCTACACTGGGCAGTATGTCCCTCAGCAGAGGCCCAGGACCCCTTTCCAACGCTGGGGCCGAATGCGGTCCTCTCCCCTCAGAGACTGGTTTTGGAAACACTCAGCAAACTCAGCATCCAGGACAACAACGTGGATTTGATTCTTGCAACTCCCCCTTTCAGTCGCTTGGAGAAGCTGTACAGCACCCTGGTGCGTTTCCTTAGTGACAGAAAGAACCCGGTGTGTCGAGAGATGGCTGTGGTACTACTGGCCAACTTGGCACAGGGGGACAGCCTGGCAGCGAGAGCGATTGCTGTGCAGAAGGGGAGCATTGGCAACTTGCTGGGCTTCTTGGAGGACAGCCTGGCCGCCACGCAGTTCCAGCAGAGCCAGGCCGGCCTGATGCACATGCAGAACGCGCCCTTTGAGTCGACGAGCGTGGACATGATGCGCCGAGCTGCTCGGGCGCTGCTCGCCCTGGCCAAGGTGGACGAGAACCACTCGGAGTTCACGTTGTACGAGTCGCGGCTGTTGGACATCTCCGTGTCGCCTTTGATGAACTCTTTGGTTTCACAAGTTATTTGTGATGTACTATTTTTAATTGGCCAGTCATGACAGCTGTGGGATCCGAGACCCTGTGTGCGTGTGCGTGAGTGGAGAACTTAGAAACTGACTGTTGCCCTTTATTTATGCAAAACCACCTCAGAATCCACTGTCTGCCCTGCGCTGTCCTGCTTCTCCCTTGGGGAAAGATGTCCCCATTCCCTTTCCCCTTCCCCTGCCCTTCAAATTTGTCCCGAATCCCTTATTAAAGGAGACAAAGTTCTGTCTACATAGAAGACTTTTTTTTTTTTTTATTTTAACCAAAGTTACTGTCGTTTACAGTGAGTTTGGGGAAAACGACTTGCCGTGTTATCACATTGACAGGCTCCACTTTCATAACTTGTTTTTAATGGTAAACTCTGAAGGACAAAAGTGACTGCTGAACTCTGTGGTTTATCGTTGTACATTCACAATCTTGCAGGAACCAAGAAGTTACCAGTTGTGAACAGACCTTGTCCAAGGGAGGCCTGTGCAGTAGCGTGTAGAACTTCATGTACTGTACACCTTAAACTGTAAACATACTGTAATACTGTCTCACATGGAAAAAAAAAAAAAAAAACGCTGGATCAGCAGCAAGCTGTAGTTTTTAAAAATGTTTTTAGTTAATGTTGAGGAGAAAAAAGGCTTTTCCCCCAAAGTATCATGTGTGAACCTACAACACCCTTACCTCTTTCTCTCTTCCTTCTTGATTGTATGAATAACCCTGAGATCACCTCTTAGAACTGGTTTTAACCTTTAGCTGCAGCCTGAATGCTGCCACGTGTGTATATATCTATGACGTTGTACATTGCACATACCCTAAGATTCCTTGCAGTTTTGTTCCCCTTTCCTCACCCCTTTCTAGTATGACGAGTTAACGAGTTGATGACCTGCAAAAGCGAGACACAATTATTTAATCTCTTGCCAGACATCCCTCCCTGGAGGATGCTGTACAGGTCTCTGTGTATAAAGTCATTGCTGTCTCAGCAGCCAATCAACTTATAGTTTATTTTTCCTGTTTTTGTTTTCTTTCTAATCGAGGTGTGAAAAAGTTCTAGGTTCAGTTGAAGTTCCTGATGAAGAAACACAATTGAGATTTTTCAGTGATGACTTCTGCATATTTGTATTTCAGACGATGTAGCTAAAAACTTGATGTAAATTCCTCCCTTTTTTTCCTTTTTTGGCTTAATGAATATCATTTATTCAGTATGAAATCTTTATACTATATGTTCCACGTGTTAAGAATAAATGTACATTAAATCTTGGTAAGATGTTTGTAAGGTTTTTCTTTATTAGCAGAGCACGGGGCTGACCTTGGTGCTGTCAGACCCCGTAGGCATGGTGTTGCAGGTCAGCTTTGTTACCATGCAGCAAGGAGGCCTCAAAGCTCCAGGCCAGCATCTTGTTTAGCAGCACAACCAGGTAACAGAGCAGCACCTTGCCCTGAGCTGCCAATGCTGTATGGTCTGGCTTTCCTTCTATGATGGGCTTGTGTCATTTATGCTCCAGGAGGGCGGATTTGCCGTGTGAAGTGAAGCTCTGGCATGGAAGGACAGACGTGTGGCTCTCAGGGTGGAAGAGGGCATTGGAAGGGAGGCATTTCCCTGTCAGCTCTCTAAAATGGACAATTTTCACTCCTCTTGCGTTTTTCACTCGTTCTTGGAATTGTGATGTGGACTCAGTCATCTTCCAAGGGGTTTTCCAGAGAACAAAAGTCTGATGCCCTTCAGCACACGGCCAGAGTTCAGGCTCTTCATTTGACAGTCTGCACGTTTTCATGGTTAGTAAGTGGATATTTTATTCCTGAAGCTTTATCCTCAAATGATAATAGCAGCAGGCTAACTAGATCTGCAGTGAGCTCACTTAAGCAAAAGTGTCATAGGGAAAGGAGAGGCTTTTCTGTCTTTTGTTCAAAAGGCCACCTCTCATTTCCCCCCAACCCTCTCCTATGAAGCTTGCAGTTCCCTCAGCTCTTAACTGTAATCATGAAATTAAGATTTCTGGAAGGAATTGTGCCTGAATCAAATAGACTTTCTTCTGAAATGTTTACCAGCTGGAATTGTGGGAACTCCTGTCTGGCTTGTCTGGGAAAGTTCTTAAAATGGAATTCTTAAGAGGCTTCCTTGGCTTTAAATGTACTGAATGGAAAAAGAAGTGGTGTGATGAGAGTTGTGTGGGCCTTTGCTGATTTCAAACTGTTGGTTTGAAACCCACTTCTCTGATAATTGAGTTATATGTTCCAGGAGCTTTGTTTAATCTCCTTGAATTAAAAGCTACAAAAGATTTCAGCATTTCAACAGGGAGGACCTCATCAGCGGGGCTGGCGAAGGTTTAATGTTAGCAGCTTCTGCACAACCTCTGTTACGTTTCAGTGAATTTGGGCATAAGTGAAAGCGCCACTTGGGAGTGAAGGAGGTCGCATGTGGTACAACTGCCCGTGGTGGTGTTTATACAAACAGATGCTTTGAGGGAGTGATTCTGCTCCCTCAGTGCTTGAAGGCGTGGCGTGGAGTTTCCCCGGTGCTTCTTCCGTGGTCGAAGAAAAACAGCATCAGTGAGAAGTCAGCGAGGTGAGAACGTGCAGCGTTTACAGTTGGGACCGATCTGAGAGCCGCAGCTGCTCCAACGCTCCATGTGGCTGCGCGGGACGCCGCTCCTCCGCGCTCTGCCGCGATTCGCGCCCGCGGCTTTCCCGCGCGGGGCCCTCCGTGCTGCGGCAGCGCCCCGCGGTGACGGAAGGCACGGCCCGCCGCCTCGGCCATCGCGCGGACGGGGCGCTGGGGGAACCCCGCACGCCTCTTTTAAGCCGTTAATGCCGTGACGTGCGCCGTGCCCGGGCTGCTGCGCCGCGCCGCCGCGTGACCGGCTCCGCACCGCTGCGCCCTCCGCGCCAGCCCGGGGTCCCGGCGGGAGGAGGCGGCGCGGAGCAGCTCACGGCCCCGCCCATCGGCCCCGTCCTCCACCTCGGGCGGAGAGAGAAATCGCCCTCTGCCACGGCAGCGGCGCACCGAGCGGATCCCGCCGAGCCCGGCGGTTATTTGCGCACCGGCGGCGCTGGGCGGGAGCAGCGCCCGGGCTGACGGCGCAGCGAGGAACCCGCCCGCGGCCACCCCGCCGCGGAGCGCCGCCGCCCCGCCTCCCCCCCCACGTGAGGCAGCGCGCCGGAAACGCGCGCGGGACCGGAAGTGACTTCCCCGGAAGTGGCCGCGCGCGGCGGCGCATGGATTCGCATCAGTTGGTGCCGGATTGGTGCCGGAGCGGTGCGCCGAGCGCTCAGGTGGGGGAGGGGAGAGGAGGGGCTGGAGGGGAGGGCGGGGACCGCGCCCGGGACCGCCCCTCCCCCCGGCACGGCGCCGCTCCCGCTCGTAGCCCCCGGAGGGACCGCGGCCCCCGCCCGCCCTCGGGCCGCGTCCCGCCGCTCAGTTCCCGAGAGGCGAAACGGAGCGAACGGCCCCAGTGCGGCGCCCGCCCGCCGCCACGAGGGCCGAGGGCCTTCTGAGCGCCCGGAGCGGCTCCCGAATCTCGTGAAAGCGGTGCCGCGCGGAGCTCCGCCCGCTGCTCCGTGCCCCCGGCTGAGGCTGGGAGGCGGTTCCGTCGGCCGGCCGCGCTGCGCGGCGCAGAAGTGCCTCAGCCGGAGCGCTGCCGCCCCCGCGCGGGCATCGCGCCGTGCTGCTGCGCGTCCTTCCATTGGCGCAACTTCCGGAGGTCGTGGCGGAGTGCAGAACGCCGTGTAGAAACAGGAAAGAGGACAGGAATGGTTCTTTACTTCACACCTGGCGTTATTTTCTGCTGCTGCCTTTTCTGGTCGTGCAGGTGCTCTTCGGAGCAGCGCCGTGCGAGCTGCGGTTCTGTGACGAGGTGTGCTGCAGCGTGACGGGGGTGGTGCTGCAAAGCCCTGCTTTCTTGGCACGTTTGTGTTAAGCTTCTTTGTCCTTTTCTTAAAGGAAAAAGAAAAAGAAGCATTTGGACGATTGTTGGCTGTGATCTTTAATAGGGTTTGCAGGTGTGAATGTGCTTTCGTAGAATTTGCAGCTGGGCTGAAGTATCCCCTCTTAAAATAACATTGCAGCTTTGTGATTCGGGACGGTGTGCCTCCCACTCACGGCTCTGTAGCTGTGAGTGCTGTGGAGCAAGAGGAGTACTTGAGCAGAACCAAAACTTTAATACGTAGCAAAAGAGGAAGAATCAGAATTGTGTGGTTCAGGCCTGGGACTGTAAGTGAATGCATTTGGGTGCTGCTTTTTGCTTTGCTTTTGCCTTGGTTTCTGCTCTCGTGTGCAGCTTTTAACCTGTCTGATTTTTTCTGATTTTTCTCTGTTGGTAAACTGGCAATAGGAAAATCTCTGAGAATGGTTAGGTCAGTAGGAGAGGTGAGAATTTCAGGGATCTTCGTGCATTGTCGCAGGCTCGATTAGAAAGGTGGAAAGTGGTGCAGGATGTGGTGCTGGAGACCAGAGAGAGCTGTGGGTCTTCGGTTTGTCAGACTGAAAAGCCGTTAGTGGCTGGAGAACTAACGGAAGGAATGTGTTATCTTAAAGAGCTGCAGAACAGATACTGCCTGCCTGTGTGGCTCCAGGCCAGCAGTTTTCATAGCTGGTAGCAGAATGTCAATCCAGAATACACAGAAAAGAAAGCAGTGTGACTCTGCAAAGTGCTTTAGATCTCACAGGTAAGGATTTGAGGGAAGAGAT
Organism: Phasianus colchicus; assembly: GCF_987193195.1. Lineage (NCBI taxonomy): Eukaryota > Metazoa > Chordata > Aves > Galliformes > Phasianidae > Phasianus > Phasianus colchicus. The sequence goes on along the minus strand of NC_143459.1, from coordinate 953,763 downwards.
GGAAGAGAGCCACCATAGCACGTGTGGTTTGCTCGGCAGGCAGATGCCCTCCCTCTGGAGAGCAGGAGCCCTAACAAAGCAGGGAAGGGTGCACGTGGAGAGAGCGGCGTTACACAAGTGTCATCTCCCAGAGGTGCTGTATGTGATGAGGGAAGTCAGTGTGTCTGAGCAGCATTAGCTTTGCCTGGAGGAACCTGCAGGGCTGCGCTGTGCAGGTGGGGCAGCCCTCAGTACTGCATTTTTTTGCTTCCTAGGAGCAAACGCTGGGCAGAGAGCAGATGAGAGCAGAAGGCACCTGGCAGTGCTTGGCCAAGCACAGCCCATTGGCAGAGACTTACATAGGTGTTATGCTCAGATTCCACGTTTTAGTTGTGTTCTAGTCCAAAAAAGGTTTAAGTGTCATTGAATGCATTGGAACTTGAATGTGCATGTAGTTGCTTGGCTGAGTCGTGGCTGGAGCCAGTGGTGTTTCTGCTTAGACAGCCAGTAAAGAGGTCAGTGTGGCTCTGCTGCAGGTATTTACACTGGCTTAGTCAGAAATGGACTGAGAATGTGTTGCAACCTCTCCTTCTCTGTATCCTAACTGAGGTTGAGAAGTTAGGGATGTTTTTTAATAGGAACAGTCTCAAAGATTTTTTCTGTAGCATCTCCACGTGCCCTGGTTCCTTGATCTCTTTCATATGTGACTTTCTTGTTCATAGAGATTTGCAGCCCTCTGAACATCCTGGTAACAACTAAAGATGCATAATGTACAAACATGTTGAATCCAGAAATATCTCTTGGTGTCTCTGCTCTCTGTTGATCAATTCAGGTTTCCAAAACCGGAGGGTGAATTTCCCCAGCATCAGTGACCGAGGCAGCTTTCAAGCTTGGGATGGAGCTGGCGAGCAGGCAGGATCCTTATTTGCGAGTGGTTGTGCACACTGCAGTGTGCTGCAGAGCCCTGACACTCCTGCTACAGGCAAGTCTTCTGTTCCTGAACCACAGGTGCTGCAGCATCTGTTGTTCTGTGCTCCAAGACTTCTCTCTTTGGTATTGCATAGTGCACCACAGGCTGGTTCTGTGTGGTTGGGAAATCCCCTTCTCCTTTAGAGAACCAGGAGACCAGCTGCATCCGGGGAGGCAGGATGCCGAAGTAAAATTACATACATTTCTTCATAACTTATCATGTTTAATGCTGCTGTTGCAAGAGGTGGGCTTGGCAGCTTGCAATGCTGAAACGTCCGTTTATCCGCAGAGCAGGAACAGTAATCTCCTGCTGCACATTCCTCCCAAGTCACACTTGCAGAGACATCCTTCTCTGAGTGCAGAAGGATGCTATTGGTCCACTTTGTTCTGCCTGTGTATGCCATGGCAGCAGTGCCCAGCTGTAGTTCCTGAAGCCAGAGCAGCCTGGGGCACATCTCCAGCAGTCCGGTGACTGCTGGGTGGGGCTGAGTGGAACTGTCAGTGGAGACAAAAGGCTGCGTATTGCAAATTGGTCCACTTGTGTGCTTTTTTGTAAAACGCTAGCTTGTGAATCTTGAAGTCCCAATTTGTTCAGTATTGCCTCTTCTCTTGTCTCTGTCAGTGCTGAATTCCTGGCCAGAGACTCATCCCAATCTCCCTGTAGTAAGCTGCAAAAAGTACCATTTGGAGGGTTTGTTTTTAAGAAAAACACAGTTTTGTTTGTCTTCTGCATCAGTTTTCTCTGGAAATATCTTTTCTCTAGTTTTGTCTCCTCTCCCTTCTATATCAGCTGGGATGGGAACACCAAATTCAGTAGCAAAGGCAGCTTCCCAGCACTGCAGAGCCACCTGGGGTGAGCATACGCAGTTAGATGTGCCTGAGCAAGGAGCTGAGCTGCCTTTCCCTGTCCAATTCCGAGGGGATTCATGTTGCATATTGTCAAAATTGTATTCCGTTCTGCTATAAATGCCCCACAACAATGTGTGTCTGCTTTCACAGTTTTATAGCCATCCTTGCTGGAAATTCCATTAGCCTGTCTTCTGTGCTGCTCGTCCCCTTCTCTGAATCCCAGAAATGCTCTTCCAGCCCAGTGCTCCCAATAGGTTGCAAGAGGATGTCTGCTATCCTTCAGTTCTCTCTTCTCCTCCTTCCAGGCTGTGTTTGACCTGCTGATCCCAGATCATGCAGCAGATGCCTTCTCCCCGCCTCGTCTGCCCAAGCCTGGCACGTACGACCTGCTTCTGGAGTGGCTGCTGGGGGGTCTGGCACACTGGGACGCAGAGCATTTCCTCTTCATCGCAGAGCGGGGTTACCTGTATGAGCACAACTGCGCCTTCTTCCCACTTTACCCTCTGAGCTTGCGAGCTGTGGCCGATGGCACTCTGTGGCCCCTGCGGCAGCTGCTGTGTTTGCGGAGCCGCCTGCTGCTGTCAGCCATCCTCCTTAATTCTCTCTTTTCTGTGCTGGCAGCCGCTGCCCTGTACAAGCTGGGCTGTGCTGTGCTGCGGTGCCGCAGAACAGCCTTCCTCGCTGCCCTTCTCTTTTGTATCAGCCCTGCCAACGTGTTCATGGCGGCTGCTTACTCGGAGAGCATGTTTGCCTTCCTGGCCTTCAGTGCCATGTGGCAACTGGAGAAGGGGCAGAGCTGGCTCAGCTTGCTGCTCTTTTCCCTTGCCACTGGTGTGCGTGCCAATGGGCTTGTGAATGCTGGTTTCTTTCTCTACTCCCGCAGTAAATCCTTTGCCCTCCAGCTCCAGGTGGGTTCAGGCTCTGTAAGGAAGCTCTCTCTGTTATGGAGGCAGCTCCTCAGTGTGGCATCTTCCATGCTTCTGACATGTGCTGGGATTTGTCTGCCTTTTGCTTTATTTCAGTATTATGCCTACATGAGGTTCTGCAGCCCTGGCCTGGAACTGGCTGTTCCTGAGCCACTGCGGCAGCTGGCTTTGGACAAAGGCTATCGTCTGGTGTCCCCCCATGGGGTAAAACCCCCTTGGTGCTCCCAGCGGTTCCCTGTGGTCTATTCTTATATTCAAGATGTTTATTGGAATGTGGGCTTTCTGAGGTATTTTGAGCTCAGACAAGTACCAAATTTTTTGCTTGCATTACCTGTCTCGCTTTTGGGCTCGTGGGCTGCCTGGACCTTCATTGTTGCAAACCCACGGCACTGCCTGACCCTGGGACTAGAGAGAAGAAAGAAGAAACGAGAGGGTAAACCCAGAGCCGGGTTTTGCTGCCCTGCTGTCTTCGTGTACGTGGTCCATGCTACGGCCCTGCTGGTGCTGGGGTTCTTCTGCATGCATGTTCAGGTAAGACGTTCATGGCAGCACCCAGAAGTGATTTCTTACAGGGTGGTGTCTGAGGTGGTTTGGTGATGGTCACAGTCTGAGGCTGTGACAGCTGCAGGGCCGGCACAGGGCTGTGCAAGCCCAAGGTTTTGCCTCTCCTCTTGTGATGCTGCTTCCACAGTAGCTTTCCAAAGCCTCATCTCTGCTGGAGAGTTCCCAGAGAAGGCTGCAAAGCGCTCGCTGTGCTTTGAGGGCTGGGACTGAATCGCATCCGTGGCGTTCTCACGTCGGCTCACGGAGCGCTGCCCGCCAGAGGGCGCAGAGAACGTCACGTCCTGTGACGCTGGGCTGGGATGGCAGCGTGGGGATCCAAAGCCTGCCCCGGTCCCCTGAAAGTGCTTCTGGATGCTATTTAGTGGCACTGACTGCTGGGGGTTGTGGGGAAAGAATAATTGAAAAGTGAGATTCAGGTCCTCCGCAGCAGCTGCTGGCAGAGTTCCCGCATGGGTCTGTGACGAGGACTGCAGAGGCGCGTTTGCCCAAAGCCCGTGGAGCCCCTGATAAAACAGCGGCGCTGAGCTGGGAGGCGTTTCGTTCCACGTGTAATAAATTCCAGCTCCGCGAGGTGGGGCTGTGTGCCATTCCCTGTGCCAGCAGCGCGATGGCTGCCGCCGGTTGCTCGTCGCGTGGTATCCGTTCGGGGTTGCTCAGAGCCCGACCGGCGACGATTGTCTGCCTGTTGCTTCCAGGTGCTGACCCGGTTTCTCGGCTCCTCCAGCCCCGTGCTGTACTGGTTCTCCGCCCACCTGCTCCAAGGACACGAGGCCTGGCTCTGGGAGGAGGGGGCCGACGGGCAAAGCACGGTGCGCGTTCGCGAGAGGTGCGTGCTGGGTGCAGCGCCCGGCTCCTGCGGGAAGGGCCCTGCGGGGGGACACCCGCTGCTCAGGCTGCTGTTGAGCTACCGCTCCATGACCGTCGTCGGGCGGTGCCTCCTGGGGTTCTTCGCGTCCTACTGGCTGCTAGGGCTGGTGCTGCACTGCAACTGCTTGCCTTGGACATAGCGAGCGGCTGTGGCCGCGGGTTGGGACGGACGGCGGGGGGACGGATGGAGGAGTCCGAACGGAACGTTTTCTAAAGAACCGGACGTGTCCCGAGGCCGTCGTGCGCGACGAGGTGCTGCCGGACGGCGCCGTCCGTCGTCAGGTGCCCGAGCGCAGCCCGCGCTGCCGGCACTGCACGCAGCTCTGCGCGGGCGCGGCCCGCCCCGCTCTCCCGTCGTCTCGGCGCGGCCGGCAGGGGGCGCTGCGGGCTCCGGGCGGCGCCGCGAAGGACCGCGAGTAGCGGCGGGTCTCAGCGCCCCGGCGGCGATTCGCGGTGTTCCGGGACCGCGTCCGCTTCTCGTGCGGCGGCGTCTCGGCCTTCCCGCTCGCTCCATCCCGGCTCCTCGTCGGCCGTCCCAGCCCTCGCAGACGCCGTGGATGCCCGCACCTCCCGCCCGCCCCACGGAAGCGGTCGCCGACGAGATCGTGGCGAAGCGCCGGTGCTGCTACGGCTGCGGTGCCCCGTCCCGCGCGGAGCTCTCACTGCGGCGGCCGCGTCGGTGAGTCGCGAACGTGGCGCTGTGCGTCCCGTGGACGTGGGGCTGTTGGTGCTGCATTTACGTTCACAAAGGGTCGCGCAACGCGACGGTGATGCGGCAGCTTGATGCAGAGCCTGGGAGCCATCGGGCTGCTCAGCTGAGCTTCTAAGAAAACGGTGTGGGACCAAAGCCGGCCATTTCAATGTGGAATTAGAACTCTGCGTTCCTTCTTGTTGCTGGTCTCATCCTGCTTGCAGGGGGAAAGACGAGGCAGTGCCCCAAGCTGGAAAAGCTTTTGTAAAGCACAGAAGTGCATTGTGCAGCTCACGCTACAGCAGTGCTCATTTCTCTGGGCATTCCTCGTTTCTTATCATAGAGTCATAAAATGGTTTGGGTTGGAAGGAACTTTAAGATCCTCTAGTTCCACCCCTTTCTGCAGGCAGGGACACCTCCTACAGGCCAGATTGCTCACAGCCCCATCCGGCCTGGCCTGGCCGTGAATGCCTTCACAGAGGGAGCATCCTCAGCCTGTTCCAGTGGCTTGCCACCCTTACATTAAAGAATTATTCTCTAATATCTAATATAAATCTGTGTTCTTTAAAGAGAGTTTAAGGCTGTTTCCCCTCATCCTGTTGCTACGTGCTTGATAAAAAGTCCCTCCCCAGCTTTCCTGCAAGGTACTGAAAGGCTGCTATAAAGTCCCCCTGGAGCCTTCTCCAGGCTGCAGAGCCCCAACTCTCTGGGCCTGTCTCTGTAGGGGAGGTGTTCCAGCCCTCTGCTCTCCCTCATGGCCCTCCTCTGGATTCACTCCAACAGTTCCATGTCCTCCTTGTGTTGGGGGCCTCAGAACTGGATGCAGTACTCTGCATGGGGTCTCACAGTAGCAGAGTACAGGGGCAGAACCACCTTCTTTTCTCTCATCGACTGACACCTCCAAATTCTTCTCCTCAGGGCTGTTTCTTATGCCAGAAGAAAGCCATCTTTGCCTTGTACACCGAAAGCAAATGCTTCAGCAGCTTGGGGAGTAAGAGCTGAGAGGTGCCTGGCAGTGGAGGAAAGCTGCGTGTGGTCAAGGACTGTGGAGCTTGTGTTGCTCCATTTTGAATCTATTCAATTAGTTCTTAGTTATCTTCAGCAGTTTGGGAAAGGAGATGGGTGTAGTTGGTACACACCTATGAAGCGAGATTGAATGACGGGTTAAGTGACAGCTTAAAGATCCATCTTTTTGGTTTGGACCCCATCCCTGCTCTATGACACAGGCATCACTTGAAGTTCCGAGTGGTGTAGGCATGTGGAGAGTTGTTAGTGCGGAGGTGATCCTTCCTCCTGCTCACCTTTGGCTCTTGTCCAGCCTATGGGCACTCGGAGATTGACCCCTAGTAAAGAAGGACCCTCTGTCCTCTGCTCAATACCCATTTGTGAGAGGATGGGGTGAGCTGAAAGATGTTCGTCCCTTGAGCCGTTCCTGTCTGGATCTACTGGCCAGTGGGTATTCTGTTGGTGTAGGCACTGATGTTTTTGGTCAGGGTTTTGGAGCACAGCAGGTGAAGCAGAGCAGATGGTAGTTGAGGTTCTGCAGGAGTGTGGGCCCTTGGCAACGTGCCTTTGGTGAGCTGTGTTGGCTCAGAGACTGCACAGCTCCACTCTGATGTGGTTTGTCAGCAAGAACAAACTTGGGAGATCATAGATTAGCACTTTATGTTTGGAGAGAGTTAGAACTAGATGGTTTTTTTTTCAGCTTAAGCTTTGTTCCCCAACTCCAACCTCTCTGGTTCCCGCCGGGGAAGCAGTGTGAAGGAGGTGAGCCCTAAGCAGAAAGGCAGCGGTGCCCGGAGCTCTCCGTCAGATCTGTGCCAATCTCAGCAGCTTTGGAGGTGTCTCTGTGCACCTGGAGGATGTGATGCAGAGCTCCAAGCCTGGTGTCAATGGGACACAATGTGCAGTGGTGATTCCCCTTGTCATGGAACAGAAACCTTGCTGTTTCCTGCAGAGATTAATGGGCGCCCTTGAGCTGGTTGTGCCAGGACTTGCAGCCCTATCCCTGAGATGGATGAACTCTCCTGCCCCCTCCTTTGGGTACCAGGTTGTGTCATGTTTGGCACAATTAACAGAGATATCAGAGTTGGAGGGTGTCCCTTAGAAAGGTTTAGAAAAGCAACTCCATGCCTTGATGTTTAGCATCATGAAAAAAATGACTCGGTGGGTGGAAAACAGCATTATACTCTCTGCTTCTCTCCTCCCATGTGCAGGAATCACACTTCTCAGAAGCATACCACTGCAGGACAACACGTTACTGACAATAAGATGAGTCTCTTTCTTTGTTGCTGATCAGTTTCTCTGTGTGTTGCAGGACTTGTCAATGCAGTGCTGCCCCAAGCACCTGGTGTGCAGCAGGAAGCATCCTGCATCCTTCCATCAACAAGTCAGGCATTATGAGACCCAGGTGTGTGACTTGGATCTCATGATGCAGATCTGTTTGTAATTCTAGATGTGTAACTTAAGAAGTACTGGTCCTGATAACATGAATTCTGTGGTGAGATGGCATCTGCAGGCTGTGCCAGCGTTATAACTGCCAGTGTTCCAGCACCTGACACCATGTTCAACTGTTACCAGTCCTTTGGCCTCTGAATGTTCGAGGCAAGCAAGCAGCTTGGATTGTAAAATGTTTCCTCTGGCTTAGGTGACGTTAAGCTTCCCAGCAAGGGGTGGTCATGACACTACTGGGTGACGTTTCCCCTTAGAGAGCAAGGGAAAATGAGTGTAACATTTCAGCTTTGGTGGATGAAAGTTTGTTCCTTGGATGAAAGAGGAAATCAAATTGCCCCAGTACAGCTCTCCCCAGCCTGACTCAGCCTTATCTCCCTGTCAGTCTTCTGGAGGATAGATAGATGCACGCTGTTTTGGAAAGGGTTGAGTGAGTTTATTTACATCTTATCCTGGACCGTTTAGCTCAGTGTGGTCAGCTGAGGTTTGGGAGAGTATCAGTCAGCTTTAGAATGAATGTTGTTTCTTAGCTGTGTCAAAACACATGTTACATGGCTTCTATCCAAGTGCTTTGACTTTTTGTAGAGGTGTTAAGACTCCCCCTCATCTCTGTTAGTGATCTTTAAATATTTGCTGATAGAAGACTTGTATGGTGATTCATGAACTAAGTAGTTGAACAATGTACTTTGCCTTGTTTCATCTCTGTAGGAGGTTATCCCAGGCAGCCAAACTACAATGCTCTGTCCAATGCCAACTACCCCAGTCCCGGGATGGGAGGAAGCATGAACCCAATGGCAGCAGGGAGCCAGATGCATGGGCAGACCGGTGTGCCTCCATACAGTGGGCTTCCTCCCGGGAGGATGAGCCACGCAGCCATGGGGAACAGACCTTATGGACCTAACATGGCAAATATGCCTCCTCAGGTGGGGACAGGGATGTGTCCCCCACCAGGGAGCATGAATCGCAAAGCACAAGAAGCAGCTGCTGCTGCCATGCACGCTGCTGCCAACTCCATCCAGAACAGGTGAGGCATGAAAATTCCCTTGGTCTGAACATATTCAGTGCATTCCCTGTGTTGTATCTGGGTTTGAAAGCCATGCATGCAGTAACCCGAAACTGGGGTAATAGTGAACATGTGCTTCCTTAAGGATTTGCCTTCTGGGAGGCTTTTAATCACAGAATCATAGAATTGCTCAGGTTGGAAAAGACCTTAAAGATCATTGAGTCCAACCACCTCTGTGGAGAGCGTGATTGAGTCCTGGCTTGCTGAGAAAGGCCACACAGACTGTATTCGGCTGATGAGGCGAGAGTGAACAAGACAAGGACACGGCGCCCTTGAGCAATGCAACAGGTGCCCTTGAGAAATGTAACAGTGTGAAAAGAAGGGAGCAGTATGTAGAAATGAGAAAGACAAATAGCAAGGTCTACAAGTAGCTGAAGAGCCTATCAGGAGCTTGGGCTTTGCGGTATGTATGAGCTTCATTAGTGCCAACATAAATGCACGCAACCTTCTGATTAAAGTTGAGACTTTCTGATCAATTCTGTGGTCGTGTGTTTGTCTCCCACCGAGCTCCGACACACCTCTCCCTTTGCTGATTAATAAAAGAGGTCAGTTCCCAAACACCAGTCAAGACATCGAAGTGTGTCCTTTGGAGTACTGTATCTGAGAGACAGTTGTGTATGAGGTTTAGTGATGAATGTACAGTAACGTATTTTCTGTGGATTTCAAAAAGTCATAATATGTGGCAGGGGCACTGCACTGCCCATCTGTAGGTGTACTGTTTTCATACTTAATGCACACTGCTGCAGTGTTTGTAGGTCAGTTTTTTCCTGTGAAGGTGACTTAACAGCTGAAACCAAGTTTGGTTTGGGGATGAAGATGAAAGGCTTCTTCTAGTCAACCTGTTTTGTTAGAAGGCACAATGTGAATGCTCTGAATTTGGAGTAAATGACTGTTTCTTCCTTGCCTTTTCTGAACCAAGGAGGAATGATGGGTACTGGACCTCCTTATGGACAGGGAATTAACAGCATGGCTGGCATGATCAACCCCCAAGGCCCACCTTATCCCATGGGTGGAAACATGGCTAACAACTCTGCAGGTAAGCAGTGCTGAGTGCTGGGCGTTGGGTGACTTCATGGGTCTGGATTGGAAAGCAGTGTCATAGATTCTTGTAACTTCCTAGGGATGGCAGCAAGTCCTGAAATGATGGGTCTTGCTGATGTCAAATTAACTCCTGCAGCTAAAATGAACAATAAGGCTGATGGGACCCCAAAAGCAGAATCCAAGTCAAAGGTAAAACTTTTTTTTTTTAAATCTACCTATATATATTTAATGACACAGTGTATGTATCTAGTGGTGAGTGCACCTCCTGAGAGAAACCCAAGGTGACTTGCCATCTTCCGTGAGCAGGCTGGCCATTAGTGTGGCTGTTTGTGCAGCATGTGATGGTGCTGCTGTATGTGAGCACGGTTTTAACTCAGCAGTGTGGCAGTGAGTGGATACCCTCTGCTGGGATGTGTTACCTTTTGGAGAGTGGCATATGCTGGCATCTCCTGTTAGGTGTGAGCAAGCTCTGAGTGCTGTCCTTCCCTGTATCCCCCTGTAGGTGTCAGCTTTTCCAAGTCTCCAAATGCAGTACATAGCTAATGGCTGTAGGCATCCTGAGATGTTCAGAGATCACTAAGATTCTTTGCTTGCTGTGGGTGAGTGCTCTGCTTTTAAATGTTGCTTGAGAGTTAATGAAATGATTACATATGTTGCATCTTGCCTTGACTGGCTGTTAACATAGTTTCAGGAGGAAGACATGTTTTGTCTTTTTCTATGCTTTACAGGTACAATCAGGTGAGAAAGTGTTATGCTTCATGATACTGTGTACTTGGCCTTACATTGATTTGGCAGCCAGGTTTACTAGCAGGAGCTATTAAAGCATTCATGGAAATACTGATGTTCTCTGGGCACAGAGACAGCAGTTCCCAGCATGGACTTAGGCTAAAGTCACGTGCAGCACCTGTGGGCATGCTGGTTGTCTGGATGTTTATGTCCCTCAAGATGTGCCCACAAAAGGCTGCTCATCAGCCATATAGTAGCTTCTTGTCTCTAGAGGCTGCTTTATCTCTGGTTGCCCCCGGCCTTCAAGTCTTCAAACAAAAGATTTCTTAGACTTTTCCATCTGTTGAAGTTGTCCATCAGCAAGCTTTGAGACAGAGGTGCAGACTGTCTTAGACTTAGACTCCTGGAATTTCCTGCACTTGTTCATCTGTCAGAAAGTCTCTTGCACTTACAAGCCACAGGACCTTGCTGACTCGAAATTCAGATTTGAAATGTATCTGCACTGGTTTGCTAGGATTCCTCATGAAAAAGAATGGTGGTGACTGCAGTGGTAGAGAAAGGGTAAAGTCAGATATTATCTCCTTCTTCCCCATTCCCACAATCCACACATTTCTTTCTTCTCACACTTGAAGCAGAGAGCTGTACAGGCACTTCTGATTCAGCCCTATCAAGTTTGCTTCTCAAAAACTCTACACTTTCCCCATGCCTAATTGAAATGGAAATGGTCACTCTTCCATTCAGAATAAAAAGGTACATTTTGATTATTTAACTCCAACGTCAAATCCTCTTAATTTCTGGAATCGAGATTTCTTTACGTGCAATAGTGTGAAAAATCCAATTAAAGTGCAGCTGAAATTGCTCAGGGGGTGCCTGTCAGCAAAGGTGGAGAAAGAACTGTTTTTCAGGATTGTAAAGAGTACCACACAGCATGCTGTTCCTTATTTGTCTTTTTTTCTTTCTGCTTAGGAACCAGGCCAATGCCTCTTCCCCTGTTTTGAGAAGCCAGAGGTCCAACAGACTATTCTTTCTGTAGCCATGATGATGCACTGTTGCTGTGTCTCCTTCTCTCTAACAGCTGGTGACCAGACACCACACCTCAAGAAATCCAGCTGTTCATTAGATATGCACTTCCTCCTCCTAGAGAAAAGTAAAATCATAGCTCATATTAAGATGTGAACATCTCTCTGAGATGGGCTGAGTTGGGGAGGCAAAAGAATCCTTACAGGTGACATTTTCGAAGTGAATTTTTAAAGTGTGGGATCACTGCAAGTTCGCTCTATCTCAACAGGGTACTGCTGTGTTGCCTGAAAAGAGCCTCCTACAGCCAGAGAGGTCAGATATTTGCCCTTTATCACTTTGTTGTTGTTGTTGTTTTTGTCTATGAAGGTAACAAACCAAGGAAACTCATTTATTTTGTTGGCAGCTACCGTCTGTTGAGAGTTTGTTGAGGAGGCTCACTCACTATCCCATTTCAGAGGAAAACCAGGAATTTCATGTAATTAAGTCAGTGGAGCTCAGTTCATACTCACACACATTGCTCTACACTGAATACACAGCAAAGAACATGTTGTCTAGAGGATACTTTCTTAAGGTCCTTATTAAGATATTCTTTGTGGGAAAACCTACTAATATAGCACTAAAATCACTGTGGTCTTGCTTCTCCTATTGTCTAGGTTATGCCATTTTGAAAGTGCTGCAGACAAAGAAAAGGTTTTTTGCTTTCCCCAATTACCATATTGAAACTACATTGGCATGAGATCAAACCTTCTATGTTTCTGAGTCAGAGGTCTCTGGAATCTCTCAGAATTTCCTGCCTGCTATATGACAGGTTATGATTGAGAAGTTAGGGGCACGTGAGCATTATAATAGTTTCCATACGAATATAAGACCATAGCAAACCCCCAAACCCTCACCTAAATGTTGTCTTAACAAAAATAGTAATTTTTTAATAGCAGTACAAATACAGAGCATTTGGGAAAATCATTAACTACTGTCTACAACAGTAAACTACATACCGTTATTTTTACTGTGTGAGGTACTTAGCACGTGGATTTGCTTGTGCACGAGAGGCCACACTGCAGAGCTACGATTGAGCATTCACTTGCCCTATGTAACTCTCTCAGGTAATAATGTTTTGTTTGTGAGCAAAGAAAGTTTTGATAGCAGTATCTGCAGGGAAGTTTGAATTAGCTGGAAGTAAGGATGTATCTGTAGAGCTCTGCAGCAAAGCTGTGACATCAGGGTTTGATGAGTTGCTACAAGTCAGCTAAGATAGTGTAGAGCCAGAGCTTCTACGTACTGTAATGTGAAGTATTCTCTTAAATCCTCTTTAGTCTCTTCTGCTGCAACAAAAGCAATCATGTCCTTCTCATTTGCTCAGACAGAACTGTGTGCACAGAGTTGGTCACTGCTGGGAACAGTGCATGTCCCAGGATGTGTTGTTTTCTGAGCTGTGAGAAGTCCAGTGTGAACCGGCATCAAACCCATACTAAGGGCTTTCTCCCCATAAGGATTATATTATTGCAGTTGTCTTTGGCTATTGCAATTATTTCCTTACTCTGACCACCATGTAGCAAACCTAGAGATTAGAAAGCAAGTCACTTGGTTGTAATTCTTGGGTGGTCAAATCACTTTAATTCAGTATGTTTCTCAGGAACTGCGTGTATGTACGTCAGGGTTCCAGCTTGGTTCAACCTAGAACTGTGACTGATGGGTCAGAGGAACCCATGGACCCACACACAGGGGGCTTACTGCTCATACACCATTCTAAATGCATCTAGCACTTTGAAGAACATTAGCCATAGCAAGTAATATCAGAAATTCAATAATGATGACTATACTAGTAAGCTGAATATAGCTTGGTGGACAAAATCTGTCAATTCTTACAGCTTTTAAAAAGAACCTAAGAAGTAGAGATGGAAAATCTGAATAGTAGTTAACGTTTCCAAAGTGTTTTCAACATCTGCATATCTATCAATATTTTGTAGCACTGATAGAGGTTGGCTTAGCAATAGGGATCAATATATCAGCGTAAGGACCATTATATTAGTTTAGCAAAAAGGAATTAATATGTGATAGTTCTAAATTTTTCTAATTTAGCTTTTCTTGGTATGTGAACAGTCTTGTTTTTCTGAACAATCCCCACTTCATTGAAGCACTGAAGTTGCAATTGGCTGCTTTTATCTTTGCATCCACCAGGTGCTTGTTCTTGGGCTTCATATGAACTGTTGCTCATTATGGCATAACAAGTCAAACTGGGGAGAAACAGCAAAAAGGTTGGTGAAAGGACACTGTGATGAAAGTGAAGGAGAAACAAAGGGGAGGAGCAGGAGGTGGTACGACCACTGTAGACATGACCGCTCACGCTCAGAGGGACATTAGAATATGTTAATGAGTTCTTTGACAAGGGTGAGTATGTATGCCAATGTATTGCACGTGTATGTCTTAACTGTTTAAACGCAGAACCTGAAATCTGGGAGCATGTGCTTCATTTGTCAAGTCGCCCAGTATGTATTACAAGAATAAAGGAATGCTACTGCTAACATCACATTGGAGTTGGAGAGTTTTCTTCCCAGATTTTTCTGATAACAGCACAAATAAAGAGAAGATATTCTGCATCACACTGAGTCAATTTAGCAATTGAGATTAAGTATCAAAAGTCTGAGAGAGGAACTCAAAACAACTCAAACTTGAGGGGCTGCACCACTGCAGATGGGGGCTTCGTTACAGACTGATGATTCCAGGTTTTCAGGTATGGTAGTGGAAGCAACAGTCTGCAAATAGATAAAAAGATAAGCATTAGTATACACCTAAACTTTCTTTTTTCCCTAGGTGGAACTGTGTAAATAGATTCCAACTTTAAGCAGATGTAAGATGCAGATCAACTTCTCCAGCCTTAGATGTGTGTAGCCTCAACACACATCTATGATACTTTGTCATCAGTCTTACTCACAGAAAGGAAATTGGAAGTATTTCCAACAACATAGGCAAATTCTTCTATTCATTATGGATTTTTTGTTTGTTTTAAAACTCTATAGATCTTGTTGTTGTTGTTGTTGTTTGCCAGTATTTAAAATGGGAGTGTGGCAACTCTACTCACCCCTGCTGACTGTGCCTTTTGCCCTCCCCGCTCCCAGTACAGCTGGGAGCTGAAGGGTTTTTCCTCTGCCAAGTTCCTGCATGCACAGTTTCCACATAACTACTTTAAAAGGAAAGACAGTTTAGGAATCAAACATCTAGCAACAACACCCTTTGTTTCCTCTGACTTTACAGATGAATATTTTAAATAAAAGCCACACTGGGAAAAACATACAGTTCCATGCAGGATCACCAGCTATCTCTGAGATGCATTTGCTTTAAAGGATCAATCTTTCACTTACGTGTCTTCTGCTTGAGCTGCATTTCGGCAAGCATTGGTGAGCCAAAATTTGTGAGTTGTACTGGCTGCCCATAACATGTACTTTTCAAAAGCTTTAGCAACCTCTGAACAGAGATCACATAGTTTTCCTCCTCCCTGTCCCTTTCCCTTATGGTCGATGATCTCAGATGATCTGCTCTATACCATCTCCACAAGTCTTTGTCACTGCAGCTCACCGTAAATTCCTGGCAGGCAGGGAAGCAGCGTTTTACTCTTTGGCCCTGAATTTCTGTCAGTTCCTTGAGCTGTGTTCAAACCTAATCTCAGCCCTGGACATTATCATGGAGTCAGCTTTTCAACAGCTCCAGATTTCTACTGTAATGAACATCACCTTTAAGCAAGTTCACCTGGAGATTTCATACGTGCTGCTACTGATATTATATGAGAGCAATTTTCAGTAGCAAATATCTGGATTCCATCTTATGACTCAGCCACAGAATGCATACTGTAAGGGACAAGAAGAAATTAAAGGGCCCATTTTAGTCACAGTTTATCAAAGGTCAGGTTGTTCTGCCAAAATTATCCTGAAGAGAAGTGCTTTCTCACAGGTCAACGTGACATCTCAAACACAGCTTTCCCATACCAATGCAAGAGAGGCAAAGGCAATAAATGCCCCTTTCATTCAGCCAGCTCTGTTGATATTCCCAGGGGAATCGTATGCTTTTTTTTTGCCCTGGATCATCAAAGATGCACAAATGGATATCACATCAGTGATCTTTATGTAGTACACAAACAGAAAAGGAAACAATTCTGACAGACTGGCATCCTGTCTGGCAGGTAGGGAGACACACTGTCAATCATATCACGGCTGAGAAAGCAGTAAAAAGGAAACCAGAATTCCCAAGTTTTTGGTAAAATGACAATAGAACATTTGGTACCTAACAAATGATACTTGCAGGATACTTCCGTAGCTTTCTGTTAACAGAACAGTCTCCTTTGCAGGAGCATTCTCTTCCACAGCACCACCATATTCCAGATTAATTGAATCTGTACGCAGTGAGGAACTGAAGAGATATTTAGAGATCTTGATGGCTATGGAAAAACCTAAGCTGACAGAAGGAACACAGACCCAAACAAGGGTGCTGGAGGACCTGGCTGCCAGCGAGAGTGAATGACACTGCGGTGAGCAAGCTGAGACGTCTTCCTTTGTGTCTTCATAATGGCAGGAACAATTCATGGATCCACGTTGGCCAATTCATCTACTGATGGAAGCAGTCGGCTTAGTTTTGTACCGTGGGATATCACTGTAATATCTTGTTTCACCTCTTGCTGCTCAAAAAGTGCATCCATGTGTTTGTACATCATTTACAAAAGCCAATGTTGTCTGGTGCTGCTCATAATATGTCGGAGTCGTAAGAGGAAAGAGATAAATCTGCAAACATTTCTCATTGCTTACTGGAAATTAAACAGGCAGTCCCACAGACTACAGTTCTGCCACAGAGTTACTTTCTTGGGAAAGTCAAGAGAATGAATACATCATGACATGAGCAAACCTCATCTCATTTGATTCTCTATTTCTGGGGCAAAAAACTCATGAGATCCAGTGGGGAAAGTAGAATACTAACAGGCTTGCTCTGCTTGCTGAGAGAAGATGGTCAGAAGAATCAGCTCCTTTTCACTGAAACTATGTGCTAAATATGTGTTTCCTATCTGCAGGTTCAATTCAGCACTGAAAGTTTAATTAGCTTTGCTCAGCAATAGGGAAACATTCAGATTCGCAAGAATTGTTGGTTTGGTTGAGGCTTCTAAGCACGCTCTTTACAATGTTCTCCATGGCATTTTTAAGCTGCTTGCAACTTTCACAGTTGGGCATTCTGATTCAAAGTGAAATTCTTCAACAACAGAAGTGCCATCAACAGAAGTGATGTGTTTCTGAGCAAAACGGGGGGGGGGGGGGGGGGGGTGGTGTATGACAAACCTAAATGCATAGAACTTGGCTCAGA
Source organism: Phasianus colchicus (assembly GCF_987193195.1). Taxonomy (NCBI): domain Eukaryota; kingdom Metazoa; phylum Chordata; class Aves; order Galliformes; family Phasianidae; genus Phasianus; species Phasianus colchicus. Next base: position 937,277 of record NC_143459.1, on the reverse strand, counting down.
TGTTACCTATAGCAAGAACAGCATTTCTCCTCCTATCTGTCAGAGTGAGAAGAAAACAGGGATGCTCAGAAGCCAAACAGATTGTTCAACAATTAATAGGTAGATACTGAAATATGTGAAATTAATAACTTAGGAGTTGTTTTGTTGGAGAAGGGATTCAGAAGCCAAAGCGAAATTGAAATTTCCTATTGATGAATATGTGCTGAACAGCAACCACACACCCTCCCAAAATCTTATCAGCGGCAAGGACTCAGAGGAATGCTACAAAAAGTCACTGAGTCAGGAAAATGCAGTTCTGTAGGAGATAGAAAGAACACATCCTGATTTGCACCGGGAGAGGTGAGGCAAGCTTCCCAAAATGTCATGCCACCAAGTGTGCTGGAATATTGCAGGTTGCTGCTATTATCAACTCCCTCCCCCCAAAAAAGAAACTGCAACCAAACAGTCCAAAAAGATAATGCTTGGTTATTATGGAGAAGTGCCAGGAGCCAGAAATAATACAACAAGCATATGAGAAATTAAACACTTAAATATCGTCAAACTGTATCCCCTGTAAGGTCTGTCTCTGCAGTTTTGTACTTCCAGAACATGACAAATACTAAACTGATTCTTGAAAAGCAAAATTGAGTATCTGAGAGAAGATACAAAAATATTTTGAATCACTACTTTGATTAACAGCATTTGACTTTGCTGTATTAAGGCATTAGGAAAAACTATTCATACTGTCACTATTCATAGTGACTAAAAGTGTGTTTGCAGAAGAAAATAAATTTACAGTACTGATTTATTTTATGCTTTCTTTAGAAAGCATTTGTAAAGTTGAGTCCTTACTGAATAGAGAAACTTCATTGGATGAGGACCTGCACAGGACTGCAGTTCCATGTGCTGCTCTGCATCCCACTTGTTCATGTTACTTACAAATTTGCCTGTGAGTCTTCAAGCAAGAAAAGGAAAACAAAAAGAAAGGAAAAAAATGGTGATTTGTGAAATATGTCACTATTCCATCATATCCACCACCATCAGAAATAATGTCTATTTGCACATATAAATCTGCCTAAAGCACTTGCAACTTTTCCTTTCTGAAAAAATCCTGCAGTGATAGATACTACACATGAATATTTATCAAGGGGAAATGATAGTATACCCACATTTAATTTTTAATCTGAAATCTTGGATATTGCTAACTTTCCTGGCAGCATTAAGAGGAATAATTTCGTAATTCAGACCTGTAAAGAACTGCAAATGAACTGCAAGTAAATAGAACTGAACTATCTTTTGCAAAGATGTGAGGAAGAATTGAGGTCATGCAGGCTGCATGTGAAACTACAGAAAGTCATCACATTCAACACGTGTCAGACCTCCCTGCCTTGAGTTCTGCAGTCTGAGTTCACACCCTCTGAGGACAGAACTGCCTCTGCCTGCAGCCCTGGGATGTGACTGAGCTGCAGTCTCAGAAGTGTTGTTTTGTTTTACATTGTCTGCTCTACTGAGAAAGGTTTAGGCATTAACATCTGCAAGGAAAAGAAGATTTGAAAACTGAAACCAACTGTAGCCTGCAGCAAGAACGCTGGCCTCCATCTGCAAGGATTTGACAAGAGGCAGCAGTGCAGCAGAGAAGAGTGTGGGCAGTTCTCAGCTGTTGGCAGATTCTCTTTTGCTCCCAGGAAAAGCACTGGGAGATGTCCTGTGTGTGTCTGCAGCGCTCTGTGCTTGAAGGGTGTCCCCATGCAATGGGGTTGCCCTTCTCCAAGCCTGCTGCACTCGGGCTCACAACATGAAGCAATGTTGAGGACACAAGCTGGATTCCTCTTGAATGAAACAGAGCCAGAAAACGTTCTCCAGAATCACACCTCAAGCATTCTGGCTGTAAATTGGTGTTCAGATAGAAACCTCTTAAGAGTCATACGACCACAGAATGATTTGTGTTTGAAGGGACCTTAAAGGCCACCCAGTTCCAAGACCCTGCTGCAGGCAGGATTGTCATGACCACCCAGGCCCCATCCTAGAACACCTCCAGGGATGGGACATCCACAGCTTCTCTAGGCAGCCTGTGTCATGCTTCACCACCTTCTGAATAAAGAATTTCCTCCTGAAATCTGATACTTTGAGCAGCCCAGTCCTGAGCACCAGTGGGCTGTGCAGCAGCCTGGGAAGTTTCATACCCCAAAAGACATAGGTCCCCTTCGCTGTCTGTTTAGCCAGTGCAGTGCTAGAACAAACTAAGTTGCCACTGAAATGCATATACAGGGTGAACGCCAGGCCCACGGGTTTTGCTCTACAGACTGGCTCCTACTTGTCAACGTTTGCTCATGTGAGCTCAACCTGTGATGCCATCGGCACCCCAGCTGGCAGGTGCCAATTCCTTCTCTGTCCCCAGCTTCTCCATGGCCAAGAAACAAGCAGAACAGATAGAGGGAACTGAACTCTGCAGATCAGAGCAACCCAGAGAGAAACAAATCAAGTTTTAGCAAATGGGACAAACCAGGATCACATGAAATAGACACTTTGCACATGGCTTCAGTGATTAACACTGGAGCAGGAAACAACCATGAAATGAAATCCATTACAACTCACTTCATCCAGTTTTAATCACATTTGTGATTGATATTCCTACAGAATTACTATTCAGGTGTGTAAAGCATAAACACTTTCCTGAAAGCTGAAAGGCTTTTCATAGGCTGGAAGTTCTTGAAACAGGGAAAAGTCCCTGACATGGTCATCTTACCCACAGCAGTCACAGCGACCTCCTCGGTACATTCAAGGATATTAAATGTTCACTAATGAAATAAGGTTCTGTTCCTTCTAGTTGTATTTCCGAGATCTCTCCATGCACCAGTCACCTTGCTGGTCAAACACAAATCCAACTCCTTTTGATCTTCATCAACCAGTCTCCTCAGACATTTATTCACTCTGTCATCCCTCTCCCGAACTCCTTCTATTGTGGCAACAGCTTTTTGAGTTTAAAGCACCCCAATTAAACACTTTCTCACCACTGCCAGATTAATTGTTCACAGACAACATAAGGGCTTCTTTCTCGTATTGATTCCCAGTATTTTGTTTCACGTTATTAAAACATCAGTAACAACAGCCTCACCTCATCTTAAGGAGACTTGCAGCTCTACACAGCAACACTCTTCCCGGGAGCTTAGTCAAAACAGTTTGGAGACCATTGCTGCAGAGCATGGAGGTACATCCAAATGGGAACATATCTGCATTTTCAGTCCTAAACTGTGTCAGAAAATCCACCCTGCTGCCACCATGCGCTCCGTCAGCTCCTGAACTCATCTGGCAGAGTCAGGCCTTGATGACCGGCACCAACCAAGTCAACTGCTGCCGTCATCATGCAGGGTTAGTGGTCTGCCCAGGGAGAAGTGACAGTGCAGGGGAGAGTTTGGACTCACTCCAACACCAGGAATTCACGAGGGAACAGGAGTGCAAAGGTCTTTTCCCCCCTGTAAACAGGAATTCTATTAATTTTACTATGTCTATTTCATAATACCATAGAAAAGGCTTAGGTTGGAAGGGACCCTAAAGATCACAAAACTCCAACCCTTGCTGCAGGCAGGGTTGCCACTCACCAGATCAGGCTGTCCAGGGCCCCATCCAACCTAGACTTGAACACCTCCAGGAATGGGGCAGCCTGTACCAGTGCCTCACCACTTTCTGAGTAATGAGCTTCTTCCTAACATCTTGCCTAAATATCCCCTCTTTCATTTTAAAACCATTCTTCCTCTTCCTATCACTATCAGATCATATAAAAAGTCAGTCTCCCCCTCCCACTCATAAGCTCCCTTCAATACTGGAAGGCCACAATGAGGCCTCCCCAGAGCCTTCTCTTCTCCAGGAGAAATAAGCTGAACTTCCTCAACGTTTATAGGAGAGGTGCTCCAGCTCTCTGTGCATCCTCATGGCCTCCTCTAAACCCACTCCAGCAGCTCCACACCTTTCTTGTGCTGGGGGCCACAGACTTGGATGCAGAACTTCACATGGAGTGAAAGCAGATAAAGATTTAATAATTGCATAACAGAAGTAAGCTCTGCATATTTCAAACTTTTATTTAAAATCAGCCGTTCTTTTAAAATCTGTTCAGAACTATATATTTTGACAGATAAAGAGTAGAGACCTCCTTCTGAAAGGATTAACTCAAGGACATTATTTGTAGCACAGAAACTTAGAATCTGAATTCCATGTGTGAGTATAATGCTATTATGGGATGATAATAGCAGGGTGGCTAGCATCCTTGGTTACAGTAAACAAGAACAAGTCCAAATACAGCAATCACAGATGCAAAAATAAAGGAAAAGAGCTGTCTACCTTTGGAAGGCCTCAGGTAGGCAGGGATCTCCAGCAAGAGATGCCCTCACCTGCACTGCCAACACTTAAATGATGTCTGGGAAGGGATGGACCCTGGCTCCACCCCTTCCAGTCACTCAGGTGCATTGCATGCAGCTGAGCTCCCATGGGTTGGCTCTGCCTTCCACCAGGTGTTCCATCAGTGGTTCAAGCCCTGACTTAGCATTTCCACTACAGTGGGTATAAAAAATTTCGGGACAGCTGTAGTGAAAACATTAAGAGGCACCAGTGGAGTTCTCCAGGAGAACTTGGAGGCGATCACTGCACTGTATTTGAACAACTTATCTCAATTCTGCACTGACCTGAGCAAGTGAGATTTATTCTGTCTACTGAGAGTCCAGAATAATGGGATTGACTGAAACACGTAAGCAAACATTTTTGTAGGTACACAGCGATATGAAGGAAAATTCATTTGAGAGCAGTTAAGGACACATTTCAGTTTGGTTATTATGTGCTGAGTTGCCCACATCCATAGGAAGGGCATCGAGAATCAAGTCCTGATTGGTCTGTGGGGGTCCAGTTATTTACTAAAGGTAATGAGAAGACCTCAGGGTCCATATACTTCTTTGGCTGTGAACATCAGAAGCTTTCTGCAGAACCCCTTGCAGCTATGTAGTGCTTATAGCATTAGAATTACCCTTTGAGTAAAACCTTAAATTGGAAGACACATTGTGTATGTCAGAAGTGTAGGGCACAAGGGAAGAGCTAATACAAACTTTACCATCATCCCTTCTCTGGGATGAGGATTTAGAAAGAAGTCCCAGATATTTATCCAATGTTTTGTCCATTTTTAATTCCAAATGAACTCAAAGTCTCTTTCTTTCCCCTTTATGTAGGTGTAACCAATGCACTTTCCCCAGCTCCCTCCTCTGTAAGAGCTGTATCAGAGTATGATTTTCACCATTGGTCAAGAGATACAGCATTTGGGCCTAAAAAGGACCTTCATGGCTTTTGCTTCCTGCTTTATTTCTGTGTGTTTAGGGAAACATAAATACTGGAAGGGACATCTAGAAGGTTTGGCTCTCTGATGCGTGGCTGGCTGCCCTGAGCACTGTTCTATTACAATACTGCCTACTATGTGAATATAGTGACACAGCAGCGACATGGTAGATGTTCCTGCAACACTTCCTACTGTGACAGGGCTGCTGCCTGCCACCTGCCTCTTTTATGGAATATATATGCAGCCTGGCTCTCTGGAATATATTGCACCATCTGGCTCTTTTTTGGAATATACCACACTTGTGGAGCATTGCCTTCAATTTCTGCGAGGATTTTAATCCTTCATTCAACATGTGTATTGTCAATCCACTGCTTTTCTTCAGTCTTTCAGATACTAATTAGCATCAACAGTGAACTAAGGTCAGTGTAAGTTGCAACTTTTCTATATTTGGCTTGCTTGGGCTTGATTCTACAGAGTTGAACAATGTCATCTTAAACTTTTGAAGGAAGTCCTGCTAGAGAGCTGTCTGAGAAAGGGAAAATGGTGATTTTACTCAGGGCACTCACTTGACCACTGAGCTCACACAGAATGGTAGCACAGTCAAGGCCTGTCCTGAACCTCTCCAGGCCCTTCCAAAGAAAATGTGAAGGTGGTTTGCAAAGTGCTGTATCATCTGCTGGCCAAACCTGCAAAGACCAAGCAGTCATTACATTAAAATGGCCCCTGGATATTTATATAATACATGGAAATGCCGTTTTCCTTCTCCTTTTTGATTTCTGTAACACCAATAACCAATTGTTGATTAAATCAAAGCTGAAAGAACTGTTATTTCAAGACTTGCTGCTTAGTTATAGTGATTAGTTTCAAGTACCTTTCCTGTGGATTAACGGAGATCAACAAAAGCACATTTTTCAAGATGTGGTAAGAAATCCAGGACTTTTTGTACTGGCTTGCTGAGAGTTAGATTAAAAATAGGCAGTTTCTTTCATTTGCTAAATTACCAGGGGCACTTGATGAGATTGGTGATATTTAGCTTTAAAATTCCAGTCTCTGCTTGATTCTGGATTCTCTCTGTTCAGGGAGAAGCTGGCTCAGCTGGCCAAGTTTTTTGTACTTTCGTCCTCATACTAAAGGTTTATATGAACCATTAATCTGAACAGAATTATCTGTGACCTTTTTCACAAGCACGGCAGCAAAAGGACTTGTTATGAAAACATTTTTCTTACACAAGACAACCACAACATGCTTTTACAATGTTGTTCTTAAAAGATTTGGCATTTGCTATGTGTGAGAAAATGGCTTCAACTGCTTCCTGGAAGCCAAACAAATTCTCAGTCAATTTTAAAGGAAAAATACCTTGACAAAAATAATAATAATTAAAAACAAATAAACAAAAAAATAAATATATATAGGAGAGATTTAGGACTTCAGCCATACACCAGAAGATAGCGATGACTGTGGCTCTGCTGGGCCCCTTCCAGCTTCTCGTAGGAGTGTTCATGCAGCGCTGCCCCAAACCTGGTGATGAAAATGGACTTCTCATTTTATTCTTCAAGGCCTCAATTTTCATACCAAATAAAAAAAACCAAACAACTACTGGTGGCAGAAGAGGCTTCAGGTTATCCTCCAGCCATCTACTCTAGCATCTAACTTGTGCATTTTGCCTTGGTTCATCTGCTGCTCTCACAGGGAGCTGGGGCCTGAAAGTCCTACATGGCTGGCTCTCTGTCATAGACACTATTATGCATGAATTTTTGATGCAAGAGTTGGCAATTTGAATAGAACCCTTTGAAATTAATAAACCAGCAGAAAATTTCTGCTTGCATTTGCTGAAACAGTAGCTGTATGGACCTTGTGTTGAGGGATATGGTTTAGTGAGAACCACTGGTGATAGGTGGATGGTTGGACTGGATGATCTCACAGGTCTTTTCCAACCTTAGTGATTCTGTGATTCTGTGATTCTGTGATTCTGTGATTCTGTGATTCTACATCAGTCATTTGTTCACCAAAAAGCCCCTTAGTGGTAAAAGGAACAGCAACCTTGAAAATTACTTTAGCAGTGATCAGAGCATTTTGTTGTTTGATTTGATGGTTGGTGCATCAAAGCCAAATCAGAGAAAACCACTTCTGGGGAACCCTTTTAGATGTCTTGCAGCTAGGCAGGCAGGCAGCATCGTTACTCAGTGCTGGAAAACTGCATAGTTGCAGCTACAACTGAGTTTTGGTCACACTTAATTCACCTGTTGATATCTTCTTCATCACCATGGATCATAGAATCAGTGAACCACCTGAATATTTAACTGAATTTTTAATGTATAGTTCTGGCATGGCATCAAAGGAAATCACTTTATTATTATCCTTCTATAAAACTGGAAACTAAGGCACAGAACGTCATTATTTTGCCTAAAGTAACTCAAGGCAAAGCCAGGAACAGCACCTCATTGCCAGAATGTTGGTTTATGGCTTTGTCTGCTGGAGAACAGCTGTCCTCAGGTGGTCGGTAGAGGCTAGAAGGCATCTTCACTTTTTCCAAAATTCTCACTTGAAATAGTGACATCTCAGAGCATACACAAACCCATATCAATGGCATGTGCAACACATGGCACCAGCAGCAGTGTGCAAGACACATTTCCTTTCCAGATCCATTGTTTATGTGTTTCCAATATAAACTTTCAGTTCACATCCTCTGTTATCAAACTGCCACAACTGTCAATTATCTGACAGTACAGTGAGCTTTTGTCAGAGCAATGGTTGGAAACAGGAAGCAAGAAGTTTCAGGACAGCTTCCTATTGCAGCGCAGCTAGCAGCTCCTTCTGAATTTATCATTAGTTATGAGTGTTAGCACTTCTGAAAATACAACCTGAAAGTTTGACCACATCATCAGGCTAAAATTGTGCCCCAACTGGCCAGGCCACAGCTGAGGAGAGGCACAAGAACCCACTCACCATCATGGAGAGGAGACAGCCCCATCCTGGTCTAAGGGGGAAAACGAAATTCAGACACTGTCTGCCCATGGACATCCTGCTTTAGGATGTCAACTCCCAACACTTTCTTTTTCAGGGGCACAGTTTAGGATGCTTACAAAATGACTACCTGGATGAACCTCAGCAATTTTCACATTCCCAGTGGCACTAAAAGAATAGGAGAAGATTTGAAAGTGTAAAAGCATTGTCTAGTTGAAAAAATAAACATCATCATCATAGAATCATCACAGATGAGTCTAATCATAGATAGAGTCACCAAAGTTGAATAAAGCCTCCAAGATCATCCAGTCCAACCATCCACTTATCACCAGTATTTCCCACTAAAACACGTTCCTCAGTATAATGTCTAAACATTTCATGAACACCTCCAGGGATGATGAGTCAATCACCTCCCTGGGCAGACCATTCCAGTGCCTGATCATTCTCAGAGAAGAAATTTTTCCTAATATATTTCCAACAACTTAGCGTAGATGTCAGTAATAAAAGGTCAATAAACATACTAGGGGCAGAAAATTTACAGTATTGACATTTTACCTTTTATGCCATGCTTTTCATATGAAAAAATCCATTTGCATTGAGATTATATAGTCTATTTACCTTCCACACTTAGATAACATCCATTACCATTAGAAATCAAAGTATTCTTCATGAGGCAAAAAAGTCATCAGTATGCCACTTGCATTTGTTTTTGTTTAGATCTGCATAGGTTATGAGCTCTAAGTCTGCCATAAGTCCTTAGCCTCATGTGACTGCTGGGAGCTGTGCAGCTGACACCCTTTGTAAGCTTAGAAAACTCCTCCTGTTCATCAGTATACCTTCTTCCTTCTGCATCTCCTTGTTTTTGCTTCATGGAGAAAGACAGATCTCCATCATTAACTCATTGTTATAAACTCAGAGAAGCTCCTTGTTACTGGATTTCTGGAGATTTCTTCTCTCTGTTGCTCCAGAATCACAACAAAGCAAGGTCTATTTTGCATCTACAGTAAGATCAGGAGCTTCTTGCCTGAGCAGAAGGCTCAATATCCCTTAAGCATTGGAAAACATATTTACTACCCAACTGTTAGTAGCCTGGTCTGTGATACTCATCAGAGTGATGTGAATGGCATCTGAGAATGGTTCAGTTTTTCATGCAGCACCCACTGCAATTACTTTGAGCACTAAGCACTGATGCAGTGTCCTGTCTATGTCTTCTGTGTGTGACCTGCTCTTTCAGTAAGTCTCATTTCAGTAAGTTTAAGTCACAGATGTCTGTTTCTGTAGTAAAGGTTTGGCCCAGTACCTCAAATTGGAAGCTGCCCCCACTACAGCTGAAGAAAACACGTAGTGAGCCCAATGCTTGGCTGATCTCCTTTCCCTCCCTGCAGATTTTGGGGACTCCTGAATGCTCCTCTCCCTACTCAGTTATGAACTATTTGTGCATCATGTCAGCAAGGAGGGACATGGAGACAGCTTTCCAGGGACACAAAGGGGCTTTGGCAAAAAAACTGAGCAAAACAACATCATATATTGAAGCTGTCCGCCATTTTCTGTCTGCTTGTTTTCATCTGGCCACCACACTTGGGCATATTCCTCTTTTTTCCCTCCTCTTGGGATCACACTCCAAGCTAGATTACTGAAATAACCCAGTGTAAAAGGTTTGAAGAGGCATTACTGCATTCTGAGCCTTTCTGGCAGTCTCTGCAAGTCACTGTTGCAGTGCAGCTGAAGGGACAGCCAGCTTTGCCCCAGAACATCGCTAACTGGTAGTGCAGAGAACGATCCTTCATGGTCCCTCAGGCTGTAAGTTACCATCTGCACATCCACAAAACAGATGTAGAGCACTGTGACTCAAATCTGTTGCTAATCTCACTACAGTCCTGTGGCCCCACAAAACCAGCAGCAAAGAGAAATCCCTCTAATTTTTACCCTCTGGCAGGCTGTAGAGCCAGTTAAAGTCAATGGGAGAAGCCCTTTGAACAACTCAGAAAACAACCCCCACCATGCCCACTGACCTTGTCCCTCAGTGCCATGTCTCCACGGTCCTCGTAAGCCTTCAACTTGTCAACTTGTTCTCTGTGAGTGTGTAGCACAAACAGTTTTGCTGCGCTTTGTATGTTCCCTATAGCTCTGGAGGTGGGGAAGCTGCCCAAGTGACTGCAGAAGGAACTCTAGCTGCACTATGCCTGGTTACAGGTCAGCCTCATGGTCTTGGTCTGTCTGACTTGACTAGTGGGAGTGTAAATTGTTGAGGTTTGTATGTCAAGCACTTACTCTAGACAGTGTGCTGTCACTGGAACGGTACCTATGAAGGAATGACCTGTCCATAACGCGCATCTCATCAGCACTGCCTGATGCCTTATACTGAGCTGCCTTGTTTTGGAGTCACGTGCCAAATCAAGCCGGCACTGCCTGGTGGGTCTCCTGGGTAACACTGTTGTTAGAAACCCTGGTTTTGATGCCTTTGCGTGATGGGAAATTCCCTACCAACCTCTGAAATACAATTTTCTCTAAGTCCTACGCTCCTGTCTGCTAAGCTGTGCGTTCTGATTGCTACAGAACGGGGTTCTTGTTTGCTTTTGCAGGAGTTTGTAACTGTTGGTTTATAACGCTCTGAAGGCATCACAGACCGCCTGCTTCTCTCCGCAGTGCTCAGGGGCTTTTCTGAGCTGCAGGCCCTGCACTGCAGCCCCGTGGCACCCCAGCCTCACATCTGGTGCTGGACTGAAGCTGGAGACTCCTGGAAGCAGGGGATGCTCCTGCCCCACAGAAGGGCTCGCAGCTCCAATGCAGCTCCAGTGCCCTCAGCGCTGGGGAGGAGGCAGAGGTGCACCCAACCTTATTCCTTGTGCGGATCACCGTGTGAGGCCACCAGGAAAGGTGGGCACAGGTGATGCTGCTGGGGGACATGTGAACGGCATCAAAAGTGACTGCAGAGCTCTCGGGCCAGTAGTCAGGGGCACGGGGCCCTGGTGCTGCTGTGGGACAGGCGTGAAGAGGAGGGCACTGCCGATGCGTGCCAGTCGTTGGCTGCAGGACTGGAGCTGGTAGCAGGGCCTTGGGTTCTGTGGCTGGAGGACCTATTTGAGGATTGGTGTCTGCTTGGAAGAGGTGGGACCCACCTCCCTAAGGGATGTGAGGATATTTTCATCAGTAGGATGGCAGCTTCATGAGGGAGGCTTTGAACTGTGAATGGGGAGGGCTGCTGAGTAAAGGGATGCCGTGATGCTGTGGGAGGAACCAGAAAATCAGCACTATGATTAAGCAAGGACACTGCCAGCAGGTTCACAAGGAAATGCCTGAAGGCATGTGGAGAAATCCCCCAAAGCTCCAGAGGAGGTTCTGGTGGGTAATGGTGAGGCTGCTTGGATTCGCACAGATGGAGAGAGGAATAGATGAACAAGAGGGATCAACACAGGAAAGAACTTTTGGAGGGATGGATTGAGTGGATTGAAGGATCATCGCGTGAAAGGATGGATGGAAATATAGGTGGATGGAAGGATCAACCGAGGAAATGATTTCTGCCCCAGAGACCAGTGCCCCCAGGCCCTGTCCCCTCCATGGGGACCAGCGGGGGTGGCCCTGGAGGTACAGAACCTGCATCCCATTGGCTCGAGCCACTTCCTTGGCTGCTTCAAACCTTGGAAACTTTGGAGGAGGTTCAGCTCCATGGCTCCAGCATGGTGAGTGCCCCTGTATCCCCTGTCCATTTGGGATGGGGTTATGGGGTCTGTGTGCAGGATGGATCTTAGGTATGGTGGTTCATTGCTCCCTTTTAGTGGGATGTGGGGTGAGATGGGTCCTTGCCACATGGGTCCCCTTCTTACAGGTGCGAATGGGTTCCTTGGAGTAGAATGGATCCCACTGCCCACCTATGAGGGTTTATGGGGTACAGTGGGGCAGGGCGGGGTCCCTAACCCTGCAGCTGGATGCTCTGTTTAAGGTGAGAAGGAAGACAATGAGGTAAAGCAGGGCAGAGGGAGGACCCCCTGCTTGCCCCTCTCCTTCACTGCTATGTTAGTGGGGTAACAGCAGTTCTCAGAGTAACTGTCCAAACCATCCTAGTCTCACAGCCTCTGAGCTGTGAAGGTGGTGCTTCATGGCCTTTTTCTGTCCAGGGTGGTTGGTGCTGCGATGCGGTGAGTCCCATTGCGCCAAAATTACTGATTTTGTGCTGAAATTCATCTCTTCTTCCCCAACTGTATTCTCAAGGGATCCTCCTTCCCCACCCTCTCCTTCCTCCAGACTTGTATCTTCAGCCTCCAAATCCATCCACCCTTTTGCAGCAACCTTCCCTTATCCCTCCAAATCCAAATCTGTCATTTCCAACCCCCAAATCCATGCACCCTTCCCTTTTACCCCTTGCTTTTCATCTCCAGCCCAAATCTAGCATTTCTAACCCCCAAATCCGTCTAAGCTTTCCCTTGTTTTCCATCCCCAACCCCATAATCTGGCATTTCCAACTCTCAAATCCATGTACCCTTTTACCTCTTGCTTTACATATCTGACCCCAAATCAGGCATTTCCAACTTAATCGCGCTGCCCCGAGGAGCGGCGCACACTGACGGGTGGCCTCAGACTCTGTAACCACAAAGTAGTTATAGAAGCAGGTATGTTTAATCAGGGCTGCGCATACGCCGGGTGCAAGGGGGAGAGCTGCTCCTAACTCGCACAGCGTCAGGAAAAAGGGTGCTACAGATACAGGCCGAACTAATACATAACCAGTAGTTTCCAGGAATTGGGATGCATCTTCATTACATTCCCAGAACCCATTAGCATGCGGTTCCCCCCCACTCGCGCGTGCACAGTGAGTGGCGAGGGTCTCCTCCTGGTGGTCGCGGGATGAAGAATCCTCATCTTCCTCACGAAGGCTCCTAGTCTTTCTCCCTGTTAACTTCTGACCCTGCGGGAGGGCCAGCCCCCCCAGCCCAGTTCCAGCTTGCCCTGCGGACATCGAATCACCTCCCTGCCAGGCGTCCTCAGGCTGTTCTCAAACCCTTCTCTTTACGGCCTTCATCCCCTCGTTATCCCAGACCCAGTGTCTGCCATCCCTTATTTTTCTAACATTCTTGCTTCTACAAACTATCTCTAACTCTCTCCCCCCCCACCAGCCCCATCCTTAGTCCCTGGGAAGCCTTTTCCTCCCTTTTTTACTACGAGGCCTTTCTCACCCTTCAACGCCGGCCCGCACAGCCGCACCGGACAACCGCGCACCAGGCACGGGCTGCGGCCCCGCACGGCCTCCTGCACGCCCCGCCCCCCGCGCCTGCTATTGGCCAGCCGTGCCCCGTTCGGTCATCCCATTGGCTGCCACTGCCGCCTGTTATATGCACGCCCTGCCCCCCGACCCTTCTTCCGGGAGAGCCCCGTCCGCCCCTTCGTCTCTGCGGAGCCAATTGGCTGCCCTGGCTGTCACTTAAGGCTTGGGAGGAGGGACGATTGGACGAACGAGGCCACGCGGGGTGCCCGCTCTGCGCGTGCGCGGTCCGGGGGAGGGCGAGTCCGAGTACCGGGCGCGCGGAGGCGTGACGTCACCCGACGCGACGCGACGCGACGCTGCCGGGGTGGGCGTCACGTGACCTGGGGAGCCGGCGGTACGGGGCTGAGGAAATGCGGGTCCTTGCGGGGCTGGGCGGTGGGTCTGGCGTGTTGTTGGGGCGTGGGGGGGGGGTCACGTCGGGCTGGGAAGGGAATCCGAGGCGTCCTCCTGGAGCTGCGGGTGCCGGGACGTGTTCTGGGGGCCCCGTGGGGCTGGGAAGGGGGTGGGGAAGCGGGGCTCTCACGAGGCCGGGGGGGCACGGGCCTGTTGTGCGGGGTATTCCCCTGAGACTCGGGAGAAGGGGCCGGCGGTCTCCGTGCCTGATGGGGCCGTTCTTCCCCCGACTCCCCCTCCTCCCTTTTGTTCCCCTCTCGCAGACCATGGCCGCCCCTCTTTCCCTCACGCTGGTGCTGGGCGAGGCCTCGGAGAGCGACTCAGAGCCGGAGCCGGAGGGGGGCGCGGCCGGGACCCCCGCAGCGGGGCTGAAGGTTCCGGGGGAGGCGTCGGAGACCGAGGAGGAGGAGGAAGAGGACAGTGCGGCCCGAGTGCCGCTGCCAGGGGTGTCCCGGGGGGGCCCCTCACTGCTGCAGCAGCGGCTGGGGGCGGGCGAGGGGCGGCTGCGGGGCGCGATGGCTGAGGCACTGGGAGGCAGTTTCGGTGGGGCTGCGCGGCTGCTGGAAGGCCTGGGGGGGCCCCTGGGCCAAGCGCAAGCTGGGGCAGCTGCCACCGCGCACTGCCTGTGCCTGGTGCGCCGTGACCTGCGCGCTGTGTCTGCCACCGTGGCCACCATCACCGCCTGCCACCTGCTGCCCGACATCTGCGGGGAGCTGTGAGAAAGGGAACACCGGTGGGGCAGTGCTGGCAGCCGTGGGGAGCTCCTGGCGTCGTTGTTGCGGTGTCACTGTCGCTCACCGCCAGTGCTGTGTCCAATGGACTTGGAGGTTGTGGTTGTCACTGATGGCGTTCTCACTGTCGCTGCGTTTCCAGTGCTGTGTCCCCTTGAGCTGATGCTGCCATCAACAGCGCTGCCACTGATCACTCGGTGTCTCAGCGGTGTCACCTGGCCTGTGGGGACCTTGGCCTCACAGTGACGAAATGGAAGCTCCCGACAATTGCTTGGTCTGGAATTCTGTGGTTTTGCCCTGTTTAGGGGATCTGAGGTTTGTGGCACCAAATAAAGCCCTCTGGGGACACAGCTGCAGCAAGGACACGACTTTCACTAGGCGGGTGGCAGCGTGTTCACGCGTGGCACTGTTGTCCCAGTGGTCTGAGCAAGGTCCCTTTTGTTGGCCCTCGTGTCCCCAGGCTGTGGTTGTGTCCTGCCATACGAATGTCTCCAGCACCTGGCCACTGTCCCCAAGCTGTGGCTACATCCTGTCACCCTGAGTGCCTCTTGGTCGTGTCCACAGCCCGCTGCTACCTCTGTGTGCCCCTCTGAGAACTTTAGCTGGGGACAGGGAGAAGCACATGTGATACTCCTGCCACGGAGCCACGTGGCTCTATCACACTGCATCCTGCCTGGGCTACCACCCCCTATGGGATGCCAGGGATACACCATGGGTGCTGGTGGGCTTGTGGCAGCAAAATGTCTAGGGCGGGTCCTGGGGGCTCCCGGTGTCTCCGGGAGGGTCCCAAGTATCCCCGGGACTGACCTGAGGGGTGGTGGAAAACCAGGATGAAGGTTCACTTTCCCCATTTCCCTGTGTTGTGGCAAATGGGAGAGGTTTTGTGAAGGGCACAGTGGTGTTGGATTTCTTTCATAAAGATGCTGGACCTCGGTTCCCTTCCCGTATCCAAATTAGAATGAATAACGGTATTAAAACTTCATCTTTTGAGGAAGAACCCCTGAGCGCTTGTAACTGGCAGTGCTTTGATATTCTAGATAACCCGTTCCATAAGGAGTGCTGGGTGATGCTGACTGATACCATCAATTGTGAGCATGCTCTATGGAAGGTTTCCCTCTGTGGGAGTGAGGAAACAAAATGTGGTGATTCAATACTGTGGGGTTATGATGGGGTTACTAGAGTCTAGGATTCTAGAGTCCGAGGATTGTATGAGTATGCTACGAGGATACTAGCTCCTGTGAGTGTAAGTTCTGTTATTTCAGATTCTGTGATTTTTTTTTCCCAGTTCTAGATTCTTTGACTCTGTGATGATTCTGGGCTTCAATTGTGTGGTGATTCTGATTCCTCACTAAGAGTCTAGACTCCCAGATTTGTAGCTACGCAATACGATGCATTTCCATATCCACCCCTGTGCATAGTGTGCAGCATAGTTCTGAGTGCCTGATACAACCCAGGCAAAATCAATTTCTGTAGGTTATTAAAAAATAAAATAAAATTCCTTCCTTTAGTTTCTGCTCCCTGTTCCACTTATTTATGTTCTCCCTTGCTTCATATGTAACTTCCAAACGTGGCATTTTGCAGATAATACCTTTTCCCCCTTTCATCCTGTGATGGCTTCTGATGGTCCCTTGTTTCTCAATTATAACAGTTGTCATGAGCCCATTCATGTAAGAATTTGGGACTGGAGTTTACTCCATGACTCTTACAATAGTTAGTGTCCCTAGTTGCTATCATGCAGACTGCAGCAATTTATAGCAGATAGATACAGTTACAGTATACACTCCTGAGGGGGGAGCAGGAATGTATGTATTGATGAACATAGATATGCTGTAGTAGATTAACAAGACTGGAGATGGCTGGATACACTTGGTTATTTTCCACATGGAGGACAGGGTTACACACACCCACACACACACACACACACCTACAGGACGCTCTCCTGCTGTGTCATGAGAATCAGAGCAAACCCCATTGCTGTCTGAACTCTTCAAACCACAGAGATAAGGTTCCTCAGTACAGCTGGATCCACTCCTAGTCCCAGACACGTTCAGGAGTTTGTGACTAAGGGATCCTACGTGCACAATCAAAGATATAACCTTAGTGAAGCTGAGAAAGCAAAGGATCTCTGTGCAGGTGTGACCTCGAGGCATCCCTGCTCAAGAACAGAGCTTGTCCTGCAGCCTGCTGCTGTGCAGGAGAGCTTAAGAGGTGCTTGTGCTGCTCTCTATTTTGGTGGTAAGATGATTGACCCATTGCTGTGCTTTGTTTTTAGGCACATGCTCAATTGGCCCTCAGCTGTTGAGCCAGAGGTCTGCTGTGAGTTCTTTCAGCGTCCCAGTTTGAGACGGTTTTGTGATTGCTAACCTGATTTAGCCAGGAGTGTTGCTCACTGTCTTCCTGTGCCAGGCTGAGGGAGGAAGGTGGGAGAAAGGAAGAAAGAAAGGGAGAGAAGGGAGCGCACCATCATACTGGCTTTGCTGGGAAGGAAGCCTGGTAAGAGCAGTGCTGCTGGTCTGAGTCCCAGCTGGCTTTTACCCCTAGGCGGTGCCCTGCGGGTGGGCTGGTGAGGGTTTGGCAGGGATTGCTGCATTCCCTCACACCTCTCCTGCCTATTGTTCCTCTTGTCCCAGCAATTTAACATCTGCCTGCAGCAGAGCAGCAACTGGCCACAGCATGTCGATCTCAGGCAGGGGCTTGGGGAAGCAGCCAGGAGAGGGCAAGGAGCAAGAGATGGGAGTGCAGGGTGAGAGTGAGGTGTCCTCAGCCATCGTCTGTGTGCTGGGAACAAAGAAGCCGCAGGGACGGGAGTTTCTCTCCTCTCCAAGCTGCTTCCCTGGGCCTTGGCTGTTCCCGGCAAGGAGCACTTGCAGGAGCCCGTACCTTTTGCAGAGGTGGCCATGTATTTCAGCAGGGAGGAGTGGGCCCCGCATCATTTTCAGAGACGCCAAAGGCGTGCTGGGCTCCAAAGGAAGTCGGTATGTGTTGGGCCAGTGTCATTCAGAATTGAAACAGGGACACGCTGACATGCACCAGACTGGGCTCGTGCTTGACATCTTGTAAACAGGGTTGAAAAGAAACCTCAAAATAAACACACGCAGCCTTTGTAAACCGTCCCCTCCAAAATCAACACATTTTGCACAGCCAGAGGTGCCTTCCCAGTCTTCTGCCTGTTGGCAGTTTTACTTCCTCTGTTTTTTTTCAGATCACAGCAGAGTGAGTCTGCGTGCGTCAGTGGAAGAGCTGCCTTCGGGGAGGTGCAGATGCAGTCAGCCGTTGTGGAATTCATCTTGAACCTCTCAGATGTCCTCTTCCGCTCCAAATCCAGCCCGCTCATTGGAGATAGAGCGAGTGAGTGTCTTCCTCCATTAGCTTTAGCTTGATCAGACACCTTGATCAAGTTCAGATCTCCCCCAAGGTACTTGACATATGCTTCTACTGTCGAGGAGACAACAGACTTCTGGGCTGATACAAGAATATGGCAAATGTGGCTACCAGTATCTTTCCGGGAAGCCAGGGATGCTCTACGAGAACACATAGCTGAAAGTTTGGCTGCTGCTGTTAGATCCTCACATTGACAGGCTGTACAGAGTAACTTAAATCCATCCCCCTACTCTCTCTTTTCTTTCTAAAATCACTTTCTTCAGTGCTTCTGTGTGCCTTTGCACTTGAGCTATCTTGCAGTACGACACAATGCATGATCCGTTGATCCTTACAAGCATCTTAGAAGACAAATAGCAAGCAGCAGATTTAAAGAAAGCTCTTGGTATTCATTAGCGTTGATGCTGAGAAACAGAGTCTTGCACTTAATGTGAGATACTCTGACAGCTGCTTTCCTGGTTGTTTCTTCTGCGCAGCGTCTATAGGTTAATCAGCAGGGCTGTCCAGCTGCATGGCAAAGACTGCACGGGCCCTGCAGCTGTTGCCCAGTTCTCTGCCTGCACTGCAGAGTTGAGCTTAGGTGCTAAGAGTGAGGAAATAACTGCAACGTGTTTGTGCCCAGCCCTGGAACCTACAGCTTACCTTGAGTAACTGCTAAGACCGGAAGCACACCTGGTCCAGTGGAAAGAAACAGGCCTGCACCAGGAAGAAAGTTTCCTCTGCATGTTAGATGAGTAAGTGTGAAGAGCACAAGCAATTATTATTCCGAAGGAGCGCTGAGTTTGTTCCATCTACTTTGATACCCCGACCTTCCCATGAAATTTGCACAGTCACTGCAGTTATTGCCACTGGTGGAGTAGAGATAGCTGCTTTTCCAGAATATTTGCTGCTTCCCATTTGATACGAGCGTTGCTCTTCTTTGGATAGCACAGTTGCTGTAAGTCCAGCTTTTGTTCCTACTGGAAGGCAGTTCTTATGTCAGCAGGATGCAGGGGTTAACTTGGTTGAACAGGAACAGCCCACAGCAGGCTGAGCTCTACCAGGGGAAGATCGACATGCAAAGCACCTGAGCCATAAGATGATCCAGGCTGTAGAATGGAGCATATCACGTTGGCTCGTTGTTTAATGATTCAGACGTTCACGTTGTCTGCTTCCCCACAAGCAGAAGGGTCGGGGAATGTCACAGTGTATCAGCTAAGCTTGGCAATACTGCTGTGGCAAGGCAGCCCCTCTGAGCACAGCGTCTCAACCTGGGCCAGCCTTCAAGAGGGGACAGCATTCCCCAGCCTGCTTTAAGCCATCCCAAGTTGGTCTAGTTGGATGTCTGTGTACCATTTGGCCCGAAGCCTGGCTACTCAGGTACAGCTGACAAACACATGAGGCTGTGCACACATTACCCAGGAGCTGTGATGTTAAAGAGAGAAGTAGTAGGAATGGATCCAGCCAGGATGTTGATGTGAGGGGATGATACGCTTCCCTCCCACGCCTCTTATCGCACGAGAATGGCCTTATGAATGCCTGCTCTGTAGGCAGTGGCAAAGAAGGACCGCTCTGAGAGCAGACTCCTCGTGCTCACCTGCACTGCCCTGCAGCGAGAGGCTTCAGAGATCCTAGCAGCTGGCACTGTGAGCTACTTTGGTAGAAGTTTAAAGGTTTGTCTCCAAAACCAAGCACAGGCTGTAAGCAGGCCAAGAGCAAGGCGCAGACCGTCGTGTGACAGCTTAGTTTTACCCTACTGATGATGTGTTGTTGTGCTAGTGATCCTGGCGTCCACCTGCACACTGGGTTGTAGCTGCTGCAGTCGCGTGCAGCATTTCCTGTTGCTGGATGCTGAGAGTGACCAAACCCAGACCTCATAAGAAGAAAACTGTCACTATCGTGACAATGTTTTGCATGCAGACGAAGCTGGATGCAAGCACGGCAGTGAAGGTTTCTGACGGACCTGTCCTCACTTTTTAGGAGTTTTGGTTGCTTGCTTAAATACAGTAAGCTGCTCTCAATTATGAGTATGTCCTTTGCCATAAACATGCCTGTGACAAAGTGGTTATTTTGACATCATCCTCCAGAGACTAGGATAACCAAGTCTTAGAAAAACACAGCACCACCCCCAGAGCTGTGATGGCCGTGCTGCTGCTTGCTGATTCTCGCTCTTATCTGTGGTTTTCCTTTACAGGATGCAGTTGTTAACTGTGGCCCAAGTCCCTGTGGGTTTCTTCTCCTCCCACAAAGCTGCTCACCCTGGAGGAGGCACAGGCACGGACACGAGGCCACAGCAGCTCTCCCGTTGTGTCAGACAGCAGAGAGATTGCAGTGGAAGAAGGCCCCGCAGCTTTCCAGGGGAAATTCCACACAGTCGTTGACTTTCCATCCAAAAGATGAAGAGGAGTTTCTTTTGCAGCATCTATCGTAATTGTTTGGGTGGTTTTTTTTTCCATTATTAGTAAGGCAAAACTCGCTGAAACTAAGTTGCCTTCACCACAGGTGAAGTGTTGTAGCAAACTTCCACTCACTTTGGACTCCATAGGAGGACTCAACTAACTTACAACTGCCTGATGGGCTCAGTTTAGCCACACAGTGGCTTCCTTTCCTGTTGGGCAGGTCACGAGGTGTACAAAGCCATCTGATGTCTATGCTTGCCTGTACTACCTGCACCTGGAAACATCGGGGTTTTCCAGATTTCAGGACCTCGTGCCTGAGATAAATTCCGGTTCTACTCAAAGCAGAGCTGTTGGACTGACTTGCCGTTTGCTAAGACTGGGAAGAGGCGGGGCTGCTGCAGCCCCAGCCCCACCTGACAGGGGTCTCTGTAGGGACGGGCTGCTGGCTTTGTTCCGGGCACTGCAGTGCTCTGTGACCAAGAATTACCACCAGGAGCTGTTCTACCGGCTGTGCCCACACCTCGCTGGCATATGTGGCTGAGAAGCCTGTGCACGTGGCCAGCCAGGAGCTGCTGCCCTTCTGACCACCTCACTCAATAACTCCTCTCTGCGTGGGTGCACATGCTGGAAGCTATTACTCAAGGAATAATACAAAGATAAGAAATAAGCACTAAACAGGGCTTATTGTCACGAGGTAACTAGACAAGAGGAATGAAAAAATGCATGCTGTATTTTGATTACAAATACGTAAGCACAAGCCCTGTGTGGGGCCTGGTTCAGCAGTTCAGCTTGCCTTCGTGCACTTTGCCTGGTCGTAGGGAAAGTGGCAGGGTCTGATGCAGTGGCGGAGTTGTATGGACGCTGTGTTTGTTGCTCCGCATCCAAAAGTGCAGCAGTTTCTGGAGAGCCAGGTGGGACCTATAGGTGATGGTCCTCTCGCCACCGAGCATCCAGTTGCCAGCAGTGGGTGAGTTCACTGGGACTTTGGGGATGGGAGGTGCCAGCCAGCAAGCCTTCAATTTCTGCGATTAAATTCAGGCTTGGAAGCGCGCTACGCTACGTGGGAAATACAGTTGGTGCAGGAAAGGGGATGTCCTTAGCCGAGGTACTGGCAAACTGAAGGAAAGCAGATGAAACTGGAGATCTATCAACAAAAATGTAAGCAGGTGACACTTGACTTGGCAGGTTTGTGGGAAGGTCAGCTTCCCCATGTTTGTATTTCAGCCATCACCCTCCATACCGGAGAGGCTTTCTTTGCTCGGCTTGCTTAATTGCAGCACGTTTCGCATGCATGGATAGCCTGTGCGATAGCGCCCTTGATCCAGACCCCATTTCCACATTGCATCTCGTCCTCAATGGCCTGAGGTGTCGTGGGAGCACAGAGCTGTAAATATTTCCCTCTTGGGGTAGCTGAAGCACTATGAAAGTCTGCCAGGCGAAGCTGTGGCTGCTCCATCCCTGGAGGTGGATGGGGCTCTGGGCCGCATGACCGCGTGGGTGGCATCCCTGCCCACGGCAGTGGGGCTGGGGTTCTAAGCTCTTTACTGTCCCTTCCAACCCAAGGCATTCTATGAGTCTGCGTTTCCATGACGTAAGCACCCTGGTGCAGTGCGTCACAAGAGCGGCAGCCCGCGGGGAGCCGCCACCCGGAATCTCGGAGCCGTGAGGTCACAATGCCCCGTCCTCTGACTGTGCTGTGCTGTGCCGCAGGCTTCGCTCTGTGCGACACTCACTGTGGCTGCAGCGGTGGTGTTGGAAGCATGGTGCGAGTGTGGGGGGCCATGGCCCCTGCCCGCCTTGTCCTCTTCCTCCTACTGATGGCCATGTGTTTCCGGGAGACCTGTGCTGCTCCGTGGCGAGCACCGGGAGCAGGTGGGTGGGCAGAAATGGGACCCAAACTGAGCAGCACTGGCGGCAAGAAGTCAGGCTGCGTCCCCACGACCCTGTGCCACACTTCCCTGGGGCCAGCCTTCCACGGGGGTGGTGTTGGGCAGGGGGTGATGGGCAGCACCGCAGGAGCCGAGCGGAGCCTGTGGCAGCGCTGCTCCCCAGAGCCGGCTCCAGCCATGCCGGGCTGTGGCTCTGCTGCTTGCTGGCTGGAGCACAGCCTTCATCCTGGGAGATGTCCTGGGGAGAGCTCAGACGATGTGTGCTGGGAAAAGCGTGAGCATTTCTGCTCCAGGCTCGCGGTACTCCTGGTACCATAGATGAATGCCAGTTTCCAGCACGGAGCCCCGGCCCACAGCCCAGGGGAGGAGACAGGCGTGCTTTCCTCCAGTGCTTCAGCATGACCTTCCTGGTCATTAGCGGCCTCCCAGGAAGAAAGCCCCGGGGGGCTGCATCTTCTTCCCTGCGGTCCGTGAGGGATGTGGCACACGGCTTGGGGAGAGTACTGTGTACGCTGCCAGTGCCAGCCTACAGGTCACCCTGGCCGCTCTGCAACTTTGGAGACCTGAGTCCTTCTCCCGTGCCGTTCCACGACCCACATCCAGTGACTGAGGGAGAAGGAGATCACACCATGCAATGGGAATTTCTCTCGTCTGTTCTTGATTCTAGATGATGCGCTTGGTGCTCCCTTTGCAAATGATCGTTTGGGTCCGGATTTTGTGGCTGTGCCTGTGGGGCAACCCAGAGGTAAGTTGTGTCTGTTAACTTGGAGGCAGAAACTTTCACGCTCTCCTAGTTTACTTGGGTGCAATTTTACTTAAGATCCTCTCAAGATCTTCCGAGCCTGTTTGTGCCTTGAAGGGCATGCACAGTGGAGGCGTGAGTATTTCTTTTCTTGGAGAGCTGCCACATTTCAGTGGGAAGGTTACCGCTGCCCCTCCTCAGCTGAGAGAGCCCAGAGCTTTGTATTTGGGCCGTGGCATTCCCTGGCCCACCGCCAGAGCCTACAGGTCACTCAGGGAAAAGGAGGCCCCCACACGTGCTGGAAGCTCTCCTCACCTGTGTCTGATCACACTTGTGCCTGCAGGCCCTGCTGGTGAATCAACAGAAGAGGATCCTGTCTACGAATCTGAGGGGGATGCTGGAGGTAAGTCACCAGGTTTCATTTCCTTGCTATTAGATGATATTTGGCTGGGATAGTTCAGCAAGGCAGTAGCGTCCCGAAGCCTAGGTTTAATCCAGTCCGTGCGGTTGAGGTTAGAGCTGGGGTGAGCTCCAGGAGGGCGTTCCTCTGGGCAGTTCTGCACGGGGTTAGTTGTGTATGACGGTGGTGCTCCTGCAGGCAGCCAGGAACTGTTTCCAAGGTGCTCCTGTGCGGAAGGGAGAGAATAGTGTTGCTAAGGAATTCCCGGCATTAATTGCATCCTGTGTCATTCTGCCTGGAAGGATGTTTAATGGGAGTTGTTCTGTCCTGCGTTTGTTTGCAGACGTGACTGGAGCAGGCGATCCAGGATCCGCTCTGAGCTCTGGTCCCGAAACTCTGGAGGATGGCATGGGTAAGTCATGGCTTTGTAATTCCTGCGAGAGCTTTCATTGCCCATTTCAGTGCCGTTTCATGGCACGATCCCCCATATGCTCTGCTACTCAGTGATGCTGTAGTGTATGAGTGAAACTTTTCACGGGTCTCTGGTTGCAGAAGTGCCCCCATGGATGTCTTTGCCTGGTCGTTCGTTTCCTCCCGCGCTGGAGCCCAGCTGGAATCCCAGCGGTGAGTAGTTTGTCTTTACTGACTCCGCTGATTCACCGCTGGTCTCCAAAACTTCATGCACGTGATATTTGACTTCGTACATTCTGTACAGGTCCGGAAAGAGGAAAGGATGAACCCAGAAGAGGAAGATACTCCCCGGGCTCATCCCGTCTCCTAAAGGATCTGCTGAAGGAAATGGAGAAGGCAGCGCGTGGTAGGTATACGTCAGTGTGTTCACCGTGAGACCTGGGAAGCTGAGGTCTGACGTTCATGTGTGGACAAGCCGTAGCCTGCACAGCAGGAAGGGATCGCGCAGAGCCGTGCTGCGGTGGTGTTCCATGTAACGCCTTGCAGGCACTGTCGAGCACCAGAGATGGTCTGCTGCCACTCTGCATCCAGCCGAGACCCAGCGGCAGCTGCTCCCCCAGCACGACCATTACTTGTCAGGGCTGCTTTGTGCAGACGCTGGCACCCAGATGGCGAGTGCCGTGCTTCTGTTCATACAAAGCCCTCTGTTCAGCTGAGCAAGTTGAAGGCAGGAGGAGCATCCCGATCAGGGATGGCTGCCTTTGCTAATGCTGGAAATGAGCTGGAGACGCTGATTCTGAAGGTGCTTGTGCTGGAGCTTGAATTTCAGCCTGCAGATAGCTGGCTGTGGTGGGTGGAACGTGATGGGTGGTGACGCTCACAGCACAGGGTGTGAGGGCCTTGCGTAGGAGCTGATTCCTGAGGAGGCATGAGAGGGTCGGCACCCTCCAGTTCCTGGGAGGGCCCAAATGCCCTTGGGCAACGGAGGGGGTGACAGTGGATGCGGGGGGCTGGGACCAGCAGACTTTGCCTGAGCTCGGGATTGGAGTAGCTCAGTTCCCGATGAGAGCACATCACGTCCAAGCTTACTGTCCTGCTTTCCTTCTAAAGGAACTGACCAAGAAACTGAGCAGGATGCACTGCAGGAAGGCAGCCATCCCACACTGCCGGTCTCGGACAGTGGAACGCAGGCAGCGACAACAACTGGCATGCCAGGTAATTTCTGTCCCGCGCTCATCCAGCGTCACTAACCAGAGTCGCTGTGTGCCTGCAGGCTCTTGCTGCCTGCCCTTGCACACCAGGTCAGCAGCCAAACCTGGGCGTGTGAGCACAGAGCACGTGTAAAAGAAGCCAGGGATGGCTCTCTGAAAATGGCTGGCCTCAGTGGGGTGTGGAGAGTTGTTCCAGCGGCGTGCCAGAGAAGGTACTTGCAGACCTCTGTGACGCTGCTCAGCTCCCACCACTCGCAGTTCCCAGAGAGTTGTGAGCTTTGCCCTTTTGCAACAAAGCCACCCGAGGGCGATGAGCGGGGTCCTGTGTGGCAGGAGCCTGCAGGAGTGTTTCTCCCCTGGGCTGGCTCCGGCTGTGCCCTGCACTGGCTGCCGCCCGACCTTGAGCCCGGGGGGTGTCCTGCGGGAGAGCTCAGGACACGCGCGCTGGGGAAAGCGTGAGGGATTCTGCTCTGCAGTGCTCCCCACAGACAAAGCGCAGATCCCAGGGCACAGCCCTCGGCCCAGAGGAAGACACGGGTAGTGCCTGTGCAGCCTCTCCCTACCCAACGAGAGGTGGAAGCGATCCTACTTGTCCCCTGGTGCTTAGGCACCAGAGGCAGAGGCACCCGCTAGTGAAGCTCTCTTGGGTCCGTGAAGCACACTGAGAGATCATCTGTAGCGCAGGTGAAGGTAACGTGGGACATTGTCTCGTTTCTTCCAGGGATGAATGCCGGGAAAAGCACAGAGGCTGCTGTTCACAAATCTGTGCGGAAGCGCCACATCGCAGCCATGGTGATGTTCTCAGCTGTGCTGCTGTCTGCGCTGGTGCTGGCCTGTGGTGCTGTGATATGGATGTGCAAAAAATACCCGTGAGTTGGCTTTTCCCCAAAACACCTGATTGCTGCATTTGGCAACGAAGCATTTGTAGTGCCAGGATCCTGGACGGCCAAATCAGCTGCTGGCAGTACACTGCCAGGACTTACGTTGCCAAGTCTTTCAAGTTTCCGCTTATTTCCTGTCAGTGAGTAGTGCTTTCTGAAACTCCTTCTCACAGAGTGTGCAAGAGAGAAGAGAAAGCAGCAGAACCAGCTCATCCTGAGACCAACTAGGAGGTGAGGGCAGAATGGAGCTGGGAGAGGCAACAAAAGAGACTCTTGCCCCGTCAAACAAGAATCTCAGCAATAGTTCCGGTCCATTCCATTCTGCCATCCAAGAGGCCAAAGGTCTTCAAAGTCATCTGGAAGGCCTGGAGCGTGAACTCAGAGCCGCGAAAGAGGTCCACGGGAACAGTCCTGAGTGCTGCTTTCTGTCAGCGGACGGCCCTGAAAGTGAGAGCGGAGAATCAGCAGCAGAGCTTTTGTCCTTCATCCTGCACTCTCCAGGACAAGTATCACCAATAATTTGAAGATTCTTAGCTCGCCATAGCTACAACCCTGTTGAGGGTCCTGATGAGGACCCAGAAAGCGAGCTTCCTCCGAGCACCGGACAATACGTTAACGTCTTTGGAGATGTGGATGAGGATGGCTGGTTCAGGGAGAGCTGACAGATGGCACGGGAGGACTGGTCCCTTCCAGTCTGGTTGCAGAGGTTTCAGATGATGAACTAGATACACCTCAAGTTCCTGACAGAATTCCTGCATTACTCCGTCTGCAAGACCAGCCCCTGCTCCACTCGATGTTCCGGTGGAGCGTGTGCAGGATGTGGATGAGCTCCTTCAAACCAAAACCAAAACCAACCAATTAAACACCCACAATAAAACAATCAAACAAACAAAAAACCCTACGCTGTTCTTTTTCTTGGATAAACGGCTGTTTACGAGGGTGGATAGTGATAGAACATGGAGGAGTGGTTTTAGACCGAGACAGGGGAGGATTAGGCTAGATATTAGGAGGAAGTTTTTTCACACAGAGGGTGGTGGAGCACTGGAGCAGGTGTGCCCAAGGAGGTTGTGGATGCCCCATCCCCAGAAGCATTCAAGGCCAGGCTGGAGGTGGCTCTGGGCAGCCTGGGCTAGTGGTAGCCTGGTTGGTGACCCTACACGTAGCAGGCGGGTTGAAAGTAGATGAGCACTGTGGTCCTTTTCAACCCAGGCCTTTATATGATTCCATGATTATATGATTGTATCAGATGTCGGGGCAGTAATGTGGAAGAAACAAGCCTTGAAGTTAAGCTTGGTTTGCTCTGCCCCTCATACACCTGATAATTGCACCCCTTGCTTGGCAGATGGCCTTTCTGTGGGGTGTAGACGAGGAAAGGGGAGGAGGAGAATAAAGCAGCAGTTTTGTCCCAGAGCTTTTGTTTCACTGGGGTCTGGCCCTATTTTCTGAAACTAAGAGACAGCGTGTGGAAGAAGGACGGAGAGGTGCAAGGAGGTTTTGTTCTTGGTGCTGACTCCAGCCTGCTGCTTGCTGCTGGGAAAGGCGTGCTTGGCTCCAAGGGAGGATGTATGGTGGAGAGCCAGCAGCTGGCAGGTTTGGGATCCCCAGGATGCCCAGCAACAAAGGGCAACAGCCCAAGCAAGAGCTGGGGTGATTTGTTTTTAAACTGCATCCACTTACGTCCTGTCCCGCTGCATCTGCCATATGTCTCCCCGTTTCCTTTAGGGTCCCCCCGAAAGGTGTTCTCCGTTTTGCAGTTTTGCCTGATTTTCTCATCTCCTCGGGGCGTTGCAGCATTGAGAGGAAGGTCTTCCCTCTCTCCTTCCCTCTGCAAAATCATTGCAATTGCTGAGCGCCCCCTCGTGTTGTGGCACACACCATGTCTAGTTGCATCACGAGTTAGAAAGCGACTTTTTCCTCTCTTCCTGAATTTCCCTGTTTTCCCTCTGCTTTGGGGAAAGTCCTTCTGTTGCGGACGTCACCCCTTGCAGAGCTGTGACTGCAGTGCCCAAGCTGCAGGAGCAGAAGCATTTCAGGTGCCAAAATGGCTTACTTTCCTCGTTGCGGTGGAATGGGGTACACAGAGAAGGAGGACTTCCATTCTCGGGGTGGATGTGCACAAGGGAAGGCGCGCAGGGTGGGCTCTGTCTTGGCCAGTTCAGCCAGCAGCTGTATCCAAGTGGCAGAAGCAATGCCCTCTGTCCCATGCCACCTTTGCACAAACTGGGACCAACTCAGCCATGCAGACAGAGCTCTCAGGGTAACAAGCAGCCCTACGGATCTCCATGTGCAGGGTTGTTAAGCATTATTGGTTTTTCACATTGGCATCCAAAGTTTGAGGCACTGCGTGCTGCCAAGATAGCTGGCTGCTCCACTTGGAGCTGTGTACACCGAAGCACTTTTCCTGTGTTTCTACAGAAATATACACAGCTTGAGGTATAAGCAAGAGGAGCTGGAAGGTTTAGCTTGGCTCCCGAGCTACATCAGCAGCAGAATAAATGAGGCGTGGTGGGAAGGGTCCTGTGACTGGTGTGCTGTGTGTGATGGATGGCTCTGGGCCCTCCAGGACAGATGAGCAGGACAGGTGAGATGGAGTGGCGTTGCTGTATGTAGCGGTGGGCTGGGCTGGACGGAGCTTATAGTTGTCAGTGACACGGTTGAGACACTCTGGGTCTGGATTAAGGGACAAGTGGATGTCAGTGTGGGAGTCTAGTATAAGCCACCCGGCTAGGACAATGATACCAATGAATTATTCTTCAAGGAATTAAGGGATATCTCTGGAACAGCCTCACTTGCCCTGATGGGTGACCAGCTTCCCAGACGGTAAGGAGGGGTACCACACAGCCAAAAAGCAGGGCCGGGAAATCCCTAAAGCATGTTGATGATAACTTCTTGGCACATGCACTGAGTGCCAAGTGGGAAAGGTGCTGCCTTAAATTTGTTGCTTGTAATCTGAAGGGGTCTAGCAGGTGAAGTGGCAGCAGGTGGCCGTCTTGGCTACAATGATCATGAAGCAGCCCAGTTAAGCTGAAGAACGCTGCAGTCCTCGTAATTCATGTTCTTAGGGAGCCTGGTGCTAAATGATGTGCAGATGATCCGATTCGGGGTCAGGGCTCTGTACGCAGAAGAGCAGCTCCCTCGCTGCGATCTGTTGAGAGTCAGTCCCCAGCACTGAGGATGCACCAACAGCCCCAGCATAGACTGAAACTGCAAGCAGACAATCCTGCTAAAGCATGTGAAGTGCGAAGCTGAAGGGAGAGCTCATTGTGGTTCTACCTCCTGCTCACATTCCTCACGTGATGAAGTGCAAAACCAAGCAAAATAAGAAGGAATTCATTGGGTATTTTATGTACCTTACTACCATCAATCAAATGTGGCAGTAGAAAGAGCAGATGTTTTACTGTTAAGAACTGATGTCGGGTACTCTCCCCTGCACTCCCCTTTCCCTAAATGTTCCTTAAAACGAAGGGCAAAGAAGATCTGTTCTCATCCTCTGCCCCCTTCCTTCCACCCAGCTCGCCTGAAATCACCTTTAAGCGCTCGTGTAGATTTCCAATGTGCTCCTTCTTGTCTTTCTGTCTTCTTCTTAAACCCCCCTTTCCTCCTGGTGACGTTCGGGGTGCGTTTGAACACTGGTTCCAGCTCCAGGACCTAAAGCCACAGCCATAGCACAAGAGGCCAGCACCAGCCCTGGGGCTTAAAGCTACATCCACAGCCAGAAAGACTGGCACGGGCAATGAGGCCTAAAGCCAAAGCCTGAGAGGCCAGCACCGACCCCAAGGCCTTAAGCCACAGCCAGGGATGCTGACACTGGCCATGGGGCTTAAAGCCACAGCCACAGCCAGACAGGCCAGTACCAGCCCTAGGACTAAAGCCACAGCCACAGTTAGAGAGGCTGGCACTTGCCACGGGGCCTAAAGCCCCAGCCCCAGCCCATGAGGCTGGCACTGGCCCTGGGGCACAAAGCCACAGCCCAGGAGGCCAGCTTTGGCCCCAAGGCCTAAAGCCACAGTCAGAGGCCAGCACCGGCCCTGGGACATACAGATGTGCATTCCTATTGGTTCTTACTAGTTCCCTGGGACTCCATTGACCGCGGTGAGGCCATATTGGTCTTTACTGGTTATTATTTGGCTGCACAAGAGTCATCTTCACTTCTCCATTATTTTTACTTCAAATAACCCCATTACCATTCTGTCTTCTTCTTAAATCCCCTTTTCCTCCCAGTGATGTTCAGGATGCTTTTGATCCAACCTTGCCGAAATCTTTGCTTGATTCTATTTTTTTCCCCTCCTTTTATCATTACGAAAACAAAGAAACAAATAAAGAGGATTTCCCCCCAGCCACACATACCCGTTTCCCACCAGCCCAGGCAGCTGGAGAGCCCAGAGCTCCAGCAACGACACCTGCAAAGAAATCTGCTTCTTCCCATCTCGTTCCTGTCTCTTCCAAATATTTGGAGCAGCATTCAAACATATGTTTTGTGATTGGTAGGACCTGACTTTTGGTGGATGACTGCAACGCTGCCTTGGCTTCCTTGCTCTTTGCACTGCTCGCCAGTGCCTATGGAGAAGTTCTGAGTTGTGATCTTCAGTGATGGGCAGCGAGTCTCAGTGCTGGTGGAGCGCTGGCCCACTGTGGTGCCCAGCAAAGTATTCACCAGCTCTGTTCGATGACTCCCCAGGCAAGTGAAGTTCCTCACCCTGACCATCAAGTGGGAGAATAAAGCCTTGACCGTGCTTGCAGCAGTGGGGCTGATTCCTCAACCCCCTAAGCCTGCTGCAAAAGGAGGTGGGTAGCTGCTATCCAGCTATCAAGCTGGCATGGGGAAAAAGGATTGGGAGGACACAGAGCAGGGCTCACGGTCATGAGATTGGAGTGCCTTATGAAGGCACAACAGGCTGGGTCTCTCTTGCTTACTCATGGGGATGGCCCAGCTGGCATCTTTAGGGCCCCACTTGAGTGCTGGGTGTAGAAACATTACTGCTTCCTGGGGCTTTAGTGGGAAGAACTGCACTCTTCCATGCTCAAAAAAGGCATGTCCAGAGTGCTTCCAGCCCAGAGATGCGCATGTAAATAAATCCAGAGTAAGGAGAGCAGGTTTGGAGGAATCCAGGGAGGCAGACTGCTGCAAGGCAGCCGATCACACTTCTCACATACTCTGCGTGTCACTTGTCTTCCTCTTCTTCCGCGCCTTCCCCGGATGGAGAAGATTTGTTATGACTGCAGGATAGGCTAAGTCATCTTCAGTGGGATCAAAGACAGAGAGAGCTAAGGAAGGCTCCTCTCGGGAAAAACAACACTGCACTGCAATAGTGACAAGGTAGGTTAGTTAATAGCAATCTCCTCAAGTGTGGAGAAGGAGGCAGAAGATGGATAATAGCTTGTTTATGAAATGATTTAGTGGCAGAACTGGTACTTTTACCAGATGCATTTTGTTGCTAGATTTGTGACCCCATTTCAAGACAGTTCTGTCTATGACCAGGTTTTGCTGTAGAAACTTTGAGGTTGCTGCTACCCGGAGATGGAGGTTGGTCCAATGCTGGAGATGGAAAGAGTTTTAGAAACGTGTTTAGAAAACACACGCTTATAGCGTGGTGTAGCACAAGTGCTAAGTCACGGCCTGAACCAGTGATGGAGAACCTGGGGGAAGGCAGGGTCAACCCAGGGGAGCTCAGCAGCATGCAATGCACCTGAGTGACAGGAGGGAGTAGAGCCAGGGTCCATCCCTTCCCAGACCTCAGTTAAGGGTTGGCAGTGGAGATGAGGGTATCCCTTGCTGGACATCCCTGCCTATCTGAGGCCTTCTGAAGGTGAGCAGCTGTCATGGTTTTATGATTTTTGTTGTCAGTATCCCACATCATAACAGCATGTAAGGCATGGGGAATTAAAGAACTAATACTCCAGTAAGGGCACTGATGGAGACAGCTGCCTGGCACCTATATGCAGTGCTGTATGATTTGAATATTGACAGATGGAGTAGCCAACTTTACGAACAACATGATGTTCAAACCGGGTTCCAGGCTCTCTTCTCAGTTCTTTACACATTTTTGGAATGCCAAGTTAGTGATCACGTTCACGCTCATGTTATCAACCTCCCTGAATGTATTCTTCTCTATTCATGTTACGTGGAAGAAGTGTTCTCCAAAACCAGAGAACGTTGACTGGCACGTTGAGAATATGGAGAGGTTGATGTGTGGGGACCTGCAGTGTCATGGGATTTCACTCTTGAACACCTGTGGGATCCCTTGCTTAAAACTAAGCAAGTATTTAAGTCAGGGACGGTGCAGCGTGGAGAGATTTGATGAGGTACAACTTATTTGGGGCTTGGCTTGTGCTTACCGAGCTCTATGTAATACTATTCTGGAGAGAGAAAGTTTCTGAGCTGAGGTTCAAGCCAAAGGGGGAAGTCTCCAAATCAAGCCTGATCAGTCACAGGAGGTACCATTTTTGATGTCAGTTGCCCCTCTGGAGGGACAGAAATGGAAATGGGTGTCCTCGCATCCAGAACAGAAAGAAGACACAGAGGAAGTAGAGGAAGATCCTGGCCAGGGGCCGTCCCCAAAACCACCATCACTGAGAAAGGCAATGGAAAAAACTAAGAGATGTGGAGAGGAGAGTAAGGAGGAGGAAGTCACTGTTACCACTACTCGTCGAACTCTGAAGATGACTGAAATCCAAGGCTCAAGAAAGGAGTTTATTTTACATGGTGCCCAAACAAAACTATTGTCACCTGCTTGCTTCGGTGCTGGGACAACGGGGCCAGTAGTGTGTTTCTAGATGGTAATGAAGCTCACCAACTAGGAAGCATTGCCAGAGACTCAGCTACTGTCAGAGGGATTAGTAGATGCTTGGACAGAGTTGCCACCCTGGGAACGAGTGTTATCAGCCTTGAGGGAAAGATAGCCCTTCAAAGGTGATCTGAAGCCTGAGATGAAAAAGTGGAATACTGTCGAAAAAGGTATTCAGTCTTTGAGGGAAACAGCCGTGGTGGAAATGTTGTATGAAAAGCACTGGTCACATACTTACAGACATAACATACACATATTCAAAGTTCCACAAAAATGGGCCGGAATTCTAAGAAATTATTAACATATTGTCCCACCCTCTTGAGCATGCGTCCTAAAAATGTGGTGGGATCTCCAGCGGATGAAGGCCAGTAGTCTACTGTCGGAGAAAAGACCACGGGAGACAAGTCTCATGCTATCATGATCAACAGGTCTCAACTTTATTAAGTATATTGTGGCTATTTATACATGAAATAATTAGCTCATACATATTGCAAAAGCGAAGCTCATGATTGGAAATTCCTCTAATACCCGTGAAGTGGCATTTGTCTGCTTTATTGTTAAGCACTTCTCTATTTATACATGTTAACAGAGCATTCTGCAAAACACTCCTTAACCATTCACACAGGTGCTTAGCCTATCAGAGCCGTGAGATGTTCCTTCTTCTTCTGAAGGTGTCCTTGGTTCCCATGCTGCTTATCTTGCTCCGCAGCTGCTGCTCTGTGCAGCCCCCCGACTCCAGAGCTGCTACTCTGAACAGTTTTTCCTTACGTTCCCACAGTCTACCTCACTGTGAACTTCCAACCTCTTAAGGGACAGTGACCCCCAAGTCCTTCTCCGCAGGGCTGCTCTCAAGGAGATC
The DNA here is from genome assembly GCF_987193195.1 of Phasianus colchicus. Classification (NCBI taxonomy): domain Eukaryota; kingdom Metazoa; phylum Chordata; class Aves; order Galliformes; family Phasianidae; genus Phasianus; species Phasianus colchicus. The sequence goes on along the minus strand of NC_143459.1, from coordinate 903,705 downwards.
TTCCCCTGATTTGTATAAATACCCAGGATGGCCCCAGACCCAAGTGCAGCACCCTGCACTTGGCCTTCTTGAACCTCACTGTGTCTTCATGGGCGTGAATCCACTCCAGTTCTGTGAAAAGGCTGTTCTCACATTATGGAAAGGCTGTTCTCATGATTCAGGAGACAGCTAGAGATGGAGAATGGACGCATGGCACCTTATCTCTGACCAGCAAGGAAACCAGGAGAACGGAATGCAGACACTGCCAACTTCCAGCAGTTCAAATCTACTTCAAGACTCACTGCAAAGTCACAGCTAGAACAAGTATCACCTCAGTGTATCCAAGAGAAAGAACAGCAAAGGGATTTTTGTTTGATTGTTTTATACTGGGTGTTAAATTGGTTGGTTTTGGGTTTTGTTTTTGTTTTTTGTTTTGAAGGAGCTCATCCGCAGCGGAGTTGGTTCCAGTTTGTGCAAAGGCGGCATGGGACACAGGGCATTGCTTTCTGCAATAATGTAAGTCCTGGCAGTGTACTGCCAGCAGCTGATTTGGCCGTCCAGGATCCTGGCACTACAAATGCTTCGTTGCCAAATGCAGCAATCAGGTGTTTTGGGGAAAAGCCAACTCACGGGTATTTTTTGCACATCCATATCACAGCACCACAGGCCAGCACCAGCGCAGACAGCAGCACAGCTGAGAACATCACCATGGCTGCGATGTGGCGCTTCTGCACAGATTTGTGAACAGCAGCCTCTGTGCTTTTCCCGGCATTCATCCCTGGAAGAAACGAGACAATGTCCCACGTTACCTTCACCTGCGCTACAGATGATCTCTCAGTGTGCTTCACGGACCCAAGAGAGCTTCACTAGCGGGTGCCTCTGCCTCTGGTGCCTAAGCACCAGGGGACAAGTAGGATCGCTTCCCTGCCCTGGGATCTGCGCTTTGTCTGTGGGGAGCACTGCAGAGCAGAATCCCTCACGCTTTCCCCAGCGCGCGTGTCCTGAGCTCTCCCGCAGGACACCCCCCGGGCTCAAGGTCGGGCTGCAGCCAGCGCAGGGCACAGCCGGAGCCAGCCCAGGGGAGAAACACTCCTGCAGGCTCCTGCCACACAGGACCCCGCTCATTGCCCTCAGGTGGCTTTGTTGCAAAAGGGCAAAGCTCACAACTCTCTGGGAACTGCGAGTGGTGGGAGCTGAGCAGCGTCACAGAGGTCTGCAAGTACCTTCTCTGGCACGCCGCTGGAACAACTCTCCACACCCCACTGAGGCCAGCCATTTTCAGAGAGCCATCCCTGGCTTCTTTTACACGTGCTCTGTGCTCACACGCCCAGGTTTGGCTGCTGACCTGGTGTGCAAGGGCAGGCAGCAAGAGCCTGCAGGCACACAGCGACTCTGGTTAGTGACGCTGGATGAGCGCGGGACAGAAATTACCTGGCATGCCAGTTGTTGGCGCTGCCTGCGTTCCACTGTCCGAGACCGGCAGTGTGGGATGGCTGCCTTCCTGCAGTGCATCCTGCTCAGTTTCTTGGTCAGTTCCTTTAGAAGGAAAGCAGGACAGTAAGCTTGGACGTGATGTGCTCTCATCGGGAACTGAGCTACTCCAATCCCGAGCTCAGGCAAAGTCTGCTGGTCCCAGCCCCCCGCATCCACTGTCACCCCCTCCGTTGCCCAAGGGCATTTGGGCCCTCCGAGGAACTGGAGGGTGCCGACCCTCTCATGCCTCCTCAGGAATCAGCTCCTACGCAAGGCCCTCACACCCTGTGCTGTGAGCGTCACCACCCATCACGTTCCACCCACCACAGCCAGCTATCTGCAGGCTGAAATTCAAGCTCCAGCACAAGCACCTTCAGAATCAGCGTCTCCAGCTCATTTCCAGCATTAGCAAAGGCAGCCATCCCTGATCGGGATGCTCCTCCTGCCTTCAACTTGCTCAGCTGCACAGAGGGCTTTGTATGAACAGAAGCACGGCACTCGCCATCTGTGTGCCATCTGGGTGCCAGCGTCTGCACAAAGCAGCTCTGACAAGTAATGGTCGTGCTGGGGGAGCAGCTGCCGCTGGGTCTCGGCTGGATGCAGAGTGGCAGCAGACCATCTCTGGTGCTCGACAGTGCCTGCAAGGCGTTACATGGAACACCACCGCAGCACGGCTCTGCGCGATCCCTTCCTGCTGTGCAGGCTACGGCTTGTCCACACATGAACGTCAGACCTCAGCTTCCCAGGTCTCACGGTGAACACACTGACGTATACCTACCACGCGCTGCCTTCTCCATTTCCTTCAGCAGATCCTTTAGGAGACGGGATGAGCCCGGGGAGTATCTTCCTCTTCTGGGTTCATCCTTTCCTCTTTCCGGACCTGTACAGAATGTACGAAGTCAAATATCACGTGCATGAAGTTTTGGAGACCAGCGGTGAATCAGCGGAGTCAGTAAAGACAAACTACTCACCGCTGGGATTCCAGCTGGGCTCCAGCGCGGGAGGAAACGAACGACCGGGCAAAGACATCCATGGGGGCACTTCTGCAACCAGAGACCCGTGAAAAGTTTCACTCATACACTACAGCATCACTGAGTAGCAGAGCATATGGGGGATCGTGCCATGAAACGGCACTGAAATGGGCAATGAAAGCTCTCGCAGGAATTACAAAGCCATGACTTACCCATGCCATCCTCCAGAGTTTCGGGACCAGAGCTCAGAGCGGATCCTGGATCGCCTGCTCCAGTCACGTCTGCAAACAAACGCAGGACAGAACAACTCCCATTAAACATCCTTCCAGGCAGAATGACACAGGATGCAATTAATGCCGGGAATTCCTTAGCAACACTATTCTCTCCCTTCCGCACAGGAGCACCTTGGAAACAGTTCCTGGCTGCCTGCAGGAGCACCACCGTCATACACAACTAACCCCGTGCAGAACTGCCCAGAGGAACGCCCTCCTGGAGCTCACCCCAGCTCTAACCTCAACCGCACGGACTGGATTAAACCTAGGCTTCGGGACGCTACTGCCTTGCTGAACTATCCCAGCCAAATATCATCTAATAGCAAGGAAATGAAACCTGGTGACTTACCTCCAGCATCCCCCTCAGATTCGTAGACAGGATCCTCTTCTGTTGATTCACCAGCAGGGCCTGCAGGCACAAGTGTGATCAGACACAGGTGAGGAGAGCTTCCAGCACGTGTGGGGGCCTCCTTTTCCCTGAGTGACCTGTAGGCTCTGGCGGTGGGCCAGGGAATGCCACGGCCCAAATACAAAGCTCTGGGCTCTCTCAGCTGAGGAGGGGCAGCGGTAACCTTCCCACTGAAATGTGGCAGCTCTCCAAGAAAAGAAATACTCACGCCTCCACTGTGCATGCCCTTCAAGGCACAAACAGGCACGGAAGATCTTGAGAGGATCTTAAGTAAAATTGCACCCAAGTAAACTAGGAGAGCGTGAACGTTTCTGCCTCCAAGTTAACATACACAACTTACCTCTGGGTTGCCCCACAGGCACAGCCACAAAATCCGGACCCAAACGATCATTTGCAAAGGGAGCACCAAGCGCATCATCTAGCATCAAGAACAGACGAGAGAAATTCCCATTGCATGGTGTGATCTCCTTCTCCCTCAGTCACTGGATGTGGGTCGTGGAACGGCACGGGAGAAGGACTCAGGTCTCCAAAGTTGCAGAGCGGCCAGGGTGACCTGTAGGCTGGCACTGGCAGCGTACACAGTACTCTCCCCAAGCCGTGTGCCACATCCCTCACGGACCGCAGGGAAGAAGATGCAGCCCCCCGGGGCTTTCTTCCTGGGAGGCCGCTAATGACCAGGAAGGTCACGCTGAAGCACTGGAGGAAAGCACGCCTGTCTCCTCCCCTGGGCTGTGGGCCGGGGCTCCGTGCTGGAAACTGGCATTCATCTATGGTACCAGGAGTACCGCGAGCCTGGAGCAGAAATGCTCACGCTTTTCCCAGCACACATCGTCTGAGCTCTCCCCAGGACATCTCCCAGGATGAAGGCTGTGCTCCAGCCAGCAAGCAGCAGAGCCACAGCCCGGCATGGCTGGAGCCGGCTCTGGGGAGCAGCGCTGCCACAGGCTCCGCTCGGCTCCTGCGGTGCTGCCCATCACCCCCTGCCCAACACCACCCCCGTGGAAGGCTGGCCCCAGGGAAGTGTGGCACAGGGTCGTGGGGACGCAGCCTGACTTCTTGCCGCCAGTGCTGCTCAGTTTGGGTCCCATTTCTGCCCACCCACCTGCTCCCGGTGCTCGCCACGGAGCAGCACAGGTCTCCCGGAAACACATGGCCATCAGTAGGAGGAAGAGGACAAGGCGGGCAGGGGCCATGGCCCCCCACACTCGCACTGAACTATCCCAGCCAAATATCATCTAATAGCTGTGGTAGTGAGGGTCTGGTGCCCAGAAGATATCGCGTTGTACGGGAAGACAGGGTCCCCCTCCTGATAGCCAATAGCGTTCAGTGCCCAGGTTATATAAGGCTGTTTCTCCCGCCAATAAAGGCCTTTTGCCGTCCACCACATTGGTGTCAGCGAGCTGATGGACCGAGCGACCTGGGATTGGTCGCCGTGCCGTTCCCGAACCAGGTCGCCACGCCTACGATAGGCAACAAGTGGTGCCGAAACCCGGGATTGTCGCCTGGACGGGTGAACGGCGGCCGGAGCGGCAGGACCAGCCCGGCGGGGAGGACGCTCCCGGACCAACAAGGAGGATGGAAGTCCTTGTGAAGGTCGTATCGCAGTTAGATAAGCAGTGGGGCATCGATTGTAAGCCCAAAGATTTTTCTCTCGCTATTGCGAGGCTTTTGCGAATCGGGGTCATTGACCAGCCGGTGGTTATTCTCCACCCCGAAGTGTGGGATAAGCGCACTAAAGCGTTAACTGAGGAGACGATGTCCTCGGGCTGTGGGAGAAGCCTAGAGTCGTGGGGGAGAGTCGTGCGGGCCCTGCGCAGGGCCATGCGGGAGCGGGAGAGCTGGAGGGCGGCAGAGAGCCGTTTGTTGGCCACCCCGGGACTGGGAGTCGGGGCGGCCACGCGGACTTTGCACCCCTCTGACGATGACGATTACATGTCCTCTCAATCGAACCCCGACCCGCCCACGGAGGGACAGAAACGTGCTAAATCCTTCTGGGGTGGGTTAATCGAGGAGGCCAGGGCTGCCGCGGAGAAATCGGAGCCCGAGGAAATTTGGGCTCGACCGCCCCCCTATGCGCCCCAAGATGGCGCCGAGCCAGGAGAGGGAGGGCGGGGGGAGGACGCCCTTGGCGGGAACATCGAGGAGGTGTTAGATAAAGGCGGTGGGAGCGACCGGGAAGGTGAGGGGAGCGTGAGTGAAGGGTGGAAAGCCAATCAGAGCGGCCGTCTGAAGAAAAGCCGCTGTGGGGCGAACATCCCGCTGGGCAGAGGGCGGGACGAACCAAGAGGGAGGGAACGGCCTGCCCGCAAGGGAGGCGGGCGGGGCCGGAGCCTAACAAAAAGGTACGGGAAACCGGAAGTGGCCGCTCAGTCGGGCTCTGACTCCGGGTCAGACACTAGCTGCGACGAGTGGTTCGCAATTGACTTAAACTCGGAGGAGGAGGGAACGAATACGAACAGAGTTAAGAGCCGAAATATTCCCATCCAAATTAAAGAGAAACCGCGAGGGGGAGAAATCCCTCTTACAGACTGGAGGAAAATAAAGATTGCATGTGCTGACTGGGCCCCATCGGCCACACTAGTGTTCCCAGTCCGGGTGATGGATGGGGGACAGAGGGTCCACTCGCCGATAAACCCTAGGGATATACAAGCAATTGTTAAGGCAATTGCAGATAAAGGGCTTAACTCAGCTATGGTCTCCACCCTTATAGATGGTGTTTTTGGGGGAGATGATATGCTCCCATTTGACAAAACAAACCTGTAGACTAATTTTTGATGGAGCAGGGATGATTGTTTTTAAACAAGAATGGGAAGATAACTGTGCAAGACAACTAGCTCAAGTAACTGGGGCAAATCACCCACTACATGGTTCCAGCCTGCAGCGGCTGATGGGTACAGACCCAACAATGATTACCCCCCAAGCGCAGGCCCTGGGCCTGCGGGCCCATGAAGTTATGACAACTATTCGTGCAGCCAGAGACGCTATTCGCACAGCCTCTAAAGTTATCGTTAAGCCATCGCCATGGTCCACCATAAGACAAAATGAAAGTGAGAGCTTTACACAATTTGTGGATCGCCTCCAGGCAGCAGTCGACTCCTCGACCCTGCCCGCGGAAGCGAAAGGCCCAGTTCTTGCAGACTGCTTACGTCAGCAGTGTAATTCGGCAACCAAAGAGGTCCTACGGTCACAGCCAGTAGGGTCAAGTATTGCGGACATGATTAAGCATGTCGTAAAGGAAGAGCATCTAGCCCCCATTCAGATGGCTGTTCGCACCGCAATAGCTAATGTGATGGCATGTTTTAAATGTGGCCAGGCGGGCCACGTTGTGGCAAACTGCCCTCAGTTGGGGGATCCGCCAGCAGCGCTCCCCCCGCACAAAAATCAACCCAGAGGTCCATGTTGGGTCTGTGGAAAGAAAGGACATTTCGCCAAGGAATGCAGATCTAGAAACCAGGGAAACGGGAGGGGGAGAGGGCACCCAGGCCGCACACAGCCCTCTCCCAATTGGGACACGAGGCGGCCCAGTTACGTCAACCCCAGATGGGGCAAGACGCCCCCGAACCCACTGCTCCCTCGAGAAGCAACCAATTTTATGGTTCAACCAGCGACCCAGTCAAACCTGTCCCTACCTCAGGGACAGCAAGAACCACCTCCTGGGGGCGAGACCCCAGGGTGGCCCTGGCAGTAAGGTGTGACAACCCGCCGGTGGTGTGGGGGATTTGTTCACTCTATAATACCTTAAATAGCACCACCATTAGTGTCCCTTTTCTGATTGATACCGGAGCAGATGTCACAGTTATTCCTGAGACAGATTGGCCCCCACATTGGAAATTGGAAGATTTGGTGATTGGAAGAAAGATTGGAAGAAATGGTGGGCGGAGTTGGGGGATTAACCCGAGCTCGGAGGAGTGCTCATCTGGTAGCGATCGCGCTCCACACTGAAAAGGGACCGGAGAAAGTTATTACCCTTTTCCCATATGTCATGCCAGGAGTCCCACCCCTGTTGGGGAGGGACGCTCTAGCCCTATTGAAAGCCAGGGTGACAAATTTACCATAAGGGCCACTGCTGCATACCCACTCCCGCCAATTAGACTGACGTGGAAATCGTCCGACCCAGTGTGGGTCGAGCAGTGGCCCCTGTCAAAGCCTCGAATGGATGCCCTTCTTGAACTAGTCGACCGCGAACTACAGCGAGGTCATATTGAGCCTTCCATTAGCCCATGGAACACCCCAGTTTTTGTAATATCCAAACGAACTGGCGAGGGGTTTCGCCTCCTCCATGACCTACGTGAAGTAAATAAAAGAATCCAACCAATGGGTCCTGTTCAAACATTGCTGCCCATGAACTCTATGATACCAAAAGGACTACCCTGTGCTGTCCTTGATATTAAGGACTGTTTTTTCTCGATACCTCTGCATGAGGGGGACAAGGAACGGTTTGCTTTTTCTATCGTGTTCCCAAACAGCCAACGCCCCAACCTACGTTTCCAGTGGAAAGTGCTGCCTCAAGGAATGGTCAACTCGCCTACTATCTGCCAGATTACAGTGGATCGGGCATTGGCACCGGTTCGACACAGTAACCCGACTGCAACCATCATTCAATACATGGATGATATCTTAATTGCTGCACCGTCAGGGAGCCAGGTGGACCAGTTGGTGTCAATGGTCTCAGAAATTCTGAAAACAAATGGGTTCGAAATTGCAAGCGCGAAAATTAAAAGAGGACCATGTGTGACTTTTTTGGGAGTGGGGATCACAAGTTCTTACGTGACCCCCCCCCCAGATAAAAATCCATCGAGACATCAAGACACTCCATGATGTGCAACAGCTAGTAGGGTCCTTGCAATGGCTCCGCAACACTGTCCTGATCCCTCCCGAAATCATGGCCCCCCTGTACGATCTTCTAAAAGGAAAAAACCCATGGGAGCAAAAAACTCTAACGACGGAAGCAATGAATTCCCTTGATTTTATCGAGCAACAGGCATCATCAAGCATGCTCGCGAGATGGAATCCAGATGTACCACTTGACCTGTATGTGCATTTTACTGAGGGAGGAGGAGTAGGGGCACTAGCCCAGGGGCCTCCTGAAAGAGCTCAACCAATACAATGGATAGTTCTGGGAAAACTGTCACGTGCATTCTCTCCAGGAGTTGAGTGCATTGGCAACCTCATCTTGAAAGGCAGAAAACTCGCCCTAAGACACCTAGGCATCGAACCCGCCAAGATATATTTACCCTTCCACAAACAGCTCCCAATGCAATCAGTGGCGATGTCAGAATATTTAGCTATAGCTCTCGTTGGATTTGGCGGAGAAGTCCAGTATGCTACAAAACCCCCCTGGACTCAAATGCTGGCAATTGTTGACATCGACCTTCCACCGAAAATCATGAACCGGCCCCAACAAGGACCAACGGTTTTTACAGACGCATCCCCAGCTACCTCAACTGCTGCGGCGGTATGGCAATCAGGAGGAGAATGGCACTGCATTAAAATGACCGATTGTGCGCTCTCAGTTCAGCAGTTGGAAGCAACAGCCGTAGTACTAGCATGTGGACTGTTCCCAATGGAACACCTCAACATAGTGACCGATTCGATGTTTGTGGCCAAGCTCTGCTTAGCCATGTCGGGACCTGGCGTGTCAACATCCAAAACAGCTCTAATGCTGGAAGAAGCACTTTTCTCCCGAAAAGGCACCATATCAGTCATCCATGTCAACAGCCACAACCCAATCAAAGGATTTTTTCAAATCGGTAATGACAGAGCAGATGCCGCTGCAAAAGGGTTGTGGACGCTAAAAGATGCCCGTCAGCTACACGAGTCTCTCCACATCGGAGCTAAAGCGCTAGCGAAGAGATGCAGGATCTCAGTCGGTGACGCAAAACACATAATTGCCACGTGTCCCCACTGCCAGAAAGCACCACTGTGGTCTAGTGGAGTCAACCCCAGAGGCCTTAAGGCCTCCGAGGTGTGGCAGACGGATTTCACACTATGTCAATTGCTGAAACATCGAGCATGGCTAGCAGTAACTGTAGATACATACAGCGGAGTGATCGTGGCCACACAACACCTTAGAGCCGACTCCAAAGCAACCATCCAGCATTGGCTTACGGCCATGGCGTCCTGATGAGGACCCAGAAAGCGAGCTTCCTCCGAGCACCGGACAATACGTTAACGTCTTTGGAGATGTGGATGAGGATGGCTGGTTCAGGGAGAGCTGACAGATGGCACGGGAGGACTGGTCCCTTCCAGTCTGGTTGCAGAGGTTTCAGATGATGAACTAGATACACCTCAAGTTCCTGACAGAATTCCTGCATTACTCCGTCTGCAAGACCAGCCCCTGCTCCACTCGATGTTCCGGTGGAGCGTGTGCAGGATGTGGATGAGCTCCTTCAAACCAAAACCAAAACCAACCAATTAAACACCCACAATAAAACAATCAAACAAACAAAAAACCCTACGCTGTTCTTTTTCTTGGATAAACGGCTGTTTACGAGGGTGGATAGTGATAGAACATGGAGGAGTGGTTTTAGACCGAGACAGGGGAGGATTAGGCTAGATATTAGGAGGAAGTTTTTTCACACAGAGGGTGGTGGAGCACTGGAGCAGGCTGCCCAAGGAGGTTGTGGATGCCCCATCCCCAGAAGCATTCAAGGCCAGGCTGGAGGTGGCTCTGGGCAGCCTGGGCTAGTGGTAGCCTGGTTGGTGACCCTACACGTAGCAGGCGGGTTGAAAGTAGATGAGCACTGTGGTCCTTTTCAACCCAGGCCTTTATATGATTCCATAATTATATGATTGTATCAGACGTCGGGGCAGTAATGTGGAAGAAACAAGCCTTGAAGTTAAGCTTGGTTTGCTCTGCCCCTCATACACCTGATAATTGCACCCCTTGCTTGGCAGATGGCCTTTCTGTGGGGTGTAGACGAGGAAAGGGGAGGAGGAGAATAAAGCAGCAGTTTTGTCCCAGAGCTTTTGTTTCACTGGGGTCTGGCCCTGCTTTCTGAAACTAAGAGACAACGTGTGGAAGAAGGACAGGGAGAGGTGCAAGGAGGTTTTGTTCTTGGTGCTGACTCCAGCCTGCTGCTTGCTGCTGGGAAAGGCGTGCTTGGCTCCAAGGGAGGATGTATGGTGGAGAGCCAGCAGCTGGCAGGTTTGGGATCCCCAGGATGCCCAGCAACAAAGGGCAACAGCCCAAGCAAGAGCTGGGGTGATTTGTTTTTAAACTGCATCCACTTACGTCCTGTCCCGCTGCATCTGTATGCAGCTGGCAGAAAGCAATGCCCTGTGTCCCATGCCGCCTTTGCACAAACTGGAACCAACTCCGCTGCGGATGAGCTCCTTCAAAACAAAAAACAAAAACAAAACCCAAAACCAACCAATTTAACACCCAGTATAAAACAATCAAACAAAAATCCCTTTGCTGTTCTTTCTCTTGGATACACTGAGGTGATACTTGTTCTAGCTGTGACTTTGCAGTGAGTCTTGAAGTAGATTTGAACTGCTGGAAGTTGGCAGTGTCTGCATTCCGTTCTCCTGGTTTCCTTGCTGGTCAGAGATAAGGTGCCATGCGTCCATTCTCCATCTCTAGCTGTCTCCTGAATCATGAGAACAGCCTTTCCATAATGTGAGGACAGCCTTTTCACAGAACTGGAGTGGATTCACGCCCATGAAGACACAGTGAGGTTCAAGAAGGCCAAGTGCAGGGTGCTGCACTTGGGTCCGGGGCCATCCTGGGTATTTATACAAATCAGGGGAAGATCTCCTTGAGAGCAGCCCTGCGGAGAAGGACTTGGGGGTCACTGTCCCTTAAGAGGTTGGAAGTTCACAGTGAGGTAGACTGTGGGAACGTAAGGAAAAACTGTTCAGAGTAGCAGCTCTGGAGTCGGGGGGCTGCACAGAGCAGCAGCTGCGGAGCAAGATAAGCAGCATGGGAACCAAGGACACCTTCAGAAGAAGAAGGAACATCTCACGGCTCTGATAGGCTAAGCACCTGTGTGAATGGTTAAGGAGTGTTTTGCAGAATGCTCTGTTAACATGTATAAATAGAGAAGTGCTTAACAATAAAGCAGACAAATGCCACTTCACGGGTATTAGAGGAATTTCCAATCATGAGCTTCGCTTTTGCAATATGTATGAGCTAATTATTTCATGTATAAATAGCCACAATATACTTAATAAAGTTGAGACCTGTTGATCATGATAGCATGAGACTTGTCTCCCGTGGTCTTTTCTCCGACAGTAGACTACTGGCCTTCATCTGCTGGAGATCCCACCACATTTTTAGGACGCATGCTCAAGAGGGTGGGACAATATGTTAATAATTTCTTAGAATTCCGGCCCATTTTTGTGGAACTTTGAATATGTGTATGTTATGTCTGTAAGTATGTGACCAGTGCTTTTCATACAACATTTCCACCACGGCTGTTTCCCTCAAAGACTGAATACCTTTTTCGACAGTATTCCACTTTTTCATCTCAGGCTTCAGATCACCTTTGAAGGGCTATCTTTCCCTCAAGGCTGATAACACTCGTTCCCAGGGTGGCAACTCTGTCCAAGCATCTACTAATCCCTCTGACAGTAGCTGAGTCTCTGGCAATGCTTCCTAGTTGGTGAGCTTCATTACCATCTAGAAACACACTACTGGCCCCGTTGTCCCAGCACCGAAGCAAGCAGGTGACAATAGTTTTGTTTGGGCACCATGTAAAATAAACTCCTTTCTTGAGCCTTGGATTTCAGTCATCTTCAGAGTTCGACGAGTAGTGGTAACAGTGACTTCCTCCTCCTTACTCTCCTCTCCACATCTCTTAGTTTTTTCCATTGCCTTTCTCAGTGATGGTGGTTTTGGGGACGGCCCCTGGCCAGGATCTTCCTCTACTTCCTCTGTGTCTTCTTTCTGTTCTGGATGCGAGGACACCCATTTCCATTTCTGTCCCTCCAGAGGGGCAACTGACATCAAAAATGGTACCTCCTGTGACTGATCAGGCTTGATTTGGAGACTTCCCCCTTTGGCTTGAACCTCAGCTCGGAAACTTTCTCTCTCCAGAATAGTATTACATAGAGCTCGGTAAGCACAAGCCAAGCCCCAAATAAGTTGTACCTCATCAAATCTCTCCACGCTGCACCGTCCCTGACTTAAATACTTGCTTAGTTTTAAGCAAGGGATCCCACAGGTGTTCAAGAGTGAAATCCCATGACACTGCAGGTCCCCACACATCAACCTCTCCATATTCTCAACGTGCCAGTCAACGTTCTCTGGTTTTGGAGAACACTTCTTCCACGTAACATGAATAGAGAAGAATACATTCAGGGAGGTTGATAACATGAGCGTGAACGTGATCACTAACTTGGCATTCCAAAAATGTGTAAAGAACTGAGAAGAGAGCCTGGAACCCGGTTTGAACATCATGTTGTTCGTAAAGTTGGCTACTCCATCTGTCAATATTCAAATCATACAGCACTGCATATAGGTGCCAGGCAGCTGTCTCCATCAGTGCCCTTACTGGAGTATTAGTTCTTTAATTCCCCATGCCTTACATGCTGTTATGATGTGGGATACTGACAACAAAAATCATAAAACCATGACAGCTGCTCACCTTCAGAAGGCCTCAGATAGGCAGGGATGTCCAGCAAGGGATACCCTCATCTCCACTGCCAACCCTTAACTGAGGTCTGGGAAGGGATGGACCCTGGCTCTACTCCCTCCTGTCACTCAGGTGCATTGCATGCTGCTGAGCTCCCCTGGGTTGACCCTGCCTTCCCCCAGGTTCTCCATCACTGGTTCAGGCCGTGACTTAGCACTTGTGCTACACCACGCTATAAGCGTGTGTTTTCTAAACACGTTTCTAAAACTCTTTCCATCTCCAGCATTGGACCAACCTCCATCTCCGGGTAGCAGCAACCTCAAAGTTTCTACAGCAAAACCTGGTCATAGACAGAACTGTCTTGAAATGGGGTCACAAATCTAGCAACAAAATGCATCTGGTAAAAGTACCAGTTCTGCCACTAAATCATTTCATAAACAAGCTATTATCCATCTTCTGCCTCCTTCTCCACACTTGAGGAGATTGCTATTAACTAACCTACCTTGTCACTATTGCAGTGCAGTGTTGTTTTTCCCGAGAGGAGCCTTCCTTAGCTCTCTCTGTCTTTGATCCCACTGAAGATGACTTAGCCTATCCTGCAGTCATAACAAATCTTCTCCATCCGGGGAAGGCGCGGAAGAAGAGGAAGACAAGTGACACGCAGAGTATGTGAGAAGTGTGATCGGCTGCCTTGCAGCAGTCTGCCTCCCTGGATTCCTCCAAACCTGCTCTCCTTACTCTGGATTTATTTACATGCGCATCTCTGGGCTGGAAGCACTCTGGACATGCCTTTTTTGAGCATGGAAGAGTGCAGTTCTTCCCACTAAAGCCCCAGGAAGCAGTAATGTTTCTACACCCAGCACTCAAGTGGGGCCCTAAAGATGCCAGCTGGGCCATCCCCATGAGTAAGCAAGAGAGACCCAGCCTGTTGTGCCTTCATAAGGCACTCCAATCTCATGACCGTGAGCCCTGCTCTGTGTCCTCCCAATCCTTTTTCCCCATGCCAGCTTGATAGCTGGATAGCAGCTACCCACCTCCTTTTGCAGCAGGCTTAGGGGGTTGAGGAATCAGCCCCACTGCTGCAAGCACGGTCAAGGCTTTATTCTCCCACTTGATGGTCAGGGTGAGGAACTTCACTTGCCTGGGGAGTCATCGAACAGAGCTGGTGAATACTTTGCTGGGCACCACAGTGGGCCAGCGCTCCACCAGCACTGAGACTCGCTGCCCATCACTGAAGATCACAACTCAGAACTTCTCCATAGGCACTGGCGAGCAGTGCAAAGAGCAAGGAAGCCAAGGCAGCGTTGCAGTCATCCACCAAAAGTCAGGTCCTACCAATCACAAAACATATGTTTGAATGCTGCTCCAAATATTTGGAAGAGACAGGAACGAGATGGGAAGAAGCAGATTTCTTTGCAGGTGTCGTTGCTGGAGCTCTGGGCTCTCCAGCTGCCTGGGCTGGTGGGAAACGGGTATGTGTGGCTGGGGGGAAATCCTCTTTATTTGTTTCTTTGTTTTCGTAATGATAAAAGGAGGGGAAAAAAATAGAATCAAGCAAAGATTTCGGCAAGGTTGGATCAAAAGCATCCTGAACATCACTGGGAGGAAAAGGGGATTTAAGAAGAAGACAGAATGGTAATGGGGTTATTTGAAGTAAAAATAATGGAGAAGTGAAGATGACTCTTGTGCAGCCAAATAATAACCAGTAAAGACCAATATGGCCTCACCGCGGTCAATGGAGTCCCAGGGAACTAGTAAGAACCAATAGGAATGCACATCTGTATGTCCCAGGGCCGGTGCTGGCCTCTGACTGTGGCTTTAGGCCTTGGGGCCAAAGCTGGCCTCCTGGGCTGTGGCTTTGTGCCCCAGGGCCAGTGCCAGCCTCATGGGCTGGGGCTGGGGCTTTAGGCCCCGTGGCAAGTGCCAGCCTCTCTAACTGTGGCTGTGGCTTTAGTCCTAGGGCTGGTACTGGCCTGTCTGGCTGTGGCTGTGGCTTTAAGCCCCATGGCCAGTGTCAGCATCCCTGGCTGTGGCTTAAGGCCTTGGGGTCGGTGCTGGCCTCTCAGGCTTTGGCTTTAGGCCTCATTGCCCGTGCCAGTCTTTCTGGCTGTGGATGTAGCTTTAAGCCCCAGGGCTGGTGCTGGCCTCTTGTGCTATGGCTGTGGCTTTAGGTCCTGGAGCTGGAACCAGTGTTCAAACGCACCCGGAACGTCACCAGGAGGAAAGGGGGGTTTAAGAAGAAGACAGAAAGACAAGAAGGAGCACATTGGAAATCTACACGAGCGCTTAAAGGTGATTTCAGGCGAGCTGGGTGGAAGGAAGGGGGCAGAGGATGAGAACAGATCTTCTTTGCCCTTCGTTTTAAGGAACATTTAGGGAAAGGGGAGTGCAGGGGAGAGTACCCGACATCAGTTCTTAACAGTAAAACATCTGCTCTTTCTACTGCCACATTTGATTGATGGTAGTAAGGTACATAAAATACCCAATGAATTCCTTCTTATTTTGCTTGGTTTTGCACTTCATCACGTGAGGAATGTGAGCAGGAGGTAGAACCACAATGAGCTCTCCCTTCAGCTTCGCACTTCACATGCTTTAGCAGGATTGTCTGCTTGCAGTTTCAGTCTATGCTGGGGCTGTTGGTGCATCCTCAGTGCTGGGGACTGACTCTCAACAGATCGCAGCGAGGGAGCTGCTCTTCTGCGTACAGAGCCCTGACCCCGAATCGGATCATCTGCACATCATTTAGCACCAGGCTCCCTAAGAACATGAATTACGAGGACTGCAGCGTTCTTCAGCTTAACTGGGCTGCTTCATGATCATTGTAGCCAAGACGGCCACCTGCTGCCACTTCACCTGCTAGACCCCTTCAGATTACAAGCAACAAATTTAAGGCAGCACCTTTCCCACCTGGCACTCAGTGCATGTGCCAAGAAGTTATCATCAACATGCTTTAGGGATTTCCCGGCCCTGCTTTTTGGCTGTGTGGTACCCCTCCTTACCGTCTGGGAAGCTGGTCACCCATCAGGGCAAGTGAGGCTGTTCCAGAGATATCCCTTAATTCCTTGAAGAATAATTCATTGGTATCATTGTCCTAGCCGGGTGGCTTATACTAGACTCCCACACTGACATCCACTTGTCCCTTAATCCAGACCCAGAGTGTCTCAACCGTGTCACTGACAACTATAAGCTCCGTCCAGCCCAGCCCACCGCTACATACAGCAACGCCACTCCATCTCACCTGTCCTGCTCATCTGTCCTGGAGGGCCCAGAGCCATCCATCACACACAGCACACCAGTCACAGGACCCTTCCCACCACGCCTCATTTATTCTGCTGCTGATGTAGCTCGGGAGCCAAGCTAAACCTTCCAGCTCCTCTTGCTTATACCTCAAGCTGTGTATATTTCTGTAGAAACACAGGAAAAGTGCTTCGGTGTACACAGCTCCAAGTGGAGCAGCCAGCTATCTTGGCAGCACGCAGTGCCTCAAACTTTGGATGCCAATGTGAAAAACCAATAATGCTTAACAACCCTGCACATGGAGATCCGTAGGGCTGCTTGTTACCCTGAGAGCTCTGTCTGCATGGCTGAGTTGGTCCCAGTTTGTGCAAAGGTGGCATGGGACAGAGGGCATTGCTTCTGCCACTTGGATACAGCTGCTGGCTGAACTGGCCAAGACAGAGCCCACCCTGCGCGCCTTCCCTTGTGCACATCCACCCCGAGAATGGAAGTCCTCCTTCTCTGTGTACCCCATTCCACCGCAACGAGGAAAGTAAGCCATTTTGGCACCTGAAATGCTTCTGCTCCTGCAGCTTGGGCACTGCAGTCACAGCTCTGCAAGGGGTGACGTCCGCAACAGAAGGACTTTCCCCAAAGCAGAGGGAAAACAGGGAAATTCAGGAAGAGAGGAAAAAGAAGTCGCTTTCTAACTCGTGATGCAACTAGACATGGTGTGTGCCACAACACGAGGGGGCGCTCAGCAATTGCAATGATTTTGCAGAGAGAAGGAGAGAGGGAAGACCTTCCTCTCAATGCTGCAACGCCCCGAGGAGATGAGAAAATCAGGCAAAACTGCAAAACGGAGAACACCTTTCGGGGGGACCCTAAAGGAAACGGGGAGACATATGGCAGATGCAGCGGGACAGGACGTAAGTGGATGCAGTTTAAAAACAAATCACCCCAGCTCTTGCTTGGGCTGTTGCCCTTTGTTGCTGGGCATCCTGGGGATCCCAAACCTGCCAGCTGCTGGCTCTCCACCATACATCCTCCCTTGGAGCCAAGCACGCCTTTCCCAGCAGCAAGCAGCAGGCTGGAGTCAGCACCAAGAACAAAACCTCCTTGCACCTCTCCCTGTCCTTCTTCCACACGCTGTCTCTTAGTTTCAGAAAATAGGGCCAGACCCCAGTGAAACAAAAGCTCTGGGACAAAACTGCTGCTTTATTCTCCTCCTCCCCTTTCCTCGTCTACACCCCACAGAAAGGCCATCTGCCAAGCAAGGGGTGCAATTATCAGGTGTATGAGGGGCAGAGCAAACCAAGCTTAACTTCAAGGCTTGTTTCTTCCACATTACTGCCCCGACATCTGATACAATCATATAATCATGGAATCATATAAAGGCCTGGGTTGAAAAGGACCACAGTGCTCATCTACTTTCAACCCGCCTGCTACTTGTAGGGTCACCAACCAGGCTACCACTAGCCCAGGCTGCCCAGAGCCACCTCCAGCCTGGCCTTGAATGCTTCTGGGGATGGGGCATCCACAACCTCCTTGGGCAGCCTGCTCCAGTGCTCCACCACCCTCTGTGTGAAAAAACTTCCTCCTAATATCTAGCCTAATCCTCCCCTGTCTCGGTCTAAAACCACTCCTCCATGTCCTATCACTATCCACCCTCGTAAACAGCCGTTTATCCAAGAAAAAGAACAGCGTAGGGTTTTTTGTTTGTTTGATTGTTTTATTGTGGGTGTTTAATTGGTTGGTTTTGGTTTTGGTTTGAAGGAGCTCATCCACATCCTGCACACGCTCCACCGGAACATCGAGTGGAGCAGGGGCTGGTCTTGCAGACGGAGTAATGCAGGAATTCTGTCAGGAACTTGAGGTGTATCTAGTTCATCATCTGAAACCTCTGCAACCAGACTGGAAGGGACCAGTCCTCCCGTGCCATCTGTCAGCTCACCCTGAAACAGCCATCCTCATCCACATCTCCAAAGACGTTAACGTATTGTCCGGTGCTCGGAGGAAGCTCGCTTTCTGGGTCCTCATCAGGACCCTCAACAGGGTTGTAGCTATGGCGAGCTAAGAATCTTCAAATTATTGGTGATACTTGTCCTGGAGAGTGCAGGATGAAGGACAAAAGCTCTGCTGCTGATTCTCCGCTCTCACTTTCAGGGCCGTCCGCTGACAGAAAGCAGCACTCAGGACTGTTCCCGTGGACCTCTTTCGCGGCTCTGAGTTCACGCTCCAGGCCTTCCAGATGACTTTGAAGACCTTTGGCCTCTTGGATGACAGAATGGAATGGACCGGAACTATTGCTGAGATTCTTGTTGGATGGGGCAAGAGTCTCTTTTGTTGCCTCTCCCAGCTCCATTCTGCCCTCACCTCCGGTTGGAACTCGCTCCTAGTTGGTCTCAGGATGAGCTGGTTCTGCTGCTTTCTCTTCTCTCTTGCACACTCTGTGAGAAGGAGTTTCAGAAAGCACTACTCACTGACAGGAAATAAGCGGAAACTTGAAAGACTTGGCAACGTAAGTCCTGGCAGTGTACTGCCAGCAGCTGATTTGGCCGTCCAGGATCCTGGCACTACAAATGCTTCGTTGCCAAATGCAGCAATCAGGTGTTTTGGGGAAAAGCCAACTCACGGGTATTTTTTGCACATCCATATCACAGCACCACAGGCCAGCACCAGCGCAGACAGCAGCACAGCTGAGAACATCACCATGGCTGCGATGTGGCGCTTCCGCACAGATTTGTGAACAGCAGCCTCTGTGCTTTTCCCGGCATTCATCCCTGGAAGAAACGAGACAATGTCCCACGTTACCTTCACCTGCGCTACAGATGATCTCTCAGTGTGCTTCACGGACCCAAGAGAGCTTCACTAGCGGGTGCCTCTGCCTCTGGTGCCTAAGCACCAGGGGACAAGTAGGATCGCTTCCACCTCTCGTTGGGTAGGGAGAGGCTGCACAGGCACTACCCGTGTCTTCCTCTGGGCCGAGGGCTGTGCCCTGGGATCTGCGCTTTGTCTGTGGGGAGCACTGCAGAGCAGAATCCCTCACGCTTTCCCCAGCGCGTGTGTCCTGAGCTCTCCCGCAGGACACCCCCCGGGCTCAAGGTCGGGCTGCAGCCAGCGCAGGGCACAGCCGGAGCCAGCCCAGGGGAGAAACACTCCTGCAGGCTCCTGCCACACAGGATCCCACTCATCGCCCTCGGGTGGCTTTGTTGCAAAAGGGCAAAGCTCACAACTCTCCGGGAACTGCGAGTGGTGGGAGCTGAGCAGCGTCACAGAGGTCTGCAAGTACCTTCTCTGGCACGCCGCTGGAACAACTCTCCACACCCCACTGAGGCCAGCCATTTTCAGAGAGCCATCCCTGGCTTCTTTTACACGTGCTCTGTGCTCACACGCCCAGGTTTGGCTGCTGACCTGGTGTGCAAGGGCAGGCAGCAAGAGCCTGCAGGCACACAGCGACTCTGGTTAGTGACGCTGGATGAGCGCGGGACAGAAATTACCTGGCATGCCAGTTGTTGGCGCTGCCTGCGTTCCACTGTCCGAGACCGGCAGTGTGGGATGGCTGCCTTCCTGCAGTGCATCCTGCTCAGTTTCTTGGTCAGTTCCTTTAGAAGGAAAGCAGGACAGTAAGCTTGGACGTGATGTGCTCTCATCGGGAACTGAGCTACTCCAATCCCGAGCTCAGGCAAAGTCTGCTGGTCCCAGCCCCCCGCATCCACTGTCACCCCCTCCGTTGCCCAAGGGCATTTGGGCCCTCCCAGGAACTGGAGGGTGCCGGCCCTCTCATGCCTCCTCAGGAATCAGCTCCTACGCAAGGCCCTCACACCCTGTGCTGTGAGCGTCACCACCCATCACGTTCCACCCACCACAGCCAGCTATCTGCAGGCTGAAATTCAAGCTCCAGCACAAGCACCTTCAGAATCAGCGTCTCCAGCTCATTTCCAGCATTAGCAAAGGCAGCCATCCCTGATCGGGATGCTCCTCCTGCCTTCAACTTGCTCAGCTGCACAGAGGGCTTTGTATGAACAGAAGCACGGCACTCGCCATCTGTGTGCCATCTGGGTGCCAGCGTCTGCACAAAGCAGCTCTGACAAGTAATGGTCGTGCTGGGGGAGCAGCTGCCGCTGGGTCTCGGCTGGATGCAGAGTGGCAGCAGACCATCTCTGGTGCTCGACAGTGCCTGCAAGGCGTTACATGGAACACCACCGCAGCATGGCTCTGCGCGATCCCTTCCTGCTGTGCAGGCTACGGCTTGTCCACACATGAACGTCAGACCTCAGCTTCACAGGTCTCACGGTGAACACACTGACGTATACCTACCACGCGCTGCCTTCTCCATTTCCTTCAGCAGATCCTTTAGGAGACGGGATGAGCCCGGGGAGTATCTTCCTCTTCTGGGTTCATCCTTTCCTCTTTCCGGACCTGTACAGAATGTACGAAGTCAAATATCACGTGCATGAAGTTTTGGAGACCAGCGGTGAGTCAGCGGAGTCAGTAAAGACAAACTACTCACCGCTGGGATTCCAGCTGGGCTCCAGCGCGGGAGGAAACGAACGACCGGGCAAAGACATCCATGGGGGCACTTCTGCAACCAGAGACCCGTGAAAAGTTTCACTCATACACTACAGCATCACTGAGTAGCAGAGCATATGGGGGATCGTGCCATGAAACGGCACTGAAATGGGCAATGAAAGCTCTCGCAGGAATTACAAAGCCATGACTTACCCATGCCATCCTCCAGAGTTTCGGGACCAGAGCTCAGAGCGGATCCTGGATCGCCTGCTCCAGTCACATCTGCAAACAAACGCAGGACAGAACAACTCCCATTAAACATCCTTCCAGGCAGAATGACACAGGATGCAATTAATGCCGGGAATTCCTTCGCAACACTATTCTCTCCCTTCCGCACAGGAGCACCTTGGAAACAGTTCCTGGCTGCCTGCAGGAGCACCACCGTCATACACAACTAACCCCGTGCAGAACTGCCCAGAGGAACGCCCTCCTGGAGCTCACCCCAGCTCTAACCTCAACCGCACGGACTGGATTAAACCTAGGCTTTGGTACGTCACTGCCTTGCTGAACTATCCCAGCCAAATATCATCTAATATCTGTGGTAGTGAGGGTCTGGTGCCCAGAAGATATCGCGTTGTACGGGAAGACAGGGTCCCCCTCCTGATAGCCAATAGCGTTCAGTGCCCAGGTTATATAAGGCTGTTTCTCCCGCCAATAAAGGCCTTTTGCCGTCCACCACATTGGTGTCAGCGAGCTGATGGACCGAGCGACCTGGGATTGGTCGCCGTGCCGTTCCCGAACCAGGTCGCCACGCCTACGATAGGCAACAAGTGGTGCCGAAACCCGGGATTGTCGCCTGGACGGGTGAACGGCGGCCGGAGCGGCAGGACCAGCCCGGCGGGGAGGACGCTCCCGGACCAACAAGGAGGATGGAAGTCCTTGTGAAGGTCGTATCGCAGTTAGATAAGCAGTGGGGCATCGATTGTAAGCCCAAAGATTTTTCTCTCGCTATTGCGAGGCTTTTGCGAATCGGGGTCATTGACCAGCCGGTGGTTATTCTCCACCCCGAAGTGTGGGATAAGCGCACTAAAGCGTTAACTGAGGAGACGATGTCCTCGGGCTGTGGGAGAAGCCTAGAGTCGTGGGGGAGAGTCGTGCGGGCCCTGCGCAGGGCCATGCGGGAGCGGGAGAGCTGGAGGGCGGCAGAGAGCCGTTTGTTGGCCACCCCGGGACTGGGAGTCGGGGCGGCCACGCGGACTTTGCACCCCTCTGACGATGACGATTACATGTCCTCTCAATCGAACCCCGACCCGCCCACGGAGGGACAGAAACGTGCTAAATCCTTCTGGGGTGGGTTAATCGAGGAGGCCAGGGCTGCCGCGGAGAAATCGGAGCCCGAGGAAATTTGGGCTCGACCGCCCCCCTATGCGCCCCAAGATGGCGCCGAGCCAGGAGAGGGAGGGCGGGGGGAGGACGCCCTTGGCGGGAACATCGAGGAGGTGTTAGATAAAGGCGGTGGGAGCGACCGGGAAGGTGAGGGGAGCGTGAGTGAAGGGTGGAAAGCCAATCAGAGCGGCCGTCTGAAGAAAAGCCGCTGTGGGGCGAACATCCCGCTGGGCAGAGGGCGGGACGAACCAAGAGGGAGGGAACGGCCTGCCCGCAAGGGAGGCGGGCGGGGCCGGAGCCTAACAAAAAGGTACGGGAAACCGGAAGTGGCCGCTCAGTCGGGCTCTGACTCCGGGTCAGACACTAGCTGCGACGAGTGGTTCGCAATTGACTTAAACTCGGAGGAGGAGGGAACGAATACGAACAGAGTTAAGAGCCGAAATATTCCCATCCAAATTAAAGAGAAACCGCGAGGGGGAGAAATCCCTCTTACAGACTGGAGGAAAATAAAGATTGTATGTGCTGACTGGGCCCCATCGGCCAAACTAGCATTCCCAGTCCGGGTGATGGATGGGGGACAGAGGGTCCACTCGCCGATAAACCCTAGGGATATACAAGCAATTGTTAAGGCAATTGCAGATAAAGGGCTTAACTCAGCTATGGTCTCCACCCTTATAGATGGTGTTTTTGGGGGAGATGATATGCTCCCATTTGACAAAACAAACCTGTAGACTAATTTTTGATGGAGCAGGGATGATTGTTTTTAAACAAGAATGGGAAGATAACTGTGCAAGACAACTAGCTCAAGTAACTGGGGCAAATCACCCACTACATGGTTCCAGCCTGCAGCGGCTGATGGGTACAGACCCAACAATGATTACCCCCCAAGCGCAGGCCCTGGGCCTGCGGGCCCATGAAGTTATGACAACTATTCGTGCAGCCAAAGACGCTATTCGCACAGCCTCTAAAGTTATCGTTAAGCCATCGCCATGGTCCACCATAAGACAAAATGAAAGTGAGAGCTTTACACAATTTGTGGATCGCCTCCAGGCAGCAGTCGACTCCTCGACCCTGCCCGCGGAAGCGAAAGGCCCAGTTCTTGCAGACTGCTTACGTCAGCAGTGTAATTCGGCAACCAAAGAGGTCCTACGGTCACAGCCAGTAGGGTCAAGTATTGCGGACATGATTAAGCATGTCGTAAAGGAAGAGCATCTAGCCCCCATTCAGATGGCTGTTCGCACCGCAATAGCTAATGTGATGGCATGTTTTAAATGTGGCCAGGCGGGCCACGTTGTGGCAAACTGCCCTCAGTTGGGGGATCCGCCAGCAGCGCTCCCCCCGCACAAAAATCAACCCAGAGGTCCATGTTGGGTCTGTGGAAAGAAAGGACATTTCGCCAAGGAATGCAGATCTAGAAACCAGGGAAACGGGAGGGGGAGAGGGCACCCAGGCCGCACACAGCCCTCTCCCAATTGGGACACGAGGCGGCCCAGTTACGTCAACCCCAGATGGGGCAAGACGCCCCCGAACCCACTGCTCCCTCGAGAAGCAACCAATTTTATGGTTCAACCAGCGACCCAGTCAAACCTGTCCCTACCTCAGGGACAGCAAGAACCACCTCCTGGGGGCGAGACCCCAGGGTGGCCCTGGCAGTAAGGTGTGACAACCCGCCGGTGGTGTGGGGGATTTGTTCACTCTATAATACCTTAAATAGCACCACCATTAGTGTCCCTTTTCTGATTGATACCGGAGCAGATGTCACAGTTATTCCTGAGACAGATTGGCCCCCACATTGGAAATTGGAAGACGCCCCCATGGTGGGCGGAGTTGGGGGATTAACCCGAGCTCAGAGGAGTGCTCATCTGGTAGCGATTGCGCTCCACACTGAAAAGGGACCGAAGAAAGTTATTACCCTTTTCCCATATGTCATGCCAGGAGTCCCACCCCTGTTGGGGAGGGACGCTCTAGCCCTATTGAAAGCCAGGGTGACAAATTTACCATAAGGGCCACTGCTGCATACCCACTCCCGCCAATTAGACTGACGTGGAAAACGTCCGACCCAGTGTGGGTCGAGCAGTGGCCCCTGTCAAAGCCTTGAATGGACGCCCTTCTTGAACTAGTCGACCGCGAACTACAGCGAGGTCATATTGAGCCTTCCATTAGCCCATGGAACACCCCAGTTTTTGTAATATCCAAACGAACTGGCGAGGGGTTTCGCCTCCTCCATGACCTACGTGAAGTAAATAAAAGAATCCAACCAATGGGTCCTGTTCAAACATTGCTGCCCATGAACTCTATGATACCAAAAGGACTACCCTGTGCTGTCCTTGATATTAAGGACTGTTTTTTCTCGATACCTCTGCATGAGGGGGACAAGGAACGGTTTGCTTTTTCTATCGTGTTCCCAAACAGCCAACGCCCCAACCTACGTTTCCAGTGGAAAGTGCTGCCTCAAGGAATGGTCAACTCGCCTACTATCTGCCAGATTACAGTGGATCGGGCATTGGCACCGGTTCGACACAGTAACCCGACTGCAACCATCATTCAATACATGGATGATATCTTAATTGCTGCACCGTCAGGGAGCCAGGTGGACCAGTTGGTGTCAATGGTCTCAGAAATTCTGAAAACAAATGGGTTCGAAATTGCAAGCACGAAAATTAAAAGAGGACCATGTGTGACTTTTTTGGGAGTGGGGATCACAAGTTCTTACGTGACCCCCCCCCAGATAAAAATCCATCGAGACATCAAGACACTCCATGATGTGCAACAGCTAGTAGGGTCCTTGCAATGGCTCCGCAACACTGTCCTGATCCCTCCCGAAATCATGGCCCCCCTGTACGATCTTCTAAAAGGAAAAAACCCATGGGAGCAAAAAACTCTAACGACGGAAGCAATGAATTCCCTTGATTTTATCGAGCAACAGGCATCATCAAGCATGCTCGCGAGATGGAATCCAGATGTACCACTTGACCTGTATGTGCATTTTACTGAGGGAGGAGGAGTAGGGGCACTAGCCCAGGGGCCTCCTGAAAGAGCTCAACCAATACAATGGATAGTTCTGGGAAAACCGTCACGTGCATTCTCTCCAGGAGTTGAGTGCATTGGCAACCTCATCTTGAAAGGCAGAAAACTCGCCCTAAGACACCTAGGCATCGAACCCGCCAAGATATATTTACCCTTCCACAAACAGCTCCCAATGCAATCAGTGGCGATGTCAGAATATTTAGCTATAGCTCTCGTTGGATTTGGCGGAGAAGTCCAGTATGCTACAAAACCCCCCTGGACTCAAATGCTGGCAATTGTTGACATCGACCTTCCACCGAAAATCATGAACCGGCCCCAACAAGGACCAACGGTTTTTACAGACGCATCCCCAGCTACCTCAACTGCTGCGGCGGTATGGCAATCAGGAGGAGAATGGCACTGCATTAAAATGACCGATTGTGCGCTCTCAGTTCAGCAGTTGGAAGCAACAGCCGTAGTACTAGCATGTGGACTGTTCCCAATGGAACACCTCAACATAGTGACCGATTCAATGTTTGTGGCCAAGCTCTGCTTAGCCATGTCGGGACCTGGCGTGTCAACATCCAAAACAGCTCTAATGCTGGAAGAAGCACTTTTCTCCCGAAAAGGCACCATATCAGTCATCCATGTCAACAGCCACAACCCAATCAAAGGATTTTTTCAAATCGGTAATGACAGAGCAGATGCCGCTGCAAAAGGGTTGTGGACGCTAAAAGATGCCCGTCAGCTACACGAGTCTCTCCACATCGGAGCTAAAGCGCTAGCGAAGAGATGCAGGATCTCAGTCGGTGACGCAAAACACATAATTGCCACGTGTCCCCACTGCCAGAAAGCACCACTGTGGTCTAGTGGAGTCAACCCCAGAGGCCTTAAGGCCTCCGAGGTGTGGCAGACGGATTTCACACTATGTCAATTGCTGAAACATCGAGCATGGCTAGCAGTAACTGTAGATACATACAGCGGAGTGATCGTGGCCACACAACACCTTAGAGCCGACTCCAAAGCAACCATCCAGCATTGGCTTACGGCCATGGCGTGGCTTGGCGTCCCTAGTCAGATTAAAACAGACAGCGGTCCAAATTTTGTCTCTAAATCAGTCCAGGCATTTGTTCTGAAATGGGGCATAACCTTAACACACGGCATCCCATATAATAGCACAGGACAAGCCATAGTCGAACGAGCGAATCAAACGCTGAAGTCCAAATTGGAGGTATTGGCAAAAACAGAAGGTTTTGCCAATGTTGTTCCCCCAAGAGACCAAGCACGCCTGCTAGCAACCGCTCTTTTAGCACTCAATCAGTTCCCTAGGGGGGAAGAGACGAATAGCCCCACACAAAAACATTGGGCCACTCAAGCGCTAGAAGAAGGCCCGTTAGTTGTAATTAAAAACAAGCTGGGAGAATGGGAACGAGGGTGGAGGCTAGTCCTGACAGGGCGAGGATATGCGGCAGTCAGAAAAGATGGTAAAGTTAAGTGGTGTCCACTTAAGTGTGTTAAACCGGACCTTCACAACAAAACTAACGAGAACTGTGAGTTTCTGTCCACAGGACTGGATCATCGAACGCCCTTGTAACCTGTACGACCCGACGGTGAGAGAGGACGACAAGTTGACAAAACACCCTGATATCTACCTCAGCAGGACCAGTTGCGATGATCGTAATGACACTGATCTTCGGACCCTACATACTGAATAGACTTGTGTCATTTGTTAAGAGCCAATTAGAAGAGGCTGACATCACGTTGGTAGAGCACCAACAACTGTTATAAGAATGTTCTTGTTCAGAGCACCTTATGTTTTCTATTTGAGTTTTCTATTGAAGATAGTTCTATTTGAGTTTTCTTTATATATTGTTATATTTTACCTAATTTAATTGTGCATAGGGAGGGGGGATATGTGGTAGTGAGGGTCTGGTGCCCGGAAGATATCGCGTTGTACGGGAAGACAGGGTCCCCCTCCCGATAGCCAATAGCGTTCAGTGCCCAGGCTATATAAGGCTGTTTCTCCTGCCAATAAAGGCCATTTGCCGTCCACCACATTGGTGTCAACGAGCCGATGGACCGAGCGACCTGGGATTGGTCGCCGTGCCGTTCCCGAACCAGGTCGCCACGCCTACGATAGGCAACAATAGCAAGGAAATGAAACCTGGTGACTTACCTCCAGCATCCCCCTCAGATTCGTAGACAGGATCCTCTTCTGTTGATTCACCAGCAGGGCCTGCAGGCACAAGTGTGATCAGACACAGGTGAGGAGAGCTTCCAGCACGTGTGGGGGCCTCCTTTTCCCTGAGTGACCTGTAGGCTCTGGCGGTGGGCCAGGGAATGCCACGGCCCAAATACAAAGCTCTGGGCTCTCTCAGCTGAGGAGGGGCAGCGGTAACCTTCCCACTGAAATGTGGCAGCTCTCCAAGAAAAGAAATACTCACGCCTCCACTGTGCATGCCCTTCAAGGCACAAACAGGCTCGGAAGATCTTGAGAGGATCTTAAGTAAAATTGCACCCAAGTAAACTAGGAGAGCGTGAAAGTTTCTGCCTCCAAGTTAACAGACACAACTTACCTCTGGGTTGCCCCACAGGCACAGCCACAAAATCCGGACCCAAACGATCATTTGCAAAGGGAGCACCAAGCGCATCATCTAGAATCAAGAACAGACGAGAGAAATTCCCATTGCATGGTGTGATCTCCTTCTCCCTCAGTCACTGGATGTGGGTCGTGGAACGGCACGGGAGAAGGACTCAGGTCTCCAAAGTTGCAGAGCGGCCAGGGTGACCTGTAGGCTGGCACTGGCAGCGTACACAGTACTCTCCCCAAGCCGTGTGCCACATCCCTCACGGACCGCAGGGAAGAAGATGCAGCCCCCCAGGGCTTTCTTCCTGGGAGGCCGCTAATGACCAGGAAGGTCACGCTGAAGCACTGGAGGAAAGCACGCCTGTCTCCTCCCCTGGGCTGTGGGCTGGGGCTCCGTGCTGGAAACTGGCATTCATCTATGGTACCAGGAGTACCGCGAGCCTGGAGCAGAAATGCTCACGCTTTTCCCAGCACACATCATCTGAGCTCTCCCCAGGACATCTCCCAGGATGAAGGCTGTGCTCCAGCCAGCAAGCAGCAGAGCCACAGCCCGGCATGGCTGGAGCCGGCTCTGGGGAGCAGCGCTGCCACGGGCTCCGCTCGGCTCCTGCGGTGCTGCCCATCACCCCCTGCCCAACACCACCCCCGTGGAAGGCAGGCCCCAGGGAAGTGTGGCACAGGGTCGTGGGGACGCAGCCTGACTTCTTGCCGCCAGTGCTGCTCAGTTTGGGTCCCATTTCTGCCCACCCACCTGCTCCCGGTGCTCGCCACGGAGCAGCACAGGTCTCCCGGAAACACATGGCCATCAGTAGGAGGAAGAGGACAAGGCGGGCAGGGGCCATGGCCCCCCACACTCGCACCATGCTTCCAACACCACCGCTGCAGCCACAGTGAGTGTCGCACAGAGCGAAGCCTGCGGCACAGCACAGCACAGTCAGAGGACGGGGCATTGTGACCTCACGGCTCCGAGATTCCGGGTGGCGGCTCCCCGCGGGCTGCCGCTCTTGTGATGCACTGCACCAGGGTGCTTACGTCATGGAAACGCAGACTCATAGAATGCCTTGGGTTGGAAGGGACAGTAAAGAGCTTAGAACCCCAGCCCCACTGCCGTGGGCAGGGATGCCACCCACGCGGTCATGCGGCCCAGAGCCCCATCCACCTCCAGGGATGGAGCAGCCACAGCTTCGCCTGGCAGACTTTCATAGTGCTTCAGCTACCCCAAGAGGGAAATATTTACAGCTCTGTGCTCCCACGACACCTCAGGCCATTGAGGACGAGATGCAATGTGGAAATGGGGTCTGGATCAAGGGCGCTATCGCACAGGCTATCCATGCATGCGAAACGTGCTGCAATTAAGCAAGCCGAGCAAAGAAAGCCTCTCCGGTATGGAGGGTGATGGCTGAAATACAAACATGGGGAAGCTGACCTTCCCACAAACCTGCCAAGTCAAGTGTCACCTGCTTACATTTTTGTTGATAGATCTCCAGTTTCATCTGCTTTCCTTCAGTTTGCCAGTACCTCGGCTAAGGACATCCCCTTTCCTGCACCAACTGTATTTCCCACGTAGCGTAGCGCGCTTCCAAGCCTGAATTTAATCGCAGAAATTGAAGGCTTGCTGGCTGGCACCTCCCATCCCCAAAGTCCCAGTGAACTCACCCACTGCTGGCAACTGGACGCTCGGTGGCGAGAGGACCATCACCTATAGGTCCCACCTGGCTCTCCAGAAACTGCTGCACTTTTGGATGCGGAGCAACAAACACAGCGTCCATACAACTCCGCCACTGCATCAGACCCTGCCACTTTCCCTACGACCAGGCAAAGTGCACGAAGGCAAGCTGAACTGCTGAACCAGGCCCCACACAGGGCTTGTGCTTACGTATTTGTAATCAAAATACAGCATGCATTTTTTCATTCCTCTTGTCTAGTTACCTCGTGACAATAAGCCCTGTTTAGTGCTTATTTCTTATCTTTGTATTATTCCTTGAGTAATAGCTTCCAGCATGTGCACCCACGCAGAGAGGAGTTATTGAGTGAGGTGGTCAGAAGGGCAGCAGCTCCTGGCTGGCCACGTGCACAGGCTTCTCAGCCACATATGCCAGCGAGGTGTGGGCACAGCCGGTAGAACAGCTCCTGGTGGTAATTCTTGGTCACAGAGCACTGCAGTGCCCGGAACAAAGCCAGCAGCCCGTCCCTACAGAGACCCCTGTCAGGTGGGGCTGGGGCTGCAGCAGCCCCGCCTCTTCCCAGTCTTAGCAAACGGCAAGTCAGTCCAACAGCTCTGCTTTGAGTAGAACCGGAATTTATCTCAGGCACGAGGTCCTGAAATCTGGAAAACCCCGATGTTTCCAGGTGCAGGTAGTACAGGCAAGCATAGACATCAGATGGCTTTGTACACCTCGTGACCTGCCCAACAGGAAAGGAAGCCACTGTGTGGCTAAACTGAGCCCATCAGGCAGTTGTAAGTTAGTTGAGTCCTCCTATGGAGTCCAAAGTGAGTGGAAGTTTGCTACAACACTTCACCTGTGGTGAAGGCAACTTAGTTTCAGCGAGTTTTGCCTTACTAATAATGGAAAAAAAAACCACCCAAACAATTACGATAGATGCTGCAAAAGAAACTCCTCTTCATCTTTTGGATGGAAAGTCAACGACTGTGTGGAATTTCCCCTGGAAAGCTGCGGGGCCTTCTTCCACTGCAATCTCTCTGCTGTCTGACACAACGGGAGAGCTGCTGTGGCCTCGTGTCCGTGCCTGTGCCTCCTCCAGGGTGAGCAGCTTTGTGGGAGGAGAAGAAACCCACAGGGACTTGGGCCACAGTTAACAACTGCATCCTGTAAAGGAAAACCACAGATAAGAGCGAGAATCAGCAAGCAGCAGCACGGCCATCACAGCTCTGGGGGCGGTGCTGTGTTTTTCTAAGACTTGGTTATCGTAGTCTCTGGAGGATGATGTCAAAATAACCACTTTGTCACAGGCATGTTTATGGCAAAGGACATACTCATAATTGAGAGCAGCTTACTGTATTTAAGCAAGCAACCAAAACTCCTAAAAAGTGAGGACAGGTCCGTCAGAAACCTTCACTGCCGTGCTTGCATCCAGCTTCGTCTGCATGCAAAACATTGTCACGATAGTGACAGTTTTCTTCTTATGAGGTCTGGGTTTGGTCACTCTCAGCATCCAGCAACAGGAAATGCTGCACGCGACTGCAGCAGCTACAACCCAGTGTGCAGGTGGACGCCAGGATCACTAGCACAACAACACATCATCAGTAGGGTAAAACTAAGCTGTCACACGACGGTCTGCGCCTTGCTCTTGGCCTGCTTACAGCCTGTGCTTGGTTTTGGAGACAAACCTTTAAACTTCTACCAAAGTAGCTCACAGTGCCAGCTGCTAGGATCTCTGAAGCCTCTCGCTGCAGGGCAGTGCAGGTGAGCACGAGGAGTCTGCTCTCAGAGCGGTCCTTCTTTGCCACTGCCTACAGAGCAGGCATTCATAAGGCCATTCTCGTGCGATAAGAGGCGTGGGAGGGAAGCGTATCATCCCCTCACATCAACATCCTGGCTGGATCCATTCCTACTACTTCTCTCTTTAACATCACAGCTCCTGGGTAATGTGTGCACAGCCTCATGTGTTTGTCAGCTGTACCTGAGTAGCCAGGCTTCGGGCCAAATGGTACACAGACATCCAACTAGACCAACTTGGGATGGCTTAAAGCAGGCTGGGGAATGC
Organism: Phasianus colchicus; assembly: GCF_987193195.1. NCBI lineage: Eukaryota > Metazoa > Chordata > Aves > Galliformes > Phasianidae > Phasianus > Phasianus colchicus. The sequence goes on along the minus strand of NC_143459.1, from coordinate 872,590 downwards.
TGTCCCCTCTTGAAGGCTGGCCCAGGTTGAGACGCTGTGCTCAGAGGGGCTGCCTTGCCACAGCAGTATTGCCAAGCTTAGCTGATACACTGTGACATTCCCTGACCCTTCTGCTTGTGGGGAAGCAGACAACGTGAACGTCTGAATCATTAAACAACGAGCCAACGTGATATGCTCCATTCTACAGCCTGGATCATCTTATGGCTCAGGTGCTTTGCATGTCGATCTTCCCCTGGCAGAGCTCAGCCTGCTGTGGGCTGTTCCTGTTCAACCAAGTTAACCCCTGCATCCTGCTGACATAAGAACTGCCTTCCAGTAGGAACAAAAGCTGGACTTACAGCAACTGTGCTATCCAAAGAAGAGCAACGCTCGTATCAAATGGGAAGCAGCAAATATTCTGGAAAAGCAGCTATCTCTACTCCACCAGTGGCAATAACTGCAGTGACTGTGCAAATTTCATGGGAAGGTCGGGGTATCAAAGTAGATGGAACAAACTCAGCGCTTCTTCGGAATAATAATTGCTTGTGCTCTTCACACTTACTCATCTAACATGCAGAGGAAACTTTCTTCCTGGTGCAGGCCTGTTTCTTTCCACTGGACCAGGTGCGCTTCCGGTCTTAGCAGTTACTCAAGGAAAGCTGTAGGTTCCAGGGCTGGGCACAAACACGTTGCAGTTATTTCCTCACTCTTAGCACCTAAGCTCAACTCTGCAGTGCAGGCGGAGAACTGGGCAACAGCTGCAGGGCCGGTGCAGTCTTTGCCATGCAGCTGGACAGCCCTGCTGATTAACCTATAGATGCTGCGCAGAAGAAACAACCAGGAAAGCAGCTGTCAGAGTATCTCACATTAAGTGCAAGACTCTGTTTCTCAGCATCAACGCTAATGAATACCAAGAGCTTTCTTTAAATCTGCTGCTTGCTATTTGTCTTCTAAGATGCTTGTAAGGATCAACGGATCATGCATTGTGTCGTACTGCAAGATAGCTCAAGTGCAAAAGCACACAGAAGCACTGAAGAAAGTGATTTTAGAAAGAAAAGAGAGAGTAGGGGGACGGATTTACGTTACTCTGTACAGCCTGTCAATGTGAGGATCTAACAGCAGCAGCCAAACTTTCAGCCACACTTTCATGTGTTCTCGTAGAGCATCCCTGGCTTCCCGGAAAGATACTGGTAGCCACATTTGCCATATTCTTATATCAGCCCAGAAGTCTGTTGTCTTCTCGACAGTAGAAGCATATGTCAAGTACCTTGGGGGAGATCTGAACTTGATCAAGGTGTCTGATCAAGCTAAAGCTAATGGAGGAGGACATTCACTCGCTCTATCTCCAATGAGCGGGCTGGATTTGGAGCGGAAGAGGACATCTGAGAGGTTCAAGATGAATTCCACAACGGCTGACTGCATCTGCACCTCCCCGAAGGCAGCTCTTCCACTGACGCACGCAGACTCACTCTGCTGTGATCTGAAAAAAAACAGAGGAAGTAAAACTGCCAACAGGCAGAAGACTGGGAAGGCACCTCTGGCTGTGCAAGATGTGTTGATTTTGGAGGGGACGGTTTACAAAGGCTGCGTGTGTTTATTTTGAGGTTTCTTTTCAACCCTGTTTACAAGATGTCAAGCATGAGCCCACTCTGGTGCATGTCAGCGCGTCCCTGTTTCAATTCTGAATGACACTGGCCCAACACATACCGACTTCCTTTGGAGCCCAGCACGCCTTTGGCGTCTCTGAAAATGATGCGGGGCCCACTCCTCCCTGCTGAAATACACGGCCACCTCTGCAAAAGGTACGGGCTCCTGCAAGTGCTCCTTGCCGGGAACAGCCAAGGCCCAGGGAAGCAGCTTGGAGAGGAGAGAAACTCCCGTCCCTGCGGCTTCTTTGTTCCCAGCACACAGACGATGGCTGAGGACACCTCACTCTCACCCTGCACTCCCATCTCTTGCTCCTTGCCCTCTCCTGGCTGCTTCCCCAAGCCCCTGCCTGAGATCGACATGCTGTGGCCAGTTGCTGCTCTGCTGCAGGCAGATGTTAAACTGCTGGGACAAGAGGAACAAAAGGCAGGAGAGGTGTGAGGGAATGCAGCAATCCCTGCCAAACCCTCACCAGCCCACCTGCAGGGCACCGCCTAGGGGTAAAAGCCAGCTGGGACTCAGACCAGCAGCACTGCTCTTACCAGGCTTCCTTCCCAGCAAAGCCAGTATGATGGTGCGCTCCCTTCTCTCCCTTTCTTTCTTCCTTTCTTCCACCTTCCTCCCTCAGCCTGGCACAGGAAGACAGTGAGCAACACTCCTGGCTAAATCAGGTTAGCGATCACAAAACCGTCTCAAACTGGGATGCTGAAAGAACTCACAGCAGACCTCTGGCTCAACAGCTGAGGGCCAATTGAGCATGTGCCTAAAAACAAAGCACAGCAATGGGTCAATCATCTTACCACCAAAATAGAGAGCAGCACAAGCACCTCTTAAGCTCTCCTGCACAGCAGCAGGCTGCAGGACAAGCTCTGTTCTTGAGCAGGGATGCCTCGAGGTCACACCTGCACAGAGATCCTTTGCTTTCTCAGCTTCACTAAGGTTATATCTTTGATTGTGCACGTAGGATCCCTTAGTCACAAACTCCTGAACGTGTCTGGGACTAGGAGTGGATCCAGCTGTGCTGAGGAACCTTACCTCTGTGGTTTGAAGAGTTCAGACAGCAATGGGGTTTGCTCTGATCCTCATGACACAGCAGGAGAGCGTCCTGTAGGTGTGTGTGTCTGTGTGTGGGTGTGTGTAACCCTGTCCTCCATGTGGAAAATAACCAAGTGTATCCAGCCATCTCCAGTCCTGTTAATCTACTACAGCATATCTATGTTCATCAATACATACATTCCTGCTCCCCCCTCAGGAGTGTATACTGTAACTGTATCTATCTGCTATAAATTGCTGCAGTCTGCATGATAGCAACTAGGGACACTAACTATTGTAAGAGTCATGGAGTAAACTCCAGTCCCAAATTCTTACATGAATGGGCTCATGACAACTGTTATAATTGAGAAACAAGGGACCATCAGAAGCCATCACAGGATGAAAGGGGGAAAAGGTATTATCTGCAAAATGCCACGTTTGGAAGTTACATATGAAGCAAGGGAGAACATAAATAAGTGGAACAGGGAGCAGAAACTAAAGGAAAGAATTTTATTTTATTTTTTAATAACCTACAGAAATTGATTTTGCTTGGGTCGTATCAGGCACTCAGAACTATGCTGCACACTATGCACAGGGGTGGATATGGAAATGCATCGTATTGCGTAGCTACAAATCTGGGAGTCTAGACTCTTAGTGAGGAATCAGAATCACCACACAATTGAAGCCCAGAATCATCACAGAGTCAAAGAATCTAGAACTGGGAAAAAAAAAAAATCACAGAATCTGAAATAACAGAACTTACACTCACAGGAGCTAGTATCCTCGTAGCATACTCATACAATCCTCGGACTCTAGAATCCTAGACTCTAGTAACCCCATCATAACCCCACAGTATTGAATCACCACATTTTGTTTCCTCACTCCCACAGAGGGAAACCTTCCATAGAGCATGCTCACAATTGATGGTATCAGTCAGCATCACCCAGCACTCCTTATGGAACGGGTTATCTAGAATATCAAAGCACTGCCAGTTACAAGCGCTCAGGGGTTCTTCCTCAAAAGATGAAGTTTTAATACCGTTATTCATTCTAATTTGGATACGGGAAGGGAACCGAGGTCCAGAATCTTTATGAAAGGAATCCAACACCACTGTGCCCTTCACAAAACCTCTCCCATTTGCCACAACACAGGGAAATGGGGAAAGTGAACCTTCATCCTGGTTTTCCACCACCCCTCAGGTCAGTCCCGGGGATACTTGGGACCCTCCCGGAGACACCGGGAGCCCCCAGGACCCGCCCTAGACATTTTGCTGCCACAAGCCCACCAGCGCCCAGGGTGTATCCCTGGCATCCCATAGGGGGTGGTAGCCCAGGCAGGATGCAGTGTGATAGAGCCACGTGGCTCCGTGGCAGGAGTATCACATGTGCTTCTCCCTGTCCCCAGCTAAAGTTCTCAGAGGGGCACACAGAGGTAGCAGCGGGCTGTGGACACGACCAAGAGGCACTCAGGGTGACAGGATGTAGCCACAGCTTGGGGACAGTGGCCAGGTGCTGGAGACATTCGTATGGCAGGACACAACCACAGCCTGGGGACACGAGGGCCAACAAAAGGGACCTTGCTCAGACCACTGGGACAACAGTGCCACGCGTGAACACGCTGCCACCCGCCTAGTGAAAGTCGTGTCCTTGCTGCAGCTGTGTCCCCAGAGGGCTTTATTTGGTGCCACAAACCTCAGATCCCCTAAACAGGGCAAAACCACAGAATTCCAGACCAAGCAATTGTCGGGAGCTTCCATTTCGTCACTGTGAGGCCAAGGTCCCCACAGGCCAGGTGACACCGCTGAGACACCGAGTGATCAGTGGCAGCGCTGTTGATGGCAGCATCAGCTCAAGGGGACGCAGCACTGGAAACGCAGCGACAGTGAGAACGCCATCAGTGACAACCACAACCTCCAAGTCCATTGGACACAGCACTGGCGGTGAGCGACAGTGACACTGCAACAACGACGCCAGGAGCTCCCCACGGCTGCCAGCACTGCCCCACCGGTGTTCCCATTCTCACAGCTCCCCGCAGATGTCGGGCAGCAGGTGGCAGGCGGTGATGGTGGCCACGGTGGCAGACACAGCGCGCAGGTCACGGCGCACCAGGCACAGGCAGTGCGCGGTGGCAGCTGCCCCAGCTGGCGCTTGGCCCAGGGGCCCCCCCAGGCCTTCCAGCAGCCGCGCAGCCCCACCGAAACTGCCTCCCAGTGCCTCAGCCATCGCGCCCCGCAGCCGCCCCGCAGCCGCCCCTCGCCCGCCCCCAGCCGCTGCTGCAGCAGTGAGGGGCCTCCCCGGGACACCCCTGGCAGCGGCACTCGGGCCGCACTGTCCTCTTCCTCCTCCTCCTCGGTCTCCGACGCCTCCCCCGGAACCTTCAGCCCCGCTGCGGGGGTCCCGGCCGCGCCCCCCTCCGGCTCCGGCTCTGAGTCGCTCTCCGAGGCCTCGCCCAGCACCAGCGTGAGGGAAAGAGGGGCGGCCATGGTCTGCGAGAGGGGAATAAAAGGGAGGAGGGGGAGTCGGGGGAAGAACGGCCCCATCAGGCACGGAGACCGCCGGCCCCTTCTCCCGAGTCTCAGGGGAATACCCCGCACAACAGGCCCGTGCCCCCCCGGCCTCGTGAGAGCCCCGCTTCCCCACCCCCTTCCCAGCCCCACGGGGCCCCCGGAACACGTCCCGGCACCCGCAGCTCCAGGAGGACGCCTCGGATTCCCTTCCCAGCCCGACGTGACCCCCCCCCACGCCCCAACAACACGCCAGACCCACCGCCCAGCCCCGCAAGGACCCGCATTTCCTCAGCCCCGTACCGCCGGCTCCCCAGGTCACGTGACGCCCACCCCGGCAGCGTCGCGTCGCGTCGCGTCGGGTGACGTCACGCCTCCGCGCGCCCGGTACTCGGACTCGCCCTCCCCCGGACCGCGCACGCGCAGAGCGGGCACCCCGCGTGGCCTCGTTCGTCCAATCGTCCCTCCTCCCAAGCCTTAAGTGACAGCCAGGGCAGCCAATTGGCTCCGCAGAGACGAAGGGGCGGACGGGGCTCTCCCGGAAGAAGGGTCGGGGGGCAGGGCGTGCATATAACAGGCGGCAGTGGCAGCCAATGGGATGACCGAACGGGGCACGGCTGGCCAATAGCAGGCGCGGGGGGCGGGGCGTGCAGGAGGCCGTGCGGGGCCGCAGCCCGTGCCTGGTGCGCGGTTGTCCGGTGCGGCTGTGCGGGCCGGCGTTGAAGGGTGAGAAAGGCCTCGTAGTAAAAAAGGGAGGAAAAGGCTTCCCAGGGACTAAGGATGGGGCTGGTGGGGGGGGGAGAGAGTTAGAGATAGTTTGTAGAAGCAAGAATGTTAGAAAAATAAGGGATGGCAGACACTGGGTCTGGGATAACGAGGGGATGAAGGCCGTAAAGAGAAGGGTTTGAGAACAGCCTGAGGACGCCTGGCAGGGAGGTGATTCGATGTCCGCAGGGCAAGCTGGAACTGGGCTGGGGGGGCTGGCCCTCCCGCAGGGTCAGAAGTTAACAGGGAGAAAGACTAGGAGCCTTCGTGAGGAAGATGAGGATTCTTCATCCCGCGACCACCAGGAGGAGACCCTCGCCACTCACTGTGCACGCGCGAGTGGGGGGGAACCGCATGCTAATGGGTTCTGGGAATGTAATGAAGATGCATCCCAACTCCTGGAAACTACTGGTTATGTATTAGTTCGGCCTGTATCTGTAGCACCCTTTTTCCTGACGCTGTGCGAGTTAGGAGCAGCTCTCCCCCTTGCACCCGGCGTATGCGCAGCCCTGATTAAACATACCTGCTTCTATAACTACTTTGTGGTTACAGAGTCTGAGGCCACCCGTCAGTGTGCGCCGCTCCTCGGGGCAGCGCGATTAAGTTGGAAATGCCTGATTATGGGGTTGGGGATGGAAAACAAGGGAAAGCTTAGACGGATTTGGGGGTTAGAAATGCTAGATTTGGGCTGGAGATGAAAAGCAAGGGGTAAAAGGGAAGGGTGCATGGATTTGGGGGTTGGAAATGACAGATTTGGATTTGGAGGGATAAGGGAAGGTTGCTGCAAAAGGGTGGATGGATTTGGAGGCTGAAGATACAAGTCTGGAGGAAGGAGAGGGTGGGGAAGGAGGATCCCTTGAGAATACAGTTGGGGAAGAAGAGTTGAATTTCAGCACAAAATCAGTAATTTTGGCGCAATGGGAATCACCGCATCGCAGCACCAACCACCCTGGACAGAAAAAGTCCATGAAGCACCACCTTCACAGCTCAGAGGCTGTGAGACTAGGATGGTTTGGACAGTTACTCTGAGAACTGCTGTTACCCCACTAACATAGCAGTGAAGGAGAGGGGCAAGCAGGGGGTCCTCCCTCTGCCCTGCTTTACCTCATTGTCCTCCTTCTCACCTTAAACAGAGCATCCAGCTGCAGGGTTAGGGACCCCGCCCTGCCCCACTGTACCCCATAAACCCTCATAGGTGGGCAGTGGGATCCATTCTACTCCAAGGAACCCATTCGCACCTGTAAGAAGGGGACCCATGTGGCAAGGACCCATCTCACCCCACATCCCACTAAAAGGGAGCAATGAACCACCATACCTAAGATCCATCCTGCACACAGACCCCATAACCCCATCCCAAATGGACAGGGGATACAGGGGCACTCACCATGCTGGAGCCACGGAGCTGAACCTCCTCCAAAGTTTCCAAGGTTTGAAGCAGCCAAGGAAGTGGCTCGAGCCAATGGGATGCAGGTTCCGTACCTCCAGGGCCACCCCCGCTGGTCCCCATGGAGGGGACAGGGCCTGGGGGCACTGGTCTCTGGGGCAGAAATCATTTCCTCGGTTGATCCTTCCATCCACCTATATTTCCATCCATCCTTTCACGCGATGATCCTTCAATCCACTCTTCCATCCATCCCTCCAAAAGTTCTTTCCTGTGTTGATCCCTCTTGTTCATCTATTCCTCTCTCCATCTGTGCGAATCCAAGCAGCCTCACCATTACCCACCAGAACCTCCTCTGGAGCTTTGGGGGATTTCTCCACATGCCTTCAGGCATTTCCTTGTGAACCTGCTGGCAGTGTCCTCGCTTAATCATAGTGCTGATTTTCTGGTTCCTCCCACAGCATCACGGCATCCCTTTACTCAGCAGCCCTCCCCATTCACAGTTCAAAGCCTCCCTCATGAAGCTGCCATCCTACTGATGAAAATATCCTCACATCCCTTAGGGAGGTGGGTCCCACCTCTTCCAAGCAGACACCAATCCTCAAATAGGTCCTCCAGCCACAGAACCCAAGGCCCTGCTACCAGCTCCAGTCCTGCAGCCAACGACTGGCACGCATCGGCAGTGCCCTCCTCTTCACGCCTGTCCCACAGCAGCACCAGGGCCCCGTGCCCCTGACTACTGGCCCGAGAGCTCTGCAGTCACTTTTGATGCCGTTCACATGTCCCCCAGCAGCATCACCTGTGCCCACCTTTCCTGGTGGCCTCACACGGTGATCCGCACAAGGAATAAGGTTGGGTGCACCTCTGCCTCCTCCCCAGCGCTGAGGGTACTGGAGCTGCATTGGAGCTGCGAGCCCTTCTGTGGGGCAGGAGCATCCCCTGCTTCCAGGAGTCTCCAGCTTCAGTCCATCACCAGATGTGAGGCTGGGGTGCCACGGGGCTGCAGTGCAGGGCCTGCAGCTCAGAAAAGCCCCTGAGCACTGCGGAGAGAAGCAGGCGGTCTGTGATGCCTTCAGAGCGTTATAAACCAACAGTTACAAACTCCTGCAAAAGCAAACAAGAACCACGTTCTGTAGCAATCAGAACGCACAGCTTAGCAGACAGGAGCGTAGGACTTAGAGAAAATTGTATTTCAGAGGTTGGTAGGGAATTTCCCATCACGCAAAGGCATCAAAACCAGGGTTTCTAACAACAGTGTTACCCAGGAGACCCACCAGGCAGTGCCGGCTTGATTTGGCACGTGACTCCAAAACAAGGCAGCTCAGTATATGGCATCAGGCAGTGCTGATGAGATGCGCGTTATGGACAGGTCATTCCTTCATAGGTACCGTTCCAGTGACAGCACACTGTCTAGAGTAAGTGCTTGACATACAAACCTCAACAATTTACACTCCCACTAGTCAAGTCAGACAGACCAAGACCATGAGGCTGACCTGTAACCAGGCATAGTGCAGCTAGAGTTCCTTCTGCAGTCACTTGGGCAGCTTCCCCACCTCCAGAGCTATAGGGAACATACACACAAAGCGCAGCAAAACTGTTTGTGCTACACACTCACAGAGAACAAGTTGACAAGTTGAAGGCTTACGAGGACCGTGGAGACGTGGCACTGAGGGACAAGGTCAGTGGGCATGGTGGGGGTGGGTTGGGGTTGGACTTGGTGATCTTAGAGGTCGTTTCCAACCTAAATAATTCTATTATTTGATGACACCTAAACATGATTGCGTTTTAGATGACTTTTTGGGGCATGGGTGAATCACCTTGCAAAAGCTGAAGCAAGCCTGCACTCTCTCCCTGTAATGACAAGGTTCATTTTCCCCTCTGCAAATTCCTACAGTCTACCAAATTAAGCAAACTTGGACACAGGTTTGACTGTAAATGCAAGGGCAGAGGGACAGCTTGCAATGAAACAAGGAAGCCTGTACAGATTTGGCTAAAGCATTCTGTTTAAAAAAGTGAAAATAGGATTTCTTGAAAAGAATTGTTTACAGCTTTATTAAGAGACAGCTTTATTAAGGATGTTTCATGCTAAGATTGATGGTTTTCTAACTCCTGAATTACAGAGGATATAGAAACACAGAGGGTTCAATAAACCCTAGCAAGAAAGTGCCAAATTCTAAAGCAAAAGACCCAGGAACAATACTACCTACTGCACTCCCTCAGGAGCCTCAATGGGACCTCTTATCTATTTGCAGAGCGCCCAGTGCGAGTGGGTCGGCTGTTGTGGGGGAGAAGGATTGGGAACTGTATTCCAATTTGTATCCTTGGAAAGAGATGAGGGAAACAGCTCCACGTAACAAACAAGAATGAAATGATGGTCGCTCTTCCAGTGCAACTGCACAGTCCAACCGTTTGCCACAGAACAGTGGCTGAACATCTGCATGATTACAAACTGTCTCCTCACATGCACAAAGATGACATCCTGACTCAGGGAAGCTGTGAGGAAGAGGTGCAACAAATGCTGGTTATGGATCACATGAAACACAAAGGCTCGGAAATTCATCCTACTAAAATTCAAGGGCAGTCTCAAACAGTGAAACTTCTAGGAATTCACTGGCATTTTGGGAAATAGTACCCAAAACTTGACACACAGTTCTAGATTTTGCAGTACCCTGTGATAAGAATGAGGCACAGAGGTTTATTGGTCATATCTAGGACAAATTTTAACCCTGTTTATATATAAAGTGACAAGGAAGAGTTGGAGAGGGAAAATGAACAGCAAGCTGCCTCTGAATTAGCAACGGAGGCTCTTCAAAGGGCGTCAGACTTATGGCCCATGCAAAAGGGAGAAATGAAGTTGAACATATCTGTAAATGGGACACGTGCCAATTGGAGCTTGTGGCAAAAACAGGGAAAGAAAAGGATTCCCTTGGGTTTCTGGAGAAGAAAACTGTCACGTCGTGAGAGGATAAATCCAATTCTGTTAAACAATGGTGAACAAGATTCAATTATTCAACCCCATGACAGAACAGCACAATTATTGATACTGTCACTTTCAAAAACAATTGTGAGAAAAGGGGATCCACCTCAGATCACCAGCATTCCTGGAGGGTTTGGATCCATCAAGTATTAACAATGGAGCTAAAGTACGAAGCCAAAGGGCCCTCCTGAACCAGATGAAATAATAGCTACAGGGAACAATACTACTATTTTAATTATGAAACCTGGGCAAGAAAAATGGGAATACGTCCCTGCAACTAAGTGTTATTTGCAAGAATAATTATGTGGTATATAATTTTATTTTACAGATCCTGCACATTTGGAAAAAGATACCATCCATGTGCCTGGATATGAAGATCGATGTGAAGAACGGCCTCACACTAAATTATCCCCAGTGCCTGCTGTCAGGGCTTGTGACCTGGGCGCAGTGATGACATTGCTAATGTCACATCGCCACTGTGACCAGGGCACAGCTGTAAATATCAAGCTGCAACAAAGCCCAAGCTTCTGAGTTCAAGGACATCCTCTGAAGTCTAATTTAAGGCACAAAAAATTCACCTTCTTGCTTCAGTGGTTAATATCTCCAACCTATTTTCAAAGATCTTTTTATTACCTCCCAACAAGTCTGCATACAGCTAGTATACAGCTAGTGCCGGGTCCTGCACTTTGGCCACAACAAGCCCATGCAGTGCTATAAGCTTGGGGATGAGTGGCTGGATGACTGTGAGGAGGAAAGGGACCTGGGGGTGTTGGTTGATGCTCAGCTGAACATGAGCCAACAGTGTGCCCAGGTGGCCAAAAGGGCCAGCACCATCCTGGCCTGCATTAGAAACAGTGTGGCCAGCAGGAGCAGGGAGGTGATCATCCCCTGTACTCAGCGCTGGTGAGGCCGCACCTCGAGTGCTGTGTTCAGTTTTGGGCCCTCACTACAAGAAGGACATTGAGGCCCTGGAGCGTGTCCAGAGAAGGGCAACGAAGCTGGTGAGGGGTCTGGAGCACAAGTCCTATGAGGAGCGGCTGAGGGAGCTGGGATTGTTTAGTCTGGAGAAGAGGAGGCTCAGGGGAGACCTCATTGCACTGTACAACTTCCTGAGGGGAGGCTGTGATGAGGAAGGGTTTGGCCTCTTCTCCCAGGCAACGAACAGGACCCGAGGAAATGGCCGCAAGTTGTACCAGAGCAGGTTTAGGTTGGACATAAGGAAGAACTTTTCCTCTCAGTGGTCAGGCGCTGGAATGGCTGCCCAGGGAGGTGGTGGAGTCGCCGTCCCTGCAGTGTTCAAGAGGCGTCTGGACGAGGAGCTGCGAGATCTGGTGCAGTGCTTGTGGTAGCAGTGGTGATGGGAGGGCGGTTGGACTCGATGATCTTGCAGGTCCTTTCCAACCTTGGGATTCTATGATTCTAAAGCTGCAGTCAAACAGAGCTAATAAAGAGAGCCTTCCACATACAGTTAAGGCATGAAAGTCCAGCAGTTCCAGCAATGGGAGAAACACGCACCTGAGATCAGAGAGACTGCAGGGAATACTCCTTTGTGGGTGGGATTTAAGTCACAGCAGGCACAATGCTCTGTTTCTGAGAAGGGCTATTTTAACAGTACCAAGTCTGGGACAGCACACTTTAATCAGGTTTGTGAAGAGTGTCCCATACCCTCACGTTCTTACTGCTCTGGGAAGTACAAGGTTCTCTTCTCAAAAACATTTCTTATCAATGCATCCAGCAAGCACACACATCCCGATGTCATGACAAAGAACACGGGCAGAGACCAGCAAGTTGGAAGGTCATCACCTTCAGGCCAGATCAATCCTACAGATGTCCTGCAAGTCCTTCTGTAGTAGAAACACAATTGCTAAAGCTGACTAACATCCAGTGGGTGAGCATGAGTAAGGTGAGGCTCAACACAGCGCGGAGGTATACGATACTGACATTTCATTGCAATTCAATGCACAGGTTGAAAAGGCAGCAAGGTGGGCCCAGAGATGGAAAAGGACATCCATGTGCTGCATTATCACACTGGAACCACATCAACCATGACTCTCAAAGCGTGTATCAACTAAAAAGCTGCGGTGTTTGAGACCTACAAAACGATTTGCACTACCAGGCTAATCAGCACTCACGAATACACATGAAAGACCACAAAGTTCCTCTCTGAAGAGATGAGTGCAAGATACCTTAGATTACTTTCACATACAAGATTCTACTTCTTACTTTGTAATTCTGTATTGTAAAACAAAGAACAACATTTTTCTTGCAATACCAATTCTTAAAAGCAGTTTTACAATGGAGTATGAAAACTAATCCACTTACCTTTACAGGATGGAGTTGCTCAGGAATACTGGAGTTGGCAGATTCAGAATCAAGCCTCAAATGCCACACCTGAAGAGTTTTCAGGAAATACGACAATGAAAGATAACATTAAAAAAATAAATAACCCAATACAGCCACATAATTTAAATTGACCTTGAAAACTATCAGTGTCTGACTACTGTTAGTTTAGAGTTGTGGATCTCTTTAGCAGCCACCAATTTACTCAGGCAGCCATTATAAACCTTACTTTTTCATAACTATACAAGGGCTGATCCAAAAGGAATGCCTCCTATTTTATAATGCTGGCCCACAACATCACAGGTGGACACTGGTGGGATGACAGCAGAGGTTGAACCTTCCTGCCAGCATTCAGTTACATTTTGTAGCCATGCGACAGATGGCAGCAGAGGGCCAGAATGACAGCACAGCACCTGACATGGAAGTGCACGTGAAGCACAGGGGTGTCACTGAACTCCTCCGCGCTGAAAAAAATCGCACCCACTGGCATTCATCAATGCCTGCAGAACTTTATGAAGACCAACACGTGGATGTGAGCACAGTGAGGCGGTGGGTGCTGCGTTTCAGCAGTGGCAACAGCAATGCAAAAGACAAGCCACCCAAACGGCCAGATTTATTTTTTTTTTTCTTTTTAAACAAGCACAGCACGCAGGCTCTCGTTCAACACTGGAAAAAAAGCATAGCTAATGGTGGTGACCATGTTGAAAAACAGAGTTTTGTAGCTGAGAATTCACTCTATGTATCTGTTGTCATTCCTACGGAAATAAATAGGAGGCATTCCTTTCAGAGCAATCTGTGTACATCTATGAGCCATCATCCCAATAATGCAGTAATACTAATAAATGGGAACAGAAAAAAACAGATTCTCAGAATATCTTTTGTGGGGATGGAACAACAAAACCTACACTGTAGTCAGCTGCAGTTATTCCCCTGGGAATGAACTGATGCCAGTAGAAAGGTCATGACCACTTCCGACACTCAAACTGTACCAGCATTTCAGAGCACGCAGCCTTGGAATAAACCCTAAGGATAAACCAAACTGCATCTCTGCTCCAGCAGTTTTTTTCTTCAATGTACATGAATGGACTGGGAGGTACTAGTCCTACAAATTCAGTTATGCTATTGTGTCCTATGGTAAGAAGAAAAGCAGGATGTTTAAGACTTTGTCAGGCACAGAACCTCCAGCACTGGAGGTGAGCAATTCTGAATTCTCGGTGTCTTGTCATAATTCGTGTGCATGCAGAAGAAACAGCACAACCCACTTTACAAGAGCAACCAAATGTATTCAAGGCATACTTACAAAAGACTCTGAGGTAGAAAGCTGCTCGCTGTGGTGAAGATCAGAAATGAGGCAGAGGAAGCCTGACAGATTGAAAGCGATTAAGTGCCTGAATAAAGAAAGGAACGGAAGGAATAGACATTACTGGAATCTATCAGACGCCAATACGCATTTGAAAAACATACTGTACATGTAGAATCAAAAGCAACACAGGATCAACCTGCAACTACTTATTCCACTATCTCAGTGATGACTGCTATTAGACAAACTCTATGTATTTTTAATACTGCTGTTTAAAAAGGACCACAATTTCCTCCTCCAGTGCGTAATCAAATTAAAGTTCATTTATGATGAACTTTGAATTACATACGTAGTTTAGGTAGAAAAAAAGACTTTGGTGGTCTCAGTAACACAGCTACAAAAGCACTGTACAGGATATTCACAGATATGGCATAAGCCAAAGCTGGCTCTTTGTAACAGAACATTTCCTTTGTTTATTCTACTTCTGTTGATGTACATTACCATAGCTTTGATTACGACAGTAAGGTTTCCTGGGCCATCTGCCAGAGCTGCAGAGCTTCCACCTCCTTCTAAGCGTCTGTCCACTCACCAGTATAACCAGCCTGGCTGAGTGAACTACGCTGCGTGTGCTGAGATGAAATAGAACAGAAATCGGAAGAAAATAACTGCATCTTAGTAAAAATATCTGTGATTTCTAGTCCGAGCAAATTAATTTCACATACAAAAATTATTTCCAACATAAAGCGACCACATTTCCAAAACAACCACAAATTCAAAACAAATTCAATTCCATAGAAGATTACAGAATTACACTAAAGCACATTTTAAAACATCAGTTGTATGGCAGACAGAGTAAAGAGACCAGCAAGAGAAAGTACAGAAGGGCTTCTCCCTAAGGAATAATTAACTACAGGAGGTAGAGGTGTTTGTTGGGGTTTTTTTAGTGTGAGTGAGCAGAAAAGAGGAACGGGACCTCAGGAAAGTCTTCAGTAACATGGAAATGGGAAGAGCTGCCCAGGTGTTCTGAACAGTTCAGATGACGTGACAGCCATTTTCTTGAACGCTGTTACATATGCAGTAACGAGCAGAAGAATGAAAAAATTAAGGCATTTGCCTTCACCTTAACGGCACTGTATGTGCCACCTCTCTGCAGAACTGCGGCACAGACAGCACAAGACTACTGAAGAACTGCACAGTAACTGCCAATCCACGTTTTCAGAAGACAGCATGACAAAGTATTTCCCTTTTCCCATGCACAAAGAAATGCTGACTTGGACAACAATCTCAAGTGGGATAAGAATACGGAGGTACTTCATTCTATTTTCTCAAACTGAAAGGTATCAAATGTCTACTTAAGGATAAAATAAAACGAGCAAAAAGGAACATGGAAAGCACACTAACCTCGGCAGGCACTTCAGATCAAAATACTCTAATAGCAATAACTATAGCAGGCAGTAGCTTATTTCTGCACATACCTAGCGGTCAAATCTGCTTGCTTTTAGATCTTTCTGCTTCCTATTGAGTTAAGCCTTCTTTTTCTTTAAGGTGTTTATCAGACTTTCCACAGAACTGCTTTCATGTCTTACAAAAAATAACACGCCTAGAGAAAAATGACTCGGTAAAGGTCTCTGACAATACAGGGATGCAAACTTCCTACCTGTCACCCAAACAGGCGCAGTGCCCACCCCGAGGCTCTTGTGCTGTCACTGGCACACACTGACCAAAGGGGAACCCTTCATAGCAATCAGCTGCTGAGTTACACGCAGTCGTTCTGGGAAAATCGCTTTGCTGCGTTTGTTGTTCGTATGCATAGCACTACATCAAGTTAGTACAACAATTACACCTCTTTTTCTCCACCACACCGTGGAGAGACAAACAGCTTTCTGGCTAAAAACAAAAATATCTTGCAATGCAAAAGGAATTTTCCCAGATAAAAGAAGGGAAAACAATCCAACAAGCAACCTCCCTCCTTCCCCTCAACCCACCATCCTTCCCCCCACAAAACAGACAGAGCAAACCCACAGGAAAGGAAAAGACAGCAAATCCACTTCCTGAACCAATTCCCAGTGTTGAGAACTTAGTAAAGAAAAACCAATACATTCTCTGCCTGCATCACCACAAAAAGCTGCACATTAAATGAAACGTGCAACTGAGGGTTACGGCCTCCAGCTGTACCTCCTAACCAAAGCAGCCGGGAGAATAAGTAAATGCATGCATGCATGCATACATACATACATACATAGAAGTGATCGTGCTTTACAGTTCCTCTGTTAGCTTTGTGGTTGGCGGTGATCTTTCCACGGGCTTTGGACTGTTTGTTTTTTAAGCATCAGTAAGGAACATCAGCAGCCTTTTTTCTGCACATCAGTAAAGCAGAGAATACAGCTCTGAGCAGCCATCTGCCCGGACTTGCTTTAAGAAGTAGTCAAGGACATTGACAAGGTCTGATTTTTCAGGTCTTCTGATTTGTCTTCAACGCAATCTGTTGCTAGGACCTTGAATTCCACAGCCATAGCATGCAAATACAGTTTAATAACGGAGTTTTTAATAGCGGGCACGAAATCATGCATCTGTACGCAGATGAGCAAAAAGGGCTCATATTCCCACGTCATGGCTTAAGATTTATCACATTATATATACATGCACAACATATCCACTTCAGGAGAGATCCTGAATTCTTCTAAAAATATGCTCATTTAAAAAAAAATAAATTAAACTCAGTAGCTTCCTCACATTAAAATTCTGCTGAGTTCAATGTAAGACAATGGTAATGTAGAGAACTCAAGCTCAGAGGAAATGAGTTCAGCAGAAAGATAAGCTTCCCTTCGTCAGGAAAAATTGATGTACAGTACAAAGAAAGTTTAGAATACAAGATAAAAGCAATATTGCATTTACAGATTTGGATCTGTTCTGTAATAATTTCTGAATACAAGATCTGGCTGTCGCAATGCCAAACCAGTGGGGCTTGTGTTATCATAAGGGGCTTGTAAAAGGAAGAAAATAACAGGAATAGGACCAACCTCCAAATAAGATACTAAAGCATATGAGAGACAGGAAATCACATAGCAAGTATGTTAAACCTTTAAATTTGCAGAGGACAAGACAGCCAACTCAAATTTCCTTTTACAAGCATGCAAGTGCTTTCTGCTGTGCTCTGTTTCAATTATTTCATACAGTGCATTTATCTTCGTTAGTCCAAAATGGAGTTACATAAAAGCTATAAGCCTCGAAATTATTTCGCTTAAGATAATGGTGCCTTGCCTTTCTTTAATCAGACTTTTTTTAGATTAGTAATTGTTTCACTGGAAACAAAGTCTGTTTGCTAGTCTGTTTTTTAGACTGGAGTCTCAGAAAGTTGTGTGGGAATGGAATGTTGCTTCTGCATTTGATATTAAAAAGAGCAATTGGTTTGAAGAAGTAGAACATAATGCATTTGTATTCTGTAACCCATCCTTAGAAACAGCTGGTCTAAGAAGTAAAATACTATATATGTTAGCGGCACGTTTTAGAAACATTATTACTGATTTATGTGATTAATTCTTTCTTGCAAAACTGGAATAGTTGTTAAATGTTCCAAACAATGCGAGTATAGCGTTAGGGATTAGAAAACATATTGTAGAGCTGTTCTCTTAGGATAAGAAACTGCCGGCAAAAGAAAACCAGATTCAGCAAGCATCAAAGAAATTAGGGCCTCTATACAAGGCCGAACTGTCTCACTCCGTGAGAAGGTTGGGGTGTGACAGGCAGGCACCAGGATACTCCCCTGTCTTTCTCCCGAGCTGATCTTGGTAAGAAGGACAAGCAGATATCCGCAAAATAATGATCAGGTGTGGAATAAGTTAATTAATTAACTACAGATTTACGCTTATGCAGCAAAAACTTATGTTTGTCCAGTGTTTCCATGTTTAGTGAAGCGTCGAGAAGATTGTGAACCTAAAGTACTCCGCCAATGAGGAACCAGGGGAGAAGGAGATAAGCGTCGGGGAATAGGGAATAAAAGATGTAACGCTGTTTTCTGGGAGCTCTCCTGCTTGCATTTCATCGCCATTGCAATTGCGAATCAAATCTGCTTTATCAGAGATACCGTCCTAGAAAATTATTTGGATATTTCCTACAATCTGGGGGCTCGTCCGGGGTAATTATCGCCCTGTGGGGATTTCCCCCACTGCCCTGGACAGGATAGGCGCACCCCGCTGATTTCAGCGGTCCTGTCTGGGTGGTGGGGTGACTCCTCGGGACGGTCGAGAAGAAACCGAGACTGTTCCATAAAGGCCGGGCTCTGTGAAAGCCACGGGGCAGGTAGGCACGTGTATTGACCCCTGGAGACCCGGTAACTCCGTGCACAGACCAAGGTAAGGGAATTTAATTCTTGCCGTGGGGGTCGGTGGAGACTCGGGTGAGTCTCGGCAGGGAGCTGTTGGTGTGCGGTACCCTGTGCACTTGACAAAGTGGCAGCAGTACACCCCTAGCTGTCCTCACATCTCAGCATTTCTGAGTTCAGACTGACAGAGGAGAGAGCTGCAGTTCCTCTCTTGTCCTGACGCAGCAGATGGATGTGCTGTACAGTACCTTAGACAGTCCTTACGCACACAGCTTTAAAAGCTATCAGCAGTGCACAACACTTACGAGCTCACGTTTCCGCTCACGCAGGTTTGCTTTAGGATCCGAGCCCAACATCCTGCACTGCTCCATCGCTGAAGGTACTGCAGTCTCCCACAGCCTGCGGTTCCTGCTGAGTTTGTCAGGCGCTTGGCACTGGTTTTGTCCCAGGATAGAGAGGCCGACCCAATATATTAAGAAGAGCACTTATCACAAAAAGAAGACTCAAAGCCTAGAAGTACAAACAGCTGCAGTAATTCCTCTCCTCCAAACTGAAAGTGAAAGCACACTTGCTTTGGAATAATAGCAGTAGAACAGAAAAGCTTGCATTACAGAGCAATCTGTAATATACCACAGCATTCGCACGAGTACAAGATTATTTCTTTAGAACACAGCAGCATAAGTAAACCTAGCTTTACGTACGTCACACCACCTCCACAGCTTGCTAAAGCAAAGCTTCATTCTGATATTGCCCTTGGTGACCTGTAACAGTAACCTTAACGTGCTAAAGGAGAAGCAGCACAGTCTTGTACTGCCTTAGGCCAAGCTTTAAATATTTATTATCAACAGCAAGATACAGCACAAGGTCCCAATTGAAACATGCAGCTGCTTAGCACCCAACTCGGCTCTTTTTGCACACCTTGACAACAAGCTCCGCTGCAAAAGGCACGCTGGGTGGGCTGCAAGAGCTGCAGAGCGATTCACTGACAGTGACCAACACACAAGCAAAGCTCGTTTCCTTCACAAGACCTCCTCCCTAATGAAGACTGCTGATAATACAAAGGTAATGAGCACATCGTACACATTTCTATCCAGAAGTCAGTAATCAGATGTAGTCTACCTCTGCAAAACATGACGGCCGTGCGACAAAACCCAGAATGAGTTTAACAGACTACAAGTGTATCTCACACCCTTACATATAAATGAGGATAAAGTGTTTCAGAGGAGAGCACTCCCACTTTTCAGGAGCAGGCAGAACGTTATCTATGCCACCCTCGTGAAAGACACTTACAAAGGGCTTTTCCCTCCTAACGTCCTAATGTCATGTCACATTTAACTGTTGTACACCATTTTCGGTGTCATTCTGCTAAAACTAATCACTGAATGAAAGAGCTACAGATGCTGCCACGGACAAGTAACACAAGTGACCTTATACAGCATACAAAAACTAAAAGAACTTTTCTAATAGCCGCAGACTGACTGATTTTAAGCAGAAGGGACCCAATTTCTGCAGAGTTGTGCATGGAGAGGAAAAAAAGAATCAGCAGTTTTCTTCACGCTCAGCTTAACCCTTACTTTCTTTTGAGAAGAAATGCATTTCCTTGTTAGCCTCAAAGCAGCAACAAGGACATGAATAATGAATGCAGTAGAACTTCTATTAAGATTCCACTTCAGCATAACATAACTCAAAGAGAAGTGAGCTTCCAAAGAGGGGTGTGCAGGGAAGGAAACAGTGACAGCACAGCGTTACCTGATGTGAAAGACTGTCTCTTTCCAAACTCATGTTCTAAATGAGGTACTGACTTTTGCACAGTTAAAATACAGAGCTCTTACTTTATGGAAAAAGTAAATCAGACCATGTAATGAAAACCTGGAGCTGTACATCAATATTTAAAGGGCATCATATCCACTGGAACTTCACTTGAGCATTGGAAGGAATTCTGGATCTCTGACATAAAATAAGCCGCTTTCCAGCCAGTAAGAAGATGAATTCATACGGTTCAACGGCAGCTTCCTTTAAAATGCCCTCCTTAGCATACACTGACTTACAAAGTTCAAAATAAAAGCTTCAGATAAAAAAAAAAAAAATCGAAGGATCCCGTGTTCCTGTTAGCACTTCATACCGGCAGCTACCACGAGAAGTCAGGAAACGAAGTAGTCACAGGATGAAGGTCTCTTCTCTAGAGAAAAATCAGACAAGCAAAGCACATGTGATAACAAGGGAACTTCAGAAGCACATTTCACTTTTAAGACGGAAAACACATACCTTCATCCATTTGCTATGAAATGCCCCTTCATTCCATATCTATAAAGCAACAAGCAAACAGAAGTCAGTACCTGTTGATATACAAAGTAGTAGCGCATACACATAAATAAATCTTTCACCATCATTACTGAACTTTTTTATCAGCCCTCCAGGGAAATAATCCGTATGAAAATTCAAGACAGGTGCTTATTTCTCTCATCCTTCAGCCCACAGCCTGCAGCCTTACTGAAAAGAACGCTCATGCTGTGAGAGCTCTCTACCACGCCTGGCCTCGTCACACGTTACATGCTATTAACGTTGTCTCTACAGCTTGGCAGACAATGCTTTTCTCCACAATTTCACTTCAAGACGTGGTCATACAGAATGCCAGTAACAACACGGAAACAAGACATTACTTAAATACTTCACACACAGAACTTATATTCTACTGTAAAAGCACAGCAAGGCAAAATCTCGTGTCGGACACACACCTCCCACCCCACCCCCTCCAAGGTCCGTTTCTCAAGCATCCACGCGTTACCGGAGTGCAAGAGTGACACTGACTGAAACAGTCAGCAACAGGAAGGGAAACACTCCAGGAGAGATGGACATTGTATGTGCCTTCCCACACTGCAACAGGAAGGGCAGACTTTCTCAGTGGGATGGGAACCGTAACTTGAGAAGCTTCACTGCGGAAGTGAAAATTCAGAAATGCAGCCCTAACGATAAATCATTTATATTCACCACTGTGATCAGGTCTAAGCATTAACATCGTTTGACATGAGAAGATTACTGGAGGCCACTGCCTAGGATGTTACGCTACTACAGAAAAGCAAAAACAGTCTGAGAGAAGCATCAGTGCAAGCATACCAAGTCCTAGAGCTTCCCTACCTTGTCTAGTGCGACATAAAAACATCGGTCTGTTAAAGTAATTAAGGGTCAGACGTGTTTGTTAGAACAAAGAGCATATAAACTCTAAGGCTTGGATTTACCAATCAGTTCAATTTTGAGGTTCCTCTCTTTAGCTTCTCTCATCAGCCACCGCTCACAGCCTCAGAAGTCCTTCTCATCATTTCCGTAGCGCATCTCAGAGAACACAGTGCCATCTAGGAAGGAGACAGACATTATAAAGACGTTATAAAATTCTCTGCATTGCTCACTGCCACACTATGCAGGCAGGCACACCGCTCCAGCATGGCTCACACATCCTTTCCTCTGTACCTCAAACCAAAACGAGCAGCGAAGGGAAGGAGCAAAGCTGCCGCTCTTCATGATCATGATCGCATGAGGAAAGGGCGTGTGATCCGTGACTGCCAGCACGGCTGCACCAGAGGAAGGTCATGCTTGACCAATCTGGTGGCCTTTTACGATGGAGTAAAAGGCATCGGTGGACAAGGGAAAGGCGACCGATGTCATTTGCCTGGGCTTGAGCAAGGCCTTTGACACGGTCCCCCACCACATCCTTATCTCCAAACCGGAGGGATGTGGATTTGATGGGTGGACCACTCGATGGATAAGAAACTGGTTGAAAGGCCGCAGACAGAGGGTGGTCATCAATGGCTCTATGTCCAGGTGGAGGCCGGTAACGAGCGGCGTCCCCCAGGGGTCTGTCTTGGGACCGGTGCTCTTTAACATCTTTATCAATGACATCGACGGCGGACTCAAGTGCACCCTCAGCAAGTTTGCTGACGACACCAAGCTGCGTGGTGCGGTCGACACGGTTGAAGGAAGGGATGCCATTCAGAGGGACCTCGAGAGGCTGGAAAGGTGGGCTGGGTGAACCTGATGAGGTTCAACACGGCAAAGTGCAGAGTTTGGCGCTTGGGCCGGAGGAATCCCAGGCATCCCTACAGACTGGAAAGAGCGGTCCTTGAGAGCAGCCCGGTGGAGAAGGACCTGGGGGTCTCGACAGATGAAAAACTTAACATGAGCCAGCAGTGTGCCCCTGTGGCTCGGAAGGCAAATGCTATCCTGGGCTCCACCAAAAGAGGGGTGGCCAGCAGGGACAGGGAGGTGATTGTTCCCCCCTACTCTGCTCTTGTGAGGCCCCATCTGGAGTACTGCGTCCAAGTGTGGAGCCCCCAGTACAAAAAAGACAGGGAGCTGTTGGAAAGGGTCCAGAGGAGGGCCACAAAGATGATCAGGGGACTGGAGCACCTCCCCTATGAAGACAGGCTGAGGGAGCTGGGCTTGTTCAGCCTGGAAAAAAGAAGGCTGCGGGGTGACCTCATTGCAGCATTTCAGTACCTAAAGGGAGCCTGCAGAGGGGAGGGGAATCAACTCTTTGAAAGGGTAGATAACTGCAGGACGAGGGGAAATGGTTTGAAGTTGAGGAAGGGGAGATTTAGGTTGGACATCAGGGGGAAATTCTTTACAGAGAGTGGTG
The DNA here is from genome assembly GCF_987193195.1 of Phasianus colchicus. NCBI lineage: Eukaryota > Metazoa > Chordata > Aves > Galliformes > Phasianidae > Phasianus > Phasianus colchicus. Next base: position 849,715 of record NC_143459.1, on the reverse strand, counting down.
AGGTGCTGGAACAGCTGCCCAGAGAGGCTGTGGATGCCCCGTCCCTGGAAGTGTTCAAGACCAGACTGGAGGGGGCCCTGGGCAGCCTGGTCTAGCATTAAATGAGGAGGTTGGTGGCCCTGCATGTGGCAGGGGGGTTGGAGTTTCATGATCCTTGACGTCCCTTCCAACCCTGGAAGGACCCTGATTAGCTACTGGGCACTTTCTATTCCTAGGTACAATAATGCCAAAACCTGTATTTATGATTACCTTCATCTCAGCAACCACTGAGAAATTCGCAGCATTTGGATCATAAGAAAAATAATCGCCATTCAAAGTATAGTTAGCAGATAACGTCCACGTGCTGACATATGGGGGGAAGAGAGAGCAAGGGGGAAAAAAAGCAGCATGAATTGAAATGCAGTTCCTTCTCAGATTTTGCTCACAGCGATCGCAGACGCATTTCTACATCGGGGGGTGGGGGGGGGGGGGGGGGAGAGGGAACGAGAGCACCGCCTTCGGAACGCAAATTTCCTTCACGAGTCTGCAGACACCGACCGTGGTATCTTTTGTGCAGCCTCAGCACAGCCACAGAGCACACGTGGCACATCTCAGTGAAGGGAACACGGACGACACGTTACTGCAGCATCACCGCCACGAGAACCCCGCACAGCCCACAGCTGCCGGCTGCCCGTCAGCTCCAACCTCCCCCTGGAGGACGTGTAACGGGGCACCGAAATTCGGCCAGGGAAAGGAGAGAGGAATCAGACTAAGGACAAGAACTGCCAAACAGAACGCCGTCCGGAGGACGCTCGCTCTCCCCTCCCCACCCCCACCTCTCCCCCCTCCCACTCCCTCCTCCACCCCCCACAGCTCTCCCTCCCCGCCCGCGCCCACCGGCCCCGCCCACCCCGCTGCCGCCGATCCCGGCCCTCCGGCACCGCCCCGTACGTAAGCGGCACCGACCGCGGGAGGCCCCGGACCCCGCAGGAGCCGACCGCACGGCACAGCCGGGAGGAGCGGACAAGCCCGGCGCGCCGCCCGCCACCGCTCCGCCCTCACGGCCCGCCGCGTGACCGCGCGACTCGGCCGTCACCTGGGCAGGGCGGCCGCGGGGTGAAGCTGGCGGCCGCCATTTTGAGAAAGGGCACGGCAAGTTCAGAGCGGCGGGGAGGCGCGCTGAAGAGCGGTGAAGCCGTTGAGGAGCCATGTTGGCTGTGGGAACGCTGCCGGGCGGAGGCGGCGCGCTTGCAGCGCGGATGGACGGAGCTTCTAACAGTCTAAACTCTTCTAATTCGGTATTTGGTAAATGCTTCATTTACGTATATTGCGCACGTGCAGGCAGGTCGCGAGTCCTTGAAATTCAGAGATCCAAAATTCGTGTAAAAAAAAATGCAGTTAAGGCAAAGCGATGGCAAATGTATTTCTCAGACCTGGGGGAACGTCGTGCTGCTGGCAGCCGCTGCTTCAGCTCGGCCGGCGGCTTTTCCCTGTCGGACAAACAAGGCGAGTACACGAGCACTGTGAAATGAAATCGTACCTGGCTTCGGGCACCTGTTGCGATTCCGTTGGACAAAGGGCGCTCAGTGCTGCGAGTGCTGCGGCAGCTCGGTCACACCGTGGGCATTAGCTGGGAATTACACACAGCCTATTGAGCGCAAGTGGGCACGTGGAAATCGCCTGATAAACAGCGCGTGGCTGGAATTCAGCAGGAGGAGAACTTACACTGGTACCAGGCAACGAGGATGAGGGTGAAATCAAGATCTAAAGAATGTTTGAGTCCTTTTGGAGCTCCGTACGGCAGACCCGACCAATTTCAGTTTAAAGGGGAAGCTCTGAGTCAATGAGGTGAAAATTATTTACGTCCTACCGGGATGCGATGCTGGAGACGGAGCAGCCCGTGGCCTCGCTGGGTTTTTCTCTTGAGGACGGGGTTACACACACACCTACAGGACGCTCTCCTGCTGTGTCGTGGGGATCAGAGCAAACCCCATTGCTGTCTGAATTCGTAAACCACAGAGGTAAGGTTCCTCAGCACAGCTGGATCCACTCCTAGTCCCAGACGCGTTCAGGAGTTTGTGACTAAGGGATCCTACGTGCACAATCAAAGATATAATCAAAGATATAACCTTAGTGAAGCTGACAAAGCTCAAAGCAAACTATTAGTCACTTACTGAGGATCCGTACCAGCAAGGTGCCTTGACATCAAGGTGGAAAGGATCTCTGTGCAGGTGTGACATCAAGAGGCATCCCTGCTCAAGGGTGTAGGAATGGAATGTTGTTTCTGCATTAGATATTAAAAAGGGGGAACTGATCTGAAGAAGAAGAGCACAATGTACTTGTGTTTTGTAACTTGTCCTTAGAAATAGCTGATGTGAAAAAGTAGAAATACCATATATGTTAGTAACATACTTTAGAAATACAGTTGCTGAATTGTGTGATTAATTCTTGCTTGCAAAACTGCAATAGTTCTTAAATGTTCCAAATAGTATAGGTATAGTATTGTGGACTAGAAAGCACATTGTAGGGCTGTTCTGTTTGGATAAGAGACCCTCAGCAAAAGAAAAACAGACTTAACAAACATCAGAGAAGCCAGGGCCTCTACACAAGGCTGGATTGCCTTGCTCTGAGGGTAGGTTGGGTTGCAACAGGCAGGGATCAAGATACTCCCCCCTATCCTCCTTCCAAGCTTATCTCTATGCACGGGCGAGCAGATGTCCAGAAACAGTGACCGAGAGTTGAATGAGCAAGTGTGAGAACTTAACTAATTAGCGATATATGCTTAGCTAGTGTCCGTATGTTTAGTTGAGCGTCAGGAAGATTGTGAACCTGAAGTACTCAGCCAATGAGGAAGCAGGGGAGAAAGTGGTAAGTGTTGAGTTACAGGGCGTAAAAGATGTAACGCTGCTTTCTGCGTGCTCTCCTGCTTGCATGAGTGAGGGGAGGACAAGATAAGGGTTAACCATTGTATAGGAATGTGAGTAAGGAGAGGACAAGATAAGGGTTAACCATTCTATAGGAATGCAGGTAAGCAGGATGTGAGGCCAGCTAAGAAAAGAACATCTCGAAACTCCGTGGTAAACTTGAAGAAACATTACACAAGGAACGAGTCAGGATGGGATTACTTCTGTTGTGGACAATGAGCCTTCATCCCATGACCACCAGAAGGAGGCCCCCACTGCCCACGCGTGCAAGAGGGAGGGACCATATGCTGATGGGTTCTTGGAAATGTAATGAATACGTATACGAATGTTTTTCCAGGAAAATCATTGATTATGTATTAGTTCGGCCTCTATCTGTACCAAGCTTTTGCCCTACGTTGTGCAAGTTAGGAGGAACGATCTGCCTTGCACCCGGTGTCTGCGCAGCACTGATGAAAACATAGCTGCTTTCGTAACTACTTTGTGGTTACAGAGTTTGGTTCCGCACGACAGCGGGAGACCCGGCACTGCAATTGCAAATCAAATCTGCTTTATCAGAGAGACCATCCTGATAAATTATTTGCATATTTCCAAGCAAGGGGAGAGCTTGTCCTGCAGCTACGCAATACAATGCATTTCCATATCCACCCCTGTGCATAGTGTGCAGCATAGTTCTGAGTGCCTGATACGACCCAAGCAAAATCAATTTCTGTAGGTTATTAAAAAATAAAATAAAATTCTTTCCTTTAGTTTCTGCTCCCTGTTCCACTTATTTATGTTCTCCCTTGCTTCATATGTAACTTCCAAACGTGGCATTTTGCAGATAATACCTTTTCCCCCTTTCATCCTGTGATGGCTTCTGATGGTCCCTTGTTTCTCAGTTATAACAGTTGTCATGAGCCCATTCATGTAAGAATTTGGGACTGGAGTTTACTCCATGACTCTTACAATAGTTAGTGTCCCTAGTTGCTATCATGCAGACTGCAGCAATTTATAGCAGATAGATACAGTTACAGTATACACTCCTGAGGGGGGAGCAGGAATGTATGTATTGATGAACATAGATATGCTGTAGTAGATTAACAGGACTGGAGATGGCTGGATACACTTGGTTATTTTCCACATGGAGGACAGGGTTACACACACCCACACACACACACACACCTACAGGACGCTCTCCTGCTGTGTCATGAGGATCAGAGCAAACCCCATTGCTGTCTGAACTCTTCAAACCACAGAGGTAAGGTTCCTCAGCACAGCTGGATCCACTCCTAGTCCCAGACGCGTTCAGGAGTTTGTGACTAAGGGATCCTACGTGCACAATCAAAGATATAACCTTAGTGAAGCTGAGAAAGCAAAGGATCTCTGTGCAGGTGTGACCTCGAGGCATCCCTGCTCAAGAACAGAGCTTGTCCTGCAGCCTGCTGCTGTGCAGGAGAGCTTAAGAGGTGCTTGTGCTGCTCTCTATTTTGGTGGCAAGATGATTGACCCATTGCTGTGCTTTGTTTTTAGGCACATGCTCAATTGGCCCTCAGCTGTTGAGCCAGAGATCTGCTGTGAGTTCTTTCAGCGTCCCAGTTTGAGACGGTTTTGTGATTGCTAACCTGATTTAGCCAGGAGTGTTGCTCACTGTCTTCCTGTGCCAGGCTGAGGGAGGAAGGTGGGAGAAAGGAAGAAAGAAAGGGAGAGAAGGGAGCGCACCATCATACTGGCTTTGCTGGGAAGGAAGCCTGGTAAGAGCAGTGCTGCTGGTCTGAGTCCCAGCTGGCTTTTACCCCTAGGCGGTGCCCTGCAGGTGGGCTGGTGAGGGTTTGGCAGGGATTGCTGCATTCCCTCACACCTCTCCTGCCTATTGTTCCTCTTGTCCCAGCAATTTAACATCTGCCTGCAGCAGAGCAGCAACTGGCCACAGCATGTCGATCTCAGGCAGGGGCTTGGGGAAGCAGCCAGGAGAGGGCAAGGAGCAAGAGATGGGAGTGCAGGGTGAGAGTGAGGTGTCCTCAGCCATCGTCTGTGTGCTGGGAACAAAGAAGCCGCAGGGACGGGAGTTTCTCTCCTCTCCAAGCTGCTTCCCTGGGCCTTGGCTGTTCCCGGCAAGGAGCACTTGCAGGAGCCTGTACCTTTTGCAGAGGTGGCCGTGTATTTCAGCAGGGAGGAGTGGGCCCCACGTCATTTTCAGAGACGCCAAAGGCGTGCTGGGCTCCAAAGGAAGTCGGTATGTGTTGGGCCAGTGTCATTCAGAATTGAAACAGGGACACGCTGACATGCACCAGAGTGGGCTCATGCTTGACATCTTGTAAACAGGGTTGAAAAGAAACCTCAAAATAAACACACGCAGCCTTTGTAAACCGTCCCCTCCAAAATCAACACATTTTGCACAGCCAGAGGTGCCTTCCCAGTCTTCTGCCTGTTGGCAGTTTTACTTCCTCTGTTTTTTTTCAGATCACAGCAGAGTGAGTCTGCGTGCGTCAGTGGAAGAGCTGCCTTCGGGGAGGTGCAGATGCAGTCAGCCGTTGTGGAATTCATCTTGAACCTCTCAGATGTCCTCTTCCGCTCCAAATCCAGCCCGCTCATTGGAGATAGAGCGAGTGAATGTCTTCCTCCATTAGCTTTAGCTTGATCAGACACCTTGATCAAGTTCAGATCTCCCCCAAGGTACTTGACATATGCTTCTACTGTCGAGGAGACAACAGACTTCTGGGCTGATACAAGAATATGGCAAATGTGGCTACCAGTATCTTTCCGGGAAGCCAGGGATGCTCTACGAGAACACATAGCTGAAAGTTTGGCTGCTGCTGTTAGATCCTCACATTGACAGGCTGTACAGAGTAACTTAAATCCGTCCCCCTACTCTCTCTTTTCTTTCTAAAATCACTTTCTTCAGTGCTTCTGTGTGCTTTTGCACTTGAGCTATCTTGCAGTACGACACAATGCATGATCCGTTGATCCTTACAAGCATCTTAGAAGACAAATAGCAAGCAGCAGATTTAAAGAAAGCTCTTGGTATTCATTAGCGTTGATGCTGAGAAACAGAGTCTTGCACTTAATGTGAGATACTCTGACAGCTGCTTTCCTGGTTGTTTCTTCTGCGCAGCGTCTATAGGTTAATCAGCAGGGCTGTCCAGCTGCATGGCAAAGACTGCACCGGCCCTGCAGCTGTTGCCCAGTTCTCCGCCTGCACTGCAGAGTTGAGCTTAGGTGCTAAGAGTGAGGAAATAACTGCAACGTGTTTGTGCCCAGCCCTGGAACCTACAGCTTTCCTTGAGTAACTGCTAAGACCGGAAGCGCACCTGGTCCAGTGGAAAGAAACGGGCCTGCACCAGGAAGAAAGTTTCCTCTGCATGTTAGATGAGTAAGTGTGAAGAGCACAAGCAATTATTATTCCGAAGGAGCGCTGAGTTTGTTCCATCTACTTTGATACCCCGACCTTCCCATGAAATTTGCACAGTCACTGCAGTTATTGCCACTGGTGGAGTAGAGATAGCTGCTTTTCCAGAATATTTGCTGCTTCCCATTTGATACGAGCGTTGCTCTTCTTTGGATAGCACAGTTGCTGTAAGTCCAGCTTTTGTTCCTACTGGAAGGCAGTTCTTATGTCAGCAGGATGCAGGGGTTAACTTGGTTGAACAGGAACAGCCCACAGCAGGCTGAGCTCTACCAGGGGAAGATCGACATGCAAAGCACCTGAGCCATAAGATGATCCAGGCTGTAGAATGGAGCATATCACGTTGGCTCGTTGTTTAATGATTCAGACGTTCACGTTGTCTGCTTCCCCACAAGCAGAAGGGTCGGGGAATGTCACAGTGTATCAGCTAAGCTTGGCAATACTGCTGTGGCAAGGCAGCCCCTCTGAGCACAGCGTCTCAACCTGGGCCAGCCTTCAAGAGGGGACAGCATTCCCCAGCCTGCTTTAAGCCATCCCAAGTTGGTCTAGTTGGATGTCTGTGTACCATTTGGCCCGAAGCCTGGCTACTCAGGTACAGCTGACAAACACATGAGGCTGTGCACACATTACCCAGGAGCTGTGATGTTAAAGAGAGAAGTAGTAGGAATGGATCCAGCCAGGATGTTGATGTGAGGGGATGATACGCTTCCCTCCCACGCCTCTTATCGCACGAGAAAGGCCTTATGAATGCCTGCTCTGTAGGCAGTGGCAAAGAAGGACCGCTCTGAGAGCAGACTCCTCGTGCTCACCTGCGCTGCCCTGCACCGAGAGGCTTCAGAGATCCTAGCAGCTGGCATTGTGAGCTACTTTGGTAGAAGTTTAAAGGTTTGTCTCCAAAACCAAGCACAGGCTGTAAGCAGGCCAAGAGCAAGGCGTAGACCGTCGCTGGCTTTGTTCTGGGCACTGCAGTGCTCTGTGACCAAGAATTACCACCAGGAGCTGTTCTACCGGCTGTGCCCACACCTCGCTGGCATATGTGGCTGAGAAGCCCGTGCACGTGGCCAGCCAGGAGCTGCTGCCCTTCTGACCACCTCACTCAATAACTCCTCTCTGCGTGGGTGCACATGCTGGAAGCTATTACTCAAGGAATAATACAAAGATAAGAAATAAGCACTAAACAGGGCTTATTGTCACGAGGTAACTAGACAAGAGGAATGAAAAAATGCATGCTGTATTTTGATTACAAATACGTAAGCACAAGCCCTGTGTGGGGCCTGGTTCAGCAGTTCAGCTTGCCTTCGTGCACTTTGCCTGGTCGTAGGGAAAGTGGCAGGGTCTGATGCAGTGGCGGAGTTGTATGGACGCTGTGTTTGTTGCTCCGCATCCAAAAGTGCAGCAGTTTCTGGAGAGCCAGGTGGGACCTATAGGTGATGGTCCTCTCGCCACCGAGCGTCCAGTTGCCAGCAGTGGGTGAGTTCACTGGGACTTTGGGGATGGGAGGTGCCAGCCAGCAAGCCTTCAATTTCTGCGATTAAATTCAGGCTTGGAAGCGCGCTACGCTACGTGGGAAATACAGTTGGTGCAGGAAAGGGGATGTCCTTAGCCGAGGTACTGGCAAACTGAAGGAAAGCAGATGAAACTGGAGATCTATCAACAAAAATGTAAGCAGGTGACACTTGACTTGGCAGGTTTGTGGGAAGGTCAGCTTCCCCATGTTTGTATTTCAGCCATCACCCTCCATACCGGAGAGGCTTTCTTTGCTCGGCTTGCTTAATTGCAGCACGTTTCGCATGCATGGATAGCCTGTGCGATAGCGCCCTTGATCCAGACCCCATTTCCACATTGCATCTCGTCCTCAATGGCCTGAGGTGTCGTGGGAGCACAGAGCTGTAAATATTTCCCTCTTGGGGTAGCTGAAGCACTATGAAAGTCTGCCAGGCGAAGCTGTGGCTGCTCCATCCCTGGAGGTGGATGGGGCTCTGGGCCGCATGACCGCGTGGGTGGCATCCCTGCCCACGGCAGTGGGGCTGGGGTTCTAAGCTCTTTACTGTCCCTTCCAACCCAAGGCATTCTATGAGTCTGCGTTTCCATGACGTAAGCACCCTGGTGCAGTGCGTCACAAGAGCGGCAGCCCGCGGGGAGCCGCCACCCGGAATCTCGGAGCCGTGAGGTCACAATGCCCCGTCCTCTGACTGTGCTGTGCTGTGCCGCAGGCTTCGCTCTGTGCGACACTCACTGTGGCTGCAGCGGTGGTGTTGGAAGCATGGTGCGAGTGTGGGGGGCCATGGCCCCTGCCTGCCTTGTCCTCTTCCTCCTACTGATGGCCATGTGTTTCCGGGAGACCTGTGCTGCTCCGTGGCGAGCACCGGGAGCAGGTGGGTGGGCAGAAATGGGACCCAAACTGAGCAGCACTGGCGGCAAGAAGTCAGGCTGCGTCCCCACGGCCCTGTGCCACACTTCCCTGGGGCCTGCCTTCCACGGGGGTGGTGTTGGGCAGGGGGTGATGGGCAGCACCGCAGGAGCCGAGCGGAGCCCGTGGCAGCGCTGCTCCCCAGAGCCGGCTCCAGCCATGCCGGGCTGTGGCTCTGCTGCTTGCTGGCTGGAGCACAGCCTTCATCCTGGGAGATGTCCTGGGGAGAGCTCAGACGATGTGTGCTGGGAAAAGCGTGAGCATTTCTGCTCCAGGCTCGCGGTACTCCTGGTACCATAGATGAATGCCAGTTTCCAGCACGGAGCCCCGGCCCACAGCCCAGGGGAGGAGACAGGCGTGCTTTCCTCCAGTGCTTCAGCGTGACCTTCCTGGTCATTAGCGGCCTCCCAGGAAGAAAGCCCCGGGGGGCTGCATCTTCTTCCCTGCGGTCCGTGAGGGATGTGGCACACGGCTTGGGGAGAGTACTGTGTACGCTGCCAGTGCCAGCCTACAGGTCACCCTGGCCGCTCTGCAACTTTGGAGACCTGAGTCCTTCTCCCGTGCCGTTCCACGACCCACATCCAGTGACTGAGGGAGAAGGAGATCACACCATGCAATGGGAATTGCTCTCGTCTGTTCTTGATTCTAGATGATGCGCTTGGTGCTCCCTTTGCAAATGATCGTTTGGGTCCGGATTTTGTGGCTGTGCCTGTGGGGCAACCCAGAGGTAAGTTGTGTATGTTAACTTGGAGGCAGAAACGTTCACGCTCTCCTAGTTTACTTGGGTGCAATTTTACTTAAGATCCTCTCAAGATCTTCCAAGCCTGTTTGTGCCTTGAAGGGCATGCACAGTGGAGCCGTGAGTATTTCTTTACTTGGAGAGCTGCCACATTTCAGTGGGAAGGTTACCGCTGCCCCTCCTCAGCTGAGAGAGCCCAGAGCTTTGTATCTGGGCCGTGGCATTCCCTGGCCCACCGCCAGAGCCTACTGGTCACTCAGGGAAAAGGAGGCCCCCACACGTGCTGGAAGCTCTCCTCACCTGTGTCTGATCACACTTGTGCCTGCAGGCCCTGCTGGTGAATCAACAGAAGAGGATCCTGTCTACGAATCTGAGGGGGATGCTGGAGGTAAGTCACCAGGTTTCATTTCCTTGCTATTAGATGATATTTGGCTGGGATAGTTCAGCAAGGCAGTGGCGTACCAAAGCCTAGGTTTCATCAGTCCGTGCGGTTGAGGTTAGAGCTGGGGTGAGCTCCAGGAGGGCGTTCCTCTGGGCAGTTCTGCACGGGGTTAGTTGTGTATGACGGTGGTGCTCCTGCAGGCAGCCAGGAACTGTTTCCAAGGTGCTCCTGTGCGGAAGGGAGAGAATAGTGTTGCTAAGGAATTCCCGGCATTAATTGCATCCTGTGTCATTCTGCCTGGAAGGATGTTTAATGGGAGTTGTTCTGTCCTGCGTTTGTTTGCAGATGTGACTGGAGCAGGCGATCCAGGATCCGCTCTGAGCTCTGGTCCCGAAACTCTGGAGGATGGCATGGGTAAGTCATGGCTTTGTAATTCCTGCGAGAGCTTTCATTGCCCATTTCAGTGCCGTTTCATGGCACGATCCCCCATATGCTCTGCTACTCAGTGATGCTGTAGTGTATGAGTGAAACTTTTCACGGGTCTCTGGTTGCAGAAGTGCCCCCATGGATGTCTTTGCCCGGTCGTTCGTTTCCTCCCGCGCTGGAGCCCAGCTGGAATCCCAGCGGTGAGTAGTTTGTCTTTACTGACTCCGCTGACTCACAGCTGGTCTCCAAAACTTCATGCACGTGATATTTGACTTCGTACATTCTGTACAGGTCCGGAAAGAGGAAAGGATGAACCCAGAAGAGGAAGATACTCCCCGGGCTCATCCCGTCTCCTAAAGGATCTGCTGAAGGAAATGGAGAAGGCAGCGCGTGGTAGGTATACGTCAGTGTGTTCACCGTGAGACCTGGGAAGCTGAGGTCTGACGTTCATGTGTGGACAAGCCGTAGCCTGCACAGCAGGAAGGGATCGCGCAGAGCCATGCTGCGGTGGTGTTCCATGTAACGCCTTGCAGGCACTGTCGAGCACCAGAGATGGTCTGCTGCCACTCTGCATCCAGCCGAGACCCAGCGGCAGCTGCTCCCCCAGCACGACCATTACTTGTCAGAGCTGCTTTGTGCAGACGCTGGCACCCAGATGGCACACAGATGGCGAGTGCCGTGCTTCTGTTCATACAAAGCCCTCTGTGCAGCTGAGCAAGTTGAAGGCAGGAGGAGCATCCCGATCAGGGATGGCTGCCTTTGCTAATGCTGGAAATGAGCTGGAGACGCTGATTCTGAAGGTGCTTGTGCTGGAGCTTGAATTTCAGCCTGCAGATAGCTGGCTGTGGTGGGTGGAACGTGATGGGTGGTGATGCTCACAGCACAGGGTGTGAGGGCCTTGTGTAGGAGCTGATTCCTGAGGAGGCATGAGAGGGTCGGCACCCTCCAGTTCCTGGGAGGGCCCAAATGCCCTTGGGCAACGGAGGGGGTGACAGTGGATGCGGGGGGCTGGGACCAGCAGACTTTGCCTGAGCTCGGGATTGGAGTAGCTCAGTTCCCGATGAGAGCACATCACGTCCAAGCTTACTGTCCTGCTTTCCTTCTAAAGGAACTGACCAAGAAACTGAGCAGGATGCACTGCAGGAAGGCAGCCATCCCACACTGCCGGTCTCGGACAGTGGAACGCAGGCAGCGCCAACAACTGGCATGCCAGGTAATTTCTGTCCCGCGCTCATCCAGCGTCACTAACCAGAGTCGCTGTGTGCCTGCAGGCTCTTGCTGCCTGCCCTTGCACACAAGGTCAGCAGCCAAACCTGGGCGTGTGAGCACAGAGCACGTGTAAAAGAAGCCAGGGATGGCTCTCTGAAAATGGCTGGCCTCAGTGGGGTGTGGAGAGTTGTTCCAGCGGCGTGCCAGAGAAGGTACTTGCAGACCTCTGTGACGCTGCTCAGCTCCCACCACTCGCAGTTCCCGGAGAGTTGTGAGCTTTGCCCTTTTGCAACAAAGCCACCCGAGGGCGATGAGCGGGGTCCTGTGTGGCAGGAGCCTGCAGGAGTGTTTCTCCCCTGGGCTGGCTCCGGCTGTGCCCTGCGCTGGCTGCAGCCCGACCTTGAGCCCGGGGGGTGTCCTGCGGGAGAGCTCAGGACACGCGCGCTGGGGAAAGCGTGAGGGATTCTGCTCTGCAGTGCTCCCCACAGACAAAGCGCAGATCCCAGGGCACAGCCCTCGGCCCAGAGGAAGACACGGGTAGTGCCTGTGCAGCCTCTCCCTACCCAACGAGAGGTGGAAGCGATCCTACTTGTCCCCTGGTGCTTAGGCACCAGAGGCAGAGGCACCCGCTAGTGAAGCTCTCTTGGGTCCGTGAAGCACACTGAGAGATCATCTGTAGCGCAGGTGAAGGTAACGTGGGACATTGTCTCGTTTCTTCCAGGGATGAATGCCGGGAAAAGCACAGAGGCTGCTGTTCACAAATCTGTGCGGAAGCGCCACATTGCAGCCATGGTGATGTTCTCAGCTGTGCTGCTGTCTGCGCTGGTGCTGGCCTGTGGTGCTGTGATATGGATGTGCAAAAAATACCCGTGAGTTGGCTTTTCCCCAAAACACCTGATTGCTGCATTTGGCAACGAAGCATTTGTAGTGCCAGGATCCTGGACGGCCAAATCAGCTGCTGGCAGTACACTGCCAGGACTTACGTTGCCAAGTCTTTCAAGTTTCCGCTTATTTCCTGTCCGTGAGTAGTGCTTTCTGAAACTCCTTCTCACAGAGTGTGCAAGAGAGAAGAGAAAGCAGCAGAACCAGCTCATCCTGAGACCAACTAGGAGCAAGTTCCAACTGGAGGTGAGGGCAGAATGGAGCTGGGAGAGGCAACAAAAGAGACTCTTGCCCCATCCAACAAGAATCTCAGCAATAGTTCCGGTCCATTCCATTCTGCCATCCAAGAGGCCAAAGGTCTTCAAAGTCATCTGGAAGGCCTGGAGCGTGAACTCAGAGCCGCGAAAGAGGTCCACGGGTCAGCGGACGGCCCTGAAAGTGAGAGCGGAGAATCAGCAGCAGAGCTTTTGTCCTTCATCCTGCACTCTCCAGGACAAGTATCACCAATAATTTGAAGATTCTTAGCTCGCCATAGCTACAACCCTGTTGAGGGTCCTGATGAGGACCCAGAAAGCGAGCTTCCTCCGAGCACCGGACAATACGTTAACGTCTTTGGAGATGTGGATGAGGATGGCTGGTTCAGGGAGAGCTGACAGATGGCACGGGAGGACTGGTCCCTTCCAGTCTGGTTGCAGAGGTTTCAGATGATGAACTAGATACACCTCAAGTTCCTGACAGAATTCCTGCATTACTCCGTCTGCAAGACCAGCCCCTGCTCCACTCGATGTTCCGGTGGAGCGTGTGCAGGATGTGGATGAGCTCCTTCAAACCAAAACCAAAACCAACCAATTAAACACCCACAATAAAACAATCAAACAAACAAAAAACCCTACGCTGTTCTTTTTCTTGGATAAACGGCTGTTTACGAGGGTGGATAGTGATAGGACATGGAGGAGTGGTTTTAGACCGAGACAGGGGAGGATTAGGCTAGATATTAGGAGGAAGTTTTTTCACACAGAGGGTGGTGGAGCACTGGAGCAGGCTGCCCAAGGAGGTTGTGGATGCCCCATCCCCAGAAGCATTCAAGGCCAGGCTGGAGGTGGCTCTGGGCAGCCTGGGCTAGTGGTAGCCTGGTTGGTGACCCTACAAGTAGCAGGCGGGTTGAAAGTAGATGAGCACTGTGGTCCTTTTCAACCCAGGCCTTTATATGATTCCATGATTATATGATTGTATCAGACGTCGGGGCAGTAATGTGGAAGAAACAAGCCTTGAAGTTAAGCTTGGTTTGCTCTGCCCCTCATACACCTGATAATTGCACCCCTTGCTTGGCAGATGGCCTTTCTGTGGGGTGTAGATGAGGAAAGGGGAGGAGGAGAATAAAGCAGCAGTTTTGTCCCAGAGCTTTTGTTTCACTGGGGTCTGGCCCTATTTTCTGAAACTAAGAGACAGCGTGTGGAAGAAGGACAGGGAGAGGTGCAAGGAGGTTTTGTTCTTGGTGCTGACTCCAGCCTGCTGCTTGCTGCTGGGAAAGGCGTGCTTGGCTCCAAGGGAGGATGTATGGTGGAGAGCCAGCAGCTGGCAGGTTTGGGATCCCCAGGATGCCCAGCAACAAAGGGCAACAGCCCAAGCAAGAGCTGGGGTGATTTGTTTTTAAACTGCATCCACTTACGTCCTGTCCCGCTGCATCTGCCATATGTCTCCCCGTTTCCTTTAGGGTCCCCCGAAAGGTGTTCTCCGTTTTGCAGTTTTGCCTGATTTTCTCATCTCCTCGGGGCGTTGCAGCATTGAGAGGAAGGTCTTCCCTCTCTCCTTCCCCCTGCAAAATCATTGCAATTGTTGAGCGCCCCCTCGTGTTGTGGCACACACCATATCTAGTTGCATCACGAGTTAGAAAGCGACTTCTTTTTCCTCTCTTCCTGAATTTCCCTGTTTTCCCTCTGCTTTGGGGAAAGTCCTTCTGTTGCGGACGTCACCCCTTGCAGAGCTGTGACTGCAGTGCCCAAGCTGCAGGAGCAGAAGCATTTCAGGTGCCAAAATGGTTTACTTTCCTCGTTGCGGTGGAATGGGGTACACAGAGAAGGAGGACTTCCATTCTCGGGGTGGATGTGCACATGGGAAGGCGCGCAGGGTGGGCTCTGTCTTGGCCAGTTCAGCCAGCAGCTGTATCCAAGTGGCAGAAGCAATGCCCTCTGTCCCATGCCACCTTTGCACAAACTGGGACCAACTCAGCCATGCAGACAGAGCTCTCAGGGTAACAAGCAGCCCTACGGATCTCCATGTGCAGGGTTGTTAAGCATTATTGGTTTTTCACATTGGCATCCAAAGTTTGAGGCACTGCGTGCTGCCAAGATAGCTGGCTGCTCCACTTGGAGCTGTGTACACCGAAGCACTTTTCCCGTGTTTCTACAGAAATATACACAGCTTGAGGTATAAGCAAGAGGAGCTGGAAGGTTTAGCTTGGCTCCCGAGCTACATCAGCAGCAGAATAAATGAGGCGTGGTGGGAAGGGTCCTGTGACTGGTGTGCTGTGTGTGATGGATGGCTCTGGGCCCTCCAGGACAGATGAGCAGGACAGGTGAGATGGAGTGGCGTTGCTGTATGTAGCGGTGGGCTGGGCTGGACGGAGCTTATAGTTGTCAGTGACACGGTTGAGACACTCTGGGTCTGGATTAAGGGACAAGTGGATGTCAGTGTGGGAGTCTAGTATAAGCCACCCGGCTAGGACAATGATACCAATGAATTATTCTTCAAGGAATTAAGGGATATCTCTGGAACAGCCTCACTTGCCCTGATGGGTGACCAGCTTCCCAGACGGTAAGGAGGGGTACCACACAGCCAAAAAGCAGGGCCGGGAAATCCCTAAAGCATGTTGATGATAACTTCTTGGCACATGCACTGAGTGCCAAGTGGGAAAGGTGCTGCCTTAAATTTGTTGCTTGTAATCTGAAGGGGTCTAGCAGGTGAAGTGGCAGCAGGTGGCCGTCTTGGCTACAACGATCATGAAGCAGCCCAGTTAAGCTGAAGAACGCTGCAGTCCTCGTAATTCATGTTCTTAGGGAGCCTGGTGCTAAATGATGTGCAGATGATCCGATTCGGGGTCAGGGCTCTGTACGCAGAAGAGCAGCTCCCTCGCTGCGATCTGTTGAGAGTCAGTCCCCAGCACTGAGGATGCACCAACAGCCCCAGCATAGACTGAAACTGCAAGCAGACAATCCTGCTAAAGCATGTGAAGTGCGAAGCTGAAGGGAGAGCTCATTGTGGTTCTACCTCCTGCTCACATTCCTCACGTGATGAAGTGCAAAACCAAGCAAAATAAGAAGGAATTCATTGGGTATTTTATGTACCTTACTACCATCAATCAAATGTGGCAGTAGAAAGAGCAGATGTTTTACTGTTAAGAACTGATGTCGGGTACTCTCCCCTGTGGTAGTGAGGGTCTGGCGCCCGGAAGATATCGCGTTGTACGGGAAGACAGGGTCCCCCTCCCGATAGCCAATAGCGTTCAGTGCCCAGGTTATATAAGGCTGTTTCTCCCGCCAATAAACGCCATTTGCCGTCCACCACATTGGTGTCAGCGAGCCGATGGACCGAGCGACCTGGGATTGGTCGCCGTGCCGTTCCCGAACCAGGTCGCCACGCCTACGATAGGCAACAAGTGGTGCCGAAACCCGGGATTGTCGCCTGGACGGGTGAACGGCGGCCGGAGCGGCAGGACCAGCCCGGCGGGGAGGACGCTCCCGGACCAACAAGGAGGATGGAAGTCCTTGTGAAGGTCGTATTGCAGTTAGATAAGCAGTGGGGTATCGATTGTAAGCCCAAAGATTTTATTCTCGCTATTGCGAGGCTTTTGCGAATTGGGGTCATTGACCAGTCGGTGGATATTCTCCACCCCGAAGTGTGGGATAAGCGCACTAAAGCGTTAACTGAGGAGACGATGTCCTCGGGCTGTGGGAGAAGCCTAGAGTCGTGGGGGAGAGTCGCGCGGGCCCTGCGCAGGGCCATGCAGGAGCGGGAGAGCTGGAGGGCGGCAGAGAGCCGTTTGTTGGCCACCCCGGGACTGGGAGTCGGTGCGGCCACGCGGACTTTGCACCCCTCTGACGATGACGTGTCCTCTCAGTCGAACTCCGACCCGCCCACGGAGGGACAGAAACGTGCTAAATCCTTCTGGGGTGGGTTAATCGAGGAGGCCAGGGCTGCCGCGGAGAAATCGGAGCCCGAGGAAATTTGGGCTCGACCGCCCCCCTATGCGCCCCAAGATGGCGCCGAGCCAGGAGAGGGAGGGCGGGGGGAGGACGCCCTTGGCGGGAACATCGAGGAGGTGTTAGATAAAGGCGGTGGGAGCGACCGGGAAGGTGAGGGGAGCGTGAGTGAAGGGTGGAAAGCCAATCAGAGCGGCCGTCTGAAGAAAAGCCGCTGTGGGGCGAACATCCCGCTGGGCAGAGGGCGGGACGAACCAAGAGGGAGGGAACGGCCTGCCCGCAAGGGAAGCGGGCGGGGCCGGAGCCTAACAAAAAGGTACGGGAAACCGGAAGTGGCCGCTCAGTCGGGCTCTGACTCCGGGTCAGACACTAGCTGCGACGAGTGGTTCGCAATTGACTTAAACTCGGAGGAGGAGGGAACGAATACGAACAGAGTTAAGAGCCGAAATATTCCCATCCAAATTAAAGAGAAACCGCGAGGGGGAGAAATCCCTCTTACAGACTGGAGAAAAATAAAGATTGTATGTGCTGACTGGGCCCCATCGGCCACACTAGCGTTCCCAGTCCGGGTGATGGATGGGGGACAGAGGGTCCACTCGCTGATAAACCCTAGGGATATACAAGCAATTGTTAAGGCAATTGCAGATAAAGGGCTTAACTCAGCTATGGTCTCCACCCTTATAGATGGTGTTTTTGGGGGAGACGATATGCTCCCATTTGACATAAAACAAACCTGTAGACTAATTTTTGACGGAGCAGGGATGATTGTTTTTAAACAAGAATGGGAAGATAACTGTGCAAGACAACTAGCTCAAGTAACTGGGGCAAATCACCCACTACATGGTTCCAGCCTGCAGCGGCTGATGGGTACAGACCCAACAATGATTACCCCCCAAGCACAGGCCCTGGGCCTCCAGGCCCATGAAGTTATGACAACTACTTGTGTGGCCAGGGATGCTATTTGCACAGCCTCTAAAGTTATTGTTAAGCCATTGCCATGGTCCACCATAAGACAAAATGGAAGTGAGAGCTTTACACAATTTGTAAATTGCCTCCAGGCAGCAGTCGACTCCTCGACTCTGCCTGCGGAAGTGAAAGGCCCGGTTGCCACCAAGGTGGCCCACGAGAGCGTGCTGGCCACAGGCGGCGTGACCAGCCCGGCACGGTGGTGCTGCACAAGATCCGCCGCTACCAGAAGTCCACGGAGCTGCTGATCTGCAAGCTGCCCTTCCAGCGCCTGGTGTGCGAGATCACACAGGACTTCAAGACCGACCTGCGCTTCCAGAGCCCAGCCGTAGGTGAGCGAGGCCTACCTGGTGGGGCTCTTCGAGGCACCATCATGCCCGAGGACATCCAGCTCACCTGGCACATCCATGGGGAGTGCACCTGAGGCCACAGCCCATCCCCCTTTTTCTTCCGATTAACATCATGTTGGTAGAGCACCAACAACTGTTGTAAGAATGTTCTTGTTCAGAGCACCTTATGTTTTCTATTTGAGTTTTCTATTGAAGATTGTTCTATTTGAGTTTTCTATTGAAGATTGTTATATATTGTTATATTTTACCTAATTTAATTGTGCATAGGGAGGGGGGATATGTGGTAGTGAGGGTCTGGCGCCCGGAAGATATCGCGTTGTACGGGAAGACAGGGTCCCCCTCCCGATAGCCAATAGCGTTCAGTGCCCAGGTTATATAAGGCTGTTTTTCCCGCCAATAAACGCCATTTGCCGTCCACCACATTGGTGTCAGCGAGCCGATGGACCGAGCGACCTGGGATTGGTCGCCGTGCCGTTCCCGAACCAGGTCGCCACGCCTACGATAGGCAACACTCCCCTGCACTCCCCTTTCCCTAAATGTTCCTTAAAACGAAGGGCAAAGAAGATCTGTTCTCATCCTCTGCCCCCTTCCTTCCACCCAGCTCGCCTGAAATCACCTTTAAGCGCTCGTGTAGATTTCCAATGTGCTCCTTCTTGTCTTTCTGTCTTCTTCTTAAACCCCCCTTTCCTCCTGGTGACGTTCCGGGTGCGTTTGAACACTGGTTCCAGCTCCAGGGCCTAAAGCCACAGCCATAGCACAAGAGGCCAGCACCAGCCCTGGGGCTTAAAGCTACATCCACAGCCAGAAAGACTGGCACGGGCAATGAGGCCTAAAGCCAAAGCCTGAGAGGCCAGCACCGACCCCAAGGCCTTAAGCCACAGCCAGGGATGCTGACACTGGCCATGGGGCTTAAAGCCACAGCCACAGCCAGACAGGCCAGTACCAGCCCTAGGACTAAAGCCACAGCCACAGTTAGAGAGGCTGGCACTTGCCACGGGGCCTAAAGCCCCAGCCCCAGCCCATGAGGCTGGCACTGGCCCTGGGGCACAAAGCCACAGCCCAGGAGGCCAGCTTTGGCCCCAAGGCCTAAAGCCACAGTCAGAGGCCAGCACCGGCCCTGGGACATACAGATGTGCATTCCTATTGGTTCTTACTAGTTCCCTGGGACTCCATTGACCGCGGTGAGGCCATATTGGTCTTTACTGGTTATTATTTGGCTGCACAAGAGTCATCTTCACTTCTCCATTATTTTTACTTCAAATAACCCCATTACCATTCTGTCTTCTTCTTAAATCCCCTTTTCCTCCCAGTGATGTTCAGGATGCTTTTGATCCAACCTTGCCGAAATCTTTGCTTGATTCTATTTTTTTCCCCTCCTTTTATCATTACGAAAACAAAGAAACAAATAAAGAGGATTTCCCCCCAGCCACACATACCCGTTTCCCACCAGCCCAGGCAGCTGGAGAGCCCAGAGCTCCAGCAACGACACCTGCAAAGAAATCTGCTTCTTCCCATCTCGTTCCTGTCTCTTCCAAATATTTGGAGCAGCATTCAAACATATGTTTGGTGATTGGTAGGACCTGACTTTTGGTGGATGACTGCAACGCTGCCTTGGCTTCCTTGCTCTTTGCACTGCTCGCCAGTGCCTATGGAGAAGTTCTGAGTTGTGATCTTCAGTGATGGGCAGCGAGTCTCAGTGCTGGTGGAGCGCTGGCCCACTGTGGTGCCCAGCAAAGTATTCACCAGCTCTGTTCGATGACTCCCCAGGCAAGTGAAGTTCCTCACCCTGACCATCAAGTGGGAGAATAAAGCCAGGACCGTGCTTGCAGCAGTGGGGCTGATTCCTCAACCCCCTAAGCCTGCTGCAAAAGGAGGTGGGTAGCTGCTATCCAGCTATCAAGCTGGCATGGGGAAAAAGGATTGGGAGGACACAGAGCAGGGCTCACGGTCATGAGATTGGAGTGCCTTATGAAGGCACAACAGGCTGGGTCTATCTTGCTTACTCATGGGGATGGCCCAGCTGGCATCTTTAGGGCCCCACTTGAGTGCTGGGTGTAGAAACATTACTGCTTCCTGGGGCTTTAGTGGGAAGAACTGCACTCTTCCATGCTCAAAAAAGGCATGTCCAGAGTGCTTCCAGCCCAGAGATGCGCATGTAAATAAATCCAGAGTAAGGAGAGCAGGTTTGGAGGAATCCAGGGAGGCAGACTGCTGCAAGGCAGCCGATCACACTTCTCACATACTCTGCGTGTCACTTGTCTTCCTCTTCTTCCGCGCCTTCCCCGGATGGAGAAGATTTGTTATGACTGCAGGATAGGCTAAGTCATCTTCAGTGGGATCAAAGACAGAGAGAGCTAAGGAAGGCTCCTCTCGGGAAAAAACAACACTGCACTGCAATAGTGACAAGGTAGGTTAGTTAATAGCAATCTCCTCAAGTGTGGAGAAGGAGGCAGAAGATGGATAATAGCTTGTTTATGAAATGATTTAGTGGCAGAACTGGTACTTTTACCAGATGCATTTTGTTGCTAGATTTGTGACCCCATTTCAAGACAGTTCTGTCTATGACCAGGTTTTGCTGTAGAAACTTTGAGGTTGCTGCTACCCGGAGATGGAGGTTGGTCCAATGCTGGAGATGGAAAGAGTTTTAGAAACGTGTTTAGAAAACACACGCTTATAGCGTGGTGTAGCACAAGTGCTAAGTCACGGCCTGAACCAGTGATGGAGAACCTGGGGGAAGGCAGGGTCAACCCAGGGGAGCTCAGCAGCATGCAATGCACCTGAGTGACAGGAGGGGGTAGAGCCAGGGTCCATCCCTTCCCAGACCTCAGTTAAGGGTTGGCAGTGGAGATGAGGGTATCCCTTGCTGGACATCCCTGCCTATCTGAGGCCTTCTGAAGGTGAGCAGCTGTCATGGTTTTATGATTTTTGTTGTCAGTATCCCACATCATAACAGCATGTAAGGCATGGGGAATTAAAGAGCTAATACTCCAGTAAGGGCACTGATGGAGACAGCTGCCTGGCACCTATATGCAGTGCTGTATGATTTGAATATTGACAGATGGAGTAGCCAACTTTACGAACAACATGATGTTCAAACCGGGTTCCAGGCTCTCTTCTCAGTTCTTTACACATTTTTGGAATGCCGAGTTAGTGATCACGTTCACGCTCATGTTATCAACCTCCCTGAATGTATTCTTCTCTATTCATGTTACGTGGAAGAAGTGTTCTCCAAAACCAGAGAACGTTGACTGGTACGTTGAGAATATGGAGAGGTTGATGTGTGGGGACCTGCAGCGTCATGGGATTTCACTCTTGAACACCTGTGGGATCCCTTGCTTAAAACTAAGCAAGTATTTAAGTCAGGGACGGTGCAGCGTGGAGAGATTTGATGAGGTACAACTTATTTGGGGCTTGGCTTGTGCTAACCGAGCTCTATGTAATACTATTCTGGAGAGAGAAAGTTTCCGAGCTGAGGTTCAAGCCAAAGGGGGAAGTCTCCAAATCAAGCCTGATCAGTCACAGGAGGTACCATTTTTGATGTCAGTTGCCCCTCTGGAGGGACAGAAATGGAAATGGGTGTCCTCGCATCCAGAACAGAAAGAAGACACAGAGGAAGTAGAGGAAGATCCTGGCCAGGGGCCGTCCCCAAAACCACCATCACTGAGAAAGGCAATGGAAAAAACTAAGAGATGTGGAGAGGAGAGTAAGGAGGAGGAAGTCACTGTTACCACTAC
Organism: Phasianus colchicus; assembly: GCF_987193195.1. Lineage (NCBI taxonomy): Eukaryota > Metazoa > Chordata > Aves > Galliformes > Phasianidae > Phasianus > Phasianus colchicus. The sequence goes on along the minus strand of NC_143459.1, from coordinate 828,133 downwards.
TCGTCGAACTCTGAAGATGACTGAAATCCAAGGCTCAAGAAAGGAGTTTATTTTACATGGTGCCCAAACAAAACTATTGTCACCTGCTTGCTTCGGTGCTGGGACAACGGGGCCAGTAGTGTGTTTCTAGATGGTAATGAAGCTCACCAACTAGGAAGCATTGCCAGAGACTCAGCTACTGTCAGAGGGATTAGTAGATGCTTGGACAGAGTTGCCACCCTGGGAACGAGTGTTATCAGCCTTGAGGGAAAGATAGCCCTTCAAAGGTGATCTGAAGCCTGAGATGAAAAAGTGGAATACTGTCGAAAAAGGTATTCAGTCTTTGAGGGAAACAGCCGTGGTGGAAATGTTGTATGAAAAGCGCTGGTCACATACTTACAGACATAACATACACATATTCAAAGTTCCACAAAAATGGGCCGGAATTCTAAGAAATTATTAACATATTGTCCCACCCTCTTGAGCATGCGTCCTAAAAATGTGGTAGGATCTCCAGCGGATGAAGGCCAGTAGTCTACTGTCGGAGAAAAGACCACGGGAGACAAGTCTCATGCTATCATAATCAACAGGTCTCAACTTTATTAAGTATATTGTGGCTATTTATACATGAAATAATTAGCTCATACATATTGCAAAAGCGAAGCTCATGATTGGAAATTCCTCTAATACCCGTGAAGTGGCATTTGTCTGCTTTATTGTTAAGCACTTCTCTATTTATACATGTTAACAGAGCATTCTGCAAAACACTCCTTAACCGTTCACACAGGTGCTTAGCCAATCAGAGCCGTGAGATGTTCCTTCTTCTTCTGAAGGTGTCCTTGGTTCTCATGCTGCTTATCTTGCTCCGCAGCTGCTGCTCTGTGCAGCCCCCCGACTCCAGAGCTGCTGCTCTGAACAGTTTTTCCTTACGTTCCCACAGTCTACCTCACTGTGAACTTCCAACCTCTTAAGGGACAGTGACCCCCAAGTCCTTCTCCGCAGGGCTGCTCTCAAGGAGATCTTCCCCTGATTTGTATAAATACCCAGGATGGCCCCGGACCCAAGTGCAGCACCCTGCACTTGGCCTTCTTGAACCTCACTGTGTCTTCATGGGCGTGAATCCACTCCAGTTCTGTGAAAAGGCTGTTCTCGCATTATGGAAAGGCTGTTCTCATGATTCAGGAGACAGCTAGAGCTGGAGAATGGACGCATGGCACCTTATCTCTGACCAGCAAGGAAACCAGGAGAACGGAATGCAGACACTGCCAACTTCCAGCAGTTCAAATCTACTTCAAGACTCACTGCAAAGTCACAGCTAGAACAAGTATCACCTCAGTGTATCCAAGAGAAAGAACAGCAAAGGGATTTTTGTTTGATTGTTTTATGCTGGGTGTTAAATTGGTTGGTTTTGGGTTTTGTTTTTGTTTTTTGTTTTGAAGGAGCTCATCCGCAGCGGAGTTGGTTCCAGTTTGTGCAAAGGTGGCATGGGACACAGGGCATTGCTTTCTGCCAGCTGCATACAGATGCAGCGGGACAGGACGTAAGTGGATGCAGTTTAAAAACAAATCACCCCAGCTCTTGCTTGGGCTGTTGCCCTTTGTTGCTGGGCATCCTGGGGATCCCAAACCTGCCAGCTGCTGGCTCTCCACCATACATCCTCCCTTGGAGCCAAGCACGCCTTTCCCAGCAGCAAGCAGCAGGCTGGAGTCAGCACCAAGAACAAAACCTCCTTGCACCTCTCCCTGTCCTTCTTCCACACGCTGTCTCTTAGTTTCAGAAAATAGGGCCAGACCCCAGTGAAACAAAAGCTCTGGGACAAAACTGCTGCTTTATTCTCCTCCTCCCCTTTCCTCGTCTACACCCCACAGAAAGGCCATCTGCCAAGCAAGGGGTGCAATTATCAGGTGTATGAGGGGCAGAGCAAACCAAGCTTAACTTCAAGGCTTGTTTCTTCCACATTACTGCCCTGACGTCTGATACAATCATATAATCATGGAATCATATAAAGGCCTGGGTTGAAAAGGACCACAGTGCTCATCTACTTTCAACCCGCCTGCTACTTGTAGGGTCACCAACCAGGCTACCACTAGCCCAGGCTGCCCAGAGCCACCTCCAGCCTGGCCTTGAATGCTTCTGGGGATGGGGCATCCACAACCTCCTTGGGCAGCCTGCTCCAGTGCTCCACCACCCTCTGTGTGAAAAAACTTCCTCCTAATATCTAGCCTAATCCTCCCCTGTCTCGGTCTAAAACCACTCCTCCATGTCCTATCACTATCCACCCTCGTAAACAGCCGTTTATCCAAGAAAAAGAACAGCGTAGGGTTTTTTGTTTGTTTGATTGTTTTATTGTGGGTGTTTAATTGGTTGGTTTTGGTTTTGGTTTGAAGGAGCTCATCCACATCCTGCACACGCTCCACCGGAACATCGAGTGGAGCAGGGGCTGGTCTTGCAGACGGAGTAATGCAGGAATTCTGTCAGGAACTTGAGGTGTATCTAGTTCATCATCTGAAACCTCTGCAACCAGACTGGAAGGGACCAGTCCTCCCGTGCCATCTGTCAGCTCTCCCTGAACCAGCCATCCTCATCCACATCTCCAAAGACGTTAACGTATTGTCCGGTGCTCGGAGGAAGCTCGCTTTCTGGGTCCTCATCAGGACCCTCAACAGGGTTGTAGCTATGGCGAGCTAAGAATCTTCAAATTATTGGTGATACTTGTCCTGGAGAGTGCAGGATGAAGGACAAAAGCTCTGCTGCTGATTCTCCGCTCTCACTTTCAGGGCCGTCCGCTGACAGAAAGCAGCACTCAGGACTGTTCCCGTGGACCTCTTTCGCGGCTCTGAGTTCACGCTCCAGGCCTTCCAGATGACTTTGAAGACCTTTGGCCTCTTGGATGGCAGAATGGAATGGACCGGAACTATTGCTGAGATTCTTGTTTGACGGGGCAAGAGTCTCTTTTGTTGCCTCTCCCAGCTCCATTCTGCCCTCACCTCCTAGTTGGTCTCAGGATGAGCTGGTTCTGCTGCTTTCTCTTCTCTCTTGCACACTCTGTGAGAAGGAGTTTCAGAAAGCACTACTCACTGACAGGAAATAAGCGGAAACTTGAAAGACTTGGCAACGTAAGTCCTGGCAGTGTACTGCCAGCAGCTGATTTGGCCGTCCAGGATCCTGGCACTACAAATGCTTCGTTGCCAAATGCAGCAATCAGGTGTTTTGGGGAAAAGCCAACTCACGGGTATTTTTTGCACATCCATATCACAGCACCACAGGCCAGCACCAGCGCAGACAGCAGCACAGCTGAGAACATCACCATGGCTGCAATGTGGCGCTTCCGCACAGATTTGTGAACAGCAGCCTCTGTGCTTTTCCCGGCATTCATCCCTGGAAGAAACGAGACAATGTCCCACGTTACCTTCACCTGCGCTACAGATGATCTCTCAGTGTGCTTCACGGACCCAAGAGAGCTTCACTAGCGGGTGCCTCTGCCTCTGGTGCCTAAGCACCAGGGGACAAGTAGGATCGCTTCCACCTCTCGTTGGGTAGGGAGAGGCTGCACAGGCACTACCCGTGTCTTCCTCTGGGCCGAGGGCTGTGCCCTGGGATCTGCGCTTTGTCTGTGGGGAGCACTGCAGAGCAGAATCCCTCACGCTTTCCCCAGCGCGCGTGTCCTGAGCTCTCCCGCAGGACACCCCCCGGGCTCAAGGTCGGGCTGCAGCCAGCGCAGGGCACAGCCGGAGCCAGCCCAGGGGAGAAACACTCCTGCAGGCTCCTGCCACACAGGACCCCGCTCATCGCCCTTGGGTGGCTTTGTTGCAAAAGGGCAAAGCTCACAACTCTCTGGGAACTGCGAGTGGTGGGAGCTGAGCAGCGTCACAGAGGTCTGCAAGTACCTTCTCTGGCACGCCGCTGGAACAACTCTCCACACCCCACTGAGGCCAGCCATTTTCAGAGAGCCATCCCTGGCTTCTTTTACACGTGCTCTGTGCTCACACGCCCAGGTTTGGCTGCTGACCTGGTGTGCAAGGGCAGGCAGCAAGAGCCTGCAGGCACACAGCGACTCTGGTTAGTGACGCTGGATGAGCGCGGGACAGAAATTACCTGGCATGCCAGTTGTTGGCGCTGCCTGCGTTCCACTGTCCGAGACCGGCAGTGTGGGATGGCTGCCTTCCTGCAGTGCATCCTGCTCAGTTTCTTGGTCAGTTCCTTTAGAAGGAAAGCAGGACAGTAAGCTTGGACGTGATGTGCTCTCATCGGGAACTGAGCTACTCCAATCCCGAGCTCAGGCAAAGTCTGCTGGTCCCAGCCCCCCGCATCCACTGTCACCCCCTCCGTTGCCCAAGGGCATTTGGGCCCTCCCAGGAACTGGAGGGTGCCGACCCTCTCATGCCTCCTCAGGAATCAGCTCCTACGCAAGGCCCTCACACCCTGTGCTGTGAGCATCACCACCCATCACGTTCCACCCACCACAGCCAGCTATCTGCAGGCTGAAATTCAAGCTCCAGCACAAGCACCTTCAGAATCAGCGTCTCCAGCTCATTTCCAGCATTAGCAAAGGCAGCCATCCCTGATCGGGATGCTCCTCCTGCCTTCAACTTGCTCAGCTGCACAGAGGGCTTTGTATGAACAGAAGCACGGCACTCGCCATCTGTGTGCCATCTGGGTGCCAGCGTCTGCACAAAGCAGCTCTGACAAGTAATGGTCGTGCTGGGGGAGCAGCTGCCGCTGGGTCTCGGCTGGATGCAGAGTGGCAGCAGACCATCTCTGGTGCTCGACAGTGCCTGCAAGGCGTTACATGGAACACCACCGCAGCATGGCTCTGCGCGATCCCTTCCTGCTGTGCAGGCTACGGCTTGTCCACACATGAACGTCAGACCTCAGCTTCCCAGGTCTCACGGTGAACACACTGACGTATACCTACCACGCGCTGCCTTCTCCATTTCCTTCAGCAGATCCTTTAGGAGACGGGATGAGCCCGGGGAGTATCTTCCTCTTCTGGGTTCATCCTTTCCTCTTTCCGGACCTGTACAGAATGTACGAAGTCAAATATCACGTGCATGAAGTTTTGGAGACCAGCGGTGAGTCAGCAGAGTCAGTAAAGACAAACTACTCACCGCTGGGATTCCAGCTGGGCTCCAGCGCGGGAGGAAACGAACGACCGGGCAAAGACATCCATGGGGGCACTTCTGCAACCAGAGACCCGTGAAAAGTTTCACTCATACACTACAGCATCACTGAGTAGCAGAGCATATGGGGGATCGTGCCATGAAACAGCACTGAAATGGGCAATGAAAGCTCTCGCAGGAATTACAAAGCCATGACTTACCCATGCCATCCTCCAGAGTTTCGGGCCCAGAGCTCAGAGCGGATCCTGGATCGCCTGCTCCAGTCACATCTGCAAACAAACGCAGGACAGAACAACTCCCATTAAACATCCTTCCAGGCAGAATGACACAGGATGCAATTAATGCCGGGAATTCCTTCGCAACACTATTCTCTCCCTTCCGCACAGGAGCACCTTGGAAACAGTTCCTGGCTGCCTGCAGGAGCACCACCGTCATACACAACTAACCCCGTGCAGAACTGCCCAGAGGAACGCCCTCCTGGAGCTCACCCCAGCTCTAACCTCAACCGCACGGACTGATGAAACCTAGGCTTTGGTACGTCACTGCCTTGCTGAACTATCCCAGCCAAATATCATCTAATAGCGAGCTGATGGACCGAGCGACCTGGGATTGGTCGCCGTGCCGTTCCCGAACCAGGTCGCAACGTCTACGATAGGCAACAAGTGGTGCCGAAACCCGGGATTGTCGCCTGGACGGGTGAACGGCGGCCGGAGCGGCAGGACCAGCCCGGCGGGGAGGACGCTCCCGGACCAACAAGGAGGATGGAAGTCCTTGTGAAGGTCGTATCGCAGTTAGATAAGCAGTGGGGCATCGATTGTAAGCCCAAAGATTTTTCTCTCGCTATTGCGAGGCTTTTGCGAATCGGGGTCATTGACCAGCCGGTGGTTATTCTCCACCCCGAAGTGTGGGATAAGCGCACTAAAGCGTTAACTGAGGAGACGATGTCCTCGGGCTGTGGGAGAAGCCTAGAGTCGTGGGGGAGAGTCGTGCGGGCCCTGCGCAGGGCCATGCGGGAGCGGGAGAGCTGGAGGGCGGCAGAGAGCCGTTTGTTGGCCACCCCGGGACTGGGAGTCGGGGCGGCCACGCGGACTTTGCACCCCTCTGACGATGACGATTACATGTCCTCTCAATCGAACCCCGACCCGCCCACGGAGGGACAGAAACGTGCTAAATCCTTCTGGGGTGGGTTAATCGAGGAGGCCAGGGCTGCCGCGGAGAAATCGGAGCCCGAGGAAATTTGGGCTCGACCGCCCCCCTATGCGCCCCAAGATGGCGCCGAGCCAGGAGAGGGAGGGCGGGGGGAGGACGCCCTTGGCGGGAACATCGAGGAGGTGTTAGATAAAGGCGGTGGGAGCGACCGGGAAGGTGAGGGGAGCGTGAGTGAAGGGTGGAAAGCCAATCAGAGCGGCCGTCTGAAGAAAAGCCGCTGTGGGGCGAACATCCCGCTGGGCAGAGGGCGGGACGAACCAAGAGGGAGGGAACGGCCTGCCCGCAAGGGAAGCGGGCGGGGCCGGAGCCTAACAAAAAGGTACGGGAAACCGGAAGTGGCCGCTCAGTCGGGCTCTGACTCCGGGTCAGACACTAGCTGCGACGAGTGGTTCGCAATTGACTTAAACTCGGAGGAGGAGGGAACGAATACGAACAGAGTTAAGAGCCGAAATATTCCCATCCAAATTAAAGAGAAACCGCGAGGGGGAGAAATCCCTCTTACAGACTGGAGGAAAATAAAGATTGCATGTGCTGACTGGGCCCCATCGGCCACACTAGTGTTCCCAGTCCGGGTGATGGATGGGGGACAGAGGGTCCACTCGCCGAAAAACCCTAGGGATATACAAGCAATTGTTAAGGCAATTGCAGATAAAGGGCTTAACTCAGCTATGGTCTCCACCCTTATAGATGGTGTTTTTGGGGGAGATGATATGCTCCCATTTGACATAAAACAAACCTGTAGACTAATTTTTGATGGAGCAGGGATGATTGTTTTTAAACAAGAATGGGAAGATAACTGTGCAAGACAACTAGCTCAAGTAACTGGGGCAAATCACCCACTACATGGTTCCAGCCTGCAGCGGCTGATGGGTACAGACCCAACAATGATTACCCTCCAAGCGCAGGCCCTGGGCCTGCGGGCCCATGAAGTTATGACAACTACTCGTGCAGCCAGAGACGCTATTCGCACAGCCTCTAAAGTTATCGTTAAGCCATCGCCATGGTCCACCATAAGACAAAATGAAAGTGAGAGCTTTACACAATTTGTGGATCGCCTCCAGGCAGCAGTCGACTCCTCGACTCTGCCCGCGGAAGCGAAAGGCCCAGTTCTTGCAGACTGCTTACGTCAGCAGTGTAATTCGGCAACCAAAGAGGTCCTACGGTCACAGCCAGTAGGGTCAAGTATTGCGGACATGATTAAGCATGTCGTAAAGGAAGAGCATCTAGCCCCCATTCAGATGGCTGTTCGCACTGCAATAGCTAATGTGATGGCATGTTTTAAATGTGGCCAGGCGGGCCACGTTGTGGCAAACTGCCCTCAGTTGGGGGATCCGCCAGCAGCGCTCCCCCCGCACAAAAATCAACCCAGAGGTCCATGTTGGGTCTGTGGAAAGAAAGGACATTTCGCCAAGGAATGCAGATCTAGAAACCAGGGAAACGGGAGGGGGAGAGGGCACCCAGGCCACACACAGCCCTCTCCCAATTGGGACACGAGGCGGCCCAGTTACGTCAACCCCAGATGGGGCAAGACGCCCCCGAACCCACTGCTCCCTCGAGAAGCAACCAATTTTATGGTTCAACCAGCGACCCAGTCAAACCTGTCCCTACCTCAGGGACAGCAAGAACCACCTCCTGGGGGCGAGACCCCAGGGTGGCCCTGGCAGTAAGGTGTGACAACCCGCCGGTGGTGTGGGGGATTTGTTCACTCTATAATACCTTAAATAGCACCACCATTAGTGTCCCTTTTCTGATTGATACCGGAGCAGATGTCACAGTTATTCCTGAGACAGATTGGCCCCCACATTGGAAATTGGAAGACGCCCCCATGGTGGGCGGAGTTGGGGGATTAACCCGAGCTCGGAGGAGTGCTCATCTGGTAGCGATCGCGCTCCACACTGAAAAGGGACCGGAGAAAGTTATTACCCTTTTCCCATATGTCATGCCAGGAGTCCCACCCCTGTTGGGGAGGGACGCTCTAGCCCTATTGAAAGCCAGGGTGACAAATTTACCATAAGGGCCACTGCTGCATACCCACTCCCGCCAATTAGACTGACGTGGAAATCGTCTGACCCAGTGTGGGTCGAGCAGTGGCCCCTGTCAAAGCCTCGAATGGACGCCCTTCTTGAACTAGTCGACCGCGAACTACAGCGAGGTCATATTGAGCCTTCCATTAGCCCATGGAACACCCCAGTTTTTGTAATATCCAAACGAACTGGCGAGGGGTTTCGCCTCCTCCATGACCTACGTGAAGTAAATAAAAGAATCCAACCAATGGGTCCTGTTCAAACATTGCTGCCCATGAACTCTATGATACCAAAAGGACTACCCTGTGCTGTCCTTGATATTAAGGACTGTTTTTTCTCGATACCTCTGCATGAGGGGGACAAGGAACAGTTTGCTTTTTCTATCGTGTTCCCAAACAGCCAACGCCCCAACCTACGTTTCCAGTGGAAAGTGCTGCCTCAAGGAATGGTCAACTCGCCTACTATCTGCCAGATTACAGTGGATCGGGCATTGGCACCGGTTCGACACAGTAACCCGACTGCAACCATCATTCAATACATGGATGATATCTTAATTGCTGCACCGTCAGGGAGCCAGGTGGACCAGTTGGTGTCAATGGTCTCAGAAATTCTGAAAACAAATGGGTTCAAAATTACAAGCGCGAAAATTAAAAGAGGACCATGTGTGACTTTTTTGGGAGTGGGGATCACAAGTTCTTACGTGACCCCCCCCCAGATAAAAATCCATCGAGACATCAAGACACTCCATGATGTGCAACAGCTAGTAGGGTCCTTGCAATGGCTCCGCAACACTGTCCTGATCCCTCCCGAAATCATGGCCCCCCTGTACGATCTTCCAAAAGGAAAAAACCTATGGGAGCAAAAAACTCTAACGACGGAAGCAATGAATTCCCTTGATTTTATCGAGCAACAGGCATCATCAAGCATGCTCGCGAGATGGAATCCAGATGTACCACTTGACCTGTATGTGCATTTTACTGAGGGAGGAGGAGTAGGGGCACTAGCCCAGGGGCCTCCTGAAAGAGCTCAACCAATACAATGGATAGTTCTGGGAAAACCGTCACGTGCATTCTCTCCAGGAGTTGAGTGCATTGGCAACCTCATCTTGAAAGGCAGAAAACTCGCCCTAAGACACCTAGGCATCGAACCCGCCAAGATATATTTACCCTTCCGCAAACAGCTCCCAATGCAATCAGTGGCGATGTCAGAATATTTAGCTATAGCTCTCGTTGGATTTGGCGGAGAAGTCCAGTATGCTACAAAACCCCCCTGGACTCAAATGCTGGCAATTGTTGACATCGACCTTCCACCGAAAATCATGAACCGGCCCCAACAAGGACCAACGGTTTTTACAGACGCATCCTCAGCTACCTCAACTGCTGCGGCGGTATGGCAATCAGGAGGAGAATGGCACTGCATTAAAATGACCGATTGTGCGCTCTCAGTTCAGCAGTTGGAAGCAACAGCCGTAGTACTAGCATGTGGACTGTTCCCAATGGAACACCTCAACATAGTGACCGATTCGATGTTTGTGGCCAAGCTCTGCTTAGCCATGTCGGGACCTGGCGTGTCAACATCCAAAACAGCTCTAATGCTGGAAGAAGCACTTTTCTCCCGAAAAGGCACCATATCAGACATCCATGTCAACAGCCACAACCCAATCAAAGGATTTTTTCAAATCGGTAATGACAGAGCAGATGCCGCTGCAAAAGGGTTGTGGACGCTAAAAGATGCCCGTCAGCTACACGAGTCTCTCCACATCGGAGCTAAAGCGCTAGCGAAGAGATGCAGGATCTCAGTTGGTGACGCAAAACACATAATTGCCACGTGTCCCCACTGCCAGAAAGCACCACTGTGGCCTAGTGGAGTCAACCCCAGAGGCCTTAAGGCCTCCGAGGTGTGGCAGACGGATTTCACACTATGTCAATTGCTGAAACCTCGAGCATGGCTAGCAGTAACTGTAGATACATACAGCGGAGTGATCGTGGCCACACAACACCTTAGAGCCGACTCCAAAGCAACCATCCAGCATTGGCTTACGGCCATGGTGTGGCTTGGCGTCCCTAGTCAGATTAAAACAGACAGCGGTCCAAATTTTGTCTCTAAATCAGTCCAGGCATTTGTTCTGAAATGGGGCATAACCTTAACACACGGCATCCCATATAATAGCACAGGACAAGCCATAGTCGAACGAGCGAATCAAACGCTGAAGTCCAAATTGGAGGTATTGGCAAAAACAGAAGGTTTTGCCAATGTTGTTCCCCCAAGAGACCAAGCACGCCTGCTAGCAACCGCTCTTTTAGCACTCAATCAGTTCCCTAGGGGGGAAGAGACGAATAGCCCCACACAAAAACATTGGGCCACTCAAGCGCTAGAAGAAGGCCCGTTAGTTGTAATTAAAAACGAGCTGGGAGAATGGGAACGAGGGTGGAGGCTAGTCCTGACGGGGCGAGGATATGCGGCAGTCAGAAAAGATGGTAAAGTTAAGTGGTGTCCACTTAAGTGTGTTAAACCGGACCTTCACAACAAAACTAACGAGAACTGTGAGTTTCTGTCCACAGGACTGGATCATCGAACGCCCTTGTAACCTGTACGACCCGACGGTGAGAGAGGACGACAAGTTGACAAAACACCCTGATATCTACCTCAGCAGGACCAGTTGCGATGATCGTAATGACACTGATCTTCGGACCCTACATACTGAATAGACTTGTGTCATTTGTTAAGAGCCAATTAGAAGAGGCTGACATCACGTTGGTAGAGCACCAACAACTGTTATAAGAATGTTCTTGTTCAGAGCACCTTATGTTTTCTATTTGAGTTTTCTATTGAAGATTGTTCTATTTGAGTTTTCTATTGAAGATTGTTCTATTTGAGTTTTCTTTATATATTGTTATATTTTACCTAATTTAATTGTGCATAGGGAGGGGGGATATGTGGTAGTGAGGGTCTGGCGCCCGGAAGATATCGCGTTGTACGGGAAGACAGGGTCCCCCTCCCGATAGCCAATAGCGTTCAGTGCCCAGGTTATATAAGGCTGTTTCTCCCACCAATAAAGGCCATTTGCCGCCCACCACATTGGTGTCAACGAGCCGATGGACCGAGCGACCTGGGATTGGTCGCCGTGCCGTTCCCGAACCAGGTCGCCATGCCTACGATAGGCAACAATAGCAAGGAAATGAAACCTGGTGACTTACCTCCAGCATCCCCCTCAGATTCGTAGACCGGATCCTCTTCTGTTGATTCACCAGCAGGGCCTGCAGGCACAAGTGTGATCAGACACAGGTGAGGAGAGCTTCCAGCACGTGTGGGGGCCTCCTTTTCCCTGAGTGACCTGTAGGCTCTGGCGGTGGGCCAGGGAATGCCACGGCCCAAATACAAAGCTCTGGGCTCTCTCAGCTGAGGAGGGGCAGCGGTAACCTTCCCACTGAAATGTGGCAGCTCTCCAAGTAAAGAAATACTCACGCCTCCACTGTGCATGCCCTTCAAGGCACAAACAGGCTTGGAAGATCTTGAGAGGATCTTAAGTAAAATTGCACCCAAGTAAACTAGGAGAGCGTGAACGTTTCTGCCTCCAAGTTAACAGACACAACTTACCTCTGGGTTGCCCCACAGGCACAGCCACAAAATCCGGACCCAAACGATCATTTGCAAAGGGAGCACCAAGCGCATCATCTAGAATCAAGAACAGACGAGAGCAATTCCCATTGCATGGTGTGATCTCCTTCTCCCTCAGTCACTGGATGTGGGTCGTGGAACGGCACGGGAGAAGGACTCAGGTCTCCAAAGTTGCAGAGCGGCCAGGGTGACCTGTAGGCTGGCACTGGCAGCGTACACAGTACTCTCCCCAAGCCGTGTGCCACATCCCTCACGGACCGCAGGGAAGAAGATGCAGCCCCCCGGGGCTTTCTTCCTGGGAGGCCGCTAATGACCAGGAAGGTCACGCTGAAGCACTGGAGGAAAGCACGCCTGTCTCCTCCCCTGGGCTGTGGGCCGGGGCTCCGTGCTGGAAACTGGCATTCATCTATGGTACCAGGAGTACCGCGAGCCTGGAGCAGAAATGCTCACGCTTTTCCCAGCACACATCGTCTGAGCTCTCCCCAGGACATCTCCCAGGATGAAGGCTGTGCTCCAGCCAGCAAGCAGCAGAGCCACAGCCCGGCATGGCTGGAGCCGGCTCTGGGGAGCAGCGCTGCCACGGGCTCCGCTCGGCTCCTGCGGTGCTGCCCATCACCCCCTGCCCAACACCACCCCCGTGGAAGGCAGGCCCCAGGGAAGTGTGGCACAGGGCCGTGGGGACGCAGCCTGACTTCTTGCCGCCAGTGCTGCTCAGTTTGGGTCCCATTTCTGCCCACCCACCTGCTCCCGGTGCTTGCCACGGAGCAGCACAGGTCTCCCGGAAACACATGGCCATCAGTAGGAGGAAGAGGACAAGGCGGGCAGGGGCCATGGCCCCCCACACTCGCACCATGCTTTCAACACCACCGCTGCAGCCACAGTGAGTGTCGCACAGAGCGAAGCCTGCGGCACAGCACAGCACAGTCAGAGGACGGGGCATTGTGACCTCACGGCTCCGAGATTCCGGGTGGCGGCTCCCCGCGGGCTGCCGCTCTTGTGACGCACTGCACCAGGGTGCTTACGTCATGGAAACGCAGACTCATAGAATGCCTTGGGTTGGAAGGGACAGTAAAGAGCTTAGAACCCCAGCCCCACTGCCGTGGGCAGGGATGCCACCCACGCGGTCATGCGGCCCAGAGCCCCATCCACCTCCAGGGATGGAGCAGCCACAGCTTCGCCTGGCAGACTTTCATAGTGCTTCAGCTACCCCAAGAGGGAAATATTTACAGCTCTGTGCTCCCACGACACCTCAGGCCATTGAGGACGAGATGCAATGTGGAAATGGGGTCTGGATCAAGGGCGCTATCGCACAGGCTATCCATGCATGCGAAACGTGCTGCAATTAAGCAAGCCGAGCAAAGAAAGCCTCTCCGGTATGGAGGGTGATGGCTGAAATACAAACATGGGGAAGCTGACCTTCCCACAAACCTGCCAAGTCAAGTGTCACCTGCTTACATTTTTGTTGATAGATCTCCAGTTTCATCTGCTTTCCTTCAGTTTGCCAGTACCTCGGCTAAGGACATCCCCTTTCCTGCACCAACTGTATTTCCCACGTAGCGTAGCGCGCTTCCAAGCCTGAATTTAATCGCAGAAATTGAAGGCTTGCTGGCTGGCACCTCCCATCCCCAAAGTCCCAGTGAACTCACCCACTGCTGGCAACTGGACGCTCGGTGGCGAGAGGACCATCACCTATAGGTCCCACCTGGCTCTCCAGAAACTGCTGCACTTTTGGATGCGGAGCAACAAACACAGCGTCCATACAACTCCGCCACTGCATCAGACCCTGCCACTTTCCCTACGACCAGGCAAAGTGCACGAAGGCAAGCTGAACTGCTGAACCAGGCCCCACACAGGGCTTGTGCTTACGTATTTGTAATCAAAATACAGCATGCATTTTTTCATTCCTCTTGTCTAGTTACCTCGTGACAATAAGCCCTGTTTAGTGCTTATTTCTTATCTTTGTATTATTCCTTGAGTAATAGCTTCCAGCATGTGCACCCACGCAGAGAGGAGTTATTGAGTGAGGTGGTCAGAAGGGCAGCAGCTCCTGGCTGGCCACGTGCACAGGCTTCTCAGCCACATATGCCAGCGAGGTGTGGGCACAGCCGGTAGAACAGCTCCTGGTGGTAATTCTTGGTCACAGAGCACTGCAGTGCCCGGAACAAAGCCAGCAGCCCGTCCCTACAGAGACCCCTGTCAGGTGGGGCTGGGGCTGCAGCAGCCCCGCCTCTTCCCAGTCTTAGCAAACGGCAAGTCAGTCCAACAGCTCTGCTTTGAGTAGAACCGGAATTTATCTCAGGCACGAGGTCCTGAAATCTGGAAAACCCCGATGTTTCCAGGTGCAGGTAGTACAGGCAAGCATAGACATCAGATGGCTTTGTACACCTCGTGACCTGCCCAACAGGAAAGGAAGCCACTGTGTGGCTAAACTGAGCCCATCAGGCAGTTGTAAGTTAGTTGAGTCCTCCTATGGAGTCCAAAGTGAGTGGAAGTTTGCTACAACACTTCACCTGTGGTGAAGGCAACTTAGTTTCAGCGAGTTTTGCCTTACTAATAATGGAAAAAAAACCCACCCAAACAATTACGATAGATGCTGCAAAAGAAACTCCTCTTCATCTTTTGGATGGAAAGTCAACGACTGTGTGGAATTTCCCCTGGAAAGCTGCAGGGCCTTCTTCCACTGCAATCTCTCTGCTGTCTGACACAACGGGAGAGCTGCTGTGGCCTCGTGTCCGTGCCTGTGCCTCCTCCAGGGTGAGCAGCTTTGTGGGAGGAGAAGAAACCCACAGGGACTTGGGCCACAGTTAACAACTGCATCCTGTAAAGGAAAACCACAGATAAGAGCGAGAATCAGCAAGCAGCAGCACGGCCATCACCTCTCTGGGGGCGGTGCTGTGTTTTTCTAAGACTTGGTTATCCTAGTCTCTGGAGGATGATGTCAAAATAACCACTTTGTCACAGGCACGTTTATGGCAAAGGACATACTCATAATTGAGAGCAGCTTACTGTATTTAAGCAAGCAACCAAAACTCCTAGAAAGTGAGGACAGGTCCGTCAGAAACCTTCACTGCCGTGCTTGCATCCAGCTTCGTCTGCATGCAAAACATTGTCACGATAGTGACAGTTTTCTTCTTATGAGGTCTGGGTTTGGTCACTCTCAGCATCCAGCAACAGGAAATGCTGCACGCGACTGCAGCAGCTACAACCCAGTGTGCAGGTGGACGCCAGGATCACTAGCACAACAACACATCATCAGTAGGGTAAAACTAAGCTGTCACACGACGGTCTGCGTCTTGCTCTTGGCCTGCTTACAGCCTGTGCTTGGTTTTGGAGACAAACCTTTAAACTTCTACCAAAGTAGCTCACAGTGCCAGCTGCTAGGATCTCTGAAGCCTCTCGCTGCAGGGCAGTGCAGGTGAGCACGAGGAGTCTGCTCTCAGAGCGGTCCTTCTTTGCCACTGCCTACAGAGCAGGCATTCATAAGGCCATTCTCGTGCGATAAGAGGCGTGGGAGGGAAGCGTATCATCCCCTCACATCAACATCCTGGCTGGATCCATTCCTACTACTTCTCTCTTTAACATCACAGCTCCTGGGTAATGTGTGCACAGCCTCATGTGTTTGTCAGCTGTACCTGAGTAGCCAGGCTTCGGGCCAAATGGTACACAGACATCCAACTAGACCAACTTGGGATGGCTTAAAGCAGGCTGGGGAATGCTGTCCCCTCTTGAAGGCTGGCCCAGGTTGAGACGCTGTGCTCAGAGGGGCTGCCTTGCCACAGCAGTATTGCCAAGCTTAGCTGATACACTGTGACATTCCCCGACCCTTCTGCTTGTGGGGAAGCAGACAACGTGAACGTCTGAATCATTAAACAACGAGCCAACGTGATATGCTCCATTCTACAGCCTGGATCATCTTATGGCTCAGGTGCTTTGCATGTCGATCTTCCCCTGGTAGAGCTCAGCCTGCTGTGGGCTGTTCCTGTTCAACCAAGTTAACCCCTGCATCCTGCTGACATAAGAACTGCCTTCCAGTAGGAACAAAAGCTGGACTTACAGCAACTGTGCTATCCAAAGAAGAGCAACGCTCGTATCAAATGGGAAGCAGCAAATATTCTGGAAAAGCAGCTATCTCTACTCCACCAGTGGCAATAACTGCAGTGACTGTGCAAATTTCATGGGAAGGTCGGGGTATCAAAGTAGATGGAACAAACTCAGCGCTCCTTCGGAATAATAATTGCTTGTGCTCTTCACACTTACTCATCTAACATGCAGAGGAAACTTTCTTCCTGGTGCAGGCCCGTTTCTTTCCACTGGACCAGGTGCGCTTCCGGTCTTAGCAGTTACTCAAGGTAAGCTGTAGGTTCCAGGGCTGGGCACAAACACGTTGCAGTTATTTCCTCACTCTTAGCACCTAAGCTCAACTCTGCAGTGCAGGCGGAGAACTGGGCAACAGCTGCAGGGCCCGTGCAGTCTTTGCCATGCAGCTGGACAGCCCTGCTGATTAACCTATAGACGCTGCGCAGAAGAAACAACCAGGAAAGCAGCTGTCAGAGTATCTCACATTAAGTGCAAGACTCTGTTTCTCAGCATCAACGCTAATGAATACCAAGAGCTTTCTTTAAATCTGCTGCTTGCTATTTGTCTTCTAAGATGCTTGTAAGGATCAACGGATCATGCATTGTGTCGTACTGCAAGATAGCTCAAGTGCAAAAGCACACAGAAGCACTGAAGAAAGTGATTTTAGAAAGAAAAGAGAGAGTAGGGGGACGGATTTAAGTTACTCTGTACAGCCTGTCAATGTGAGGATCTAACAGCAGCAGCCAAACTTTCAGCTATGTGTTCTCGTAGAGCATCCCTGGCTTCCCGGAAAGATACTGGTAGCCACATTTGCCATATTCTTGTATCAGCCCAGAAGTCTGTTGTCTCCTCGACAGTAGAAGCATATGTCAAGTACCTTGGGGGAGATCTGAACTTGATCAAGGTGTCTGATCAAGCTAAAGCTAATGGAGGAAGACATTCACTCGCTCTATCTCCAATGAGCGGGCTGGATTTGGAGCGGAAGAGGACATCTGAGAGGTTCAAGATGAATTCCACAACGGTTGACTGCATCTGCACCTCCCCGAAGGCAGCTCTTCCACTGACGCACGCAGACTCACTCTGCTGTGATCTGAAGAAAAAACAGAGGAAGTAAAACTGCCAACAGGCAGAAGACTGGGAAGGCACCTCTGGCTGTGCAAAATGTGTTGATTTTGGAGGGGACGGTTTACAAAGGCTGCGTGTGTTTATTTTGAGGTTTCTTTTCAACCCTGTTTACAAGATGTCAAGCATGAGCCCACTCTGGTGCATGTCAGCGTGTCCCTGTTTCAATTCTGAATGACACTGGCCCAACACATACCGACTTCCTTTGGAGCCCAGCACGCCTTTGGCGTCTCTGAAAACGACGTGGGGCCCACTCCTCCCTGCTGAAATACACGGCCACCTCTGCAAAAGGTACGGGCTCCTGCAAGTGCTCCTTGCCGGGAACAGCCAAGGCCCAGGGAAGCAGCTTGGAGAGGAGAGAAACTCCCGTCCCTGCGGCTTCTTTGTTCCCAGCACACAGACGATGGCTGAGGACACCTCACTCTCACCCTGCACTCCCATCTCTTGCTCCTTGCCCTCTCCTGGCTGCTTCCCCAAGCCCCTGCCTGAGATTGACATGCTGTGGCCAGTTGCTGCTCTGCTGCAGGCAGATGTTAAATTGCTGGGACAAGAGGAACAAAAGGCAGGAGAGGTGTGAGGGAATGCAGCAATCCCTGCCAAACCCTCACCAGCCCACCTGCAGGGCACTGCCTAGGGGTAAAAGCCAGCTGGGACTCAGACCAGCAGCACTGCTCTTACCAGGCTTCCTTCCCAGCAAAGCCAGTATGATGGTGCGCTCCCTTCTCTCCCTTTCTTTCTTCCTTTCTCCCACCTTCCTCCCTCAGCCTGGCACAGGAAGACAGTGAGCAACACTCCTGGCTAAATCAGGTTAGCAATCACAAAACCGTCTCAAACTGGGACGCTGAAAGAACTCACAGCAGACCTCTGGCTCAACAGCTGAGGGCCAATTGAGCATGTGCCTAAAAACAAAGCACAGCAATGGGTCAATCATCTTGCCACCAAAATAGAGAGCAGCACAAGCACCTCTTAAGCTCTCCTGCACAGCAGCAGGCTGCAGGACAAGCTCTGTTCTTGAGCAGGGATGCCTCGAGGTCACACCTGCACAGAGATCTTTTGCTTTGTCAGCTTCACTAAGGTTATATCTTTGATTGTGCACGTAGTATCCCTTAGTCACAAACTCCTGAACGCGTCTGGGACTAGGAGTGGATCCAGCTGTGCTGAGGAACCTTACCTCTGTGGTTTGAAGAGTTCAGACAGCAATGGGGTTTGCTCTGATCCTCATGACACAGCAGGAGAGCATCCTGTAGGTGCGTGTGTCTGTGTGTGGGTGTGTGTAACCCTGTCCTCCATGTGGAAAATAACCAAGTGTATCCAGCCATCTCCAGTCCTGTTAATCTACTACAGCATATCTATGTTCATCAATACATACATTCCTGCTCCCCCCTCAGGAGTGTATACTGTAACTGTATCTATCTGCTATAAATTGCTGCAGTCTGCATGATAGCAACTAGGGACACTAACTATTGTAAGAGTCATGGAGTAAACTCCAGTCCCAAATTCTTACATGAATGGGCTCATGACAACTGTTATAACTGAGAAACAAGGGACCATCAGAAGCCATCACAGGATGAAAGGGGGAAAAGGTATTATCTGCAAAATGCCACGTTTGGAAGTTACATATGAAGCAAGGGAGAACATAAATAAGTGGAACAGGGAGCAGAAACTAAAGGAAAGAATTTTATTTTATTTTTTAATAACCTACAGAAATTGATTTTGCCTGGGTCGTATCAGGCACTCAGAACTATGCTGCACACTATGCACAGGGGTGGATATGGAAATGCATCGTATTGCGTAGCTACAAATCTGGGAGTCTAGACTCTTAGTGAGGAATCAGAATCACCACACAATTGAAGCCCAGAATCATCACAGAGTCAAAGAATCTAGAACTGGGAAAAAAAATCACAGAATCTGAAATAACAGAACTTACACTCACAGGAGCTAGTATCCTCGTAGCATACTCATACAATCCTCGGACTCTAGAATCCTAGACTCTAGTAACCCCATCATAACCCCACAGTATTGAATCACCACATTTTGTTTCCTCACTCCCACAGAAGGAAACCTTCTATAGAGCATGCTCACAATTGATGGTATCAGTCAGCATCACCCAGCAATCCTTACGGAATGGGTTATCTAGAATATCAAAGCACTGCCAGTTACAAGCGCTCAGGGGTTCTTCCTCAAAAGATGAAGTTTTAATACCGTTATTCATTCTAATTTGGATACGGGAAGGGAACCGAGGTCCAGAATCTTTATGAAAGGAATCCAACACCACTGTGCCCTTCACAAAACCTCTCCCATTTGCCACAACACAGGGAAATGGGGAAAGTGAACCTTCATCCTGGTTTTCCACCACCCCTCAGGTCAGTCCCGGGGATACTTGGAACCCTCCCGGAGACACCGGGAGCCCCCAGGACCCGCCCTAGACATTTTGCTGCCACAAGCCCACCAGCGCCCAGGGTGTATCCCTGGCATCCCATAGGGGGTGGTAGCCCAGGCAGGATGCAGTGTGATAGAGCCACGTGGCTCCGTGGCAGGAGTATCACATGTGCTTCTCCCTGTCCCCAGCTAAAGTTCTCAGAGGGGCACACAGAGGTAGCAGCGGGCTGTGGACACGACCAAGAGGCACTCAGGGTGACAGGATGTAGCCACAGCTTGGGGACAGTGGCCAGGTGCTGGAGACATTCGTATGGCAGGACACAACCACAGCCTGGGGACACGAGGGCCAACAAAAGGGACCTTGCTCAGACCACTGGGACAACAGTGCCACGCGTGAACACGCTGCCACCCGCCTAGTGAAAGTCGTGTCCTTGCTGCAGCTGTGTCCCCAGAGGGCTTTATTTGGTGCCACAAACCTCAGATCCCCTAAACAGGGCAAAACCACAGAATTCCAGACCAAGCAATTGTCGGGAGCTTCCGTTTCGTCACTGTGAGGCCAAGGTCCCCACAGGCCAGGTGACACCGCTGAGACACCGAGTGATCAGTGGCAGCACTGTTGATGGCAGCATCAGCTCAAGGGGACGCAGCACTGGAAACGCAGCGACAGTGAGAACGCCATCAGTGACAACCACAACCTCCAAGTCCATTGGACACAGCACTGGCGGTGAGCGACAGTGACACCGCAACAACGACGCCAGGAGCTCCCCACGGCTGCCAGCACTGCCCCACCGGTGTTCCCATTCTCACAGCTCCCCGCGGATGTCGGGCAGCAGGTGGCAGGCGGTGATGGTGGCCACGGTGGCAGACACAGCGCGCAGGTCACGGCGCACCAGGCACAGGCAGTGCGCGGTGGCAGCTGCCCCAGCTTGCGCTTGGC
The DNA here is from genome assembly GCF_987193195.1 of Phasianus colchicus. NCBI lineage: Eukaryota > Metazoa > Chordata > Aves > Galliformes > Phasianidae > Phasianus > Phasianus colchicus. The sequence goes on along the minus strand of NC_143459.1, from coordinate 807,668 downwards.
CCAGGGGCCCCCCCAAGCCTTCCAGCAGCCGCGCAGCCCCACCGAAACTGCCTCCCAGTGCCTCAGCCATCGCGCCCCGCAGCCGCCCCTCGCCCGCCCCCAGCCGCTGCTGCAGCAGTGAGGGGCCCCCCCCGGGACACCCCTGGCAGCGGCACTCGGGCCGCACTGTCCTCTTCCTCCTCCTCCTCGGTCTCCGACGCCTCCCCCGGAACCTTCAGCCCCGCTGCGGGGGTCCCGGCCGCGCCCCCCTCCGGCTCCGGCTCTGAGTCGCTCTCCGAGGCCTCGCCCAGCACCAGCGTGAGGGAAAGAGGGGCGGCCATGGTCTGCGAGAGGGGAACAAAAGGGAGGAGGGGGAGTCGGGGGAAGAACGGCCCCATCAGGCACGGAGACCGCCGGCCCCTTCTCCCGAGTCTCAGGGGAATACCCCGCACAACAGGCCCGTGCCCCCCCGGCCTCGTGAGAGCCCCGCTTCCCCACCCCCTTCCCAGCCCCACGGGGCCCCCGGAACACGTCCCGGCACCCGCAGCTCCAGGAGGACGCCTCGGATTCCCTTCCCAGCCCGACGTGACCCCCCCCCACGCCCCTACAACACGCCAGACCCACCGCCCAGCCCCGCAAGGACCCGCATTTCCTCAGCCCCGTACCGCCGGCTCCCCAGGTCACGTGACGCCCACCCCGGCAGCGTCGCGTCGCGTCGGGTGACGTCACGCCTCCGCGCGCCCGGTACTCGGACTCGCCCTCCCCCGGACCGCGCACGCGCAGAGCGGGCACCCCGCGTGGCCTCGTTCGTCCAATCGTCCCTCCTCCCAAGCCTTAAGTGACAGCCAGGGCAGCCAATTGGCTCCGCAGAGACGAAGGGGCGGACGGGGCTCTCCCGGAAGAAGGGTCGGGGGGCAGGGCGTGCATATAACAGGCGGCAGTGGCAGCCAATGGGATGACCGAACGGGGCACGGCTGGCCAATAGCAGGCGCGGGGGGCGGGGCGTGCAGGAGGCCGTGCGGGGCCGCAGCCCGTGCCTGGTGCGCGGTTGTCCGGTGCGGCTGTGCGGGCCGGCGTTGAAGGGTGAGAAAGGCCTCGTAGTAAAAAAGGGAGGAAAAGGCTTCCCAGGGACTAAGGATGGGGCTGGTGGGGGGGGGAGAGAGTTAGAGATAGTTTGTAGAAGCAAGAATGTTAGAAAAATAAGGGATGGCAGACACTGGGTCTGGGATAACGAGGGGATGAAGGCCGTAAAGAGAAGGGTTTGAGAACAGCCTGAGGACGCCTGGCAGGGAGGTGATTCGATGTCCGCAGGGCAAGCTGGAACTGGGCTGGGGGGGCTGGCCCTCCCGCAGGGTCAGAAGTTAACAGGGAGAAAGACTAGGAGCCTTCGTGAGGAAGATGAGGATTCTTCATCCCGCGACCACCAGGAGGAGACCCTCGCCACTCACTGTGCACGCGCGAGTGGGGGGGAACCGCATGCTAATGGGTTCTGGGAATGTAATGAAGATGCATCCCAACTCCTGGAAACTACTGGTTATGTATTAGTTCGGCCTGTATCTGTAGCACCCTTTTTCCTGACGCTGTGCGAGTTAGGAGCAGCTCTCCCCCTTGCACCCGGCGTATGCGCAGCCCTGATTAAACATACCTGCTTCTATAACTACTTTGTGGTTACAGAGTCTGAGGCCACCCGTCAGTGTGCGCCGCTCCTCGGGGCAGCGCGATTAAGTTGGAAATGCCTGATTTGGGGTCAGATATGTAAAGCAAGAGGTAAAAGGGTACATGGATTTGAGAGTTGGAAATGCCAGATTATGGGGTTGGGGATGGAAAACAAGGGAAAGCTTAGATGGATTTGGGGGTTAGAAATGCTAGATTTGGGCTGGAGATGAAAAGCAAGGGGTAAAAGGGAAGGGTGCATGGATTTGGGGGTTGGAAATGACAGATTTGGATTTGGAGGGATAAGGGAAGGTTGCTGCAGAAGGGTGGATGGATTTGGAGGCTGAAGATACAAGTCTAGAGGAAGGAGAGGGTGGGGAACAAGGATCCCTTGAGAATACAGTTGGGGAAGAAGAGTTGAATTTCAGCACAAAATCAGTAATTTTGGCGCAATGGGACTCACCGCATCGCAGCACCAACCACCCTGGACAGAAAAAGGCCATGAAGCACCACCTTCACAGCTCAGAGGCTGTGAGACTAGGATGGTTTGGACAGTTACTCTGAGAACTGCTGTTACCCCACTAACATAGCAGTGAAGGAGAGGGGCAAGCAGGGGGTCCTCCCTCTGCCCTGCTTTACCTCATTGTCCTCCTTCTCACCTTAAACAGAGCATCCAGCTGCAGGGTTAGGGACCCCGCCCTGCCCCACTGTACCCCATAAACCCTCATAGGTGGGCAGTGGGATCCATTCTACTCCAAGGAACCCATTCGCACCTGTAAGAAGGGGACCCATGTGGCAAGGACCCATCTCACCCCACATCCCACTAAAAGGGAGCAATGAACCACCATACCTAAGATCCATCCTGCACACAGACCCCATAACCCCATCCCAAATGGACAGGGGATACAGGGGCACTCACCATGCTGGAGCCATGGAGCTGAACCTCCTCCAAAGTTTCCAAGGTTTGAAGCAGCCAAGGAAGTGGCTCGAGCCAATGGGATGCAGGTTCTGTACCTCCAGGGCCACCCCCGCTGGTCCCCATGGAGGGGACAGGGCCTGGGGGCACTGGTCTCTGGGGCAGAAATCATTTCCTCGGTTGATCCTTCCATCCACCTATATTTCCATCCATCCTTTCACGCGATGATCCTTCAATCCACTCTTCCATCCATCCCTCCAAAAGTTCTTTCCTGTGTTGATCCCTCTTGTTCATCTATTCCTCTCTCCATCTGTGCGAATCCAAGCAGCCTCACCATTACCCACCAGAACCTCCTCTGGAGCTTTGGGGGATTTCTCCACATGCCTTCAGGCATTTCCTTGTGAACCTGCTGGCAGTGTCCTCGCTTAATCATAGTGCTGATCTGGTTCCTCCCACAGCATCACGGCATCCCTTTACTCAGCAGCCCTCCCCATTCACAGTTCAAAGCCTCCCTCATGAAGCTGCCATCCTACTGATGAAAATATCCTCACATCCCTTAGGGAGGTGGGTCCCACCTCTTCCAAGCAGACACCAATCCTCAAATAGGTCCTCCAGCCACAGAACCCAAGGCCCTGCTACCAGCTCCAGTCCTGCAGCCAACGACTGGCACGCATCAGCAATGCCCTCCTCTTCACGCCTGTCCCACAGCAGCACCAGGGCCCCGTGCCCCTGACTACTGGCCCGAGAGCTCTGCAGTCACTTTTGATGCCGTTCACATGTCCCCCAGCAGCATCACCTGTGCCCACCTTTCCTGGTGGCCTCACACGGTGATCCGCACAAGGAATAAGGTTGGGTGCACCTCTGCCTCCTCCCCAGCGCTGAGGGCACTGGAGCTGCATTGGAGCTGCGAGCCCTTCTGTGGGGCAGGAGCATCCCCTGCTTCCAGGAGTCTCCAGCTTCAGTCCATCACCAGATGTGAGGCTGGGGTGCCACGGGGCTGCAGTGCAGGGCCTGCAGCTCAGAAAAGCCCCTGAGCACTGCGGAGAGAAGCAGGCGGTCTGTGATGCCTTCAGAGCGTTATAAACCAACAGTTACAAACTCCTGCAAAAGCAAACAAGAACCACGTTCTGTAGCAATCAGAACGCACAGCTTAGCAGACAGGAGCGTAGGACTTAGAGAAAATTGTATTTCAGAGGTTGGTAGGGAATTTCCCATCACGCAAAGGCATCAAAACCAGGGTTTCTAACAACAGTGTTACCCAGGAGACCCACCAGGCAGTGCCGGCTTGATTTGGCACGTGACTCCAAAACAAGGCAGCTCAGTATAAGGCATCAGGCAGTGCTGATGAGATGCGCGTTATGGACAGGTCATTCCTTCATAGGTACCGTTCCAGTGACAGCACACTGTCTAGAGTAAGTGCTTGACATACAAACCTCAACAATTTACACTCCCACTAGTCAAGTCAGACAGACCAAGACCATGAGGCTGACCTGTAACCAGGCATAGTGCAGCTAGAGTTCCTTCTGCAGTCACTTGGGCAGCTTCCCCACCTCCAGAGCTATAGGGAACATACACACAAAGCGCAGCAAAACTGTTTGTGCTACACACTCACAGAGAACAAGTTGACAAGTTGAAGGCTTACGAGGACCGTGGAGACGTGGCACTGAGGGACAAGGTCAGTGGGCATGGTGGGGGTGGGTTGGGGTTGGACTTGGTGATCTTAGAGGTCGTTTCCAACCTAAATAATTCTATTATTTGATGACACCTAAACATGATTGCGTTTTAGATGACTTTTTGGGGCATGGGTGAATCACCTTGCAAAAGCTGAAGCAAGCCTGCACTCTCTCCCTGTAATGACAAGGTTCATTTTCCCCTCTGCAAATTCCTACAGTCTACCAAATTAAGCAAACTTGGACACAGGTTTGACTGTAAATGCAAGGGCAGAGGGACAGCTTGCAATGAAACAAGGAAGCCTGTACAGATTTGGCTAAAGCATTCTGTTTAAAAAAGTGAAAATAGGATTTCTTGAAAAGAATTGTTTACAGCTTTATTAAGAGACAGCTTTATTAAGGATGTTTCATGCTAAGATTGATGGTTTTCTAACTCCTGAATTACAGAGGATATAGAAACACAGAGGGTTCAATAAACCCTAGCAAGAAAGTGCCAAATTCTAAAGCAAAAGACCCAGGAACAATACTACCTACTGCACTCCCTCAGGAGCCTCAATGGGACCTCTTATCTATTTGCAGAGCGCCCAGTGCGAGTGGGTCGGCTGTTGTGGGGGAGAAGGATTGGGAACTGTATTCCAATTTGTATCCTTGGAAAGAGATGAGGGAAACAGCTCCACGTAACAAACAAGAATGAAATGATGGTCGCTCTTCCAGTGCAACTGCACAGTCCAACCGTTTGCCACAGAACAGTGGCTGAACATCTGCATGATTACAAACTGTCTCCTCACATGCACAAAGATGACATCCTGACTCAGGGAAGCTGTGAGGAAGAGGTGCAACAAATGCTGGTTATGGATCACATGAAACACAAAGGCTCGGAAATTCATCCTACTAAAATTCAAGGGCAGTCTCAAACAGTGAAACTTCTAGGAATTCACTGGCATTTTGGGAAATAGTACCCAAAACTTGACACACAGTTCTAGATTTTGCAGTACCCTGTGATAAGAATGAGGCACAGAGGTTTATTGGTCATATCTAGGACAAATTTTAACCCTGTTTATATATAAAGTGACAAGGAAGAGTTGAAGAGGGAAAATGAACAGCAAGCTGCCTCTGAATTAGCAACGGAGGCTCTTCAAAGGGCGTCAGACTTATGGCCCATGCAAAAGGGAGAAATGAAGTTGAACATATCTGTAAATGGGACACGTGCCAATTGGAGCTTGTGGCAAAAACAGGGAAAGAAAAGGATTCCCTTGGGTTTCTGGAGAAGAAAACTGTCACGTCGTGAGAGGATAAATCCAATTCTGTTAAACAATGGTGAACAAGATTCAATTATTCAACCCCATGACAGAACAGCACAATTATTGATACTGTCACTTTCAAAAACAATTGTGAGAAAAGGGGATCCACCTCAGATCACCAGCATTCCTGGAGGGTTTGGATCCATCAAGTATTAACAATGGAGCTAAAGTACGAAGCCAAAGGGCCCTCCTGAACCAGATGAAATAATAGCTACAGGGAACAATACTACTATTTTAATTATGAAACCTGGGCAAGAAAAATGGGAATACGTCCCTGCAACTAAGTGTTATTTGCAAGAATAATTATGTGGTATATAATTTTATTTTACAGATCCTGCACATTTGGAAAAAGATACCATCCATGTGCCTGGATATGAAGACCGATGTGAAGAACGGCCTCACACTAAATTATCCCCAGTGCCTGCTGTCAGGGCTTGTGACCTGGGCGCAGTGATGACATTGCTAATGTCACATCGCCACTGTGACCAGGGCACAGCTGTAAATATCAAGCTGCAACAAAGCCCAAGCTTCTGAGTTCAAGGACATCCTCTGAAGTCTAATTTAAGGCACAAAAAATTCACCTTCTTGCTTCAGTGGTTAATATCTCCAACCTATTTTCAAAGATCTTTTTATTACCTCCCAACAAGTCTGCATACAGCTAGTATACAGCTAGTGCCAGGTCCTGCACTTTGGCCACAACAAGCCCATGCAGTGCTATAAGCTTGGGGATGAGTGGCTGGATGACTGTGAGGAGGAAAGGGACCTGGGGGTGTTGGTTGATGCTCAGCTGAACATGAGCCAACAGTGTGCCCAGGTGGCCAAAAGGGCCAGCACCATCCTGGCCTGCATTAGAAACAGTGTGGCCAGCAGGAGCAGGGAGGTGATCATCCCCTGTACTCAGCGCTGGTGAGGCCGCACCTCGAGTGCTGTGTTCAGTTTTGGGCCCTCACTACAAGAAGGACATTGAGGCCCTGGAGCGTGTCCAGAGAAGGGCAACGAAGCTGGTGAGGGGTCTGGAGCACAAGTCCTATGAGGAGTGGCTGAGGGAGCTGGGATTGTTTAGTCTGGAGAAGAGGAGGCTCAGGGGAGACCTCATTGCACTGTACAACTTCCTGAGGGGAGGCTGTGATGAGGAAGGGTTTGGCCTCTTCTCCCAGGCAACGAACAGGACCCGAGGAAATGGCCGCAAGTTGTACCAGAGCAGGTTTAGGTTGGACATAAGGAAGAACTTTTCCTCTCAGTGGTCAGGCGCTGGAATGGCTGCCCAGGGAGGTGGTGGAGTCGCCGTCCCTGCAGTGTTCAAGAGGCGTCTGGACGAGGAGCTGCGAGATCTGGTGCAGTGCTTGTGGTAGCAGTGGTGATGGGAGGGCGGTTGGACTCGATGATCTTGCAGGTCCTTTCCAACCTTGGGATTCTATGATTCTAAAGCTGCAGTCAAACAGAGCTAATAAAGAGAGCCTTCCACATACAGTTAAGGCATGAAAGTCCAGCAGTTCCAGCAATGGGAGAAACACGCACCTGAGATCAGAGAGACTGCAGGGAATACTCCTTTGTGGGTGGGATTTAAGTCACAGCAGGCACAATGCTCTGTTTCTGAGAAGGGCTATTTTAACAGTACCAAGTCTGGGACAGCACACTTTAATCAGGTTTGTGAAGAGTGTCCCATACCCTCACGTTCTTACTGCTCTGGGAAGTACAAGGTTCTCTTCTCAAAAACATTTCTTATCAATGCATCCAGCAAGCACACACATCCCGATGTCATGACAAAGAACACGGGCAGAGACCAGCAAGTTGGAAGGTCATCACCTTCAGGCCAGATCAATCCTACAGATGTCCTGCAAGTCCTTCTGTAGTAGAAACACAATTGCTAAAGCTGACTAACATCCAGTGGGTGAGCATGAGTAAGGTGAGGCTCAACACAGCGCGGAGGTATACGATACTGACATTTCATTGCAATTCAATGCACAGGTTGAAAAGGCAGCAAGGTGGGCCCAGAGATGGAAAAGGACATCCATGTGCTGCATTATCACACTGGAACCACATCAACCATGACTCTCAAAGCGTGTATCAACTAAAAAGCTGCGGTGTTTGAGACCTACAAAACGATTTGCACTACCAGGCTAATCAGCACTCACGAATACACATGAAAGACCACAAAGTTCCTCTCTGAAGAGATGAGTGCAAGATACCTTAGATTACTTTCACATACAAGATTCTACTTCTTACTTTGTAATTCTGTATTGTAAAACAAAGAACAACATTTTTCTTGCAATACCAATTCTTAAAAGCAGTTTTACAATGGAGTATGAAAACTAATCCACTTACCTTTACAGGATGGAGTTGCTCAGGAATACTGGAGTTGGCAGATTCAGAATCAAGCCTCAAATGCCACACCTGAAGAGTTTTCAGGAAATACGACAATGAAAGATAACATTAAAAAAATAAATAACCCAATACAGCCACATAATTTAAATTGACCTTGAAAACTATCAGTGTCTGACTACTGTTAGTTTAGAGTTGTGGATCTCTTTAGCAGCCACCAATTTACTCAGGCAGCCATTATAAACCTTACTTTTTCATAACTATACAAGGGCTGATCCAAAAGGAATGCCTCCTATTTTATAATGCTGGCCCACAACATCACAGGTGGACACTGGTGGGATGACAGCAGAGGTTGAACCTTCCTGCCAGCATTCAGTTACATTTTGTAGCCATGCGACAGATGGCAGCAGAGGGCCAGAATGACAGCACAGCACCTGACATGGAAGTGCACGTGAAGCACAGGGGTGTCACTGAACTCCTCCGCGCTGAAAAAAATCGCACCCACTGGCATTCATCAATGCCTGCAGAACTTTATGAAGACCAACACGTGGATGTGAGCACAGTGAGGCGGTGGGTGCTGCGTTTCAGCAGTGGCAACAGCAATGCAAAAGACAAGCCACCCAAACGGCCAGATTTATTTTTTTTTTCTTTTTAAACAAGCACAGCACGCAGGCTCTCGTTCAACACTGGAAAAAAAGCATAGCTAATGGTGGTGACCATGTTGAAAAACAGAGTTTTGTAGCTGAGAATTCACTCTATGTATCTGTTGTCATTCCTACGGAAATAAATAGGAGGCATTCCTTTCAGAGCAATCTGTGTACATCTATGAGCCATCATCCCAATAATGCAGTAATACTAATAAATGGGAACAGAAAAAAACAGATTCTCAGAATATCTTTTGTGGGGATGGAACAACAAAACCTACACTGTAGTCAGCTGCAGTTATTCCCCTGGGAATGAACTGATGCCAGTAGAAAGGTCATGACCACTTCCGACACTCAAACTGTACCAGCATTTCAGAGCACGCAGCCTTGGAATAAACCCTAAGGATAAACCAAACTGCATCTCTGCTCCAGCAGTTTTTTTCTTCAATGTACATGAATGGACTGGGAGGTACTAGTCCTACAAATTCAGTTATGCTATTGTGTCCTATGGTAAGAAGAAAAGCAGGATGTTTAAGACTTTGTCAGGCACAGAACCTCCAGCACTGGAGGTGAGCAATTCTGAATTCTCGGTGTCTTGTCATAATTCGTGTGCATGCAGAAGAAACAGCACAACCCACTTTACAAGAGCAACCAAATGTATTCAAGGCATACTTACAAAAGACTCTGAGGTAGAAAGCTGCTCGCTGTGGTGAAGATCAGAAATGAGGCAGAGGAAGCCTGACAGATTGAAAGCGATTAAGTGCCTGAATAAAGAAAGGAACGGAAGGAATAGACATTACTGGAATCTATCAGACGCCAATACGCATTTGAAAAACATACTGTACATGTAGAATCAAAAGCAACACAGGATCAACCTGCAACTACTTATTCCACTATCTCAGTGATGACTGCTATTAGACAAACTCTATGTATTTTTAATACTGCTGTTTAAAAAGGACCACAATTTCCTCCTCCAGTGCGTAATCAAATTAAAGTTCATTTATGATGAACTTTGAATTACATACGTAGTTTAGGTAGAAAAAAAGACTTTGGTGGTCTCAGTAACACAGCTACAAAAGCACTGTACAGGATATTCACAGATATGGCATAAGCCAAAGCTGGCTCTTTGTAACAGAACATTTCCTTTGTTTATTCTACTTCTGTTGATGTACATTACCATAGCTTTGATTACGACAGTAAGGTTTCCTGGGCCATCTGCCAGAGCTGCAGAGCTTCCACCTCCTTCTAAGCGTCTGTCCACTCACCAGTATAACCAGCCTGGCTGAGTGAACTACGCTGCGTGTGCTGAGATGAAATAGAACAGAAATCGGAAGAAAATAACTGCATCTTAGTAAAAATATCTGTGATTTCTAGTCCGAGCAAATTAATTTCACATACAAAAATTATTTCCAACATAAAGCGACCACATTTCCAAAACAACCACAAATTCAAAACAAATTCAAAACAAATTCAATTCCATAGAAGATTACAGAATTACACTAAAGCACATTTTAAAACATCAGTTGTATGGCAGACAGAGTAAAGAGACCAGCAAGAGAAAGTACAGAAGGGCTTCTCCCTAAGGAATAATTAACTACAGGAGGTAGAGGTGTTTGTTGGGGTTTTTTTAGTGTGAGTGAGCAGAAAAGAGGAACGGGACCTCAGGAAAGTCTTCAGTAACATGGAAATGGGAAGAGCTGCCCAGGTGTTCTGAACAGTTCAGATGACGTGACAGCCATTTTCTTGAACGCTGTTACATATGCAGTAACGAGCAGAAGAATGAAAAAATTAAGGCATTTGCCTTCACCTTAACGGCACTGTATGTGCCACCTCTCTGCAGAACTGCGGCACAGACAGCACAAGACTACTGAAGAACTGCACAGTAACTGCCAATCCACGTTTTCAGAAGACAGCATGACAAAGTATTTCCCTTTTCCCATGCACAAAGAAATGCTGACTTGGACAACAATCTCAAGTGGGATAAGAATACGGAGGTACTTCATTCTATTTTCTCAAACTGAAAGGTATCAAATGTCTACTTAAGGATAAAATAAAACGAGCAAAAAGGAACATGGAAAGCACACTAACCTCGGCAGGCACTTCAGATCAAAATACTCTAATAGCAATAACTATAGCAGGCAGTAGCTTATTTCTGCACATACCTAGCGGTCAAATCTGCTTGCTTTTAGATCTTTCTGCTTCCTATTGAGTTAAGCCTTCTTTTTCTTTAAGGTGTTTATCAGACTTTCCACAGAACTGCTTTCATGTCTTACAAAAAATAACACGCCTAGAGAAAAATGACTCGGTAAAGGTCTCTGACAATACAGGGATGCAAACTTCCTACCTGTCACCCAAACAGGCGCAGTGCCCACCCCGAGGCTCTTGTGCTGTCACTGGCACACACTGACCAAAGGGGAACCCTTCATAGCAATCAGCTGCTGAGTTACACGCAGTCGTTCTGGGAAAATCGCTTTGCTGCGTTTGTTGTTCGTATGCATAGCACTACATCAAGTTAGTACAACAATTACACCTCTTTTTCTCCACCACACCGTGGAGAGACAAACAGCTTTCTGGCTAAAAACAAAAATATCTTGCAATGCAAAAGGAATTTTCCCAGATAAAAGAAGGGAAAACAATCCAACAAGCAACCTCCCTCCTTCCCCTCAACCCACCATCCTTCCCCCCACAAAACAGACAGAGCAAACCCACAGGAAAGGAAAAGACAGCAAATCCACTTCCTGAACCAATTCCCAGTGTTGAGAACTTAGTAAAGAAAAACCAATACATTCTCTGCCTGCATCACCACAAAAAGCTGCACATTAAATGAAACGTGCAACTGAGGGTTACGGCCTCCAGCTGTACCTCCTAACCAAAGCAGCCGGGAGAATAAGTAAATGCATGCATGCATGCATACATACATACATACATAGAAGTGATCGTGCTTTACAGTTCCTCTGTTAGCTTTGTGGTTGGCGGTGATCTTTCCACGGGCTTTGGACTGTTTGTTTTTTAAGCATCAGTAAGGAACATCAGCAGCCTTTTTTCTGCACATCAGTAAAGCAGAGAATACAGCTCTGAGCAGCCATCTGCCCGGACTTGCTTTAAGAAGTAGTCAAGGACATTGACAAGGTCTGATTTTTCAGGTCTTCTGATTTGTCTTCAACGCAATCTGTTGCTAGGACCTTGAATTCCACAGCCATAGCATGCAAATACAGTTTAATAACGGAGTTTTTAATAGCGGGCACGAAATCATGCATCTGTACACAGATGAGCAAAAAGGGCTCATATTCCCACGTCATGGCTTAAGATTTATCACATTATATATACATGCACAACATATCCACTTCAGGAGAGATCCTGAATTCTTCTAAAAATATGCTCATTTTAAAAAAAATAAATTAAACTCAGTAGCTTCCTCACATTAAAATTCTGCTGAGTTCAATGTAAGACAATGGTAATGTAGAGAACTCAAGCTCAGAGGAAATGAGTTCAGCAGAAAGATAAGCTTCCCTTCGTCAGGAAAAATTGATGTACAGTACAAAGATAGTTTACAATACAAGATAAAAGCAATATTGCATTTACAGATTTGGATCTGTTCTGTAATAATTTCTGAATACAAGATCTGGCTGTCGCAATGCCAAACCAGTGGGGCTTGTGTTATCATAAGGGGCTTGTAAAAGGAAGAAAATAACAGGAATAGGACCAACCTCCAAATAAGATACTAAAGCATATGAGAGACAGGAAATCACATAGCAAGTATGTTAAACCTTTAAATTTGCAGAGGACAAGACAGCCAACTCAAATTTCCTTTTACAAGCATGCAAGTGCTTTCTGCTGTGCTCTGTTTCAATTATTTCATACAGTGCATTTATCTTCGTTAGTCCAAAATGGAGTTACATAAAAGCTATAAGCCTCGAAATTATTTCGCTTAAGATAATGGTGCCTTGCCTTTCTTTAATCAGACTTTTTTTAGATTAGTAATTGTTTCACTGGAAACAAAGTCTGTTTGCTAGTCTGTTTTTTAGACTGGAGTCTCAGAAAGTTGTGTGGGAATGGAATGTTGCTTCTGCATTTGATATTAAAAAGAGCAATTGGTTTGAAGAAGTAGAACATAATGCATTTGTATTCTGTAACCCATCCTTAGAAACAGCTGGTCTAAGAAGTAAAATACTATATATGTTAGCGGCACGTTTTAGAAACATTATTACTGATTTATGTGATTAATTCTTTCTTGCAAAACTGGAATAGTTGTTAAATGTTCCAAACAATGCGAGTATAGCGTTAGGGATTAGAAAACATATTGTAGAGCTGTTCTGTTAGGATAAGAAACTGCCGGCAAAAGAAAACCAGATTCAGCAAGCATCAAAGAAATTAGGGCCTCTATACAAGGCCGAACTGTCTCACTCCGTGAGAAGGTTGGGGTGTGACAGGCAGGCACCAGGATACTCCCCTGTCTTTCTCCCGAGCTGATCTTGGTAAGAAGGACAAGCAGATATCCGCAAAATAATGATCAGGTGTGGAATAAGTTAATTAATTAACTACAGATTTACGCTTATGCAGCAAAAACTTATGTTTGTCCAGTGTTTCCATGTTTAGTGAAGCGTCGAGAAGATTGTGAACCTAAAGTACTCCGCCAATGAGGAACCAGGGGAGAAGGAGATAAGCGTCGGGGAATAGGGAATAAAAGATGTAACGCTGTTTTCTGGGAGCTCTCCTGCTTGCAGGAGGCCCGCCATTGCAATTGCGAATCAAATCTGCTTTATCAGAGATACCGTCCTAGAAAATTATTTGGATATTTCCTACAATCTGGGGGCTCGTCCGGGGTAATTATCGCCCTGTGGGGATTTCCCCCACTGCCCTGGACAGGATAGGCGCACCCCGCTGATTTCAGCGGTCCTGTCTGGGTGGTGGGGTGACTCCTCGGGACGGTCGAGAAGAAACCGAGACTGTTCCATAAAGGCCGGGCTCTGTGAAAGCCACGGGGCAGGTAGGCACGTGTATTGACCCCTGGAGACCCGGTAACTCCGTGCACAGACCAAGGTAAGGGAATTTAATTCTTGCCGTGGGGGTCGGTGGAGACTCGGGTGAGTCTCGGCAGGGAGCTGTTGGTGTGCGGTACCCTGTGCACTTGACAAAGTGGCAGCAGTACACCCCTAGCTGTCCTCACATCTCAGCATTTCTGAGTTCAGACTGACAGAGGAGAGAGCTGCAGTTCCTCTCTTGTCCTGACGCAGCAGATGGATGTGCTGTACAGTACCTTAGACAGTCCTTACGCACACAGCTTTAAAAGCTATCAGCAGTGCACAACACTTACGAGCTCACGTTTCCGCTCACGCAGGTTTGCTTTAGGATCCGAGCCCAACATCCTGCACTGCTCCATCGCTGAAGGTACTGCAGTCTCCCACAGCCTGCGGTTCCTGCTGAGTTTGTCAGGCGCTTGGCACTGGTTTTGTCCCAGGATAGAGAGGCCGACCCAATATATTAAGAAGAGCACTTATCACAAAAAGAAGACTCAAAGCCTAGAAGTACAAACAGCTGCAGTAATTCCTCTCCTCCAAACTGAAAGTGAAAGCACACTTGCTTTGGAATAATAGCAGTAGAACAGAAAAGCTTGCATTACAGAGCAATCTGTAATATACCACAGCATTCGCACGAGTACAAGATTATTTCTTTAGAACACAGCAGCATAAGTAAACCTAGCTTTACGTACGTCACACCACCTCCACAGCTTGCTAAAGCAAAGCTTCATTCTGATATTGCCCTTGGTGACCTGTAACAGTAACCTTAACGTGCTAAAGGAGAAGCAGCACAGTCTTGTACTGCCTTAGGCCAAGCTTTAAATATTTATTATCAACAGCAAGATACAGCACAAGGTCCCAATTGAAACATGCAGCTGCTTAGCACCCAACTCGGCTCTTTTTGCACACCTTGACAACAAGCTCCGCTGCAAAAGGCACGCTGGGTGGGCTGCAAGAGCTGCAGAGCGATTCACTGACAGTGACCAACACACAAGCAAAGCTCGTTTCCTTCACAAGACCTCCTCCCTAATGAAGACTGCTGATAATACAAAGGTAATGAGCACATCGTACACATTTCTATCCAGAAGTCAGTAATCAGATGTAGTCTACCTCTGCAAAACATGACGGCCGTGCGACAAAACCCAGAATGAGTTTAACAGACTACAAGTGTATCTCACACCCTTACATATAAATGAGGATAAAGTGTTTCAGAGGAGAGCACTCCCACTTTTCAGGAGCAGGCAGAACGTTATCTATGCCACCCTCGTGAAAGACACTTACAAAGGGCTTTTCCCTCCTAACGTCCTAATGTCACGTCACATTTAACTGTTGTACACCATTTTCGGTGTCATTCTGCTAAAACTAATCACTGAATGAAAGAGCTACAGATGCTGCCACGGACAAGTAACACAAGTGACCTTATACAGCATACAAAAACTAAAAGAACTTTTCTAATAGCCGCAGACTGACTGATTTTAAGCAGAAGGGACCCAATTTCTGCAGAGTTGTGCATGGAGAGGAAAAAAAGAATCAGCAGTTTTCTTCGCGCTCAGCTTAACCCTTACTTTCTTTTGAGAAGAAATGCATTTCCTTGTTAGCCTCAAAGCAGCAACAAGGACATGAATAATGAATGCAGTAGAACTTCTATTAAGATTCCACTTCAGCATAACATAACTCAAAGAGAAGTGAGCTTCCAAAGAGGGGTGTGCAGGGAAGGAAACAGTGACAGCACAGCGTTACCTGATGTGAAAGACTGTCTCTTTCCAAACTCATGTTCTAAATGAGGTACTGACTTTTGCACAGTTAAAATACAGAGCTCTTACTTTATGGAAAAAGTAAATCAGACCATGTAATGAAAACCTGGAGCTGTACATCAATATTTAAAGGGCATCATATCCACTGGAACTTCACTTGAGAATTGGAAGGAATTCTGGATCTCTGACATAAAATAAGCCGCTTTCCAGCCAGTAAGAAGATGAATTCATACGGTTCAACGGCAGCTTCCTTTAAAATGCCCTCCTTAGCATACACTGACTTACAAAGTTCAAAATAAAAGCTTCAGATAAAAAAAAAAAATCGAAGGATCCCGTGTTCCTGTTAGCACTTCATACCGGCAGCTACCACGAGAAGTCAGGAAACGAAGTAGTCACAGGATGAAGGTCTCTTCTCTAGAGAAAAATCAGACAAGCAAAGCACATGTGATAACAAGGGAACTTCAGAAGCACATTTCACTTTTAAGACGGAAAACACATACCTTCATCCATTTGCTATGAAATGCCCCTTCATTCCATATCTATAAAGCAACAAGCAAACAGAAGTCAGTACCTGTTGATATACAAAGTAGTAGCGCATACACATAAATAAATCTTTCACCATCATTACTGAACTTTTTTATCAGCCCTCCAGGGAAATAATCCGTATGAAAATTCAAGACAGGTGCTTATTTCTCTCATCCTTCAGCCCACAGCCTGCAGCCTTACTGAAAAGAACGCTCATGCTGTGAGAGCTCTCTACCACGCCTGGCCTCGTCACACGTTACATGCTATTAACGTTGTCTCTACAGCTTGGCAGACAATGCTTTTCTCCACAATTTCACTTCAAGACGTGGTCATACAGAATGCCAGTAACAACACGGAAACAAGACATTACTTAAATACTTCACACACAGAACTTATATTCTACTGTAAAAGCACAGCAAGGCAAAATCTCGTGTCGGACACACACCTCCCACCCCACCCCCTCCAAGGTCCGTTTCTCAAGCATCCACGCGTTACCGGAGTGCAAGAGTGACACTGACTGAAACAGTCAGCAACAGGAAAGGAAACACTCCAGGAGAGATGGACATTGTATGTGCCTTCCCACACTGCAACAGGAAGGGCAGACTTTCTCAGTGGGATGGGAACCGTAACTTGAGAAGCTTCACTGCGGAAGTGAAAATTCAGAAATGCAGCCCTAACGATAAATCATTTATATTCACCACTGTGATCAGGTCTAAGCATTAACATCGTTTGACATGAGAAGATTACTGGAGGCCACTGCCTAGGATGTTACGCTACTACAGAAAAGCAAAAACAGTCTGAGAGAAGCATCAGTGCAAGCATACCAAGTCCTAGAGCTTCCCTACCTTGTCTAGTGCGACATAAAAACATCGGTCTGTTAAAGTAATTAAGGGTCAGACGTGTTTGTTAGAACAAAGAGCATATAAACTCTAAGGCTTGGATTTACCAATCAGTTCAATTTTGAGGTTCCTCTCTTTAGCTTCTCTCATCAGCCACCGCTCACAGCCTCAGAAGTCCTTCTCATCATTTCCGTAGCGCATCTCAGAGAACACAGTGCCATCTAGGAAGGAGACAGACATTATAAAGACGTTATAAAATTCTCTGCATTGCTCACTGCCACACTATGCAGGCAGGCACACCGCTCCAGCATGGCTCACACATCCTTTCCTCTGTACCTCAAACCAAAACGAGCAGCGAAGGGAAGGAGCAAAGCTGCCGCTCTTCATGATCATGATCGCATGAGGAAAGGGCGTGTGATCCGTGACTGCCAGCACGGCTGCACCAGAGGAAGGTCATGCTTGACCAATCTGGTGGCCTTTTACGATGGAGTAAAAGGCATCGGTGGACAAGGGAAAGGCGACCGATGTCATTTGCCTGGGCTTGAGCAAGGCCTTTGACACGGTCCCCCACCACATCCTTATCTCCAAACCGGAGGGATGTGGATTTGATGGGTGGACCACTCGATGGATAAGAAACTGGTTGAAAGGCCGCAGACAGAGGGTGGTCATCAATGGCTCTATGTCCAGGTGGAGGCCGGTAACGAGCGGCGTCCCCCAGGGGTCTGTCTTGGGACCGGTGCTCTTTAACATCTTTATCAATGACATCGACGGCGGACTCAAGTGCACCCTCAGCAAGTTTGCTGACGACACCAAGCTGCGTGGTGCGGTCGACACGGTTGAAGGAAGGGATGCCATTCAGAGGGACCTCGAGAGGCTGGAAAGGTGGGCTGGGTGAACCTGATGAGGTTCAACACGGCAAAGTGCAGAGTTTGGCGCTTGGGCCGGAGGAATCCCAGGCATCCCTACAGACTGGAAGGAGCGGTCCTTGAGAGCAGCCCGGTGGAGAAGGACCTGGGGGTCTCGACAGATGAAAAACTTAACATGAGCCAGCAGTGTGCCCCTGTGGCTCGGAAGGCAAATGCTATCCTGGGCTCCACCAAAAGAGGGGTGGCCAGCAGGGACAGGGAGGTGATTGTTCCCCCCTACTCTGCTCTTGTGAGGCCCCATCTGGAGTACTGCGTCCAAGTGTGGAGCCCCCAGTACAAAAAAGACAGGGAGCTGTTGGAAAGGGTCCAGAGGAGGGCCACAAAGATGATCAGGGGACTGGAGCACCTCCCCTATGAAGACAGGCTGAGGGAGCTGGGCTTGTTCAGCCTGGAAAAAAGAAGGCTGCGGGGTGACCTCATTGCAGCATTTCAGTACCTAAAGGGAGCCTGCAGAGGGGAGGGGAATCAACTCTTTGAAAGGGTAGATAACTGCAGGACGAGGGGAAATGGTTTGAAGTTGAGGAAGGGGAGATTTAGGTTGGACATCAGAGGGAAATTCTTTACAGAGAGTGGTGAGGTGCTGGAACAGCTGCCCAGAGAGGCTGTGGATGCCCCGTCCCTGGAAGTGTTCAAGACCAGACTGGAGGGGGCCCTGGGCAGCCTGGTCTAGCATTAAATGAGGAGGTTGGTGGCCCTGCATGTGGCAGGGGGGTTGGAGTTTCATGATCCTTGACGTCCCTTCCAACCCTGGAAGGACCCTGATTAGCTACTGGGCACTTTCTATTCCTAGGTACAATAATGCCAAAACCTGTATTTATGATTACCTTCATCTCAGCAACCACTGAGAAATTCGCAGCATTTGGATCATAAGAAAAATAATCGCCATTCAAAGTATAGTTAGCAGATAACGTCCACGTGCTGACATATGGGGGGAAGAGAGAGCAAGGGGGAAAAAAAGCAGCATGAATTGAAATGCAGTTCCTTCTCAGATTTTGCTCACAGCGATCGCAGACGCATTTCTACATCGGGGGGTGGGGGGGGGGGGGGGAACGAGAGCACCGCCTTCGGAACGCAAGTTTCCTTCACGAGTCTGCAGACACCGACCGTGGTATCTTTTGTGCAGCCTCAGCACAGCCACAGAGCACACGTGGCACATCTCAGTGAAGGGAACACGGACGACACGTTACTGCAGCATCACCGCCACGAGAACCCCGCACAGCCCACAGCTGCCGGCTGCCCGTCAGCTCCAACCTCCCCCTGGAGGACGTGTAACGGGGCACCGAAATTCGGCCAGGGAAAGGAGAGAGGAATCAGACTAAGGACAAGAACTGCCAAACAGAACGCCGTCCGGAGGACGCTCGCTCTCCCCTCCCCACCCCCACCTCTCCCCCCTCCCACTCCCTCCTCCACCCCCCACAGCTCTCCCTCCCCGCCCGCGCCCACCGGCCCCGCCCACCCCGCTGCCGCCGATCCCGGCCCTCCGGCACCGCCCCGTACGTAAGCGGCACCGACCGCGGGAGGCCCCGGACCCCGCAGGAGCCGACCGCACGGCACAGCCGGGAGGAGCGGACAAGCCCGGCGCGCCGCCCGCCACCGCTCCGCCCTCACGGCCCGCCGCGTGACCGCGCGACTCGGCCGTCACCTGGGCAGGGCGGCCGCGGGGTGAAGCTGGCGGCCGCCATTTTGAGAAAGGGCACGGCAAGTTCAGAGCGGCGGGGAGGCGCGCTGAAGAGCGGTGAAGCCGTTGAGGAGCCATGTTGGCTGTGGGAACGCTGCCGGGCGGAGGCGGCGCGCTTGCAGCGCGGATGGACGGAGCTTCTAACAGTCTAAACTCTTCTAATTCGGTATTTGGTAAATGCTTCATTTACGTATATTGCGCACGTGCAGGCAGGTCGCGAGTCCTTGAAATTCAGAGATCCAAAATTCGTGTAAAAAAAAATGCAGTTAAGGCAAAGCGATGGCAAATGTATTTCTCAGACCTGGGGGAACGTCGTGCTGCTGGCAGCCGCTGCTTCAGCTCAGCCGGCGGCTTTTCCCTGTCGGACAAACAAGGCGAGTACACGAGCACTGTGAAATGAAATCGTACCTGGCTTCGGGCACCTGTTGCGATTCCGTTGGACAAAGGGCGCTCAGTGCTGCGAGTGCTGCGGCAGCTCGGTCACACCGTGGGCATTAGCTGGGAATTACACACAGCCTATTGAGCGCAAGTGGGCACGTGGAAATCGCCTGATAAACAGCGCGTGGCTGGAATTCAGCAGGAGGAGAACTTACACTGGTACCAGGCAACGAGGATGAGGGTGAAATCAAGATCTAAAGAATGTTTGAGTCCTTTTGGAGCTCCGTACGGCAGACCCGACCAATTTCAGTTTAAAGGGGAAGCTCTGAGTCAATGAGGTGAAAATTATTTACGTCCTACCGGGATGCGATGCTGGAGACGGAGCAGCCCGTGGCCTCGCTGGGTTTTTCTCTTGAGGACGGGGTTACACACACACCTACAGGACGCTCTCCTGCTGTGTCGTGGGGATCAGAGCAAACCCCATTGCTGTCTGAATTCGTAAACCACAGAGGTAAGGTTCCTCAGCACAGCTGGATCCACTCCTAGTCCCAGACGCGTTCAGGAGTTTGTGACTAAGGGATCCTACGTGCACAATCAAAGATATAATCAAAGATATAACCTTAGTGAAGCTGACAAAGCTCAAAGCAAACTATTAGTCACTTACTGAGGATCCGTACCAGCAAGGTGCCTTGACATCAAGGTGGAAAGGATCTCTGTGCAGGTGTGACATCAAGAGGCATCCCTGCTCAAGGGTGTAGGAATGGAATGTTGTTTCTGCATTAGATATTAAAAAGGGGGAACTGATCTGAAGAAGAAGAGCACAATGTACTTGTGTTTTGTAACTTGTCCTTAGAAATAGCTGATGTGAAAAAGTAGAAATACCATATATGTTAGTAACATACTTTAGAAATACAGTTGCTGAATTGTGTGATTAATTCTTGCTTGCAAAACTGCAATAGTTCTTAAATGTTCCAAATAGTATAGGTATAGTATTGTGGACTAGAAAGCACATTGTAGGGCTGTTCTGTTTGGATAAGAGACCCTCAGCAAAAGAAAAACAGACTTAACAAACATCAGAGAAGCCAGGGCCTCTACACAAGGCTGGATTGCCTTGCTCTGAGGGTAGGTTGGGTTGCAACAGGCAGGGATCAAGATACTCCCCCCTATCCTCCTTCCAAGCTTATCTCTATGCACGGGCGAGCAGATGTCCAGAAACAGTGACCGAGAGTTGAATGAGCAAGTGTGAGAACTTAACTAATTAGCGATATATGCTTAGCTAGTGTCCGTATGTTTAGTTGAGCGTCAGGAAGATTGTGAACCTGAAGTACTCAGCCAATGAGGAAGCAGGGGAGAAAGTGGTAAGTGTTGAGTTACAGGGCGTAAAAGATGTAACGCTGCTTTCTGCGTGCTCTCCTGCTTGCATGAGTGAGGGGAGGACAAGATAAGGGTTAACCATTGTATAGGAATGTGAGTAAGGAGAGGACAAGATAAGGGTTAACCATTCTATAGGAATGCAGGTAAGCAGGATGTGAGGCCAGCTAAGAAAAGAACATCTCGAAACTCCGTGGTAAACTTGAAGAAACATTACACAAGGAACGAGTCAGGATGGGATTACTTCTGTTGTGGACAATGAGCCTTCATCCCATGACCACCAGAAGGAGGCCCCCACTGCCCACGCGTGCAAGAGGGAGGGACCATATGCTGATGGGTTCTTGGAAATGTAATGAATACGTATACGAATGTTTTTCCAGGAAAATCATTGATTATGTATTAGTTCGGCCTCTATCTGTACCAAGCTTTTGCCCTACGTTGTGCAAGTTAGGAGGAACGATCTGCCTTGCACCCGGTGTCTGCGCAGCACTGATGAAAACATAGCTGCTTTCGTAACTACTTTGTGGTTACAGAGTTTGGTTCCGCACGACAGCGGGAGACCCGGCACTGCAATTGCAAATCAAATCTGCTTTATCAGAGAGACCATCCTGATAAATTATTTGCATATTTCCAAGCAAGGGGAGAGCTTGTCCTGCAGCTACGCAATACAATGCATTTCCATATCCACCCCTGTGCATAGTGTGCAGCATAGTTCTGAGTGCCTGATACGACCCAAGCAAAATCAATTTCTGTAGGTTATTAAAAAATAAAATAAAATTCTTTCCTTTAGTTTCTGCTCCCTGTTCCACTTATTTATGTTCTCCCTTGCTTCATATGTAACTTCCAAACGTGGCATTTTGCAGATAATACCTTTTCCCCCTTTCATCCTGTGATGGCTTCTGATGGTCCCTTGTTTCTCAGTTATAACAGTTGTCATGAGCCCATTCATGTAAGAATTTGGGACTGGAGTTTACTCCATGACTCTTACAATAGTTAGTGTCCCTAGTTGCTATCATGCAGACTGCAGCAATTTATAGCAGATAGATACAGTTACAGTATACACTCCTGAGGGGGGAGCAGGAATGTATGTATTGATGAACATAGATATGCTGTAGTAGATTAACAGGACTGGAGATGGCTGGATACACTTGGTTATTTTCCACATGGAGGACAGGGTTACACACACCCACACACAGACACACACCTACAGGACGCTCTCCTGCTGTGTCATGAGGATCAGAGCAAACCCCATTGCTGTCTGAACTCTTCAAACCACAGAGGTAAGGTTCCTCAGCACAGCTGGATCCACTCCTAGTCCCAGACGCGTTCAGGAGTTTGTGACTAAGGGATCCTACGTGCACAATCAAAGATATAACCTTAGTGAAGCTGAGAAAGCAAAGGATCTCTGTGCAGGTGTGACCTCGAGGCATCCCTGCTCAAGAACAGAGCTTGTCCTGCAGCCTGCTGCTGTGCAGGAGAGCTTAAGAGGTGCTTGTGCTGCTCTCTATTTTGGTGGCAAGATGATTGACCCATTGCTGTGCTTTGTTTTTAGGCACATGCTCAATTGGCCCTCAGCTGTTGAGCCAGAGGTCTGCTGTGAGTTCTTTCAGCGTCCCAGTTTGAGACGGTTTTGTGATTGCTAACCTGATTTAGCCAGGAGTGTTGCTCACTGTATTCCTGTGCCAGGCTGAGGGAGGAAGGTGGGAGAAAGGAAGAAAGAAAGGGAGAGAAGGGAGCGCACCATCATACTGGCTTTGCTGGGAAGGAAGCCTGGTAAGAGCAGTGCTGCTGGTCTGAGTCCCAGCTGGCTTTTACCCCTAGGCGGTGCCCTGCAGGTGGGCTGGTGAGGGTTTGGCAGGGATTGCTGCATTCCCTCACACCTCTCCTGCCTTTTGTTCCTCTTGTCCCAGCAGTTTAACATCTGCCTGCAGCAGAGCAGCAACTGGCCACAGCATGTCGATCTCAGGCAGGGGCTTGGGGAAGCAGCCAGGAGAGGGCAAGGAGCAAGAGATGGGAGTGCAGGGTGAGAGTGAGGTGTCCTCAGCCATCGTCTGTGTGCTGGGAACAAAGAAGCCGCAGGGACGGGAGTTTCTCTCCTCTCCAAGCTGCTTCCCTGGGCCTTGGCTGTTCCCGGCAAGGAGCACTTGCAGGAGCCTGTACCTTTTGCAGAGGTGGCCGTGTATTTCAGCAGGGAGGAGTGGGCCCCACGTCATTTTCAGAGACGCCAAAGGCGTGCTGGGCTCCAAAGGAAGTCGGTATGTGTTGGGCCAGTGTCATTCAGAATTGAAACAGGGACACGCTGACATGCACCAGAGTGGGCTCATGCTTGACATCTTGTAAACAGGGTTGAAAAGAAACCTCAAAATAAACACACGCAGCCTTTGTAAACCGTCCCCTCCAAAATCAACACATTTTGCACAGCCAGAGGTGCCTTCCCAGTCTTCTGCCTGTTGGCAGTTTTACTTCCTCTGTTTTTTTTCAGATCACAGCAGAGTGAGTCTGCGTGCGTCAGTGGAAGAGCTGCCTTCGGGGAGGTGCAGATGCAGTCAGCCGTTGTGGAATTCATCTTGAACCTCTCAGATGTCCTCTTCCGCTCCAAATCCAGCCCGCTCATTGGAGATAGAGCGAGTGAATGTCTTCCTCCATTAGCTTTAGCTTGATCAGACACCTTGATCAAGTTCAGATCTCCCCCAAGGTACTTGACATATGCTTCTACTGTCGAGGAGACAACAGACTTCTGGGCTGATACAAGAATATGGCAAATGTGGCTACCAGTATCTTTCCGGGAAGCCAGGGATGCTCTACGAGAACACATAGCTGAAAGTTTGGCTGCTGCTGTTAGATCCTCACATTGACAGGCTGTACAGAGTAACTTAAATCCGTCCCCCTACTCTCTCTTTTCTTTCTAAAATCACTTTCTTCAGTGCTTCTGTGTGCTTTTGCACTTGAGCTATCTTGCAGTACGACACAATGCATGATCCGTTGATCCTTACAAGCATCTTAGAAGACAAATAGCAAGCAGCAGATTTAAAGAAAGCTCTTGGTATTCATTAGCGTTGATGCTGAGAAACAGAGTCTTGCACTTAATGTGAGATACTCTGACAGCTGCTTTCCTGGTTGTTTCTTCTGCGCAGCGTCTATAGGTTAATCAGCAGGGCTGTCCAGCTGCATGGCAAAGACTGCACCGGCCCTGCAGCTGTTGCCCAGTTCTCCGCCTGCACTGCAGAGTTGAGCTTAGGTGCTAAGAGTGAGGAAATAACTGCAACGTGTTTGTGCCCAGCCCTGGAACCTACAGCTTTCCTTGAGTAACTGCTAAGACCGGAAGCGCACCTGGTCCAGTGGAAAGAAACGGGCCTGCACCAGGAAGAAAGTTTCCTCTGCATGTTAGATGAGTAAGTGTGAAGAGCACAAGCAATTATTATTCCGAAGGAGCGCTGAGTTTGTTCCATCTACTTTGATACCCCGACCTTCCCATGAAATTTGCACAGTCACTGCAGTTATTGCCACTGGTGGAGTAGAGATAGCTGCTTTTCCAGAATATTTGCTGCTTCCCATTTGATACGAGCGTTGCTCTTCTTTGGATAGCACAGTTGCTGTAAGTCCAGCTTTTGTTCCTACTGGAAGGCAGTTCTTATGTCAGCAGGATGCAGGGGTTAACTTGGTTGAACAGGAACAGCCCACAGCAGGCTGAGCTCTACCAGGGGAAGATCGACATGCAAAGCACCTGAGCCATAAGATGATCCAGGCTGTAGAATGGAGCATATCACGTTGGCTCGTTGTTTAATGATTCAGACGTTCACGTTGTCTGCTTCCCCACAAGCAGAAGGGTCGGGGAATGTCACAGTGTATCAGCTAAGCTTGGCAATACTGCTGTGGCAAGGCAGCCCCTCTGAGCACAGCGTCTCAACCTGGGCCAGCCTTCAAGAGGGGACAGCATTCCCCAGCCTGCTTTAAGCCATCCCAAGTTGGTCTAGTTGGATGTCTGTGTACCATTTGGCCCGAAGCCTGGCTACTCAGGTACAGCTGACAAACACATGAGGCTGTGCACACATTACCCAGGAGCTGTGATGTTAAAGAGAGAAGTAGTAGGAATGGATCCAGCCAGGATGTTGATGTGAGGGGATGATACGCTTCCCTCCCACGCCTCTTATCGCACGAGAATGGCCTTATGAATGCCTGCTCTGTCGGCAGTGGCAAAGAAGGACCGCTCTGAGAGCAGACTCCTCGTGCTCACCTGCACTGCCCTGCAGCGAGAGGCTTCAGAGATCCTAGCAGCTGGCACTGTGAGCTACTTTGGTAGAAGTTTAAAGGTTTGTCTCCAAAACCAAGCACAGGCTGTAAGCAGGCCAAGAGCAAGACGCAGACCGTCGTGTGACAGCTTAGTTTTACCCTACTGATGATGTGTTGTTGTGCTAGTGATCCTGGCGTCCACCTGCACACTGGGTTGTAGCTGCTGCAGTCGCGTGCAGCATTTCCTGTTGCTGGATGCTGAGAGTGACCAAACCCAGACCTCATAAGAAGAAAACTGTCACTATCGTGACAATGTTTTGCATGCAGACGAAGCTGGATGCAAGCACGGCAGTGAAGGTTTCTGACGGACCTGTCCTCACTTTCTAGGAGTTTTGGTTGCTTGCTTAAATACAGTAAGCTGCTCTCAATTATGAGTATGTCCTTTGCCATAAACGTGCCTGTGACAAAGTGGTTATTTTGACATCATCCTCCAGAGACTATGATAACCAAGTCTTAGAAAAACACAGCACCGCCCCCAGAGCTATGATGGCCGTGCTGCTGCTTGCTGATTCTCGCTCTTATCTGTGGTTTTCCTTTACAGGATGCAGTTGTTAACTGTGGCCCAAGTCCCTGTGGGTTTCTTCTCCTCCCACAAAGCTGCTCACCCTGGAGGAGGCACAGGCACGGACACGAGGCCACAGCAGCTCTCCCGTTGTGTCAGACAGCAGAGAGATTGCAGTGGAAGAAGGCCCTGCAGCTTTCCAGGGGAAATTCCACACAGTCGTTGACTTTCCATCCAAAAGATGAAGAGGAGTTTCTTTTGCAGCATCTATCGTAATTGTTTGGGTGGGTTTTTTTTCCATTATTAGTAAGGCAAAACTCGCTGAAACTAAGTTGCCTTCACCACAGGTGAAGTGTTGTAGCAAACTTCCACTCACTTTGGACTCCATAGGAGGACTCAACTAACTTACAACTGCCTGATGGGCTCAGTTTAGCCACACAGTGGCTTCCTTTCCTGTTGGGCAGGTCACGAGGTGTACAAAGCCATCTGATGTCTATGCTTGCCTGTACTACCTGCACCTGGAAACATCGGGGTTTTCCAGATTTCAGGACCTCGTGCCTGAGATAAATTCCGGTTCTACTCAAAGCAGAGCTGTTGGACTGACTTGCCGTTTGCTAAGACTGGGAAGAGGCGGGGCTGCTGCAGCCCCAGCCCCACCTGACAGGGGTCTCTGTAGGGACGGGCTGCTGGCTTTGTTCCGGGCACTGCAGTGCTCTGTGACCAAGAATTACCACCAGGAGCTGTTCTACCGGCTGTGCCCACACCTCGCTGGCATATGTGGCTGAGAAGCCCGTGCACGTGGCCAGCCAGGAGCTGCTGCCCTTCTGACCACCTCACTCAATAACTCCTCTCTGCGTGGGTGCACATGCTGGAAGCTATTACTCAAGGAATAATACAAAGATAAGAAATAAGCACTAAACAGGGCTTATTGTCACGAGGTAACTAGACAAGAGGAATGAAAAAATGCATGCTGTATTTTGATTACAAATACGTAAGCACAAGCCCTGTGTGGGGCCTGGTTCAGCAGTTCAGCTTGCCTTGTGCACTTTGCCTGGTCGTAGGGAAAGTGGCAGGGTCTGATGCAGTGGCGGAGTTGTATGGACGCTGTGTTTGTTGCTCCGCATCCAAAAGTGCAGCAGTTTCTGGAGAGCCAGGTGGGACCTATAGGTGATGGTCCTCTCGCCACCGAGCGTCCAGTTGCCAGCAGTGGGTGAGTTCACTGGGACTTTGGGGATGGGAGGTGCCAGCCAGCAAGCCTTCAATTTCTGCGATTAAATTCAGGCTTGGAAGCGCGCTACGCTACGTGGGAAATACAGTTGGTGCAGGAAAGGGGATGTCCTTAGCCGAGGTACTGGCAAACTGAAGGAAAGCAGATGAAACTGGAGATCTATCAACAAAAATGTAAGCAGGTGACACTTGACTTGGCAGGTTTGTGGGAAGGTCAGCTTCCCCATGTTTGTATTTCAGCCATCACCCTCCATACCGGAGAGGCTTTCTTTGCTCGGCTTGCTTAATTGCAGCACGTTTCACATGCATGGATAGCCTGTGCGATAGCGCCCTTGATCCAGACCCCATTTCCACATTGCATCTCGTCCTCAATGGCCTGAGGTGTCGTGGGAGCACAGAGCTGTAAATATTTCCCTCTTGGGGTAGCTGAAGCACTATGAAAGTCTGCCAGGCGAAGCTGTGGCTGCTCCATCCCTGGAGGTGGATGGGGCTCTGGGCCGCATGACCGCGTGGGTGGCATCCCTGCCCACGGCAGTGGGGCTGGGGTTCTAAGCTCTTTACTGTCCCTTCCAACCCAAGGCATTCTATGAGTCTGCGTTTCCATGACGTAAGCACCCTGGTGCAGTGCATCACAAGAGCGGCAGCCCGCGGGGAGCCGCCACCCGGAATCTCGGAGCCGTGAGGTCACAATGCCCCGTCCTCTGACTGTGCTGTGCTGTGCCGCAGGCTTCGCTCTGTGCGACACTCACTGTGGCTGCAGCGGTGGTGTTGGAAGCATGGTGCGAGTGTGGGGGGCCATGGCCCCTGCCTGCCTTGTCCTCTTCCTCCTACTGATGGCCATGTGTTTCCGGGAGACCTGTGCTGCTCCGTGGCGAGCACCGGGAGCAGGTGGGTGGGCAGAAATGGGACCCAAACTGAGCAGCACTGGCGGCAAGAAGTCAGGCTGCGTCCCCACGGCCCTGTGCCACACTTCCCTGGGGCCTGCCTTCCACGGGGGTGGTGTTGGGCAGGGGGTGATGGGCAGCACCGCAGGAGCCGAGCGGAGCCCGTGGCAGCGCTGCTCCCCAGAGCCGGCTCCAGCCATGCCGGGCTGTGGCTCTGCTGCTTGCTGGCTGGAGCACAGCCTTCATCCTGGGAGATGTCCTGGGGAGAGCTCAGATGATGTGTGCTGGGAAAAGTGTGAGCATTTCTGCTCCAGGCTCGCGGTACTCCTGGTACCATAGATGAATGCCAGTTTCCAGCACGGAGCCCCGGCCCACAGCCCAGGGGAGGAGACAGGCGTGCTTTCCTCCAGTGCTTCAGCGTGACCTTCCTGGTCATTAGCGGCCTCCCAGGAAGAAAGCCCCGGGGGGCTGCATCTTCTTCCCTGCGGTCCGTGAGGGATGTGGCACACGGCTTGGGGAGAGTACTGTGTACGCTGCCAGTGCCAGCCTACAGGTCACCCTGGCCGCTCTGCAACTTTGGAGACCTGAGTCCTTCTCCCGTGCCGTTCCACGACCCACATCCAGTGACTGAGGGAGAAGGAGATCACACCATGCAATGGGAATTGCTCTCGTCTGTTCTTGATTCTAGATGATGCGCTTGGTGCTCCCTTTGCAAATGATCGTTTGGGTCCGGATTTTGTGGCTGTGCCTGTGGGGCAACCCAGAGGTAAGTTGTGTCTGTTAACTTGGAGGCAGAAACGTTCACGCTCTCCTAGTTTACTTGGGTGCAATTTTACTTAAGATCCTCTCAAGATCTTCCGAGCCTGTTTGTGCCTTGAAGGGCATGCACAGTGGAGGCGTGAGTATTTCTTTACTTGGAGAGCTGCCACATTTCAGTGGGAAGGTTACCGCTGCCCCTCCTCAGCTGAGAGAGCCCAGAGCTTTGTATTTGGGCCGTGGCATTCCCTGGCCCACCGCCAGAGCCTACAGGTCACTCAGGGAAAAGGAGGCCCCCACACGTGCTGGAAGCTCTCCTCACCTGTGTCTGATCACACTTGTGCCTGCAGGCCCTGCTGGTGAATCAACAGAAGAGGATCCTGTCTACGAGTCTGAGGGGGATGCTGGAGGTAAGTTACCAGGTTTCATTTCCTTTCTATTAGATGATATTTGGCTGGGATAGTTCAGCAAGGCAGTGACGTACGAAAGCCTAGGTTTCATCAGTCCGTGCAGTTGAGGTTAGAGCTGGGGTGAGCTCCAGGAGGGCGTTCCTCTGGGCAGTTCTGCACGGGGTTAGTTGTGTATGACGGTGGTGCTCCTGCAGGCAGCCAGGAACTGTTTCCAAGGTGCTCCTGTGCGGAAGGGAGAGAATAGTGTTGCGAAGGAATTCCCGGCATTAATTGCATCCTGTGTCATTCTGCCTGGAAGGATGTTTAATGGGAGTTGTTCTGTCCTGCGTTTGTTTGCAGATGTGACTGGAGCAGGCGATCCAGGATCCGCTCTGAGCTCTGGGCCCGAAACTCTGGAGGATGGCATGGGTAAGTCATGGCTTTGTAATTCCTGCGAGAGCTTTCATTGCCCATTTCAGTGCCGTTTCATGGCACGATCCCCCATATGCTCTGCTACTCAGTGATGCTGTAGTGTATGAGTGAAACTTTTCACGGGTCTCTGGTTGCAGAAGTGCCCCCATGGATGTCTTTGCCCGGTCGTTCGTTTCCTCCCGCGCTGGAGCCCAGCTGGAATCCCAGCGGTGAGTAGTTTGTCTTTACTGTCTCCGCTGACTCACCGCTGGTCTCCAAAACTTCATGCACGTGATATTTGACTTCGTACATTCTGTACAGGTCCGGAAAGAGGAAAGGATGAACCCAGAAGAGGAAGATACTCCCCGGGCTCATCCCGTCTCCTAAAGGATCTGCTGAAGGAAATGGAGAAGGCAGCGCGTGGTAGGTATACGTCAGTGTGTTCACCGTGAGACCTGGGAAGCTGAGGTCTGACGTTCATGTGTGGACAAGCCGTAGCCTGCACAGCAGGAAGGGATCGCGCAGAGCCATGCTGCGGTGGTGTTCCATGTAACGCCTTGCAGGCACTGTCGAGCACCAGAGATGGTCTGCTGCCACTCTGCATCCAGCCGAGACCCAGCGGCAGCTGCTCCCCCAGCACGACCATTACTTGTCAGAGCTGCTTTGTGTAGATGCTGGCACCCAGATGGCACACAGATGGCGAGTGCCGTGCTTCTGTTCATACAAAGCCCTCTGTGCAGCTGAGCAAGTTGAAGGCAGGAGGAGCATCCCAATCAGGGATGGCTGCCTTTGCTAATGCTGGAAATGAGCTGGAGACGCTGATTCTGAAGGTGCTTGTGCTGGAGCTTGAATTTCAGCCTGCAGATAGCTGGCTGTGGTGGGTGGAACGTGATGGGTGGTGACGCTCACAGCACAGGGTGTGAGGGCCTTGCGTAGGAGCTGATTCCTGAGGAGGCATGAGAGGGTCGGCACCCTCCAGTTCCTGGGAGGGCCCAAATGCCCTTGGGCAACGGAGGGGGTGACAGTGGATGCGGGGGGCTGGGACCAGCAGACTTTGCCTGAGCTCGGGATTGGAGTAGCTCAGTTCCCGATGAGAGCACATCACGTCCAAGCTTACTGTCCTGCTTTCCTTCTAAAGGAACTGACCAAGAAACTGAGCAGGATGCACTGCAGGAAGGCAGCCATCCCACACTGCCGGTCTCGGGCAGTGGAACGCAGGCAGCGCCAACAACTGGCATGCCAGGTAATTTCTGTCCCGCGCTCATCCAGCGTCACTAACCAGAGTCGCTGTGTGCCTGCAGGCTCTTGCTGCCTGCCCTTGCACACCAGGTCAGCAGCCAAACCTGGGCGTGTGAGCACAGAGCACGTGTAAAAGAAGCCAGGGATGGCTCTCTGAAAATGGCTGGCCTCAGTGGGGTGTGGAGAGTTGTTCCAGCGGCGTGCCAGAGAAGGTACTTGCAGACCTCTGTGACGCTGCTCAGCTCCCACCACTCGCAGTTCCCAGAGAGTTGTGAGCTTTGCCCTTTTGCAACAAAGCCACCCGAGGGCGATGAGCGGGGTCCTGTGTGGCAGGAGCCTGCCGGAGTGTTTCTCCCCTGGGCTGGCTCCGGCTGTGCCCTGCACTGGCTGCAGCCCGACCTTGAGCCCGGGGGGTGTCCTGCGGGAGAGCTCAGGACACGCGCGCTGGGGAAAGCGTGAGGGATTCTGCTCTGCAGTGCTCCCCACAGACAAAGCGCAGATCCCAGGGCACAGCCCTCGGCCCAGAGGAAGACACGGGTAGTGCCTGTGCAGCCTCTCCCTACCCAACGAGAGGTGGAAGCGATCCTACTTGTCCCCTGGTGCTTAGGCACCAGAGGCAGAGGCACCCGCTAGTGAAGCTCTCTTGGGTCCGTGAAGCACACTGAGAGATCATCTGTAGCGCAGGTGAAGGTAACGTGGGACATTGTCTCGTTTCTTCCAGGGATGAATGCCGGGAAAAGCACAGAGGCTGCTGTTCACAAATCTGTGCGGAAGCGCCACATCGCAGCCATGGTGATGTTCTCAGCTGTGCTGCTGTCTGCGCTGGTGCTGGCCTGTGGTGCTGTGATATGGATGTGCAAAAAATACCCGTGAGTTGGCTTTTCCCCAAAACACCTGATTGCTGCATTTGGCAACGAAGCATTTGTAGTGCCAGGATCCTGGACGGCCAAATCAGCTGCTGGCAGTACACTGCCAGGACTTACGTTGCCAAGTCTTTCAAGTTTCCGCTTATTTCCTGTCCGTGAGTAGTGCTTTCTGAAACTCCTTCTCACAGAGTGTGCAAGAGAGAAGAGAAAGCAGCAGAACCAGCTCATCCTGAGACCAATTAGGAGCGAGTTCCAACTGGAGGTGAGGGCAGAATGGAGCTGGGAGAGGCAACAAAAGAGACTCTTGCCCCATCCAACAAGAATCTCAGCAATAGTTCCGGTCCATTCCATTCTGCCATCCAAGAGGCCAAAGGTCTTCAAAGTCATCTGGAAGGCCTGGAGCGTGAACTCAGAGCCGCGAAAGAGGTCCACGGGTCAGCGGACGGCCCTGAAAGTGAGAGCGGAGAATCAGCAGCAGAGCTTTTGTCCTTCATCCTGCACTCTCCAGGACAAGTATCACCAATAATTTGAAGATTCTTAGCTCGCCATAGCTACAACCCTGTTGAGGGTCCTGATGAGGACCCAGA
The DNA here is from genome assembly GCF_987193195.1 of Phasianus colchicus. Taxonomy (NCBI): domain Eukaryota; kingdom Metazoa; phylum Chordata; class Aves; order Galliformes; family Phasianidae; genus Phasianus; species Phasianus colchicus. The sequence continues at coordinate 775,543 of NC_143459.1, read as the reverse complement.
AAGCGAGCTTCCTCCGAGCACCGGACAATACGTTAACGTCTTTGGAGATGTGGATGAGGATGGCTGGTTCAGGGAGAGCTGACAGATGGCACGGGAGGACTGGTCCCTTCCAGTCTGGTTGCAGAGGTTTCAGATGATGAACTAGATACACCTCAAGTTCCTGACAGAATTCCTGCATTACTCCGTCTGCAAGACCAGCCCCTGCTCCACTCGATGTTCCGGTGGAGCGTGTGCAGGATGTGGATGAGCTCCTTCAAACCAAAACCAAAACCAACCAATTAAACACCCACAATAAAACAATCAAACAAACAAAAAACCCTACGCTGTTCTTTTTCTTGGATAAACGGCTGTTTACGAGGGTGGATAGTGATAGGACATGGAGGAGTGGTTTTAGACCGAGACAGGGGAGGATTAGGCTAGATATTAGGAGGAAGTTTTTTCACACAGAGGGTGGTGGAGCACTGGAGCAGGCTGCCCAAGGAGGTTGTGGATGCCCCATCCCCAGAAGCATTCAAGGCCAGGCTGGAGGTGGCTCTGGGCAGCCTGGGCTAGTGGTAGCCTGGTTGGTGACCCTACAAGTAGCAGGCGGGTTGAAAGTAGATGAGCACTGTGGTCCTTTTCAACCCAGGCCTTTATATGATTCCATGATTATATGATTGTATCAGATGTTGGGGCAGTAATGTGGAAGAAACAAGCCTTGAAGTTAAGCTTGGTTTGCTCTGCCCCTCATACACCTGATAATTGCACCCCTTGCTTGGCAGATGGCCTTTCTGTGGGGTGTAGACGAGGAAAGGGGAGGAGGAGAATAAAGCAGCAGTTTTGTCCCAGAGCTTTTGTTTCACTGGGGTCTGGCCCTGCTTTCTGAAACTAAGAGACAGCGTGTGGAAGAAGGACAGGGAGAGGTGCAAGGAGGTTTTGTTCTTGGTGCTGACTCCAGCCTGCTGCTTGCTGCTGGGAAAGGCGTGCTTGGCTCCAAGGGAGGATGTATGGTGGAGAGCCAGCAGCTGGCAGGTTTGGGATCCCCAGGATGCCCAGCAACAAAGGGCAACAGCCCAAGCAAGAGCTGGGGTGATTTGTTTTTAAACTGCATCCACTTACGTCCTGTCCCGCTGCATTTGCCATATGTCTCCCCGTTTCCTTTAGGGTCCCCCGAAAGGTGTTCTCCGTTTTGCAGTTTTGCCTGATTTTCTCATCTCCTCGGGGCGTTGCAGCATTGAGAGGAAGGTCTTCCCTCTCTCCTTCCCTCTGCAAAATCATTGCAATTGTTGAGCGCCCCCTCGTGTTGTGGCACACACCATATCTAGTTGCATCACGAGTTAGAAAGCGACTTCTTTTTCCTCTCTTCCTGAATTTCCCTGTTTTCCCTCTGCTTTGGGGAAAGTCCTTCTGTTGCGGACGTCACCCCTTGCAGAGCTGTGACTGCAGTGCCCAAGCTGCAGGAGCAGAAGCATTTCAGGTGCCAAAATGGTTTACTTTCCTCGTTGCGGTGGAATGGGGTACACAGAGAAGGAGGACTTCCATTCTCGGGGTGGATGTGCACATGGGAAGGCGCGCAGGGTGGGCTCTGTCTTGGCCAGTTCAGCCAGCAGCTGTATCCAAGTGGCAGAAGCAATGCCCTCTGTCCCATGCCACCTTTGCACAAACTGGGACCAACTCAGCCATGCAGACAGAGCTCTCAGGGTAACAAGCAGCCCTACGGATCTCCATGTGCAGGGTTGTTAAGCATTATTGGTTTTTCACATTGGCATCCAAAGTTTGAGGCACTGCGTGCTGCCAAGATAGCTGGCTGCTCCACTTGGAGCTGTGTACACCGAAGCTCTTTTCCCGTGTTTCTACAGAAATATACACAGCTTGAGGTATAAGCAAGAGGAGCTGGAAGGGTTAGCTTGGCTCCCGAGCTACATCAGCAGCAGAATAAATGAGGCGTGGTGGGAAGGGTCCTGTGACTGGTGTGCTGTGTGTGATGGATGGCTCTGGGCCCTCCAGGACAGATGAGCAGGACAGGTGAGATGGAGTGGCGTTGCTGTATGTAGCGGTGGGCTGGGCTGGACGGAGCTTATAGTTGTCAGTGACACGGTTGAGACACTCTGGGTCTGGATTAAGGGACAAGTGGATGTCAGTGTGGGAGTCTAGTATAAGCCACCCGGCTAGGACAATGATACCAATGAATTATTCTTCAAGGAATTAAGGGATATCTCTGGAACAGCCTCACTTGCCCTGATGGGTGACCAGCTTCCCAGACGGTAAGGAGGGGTACCACACAGCCAAAAAGCAGGGCCGGGAAATCCCTAAAGCATGTTGATGATAACTTCTTGGCACATGCACTGAGTGCCAAGTGGGAAAGGTGCTGCCTTAAATTTGTTGCTTGTAATCTGAAGGGGTCTAGCAGGTGAAGTGGCAGCAGGTGGCCGTCTTGGCTACAACGATCATGAAGCAGCCCAGTTAAGCTGAAGAACGCTGCAGTCCTCGTAATTCATGTTCTTAGGGAGCCTGGTGCTAAATGATGTGCAGATGATCCGATTCGGGGTCAGGGCTCTGTACGCAGAAGAGCAGCTCCCTCGCTGCGATCTGTTGAGAGTCAGTCCCCAGCACTGAGGATGCACCAACAGCCCCAGCATAGACTGAAACTGCAAGCAGACAATCCTGCTAAAGCATGTGAAGTGCGAAGCTGAAGGGAGAGCTCATTGTGGTTCTACCTCCTGCTCACATTCCTCACGTGATGAAGTGCAAAACCAAGCAAAATAAGAAGGAATTCATTGGGTATTTTATGTACCTTACTACCATCAATCAAATGTGGCAGTAGAAAGAGCAGATGTTTTACTGTTAAGAACTGATGTCGGGTACTCTCCCCTGTGGTAGTGAGGGTCTGGCGCCCGGAAGATATCGCGTTGTACGGGAAGACAGGGTCCCCCTCCCGATAGCCAATAGCGTTCAGTGCCCAGGTGATATAAGGCTGTTTTTCCCGCCAATAAACGCCATTTGCCGTCCACCACATTGGTGTCAGCGAGCCGATGGACCGAGCGACCTGGGATTGGTCGCCGTGCCGTTCCCGAACCAGGTCGCCACGCCTACGATAGGCAACAAGTGGTGCCGAAACCCGGGATTGTCGCCTGGACGGGTGAACGGCGGCCGGAGCGGCAGGACCAGCCCGGCGGGGAGGACGCTCCCGGACCAACAAGGAGGATGGAAGTCCTTGTGAAGGTCGTATCATAGTTAGATAAGCAGTGGGGCATCGATTGTAAGCCCAAAGATTTTATTCTCGCTATTGCGAGGCTTTTGCGAATTGGGGTCATTGACCAGTCGGTGGATATTCTCCACCCCGAAGTGTGGGATAAGCGCACTAAAGCGTTAACTGAGGAGACGATGTCCTCGGGCTGTGGGAGAAGCCTAGAGTCGTGGGGGAGAGTCGCGTGGGCCCTGCGCAGGGCCATGCAGGAGCGGGAGAGCTGGAGGGCGGCAGAGAGCCGTTTGTTGGCCACCCCGGGACTGGGAGTCGGGGCGGCCACGCGGACTTTGCACCCCTCTGACGATGACGTGTCCTCTCAGTCGAACTCCGACCCGCCCACGGAGGGACAGAAACGTGCTAAATCCTTCTGGGGTGGGTTAATCGAAGAGGCCAGGGCTGCCGCGGAGAAATCGGAGCCCGAGGAAATTTGGGCTCGACCGCCCCCCTATGCGCCCCAAGATGGCGCCGAGCCAGGAGAGGGAGGGCGGGGGGAGGACGCCCTTGGCGGGAACATCGAGGAGGTGTTAGATAAAGGCGGTGGGAGCGACCGGGAAGGTGAGGGGAGCGTGAGTGAAGGGTGGAAAGCCAATCAGAGCGGCCGTCTGAAGAAAAGCCGCTGTGGGGCGAACATCCCGCTGGGCAGAGGGCGGGACGAACCAAGAGGGAGGGAACGGCCTGCCCGCAAGGGAAGCGGGCGGGGCCGGAGCCTAACAAAAAGGTACGGGAAACCGGAAGTGGCCGCTCAGTCGGGCTCTGACTCCGGGTCAGACACTAGCTGCGACGAGTGGTTCGCAATTGACTTAAACTCGGAGGAGGAGGGAACGAATACGAACAGAGTTAAGAGCCGAAATATTCCCATCCAAATTAAAGAGAAACCGCGAGGGGGAGAAATCCCTCTTACAGACTGGAGAAAAATAAAGATTGTATGTGCTGACTGGGCCCCATCGGCCACACTAGCGTTCCCAGTCCGGGTGATGGATGGGGGACAGAGGGTCCACTCGCTGATAAACCCTAGGGATATACAAGCAATTGTTAAGGCAATTGCAGATAAAGGGCTTAACTCAGCTATGGTCTCCACCCTTATAGATGGTGTTTTTGGGGGAGACGATATGCTCCCATTTGACATAAAACAAACCTGTAGACTAATTTTTGACGGAGCAGGGATGATTGTTTTTAAACAAGAATGGGAAGATAACTGTGCAAGACAACTAGCTCAAGTAACTGGGGCGGATCACCCACTACATGGTTCCAGCCTGCAGCGGCTGATGGGTACAGACCCAACAATGATTACCCCCCAAGCACAGGCCCTGGGCCTCCAGGCCCATGAAGTTATGACAACTACTTGTGTGGCCAGGGATGCTATTTGCACAGCCTCTAAAGTTATTGTTAAGCCATTGCCATGGTCCACCATAAGACAAAATGGAAGTGAGAGCTTTACACAATTTGTAAATTGCCTCCAGGCAGCAGTCGACTCCTCGACCCTGCCTGCGGAAGTGAAAGGCCCGGTTGCCACCAAGGTGGCCCACAAGAGCGTGCTGGCCACAGGCGGCGTGACCAGCCCGGCACGGTGGTGCTGCACAAGATCCGCCGCTACCAGAAGTCCACGGAGCTGCTGATCTGCAAGCTGCCCTTCCAGCGCCTGGTGTGCGAGATCACACAGGACTTCAAGACCGACCTGCGCTTCCAGAGCCCAGCCGTAGGTGAGCGAGGCCTACCTGGTGGGGCTCTTCGAGGCACCATCATGCCCGAGGACATCCAGCTCACCTGGCACATCCATGGGGAGTGCACCTGAGGCCACAGCCCATCCCCCTTTTTCTTCCGATTAACATCATGTTGGTAGAGCACCAACAACTGTTGTAAGAATGTTCTTGTTCAGAGCACCTTATGTTTTCTATTTGAGTTTTCTATTGAAGATTGTTCTATTTGAGTTTTCTATTGAAGATTGTTCTATTTGAGTTTTCTATTGAAGATTGTTATATATTGTTATATTTTACCTAATTTAATTGTGCATAGGGAGGGGGGATATGTGGTAGTGAGGGTCTGGCGCCCGGAAGATATCGCGTTGTACGGGAAGACAGGGTCCCCCTCCCGATAGCCAATAGCGTTCAGTGCCCAGGTTATATAAGGCTGTTTTTCCCGCCAATAAACGCCATTTGCCGTCCACCACATTGGTGTCAGCGAGCCGATGGACCGAGCGACCTGGGATTGGTCGCCGTGCCGTTCCCGAACCAGGTCGCCACGCCTACGATAGGCAACACTCCCCTGCACTCCCCTTTCCCTAAATGTTCCTTAAAACGAAGGGCAAAGAAGATCTGTTCTCATCCTCTGCCCCCTTCCTTCCACCCAGCTCGCCTGAAATCACCTTTAAGCGCTCGTGTAGATTTCCTATGTGCTCCTTCTTGTCTTTCTGTCTTCTTCTTAAACCCCCCTTTCCTCCTGGTGACGTTCCGGGTGCGTTTGAACACTGGTTCCAGCTCCAGGGCCTAAAGCCACAGCCATAGCACAAGAGGCCAGCACCAGCCCTGGGGCTTAAAGCTACATCCACAGCCAGAAAGACTGGCACGGGCAATGAGGCCTAAAGCCAAAGCCTGAGAGGCCAGCACCGACCCCAAGGCCTTAAGCCACAGCCAGGGATGCTGACACTGGCCATGGGGCTTAAAGCCACAGCCACAGCCAGACAGGCCAGTACCAGCCCTAGGACTAAAGCCACAGCCACAGTTAGAGAGGCTGGCACTTGCCACGGGGCCTAAAGCCCCAGCCCCAGCCCATGAGGCTGGCACTGGCCCTGGGGCACAAAGCCACAGCCCAGGAGGCCAGCTTTGGCCCCAAGGCCTAAAGCCACAGTCAGAGGCCAGCACCGGCCCTGGGACATACAGATGTGCATTCCTATTGGTTCTTACTAGTTCCCTGGGACTCCATTGACCGCGATGAGGCCATATTGGTCTTTACTGGTTATTATTTGGCTGCACAAGAGTCATCTTCACTTCTCCATTATTTTTACTTCAAATAACCCCATTACCATTCTGTCTTCTTCTTAAATCCCCTTTTCCTCCCAGTGATGTTCAGGATGCTTTTGATCCAACCTTGCCGAAATCTTTGCTTGATTCTATTTTTTTCCCCTCCTTTTATCATTACGAAAACAAAGAAACAAATAAAGAGGATTTCCCCCCAGCCACACATACCCGTTTCCCACCAGCCCAGGCAGCTGGAGAGCCCAGAGCTCCAGCAACGACACCTGCAAAGAAATCTGCTTCTTCCCATCTCGTTCCTGTCTCTTCCAAATATTTGGAGCAGCATTCAAACATATGTTTTGTGATTGGTAGGACCTGACTTTTGGTGGATGACTGCAACGCTGCCTTGGCTTCCTTGCTCTTTGCACTGCTCGCCAGTGCCTATGGAGAAGTTCTGAGTTGTGATCTTCAGTGATGGGCAGCGAGTCTCAGTGCTGGTGGAGCGCTGGCCCACTGTGGTGCCCAGCAAAGTATTCACCAGCTCTGTTCGATGACTCCCCAGGCAAGTGAAGTTCCTCACCCTGACCATCAAGTGGGAGAATAAAGCCAGGACCGTGCTTGCAGCAGTGGGGCTGATTCCTCAACCCCCTAAGCCTGCTGCAAAAGGAGGTGGGTAGCTGCTATCCAGCTATCAAGCTGGCATGGGGAAAAAGGATTGGGAGGACACAGAGCAGGGCTCACGGTCATGAGATTGGAGTGCCTTATGAAGGCACAACAGGCTGGGTCTCTCTTGCTTACTCATGGGGATGGCCCAGCTGGCATCTTTAGGGCCCCACTTGAGTGCTGGGTGTAGAAACATTACTGCTTCCTGGGGCTTTAGTGGGAAGAACTGCACTCTTCCATGCTCAAAAAAGGCATGTCCAGAGTGCTTCCAGCCCAGAGATGCGCATGTAAATAAATCCAGAGTAAGGAGAGCAGGTTTGGAGGAATCCAGGGAGGCAGACTGCTGCAAGGCAGCCGATCACACTTCTCACATACTCTGCGTGTCACTTGTCTTCCTCTTCTTCCGCGCCTTCCCCGGATGGAGAAGATTTGTTATGACTGCAGGATAGGCTAAGTCATCTTCAGTGGGATCAAAGACAGAGAGAGCTAAGGAAGGCTCCTCTCGGGAAAAACAACACTGCACTGCAATAGTGACAAGGTAGGTTAGTTAATAGCAATCTCCTCAAGTGTGGAGAAGGAGGCAGAAGATGGATAATAGCTTGTTTATGAAATGATTTAGTGGCAGAACTGGTACTTTTACCAGATGCATTTTGTTGCTAGATTTGTGACCCCATTTCAAGACAGTTCTGTCTATGACCAGGTTTTGCTGTAGAAACTTTGAGGTTGCTGCTACCCGGAGATGGAGGTTGGTCCAATGCTGGAGATGGAAAGAGTTTTAGAAACGTGTTTAGAAAACACACGCTTATAGCGTGGTGTAGCACAAGTGCTAAGTCACGGCCTGAACCAGTGATGGAGAACCTGGGGGAAGGCAGGGTCAACCCAGGGGAGCTCAGCAGCATGCAATGCACCTGAGTGACAGGAGGGGGTAGAGCCAGGGTCCATCCCTTCCCAGACCTCAGTTAAGGGTTGGCAGTGGAGATGAGGGTATCCCTTGCTGGACATCCCTGCCTATCTGAGGCCTTCTGAAGGTGAGCAGCTGTCATGGTTTTATGATTTTTGTTGTCAGTATCCCACATCATAACAGCATGTAAGGCATGGGGAATTAAAGAGCTAATACTCCAGTAAGGGCACTGATGGAGACAGCTGCCTGGCACCTATATGCAGTGCTGTATGATTTGAATATTGACAGATGGAGTAGCCAACTTTACGAACAACATGATGTTCAAACCGGGTTCCAGGCTCTCTTCTCAGTTCTTTACACATTTTTGGAATGCCGAGTTAGTGATCACGTTCACGCTCATGTTATCAACCTCCCTGAATGTATTCTTCTCTATTCATGTTACGTGGAAGAAGTGTTCTCCAAAACCAGAGAACGTTGACTGGCACGTTGAGAATATGGAGAGGTTGATGTGTGGGGACCTGCAGCGTCATGGGATTTCACTCTTGAACACCTGTGGGATCCCTTGCTTAAAACTAAGCAAGTATTTAAGTCAGGGACGGTGCAGCGTGGAGAGATTTGATGAGGTACAACTTATTTGGGGCTTGGCTTGTGCTAACCGAGCTCTATGTAATACTATTCTGGAGAGAGAAAGTTTCCGAGCTGAGGTTCAAGCCAAAGGGGGAAGTCTCCAAATCAAGCCTGATCAGTCACAGGAGGTACCATTTTTGATGTCAGTTGCCCCTCTGGAGGGACAGAAATGGAAATGGGTGTCCTCGCATCCAGAACAGAAAGAAGACACAGAGGAAGTAGAGGAAGATCCTGGCCAGGGGCCGTCCCCAAAACCACCATCACTGAGAAAGGCAATGGAAAAAACTAAGAGATGTGGAGAGGAGAGTAAGGAGGAGGAAGTCACTGTTACCACTACTCGTCGAACTCTGAAGATGACTGAAATCCAAGGCTCAAGAAAGGAGTTTATTTTACATGGTGCCCAAACAAAACTATTGTCACCTGCTTGCTTCGGTGCTGGGACAACGGGGCCAGTAGTGTGTTTCTAGATGGTAATGAAGCTCACCAACTAGGAAGCATTGCCAGAGACTCAGCTACTGTCAGAGGGATTAGTAGATGCTTGGACAGAGTTGCCACCCTGGGAACGAGTGTTATCAGCCTTGAGGGAAAGATAGCCCTTCAAAGGTGATCTGAAGCCTGAGATGAAAAAGTGGAATACTGTCGAAAAAGGTATTCAGTCTTTGAGGGAAACAGCCGTGGTGGAAATGTTGTATGAAAAGCGCTGGTCACATACTTACAGACATAACATACACATATTCAAAGTTCCACAAAAATGGGCCGGAATTCTAAGAAATTATTAACATATTGTCCCACCCTCTTGAGCATGCGTCCTAAAAATGTGGTAGGATCTCCAGCGGATGAAGGCCAGTAGTCTACTGTCGGAGAAAAGACCACGGGAGACAAGTCTCATGCTATCATAATCAACAGGTCTCAACTTTATTAAGTATATCGTGGCTATTTATACATGAAATAATTAGCTCATACATATTGCAAAAGCGAAGCTCATGATTGGAAATTCCTCTAATACCCGTGAAGTGGCATTTGTCTGCTTTATTGTTAAGCACTTCTCTATTTATACATGTTAACAGAGCATTCTGCAAAACACTCCTTAACCGTTCACACAGGTGCTTAGCCAATCAGAGCCGTGAGATGTTCCTTCTTCTTCTGAAGGTGTCCTTGGTTCTCATGCTGCTTATCTTGCTCCGCAGCTGCTGCTCTGTGCAGCCCCCCGACTCCAGAGCTGCTGCTCTGAACAGTTTTTCCTTACGTTCCCACAGTCTACCTCACTGTGAACTTCCAACCTCTTAAGGGACAGTGACCCCCAAGTCCTTCTCCGCAGGGCTGCTCTCAAGGAGATCTTCCCCTGATTTGTATAAATACCCAGGATGGCCCCGGACCCAAGTGCAGCACCCTGCACTTGGCCTTCTTGAACCTCACTGTGTCTTCATGGGCGTGAATCCACTCCAGTTCTGTGAAAAGGCTGTTCTCACATTATGGAAAGGCTGTTCTCATGATTCAGGAGACAGCTAGAGATGGAGAATGGACGCATGGCACCTTATCTCTGACCAGCAAGGAAACCAGGAGAACGGAATGCAGACACTGCCAACTTCCAGCAGTTCAAATCTACTTCAAGACTCACTGCAAAGTCACAGCTAGAACAAGTATCACCTCAGTGTATCCAAGAGAAAGAACAGCAAAGGGATTTTTGTTTGATTGTTTTATGCTGGGTGTTAAATTGGTTGGTTTTGGGTTTTGTTTTTGTTTTTTGTTTTGAAGGAGCTCATCCGCAGCGGAGTTGGTTCCAGTTTGTGCAAAGGCGGCATGGGACACAGGGCATTGCTTTCTGCCAGCTGCATACAGATGCAGCGGGACAGGACGTAAGTGGATGCAGTTTAAAAACAAATCACCCCAGCTCTTGCTTGGGCTGTTGCCCTTTGTTGCTGGGCATCCTGGGGATCCCAAACCTGCCAGCTGCTGGCTCTCCACCATACATCCTCCCTTGGAGCCAAGCACGCCTTTCCCAGCAGCAAGCAGCAGGCTGGAGTCAGCACCAAGAACAAAACCTCCTTGCACCTCTCCCTGTCCTTCTTCCACACGCTGTCTCTTAGTTTCAGAAAATAGGGCCAGACCCCAGTGAAACAAAAGCTCTGGGACAAAACTGCTGCTTTATTCTCCTCCTCCCCTTTCCTCGTCTACACCCCACAGAAAGGCCATCTGCCAAGCAAGGGGTGCAATTATCAGGTGTATGAGGGGCAGAGCAAACCAAGCTTAACTTCAAGGCTTGTTTCTTCCACATTACTGCCCCAACATCTGATACAATCATATAATCATGGAATCATATAAAGGCCTGGGTTGAAAAGGACCACAGTGCTCATCTACTTTCAACCCGCCTGCTACTTGTAGGGTCACCAACCAGGCTACCACTAGCCCAGGCTGCCCAGAGCCACCTCCAGCCTGGCCTTGAATGCTTCTGGGGATGGGGCATCCACAACCTCCTTGGGCAGCCTGCTCCAGTGCTCCACCACCCTCTGTGTGAAAAAACTTCCTCCTAATATCTAGCCTAATCCTCCCCTGTCTCGGTCTAAAACCACTCCTCCATGTCCTATCACTATCCACCCTCGTAAACAGCCGTTTATCCAAGAAAAAGAACAGCGTAGGGTTTTTTGTTTGTTTGATTGTTTTATTGTGGGTGTTTAATTGGTTGGTTTTGGTTTTGGTTTGAAGGAGCTCATCCACATCCTGCACACGCTCCACCGGAACATCGAGTGGAGCAGGGGCTGGTCTTGCAGACGGAGTAATGCAGGAATTCTGTCAGGAACTTGAGGTGTATCTAGTTCATCATCTGAAACCTCTGCAACCAGACTGGAAGGGACCAGTCCTCCCGTGCCATCTGTCAGCTCTCCCTGAACCAGCCATCCTCATCCACATCTCCAAAGACGTTAACGTATTGTCCGGTGCTCGGAGGAAGCTCGCTTTCTGGGTCCTCATCAGGACCCTCAACAGGGTTGTAGCTATGGCGAGCTAAGAATCTTCAAATTATTGGTGATACTTGTCCTGGAGAGTGCAGGATGAAGGACAAAAGCTCTGCTGCTGATTCTCCGCTCTCACTTTCAGGGCCGTCCGCTGACAGAAAGCAGCACTCAGGACTGTTCCCGTGGACCTCTTTCGCGGCTCTGAGTTCACGCTCCAGGCCTTCCAGATGACTTTGAAGACCTTTGGCCTCTTGGATGGCAGAATGGAATGGACCGGAACTATTGCTGAGATTCTTGTTTGACGGGGCAAGAGTCTCTTTTGTTGCCTCTCCCAGCTCCATTCTGCCCTCACCTCCTAGTTGCTCTCAGGATGAGCTGGTTCTGCTGCTTTCTCTTCTCTCTTGCACACTCTGTGAGAAGGAGTTTCAGAAAGCACTACTCACTGACAGGAAATAAGCGGAAACTTGAAAGACTTGGCAACGTAAGTCCTGGCAGTGTACTGCCAGCAGCTGATTTGGCCGTCCAGGATCCTGGCACTACAAATGCTTCGTTGCCAAATGCAGCAATCAGGTGTTTTGGGGAAAAGCCAACTCACGGGTATTTTTTGCACATCCATATCACAGCACCACAGGCCAGCACCAGCGCAGACAGCAGCACAGCTGAGAACATCACCATGGCTGCGATGTGGCGCTTCCGCACAGATTTGTGAACAGCAGCCTCTGTGCTTTTCCCGGCATTCATCCCTGGAAGAAACGAGACAATGTCCCACATTACCTTCACCTGCGCTACAGATGATCTCTCAGTGTGCTTCACGGACCCAAGAGAGCTTCACTAGCGGGTGCCTCTGCCTCTGGTGCCTAAGCACCAGGGGACAAGTAGGATCGCTTCCACCTCTCGTTGGGTAGGGAGAGGCTGCACAGGCACTACCCGTGTCTTCCTCTGGGCCGAGGGCTGTGCCCTGGGATCTGCGCTTTGTCTGTGGGGAGCACTGCAGAGCAGAATCCCTCACGCTTTCCCCAGCACGCGTGTCCTGAGCTCTCCCGCAGGACACCCCCCGGGCTCAAGGTCGGGCTGCAGCCAGCGCAGGGCACAGCCGGAGCCAGCCCAGGGGAGAAACACTCCTGCAGGCTCCTGCCACACAGGACCCCGCTCATCGCCCTCGGGTGGCTTTGTTGCAAAAGGGCAAAGCTCACAACTCTCTGGGAACTGCGAGTGGTGGGAGCTGAGCAGCGTCACAGAGGTCTGCAAGTACCTTCTCTGGCACGCCGCTGGAACAACTCTCCACACCCCACTGAGGCCAGCCATTTTCAGAGAGCCATCCCTGGCTTCTTTTACACGTGCTCTGTGCTCACACGCCCAGGTTTGGCTGCTGACCTGGTGTGCAAGGGCAGGCAGCAAGAGCCTGCAGGCACACAGCGACTCTGGTTAGTGACGCTGGATGAGCGCGGGACAGAAATTACCTGGCATGCCAGTTGTTGGCGCTGCCTGCGTTCCACTGCCCGAGACCGGCAGTGTGGGATGGCTGCCTTCCTGCAGTGCATCCTGCTCAGTTTCTTGGTCAGTTCCTTTAGAAGGAAAGCAGGACAGTAAGCTTGGACGTGATGTGCTCTCATCGGGAACTGAGCTACTCCAATCCCGAGCTCAGGCAAAGTCTGCTGGTCCCAGCCCCCCGCATCCACTGTCACCCCCTCCGTTGCCCAAGGGCATTTGGGCCCTCCCAGGAACTGGAGGGTGCCGACCCTCTCATGCCTCCTCAGGAATCAGCTCCTACGCAAGGCCCTCACACCCTGTGCTGTGAGCGTCACCACCCATCACGTTCCACCCACCACAGCCAGCTATCTGCAGGCTGAAATTCAAGCTCCAGCACAAGCACCTTCAGAATCAGCGTCTCCAGCTCATTTCCAGCATTAGCAAAGGCAGCCATCCCTGATCGGGATGCTCCTCCTGCCTTCAACTTGCTCAGCTGCACAGAGGGCTTTGTATGAACAGAAGCACGGCACTCGCCATCTGTGTGCCATCTGGGTGCCAGCATCTGCACAAAGCAGCTCTGACAAGTAATGGTCGTGCTGGGGGAGCAGCTGCCGCTGGGTCTCGGCTGGATGCAGAGTGGCAGCAGACCATCTCTGGTGCTCGACAGTGCCTGCAAGGCGTTACATGGAACACCACCGCAGCACAGCTCTGCGCGATCCCTTCCTGCTGTGCAGGCTACGGCTTGTCCACACATGAACGTCAGACCTCAGCTTCCCAGGTCTCACGGTGAACACACTGACGTATACCTACCACGCGCTGCCTTCTCCATTTCCTTCAGCAGATCCTTTAGGAGACGGGATGAGCCCGGGGAGTATCTTCCTCTTCTGGGTTCATCCCTTCCTCTTTCCGGACCTGTACAGAATGTACGAAGTCAAATATCACGTGCATGAAGTTTTGGAGACCAGCGGTGAGTCAGCGGAGTCAGTAAAGACAAACTACTCACCGCTGGGATTCCAGCTGGGCTCCAGCGCGGGAGGAAACGAACGACCGGGCAAAGACATCCATGGGGGCACTTCTGCAACCAGAGACCCGTGAAAAGTTTCACTCATACACTACAGCATCACTGAGTAGCAGAGCATATGGGGGATCGTGCCATGAAACGGCACTGAAATGGGCAATGAAAGCTCTCGCAGGAATTACAAAGCCATGACTTACCCATGCCATCCTCCAGAGTTTCGGGCCCAGAGCTCAGAGCGGATCCTGGATCGCCTGCTCCAGTCACATCTGCAAACAAACGCAGGACAGAACAACTCCCATTAAACATCCTTCCAGGCAGAATGACACAGGATGCAATTAATGCCGGGAATTCCTTCGCAACACTATTCTCTCCCTTCCGCACAGGAGCACCTTGGAAACAGTTCCTGGCTGCCTGCAGGAGCACCACCGTCATACACAACTAACCCCGTGCAGAACTGCCCAGAGGAACGCCCTCCTGGAGCTCACCCCAGCTCTAACCTCAACCGCACGGACTGGATTAAACCTAGGCTTTGGTACGCCACTGCCTTGCTGAACTATCCCAGCCAAATATCATCTAATAGCTGTGGTAGTGAGGGTCTGGCGCCCAGAAGATATCGCGTTGTACGGGAAGACAGGGTCCCCCTCCCGATAGCCAATAGCGTTCAGTTCCCAGGTTATATAAGGCTGTTTCTCCCGCCAATAAAGGCCTTTTGCCGTCCACCACATTGGTGTCAGCGAGCTGATGGACCGAGCGACCTGGGATTGGTCGCCGTGCCGTTCCCGAACCAGGTTGCAACGTCTACGATAGGCAACAAGTGGTGCCGAAACCCGGGATTGTCGCCTGGACGGGTGAACGGCGGCCGGAGCGGCAGGACCAGCCCGGCGGGGAGGACGCTCCCGAACCAACAAGGAGGATGGAAGTCCTTGTGAAGGTCGTATCATAGTTAGATAAGCAGTGGGGCATCGATTGTAAGCCCAAAGATTTTTCTCTCGCTATTGCGAGGCTTTTGCGAATCGGGGTCATTGACCAGCCGGTGGTTATTCTCCACCCCGAAGTGTGGGATAAGCGCACTAAAGCGTTAACTGAGGAGACGATGTCCTCGGGCTGTGGGAGAAGCCTAAAGTCGTGGGGGAGAGTCGTGCGGGCCCTGCGCAAGGCCATGCGGGAGCGGGAGAGCTGGAGGGCGGCAGAGAGCCGTTTGTTGGCCACCCCGGGACTGGGAGTCGGGGCGGCCACGCGGACTTTGCACCCCTCTGACGATGACGATTACATGTCCTCTCAATCGAACCCCGACCCGCCCACGGAGGGACAGAAACGTGCTAAATCCTTCTGGGGTGGGTTAATCGAGGAGGCCAGGGCTGCCGCGGAGAAATCGGAGCCCGAGGAAATTTGGGCTCGACCGCCCCCCTATGCGCCCCAAGATGGCGCCGAGCCAGGAGAGGGAGGGCGGGGGGAGGACGCCCTTGGCGGGAACATCGAGGAGGTGTTAGATAAAGGCGGTGGGAGCGACCGGGAAGGTGAGGGGAGCGTGAGTGAAGGGTGGAAAGCCAATCAGAGCGGCCGTCTGAAGAAAAGCCGCTGTGGGGCGAACATCCCGCTGGGCAGAGGGCGGGACGAACCAAGAGGGAGGGAACGGCCTGCCCGCAAGGGAGGCGGGCGGGGCCGGAGCCTAACAAAAAGGTACGGGAAACCGGAAGTGGCCGCTCAGTCGGGCTCTGACTCCGGGTCAGACACTAGCTGCGACGAGTGGTTCGCAATTGACTTAAACTCGGAGGAGGAGGGAACGAATACGAACAGAGTTAAGAGCCGAAATATTCCCATCCAAATTAAAGAGAAACCGCGAGGGGGAGAAATCCCTCTTACAGACTGGAGGAAAATAAAGATTGCATGTGCTGACTGGGCCCCATCGGCCACACTAGTGTTCCCAGTCCGGGTGATGGATGGGGGACAGAGGGTCCACTCGCCGATAAACCCTAGGGATATACAAGCAATTGTTAAGGCAATTGCAGATAAAGGGCTTAACTCAGCTATGGTCTCCACCCTTATAGATGGTGTTTTTGGGGGAGATGATATGCTCCCATTTGACAAAACAAACCTGTAGACTAATTTTTGATGGAGCAGGGATGATTGTTTTTAAACAAGAATGGGAAGATAACTGTGCAAGACAACTAGCTCAAGTAACTGGGGCAAATCACCCACTACATGGTTCCAGCCTGCAGCGGCTGATGGGTACAGACCCAACAATGATTACCCCCCAAGCGCAGGCCCTGGGCCTGCGGGCCCATGAAGTTATGACAACTATTCGTGCAGCCAGAGACGCTATTCGCACAGCCTCTAAAGTTATCGTTAAGCCATCGCCATGGTCCACCATAAGACAAAATGAAAGTGAGAGCTTTACACAATTTGTGGATCGCCTCCAGGCAGCAGTCGACTCCTCGACCCTGCCCGCGGAAGCGAAAGGCCCAGTTCTTGCAGACTGCTTACGTCAGCAGTGTAATTCGGCAACCAAAGAGGTCCTACGGTCACAGCCAGTAGGGTCAAGTATTGCGGACATGATTAAGCATGTCGTAAAGGAAGAGCATCTAGCCCCCATTCAGATGGCTGTTCGCACCGCAATAGCTAATGTGATGGCATGTTTTAAATGTGGCCAGGCGGGCCACGTTGTGGCAAACTGCCCTCAGTTGGGGGATCCGCCAGCAGCGCTCCCCCCGCACAAAAATCAACCCAGAGGTCCATGTTGGGTCTGTGGAAAGAAAGGACATTTCGCCAAGGAATGCAGATCTAGAAACCAGGGAAACGGGAGGGGGAGAGGGCACCCAGGCCGCACACAGCCCTCTCCCAATTGGGACACGAGGCGGCCCAGTTACGTCAACCCCAGATGGGGCAAGACGCCCCCGAACCCACTGCTCCCTCGAGAAGCAACCAATTTTATGGTTCAACCAGCGACCCAGTCAAACCTGTCCCTACCTCAGGGACAGCAAGAACCACCTCCTGGGGGCGAGACCCCAGGGTGGCCCTGGCAGTAAGGTGTGACAACCCGCCGGTGGTGTGGGGGATTTGTTCACTCTATAATACCTTAAATAGCACCACCATTAGTGTCCCTTTTCTGATTGATACCGGAGCAGATGTCACAGTTATTCCTGAGACAGATTGGCCCCCACATTGGAAATTGGAAGATTTGGTGATTGGAAGAAAGATTGGAAGAAATGGTGGGCGGAGTTGGGGGATTAACCCGAGCTCGGAGGAGTGCTCATCTGGTAGCGATCGCGCTCCACACTGAAAAGGGACTGGAGAAAGTTATTACCCTTTTCCCATATGTCATGCCAGGAGTCCCACCCCTGTTGGGGAGGGACGCTCTAGCCCTATTGAAAGCCAGGGTGACAAATTTACCATAAGGGCCACTGCTGCATACCCACTCCCGCCAATTAGACTGACGTGGAAATCGTCCGACCCAGTGTGGGTCGAGCAGTGGCCCCTGTCAAAGCCTCGAATGGACGCCCTTCTTGAACTAGTCGACCGCGAACTACAGCGAGGTCATATTGAGCCTTCCATTAGCCCATGGAACACCCCAGTTTTTGTAATATCCAAACGAACTGGCGAGGGGTTTCGCCTCCTCCATGACCTACGTGAAGTAAATAAAAGAATCCAACCAATGGGTCCTGTTCAAACATTGCTGCCCATGAACTCTATGATACCAAAAGGACTACCCTGTGCTGTCCTTGATATTAAGGACTGTTTTTTCTCGATACCTCTGCATGAGGGGGACAAGGAACAGTTTGCTTTTTCTATCGTGTTCCCAAACAGCCAACGCCCCAACCTACGTTTCCAGTGGAAAGTGCTGCCTCAAGGAATGGTCAACTCGCCTACTATCTGCCAGATTACAGTGGATCGGGCATTGGCACCGGTTCGACACAGTAACCCGACTGCAACCATCATTCAATACATGGATGATATCTTAATTGCTGCACCGTCAGGGAGCCAGGTGGACCAGTTGGTGTCAATGGTCTCAGAAATTCTGAAAACAAATGGGTTCGAAATTGCAAGCGCGAAAATTAAAAGAGGACCATGTGTGACTTTTTTGGGAGTGGGGATCACAAGTTCTTACGTGACCCCCCCCCAGATAAAAATCCATCGAGACATCAAGACACTCCATGATGTGCAACAGCTAGTAGGGTCCTTGCAATGGCTCCGCAACACTGTCCTGATCCCTCCCGAAATCATGGCCCCCCTGTACGATCTTCCAAAAGGAAAAAACCTATGGGAGCAAAAAACTCTAACGACGGAAGCAATGAATTCCCTTGATTTTATCGAGCAACAGGCATCATCAAGCATGCTCGCGAGATGGAATCCAGATGTACCACTTGACCTGTATGTGCATTTTACTGAGGGAGGAGGAGTAGGGGCACTAGCCCAGGGGCCTCCTGAAAGAGCTCAACCAATACAATGGATAGTTCTGGGAAAACCGTCACGTGCATTCTCTCCAGGAGTTGAGTGCATTGGCAACCTCATCTTGAAAGGCAGAAAACTCGCCCTAAGACACCTAGGCATCAAACCCGCCAAGATATATTTACCCTTCCGCAAACAGCTCCCAATGCAATCAGTGGCGATGTCAGAATATTTAGCTATAGCTCTCGTTGGATTTGGCGGAGAAGTCCAGTATGCTACAAAACCCCCCTGGACTCAAATGCTGGCAATTGTTGACATCGACCTTCCACCGAAAATCATGAACCGGCCCCAACAAGGACCAACGGTTTTTACAGACGCATCCTCAGCTACCTCAACTGCTGCGGCGGTATGGCAATCAGGAGGAGAATGGCACTGCATTAAAATGACCGATTGTGCGCTCTCAGTTCAGCAGTTGGAAGCAACAGCCGTAGTACTAGCATGTGGACTGTTCCCAATGGAACACCTCAACATAGTGACCGATTCAATGTTTGTGGCCAAGCTCTGCTTAGCCATGTCGGGACCTGGCGTGTCAACATCCAAAACAGCTCTAATGCTGGAAGAAGCACTTTTCTCCCGAAAAGGCACCATATCAGTCATCCATGTCAACAGCCACAACCCAATCAAAGGATTTTTTCAAATCGGTAATGACAGAGCAGATGCCGCTGCAAAAGGGTTGTGGACGCTAAAAGATGCCCGTCAGCTACACGAGTCTCTCCACATCGGAGCTAAAGCGCTAGCGAAGAGATGCAGGATCTCAGTTGGTGACGCAAAACACATAATTGCCACGTGTCCCCACTGCCAGAAAGCACCACTGTGGTCTAGTGGAGTCAACCCCAGAGGCCTTAAGGCCTCCGAGGTGTGGCAGACGGATTTCACACTATGTCAATTGCTGAAACCTCGAGCATGGCTAGCAGTAACTGTAGATACATACAGCGGAGTGATCGTGGCCACACAACACCTTAGAGCCGACTCCAAAGCAACCATCCAGCATTGGCTTACGGCCATGGCGTGGCTTGGCGTCCCTAGTCAGATTAAAACAGACAGCGGTCCAAATTTTGTCTCTAAATCAGTCCAGGCATTTGTTCTGAAATGGGGCATAACCTTAACACACGGCATCCCATATAATAGCACAGGACAAGCCATAGTCGAACGAGCGAATCAAACGCTGAAGTCCAAATTGGAGGTATTGGCAAAAACAGAAGGTTTTGCCAATGTTGTTCCCCCAAGAGACCAAGCACGCCTGCTAGCAACCGCTCTTTTAGCACTCAATCAGTTCCCTAGGGGGGAAGAGACGAATAGCCCCACACAAAAACATTGGGCCACTCAAGCGCTAGAAGAAGGCCCGTTAGTTGTAATTAAAAACGAGCTGGGAGAATGGGAACGAGGGTGGAGGCTAGTCCTGACAGGGCGAGGATATGCGGCAGTCAGAAAAGATGGTAAAGTTAAGTGGTGTCCACTTAAGTGTGTTAAACCGGACCTTCACAACAAAACTAACGAGAACTGTGAGTTTCTGTCCACAGGACTGGATCATCGAACGCCCTTGTAACCTGTACGACCCGACGGTGAGAGAGGACGACAAGTTGACAAAACACCCTGATATCTACCTCAGCAGGACCAGTTGCGATGATCGTAATGACACTGATCTTCGGACCCTACATACTGAATAGACTTGTGTCATTTGTTAAGAGCCAATTAGAAGAGGCTGACATCACGTTGGTAGAGCACCAACAACTGTTATAAGAATGTTCTTGTTCAGAGCACCTTATGTTTTCTATTTGAGTTTTCTATTGAAGATTGTTCTATTTGAGTTTTCTATTGAAGATTGTTCTATTTGAGTTTTCTTTATATATTGTTATATTTTACCTAATTTAATTGTGCATAGGGAGGGGGGATATGTGGTAGTGAGGGTTTGGCGCCCGGAAGATATCGCGTTGTACGGGAAGACAGGGTCCCCCTCCCGATAGCCAATAGCGTTCAGTGCCCAGGTTATATAAGGCTGTTTCTCCCACCAATAAAGGCCATTTGCCGCCCACCACATTGGTGTCAACGAGCCGATGGACCGAGCGACCTGGGATTGGTCGCCGTGCCGTTCCCGAACCAGGTTGCCATGCCTACGATAGGCAACAATAGCAAGGAAATGAAACCTGGTGACTTACCTCCAGCATCCCCCTCAGATTCGTAGACAGGATCCTCTTCTGTTGATTCACCAGCAGGGCCTGCAGGCACAAGTGTGATCAGACACAGGTGAGGAGAGCTTCCAGCACGTGTGGGGGCCTCCTTTTCCCTGAGTGACCTGTAGGCTCTGGCGGTGGGCCAGGGAATGCCACGGCCCAAATACAAAGCTCTGGGCTCTCTCAGCTGAGGAGGGGCAGCGGTAACCTTCCCACTGAAATGTGGCAGCTCTCCAAGTAAAGAAATACTCACGCCTCCACTGTGCATGCCCTTCAAGGCACAAACAGGCTTGGAAGATCTTGAGAGGATCTTAAGTAAAATTGCACCCAAGTAAACTAGGAGAGCGTGAACGTTTCTGCCTCCAAGTTAACAGACACAACTTACCTCTGAGTTGCCCCACAGGCACAGCCACAAAATCCGGACCCAAACGATCATTTGCAAAGGGAGCACCAAGCGCATCATCTAGAATCAAGAACAGACGAGAGCAATTCCCATTGCATGGTGTGATCTCCTTCTCCCTCAGTCACTGGATGTGGGTCGTGGAACGGCACGGGAGAAGGACTCAGGTCTCCAAAGTTGCAGAGCGGCCAGGGTGACCTGTAGGCTGGCACTGGCAGCGTACACAGTACTCTCCCCAAGCCGTGTGCCACATCCCTCACGGACCGCAGGGAAGAAGATGCAGCCCCCCGGGGCTTTCTTCCTGGGAGGCCGCTAATGACCAGGAAGGTCACGCTGAAGCACTGGAGGAAAGCACGCCTGTCTCCTCCCCTGGGCTGTGGGCCGGGGCTCCGTGCTGGAAACTGGCATTCATCTATGGTACCAGGAGTACCGCGAGCCTGGAGCAGAAATGCTCACGCTTTTCCCAGCACACATCGTCTGAGCTCTCCCCAGGACATCTCCCAGGATGAAGGCTGTGCTCCAGCCAGCAAGCAGCAGAGCCACAGCCCGGCATGGCTGGAGCCGGCTCTGGGGAGCAGCGCTGCCACGGGCTCCGCTCGGCTCCTGCGGTGCTGCCCATCACCCCCTGCCCAACACCACCCCCGTGGAAGGCAGGCCCCAGGGAAGTGTGGCACAGGGCCGTGGGGACGCAGCCTGACTTCTTGCCGCCAGTGCTGCTCAGTTTGGGTCCCATTTCTGCCCACCCACCTGCTCCCGGTGCTTGCCACGGAGCAGCACAGGTCTCCCGGAAACACATGGCCATCAGTAGGAGGAAGAGGACAAGGCGGGCAGGGGCCATGGCCCCCCACACTCGCACCATGCTTCCAACACCACCGCTGCAGCCACAGTGAGTGTCGCACAGAGCGAAGCCTGCAGCACAGCACAGCACAGTCAGAGGACGGGGCATTGTGACCACACGGCTCCGAGATTCCGGGTGGCGGCTCCCCGCAGGCTGCCGCTCTTGTGACGCACTGCACCAGGGTGCTTACGTCATGGAAACGCAGACTCATAGAATGTCTTGGGTTGGAAGGGACAGTAAAGAGCTTAGAACCCCAGCCCCACTGCCGTGGGCAGGGATGCCACCCACGCGGTCATGCGGCCCAGAGCCCCATCCACCTCCAGGGATGGAGCAGCCACAGCTTCGCCTGGCAGACTTTCATAGTGCTTCAGCTACCCCAAGAGGGAAATATTTACAGCTCTGTGCTCCCACGACACCTCAGGCCATTGAGGACGAGATGCAATGTGGAAATGGGGTCTGGATCAAGGGCGCTATCGCACAGGCTATCCATGCATGCGAAACGTGCTGCAATTAAGCAAGCCGAGCAAAGAAAGCCTCTCCGGTATGGAGGGTGATGGCTGAAATACAAACATGGGGAAGCTGACCTTCCCACAAACCTGCCAAGTCAAGTGTCACCTGCTTACATTTTTGTTGATAGATCTCCAGTTTCATCTGCTTTCCTTCAGTTTGCCAGTACCTCGGCTAAGGACATCCCCTTTCCTGCACCAACTGTATTTCCCATGTAGCGTAGCGCGCTTCCAAGCCTGAATTTAATCGCAGAAATTGAAGGCTTGCTGGCTGGCACCTCCCATCCCTAAAGTCCCAGTGAACTCACCCACTGCTGGCAACTGGACGCTCGGTGGCGAGAGGACCATCACCTATAGGTAGGTCCCACCTGGCTCTCCAGAAACTGCTGCACTTTTGGATGCGGAGCAACAAACACAGCGTCCATACAACTCCGCCACTGCATCAGACCCTGCCACTTTCCCTATGACCAGGCAAAGTGCACGAAGGCAAGCTGAACTGCTGAACCAGGCCCCACACAGGGCTTGTGCTTACGTATTTGTAATCAAAATACAGCATGCATTTTTTCATTCCTCTTGTCTAGTTACCTTGTGACAATAAGCCCTGTTTAGTGCTTATTTCTTATCTTTGTATTATTCCTTGAGTAATAGCTTCCAGCATGTGCACCCACGCAGAGAGGAGTTATTGAGTGAGGTGGTCAGAAGGGCAGCAGCTCCTGGCTGGCCACGTGCACGGGCTTCTCAGCCACATATGCCAGCGAGGTGTGGGCACAGCCGGTAGAACAGCTCCTGGTGGTAATTCTTGGTCACAGAGCACTGCAGTGCCCGGAACAAAGCCAGCAGCCCGTCCCTACAGAGACCCCTGTCAGGTGGGGCTGGGGCTGCAGCAGCCCCGCCTCTTCCCAGTCTTAGCAAACGGCAAGTCAGTCCAACAGCTCTGCTTTGAGTAGAACCGGAATTTATCTCAGGCACGAGGTCCTGAAATCTGGAAAACCCCGATGTTTCCAGGTGCAGGTAGTACAGGCAAGCATAGACATCAGATGGCTTTGTACACCTCGTGACCTGCCCAACAGGAAAGGAAGCCACTGTGTGGCTAAACTGAGCCCATCAGGCAGTTGTAAGTTAGTTGAGTCCTCCTATGGAGTCCAAAGTGAGTGGAAGTTTGCTACAACACTTCCTGTGGTGAAGGCAACTTAGTTTCAGCGAGTTTTGCCTTACTAATAATGGAAAAAAAACCCACCCAAACAATTACGATAGATGCTGCAAAAGAAACTCCTCTTCATCTTTTGGATGGAAAGTCAACGACTGTGTGGAATTTCCCCTGGAAAGCTGCAGGGCCTTCTTCCACTGCAATCTCTCTGCTGTCTGACACAACGGGAGAGCTGCTGTGGCCTCGTGTCCGTGCCTGTGCCTCCTCCAGGGTGAGCAGCTTTGTGGGAGGAGAAGAAACCCACAGGGACTTGGGCCACAGTTAACAACTGCATCCTGTAAAGGAAAACCACAGATAAGAGCGAGAATCAGCAAGCAGCAGCACGGCCATCACAGCTCTGGGGGCGGTGCTGTGTTTTTCTAAGACTTGGTTATCCTAGTCTCTGGAGGATGATGTCAAAATAACCACTTTGTCACAGGCACGTTTATGGCAAAGGACATACTCATAATTGAGAGCAGCTTACTGTATTTAAGCAAGCAACCAAAACTCCTAAAAAGTGAGGACAGGTCCGTCAGAAACCTTCACTGCCGTGCTTGCATCCAGCTTCGTCTGCATGCAAAACATTGTCACGATAGTGACAGTTTTCTTCTTATGAGGTCTGGGTTTGGTCACTCTCAGCATCCAGCAACAGGAAATGCTGCACGCGACTGCAGCAGCTACAACCAAGTGTGCAGGTGGACGCCAGGATCACTAGCACAACAACACATCATCAGTAGGGTAAAACTAAGCTGTCACACGACGGTCTGCGTCTTGCTCTTGGCCTGCTTACAGCCTGTGCTTGGTTTTGGAGACAAACCTTTAAACTTCTACCAAAGTAGCTCACAGTGCCAGCTGCTAGGATCTCTGAAGCCTCTCGCTGCAGGGCAGTGCAGGTGAGCACGAGGAGTCTGCTCTCAGAGCGGTCCTTCTTTGCCACTGCCTACAGAGCAGGCATTCATAAGGCCATTCTCGTGCGATAAGAGGCGTGGGAGGGAAGCGTATCATCCCCTCACATCAACATCCTGGCTGGATCCATTCCTACTACTTCTCTCTTTAACATCACAGCTCCTGGGTAATGTGTGCACAGCCTCATGTGTTTGTCAGCTGTACCTGAGTAGCCAGGCTTCGGGCCAAATGGTACACAGACATCCAACTAGACCAACTTGGGATGGCTTAAAGCAGGCTGGGGAATGCTGTCCCCTCTTGAAGGCTGGCCCAGGTTGAGACGCTGTGCTCAGAGGGGCTGCCTTGCCACAGCAGTATTGCCAAGCTTAGCTGATACACTGTGACATTCCCCGACCCTTCTGCTTGTGGGGAAGCAGACAACGTGAACGTCTGAATCATTAAACAACGAGCCAACGTGATATGCTCCATTCTACAGCCTGGATCATCTTATGGCTCAGGTGCTTTGCATGTCGATCTTCCCCTGGTAGAGCTCAGCCTGCTGTGGGCTGTTCCTGTTCAACCAAGTTAACCCCTGCATCCTGCTGACATAAGAACTGCCTTCCAGTAGGAACAAAAGCTGGACTTACAGCAACTGTGCTATCCAAAGAAGAGCAACGCTCGTATCAAATGGGAAGCAGCAAATATTCTGGAAAAGCAGCTATCTCTACTCCACCAGTGGCAATAACTGCAGTGACTGTGCAAATTTCATGGGAAGGTCGGGGTATCAAAGTAGATGGAACAAACTCAGCGCTCCTTCGGAATAATAATTGCTTGTGCTCTTCACACTTACTCATCTAACATGCAGAGGAAACTTTCTTCCTGGTGCAGGCCCGTTTCTTTCCACTGGACCAGGTGCGCTTCCGGTCTTAGCAGTTACTCAAGGAAAGCTGTAGGTTCCAGGGCTGGGCACAAACACGTTGCAGTTATTTCCTCACTCTTAGCACCTAAGCTCAACTCTGCAGTGCAGGCGGAGAACTGGGCAACAGCTGCAGGGCCCGTGCAGTCTTTGCCATGCAGCTGGACAGCCCTGCTGATTAACCTATAGACGCTGCGCAGAAGAAACAACCAGGAAAGCAGCTGTCAGAGTATCTCACATTAAGTGCAAGACTCTGTTTCTCAGCATCAACGCTAATGAATACCAAGAGCTTTCTTTAAATCTGCTGCTTGCTATTTGTCTTCTAAGATGCTTGTAAGGATCAACGGATCATGCATTGTGTCGTACTGCAAGATAGCTCAAGTGCAAAAGCACACAGAAGCACTGAAGAAAGTGATTTTAGAAAGAAAAGAGAGAGTAGGGGGACGGATTTAAGTTACTCTGTACAGCCTGTCAATGTGAGGATCTAACAGCAGCAGCCAAACTTTCAGCTATGTGTTCTCGTAGAGCATCCCTGGCTTCCCGGAAAGATACTGGTAGCCACATTTGCCATATTCTTGTATCAGCCCAGAAGTCTGTTGTCTCCTCGACAGTAGAAGCATATGTCAAGTACCTTGGGGGAGATCTGAACTTGATCAAGGTGTCTGATCAAGCTAAAGCTAATGGAGGAAGACATTCACTCGCTCTATCTCCAATGAGCGGGCTGGATTTGGAGCGGAAGAGGACATCTGAGAGGTTCAAGATGAATTCCACAACGGCTGACTGCATCTGCACCTCCCCGAAGGCAGCTCTTCCGCTGATGCAGGCAGACTCACTCTGCTGTGATCTGAAGAAAAAACAGAGGAAGTAAAACTGCCAACAGGCAGAAGACTGGGAAGGCACCTCTGGCTGTGCAAAATGTGTTGATTTTGGAGGGGACGGTTTACAAAGGCTGCGTGTGTTTATTTTGAGGTTTCTTTTCAACCCTGTTTACAAGATGTCAAGCATGAGCCCACTCTGGTGCATGTCAGCGTGTCCCTGTTTCAATTCTGAATGACACTGGCCCAACACATACCGACTTCCTTTGGAGCCCAGCACGCCTTTGGCGTCTCTGAAAATGACGTGGGGCCCACTCCTCCCTGCTGAAATACACGGCCACCTCTGCAAAAGGTACGGGCTCCTGCAAGTGCTCCTTGCCGGGAACAGCCAAGGCCCAGGGAAGCAGCTTGGAGAGGAGAGAAACTCCCGTCCCTGCGGCTTCTTTGTTCCCAGCACACAGACGATGGCTGAGGACACCTCACTCTCACCCTGCACTCCCATCTCTTGCTCCTTGCCCTCTCCTGGCTGCTTCCCCAAGCCCCTGCCTGAGATCGACATGCTGTGGCCAGTTGCTGCTCTGCTGCAGGCAGATGTTAAACTGCTGGGACAAGAGGAACAAAAGGCAGGAGAGGTGTGAGGGAATGCAGCAATCCCTGCCAAACCCTCACCAGCCCACCTGCAGGGCACTGCCTAGGGGTAAAAGCCAGCTGGGACTCAGACCAGCAGCACTGCTCTTACCAGGCTTCCTTCCCAGCAAAGCCAGTATGATGGTGCGCTCCCTTCTCTCCCTTTCTTTCTTCCTTTCTCCCACCTTCCTCCCTCAGCCTGGCACAGGAAGACAGTGAGCAACACTCCGCTAAATCAGGTTAGCGATCACAAAACCGTCTCAAACTGGGACGCTGAAAGAACTCACAGCAGACCTCTGGCTCAACAGCTGAGGGCCAATTGAGCATGTGCCTAAAAACAAAGCACAGCAATGGGTCAATCATCTTGCCACCAAAATAGAGAGCAGCACAAGCACCTCTTAAGCTCTCCTGCACAGCAGCAGGCTGCAGGACAAGCTCTGTTCTTGAGCAGGGATGCCTCGAGGTCACACCTGCACAGAGATCCTTTGCTTTGTCAGCTTCACTAAGGTTATATCTTTGATTGTGCACGTAGGATCCCTTAGTCACGAACTCCTGAACGCGTCTGGGACTAGGAGTGGATCCAGCTGTGCTGAGGAACCTTACCTCTGTGGTTTGAAGAGTTCAGACAGCAATGGGGTTTGCTCTGATCCTCATGACACAGCAGGAGAGCATCCTGTAGGTGCGTGTGTCTGTGTGTGGGTGTGTGTAACCCTGTCCTCCATGTGGAAAATAACCAAGTGTATCCAGCCATCTCCAGTCCTGTTAATCTACTACAGCATATCTATGTTCATCAATACATACATTCCTGCTCCCCCCTCAGGAGTGTATACTGTAACTGTATCTATCTGCTATAAATTGCTGCAGTCTGCATGATAGCAACTAGGGACACTAACTATTGTAAGAGTCATGGAGTAAACTCCAGTCCCAAATTCTTACATGAATGGGCTCATGACAACTGTTACAATTGAGAAACAAGGGACCATCAGAAGCCATCACAGGATGAAAGGGGGAAAAGGTATTATCTGCAAAATGCCACGTTTGGAAGTTACATATGAAGCAAGGGAGAACATAAATAAGTGGAACAGGGAGCAGAAACTAAAGGAAAGAATTTTATTTTATTTTTTAATAACCTACAGAAATTGATTTTGCTTGGGTCGTATCAGGCACTCAGAACTATGCTGCACACTATGCACAGGGGTGGATATGGAAATGCATCGTATTGCGTAGCTACAAATCTGGGAGTCTAGACTCTTAGTGAGGAATCAGAATCACCACACAATTGAAGCCCAGAATCATCACAGAGTCAAAGAATCTAGAACTGGGAAAAAAAATCACAGAATCTGAAATAACAGAACTTACACTCACAGGAGCTAGTATCCTCGTAGCATACTCATACAATCCTCGGACTCTAGAATCCTAGACTCTAGTAACCCCATCATAACCCCACAGTATTGAATCAC
The DNA here is from genome assembly GCF_987193195.1 of Phasianus colchicus. Lineage (NCBI taxonomy): Eukaryota > Metazoa > Chordata > Aves > Galliformes > Phasianidae > Phasianus > Phasianus colchicus. The sequence goes on along the minus strand of NC_143459.1, from coordinate 747,486 downwards.
CACATTTTGTTTCCTCACTCCCACAGAAGGAAACCTTCTATAGAGCATGCTCACAATTGATGGTATCAGTCAGCATCACCCAGCAATCCTTACGGAATGGGTTATCTAGAATATCAAAGCACTGCCAGTTACAAGCGCTCAGGGGTTCTTCCTCAAAAGATGAAGTTTTAATACCGTTATTCATTCTAATTTGGATACGGGAAGGGAACCGAGGTCCAGAATCTTTATGAAAGGAATCCAACACCACTGTGCCCTTCACAAAACCTCTCCCATTTGCCACAACACAGGGAAATGGGGAAAGTGAACCTTCATCCTGGTTTTCCACCACCCCTCAGGTCAGTCCCGGGGATACTTGGGACCCTCCCGGAGACACCGGGAGCCCCCAGGACCCGCCCTAGACATTTTGCTGCCACAAGCCCACCAGCACCCATGGTGTATCCCTGGCATCCCATAGGGGGTGGTAGCCCAGGCAGGATGCAGTGTGATAGAGCCACGTGGCTCCGTGGCAGGAGTATCACATGTGCTTCTCCCTGTCCCCAGCTAAAGTTCTCAGAGGGGCACACAGAGGTAGCAGCGGGCTGTGGACACGACCAAGAGGCACTCAGGGTGACAGGATGTAGCCACAGCTTGGGGACAGTGGCCAGGTGCTGGAGACATTCGTATGGCAGGACACAACCACAGCCTGGGGACACGAGGGCCAACAAAAGGGACCTTGCTCAGACCACTGGGACAACAGTGCCACGCGTGAACACGCTGCCACCCGCCTAGTGAAAGTCGTGTCCTTGCTGCAGCTGTGTCCCCAGAGGGCTTTATTTGGTGCCACAAACCTCAGATCCCCTAAACAGGGCAAAACCACAGAATTCCAGACCAAGCAATTGTCGGGAGCTTCCGTTTCGTCACTGTGAGGCCAAGGTCCCCACAGGCCAGGTGACACCGCTGAGACACCGAGTGATCAGTGGCAGCACTGTTGATGGCAGCATCAGCTCAAGGGGACGCAGCACTGGAAACGCAGCGACAGTGAGAACGCCATCAGTGACAACCACAACCTCCAAGTCCATTGGACACAGCACTGGTGGTGAGCGACAGTGACACCGCAACAACGACGCCAGGAGCTCCCCACGGCTGCCAGCACTGCCCCACCGGTGTTCCCATTCTCACAGCTCCCCGCGGATGTCGGGCAGCAGGTGGCAGGCGGTGATGGTGGCCACGGTGGCAGACACAGCGCGCAGGTCACGGCGCACCAGGCACAGGCAGTGCGCGGTGGCAGCTGCCCCAGCTTGCGCTTGGCCCAGGGGCCCCCCCAGGCCTTCCAGCAGCCGCGCAGCCCCACCGAAACTGCCTCCCAGTGCCTCAGCCATCGCGCCCCGCAGCCGCCCCTCGCCCGCCCCCAGCCGCTGCTGCAGCAGTGAGGGGCCCCCCCGGGACACCCCTGGCAGCGGCACTCGGGCCGCACTGTCCTCTTCCTCCTCCTCCTCGGTCTCCGACGCCTCCCCCGGAACCTTCAGCCCCGCTGCGGGGGTCCCGGCCGCGCCCCCCTCCGGCTCCGGCTCTGAGTCGCTCTCCGAGGCCTCGCCCAGCACCAGCGTGAGGGAAAGAGGGGCGGCCATGGTCTGCGAGAGGGGAACAAAAGGGAGGAGGGGGAGTCGGGGGAAGAACGGCCCCATCAGGCACGGAGACCGCCGGCCCCTTCTCCCGAGTCTCAGGGGAATACCCCGCACAACAGGCCCGTGCCCCCCCGGCCTCGTGAGAGCCCCGCTTCCCCACCCCCTTCCCAGCCCCACGGGGCCCCCAGAACACGTCCCGGCACCCGCAGCTCCAGGAGGACGCCTCGGATTCCCTTCCCAGCACGACGTGACCCCCCCCCCCCCCCACGCCCCAACAACACGCCAGACCCACCGCCCAGCCCCGCAAGGACCCGCATTTCCTCAGCCCCATACCGCCGGCTCCCCAGGTCACGTGACGCCCACCCCGGCAGCGTCGCGTCGCGTCGCGTCGGGTGACGTCACGCCTCCGCGCGCCCGGTACTCGGACTCGCCCTCCCCCGGACCGCGCACGCGCAGAGCGGGCACCCCGCGTGGCCTCGTTCGTCCAATCGTCCCTCCTCCCAAGCCTTAAGTGACAGCCAGGGCAGCCAATTGGCTCCGCAGAGACGAAGGGGCGGACGGGGCTCTCCCGGAAGAAGGGTCGGGGGGCAGGGCGTGCATATAACAGGCGGCAGTGGCAGCCAATGGGATGACCGAACGGGGCACGGCTGGCCAATAGCAGGCGCGGGGGGCGGGGCGTGCAGGAGGCCGTGCGGGGCCGCAGCCCGTGCCTGGCGCGCGGTTGTCCGGTGCGGCTGTGCGGGCCGGCGTTGAAGGGTGAGAAAGGCCTCGTAGTAAAAAAGGGAGGAAAAGGCTTCCCAGGGACTAAGGATGGGGCTGGTGGGGGGGGAGAGAGTTAGAGATAGTTTGTAGAAGCAAGAATGTTAGAAAAATAAGGGATGGCAGACACTGGGTCTGGGATAACGAGGGGATGAAGGCCGTAAAGAGAAGGGTTTGAGAACAGCCTGAGGACGCCTGGCAGGGAGGTGATTCGATGTCCGCAGGGCAAGCTGGAACTGGGCTGGGGGGGCTGGCCCTCCCGCAGGGTCAGAAGTTAACAGGGAGAAAGACTAGGAGCCTTCGTGAGGAAGATGAGGATTCTTCATCCCGCGACCACCAGGAGGAGACCCTCGCCACTCACTGTGCACGCGCGAGTGGGGGGGAACCGCATGCTAATGGGTTCTGGGAATGTAATGAAGATGCATCCCAACTCCTGGAAACTACTGGTTATGTATTAGTTCGGCCTGTATCTGTAGCACCCTTTTTCCTGACGCTGTGCGAGTTAGGAGCAGCTCTCCCCCTTGCACCCGGCGTATGCGCAGCCCTGATTAAACATACCTGCTTCTATAACTACTTTGTGGTTACAGAGTCTGAGGCCACCCGTCAGTGTGCGCCGCTCCTCGGGGCAGCGCGATTAAGTTGGAAATGCCTGATTTGGGGTCAGATATGTAAAGCAAGAGGTAAAAGGGTACATGGATTTGAGAGTTGGAAATGCCAGATTATGGGGTTGGGGATGGAAAACAAGGGAAAGCTTAGATGGATTTGGGGGTTAGAAATGCTAGATTTGGGCTGGAGATGAAAAGCAAGGGGTAAAAGGGAAGGGTGCATGGATTTGGGGGTTGGAAATGACAGATTTGGATTTGGAGGGATAAGGGAAGGTTGCTGCAGAAGGGTGGATGGATTTGGAGGCTGAAGATACAAGTCTAGAGGAAGGAGAGGGTGGGGAACAAGGATCCCTTGAGAATACAGTTGGGGAAGAAGAGTTGAATTTCAGCACAAAATCAGTAATTTTGGCGCAATGGGACTCACCGCATCGCAGCACCAACCACCCTGGACAGAAAAAGGCCATGAAGCACCACCTTCACAGCTCAGAGGCTGTGAGACTAGGATGGTTTGGACAGTTACTCTGAGAACTGCTGTTACCCCACTAACATAGCAGTGAAGGAGAGGGGCAAGCAGGGGGTCCTCCCTCTGCCCTGCTTTACCTCATTGTCCTCCTTCTCACCTTAAACAGAGCATCCAGCTGCAGGGTTAGGGACCCCGCCCTGCCCCACTGTACCCCATAAACCCTCATAGGTGGGCAGTGGGATCCATTCTACTCCAAGGAACCCATTCGCACCTGTAAGAAGGGGACCCATGTGGCAAGGACCCATCTCACCCCACATCCCACTAAAAGGGAGCAATGAACCACCATACCTAAGATCCATCCTGCACACAGACCCCATAACCCCATCCCAAATGGACAGGGGATACAGGGGCACTCACCATGCTGGAGCCACGGAGCTGAACCTCCTCCAAAGTTTCCAAGGTTTGAAGCAGCCAAGGAAGTGGCTCGAGCCAATGGGATGCAGGTTCTGTACCTCCAGGGCCACCCCCGCTGGTCCCCATGGAGGGGACAGGGCCTGGGGGCACTGGTCTCTGGGGCAGAAATCATTTCCTCGGTTGATCCTTCCATCCACCTATATTTCCATCCATCCTTTCACGCGATGATCCTTCAATCCACTCTTCCATCCATCCCTCCAAAAGTTCTTTCCTGTGTTGATCCCTCTTGTTCATCTATTCCTCTCTCCATCTGTGCGAATCCAAGCAGCCTCACCATTACCCACCAGAACCTCCTCTGGAGCTTTGGGGGATTTCTCCACATGCCTTCAGGCATTTCCTTGTGAACCTGCTGGCAGTGTCCTCGCTTAATCATAGTGCTGATCTGGTTCCTCCCACAGCATCACGGCATCCCTTTACTCAGCAGCCCTCCCCATTCACAGTTCAAAGCCTCCCTCATGAAGCTGCCATCCTACTGATGAAAATATCCTCACATCCCTTAGGGAGGTGGGTCCCACCTCTTCCAAGCAGACACCAATCCTCAAATAGGTCCTCCAGCCACAGAACCCAAGGCCCTGCTACCAGCTCCAGTCCTGCAGCCAACGACTGGCACGCATCAGCAATGCCCTCCTCTTCACGCCTGTCCCACAGCAGCACCAGGGCCCCGTGCCCCTGACTACTGGCCCGAGAGCTCTGCAGTCACTTTTGATGCCGTTCACATGTCCCCCAGCAGCATCACCTGTGCCCACCTTTCCTGGTGGCCTCACACGGTGATCCGCACAAGGAATAAGGTTGGGTGCACCTCTGCCTCCTCCCCAGCGCTGAGGGCACTGGAGCTGCATTGGAGCTGCGAGCCCTTCTGTGGGGCAGGAGCATCCCCTGCTTCCAGGAGTCTCCAGCTTCAGTCCATCACCAGATGTGAGGCTGGGGTGCCACGGGGCTGCAGTGCAGGGCCTGCAGCTCAGAAAAGCCCCTGAGCACTGCGGAGAGAAGCAGGCGGTCTGTGATGCCTTCAGAGCGTTATAAACCAACAGTTACAAACTCCTGCAAAAGCAAACAAGAACCACGTTCTGTAGCAATCAGAACGCACAGCTTAGCAGACAGGAGCGTAGGACTTAGAGAAAATTGTATTTCAGAGGTTGGCAGGGAATTTCCCATCACGCAAAGGCATCAAAACCAGGGTTTCTAACAACAGTGTTACCCAGGAGACCCACCAGGCAGTGCCGGCTTGATTTGGCACGTGACTCCAAAACAAGGCAGCTCAGTATAAGGCATCAGGCAGTGCTGATGAGATGCGCGTTATGGACAGGTCATTCCTTCATAGGTACCGTTCCAGTGACAGCACACTGTCTAGAGTAAGTGCTTGACATACAAACCTCAACAATTTACACTCCCACTAGTCAAGTCAGACAGACCAAGACCATGAGGCTGACCTGTAACCAGGCATAGTGCAGCTAGAGTTCCTTCTGCAGTCACTTGGGCAGCTTCCCCACCTCCAGAGCTATAGGGAACATACACACAAAGCGCAGCAAAACTGTTTGTGCTACACACTCACAGAGAACAAGTTCACAGAATCACAGAATCACAGAATTGCCAGGGTTGGAAGGGACCTCAAGGATCATGAATCTCCAACCCCCCTGCCACATGCAGGGCCACCACCATTCCACCTAATGCTAGACCAGACTGCCCAGGGCCCCATCCAATCTGGCTTTGAACACCTCCAGGGACGGGGCATCCACAACCTCCCTGGGCAGCCTGTTCCAGTACCTCACCACTCTCTCCGTAAAGAATTTCCCCCTGACATCCAACCTATATCTCCCTTCCCTCAGCTTAAAACCATTTCCCCTTGTCCTGCTGTCACTCACCCTTTCAAAGAGTTGATTCCCCTCCTCTTTATAGGCTCCCTTTAGGTACTGAAATGCTGCAATGAGGTCACCCCGCAGCCTTCTTTTCTCCAGGCTGAACAAGCCCAGCTCCCTCAGCCTGTCCTCACAGGGGAGGTGCTCCAGTCCCCTGATCATCTTTGTGGCCCTCCTCTGGACCCTCTCCAACAGCTCCCTGTCTTTCTTGTACTGGGGGCTCCAGACCTGGACGCAGTAAAGTTGACAAGTTGAAGGCTTACAAGGACCGTGGAGACGTGGCACTGAGGGACAAGGTCAGTGGGCATGGTGGGGGTGGGTTGGGGTTGGACTTGGTGATCTTAGAGGTCGTTTCCAACCTAAATAATTCTATTATTTGATGACACCTAAACATGATTGCGTTTTAGATGACTTTTTGGGGCATGGGTGAATCACCTTGCAAAAGCTGAAGCAAGCCTGCACTCTCTCCCTGTAATGACAAGGTTCATTTTCCCCTCTGCAAATTCCTACAGTCTACCAAATTAAGCAAACTTGGACACAGGTTTGACTGTAAATGCAAGGGCAGAGGGACAGCTTGCAATGAAACAAGGAAGCCTGTACAGATTTGGCTAAAGCATTCTGTTTAAAAAAGTGAAAATAGGATTTCTTGAAAAGAATTGTTTACAGCTTTATTAAGAGACAGCTTTATTAAGGATGTTTCATGCTAAGATTGATGGTTTTCTAACTCCTGAATTACAGAGGATATAGAAACACAGAGGGTTCAATAAACCCTAGCAAGAAAGTGCCAAATTCTAAAGCAAAAGACCCAGGAACAATACTACCTACTGCACTCCCTCAGGAGCCTCAATGGGACCTCTTATCTATTTGCAGAGCGCCCAGTGCGAGTGGGTCGGCTGTTGTGGGGGAGAAGGATTGGGAACTGTATTCCAATTTGTATCCTTGGAAAGAGATGAGGGAAACAGCTCCACGTAACAAACAAGAATGAAATGATGGTCGCTCTTCCAGTGCAACTGCACAGTCCAACCGTTTGCCACAGAACAGTGGCTGAACATCTGCATGATTACAAACTGTCTCCTCACATGCACAAAGATGACATCCTGACTCAGGGAAGCTGTGAGGAAGAGGTGCAACAAATGCTGGTTATGGATCACATGAAACACAAAGGCTCGGAAATTCATCCTACTAAAATTCAAGGGCAGTCTCAAACAGTGAAACTTCTAGGAATTCACTGGCATTTTGGGAAATAGTACCCAAAACTTGACACACAATTCTAGATTTTGCAGTACCCTGTGATAAGAATGAGGCACAGAGGTTTATTGGTCATATCTAGGACAAATTTTAACCCTGTTTATATATAAAGTGACAAGGAAGAGTTGGAGAGGGAAAATGAACAGCAAGCTGCCTCTGAATTAGCAACGGAGGCTCTTCAAAGGGCGTCAGACTTATGGCCCATGCAAAAGGGAGAAATGAAGTTGAACATATCTGTAAATGGGACACGTGCCAATTGGAGCTTGTGGCAAAAACAGGGAAAGAAAAGGATTCCCTTGGGTTTCTGGAGAAGAAAACTGTCACGTCGTGAGAGGATAAATCCAATTCTGTTAAACAATGGTGAACAAGATTCAATTATTCAACCCCATGACAGAACAGCACAATTATTGATACTGTCACTTTCAAAAACAATTGTGAGAAAAGGGGATCCACCTCAGATCACCAGCATTCCTGGAGGGTTTGGATCCATCAAGTATTAACAATGGAGCTAAAGTACGAAGCCAAAGGGCCCTCCTGAACCAGATGAAATAATAGCTACAGGGAACAATACTACTATTTTAATTATGAAACCTGGGCAAGAAAAATGGGAATACGTCCCTGCAACTAAGTGTTATTTGCAAGAATAATTATGTGGTATATAATTTTATTTTACAGATCCTGCACATTTGGAAAAAGATACCATCCATGTGCCTGGATATGAAGACCGATGTGAAGAACGGCCTCACACTAAATTATCCCCAGTGCCTGCTGTCAGGGCTTGTGACCTGGGCGCAGTGATGACATTGCTAATGTCACATCGCCACTGTGACCAGGGCACAGCTGTAAATATCAAGCTGCAACAAAGCCCAAGCTTCTGAGTTCAAGGACATCCTCTGAAGTCTAATTTAAGGCACAAAAAAATTCACCTTCTTGCTTCAGTGGTTAATATCTCCAACCTATTTTCAAAGATCTTTTTATTACCTCCCAACAAGTCTGCATACAGCTAGTATACAGCTAGTGCCAGGTCCTGCACTTTGGCCACAACAAGCCCATGCAGTGCTATAAGCTTGGGGATGAGTGGCTGGATGACTGTGAGGAGGAAAGGGACCTGGGGGTGTTGGTTGATGCTCAGCTGAACATGAGCCAACAGTGTGCCCAGGTGGCCAAAAGGGCCAGCGCCATCCTGGCCTCCATTAGAAACAGTGTGGCCAGCAGGAGCAGGGAGGTGATCATCCCCTGTACTCAGCGCTGGTGAGGCCGCACCTCGAGTGCTGTGTTCAGTTTTGGGCCCTCACTACAAGAAGGACATTGAGGCCCTGGAGCGTGTCCAGAGAAGGGCAACGAAGCTGGTGAGGGGTCTGGAGCACAAGTCCTATGAGGAGCGGCTGAGGGAGCTGGGATTGTTTAGTCTGGAGAAGAGGAGGCTCAGGGGAGACCTCATTGCACTGTACAACTTCCTGAGGGGAGGCTGTGATGAGGAAGGGTTTGGCCTCTTCTCCCAGGCAACAAACAGGACCCGAGGAAATGGCCGCAAGTTGTACCAGAGCAGGTTTAGGTTGGACATAAGGAAGAACTTTTCCTCTCAGTGGTCAGGCGCTGGAATGGCTGCCCAGGGAGGTGGTGGAGTCGCCGTCCCTGCAGTGTTCAAGAGGCGTCTGGACGAGGAGCTGCGAGATCTGGTGCAGTGCTTGTGGTAGCAGTGGTGATGGGAGGGCGGTTGGACTCGATGATCTTGCAGGTCCTTTCCAACCTTGGGATTCTATGATTCTAAAGCTGCAGTCAAACAGAGCTAATAAAGAGAGCCTTCCACATACAGTTAAGGCATGAAAGTCCAGCAGTTCCAGCAATGGGAGAAACACGCACCTGAGATCAGAGAGACTGCAGGGAATACTCCTTTGTGGGTGGGATTTAAGTCACAGCAGGCACAATGCTCTGTTTCTGAGAAGGGCTATTTTAACAGTACCAAGTCTGGGACAGCACACTTTAATCAGGTTTGTGAAGAGTGTCCCATACCCTCACGTTCTTACTGCTCTGGGAAGTACAAGGTTCTCTTCTCAAAAACATTTCTTATCAATGCATCCAGCAAGCACACACATCCCGATGTCATGACAAAGAACACGGGCAGAGACCAGCAAGTTGGAAGGTCATCACCTTCAGGCCAGATCAATCCTACAGATGTCCTGCAAGTCCTTCTGTAGTAGAAACACAATTGCTAAAGCTGACTAACATCCAGTGGGTGAGCATGAGTAAGGTGAGGCTCAACACAGCGCGGAGGTATACGATACTGACATTTCATTGCAATTCAATGCACAGGTTGAAAAGGCAGCAAGGTGGGCCCAGAGATGGAAAAGGACATCCATGTGCTGCATTATCACACTGGAACCACATCAACCATGACTCTCAAAGCATGTATCAACTAAAAAGCTGCGGTGTTTGAGACCTACAAAATGATTTGCACTACCAGGCTAATCAGCACTCACGAATACACATGAAAGACCACAAAGTTCCTCTCTGAAGAGATGAGTGCAAGATACCTTAGATTACTTTCACATACAAGATTCTACTTCTTACTTTGTAATTCTGTATTGTAAAACAAAGAACAACATTTTTCTTGCAATACCAATTCTTAAAAGCAGTTTTACAATGGAGTATGAAAACTAATCCACTTACCTTTACAGGATGGAGTTGCTCAGGAATACTGGAGTTGGCAGATTCAGAATCAAGCCTCAAATGCCACACCTGAAGAGTTTTCAGGAAATACGACAATGAAAGATAACATTAAAAAAATAAATAACCCAATACAGCCACATAATTTAAATTGACCTTGAAAACTATCAGTGTCTGACTACTGTTAGTTTAGAGTTGTGGATCTCTTTAGCAGCCACCAATTTACTCAGGCAGCCATTATAAACCTTACTTTTTCATAACTATACAAGGGCTGATCCAAAAGGAATGCCTCCTATTTTATAATGCTGGCCCACAACATCACAGGTGGACACTGGTGGGATGACAGCAGAGGTTGAACCTTCCTGCCAGCATTCAGTTACATTTTGTAGCCATGCGACAGATGGCAGCAGAGGGCCAGAATGACAGCACAGCACCTGACATGGAAGTGCACGTGAAGCACAGGGGTGTCACTGAACTCCTCCGCGCTGAAAAAAATCGCACCCACTGGCATTCATCAATGCCTGCAGAACTTTATGAAGACCAACACGTGGATGTGAGCACAGTGAGGCGGTGGGTGCTGCGTTTCAGCAGTGGCAACAGCAATGCAAAAGACAAGCCACCCAAACGGCCAGATTTATTTTTTTTTTCTTTTTAAACAAGCACAGCACGCAGGCTCTCGTTCAACACTGGAAAAAAAGCATAGCTAATGGTGGTGACCATGTTGAAAAACAGAGTTTTGTAGCTGAGAATTCACTCTATGTATCTGTTGTCATTCCTACGGAAATAAATAGGAGGCATTCCTTTCAGAGCAATCTGTGTACATCTATGAGCCATCATCCCAATAATGCAGTAATACTAATAAATGGGAACAGAAAAAAACAGATTCTCAGAATATCTTTTGTGGGGATGGAACAACAAAACCTACACTGTAGTCAGCTGCAGTTATTCCCCTGGGAATGAACTGATGCCAGTAGAAAGGTCTTCCGACACTCAAACTGTACCAGCATTTCAGAGCACGCAGCCTTGGAATAAACCCTAAGGATAAACCAAACTGCATCTCTGCTCCAGCAGTTTTTTTCTTCAATGTACATGAATGGACTGGGAGATACTAGTCCTACAAATTCAGTTATGCTATTGTGTCCTATGGTAAGAAGAAAAGCAGGATGTTTAAGACTTTGTCAGGCACAGAACCTCCAGCACTGGAGGTGAGCAATTCTGAATTCTCGGTGTCTTGTCATAATTCGTGTGCATGCAGAAGAAACAGCACAACCCACTTTACAAGAGCAACCAAATGTATTCAAGGCATACTTACAAAAGACTCTGAGGTAGAAAGCTGCTCGCTTAGGTGAAGATCAGAAATGAGGCAGAGGAAGCCTGACAGATTGAAAGCGATTAAGTGCCTGAATAAAGAAAGGAACGGAAGGAATAGACATTACTGGAATCTATCAGACGCCAATACGCATTTGAAAAACATACTGTACATGTAGAATCAAAAGCAACACAGGATCAACCTGCAACTACTTATTCCACTATCTCAGTGATGACTGCTATTAGACAAACTCTATGTATTTTTAATACTGCTGTTTAAAAAGGACCACAATTTCCTCCTCCAGTGCGTAATCAAATTAAAGTTCATTTATGATGAACTTTGAATTACATACGTAGTTTAGGTAGAAAAAAAGACTTTGGTGGTCTCAGTAACACAGCTACAAAAGCACTGTACAGGATATTCACAGATATGGCATAAGCCAAAGCTGGCTCTTTGTAACAGAACATTTCCTTTGTTTATTCTACTTCTGTTGATGTACATTACCATAGCTTTGATTACGACAGTAAGGTTTCCTGGGCCATCTGCCAGAGCTGCAGAGCTTCCACCTCCTTCTAAGCGTCTGTCCACTCACCAGTATAACCAGCCTGGCTGAGTGAACTACGCTGCGTGTGCTGAGATGAAGTAGAACAGAAATCGGAAGAAAATAACTGCATCTTAGTAAAAATATCTGTGATTTCTAGTCCGAGCAAATTAATTTCACATACAGAAATTATTTCCAACATAAAGCGACCACATTTCCAAAACAACCACAAATTCAAAACAAATTCAAAACAAATTCAATTCCATAGAAGATTACAGAATTACACTAAAGCACATTTTAAAACATCAGTTGTATGGCAGACAGAGTAAAGAGACCAGCAAGAGAAAGTACAGAAGGGCTTCTCCCTAAGGAATAATTAACTACAGGAGGTAGAGGTGTTTGTTGGGGTTTTTTTAGTGTGAGTGAGCAGAAAAGAGGAACGGGACCTCAGGAAAGTCTTCAGTAACATGGAAATGGGAAGAGCTGCCCAGGTGTTCTGAACAGTTCAGATGACGTGACAGCCATTTTCTTGAACGCTGTTACATATGCAGTAACGAGCAGAAGAATGAAAAAATTAAGGCATTTGCCTTCACCTTAACGGCACTGTATGTGCCACCTCTCTGCAGAACTGCGGCACAGACAGCACAAGACTACTGAAGAACTGCACAGTAACTGCCAATCCACGTTTTCAGAAGACAGCATGACAAAGTATTTCCCTTTTCCCATGCACAAAGAAATGCTGACTTGGACAACAATCTCAAGTGGGATAAGAATACGGAGGTACTTCATTCTATTTTCTCAAACTGAAAGGTATCAAATGTCTACTTAAGGATAAAATAAAACGAGCAAAAAGGAACATGGAAAGCACACTAACCTCGGCAGGCACTTCAGATCAAAATACTCTAATAGCAATAACTATAGCAGGCAGTAGCTTATTTCTGCACATACCTAGCGGTCAAATCTGCTTGCTTTTAGATCTTTCTGCTTCCTATTGAGTTAAGCCTTCTTTTTCTTTAAGGTGTTTATCAGACTTTCCACAGAACTGCTTTCATGTCTTACAAAAAATAACACGCCTAGAGAAAAATGACTCGGTAAAGGTCTCTGACAATACAGGGATGCAAACTTCCTACCTGTCACCCAAACAGGCGCAGTGCCCACCCCGAGGCTCTTGTGCTGTCACTGGCACACACTGACCAAAGGGGAACCCTTCATAGCAATCAGCTGCTGAGTTACACGCAGTCGTTCTGGGAAAATCGCTTTGCTGCGTTTGTTGTTCGTATGCATAGCACTACATCAAGTTAGTACAACAATTACACCTCTTTTTCTCCACCACACCGTGGAGAGACAAACAGCTTTCTGGCTAAAAACAAAAATATCTTGCAATGCAAAAGGAATTTTCCCAGATAAAAGAAGGGAAAACAATCCAACAAGCAACCTCCCTCCTTCCCCTCAACCCACCATCCTTCCCCCCACAAAACAGACAGAGCAAACCCACAGGAAAGGAAAAGACAGCAAATCCACTTCCTGAACCAATTCCCAGTGTTGAGAACTTAGTAAAGAAAAACCAATACATTCTCTGCCTGCATCACCACAAAAAGCTGCACATTAAATGAAACGTGCAACTGAGGGTTACGGCCTCCAGCTGTACCTCCTAACCAAAGCAGCCGGGAGAATAAGTAAATGCATGCATGCATGCATACATACATACATACATAGAAGTGATCGTGCTTTACAGTTCCTCTGTTAGCTTTGTGGTTGGCGGTGATCTTTCCACGGGCTTTGGACTGTTTGTTTTTTAAGCATCAGTAAGGAACATCAGCAGCCTTTTTTCTGCACATCAGTAAAGCAGAGAATACAGCTCTGAGCAGCCATCTGCCCGGACTTGCTTTAAGAAGTAGTCAAGGACATTGACAAGGTCTGATTTTTCAGGTCTTCTGATTTGTCTTCAACGCAATCTGTTGCTAGGACCTTGAATTCCACAGCCATAGCATGCAAATACAGTTTAATAACGGAGTTTTTAATAGCGGGCACGAAATCATGCATCTGTACGCAGATGAGCAAAAAGGGCTCATATTCCCACGTCATGGCTTAAGATTTATCACATTATATATACATGCACAACATATCCACTTCAGGAGAGATCCTGAATTCTTCTAAAAATATGCTCATTTTAAAAAAAATAAATTAAACTCAGTAGCTTCCTCACATTAAAATTCTGCTGAGTTCAATGTAAGACAATGGTAATGTAGAGAACTCAAGCTCAGAGGAAATGAGTTCAGCAGAAAGATAAGCTTCCCTTCGTCAGGAAAAATTGATGTACAGTACAAAGATAGTTTACAATACAAGATAAAAGCAATATTGCATTTACAGATTTGGATCTGTTCTGTAATAATTTCTGAATACAAGATCTGGCTGTCGCAATGCCAAACCAGTGGGGCTTGTGTTATCATAAGGGGCTTGTAAAAGGAAGAAAATAACAGGAATAGGACCAACCTCCAAATAAGATACTAAAGCATATGAGAGACAGGAAATCACATAGCAAGTATGTTAAACCTTTAAATTTGCAGAGGACAAGACAGCCAACTCAAATTTCCTTTTACAAGCATGCAAGTGCTTTCTGCTGTGCTCTGTTTCAATTATTTCATACAGTGCATTTATCTTCGTTAGTCCAAAATGGAGTTACATAAAAGCTATAAGCCTCGAAATTATTTCGCTTAAGATAATGGTGCCTTGCCTTTCTTTAATCAGACTTTTTTTAGATTAGTAATTGTTTCACTGGAAACAAAGTCTGTTTGCTAGTCTGTTTTTTAGACTGGAGTCTCAGAAAGTTGTGTGGGAATGGAATGTTGCTTCTGCATTTGATATTAAAAAGAGCAATTGGTTTGAAGAAGTAGAACATAATGCATTTGTATTCTGTAACCCATCCTTAGAAACAGCTGGTCTAAGAAGTAAAATACTATATATGTTAGCGGCACGTTTTAGAAACATTATTACTGATTTATGTGATTAATTCTTTCTTGCAAAACTGGAATAGTTGTTAAATGTTCCAAACAATGCGAGTATAGCGTTAGGGATTAGAAAACATATTGTAGAGCTGTTCTCTTAGGATAAGAAACTGCCGGCAAAAGAAAACCAGATTCAGCAAGCATCAAAGAAATTAGGGCCTCTATACAAGGCCGAACTGTCTCACTCCGTGAGAAGGTTGGGGTGTGACAGGCAGGCACCAGGATACTCCCCTGTCTTTCTCCCGAGCTGATCTTGGTAAGAAGGACAAGCAGATATCCGCAAAATAATGATCAGGTGTGGAATAAGTTAATTAATTAACTACAGATTTACGCTTATGCAGCAAAAACTTATGTTTGTCCAGTGTTTCCATGTTTAGTGAAGCGTTGAGAAGATTGTGAACCTAAAGTACTCCGCCAATGAGGAACCAGGGGAGAAGGAGATAAGCGTCGGGGAATAGGGAATAAAAGATGTAACGCTGTTTTCTGGGAGCTCTCCTGCTTGCAGGAGGCCCGCCATTGCAATTGCGAATCAAATCTGCTTTATCAGAGATACCGTCCTAGAAAATTATTTGGATATTTCCTACAATCTGGGGGCTCGTCCGGGGTAATTATCGCCCTGTGGGGATTTCCCCCACTGCCCTGGACAGGATAGGCGCACCCCGCTGATTTCAGCGGTCCTGTCTGGGTGGTGGGGTGACTCCTCGGGACGGTCGACAAGAAACCGAGACTGTTCCATAAAGGCCGGGCTCTGTGAAAGCCACGGGGCAGGTAGGCACGTGTATTGACCCCTGGAGACCCGGTAACTCTGTGCACAGACCAAGGTAAGGGAATTTAATTCTTGCCGTGGGGGTCAGTGGAGACTCGGGTGAGTCTCGGCAGGGAGCTGTTGGTGTGCGGTACCCTGTGCACTTGACAAAGTGGCAGCAGTACACCCCTAGCTGTCCTCACATCTCAGCATTTCTGAGTTCAGACTGACAGAGGAGAGAGCTGCAGTTCCTCTCTTGTCCTGACGCAGCAGATGGATGTGCTGTACAGTACCTTAGACAGTCCTTACGCACACAGCTTTAAAAGCTATCAGCAGTGCACAACACTTACGAGCTCACGTTTCCGCTCACGCAGGTTTGCTTTAGGATCCGAGCCCAACATCCTGCACTGCTCCATCGCTGAAGGTACTGCAGTCTCCCACAGCCTGCGGTTCCTGCTGAGTTTGTCAGGCGCTTGGCACTGGTTTTGTCCCAGGATAGAGAGGCCGACCCAATATATTAAGAAGAGCACTTATCACAAAAAGAAGACTCAAAGCCTAGAAGTACAAACAGCTGCAGTAATTCCTCTCCTCCAAACTGAAAGTGAAAGCACACTTGCTTTGGAATAATAGCAGTAGAACAGAAAAGCTTGCATTACAGAGCAATCTGTAATATACCACAGCATTCGCACGAGTACAAGATTATTTCTTTAGAACACAGCAGCATAAGTAAACCTAGCTTTACGTACGTCACACCACCTCCACAGCTTGCTAAAGCAAAGCTTCATTCTGATATTGCCCTTGGTGACCTGTAACAGTAACCTTAACGTGCTAAAGGAGAAGCAGCACAGTCTTGTACTGCCTTAGGCCAAGCTTTAAATATTTATTATCAACAGCAAGATACAGCACAAGGTCCCAATTGAAACATGCAGCTGCTTAGCACCCAACTCGGCTCTTTTTGCACACCTTGACAACAAGCTCCGCTGCAAAAGGCACGCTGGGTGGGCTGCAAGAGCTGCAGAGCGATTCACTGACAGTGACCAACACACAAGCAAAGCTCGTTTCCTTCACAAGACCTCCTCCCTAATGAAGACTGCTGATAATACAAAGGTAACGAGCACATCGTACACATTTCTATCCAGAAGTCAGTAATCAGATGTAGTCTACCTCTGCAAAACATGACGGCCGTGCGACAAAACCCAGAATGAGTTTAACAGACTACAAGTGTATCTCACACCCTTACATATAAATGAGGATAAAGTGTTTCAGAGGAGAGCACTCCCACTTTTCAGGAGCAGGCAGAACGTTATCTATGCCAGCCTCGTGAAAGACACTTTAAGTTACAAAGGGCTTTTCCCTCCTAACGTCCTAATGTCACGTCACATTTAACTGTTGTACACCATTTTCGGCGTCATTCTGCTAAAACTAATCACTGAATGAAAGAGCTACAGATGCTGCCACGGACAAGTAACACAAGTGACCTTATACAGCATACAAAAACTAAAAGAACTTTTCTAATAGCCGCAGACTGACTGATTTTAAGCAGAAGGGACCCAATTTCTGCAGAGTTGTGCATGGAGAGGAAAAAAAGAATCAGCAGTTTTCTTCGCGCTCAGCTTAACCCTTACTTTCTTTTGAGAAGAAATGCATTTCCTTGTTAGCCTCAAAGCAGCAACAAGGACATGAATAATGAATGCAGTAGAACTTCTATTAAGATTCCACTTCAGCATAACATAACTCAAAGAGAAGTGAGCTTCCGAAGAGGGGTGTGCAGGGAAGGAAACAGTGACAGCACAGCGTTACCTGATGTGAAAGACTGTCTCTTTCCAAACTCATGTTCTAAATGAGGTACTGACTTTTGCACAGTTAAAATACAGAGCTCTTACTTTATGGAAAAAGTAAATCAGACCATGTAATGAAAACCTGGAGCTGTACATCAATATTTAAAGGGCATCATATCCACTGGAACTTCACTTGAGAATTGGAAGGAATTCTGGATCTCTGACATAAAATAAGCCGCTTTCCAGCCAGTAAGAAGATGAATTCATACGGTTCAACGGCAGCTTCCTTTAAAATGCCCTCCTTAGCATACACTGACTTACAAAGTTCAAAATAAAAGCTTCAGATAAAAAAAAAAAAATCGAAGGATCCCGTGTTCCTGTTAGCACTTCATACCGGCAGCTACCACGAGAAGTCAGGAAACGAAGTAGTCACAGGATGAAGGTCTCTTCTCTAGAGAAAAATCAGACAAGCAAAGCACATGTGATAACAAGGGAACTTCAGAAGCACATTTCACTTTTAAGACGGAAAACACATACCTTCATCCATTTGCTATGAAATGCCCCTTCATTCCATATCTATAAAGCAACAAGCAAACAGAAGTCAGTACCTGTTGATATACAAAGTAGTAGCGCATACACATAAATAAATCTTTCACCATCATTACTGAACTTTTTTATCAGCCCTCCAGGGAAATAATCCGTATGAAAATTCAAGACAGGTGCTTATTTCTCTCATCCTTCAGCCCACAGCCTGCAGCCTTACTGAAAAGAACGCTCATGCTGTGAGAGCTCTCTACCACGCCTGGCCTCGTCACACGTTACATGCTATTAACGTTGTCTCTACAGCTTGGCAGACAATGCTTTTCTCCACAATTTCACTTCAAGACGTGGTCATACAGAATGCCAGTAACAACACGGAAACAAGACATTACTTAAATACTTCACACACAGAACTTATATTCTACTGTAAAAGCACAGCAAGGCAAAATCTCGTGTCGGACACACACCTCCCACCCCACCCCCTCCAAGGTCCGTTTCTCAAGCATCCACGCGTTACCGGAGTGCAAGAGTGACACTGACTGAAACAGTCAGCAACAGGAAGGGAAACACTCCAGGAGAGATGGACATTGTATGTACCTTCCCACACTGCAACAGGAAGGGCAGACTTTCTCAGTGGGATGGGAACCGTAACTTGAGAAGCTTCACTGCGGAAGTGAAAATTCAGAAATGCAGCCCTAACGATAAATCATTTATATTCACCACTGTGATCAGGTCTAAGCATTAACATCGTTTGACATGAGAAGATTACTGGAGGCCACTGCCTAGGATGTTACGCTACTACAGAAAAGCAAAAACAGTCTGAGAGAAGCATCAGTGCAAGCATACCAAGTCCTAGAGCTTCCCTACCTTGTCTAGTGCGACATAAAAACATCGGTCTGTTAAAGTAATTAAGGGTCAGACGTGTTTGTTAGAACAAAGAGCATATAAACTCTAAGGCTTGGATTTACCAATCAGTTCAATTTTGAGGTTCCTCTCTTTAGCTTCTCTCATCAGCCACCGCTCACAGCCTCAGAAGTCCTTCTCATCATTTCCGTAGCGCATCTCAGAGAACACAGTGCCATCTAGGAAGGAGACGGACATTATAAAGACGTTATAAAATTCTCTGCATTGCTCACTGCCACACTATGCAGGCAGGCACACCGCTCCAGCATGGCTCACACATCCTTTCCTCTGTACCTCAAACCAAAACGAGCAGCGAAGGGAAGGAGCAAAGCTGCCGCTCTTCATGATCATGATCGCACGAGGAAAGGGCGTGTGATCCGTGACTGCCAGCACGGCTGCACCAGAGGAAGGTCATGCTTGACCAATCTGGTGGCCTTTTACGATGGAGTAAAAGGCATCGGTGGACAAGGGAAAGGCGACCGATGTCATTTGCCTGGGCTTGAGCAAGGCCTTTGACACGGTCCCCCACCACATCCTTATCTCCAAACCGGAGGGATGTGGATTTGATGGGTGGACCACTCGATGGATAAGAAACTGGTTGAAAGGCCGCAGACAGAGGGTGGTCATCAATGGCTCTATGTCCAGGTGGAGGCCGGTAACGAGCGGTGTCCCCCAGGGGTCTGTCTTGGGACCGGTGCTCTTTAACATCTTTATCAATGACATCGACGGCGGACTCAAGTGCACCCTCAGCAAGTTTGCTGACGACACCAAGCTGCGTGGTGCGGTCGACACGGTTGAAGGAAGGGATGCCATTCAGAGGGACCTCGAGAGGCTGGAAAGGTGGGCTGGGTGAACCTGATGAGGTTCAACACGGCAAAGTGCAGAGTTTGGCGCTTGGGCCGGAGGAATCCCAGGCATCCCTACAGACTGGAAGGAGCGGTCCTTGAGAGCAGCCCGGTGGAGAAGGACCTGGGGGTCTCGACAGATGAAAAACTTAACATGAGCCAGCAGTGTGCCCCTGTGGCTCGGAAGGCAAATGCTATCCTGGGCTCCACCAAAAGAGGGGTGGCCAGCAGGGACAGGGAGGTGATTGTTCCCCCCTACTCTGCTCTTGTGAGGCCCCATCTGGAGTACTGCGTCCAAGTGTGGAGCCCCCAGTACAAAAAAGACAGGGAGCTGTTGGAAAGGGTCCAGAGGAGGGCCACAAAGATGATCAGGGGACTGGAGCACCTCCCCTATGAAGACAGGCTGAGGGAGCTGGGCTTGTTCAGCCTGGAAAAAAGAAGGCTGCGGGGTGACCTCATTGCAGCATTTCAGTACCTAAGGGGAGCCTGCAGAGGGGAGGGGAATCAACTCTTTGAAAGGGTAGATAACTGCAGGACGAGGGGAAATGGTTTGAAGTTGAGGAAGGGGAGATTTAGGTTGGACATCAGGGGGAAATTCTTTACAGAGAGTGGTGAGGTGCTGGAACAGCTGCCCAGAGAGGCTGTGGATGCCCCGTCCCTGGAAGTGTTCAAGACCAGACTGGAGGGGGCCCTGGGCAGCCTGGTCTAGCATTAAATGAGGAGGTTGGTGGCCCTGCATGTGGCAGGGGGGTTGGAGTTTCATGATCCTTGACGTCCCTTCCAACCCTGGCCATTCTGTGGTTCATTCTCAGTGTGTTAACTTAGCGTAAACGTTTGGGGATTTTTCCCTTTTTTGGGGGGGAAGCACTCTGTCTCTTGCTTTTTTAAAAAGGGACTATGCTTTCTTTTTTTTGCAGCAGAACGTGATTAGCTACTGGGCACTTTCTATTCCTAGGTACAATAATGCCAAAACCTGTATTTATGATTACCTTCATCTCAGCAACCACTGAGAAATTCGCAGCATTTGGATCATAAGAAAAATAATCGCCATTCAAAGTATAGTTAGCAGATAACGTCCACGTGCTGACATATGGGGGGAAGAGAGAGCAAGGGGGAAAAAAAGCAGCATGAATTGAAATGCAGTTCCTTCTCAGATTTTGCTCACAGCGATCGCAGACGCATTTCTACATCGGGGGGTGGGGGGGGGGGGGGGGAACGAGAGCACCGCCTTCGGAACGCAAATTTCCTTCACGAGTCTGCAGACACCGACCGTGGTATCTTTTGTGCAGCCTCAGCACAGCCACAGAGCACACGTGGCACATCTCAGTGAAGGGAACACGGACGACACGTTACTGCAGCATCACCGCCACGAGAACCCCGCACAGCCCACAGCTGCCGGCTGCCCGTCAGCTCCAACCTCCCCCTGGAGGACGTGTAACGGGGCACCGAAATTCGGCCAGGGAAAGGAGAGAGGAATCAGACTAAGGACAAGAACTGCCAAACAGAACGCCGTCCGGAGGACGCTCGCTCTCCCCTCCCCACCCCCACCTCTCCCCCCTCCCACTCCCTCCTCCACCCCCCACAGCTCTCCCTCCCCGCCCGCGCCCACCGGCCCCGCCCACCCCGCTGCCGCCGATCCCGGCCCTCCGGCACCGCCCCGTACGTAAGCGGCACCGACCGCGGGAGGCCCCGGACCCCGCAGGAGCCGACCGCACGGCACAGCCGGGAGGAGCGGACAAGCCCGGCGCGCCGCCCGCCACCGCTCCGCCCTCACGGCCCGCCGCGTGACCGCGCGACCCGGCCGTCACCTGGGCAGGGCGGCCGCGGGGTGAAGCTGGCGGCCGCCATTTTGAGAAAGGGCACGGCAAGTTCAGAGCGGCGGGGAGGCGCGCTGAAGAGCGGTGAAGCCGTTGAGGAGCCATGTTGGCTGTGGGAACGCTGCCGGGCGGAGGCGGCGCGCTTGCAGCGCGGATGGACGGAGCTTCTAACAGTCTAAACTCTTCTAATTCGGTATTTGGTAAATGCTTCATTTACGTATATTGCGCACGTGCAGGCAGGTCGCGAGTCCTTGAAATTCAGAGATCCAAAATTCGTGTAAAAAAAAATGCAGTTAAGGCAAAGCGATGGCAAATGTATTTCTCAGACCTGGGGGAACGTCGTGCTGCTGGCAGCCGCTGCTTCAGCTCGGCCGGCGGCTTTTCCCTGTCGGACAAACAAGGCGAGTACACGAGCACTGTGAAATGAAATCGTACCTGGCTTCGGGCACCTGTTGCGATTCCGTTGGACAAAGGGCGCTCAGTGCTGCGAGTGCTGCGGCAGCTCGGTCACACCGTGGGCATTAGCTGGGAATTACACACAGCCTATTGAGCGCAAGTGGGCACGTGGAAATCGCCTGATAAACAGCGCGTGGCTGGAATTCAGCAGGAGGAGAACTTACACTGGTACCAGGCAACGAGGATGAGGGTGAAATCAAGATCTAAAGAATGTTTGAGTCCTTTTGGAGCTCCGTACGGCAGACCCGACCAATTTCAGTTTAAAGGGGAAGCTCTGAGTCAATGAGGTGAAAATTATTTACGTCCTACCGGGATGCGATGCTGGAGACGGAGCAGCCCGTGGCCTTGCTGGGTTTTTCTCTTGAGGACGGGGTTACACACACACCTACAGGACGCTCTCCTGCTGTGTCGTGGGGATCAGAGCAAACCCCATTGCTGTCTGAATTCGTAAACCACAGAGGTAAGGTTCCTCAGCACAGCTGGATCCACTCCTAGTCCCAGACGCGTTCAGGAGTTTGTGACTAAGGGATCCTACGTGCACAAAGATATAATCAAAGATATAACCTTAGTGAAGCTGACAAAGCTCAAAGCAAACTATTAGTCACTTACTGAGGATCCGTACCAGCAAGATGCCTTGACATCAAGGTGGAAAGGATCTCTGTGCAGGTGTGACATCAAGAGGCATCCCTGCTCAAGGGTGTAGGAATGGAATGTTGTTTCTGCATTAGATATTAAAAAGGGGGAACTGATCTGAAGAAGGAGAGCACAGTGTACTTGTGTTTTGTAACTTGTCCTTAGAAATAGCTGATGTGAAAAAGTAGAAATACCATATATGTTAGTAACATACTTTAGAAATACAGTTGCTGAATTGTGTGATTAATTCTTGCTTGCAAAACTGCAATAGTTCTTAAATGTTCCAAATAGTATAGGTATAGTATTGTGGACTAGAAAGCACATTGTAGGGCTGTTCTGTTTGGATAAGAGACCCTCAGCAAAAGAAAAACAGACTTAACAAACATCAGAGAAGCCAGGGCCTCTACACAAGGCTGGATTGCCTTGCTCTGAGGGTAGGTTGGGTTGCAACAGGCAGGGATCAAGATACTCCCCCCTATCCTCCTTCCAAGCTTATCTCTATGCACGGGCGAGCAGATGTCCAGAAACAATGACCGAGAGTTGAATGAGCAAGTGTGAGAACTTAACTAATTAGCGATATATGCTTAGCTAGTGTCCGTATGTTTAGTTGAGCGTCAGGAAGATTGTGAACCTGAAGTACTCAGCCAATGAGGAAGCAGGGGAGAAAGTGGTAAGTGTTGAGTTACAGGGCGTAAAAGATGTAACGCTGCTTTCTGTAAGTAAGGAGAGGACAAGATAAGGGTTAACCATTGTATAGGAATGCAGGTAAGCAGGATGTGAGGCCAGCTAAGAAAAGAACATCTCGAAACTCCGTGGTAAACTTGAAGAAACATTACACAAGGAACGAGTCAGGATGGGATTACTTCTGTTGTGGACAATGAGCCTTCATCCCATGACCACCAGAAGGAGGCCCCCACTGCCCACGCGTGCAAGAGGGAGGGACCATATGCTGATGAGTTCTTGGAAATGTAATGAATACGTATACGAATGTTTTTCCAGGAAAATCATTGATTATGTATTAGTTCGGCCTCTATCTGTACCAAGCTTTTGCCCTACGTTGTGCAAGTTAGGAGGAACGATCTGCCTTGCACCCGGTGTCTGCGCAGCACTGATGAAAACATAGCTGCTTTCGTAACTACTTTGTGGTTACAGAGTTTGGTTCCGCACGACAGCGGGAGACCCGGCACTGCAATTGCAAATCAAATCTGCTTTATCAGAGAGACCATCCTGATAAATTATTTGCATATTTCCAAGCAAGGGGAGAGCTTGTCCTGCAGCTACGCAATACGATGCATTTCCATATCCACCCCTGTGCATAGTGTGCAGCATAGTTCTGAGTGCCTGATACGACCCAAGCAAAATCAATTTCTGTAGGTTATTAAAAAATAAAATAAAATTCTTTCCTTTAGTTTCTGCTCCCTGTTCCACTTATTTATGTTCTCCCTTGCTTCATATGTAACTTCCAAACGTGGCATTTTGCAGATAATACCTTTTCCCCCTTTCATCCTGTGATGGCTTCTGATGGTCCCTTGTTTCTCAGTTATAACAGTTGTCATGAGCCCATTCATGTAAGAATTTGGGACTGGAGTTTACTCCATGACTCTTACAATAGTTAGTGTCCCTAGTTGCTATCATGCAGACTGCAGCAATTTATAGCAGATAGATACAGTTACAGTATACACTCCTGAGGGGGGAGCAGGAATGTATGTATTGATGAACATAGATATGCCGTAGTAGATTAACAGGACTGGAGATGGCTGGATACACTTGGTTATTTTCCACATGGAGGACAGGGTTACACACACCCACACACACACACACACCTACAGGACGCTCTCCTGCTGTGTCATGAGGATCAGAGCAAACCCCATTGCTGTCTGAACTCTTCAAACCACAGAGGTAAGGTTCCTCAGCACAGCTGGATCCACTCCTAGTCCCAGACGCGTTCAGGAGTTCGTGACTAAGGGATCCTACGTGCACAATCAAAGATATAACCTTAGTGAAGCTGAGAAAGCAAAGGATCTCTGTGCAGGTGTGACCTCGAGGCATCCCTGCTCAAGAACAGAGCTTATCCTGCAGCCTGCTGCTGTGCAGGAGAGCTTAAGAGGTGCTTGTGCTGCTCTCTATTTTGGTGGTAAGATGATTGACCCATTGCTGTGCTTTGTTTTTAGGCACATGCTCAATTGGCCCTCAGCTGTTGAGCCAGAGGTCTGCTGTGAGTTCTTTCAGCGTCCCAGTTTGAGACGGTTTTGTGATTGCTAACCTGATTTAGCCAGGAGTGTTGCTCACTGTCTTCCTGTGCCAGGCTGAGGGAGGAAGGTGGGAGAAAGGAAGAAAGAAAGGGAGAGAAGGGAGCGCACCATCATACTGGCTTTGCTGGGAAGGAAGCCTGGTAAGAGCAGTGCTGCTGGTCTGAGTCCCAGCTGGCTTTTACCCCTAGGCGGTGCCCTGCAGGTGGGCTGGTGAGGGTTTGGCAGGGATTGCTGCATTCCCTCACACCTCTCCTGCCTTTTGTTCCTCTTGTCCCAGCAGTTTAACATCTGCCTGCAGCAGAGCAGCAACTGGCCACAGCATGTCGATCTCAGGCAGGGGCTTGGGGAAGCAGCCAGGAGAGGGCAAGGAGCAAGAGATGGGAGTGCAGGGTGAGAGTGAGGTGTCCTCAGCCATCGTCTGTGTGCTGGGAACAAAGAAGCCGCAGGGACGGGAGTTTCTCTCCTCTCCAAGCTGCTTCCCTGGGCCTTGGCTGTTCCCGGCAAGGAGCACTTGCAGGAGCCCGTACCTTTTGCAGAGGTGGCCGTGTATTTCAGCAGGGAGGAGTGGGCCCCGCATCCTTTTCAGAGACGCCAAAGGCGTGCTGGGCTCCAAAGGAAGTCGGTATGTGTTGGGCCAGTGTCATTCAGAATTGAAACAGGGACACGCTGACATGCACCAGAGTGGGCTCATGCTTGACATCTTGTAAACAGGGTTGAAAAGAAACCTCAAAATAAACACACGCAGCCTTTGTAAACCGTCCCCTCCAAAATCAACACATTTTGCACAGCCAGAGGTGCCTTCCCAGTCTTCTGCCTGTTGGCAGCTTTACTTCCTCTGTTTTTTCTTCAGATCACAGCAGAGTGAGTCTGCCTGCATCAGCGGAAGAGCTGCCTTCGGGGAGGTGCAGATGCAGTCAGCCGTTGTGGAATTCATCTTGAACCTCTCAGATGTCCTCTTCCGCTCCAAATCCAGCCCGCTCATTGGAGATAGAGCGAGTGAATGTCTTCCTCCATTAGCTTTAGCTTGATCAGACACCTTGATCAAGTTCAGATCTCCCCCAAGGTACTTGACATATGCTTCTACTGTCGAGGAGACAACAGACTTCTGGGCTGATATAAGAATATGGCAAATGTGGCTACCAGTATCTTTCCGGGAAGCCAGGGATGCTCTACGAGAACACATGAAAGTGTGGCTGAAAGTTTGGCTGCTGCTGTTAGATCCTCACATTGACAGGCTGTACAGAGTAACTTAAATCCGTCCCCCTACTCTCTCTTTTCTTTCTAAAATCACTTTCTTCAGTGCTTCTGTGTGCTTTTGCACTTGAGCTATCTTGCAGTACGACACAATGCATGATCCGTTGATCCTTACAAGCATCTTAGAAGACAAATAGCAAGCAGCAGATTTAAAGAAAGCTCTTGGTATTCATTAGCGTTGATGCTGAGAAACAGAGTCTTGCACTTAATGTGCGATACTCTGACAGCTGCTTTCCTGGTTGTTTCTTCTGCGCAGCGTCTATAGGTTAATCAGCAGGGCTGTCCAGCTGCATGGCAAAGACTGCACCGGCCCTGCAGCTGTTGCCCAGTTCTCCGCCTGCACTGCAGAGTTGAGCTTAGGTGCTAAGAGTGAGGAAATAACTGCAACGTGTTTGTGCCCAGCCCTGGAACCTACAGCTTTCCTTGAGTAACTGCTAAGACCGGAAGCGCACCTGGTCCAGTGGAAAGAAACAGGCCTGCACCAGGAAGAAAGTTTCCTCTGCATGTTAGATGAGTAAGTGTGAAGAGCACAAGCAATTATTATTCCGAAGGAGCGCTGAGTTTGTTCCATCTACTTTGATACCCCGACCTTCCCATGAAATTTGCACAGTCACTGCAGTTATTGCCACTGGTGGAGTAGAGATAGCTGCTTTTCCAGAATATTTGCTGCTTCCCATTTGATACGAGCGTTGCTCTTCTTTGGATAGCACAGTTGCTGTAAGTCCAGCTTTTGTTCCTACTGGAAGGCAGTTCTTATGTCAGCAGGATGCAGGGGTTAACTTGGTTGAACAGGAACAGCCCACAGCAGGCTGAGCTCTACCAGGGGAAGATCGACATGCAAAGCACCTGAGCCATAAGATGATCCAGGCTGTAGAATGGAGCATATCACGTTGGCTCGTTGTTTAATGATTCAGACGTTCACGTTGTCTGCTTCCCCACAAGCAGAAGGGTCGGGGAATGTCACAGTGTATCAGCTAAGCTTGGCAATACTGCTGTGGCAAGGCAGCCCCTCTGAGCACAGCGTCTCAACCTGGGCCAGCCTTCAAGAGGGGACAGCATTCCCCAGCCTGCTTTAAGCCATCCCAAGTTGGTCTAGTTGGATGTCTGTGTACCATTTGGCCCGAAGCCTGGCTACTCAGGTACAGCTGACAAACACATGAGGCTGTGCACACATTACCCAGGAGCTGTGATGTTAAAGAGAGAAGTAGTAGGAATGGATCCAGCCAGGATGTTGATGTGAGGGGATGATACGCTTCCCTCCCACGCCTCTTATCGCACGAGAAAGGCCTTATGAATGCCTGCTCTGTAGGCAGTGGCAAAGAAGGACCGCTCTGAGAGCAGACTCCTCGTGCTCACCTGCGCTGCCCTGCAGCGAGAGGCTTCAGAGATCCTAGCAGCTGGCACTGTGAGCTACTTTGGTAGAAGTTTAAAGGTTTGTCTCCAAAACCAAGCACAGGCTGTAAGCAGGCCAAGAGAAAGGCGCAGACCGTTGCTGGCTTTGTTCCGGGCACTGCAGTGCTCTGTGACCAAGAATTACCACCAGGAGCTGTTCTACCGGCTGTGCCCACACCTCGCTGGCATATGTGGCTGAGAAGCCCGTGCACGTGGCCAGCCAGGAGCTGCTGCCCTTCTGACCACCTCACTCAATAACTCCTCTCTGCGTGGGTGCACATGCTGGAAGCTATTACTCAAGGAATAATACAAAGATAAGAAATAAGCACTAAACAGGGCTTATTGTCATGAGGTAACTAGACAAGAGGAATGAAAAAATGCATGCTGTATTTTGATTACAAATACGTAAGCACAAGCCCTGTGTGGGGCCTGGTTCAGCAGTTCAGCTTGCCTTGTGCACTTTGCCTGGTCGTAGGGAAAGTGGCAGGGTCTGATGCAGTGGCGGAGTTGTATGGACGCTGTGTTTGTTGCTCCGCATCCAAAAGTGCAGCAGTTTCTGGAGAGCCAGGTGGGACCTATAGGTGATGGTCCTCTCGCCACCGAGCGTCCAGTTGCCAGCAGTGGGTGAGTTCACTGGGACTTTGGGGATGGGAGGTGCCAGCCAGCAAGCCTTCAATTTCTGTGATTAAATTCAGGCTTGGAAGCGCGCTACGCTACGTGGGAAATACAGTTGGTGCAGGAAAGGGGATGTCCTTAGCCGAGGTACTGGCAAACTGAAGGAAAGCAGATGAAACTGGAGATCTATCAACAAAAATGTAAGCAGGTGACACTTGACTTGGCAGGTTTGTGGGAAGGTCAGCTTCCCCATGTTTGTATTTCAGCCATCACCCTCCATACCGGAGAGGCTTTCTTTGCTCGGCTTGCTTAATTGCAGCACGTTTCGCATGCATGGATAGCCTGTGCGATAGCGCCCTTGATCCAGACCCCATTTCCACATTGCATCTCGTCCTCAATGGCCTGAGGTGTCGTGGGAGCACAGAGCTGTAAATATTTCCCTCTTGGGGTAGCTGAAGCACTATGAAAGTCTGCCAGGCGAAGCTGTGGCTGCTCCATCCCTGGAGGTGGATGGGGCTCTGGGCCGCATGACCACGTGGGTGGCATCCCTGCCCACGGCAGTGGGGCTGGGGTTCTAAGCTCTTTACTGTCCCTTCCAACCCAAGGCATTCTATGAGTCTGCGTTTCCATGACGTAAGCACCCTGGTGCAGTGCATCACAAGAGCGGCAGCCCGCGGGGAGCCGCCACCCGGAATCTCGGAGCCGTGAGGTCACAATGCCCCGTCCTCTGACTGTGCTGTGCTGTGCCGCAGGCTTCGCTCTGTGCGACACTCACTGTGGCTGCAGCGGTGGTGTTGGAAGCATGGTGCGAGTGTGGGGGGCCATGGCCCCTGCCCGCCTTGTCCTCTTCCTCCTACTGATGGCCATGTGTTTCCGGGAGACCTGTGCTGCTCCGTGGCGAGCACCGGGAGCAGGTGGGTGGGCAGAAATGGGACCCAAACTGAGCAGCACTGGCGGCAAGAAGTCAGGCTGCGTCCCCACGGCCCTGTGCCACACTTCCCTGGGGCCTGCCTTCCACGGGGGTGGTGTTGGGCAGGGGGTGATGGGCAGCACCGCAGGAGCCGAGCGGAGCCCGTGGCAGCGCTGCTCCCCAGAGCCGGCTCCAGCCATGCCGGGCTGTGGCTCTGCTGCTTGCTGGCTGGAGCACAGCCTTCATCCTGGGAGATGTCCTGGGGAGAGCTCAGACGATGTGTGCTGGGAAAAGCGTGAGCATTTCTGCTCCAGGCTCACGGTACTCCTGGTACCATAGATGAATGCCAGTTTCCAGCACGGAGCCCCGGCCCACAGCCCAGGGGAGGAGACAGGCGTGCTTTCCTCCAGTGCTTCAGCGTGACCTTCCTGGTCATTAGCGGCCTCCCAGGAAGAAAGCCCCGGGGGGCTGCATCTTCTTCCCTGCGGTCCGTGAGGGATGTGGCACACGGCTTGGGGAGAGTACTGTGTACGCTGCCAGTGCCAGCCTACAGGTCACCCTGGCCGCTCTGCAACTTTGGAGACCTGAGTCCTTCTCCCGTGCCGTTCCACGACCCACATCCAGTGACTGAGGGAGAAGGAGATCACACCATGCAATGGGAATTTCTCTCGTCTGTTCTTGATTCTAGATGATGCGCTTGGTGCTCCCTTTGCAAATGATCGTTTGGGTCCGGATTTTGTGGCTGTGCCTGTGGGGCAACCCAGAGGTAAGTTGTGTCTGTTAACTTGGAGGCAGAAACGTTCACGCTCTCCTAGTTTACTTGGGTGCAATTTTACTTAAGATCCTCTCAAGATCTTCCGAGCCTGTTTGTGCCTTGAAGGGCATGCACAGTGGAGGCGTGAGTATTTCTTTACTTGGAGAGCTGCCACATTTCAGTGGGAAGGTTACCGCTGCCCCTCCTCAGCTGAGAGAGCCCAGAGCTTTGTATTTGGGCCGTGGCATTCCCTGGCCCACCGCCAGAGCCTACAGGTCACTCAGGGAAAAGGAGGCCCCCACACGTGCTGGAAGCTCTCCTCACCTGTGTCTGATCACACTTGTGCCTGCAGGCCCTGCTGGTGAATCAACAGAAGAGGATCCTGTCTACGAATCTGAGGGGGATGCAGGAGGTAAGTCACCAGGTTTCATTTCCTTGCTATTAGATGATATTTGGCTGGGATAGTTCAGCAAGGCAGTGACGTACCAAAGCCTAGGTTTAATCCAGTCCGTGCGGTTGAGGTTAGAGCTGGGGTGAGCTCCAGGAGGGCGTTCCTCTGGGCAGTTCTGCACGGGGTTAGTTGTGTATGACGGTGGTGCTCCTGCAGGCAGCCAGGAACTGTTTCCAAGGTGCTCCTGTGCGGAAGGGAGAGAATAGTGTTGCGAAGGAATTCCCGGCATTAATTGCATCCTGTGTCATTCTGCCTGGAAGGATGTTTAATGGGAGTTGTTCTGTCCTGCGTTTGTTTGCAGATGTGACTGGAGCAGGCGATCCAGGATCCGCTCTGAGCTCTGGGCCCGAAACTCTGGAGGATGGCATGGGTAAGTCATGGCTTTGTAATTCCTGCGAGAGCTTTCATTGCCCATTTCAGTGCCGTTTCATGGCACGATCCCCCATATGCTCTGCTACTCAGTGATGCTGTAGTGTATGAGTGAAACTTTTCACGGGTCTCTGGTTGCAGAAGTGCCCCCATGGATGTCTTTGCCCGGTCGTTCATTTCCTCCCGCGCTGGAGCCCAGCTGGAATCCCAGCGGTGAGTAGTTTGTCTTTACTGTCTCCGCTGACTCACCGCTGGTCTCCAAAACTTCATGCACGTGATATTTGACTTCGTACATTCTGTACAGGTCCGGAAAGAGGAAGGGATGAACCCAGAAGAGGAAGATACTCCCCGGGCTCATCCCGTCTCCTAAAGGATCTGCTGAAGGAAATGGAGAAGGCAGCGCGTGGTAGGTATACGTCAGTGTGTTCACCGTGAGACCTGGGAAGCTGAGGTCTGACGTTCATGTGTGGACAAGCCGTAGCCTGCACAGCAGGAAGGGATCGCGCAGAGCCGTGCTGCGGTGGTGTTCCATGTAACGCCTTGCAGGCACTGTCGAGCACCAGAGATGGTCTGCTGCCACTCTGCATCCAGCCGAGACCCAGCGGCAGCTGCTCCCCCAGCACGACCATTACTTGTCAGAGCTGCTTTGTGCAGACGCTGGCACCCAGATGGCACACAGATGGCGAGTGCCGTGCTTCTGTTCATACAAAGCCCTCTGTGCAGCTGAGCAAGTTGAAGGCAGGAGGAGCATCCCGATCAGGGATGGCTGCCTTTGCTAATGCTGGAAATGAGCTGGAGACGCTGATTCTGAAGGTGCTTGTGCTGGAGCTTGAATTTCAGCCTGCAGATAGCTGGCTGTGGTGGGTGGAACGTGATGGGTGGTGATGCTCACAGCACAGGGTGTGAGGGCCTTGCGTAGGAGCTGATTCCTGAGGAGGCATGAGAGGGTCGGCACCCTCCAGTTCCAGGGAGGGCCCAAATGCCCTTGGGCAACGGAGGGGGTGACAGTGGATGCGGGGGGCTGGGACCAGCAGACTTTGCCTGAGCTCGGGATTGGAGTAGCTCAGTTCCCGATGAGAGCACATCACGTCCAAGCTTACTGTCCTGCTTTCCTTCTAAAGGAACTGACCAAGAAACTGAGCAGGATGCACTGCAGGAAGGCAGCCATCCCACACTGCCGGTCTCGGACAGTGGAACGCAGGCAGCGACAACAACTGGCATGCCAGGTAATTTCTGTCCCGCGCTCATCCAGCGTCACTAACCAGAGTCGCTGTGTGCCTGCAGGCTCTTGCTGCCTGCCCTTGCACACCAGGTCAGCAGCCAAACCTGGGCGTGTGAGCACAGAGCACGTGTAAAAGAAGCCAGGGATGGCTCTCTGAAAATGGCTGGCCTCAGTGGGGTGTGGAGAGTTGTTCCAGCGGCGTGCCAGAGAAGGTACTTGCAGACCTCTGTGACGCTGCTCAGCTCCCACCACTCGCAGTTCCCAGAGAGTTGTGAGCTTTGCCCTTTTGCAACAAAGCCACCCGAGGGTGATGAGCGGGGTCCTGTGTGGCAGGAGCCTGCAGGAGTGTTTCTCCCCTGGGCTGGCTCCGGCTGTGCCCTGCGCTGGCTGCCGCCCGTCCTTGAGCCCGGGGGGTGTCCTGCGGGAGAGCTCAGGACACACGCGCTGGGGAAAGCGTGAGGGATTCTGCTCTGCAGTGCTCCCCACAGACAAAGCGCAGATCCCAGGGCACAGCCCTCGGCCCAGAGGAAGACACGGGTAGTGCCTGTGCAGCCTCTCCCTACCCAACGAGAGGTGGAAGCGATCCTACTTGTCCCCTGGTGCTTAGGCACCAGAGGCAGAGGCACCCGCTAGTGAAGCTCTCTTGGGTCCGTGAAGCACACTGAGAGATCATCTGTAGCGCAGGTGAAGGTAACGTGGGACATTGTCTCGTTTCTTCCAGGGATGAATGCCGGGAAAAGCACAGAGGCTGCTGTTCACAAATCTGTGCGGAAGCGCCACATCGCAGCCATGGTGATGTTCTCAGCTGTGCTGCTGTCTGCGCTGGTGCTGGCCTGTGGTGCTGTGATATGGATGTGCAAAAAATACCCGTGAGTTGGCTTTTCCCCAAAACACCTGATTGCTGCATTTGGCAACGAAGCATTTGTAGTGCCAGGATCCTGGACGGCCAAATCAGCTGCTGGCAGTACACTGCCAGGACTTACGTTGCCAAGTCTTTCAAGTTTCCGCTTATTTCCTGTCCGTGAGTAGTGCTTTCTGAAACTCCTTCTCACAGAGTGTGCAAGAGAGAAGAGAAAGCAGCAGAACCAGCTCATCCTGAGACCAACTAGGAGCGAGTTCCAACCGGAGGTGAGGGCAGAATGGAGCTGGGAGAGGCAACAAAAGAGACTCTTGCCCCGTCAAACAAGAATCTCAGCAATAGTTCCGGTCCATTCCATTCTGCCATCCAAGAGGCCAAAGGTCTTCAAAGTCATCTGGAAGGCCTGGAGCGTGAACTCAGAGCCGCAAAAGAGGTCCACGGGTCAGCGGACGGCCCTGACAGTGAGAGCGGAGAATCAGCAGCAGAGCTTTTGTCCTTCATCCTGCACTCTCCAGGACAAGTATCACCAATAATTTGAAGATTCTTAGCTCGCCATAGCTACAACCCTGTTGAGGGTCCTGATGAGGACCCAGAAAGCGAGCTTCCTCCGAGCACCGGACAATACGTTAACGTCTTTGGAGATGTGGATGAGGATGGCTGGTTCAGGGAGAGCTGACAGATGGCACGGGAGGACTGGTCCCTTCCAGTCTGGTTGCAGAGGTTTCAGATGATGAACTAGATACACCTCAAGTTCCTGACAGAATTCCTGCATTACTCCGTCTGCAAGACCAGCCCCTGCTCCACTCAATGTTCCGGTGGAGTGTGTGCAGGATGTGGATGAGCTCCTTCAAACCAAAACCAAAACCAAAACCAAAACCAAAACCAACCAATTAAACACCCACAATAAAACAATCAAACAAACAAAAAACCCTACGCTGTTCTTTTTCTTGGATAAACGGCTGTTTACGAGGGTGGATAGTGATAGGACATGGAGGAGTGGTTTTAGACCGAGACAGGGGAGGATTAGGCTAGATATTAGGAGGAAGTTTTTTCACACAGAGGGTGGTGGAGCACTGGAGCAGGCTGCCCAAGGAGGTTGTGGATGCCCCATCCCCAGAAGCATTCAAGGCCAGGCTGGAGGTGGCTCTGGGCAGCCTGGGCTAGTGGTAGCCTGGTTGGTGACCCTACAAGTAGCAGGCGGGTTGAAAGTAGATGAGCACTGTGGTCCTTTTCAACCCAGGCCTTTATATGATTCCATGATTATATGATTGTATCAGACGTCGGGGCAGTAATGTGGAAGAAACAAGCCTTGAAGTTAAGCTTGGTTTGCTCTGCCCCTCATACACCTGATAATTGCACCCCTTGCTTGGCAGATGGCCTTTCTGTGGGGTGTAGACGAGGAAAGGGGAGGAGGAGAATAAAGCAGCAGTTTTGTCCCAGAGCTTTTGTTTCACTGGGGTCTGGCCCTATTTTCTGAAACTAAGAGACAGCGTGTGGAAGAAGGACAGGGAGAGGTGCAAGGAGGTTTTGTTCTTGGTGCTGACTCCAGCCTGCTGCTTGCTGCTGGGAAAGGCGTGCTTGGCTCCAAGGGAGGATGTATGGTGGAGAGCCAGCAGCTGGCAGGTTTGGGATCCCCAGGATGCCCAGCAACAAAGGGCAACAGCCCAAGCAAGAGCTGGGGTGATTTGTTTTTAAACTGCATCCACTTACGTCCTGTCCCGCTGCATCTGTATGCAGCTGGCAGAAAGCAATGCCCTGTGTCCCATGCCGCCTTTGCACAAACTGGAACCAACTCCGCTGCGGATGAGCTCCTTCAAAACAAAAAACAAAAACAAAACCCAAAACCAACCAATTTAACACCCAGCATAAAACAATCAAACAAAAATCCCTTTGCTGTTCTTTCTCTTGGATACACTGAGGTGATACTTGTTCTAGCTGTGACTTTGCAGTGAGTCTTGAAGTAGATTTGAACTGCTGGAAGTTGGCAGTGTCTGCATTCCGTTCTCCTGGTTTCCTTGCTGGTCAGAGATAAGGTGCCATGCGTCCATTCTCCATCTCTAGCTGTCTCCTGAATCATGAGAACAGCCTTTCCATAATGCGAGAACAGCCTTTTCACAGAACTGGAGTGGATTCACGCCCATGAAGACACAGTGAGGTTCAAGAAGGCCAAGTGCAGGGTGCTGCACTTGGGTCCGGGGCCATCCTGGGTATTTATACAAATCAGGGGAAGATCTCCTTGAGAGCAGCCCTGCGGAGAAGGACTTGGGGGTCACTGTCCCTTAAGAGGTTGGAAGTTCACAGTGAGGTAGACTGTGGGAACGTAAGGAAAAACTGTTCAGAGCAGCAGCTCTGGAGTCGGGGGGCTGCACAGAGCAGCAGCTGCGGAGCAAGATAAGCAGCATGAGAACCAAGGACACCTTCAGAAGAAGAAGGAACATCTCACGGCTCTGATTGGCTAAGCACCTGTGTGAACGGTTAAGGAGTGTTTTGCAGAATGCTCTGTTAACATGTATAAATAGAGAAGTGCTTAACAATAAAGCAGACAAATGCCACTTCACGGGTATTAGAGGAATTTCCAATCATGAGCTTCACTTTTGCAATATGTATGAGCTAATTATTTCATGTATAAATAGCCACGATATACTTAATAAAGTTGAGACCTGTTGATTATGATAGCATGAGACTTGTCTCCCGTGGTCTTTTCTCCGACAGTAGACTACTGGCCTTCATCCGCTGGAGATCCTACCACATTTTTAGGACGCATGCTCAAGAGGGTGGGACAATATGTTAATAATTTCTTAGAATTCCGGCCCATTTTTGTGGAACTTTGAATATGTGTATGTTATGTCTGTAAGTATGTGACCAGCGCTTTTCATACAACATTTCCACCACGGCTGTTTCCCTCAAAGACTGAATACCTTTTTCGACAGTATTCCACTTTTTCATCTCAGGCTTCAGATCACCTTTGAAGGGCTATCTTTCCCTCAAGGCTGATAACACTCGTTCCCAGGGTGGCAACTCTGTCCAAGCATCTACTAATCCCTCTGACAGTAGCTGAGTCTCTGGCAATGCTTCCTAGTTGGTGAGCTTCATTACCATCTAGAAACACACTACTGGCCCCGTTGTCCCAGCACCGAAGCAAGCAGGTGACAATAGTTTTCTTTGGGCACCATGTAAAATAAACTCCTTTCTTGAGCCTTGGATTTCAGTCATCTTCAGAGTTCGACGAGTAGTGGTAACAGTGACTTCCTCCTCCTTACTCTCCTCTCCACATCTCTTAGTTTTTTCCATTGCCTTTCTCAGTGATGGTGGTTTTGGGGACGGCCCCTGGCCAGGATCTTCCTCTACTTCCTCTGTGTCTTCTTTCTGTTCTGGATGCGAGGACACCCATTTCCATTTCTGTCCCTCCAGAGGGGCAACTGACATCAAAAATGGTACCTCCTGTGACTGATCAGGCTTGATTTGGAGACTTCCCCCTTTGGCTTGAACCTCAGCTCGGAAACTTTCTCTCTCCAGAATAGTATTACATAGAGCTCGGTTAGCACAAGCCAAGCCCCAAATAAGTTGTACCTCATCAAATCTCTCCACGCTGCACCGTCCCTGACTTAAATACTTGCTTAGTTTTAAGCAAGGGATCCCACAGGTGTTCAAGAGTGAAATCCCATGACGCTGCAGGTCCCCACACATCAACCTCTCCATATTCTCAACGTGCCAGTCAACGTTCTCTGGTTTTGGAGAACACTTCTTCCACGTAACATGAATAGAGAAGAATACATTCAGGGAGGTTGATAACATGAGCGTGAACGTGATCACTAACTCGGCATTCCAAAAATGTGTAAAGAACTGAGAAG
Organism: Phasianus colchicus; assembly: GCF_987193195.1. Lineage (NCBI taxonomy): Eukaryota > Metazoa > Chordata > Aves > Galliformes > Phasianidae > Phasianus > Phasianus colchicus. The sequence continues at coordinate 711,309 of NC_143459.1, read as the reverse complement.
AGAGCCTGGAACCCGGTTTGAACATCATGTTGTTCGTAAAGTTGGCTACTCCATCTGTCAATATTCAAATCATACAGCACTGCATATAGGTGCCAGGCAGCTGTCTCCATCAGTGCCCTTACTGGAGTATTAGCTCTTTAATTCCCCATGCCTTACATGCTGTTATGATGTGGGATACTGACAACAAAAATCATAAAACCATGACAGCTGCTCACCTTCAGAAGGCCTCAGATAGGCAGGGATGTCCAGCAAGGGATACCCTCATCTCCACTGCCAACCCTTAACTGAGGTCTGGGAAGGGATGGACCCTGGCTCTACCCCCTCCTGTCACTCAGGTGCATTGCATGCTGCTGAGCTCCCCTGGGTTGACCCTGCCTTCCCCCAGGTTCTCCATCACTGGTTCAGGCCGTGACTTAGCACTTGTGCTACACCACGCTATAAGCGTGTGTTTTCTAAACACGTTTCTAAAACTCTTTCCATCTCCAGCATTGGACCAACCTCCATCTCCGGGTAGCAGCAACCTCAAAGTTTCTACAGCAAAACCTGGTCATAGACAGAACTGTCTTGAAATGGGGTCACAAATCTAGCAACAAAATGCATCTGGTAAAAGTACCAGTTCTGCCACTAAATCATTTCATAAACAAGCTATTATCCATCTTCTGCCTCCTTCTCCACACTTGAGGAGATTGCTATTAACTAACCTACCTTGTCACTATTGCAGTGCAGTGTTGTTTTTCCCAAGAGGAGCCTTCCTTAGCTCTCTCTGTCTTTGATCCCACTGAAGATGACTTAGCCTATCCTGCAGTCATAACAAATCTTCTCCATCCGGGGAAGGCGCGGAAGAAGAGGAAGACAAGTGACACGCAGAGTATGTGAGAAGTGTGATCGGCTGCCTTGCAGCAGTCTGCCTCCCTGGATTCCTCCAAACCTGCTCTCCTTACTCTGGATTTATTTACATGCGCATCTCTGGGCTGGAAGCACTCTGGACATGCCTTTTTTGAGCATGGAAGAGTGCAGTTCTTCCCACTAAAGCCCCAGGAAGCAGTAATGTTTCTACACCCAGCACTCAAGTGGGGCCCTAAAGATGCCAGCTGGGCCATCCCCATGAGTAAGCAAGAGAGACCCAGCCTGTTGTGCCTTCATAAGGCACTCCAATCTCATGACCGTGAGCCCTGCTCTGTGTCCTCCCAATCCTTTTTCCCCATGCCAGCTTGATAGCTGGATAGCAGCTACCCACCTCCTTTTGCAGCAGGCTTAGGGGGTTGAGGAATCAGCCCCACTGCTGCAAGCACGGTCAAGGCTTTATTCTCCCACTTGATGGTCAGGGTGAGGAACTTCACTTGCCTGGGGAGTCATCGAACAGAGCTGGTGAATACTTTGCTGGGCACCACAGTGGGCCAGCGCTCCACCAGCACTGAGACTCGCTGCCCATCAGTGAAGATCACAACTCAGAACTTCTCCATAGGCACTGGCGAGCAGTGCAAAGAGCAAGGAAGCCAAGGCAGCGTTGCAGTCATCCACCAAAAGTCAGGTCCTACCAATCACAAAACATATGTTTGAATGCTGCTCCAAATATTTGGAAGAGACAGGAACGAGATGGGAAGAAGCAGATTTCTTTGCAGGTGTCGTTGCTGGAGCTCTGGGCTCTCCAGCTGCCTGGGCTGGTGGGAAACGGGTATGTGTGGCTGGGGGGAAATCCTCTTTATTTGTTTCTTTGTTTTCGTAATGATAAAAGGAGGGGAAAAAAATAGAATCAAGCAAAGATTTCGGCAAGGTTGGATCAAAAGCATCCTGAACATCACTGGGAGGAAAAGGGGATTTAAGAAGAAGACAGAATGGTAATGGGGTTATTTGAAGTAAAAATAATGGAGAAGTGAAGATGACTCTTGTGCAGCCAAATAATAACCAGTAAAGACCAATATGGCCTCATCGCGGTCAATGGAGTCCCAGGGAACTAGTAAGAACCAATAGGAATGCACATCTGTATGTCCCAGGGCCGGTGCTGGCCTCTGACTGTGGCTTTAGGCCTTGGGGCCAAAGCTGGCCTCCTGGGCTGTGGCTTTGTGCCCCAGGGCCAGTGCCAGCCTCATGGGCTGGGGCTGGGGCTTTAGGCCCCGTGGCAAGTGCCAGCCTCTCTAACTGTGGCTGTGGCTTTAGTCCTAGGGCTGGTACTGGCCTGTCTGGCTGTGGCTGTGGCTTTAAGCCCCATGGCCAGTGTCAGCATCCCTGGCTGTGGCTTAAGGCCTTGGGGTCGGTGCTGGCCTCTCAGGCTTTGGCTTTAGGCCTCATTGCCCGTGCCAGTCTTTCTGGCTGTGGATGTAGCTTTAAGCCCCAGGGCTGGTGCTGGCCTCTTGTGCTATGGCTGTGGCTTTAGGCCCTGGAGCTGGAACCAGTGTTCAAACGCACCCGGAACGTCACCAGGAGGAAAGGGGGGTTTAAGAAGAAGACAGAAAGACAAGAAGGAGCACATAGGAAATCTACACGAGCGCTTAAAGGTGATTTCAGGCGAGCTGGGTGGAAGGAAGGGGGCAGAGGATGAGAACAGATCTTCTTTGCCCTTCGTTTTAAGGAACATTTAGGGAAAGGGGAGTGCAGGGGAGTGTTGCCTATCGTAGGCGTGGCGACCTGGTTCGGGAACGGCACGGCGACCAATCCCAGGTCGCTCGGTCCATCGGCTCGCTGACACCAATGTGGTGGATGGCAAATGGCGTTTATTGGCGGGAAAAACAGCCTTATATAACCTGGGCACTGAACGCTATTGGCTATCGGGAGGGGGACCCTGTCTTCCCGTACAACGCGATATCTTCCGGGCGCCAGACCCTCACTACCACATATCCCCCCTCCCTATGCACAATTAAATTAGGTAAAATATAACAATATATAACAATCTTCAATAGAAAACTCAAATAGAACAATCTTCAATAGAAAACTCAAATAGAACAATCTTCAATAGAAAACTCAAATAGAAAACATAAGGTGCTCTGAACAAGAACATTCTTACAACAGTTGTTGGTGCTCTACCAACATGATGTTAATCGGAAGAAAAAGGGGGATGGGCTGTGGCCTCAGGTGCACTCCCCATGGATGTGCCAGGTGAGCTGGATGTCCTCGGGCATGATGGTGCCTCGAAGAGCCCCACCAGGTAGGCCTCGCTCACCTACGGCTGGGCTCTGGAAGCGCAGGTCGGTCTTGAAGTCCTGTGTGATCTCGCACACCAGGCGCTGGAAGGGCAGCTTGCAGATCAGCAGCTCCGTGGACTTCTGGTAGCGGCGGATCTTGTGCAGCACCACCGTGCCGGGCTGGTCACGCCGCCTGTGGCCAGCACGCTCTTGTGGGCCACCTTGGTGGCAACCGGGCCTTTCACTTCCGCAGGCAGGGTCGAGGAGTCGACTGCTGCCTGGAGGCAATTTACAAATTGTGTAAAGCTCTCACTTCCATTTTGTCTTATGGTGGACCATGGCGATGGCTTAACAATAACTTTAGAGGCTGTGCAAATAGCATCCCTGGCCACACAAGTAGTTGTCATAACTTCATGGGCCTGGAGGCCCAGGGCCTGTGCTTGGGGGGTAATCATTGTTGGGTCTGTACCCATCAGCCGCTGCAGGCTGGAACCATGTAGTGGGTGATCCGCCCCAGTTACTTGAGCTAGTTGTCTTGCACAGTTATCTTCCCATTCTTGTTTAAAAACAATCATCCCTGCTCCGTCAAAAATTAGTCTACAGGTTTGTTTTATGTCAAATGGGAGCATATCGTCTCCCCCAAAAACACCATCTATAAGGGTGGAGACCATAGCTGAGTTAAGCCCTTTATCTGCAATTGCCTTAACAATTGCTTGTATATCCCTAGGGTTTATCAGCGAGTGGACCCTCTGTCCCCCATCCATCACCCGGACTGGGAACGCTAGTGTGGCCGATGGGGCCCAGTCAGCACATACAATCTTTATTTTTCTCCAGTCTGTAAGAGGGATTTCTCCCCCTCACGGTTTCTCTTTAATTTGGATGGGAATATTTCGGCTCTTAACTCTGTTCGTATTCATTCCCTGCTCCTCTAAGTCAATTGCGAACCACTCGTCGCAGCTAGTGTCTGACCCGGAGTCAGAGCCCGACTGATCGGCCACTTCCGGTTTCTCGTACCTTTTTGTTAGGCTCCGGCCCCGCCCGCCTCCCTTGCGGGCAGGCCGCTCCCTTCCTCTTGGTTCGTCCCGCCCTCTGCCCAGCGGGATGTTCGCCCCACAGCGGCTTTTCTTCAGACGGCCGCTCTGATTGGCTTTCCACCCTTCACTCACGCTCCCCTCACCTTCCCGGTCGCTCCCACCGCCTTTATCTAACACCTCCTCGATGTTCCCGCCAAGGGCGTCCTCCCCCCGCCCTCCCTCTCCTGGCTCGGCGCCATCTTGGGGCGCATAGGGGGGCGGTCGAGCCCAAATTTCCTCGGGCTCCGATTTCTCCGCGGCAGCCCTGGCCTCTTCGATTAACCCACCCCAGAAGGATTTAGCACGTTTCTGTCCCTCCGTGGGCGGGTCGGAGTTCGACTGAGAGGACACGTCATCGTCAGAGGGGTGCAAAGTCCGCGTGGCCGCCCCGACTCCCAGTCCCGGGGTGGCCAACAAACGGCTCTCTGCCGCCCTCCAGCTCTCCCGCTCCTGCATGGCCCTGCGCAGGGCCCGCGCGACTCTCCCCCACGACTCTAGGCTTCTCCCACAGCCCGAGGACATCGTCTCCTCAGTTAACGCTTTAGTGCGCTTATCCCACACTTCGGGGTGGAGAATATCCACCGGCTGGTCAATGACCCCGATTCGCAAAAGCCTCGCAATAGCGAGAATAAAATCTTTGGGCTTACAATCGATACCCCACTGCTTATCTAACTGCAATACGACCTTCACAAGGACTTCCATCCTCCTTGTTGGTCCGGGAGCGTCCTCCCCGCCGGGCTGGTCCTGCCGCTCCGGCCGCCGTTCACCCGTCCAGGCGACAATCCCGGGTTTCGGCACCACTTGTTGCCTATCGTAGGCGTGGCGACCTGGTTCGGGAACGGCACGGCGACCAATCCCAGGTCGCTCGGTCCATCGGCTCGCTGACACCAATGTGGTGGACGGCAAATGGCGTTTATTGGCGGGAGAAACAGCCTTATATAACCTGGGCACTGAACGCTATTGGCTATCGGGAGGGGGACCCTGTCTTCCCGTACAACGCGATATCTTCTGGGCGCCAGACCCTCACTACCACAGGGGAGAGTACCCGACATCAGTTCTTAACAGTAAAACATCTGCTCTTTCTACTGCCACATTTGATTGATGGTAGTAAGGTACATAAAATACCCAATGAATTCCTTCTTATTTTGCTTGGTTTTGCACTTCATCACGTGAGGAATGTGAGCAGGAGGTAGAACCACAATGAGCTCTCCCTTCAGCTTCGCACTTCACATGCTTTAGCAGGATTGTCTGCTTGCAGTTTCAGTCTATGCTGGGGCTGTTGGTGCATCCTCAGTGCTGGGGACTGACTCTCAACAGATCGCAGCGAGGGAGCTGCTCTTCTGCGTACAGAGCCCTGACCCCGAATCGGATCATCTGCACATCATTTAGCACCAGGCTCCCTAAGAACATGAATTACGAGGACTGCAGCGTTCTTCAGCTTAACTGGGCTGCTTCATGATCGTTGTAGCCAAGACGGCCACCTGCTGCCACTTCACCTGCTAGACCCCTTCAGATTACAAGCAACAAATTTAAGGCAGCACCTTTCCCACTTGGCACTCAGTGCATGTGCCAAGAAGTTATCATCAACATGCTTTAGGGATTTCCCGGCCCTGCTTTTTGGCTGTGTGGTACCCCTCCTTACCGTCTGGGAAGCTGGTCACCCATCAGGGCAAGTGAGGCTGTTCCAGAGATATCCCTTAATTCCTTGAAGAATAATTCATTGGTATCATTGTCCTAGCCGGGTGGCTTATACTAGACTCCCACACTGACATCCACTTGTCCCTTAATCCAGACCCAGAGTGTCTCAACCGTGTCACTGACAACTATAAGCTCCGTCCAGCCCAGCCCACCGCTACATACAGCAACGCCACTCCATCTCACCTGTCCTGCTCATCTGTCCTGGAGGGCCCAGAGCCATCCATCACACACAGCACACAAGTCACAGGACCCTTCCCACCACGCCTCATTTATTCTGCTGCTGATGTAGCTCGGGAGCCAAGCTAACCCTTCCAGCTCCTCTTGCTTATACCTCAAGCTGTGTATATTTCTGTAGAAACACGGGAAAAGAGCTTCGGTGTACACAGCTCCAAGTGGAGCAGCCAGCTATCTTGGCAGCACGCAGTGCCTCAAACTTTGGATGCCAATGTGAAAAACCAATAATGCTTAACAACCCTGCACATGGAGATCCGTAGGGCTGCTTGTTACCCTGAGAGCTCTGTCTGCATGGCTGAGTTGGTCCCAGTTTGTGCAAAGGTGGCATGGGACAGAGGGCATTGCTTCTGCCACTTGGATACAGCTGCTGGCTGAACTGGCCAAGACAGAGCCCACCCTGCGCGCCTTCCCATGTGCACATCCACCCCGAGAATGGAAGTCCTCCTTCTCTGTGTACCCCATTCCACCGCAACGAGGAAAGTAAACCATTTTGGCACCTGAAATGCTTCTGCTCCTGCAGCTTGGGCACTGCAGTCACAGCTCTGCAAGGGGTGACGTCCGCAACAGAAGGACTTTCCCCAAAGCAGAGGGAAAACAGGGAAATTCAGGAAGAGAGGAAAAAGAAGTCGCTTTCTAACTCGTGATGCAACTAGATATGGTGTGTGCCACAACACGAGGGGGCGCTCAACAATTGCAATGATTTTGCAGAGGGAAGGAGAGAGGGAAGACCTTCCTCTCAATGCTGCAACGCCCCGAGGAGATGAGAAAATCAGGCAAAACTGCAAAACGGAGAACACCTTTCGGGGGACCCTAAAGGAAACGGGGAGACATATGGCAGATGCAGCGGGACAGGACGTAAGTGGATGCAGTTTAAAAACAAATCACCCCAGCTCTTGCTTGGGCTGTTGCCCTTTGTTGCTGGGCATCCTGGGGATCCCAAACCTGCCAGCTGCTGGCTCTCCACCATACATCCTCCCTTGGAGCCAAGCACGCCTTTCCCAGCAGCAAGCAGCAGGCTGGAGTCAGCACCAAGAACAAAACCTCCTTGCACCTCTCCCTGTCCTTCTTCCACACGCTGTCTCTTAGTTTCAGAAAATAGGGCCAGACCCCAGTGAAACAAAAGCTCTGGGACAAAACTGCTGCTTTATTCTCCTCCTCCCCTTTCCTCATCTACACCCCACAGAAAGGCCATCTGCCAAGCAAGGGGTGCAATTATCAGGTGTATGAGGGGCAGAGCAAACCAAGCTTAACTTCAAGGCTTGTTTCTTCCACATTACTGCCCCGACGTCTGATACAATCATATAATCATGGAATCATATAAAGGCCTGGGTTGAAAAGGACCACAGTGCTCATCTACTTTCAACCCGCCTGCTACTTGTAGGGTCACCAACCAGGCTACCACTAGCCCAGGCTGCCCAGAGCCACCTCCAGCCTGGCCTTGAATGCTTCTGGGGATGGGGCATCCACAACCTCCTTGGGCAGCCTGCTCCAGTGCTCCACCACCCTCTGTGTGAAAAAACTTCCTCCTAATATCTAGCCTAATCCTCCCCTGTCTCGGTCTAAAACCACTCCTCCATGTCCTATCACTATCCACCCTCGTAAACAGCCGTTTATCCAAGAAAAAGAACAGCGTAGGGTTTTTTGTTTGTTTGATTGTTTTATTGTGGGTGTTTAATTGGTTGGTTTTGGTTTTGGTTTGAAGGAGCTCATCCACATCCTGCACACACTCCACCGGAACATTGAGTGGAGCAGGGGCTGGTCTTGCAGACGGAGTAATGCAGGAATTCTGTCAGGAACTTGAGGTGTATCTAGTTCATCATCTGAAACCTCTGCAACCAGACTGGAAGGGACCAGTCCTCCCGTGCCATCTGTCAGCTCTCCCTGAACCAGCCATCCTCATCCACATCTCCAAAGACGTTAACGTATTGTCCGGTGCTCGGAGGAAGCTCGCTTTCTGGGTCCTCATCAGGACCCTCAACAGGGTTGTAGCTATGGCGAGCTAAGAATCTTCAAATTATTGGTGATACTTGTCCTGGAGAGTGCAGGATGAAGGACAAAAGCTCTGCTGCTGATTCTCCGCTCTCACTGTCAGGGCCGTCCGCTGACCCGTGGACCTCTTTCGCGGCTCTGAGTTCACGCTCCAGGCCTTCCAGATGACTTTGAAGACCTTTGGCCTCTTGGATGGCAGAATGGAATGGACCGGAACTATTGCTGAGATTCTTGTTTGACGGGGCAAGAGTCTCTTTTGTTGCCTCTCCCAGCTCCATTCTGCCCTCACCTCCGGTTGGAACTCGCTCCTAGTTGGTCTCAGGATGAGCTGGTTCTGCTGCTTTCTCTTCTCTCTTGCACACTCTGTGAGAAGGAGTTTCAGAAAGCACTACTCACGGACAGGAAATAAGCGGAAACTTGAAAGACTTGGCAACGTAAGTCCTGGCAGTGTACTGCCAGCAGCTGATTTGGCCGTCCAGGATCCTGGCACTACAAATGCTTCGTTGCCAAATGCAGCCATCAGGTGTTTTGGGGAAAAGCCAACTCACGGGTATTTTTTGCACATCCATATCACAGCACCACAGGCCAGCACCAGCGCAGACAGCAGCACAGCTGAGAACATCACCATGGCTGCGATGTGGCGCTTCCGCACAGATTTGTGAACAGCAGCCTCTGTGCTTTTCCCGGCATTCATCCCTGGAAGAAACGAGACAATGTCCCACGTTACCTTCACCTGCGCTACAGATGATCTCTCAGTGTGCTTCACGGACCCAAGAGAGCTTCACTAGCGGGTGCCTCTGCCTCTGGTGCCTAAGCACCAGGGGACAAGTAGGATCGCTTCCACCTCTCGTTGGGTAGGGAGAGGCTGCACAGGCACTACCCGTGTCTTCCTCTGGGCCGAGGGCTGTGCCCTGGGATCTGCGCTTTGTCTGTGGGGAGCACTGCAGAGCAGAATCCCTCACGCTTTCCCCAGCGCGCGTGTCCTGAGCTCTCCCGCAGGACACCCCCCGGGCTCAAGGTCGGGCTGCAGCCAGCGCAGGGCACAGCCGGAGCCAGCCCAGGGGAGAAACACTCCTGCAGGCTCCTGCCACACAGGACCCCGCTCATCACCCTCGGGTGGCTTTGTTGCAAAAGGGCAAAGCTCACAACTCTCTGGGAACTGCGAGTGGTGGGAGCTGAGCAGCGTCACAGAGGTCTGCAAGTACCTTCTCTGGCACGCCGCTGGAACAACTCTCCACACCCCACTGAGGCCAGCCATTTTCAGAGAGCCATCCCTGGCTTCTTTTACACGTGCTCTGTGCTCACACGCCCAGGTTTGGCTGCTGACCTGGTGTGCAAGGGCAGGCAGCAAGAGCCTGCAGGCACACAGCGACTCTGGTTAGTGACGCTGGATGAGCGCGGGACAGAAATTACCTGGCATGCCAGTTGTTGGCGCTGCCTGCGTTCCACTGTCCGAGACCGGCAGTGTGGGATGGCTGCCTTCCTGCAGTGCATCCTGCTCAGTTTCTTGGTCAGTTCCTTTAGAAGGAAAGCAGGACAGTAAGCTTGGACGTGATGTGCTCTCATCGGGAACTGAGCTACTCCAATCCCGAGCTCAGGCAAAGTCTGCTGGTCCCAGCCCCCCGCATCCACTGTCACCCCCTCCGTTGCCCAAGGGCATTTGGGCCCTCCCAGGAACTGGAGGGTGCCGACCCTCTCATGCCTCCTCAGGAATCAGCTCCTACGCAAGGCCCTCACACCCTGTGCTGTGAGCGTCACCACCCATCACGTTCCACCCACCACAGCCAGCTATCTGCAGGCTGAAATTCAAGCTCCAGCACAAGCACCTTCAGAATCAGCGTCTCCAGCTCATTTCCAGCATTAGCAAAGGCAGCCATCCCTGATCGGGATGCTCCTCCTGCCTTCAACTTGTGTGCCATCTGGGTGCCAGCGTCTGCACAAAGCAGCCCTGACAAGTAATGGTCGTGCTGGGGGAGCAGCTGCCGCTGGGTCTCGGCTGGATGCAGAGTGGCAGCAGACCATCTCTGGTGCTCGACAGTGCCTGCAAGGCGTTACATGGAACACCACCGCAGCACGGCTCTGCGCGATCCCTTCCTGCTGTGCAGGCTACGGCTTGTCCACACATGAACGTCAGACCTCAGCTTCCCAGGTCTCACGGTGAACACACTGACGTATACCTACCACGCGCTGCCTTCTCCATTTCCTTCAGCAGATCCTTTAGGAGACGGGATGAGCCCGGGGAGTATCTTCCTCTTCTGGGTTCATCCCTTCCTCTTTCCGGACCTGTACAGAATGTACGAAGTCAAATATCACGTGCATGAAGTTTTGGAGACCAGCGGTGAGTCAGCGGAGTCAGTAAAGACAAACTACTCACCGCTGGGATTCCAGCTGGGCTCCAGCGCGGGAGGAAATGAACGACCGGGCAAAGACATCCATGGGGGCACTTCTGCAACCAGAGACCCGTGAAAAGTTTCACTTATACACTACAGCATCACTGAGTAGCAGAGCATATGGGGGATCGTGCCATGAAACGGCACTGAAATGGGCAATGAAAGCTCTCGCAGGAATTACAAAGCCATGACTTACCCATGCCATCCTCCAGAGTTTCGGGCCCAGAGCTCAGAGCGGATCCTGGATCGCCTGCTCCAGTCACATCTGCAAACAAACGCAGGACAGAACAACTCCCATTAAACATCCTTCCAGGCAGAATGACACAGGATGCAATTAATGCCGGGAATTCCTTCGCAACACTATTCTCTCCCTTCCGCACAGGAGCACCTTGGAAACAGTTCCTGGCTGCCTGCAGGAGCACCACCGTCATACACAACTAACCCCGTGCAGAACTGCCCAGAGGAACGCCCTCCTGGAGCTCACCCCAGCTCTAACCTCAACCGCACGGACTGGATTAAACCTAGGCTTTGGTACGCCACTGCCTTGCTGAACTATCCCAGCCAAATATCATCTAATAGCTGTGGTAGTGAGGGTCTGGCGCCCAGAAGATATCGCGTTGTACGGGAAGACAGGGTCCCCCTCCCGATAGCCAATAGCGTTCAGTGCCCAGGTTATATAAGGCTGTTTCTCCCACCAATAAACGCCATTTGCCGTCCACCACATTGGTGTCAGCGAGCCGATGGACCGAGCGACCTGGGATTGGTCGCCGTGCCGTTCCCGAACCAGGTCGCCACGTCTACGATAGGCAACAAGTGGTGCCGAAACCCGGGATTGTCGCCTGGACGGGTGAACGGCGGCCGGAGCGGCAGGACCAGCCCGGCGGGGAGGACGCTCCCGGACCAACAAGGAGGATGGAAGTCCTTGTGAAGGTCGTATCATAGTTAGATAAGCAGTGGGGCATCGATTGTAAGCCCAAAGATTTTACTCTCGCTATTGCGAGGCTTTTGCGAATCGGGGTCATTGACCAGCCGGTGGTTATTCTCCACCCCGAAGTGTGGGATAAGCGCACTAAAGCGTTAACTGAGGAGACGATGTCCTCGGGCTGTGGGAGAAGCCTAGAGTCGTGGGGGAGAGTCGTGCGGGCCCTGCGCAGGGCCATGCGGGAGCGGGAGAGCTGGAGGGCGGCAGAGAGCCGTTTGTTGGCCACCCCGGGACTGGGAGTCGGGGCGGCCACGCGGACTTTGCACCCCTCTGACGATGACGTGTCCACTCAGTCGAACTCCGACCCGCCCACGGAGGGACAGAAACGTGCTAAATCCTTCTGGGGTGGGTTAATCGAGGAGGCCAGGGCTGCCGCGGAGAAATCGGAGCCCGAGGAAATTTGGGCTCGACCGCCCCCCTATGCGCCCCAAGATGGCGCCGAGCCAGGAGAGGGAGGGCGGGGGGAGGACGCCCTTGGCGGGAACATCGAGGAGGTGTTAGATAAAGGCGGTGGGAGCGACCGGGAAGGTGAGGGGAGCGTGAGTGAAGGGTGGAAAGCCAATCAGAGCGGCCGTCTGAAGAAAAGCCGCTGTGGGGCGAACATCCCGCTGGGCAGAGGGCGGGACGAACCAAGAGGGAGGGAACGGCCTGCCCGCAAGGGAAGCGGGCGGGGCCGGAGCCTAACAAAAAGGTACGGGAAACCGGAAGTGGCCGCTCAGTCGGGCTCTGACTCCGGGTCAGACACTAGCTGCGACGAGTGGTTCGCAATTGACTTAAACTCGGAGGAGGAGGGAACGAATACGAACAGAGTTAAGAGCCGAAATATTCCCATCCAAATTAAAGAGAAACCGCGAGGGGGAGAAATCCCTCTTACAGACTGGAGGAAAATAAAGATTGCATGTGCTGACTGGGCCCCATCGGCCAAACTAGCATTCCCAGTCCGGGTGATGGATGGGGGACAGAGGGTCCACTCGCCGATAAACCCTAGGGATATACAAGCAATTGTTAAGGCAATTGCAGATAAAGGGCTTAACTCAGCTATGGTCTCCACCCTTATAGATGGTGTTTTGGGGGGAGATGATATGCTCCCATTTGACATAAAACAAACCTGTAGACTAATTTTTGATGGAGCAGGGATGATTGTTTTTAAACAAGAATGGGAAGATAACTGTGCAAGACAACTAGCTCAAGTAACTGGGGCAAATCACCCACTACATGGTTCCAGCCTGCAGCGGCTGATGGGTACAGACCCAACAATGATTACCCCCCAAGCGCAGGCCCTGGGCCTGCGGGCCCATGAAGTTATGACAACTACTTGTGTGGCCAGGGATGCTATTCGCACAGCCTCTAAAGTTATCGTTAAGCCATCGCCATGGTCCACCATAAGACAAAATGAAAGTGAGAGCTTTACACAATTTGTGGATCGCCTCCAGGCAGCAGTCGACTCCTCGACCCTGCCCGCAGAAGCGAAAGGCCCAGTTCTTGCAGACTGCTTACGTCAGCAGTGTAATTCGGCAACCAAAGAGGTCCTACGGTCACAGCCAGTAGGGTCAAGTATTGCGGACATGATTAAGCATGTCGTAAAGGAAGAGCATCTAGCCCCCATTCAGATGGCTGTTCGCACTGCAATAGCTAATGTGATGGCATGTTTTAAATGTGGCCAGGCGGGCCACGTTGTGGCAAACTGCCCTCAGTTGGGGGATCCGCCAGCAGCGCTCCCCCCGCACAAAAATCAACCCAGAGGTCCATGTTGGGTCTGTGGAAAGAAAGGACATTTCGCCAAGGAATGCAGATCTAGAAACCAGGGAAACGGGAGGGGGAGAGGGCACCCAGGCCACACACAGCCCTCTCCCAATTGGGACACGAGGCGGCCCAGTTACGTCAACCCCAGATGGGGCAAGACGCCCCCGAACCCACTGCTCCCTCGAGAAGCAACCAATTTTATGGTTCAACCAGCGACCCAGTCAAACCTGTCCCTTCCTCAGGGACAGCAAGAACCACCTCCTGGGGGCGAGACCCCAGGGTGGCCCTGGCAGTAAGGTGTGACAACCCGCCGGTGGTGTGGGGGATTTGTTCACTCTATAATACCTTAAATAGCACCACCATTAGTGTCCCTTTTCTGATTGATACCGGAGCAGATGTCACAGTTATTCCTGAGACAGATTGGCCCCCACATTGGAAATTGGAAGACGCCCCCATGGTGGGCGGAGTTGGGGGATTAACCCGAGCTCGGAGGAGTGCTCATCTGGTAGCGATCGCGCTCCACACTGAAAAGGGACCGGAGAAAGTTATTACCCTTTTCCCATATGTCATGCCAGGAGTCCCACCCCTGTTGGGGAGGGACGCTCTAGCCCTATTGAAAGCCAGGGTGACAAATTTACCATAAGGGCCACTGCTGCATACCCACTCCCGCCAATTAGACTGACGTGGAAATCGTCCGACCCAGTGTGGGTCGAGCAGTGGCCCCTGTCAAAGCCTCGAATGGACGCCCTTCTTGAACTAGTCGACCGCGAACTACAGCGAGGTCATATTGAGCCTTCCATTAGCCCATGGAACACCCCAGTTTTTGTAATATCCAAACGAACTGGCGAGGGGTTTCGCCTCCTCCATGACCTACGTGAAGTAAATAAAAGAATCCAACCAATGGGTCCTGTTCAAACATTGCTGCCCATGAACTCTATGATACCAAAAGGACTACCCTGTGCTGTCCTTGATATTAAGGACTGTTTTTTCTCGATACCTCTGCATGAGGGGGACAAGGAATGGTTTGCTTTTTCTATCGTGTTCCCAAACAGCCAACGCCCCAACCTACGTTTCCAGTGGAAAGTGCTGCCTCAAGGAATGGTCAACTCGCCTACTATCTGCCAGATTACAGTGGATCGGGCATTGGCACCGGTTCGACACAGTAACCCGACTGCAACCATCATTCAATACATGGATGATATCTTAATTGCTGCACCGTCAGAGAGCCAGGTGGACCAGTTGGTGTCAATGGTCTCAGAAATTCTGAAAACAAATGGGTTCGAAATTGCAAGCGCGAAAATTAAAAGAGGACCATGTGTGACTTTTTTGGGAGTGGGGATCACAAGTTCTTACGTGACCCCCCCCCAGATAAAAATCCATCGAGACATCAAGACACTCCATGATGTGCAACAGCTAGTAGGGTCCTTGCAATGGCTCCGCAACACTGTCCTGATCCCTCCCGAAATCATGGCCCCCCTGTACGATCTTCCAAAAGGAAAAAACCTATGGGAGCAAAAAACTCTAACGACGGAAGCAATGAATTCCCTTGATTTTATCGAGCAACAGGCATCATCAAGCACGCTCGCGAGATGGAATCCAGATGTACCACTTGACCTGTATGTGCATTTTACTGAGGGAGGAGGAGTAGGGGCACTAGCCCAGGGGCCTCCTGAAAGAGCTCAACCAATACAATGGGTAGTTCTGGGAAAACCGTCACGTGCATTCTCTCCAGGAGTTGAGTGCATTGGCAACCTCATCTTGAAAGGCAGAAAACTCGCCCTAAGACACCTAGGCATCGAACCCGCCAAGATATATTTACCCTTCCGCAAACAGCTCCCAATGCAATCAGTGGCGATGTCAGAATATTTAGCTATAGCTCTCGTTGGATTTGGCGGAGAAGTCCAGTATGCTACAAAACCCCCCTGGACTCAAATGCTGGCAATTGTTGACATCGACCTTCCACCGAAAATCATGAACCGGCCCCAACAAGGACCAACGGTTTTTACAGACACATCCTCAGCTACCTCAACTGCTGCGGCGGTATGGCAATCAGGAGGAGAATGGCACTGCATTAAAATGACCGATTGTGCGCTCTCAGTTCAGCAGTTGGAAGCAACAGCCGTAGTACTAGCATGTGGACTGTTCCCAATGGAACACCTCAACATAGTGACCGATTCGATGTTTGTGGCCAAGCTCTGCTTAGCCATGTCGGGACCTGGCGTGTCAACATCCAAAACAGCTCTAATGCTGGAAGAAGCACTTTTCTCCCGAAAAGGCACCATATCAGTCATCCATGTCAACAGCCACAACCCAATCAAAGGATTTTTTCAAATCGGTAATGACAGAGCAGATGCCGCTGCAAAAGGGTTGTGGACGCTAAAAGATGCCCGTCAGCTACACGAGTCTCTCCACATCGGAGCTAAAGCGCTAGCGAAGAGATGCAGGATCTCAGTCGGTGACGCAAAACACATAATTGCCACGTGTCCCCACTGCCAGAAAGCACCACTGTGGTCTAGTGGAGTCAACCCCAGAGGCCTTAAGGCCTCCGAGGTGTGGCAGACGGATTTCACACTATGTCAATTGCTGAAACCTCGAGCATGGCTAGCAGTAACTGTAGATACATACAGCGGAGTGATCGTGGCCACACAACACCTTAGAGCCGACTCCAAAGCAACCATCCAGCATTGGCTTATGGCCATGGCGTGGCTTGGCGTCCCTAGTCAGATTAAAACAGACAACGGTCCAAATTTTGTCTCTAAATCAGTCCAGGCATTTGTTCTGAAATGGGGCATAACCTTAACACATGGCATCCCATATAATAGCACAGGACAAGCCATAGTCGAACGAGCGAATCAAACGCTGAAGTCCAAATTGGAGGTATTGGCAAAAACAGAAGGTTTTGCCAATGTTGTTCCCCCAAGAGACCAAGCACGCCTGCTAGCAACCGCTCTTTTAGCACTCAATCAGTTCCCTAGGGGGGAAGAGACGAATAGCCCCACACAAAAACATTGGGCCACTCAAGCGCTAGAAGAAGGCCCGTTAGTTGTAATTAAAAACGAGCTGGGAGAATGGGAACGAGGGTGGAGGCTAGTCCTGACAGGGCGAGGATATGCGGCAGTCAGAAAAGATGGTAAAGTTAAGTGGTGTCCACTTAAGTGTGTTAAACCGGACCTTCACAACAAAACTAACGAGAACTGTGAGTTTCTGTCCACAGGACTGGATCATCGAATGCCCTTGTAACCTGTACGACCCGACGGTGAGAGAGGACGACAAGTTGACAAAACACCCTGATATCTACCTCAGCAGGACCAGTTGCGATGATCGTAATGACACTGATCTTCGGACCCTACATACTGAATAGACTTGTGTCATTTGTTAAGAGCCAATTAGAAGAGGCTGACATCACGTTGGTAGAGCACCAACAACTGTTATAAGAATGTTCTTGTTCAGAGCACCTTATGTTTTCTATTTGAGTTTTCTATTGAAGATTGTTCTATTTGAGTTTTCTTTATATATTGTTATATTTTACCTAATTTAATTGTGCATAGGGAGGGGGGATATGTGGTAGTGAGGGTCTGGCGCCCGGAAGATATCGCGTTGTACGGGAAGACAGGGTCCCCCTCCCGATAGCCAATAGCGTTCAGTGCCCAGGTTATATAAGGCTGTTTCTCCCACCAATAAAGGCCATTTGCCGCCCACCACATTGGTGTCAACGAGCCGATGGACCGAGCGACCTGGGATTGGTCGCCGTGCCGTTCCCGAACCAGGTCGCCATGCCTACGATAGGCAACAATAGCAAGGAAATGAAACCTGGTGACTTACCTCCAGCATCCCCCTCAGATTCGTAGACAGGATCCTCTTCTGTTGATTCACCAGCAGGGCCTGCAGGCACAAGTGTGATCAGACACAGGTGAGGAGAGCTTCCAGCACGTGTGGGGGCCTCCTTTTCCCTGAGTGACCTGTAGGCTCTGGCGGTGGGCCAGGGAATGCCACGGCCCAAATACAAAGCTCTGGGCTCTCTCAGCTGAGGAGGGGCAGCGGTAACCTTCCCACTGAAATGTGGCAGCTCTCCAAGTAAAGAAATACTCACGGCTCCACTGTGCATGCCCTTCAAGGCACAAACAGGCTTGGAAGATCTTGAGAGGATCTTAAGTAAAATTGCACCCAAGTAAACTAGGAGAGCGTGAACGTTTCTGCCTCCAAGTTAACAGACACAACTTACCTCTGGGTTGCCCCACAGGCACAGCCACAAAATCCGGACCCAAACGATCATTTGCAAAGGGAGCACCAAGCGCATCATCTAGAATCAAGAACAGACGAGAGAAATTCCCATTGCATGGTGTGATCTCCTTCTCCCTCAGTCACTGGATGTGGGTCGTGGAACGGCACGGGAGAAGGACTCAGGTCTCCAAAGTTGCAGAGTGGCCAGGGTGACCTGTAGGCTGGCACTGGCAGCGTACACAGTACTCTCCCCAAGCCGTGTGCCACATCCCTCACGGACCGCAGGGAAGAAGATGCAGCCCCCCGGGGCTTTCTTCCTGGGAGGCCGCTAATGACCAGGAAGGTCACGCTGAAGCACTGGAGGAAAGCACGCCTGTCTCCTCCTCTGGGCTGTGGGCCGGGGCTCCGTGCTGGAAACTGGCATTCATCTATGGTACCAGGAGTACCGCGAGCCTGGAGCAGAAATGCTCACGCTTTTCCCAGCACACATCATCTGAGCTCTCCCCAGGACATCTCCCAGGATGAAGGCTGTGCTCCAGCCAGCAAGCAGCAGAGCCACAGCCCGGCATGGCTGGAGCCGGCTCTGGGGAGCAGCGCTGCCACGGGCTCCGCTCGGCTCCTGCGGTGCTGCCCATCACCCCCTGCCCAACACCACCCCCGTGGAAGGCAGGCCCCAGGGAAGTGTGGCACAGGGCCGTGGGGACGCAGCCTGACTTCTTGCCGCCAGTGCTGCTCAGTTTGGGTCCCATTTCTGCCCACCCACCTGCTCCCAGTGCTCGCCACGGAGCAGCACAGGTCTCCCGGAAACACATGGCCATCAGTAGGAGGAAGAGGACAAGGCGGGCAGGGGCCATGGCCCCCCACACTCGCACCATGCTTCCAACACCACCGCTGCAGCCACAGTGAGTGTCGCACAGAGCGAAGCCTGCGGCACAGCACAGCACAGTCAGAGGACGGGGCATTGTGACCACACGGCTCCGAGATTCCG
This sequence comes from Phasianus colchicus, assembly GCF_987193195.1. Taxonomy (NCBI): domain Eukaryota; kingdom Metazoa; phylum Chordata; class Aves; order Galliformes; family Phasianidae; genus Phasianus; species Phasianus colchicus. Next base: position 692,872 of record NC_143459.1, on the reverse strand, counting down.
GGTGGCGGCTCCCCGCGGGCTGCCGCTCTTGTGACGCACTGCACCAGGGTGCTTACGTCATGGAAACGCAGACTCATAGAATGTCTTGGGTTGGAAGGGACAGTAAAGAGCTTAGAACCCCAGCCCCACTGCCGTGGGCAGGGATGCCACCCACGCGGTCATGCGGCCCAGAGCCCCATCCACCTCCAGGGATGGAGCAGCCACAGCTTCGCCTGGCAGACTTTCATAGTGCTTCAGCTACCCCAAGAGGGAAATATTTACAGCTCTGTGCTCCCACGACACCTCAGGCCATTGAGGACGAGATGCAATGTGGAAATGGGGTCTGGATCAAGGGCGCTATCGCACAGGCTATCCATGCATGCGAAACGTGCTGCAATTAAGCAAGCCGAGCAAAGAAAGCCTCTCCGGTATGGAGGGTGATGGCTGAAATACAAACATGGGGAAGCTGACCTTCCCACAAACCTGCCAAGTCAAGTGTCACCTGCTTACATTTTTGTTGATAGATCTCCAGTTTCATCTGCTTTCCTTCAGTTTGCCAGTACCTCGGCTAAGGACATCCCCTTTCCTGCACCAACTGTATTTCCCACGTAGCGTAGCGCGCTTCCAAGCCTGAATTTAATCGCAGAAATTGAAGGCTTGCTGGCTGGCACCTCCCATCCCCAAAGTCCCAGTGAACTCACCCACTGCTGGCAACTGGACGCTCGGTGGCGAGAGGACCATCACCTATAGGTCCCACCTGGCTCTCCAGAAACTGCTGCACTTTTGGATGCGGAGCAACAAACACAGCGTCCATACAACTCCGCCACTGCATCAGACCCTGCCACTTTCCCTATGACCAGGCAAAGTGCACGAAGGCAAGCTGAACTGCTGAACCAGGCCCCACACAGGGCTTGTGCTTACGTATTTGTAATCAAAATACAGCATGCATTTTTTCATTCCTCTTGTCTAGTTACCTTGTGACAATAAGCCCTGTTTAGTGCTTATTTCTTATCTTTGTATTATTCCTTGAGTAATAGCTTCCAGCATGTGCACCCACGCAGAGAGGAGTTATTGAGTGAGGTGGTCAGAAGGGCAGCAGCTCCTGGCTGGCCACGTGCACGGGCTTCTCAGCCACATATGCCAGCGAGGTGTGGGCACAGCCGGTAGAACAGCTCCTGGTGGTAATTCTTGGTCACAGAGCACTGCAGTGCCCGGAACAAAGCCAGCAGCCCGTCCCTACAGAGACCCCTGTCAGGTGGGGCTGGGGCTGCAGCAGCCCCGCCTCTTCCCAGTCTTAGCAAACGGCAAGTCAGTCCAACAGCTCTGCTTTGAGTAGAACCGGAATTTATCTCAGGCACGAGGTCCTGAAATCTGGAAAACCCCGATGTTTCCAGGTGCAGGTAGTACAGGCAAGCATAGACATCAGATGGCTTTGTACACCTCGTGACCTGCCCAACAGGAAAGGAAGCCACTGTGTGGCTAAACTGAGCCCATCAGGCAGTTGTAAGTTAGTTGAGTCCTCCTATGGAGTCCAAAGTGAGTGGAAGTTTGCTACAACACTTCACCTGTGGTGAAGGCAACTTAGTTTCAGCGAGTTTTGCCTTACTAATAATGGAAAAAAAACCTACCCAAACAATTACGATAGATGCTGCAAAAGAAAACTCCTCTTCATCTTTTGGATGGAAAGTCAACGACTGTGTGGAATTTCCCCTGGAAAGCTGCGGGGCCATCTTCCACTGCAATCTCTCTGCTGTCTGACACAACGGGAGAGCTGCTGTGGCCTCGTGTCCGTGCCTGTGCCTCCTCCAGGGTGAGCAGCTTTGTGGGAGGAGAAGAAACCCACAGGGACTTGGGCCACAGTTAACAACTGCATCCTGTAAAGGAAAACCACAGATAAGAGCGAGAATCAGCAAGCAGCAGCACGGCCATCACCTCTCTGGGGGCGGTGCTGTGTTTTTCTAAGACTTGGTTATCCTAGTCTCTGGAGGATGATGTCAAAATAACCACTTTGTCACAGGCACGTTTATGGCAAAGGACATACTCATAATTGAGAGCAGCTTACTGTATTTAAGCAAGCAACCAAAACTCCTAGAAAGTGAGGACAGGTCCGTCAGAAACCTTCACTGCCGTGCTTGCATCCAGCTTCGTCTGCATGCAAAACATTGTCACGATAGTGACAGTTTTCTTCTTATGAGGTCTGGGTTTGGTCACTCTCAGCATCCAGCAACAGGAAATGCTGCACGCGACTGCAGCAGCTACAACCCAGTGTGCAGGTGGACGCCAGGATCACTAGCACAACAACACATCATCAGTAGGGTAAAACTAAGCTGTCACACGACGGTCTGCGTCTTGCTCTTGGCCTGCTTACAGCCTGTGCTTGGTTTTGGAGACAAACCTTTAAACTTCTACCAAAGTAGCTCACAGTGCCAGCTGCTAGGATCTCTGAAGCCTCTCGCTGCAGGGCAGTGCAGGTGAGCACGAGGAGTCTGCTCTCAGAGCGGTCCTTCTTTGCCACTGCCTACAGAGCAGGCATTCATAAGGCCATTCTCGTGCGATAAGAGGCGTGGGAGGGAAGCGTATCATCCCCTCACATCAACATCCTGGCTGGATCCATTCCTACTACTTCTCTCTTTAACATCACAGCTCCTGGGTAATGTGTGCACAGCCTCATGTGTTTGTCAGCTGTACCTGAGTAGCCAGGCTTCGGGCCAAATGGTACACAGACATCCAACTAGACCAACTTGGGATGGCTTAAAGCAGGCTGGGGAATGCTGTCCCCTCTTGAAGGCTGGCCCAGGTTGAGACGCTGTGCTCAGAGGGGCTGCCTTGCCACAGCAGTATTGCCAAGCTTAGCTGATACACTGTGACATTCCCCGACCCTTCTGCTTGTGGGGAAGCAGACAACGTGAACGTCTGAATCATTAAACAACGAGCCAACGTGATATGCTCCATTCTACAGCCTGGATCATCTTATGGCTCAGGTGCTTTGCATGTCGATCTTCCCCTGGTAGAGCTCAGCCTGCTGTGGGCTGTTCCTGTTCAACCAAGTTAACCCCTGCATCCTGCTGACATAAGAACTGCCTTCCAGTAGGAACAAAAGCTGGACTTACAGCAACTGTGCTATCCAAAGAAGAGCAACGCTCGTATCAAATGGGAAGCAGCAAATATTCTGGAAAAGCAGCTATCTCTACTCCACCAGTGGCAATAACTGCAGTGACTGTGCAAATTTCATGGGAAGGTCGGGGTATCAAAGTAGATGGAACAAACTCAGCGCTCCTTCGGAATAATAATTGCTTGTGCTCTTCACACTTACTCATCTAACATGCAGAGGAAACTTTCTTCCTGGTGCAGGCCCGTTTCTTTCCACTGGACCAGGTGCGCTTCCGGTCTTAGCAGTTACTCAAGGAAAGCTGTAGGTTCCAGGGCTGGGCACAAACACGTTGCAGTTATTTCCTCACTCTTAGCACCTAAGCTCAACTCTGCAGTGCAGGCAGAGAACTGGGCAACAGCTGCAGGGCCCGTGCAGTCTTTGCCATGCAGCTGGACAGCCCTGCTGATTAACCTATAGACGCTGCGCAGAAGAAACAACCAGGAAAGCAGCTGTCAGAGTATCTCACATTAAGTGCAAGACTCTGTTTCTCAGCATCAACGCTAATGAATACCAAGAGCTTTCTTTAAATCTGCTGCTTGCTATTTGTCTTCTAAGATGCTTGTAAGGATCAACGGATCATGCATTGTGTCGTACTGCAAGATAGCTCAAGTGCAAAAGCACACAGAAGCACTGAAGAAAGTGATTTTAGAAAGAAAAGAGAGAGTAGGGGGACGGATTTAAGTTACTCTGTACAGCCTGTCAATGTGAGGATCTAACAGCAGCAGCCAAACTTTCAGCTATGTGTTCTCGTAGAGCATCCCTGGCTTCCCGGAAAGATACTGGTAGCCACATTTGCCATATTCTTATAATCAGCCCAGAAGTCTGTTGTCTCCTCGACAGTAGAAGCATATGTCAAGTACCTTGGGGGAGATCTGAACTTGATCAAGGTGTCTGATCAAGCTAAAGCTAATGGAGGAAGACATTCACTCGCTCTATCTCCAATGAGCGGGCTGGATTTGGAGCGGAAGAGGACATCTGAGAGGTTCAAGATGAATTCCACAACGGCTGACTGCATCTGCACCTCCCCGAAGGCAGCTCTTCCGCTGACGCAGGCAGACTCACTCTGCTGTGATCTGAAGAAAAAACAGAGGAAGTAAAGCTGCCAACAGGCAGAAGACTGGGAAGGCACCTCTGGCTGTGCAAAATGTGTTGATTTTGGAGGGGACGGTTTACAAAGGCTGCGTGTGTTTATTTTGAGGTTTCTTTTCAACCCTGTTTACAAGATGTCAAGCATGAGCCCACTCTGGTGCATGTCAGCGTGTCCCTGTTTCAATTCTGAATGACACTGGCCCAACACATACCGACTTCCTTTGGAGCCCAGCACGCCTTTTGCGTCTCTGAAAATGACGTGGGGCCCACTCCTCCCTGCTGAAATACACGGCCACCTCTGCAAAAGGTACGGGCTCCTGCAAGTGCTCCTTGCCGGGAACAGCCAAGGCCCAGGGAAGCAGCTTGGAGAGGAGAGAAACTCCCGTCCCTGCGGCTTCTTTGTTCCCAGCACACAGACGATGGCTGAGGACACCTCACTCTCACCCTGCACTCCCATCTCTTGCTCCTTGCCCTCTCCTGGCTGCTTCCCCAAGCCCCTGCCTGAGATCGACATGCTGTGGCCAGTTGCTGCTCTGCTGCAGGCAGATGTTAAATTGCTGGGACAAGAGGAACAATAGGCAGGAGAGGTGTGAGGGAATGCAGCAATCCCTGCCAAACCCTCACCAGCCCACCTGCAGGGCACCGCCTAGGGGTAAAAGCCAGCTGGGACTCAGACCAGCAGCACTGCTCTTACCAGGCTTCCTTCCCAGCAAAGCCAGTATGATGGTGCGCTCCTTTCTCTCCCTTTCTTTCTTCCTCTCTCCCACCTTCCTCCCTCAGCCTGGCACAGGAAGACAGTGAGCAACACTCCTGGCTAAATCAGGTTAGCAATCACAAAACCGTCTCAAACTGGGACGCTGAAAGAACTCACAGCAGACCTCTGGCTCAACAGCTGAGGGCCAGTTGAGCATGTACCTAAAAACAAAGCATAGCAATGGGTCAATCATCTTACCACCAAAATAGAGAGCAGCACAAGCACCTCTTAAGCTCTCCTGCACAGCAGCAGGCTGCCGGACAAGCTCTCCCCTTGCTTGGAAATATGCAAATAATTTATCAGGATGGTCTCTCTGATAAAGCAGATTTGATTTGCAATTGCAGTGCCGGGTCTCCCGCTGTTGTGCGGAACCAAACTCTGTAACCACAAAGTAGTTACGAAAGCAGCTATGTTTTCATCAGTGCTGCGCAGACACCGGGTGCAAGGCAGATCGTTCCTCCTAACTTGCACAACGTAGGGCAAAAGCTTGGTACAGATAGAGGCCGAACTAATACATAATCAATGATTTTCCTGGAAAAACATTCGTATACGTATTCATTACATTTCCAAGAACCCATCAGCATATGGTCCCTCCCTCTTGCACGCGTGGGCAGTGGGGGCCTCCTTCTGGTGGTCATGGGATGAAGGCTCATTGTCCACAACAGAAGTAATCCCATCCTGACTCGTTCCTTGTGTAATGTTTCTTCAAGTTTACCACGGAGTTTCGAGATGTTCTTTTCTTAGCTGGCCTCACATCCTGCTTACCTGCATTCCTATAGAATGGTTAACCCTTATCTTGTCCTCTCCTTACTCACATTCCTATACAATGGTTAACCCTTATCTTGTCCTCCCCTCACTCATGCAAGCAGGAGAGCACGCAGAAAGCAGCGTTACATCTTTTACGCCCTGTAACTCAACACTTACCACTTTCTCCCCTGCTTCCTCATTGGCTGAGTACTTCAGGTTCACAATCTTCCTGACGCTCAACTAAACATACGGACACTAGCTAAGCATATATCGCTAATTAGTTAAGTTCTCACACTTGCTCATTCAACTCTCGGTCATTGTTTCTGGACATCTGCTCGCCCGTGCATAGAGATAAGCTTGGAAGGAGGATAGGGGGGAGTATCTTGATCCCTGCCTGTTGCAACCCAACCTACCCTCAGAGCAAGGCAATCCAGCCTTGTGTAGAGGCCCTGGCTTCTTTGATGTTTGTTAAGTCTGTTTTTCTTTTGCTGAGGGTCTCTTATCCAAACAGAACAGCCCTACAATGTGCTTTCTAGTCCACAATACTATACCTATACTATTTGGAACATTTAAGAACTATTGCAGTTTTGCAAGCAAGAATTAATCACACAATTCAGCAACTGTATTTATAAAGTATGTTACTAACATATATGGTATTTCTACTTTTTCACATCAGCTATTTCTAAGGACAAGTTACAAAACACAAGTACACTGTGCTCTCCTTCTTCAGATCAGTTCCCCCTTTTTAATATCTAATGCAGAAACAACATTCCATTCCTACACCCTTGAGCAGGGATGCCTCTTGATGTCACACCTGCACAGAGATCCTTTCCACCTTGATGTCAAGGCATCTTGCTGGTACGGATCCTCAGTAAGTGACTAATAGTTTGCTTTGAGCTTTGTCAGCTTCACTAAGGTTATATCTTTGATTATATCTTTGATTGTGCACGTAGGATCCCTTAGTCACAAACTCCTGAACGCGTCTGGGACTAGGAGTGGATCCAGCTGTGCTGAGGAACCTTACCTCTGTGGTTTACGAATTCAGACAGCAATGGGGTTTGCTCTGATCCCCACGACACAGCAGGAGAGCGTCCTGTAGGTGTGTGTGTAACCCCGTCCTCCATGTGGAAAATAACCCAAAGAGAAAAACCCAGCGAGGCCACGGGCTGCTCCGTCTCCAGCATCGCATCCCGGTAGGACGTAAATAATTTTCACCTCATTGACTCAGAGCTTCCCCTTTAAACTGAAATTGGTCGGGTCTGCCGTACGGAGCTCCAAAAGGACTCAAACATTCTTTAGATCTTGATTTCACCCTCATCCTCGTTGCCTGGTACCAGTGTAAGTTCTCCTCCTGCTGAATTCCAGCCACGCGCTGTTTATCAGGCGATTTCCACGTGCCCACTTGCGCTCAATAGGCTGTGTGTAATTCCCAGCTAATGCCCACGGTGTGACCGAGCTGCCGCAGCACTCGCAGCACTGAGCGCCCTTTGTCCAACGGAATCGCAACAGGTGCCCGAAGCCAGGTACGATTTCATTTCACAGTGCTCGTGTACTCGCCTTGTTTGTCCGACAGGGAAAAGCCGCCGGCTGAGCTGAAGCAGCGGCTGCCAGCAGCACGACGTTCCCCCAGGTCTGAGAAATACATTTGCCATCGCTTTGCCTTAACTGCATTTTTTTTTACACGAATTTTGGATCTCTGAATTTCAAGGACTCGCGACCTGCCTGCACGTGCGCAATATACGTAAATGAAGCATTTACCAAATACCGAATTAGAAGAGTTTAGACTGTTAGAAGCTCCGTCCATCCGCGCTGCAAGCGCGCCGCCTCCGCCCGGCAGCGTTCCCACAGCCAACATGGCTCCTCAACGGCTTCACCGCTCTTCAGCGCGCCTCCCCGCCGCTCTGAACTTGCCGTGCCCTTTCTCAAAATGGCGGCCGCCAGCTTCACCCCGCGGCCGCCCTGCCCAGGTGACGGCCGGGTCGCGCGGTCACGCGGCGGGCCGTGAGGGCGGAGCGGTGGCGGGCGGCGCGCCGGGCTTGTCCGCTCCTCCCGGCTGTGCCGTGCGGTCGGCTCCTGCGGGGTCCGGGGCCTCCCGCGGTCGGTGCCGCTTACGTACGGGGCGGTGCCGGAGGGCCGGGATCGGCGGCAGCGGGGTGGGCGGGGCCGGTGGGCGCGGGCGGGGAGGGAGAGCTGTGGGGGGTGGAGGAGGGAGTGGGAGGGGGGAGAGGTGGGGGTGGGGAGGGGAGAGCGAGCGTCCTCCGGACGGCGTTCTGTTTGGCAGTTCTTGTCCTTAGTCTGATTCCTCTCTCCTTTCCCTGGCCGAATTTCGGTGCCCCGTTACACGTCCTCCAGGGGGAGGTTGGAGCTGACGGGCAGCCGGCAGCTGTGGGCTGTGCGGGGTTCTCGTGGCGGTGATGCTGCAGTAACGTGTCGTCCGTGTTCCCTTCACTGAGATGTGCCACGTGTGCTCTGTGGCTGTGCTGAGGCTGCACAAAAGATACCACGGTCGGTGTCTGCAGACTCGTGAAGGAAATTTGCGTTCCGAAGGCGGTGCTCTCGTTCCCCCCCCCCCCCCCCCACCCCCCGATGTAGAAATGCGTCTGCGATCGCTGTGAGCAAAATCTGAGAAGGAACTGCATTTCAATTCATGCTGCTTTTTTTCCCCCTTGCTCTCTCTTCCCCCCATATGTCAGCACGTGGACGTTATCTGCTAACTATACTTTGAATGGCGATTATTTTTCTTATGATCCAAATGCTGCGAATTTCTCAGTGGTTGCTGAGATGAAGGTAATCATAAATACAGGTTTTGGCATTATTGTACCTAGGAATAGAAAGTGCCCAGTAGCTAATCAGGGTCCTTCCAGGGTTGGAAGGGACGTCAAGGATCATGAAACTCCAACCCCCCTGCCACATGCAGGGCCACCAACCTCCTCATTTAATGCTAGACCAGGCTGCCCAGGGCCCCCTCCAGTCTGGTCTTGAACACTTCCAGGGACAGGGCATCCACAGCCTCTCTGGGCAGCTGTTCCAGCACCTCACCACTCTCTGTAAAGAATTTCCCCTTGATGTCCAACCTAAATCTCCCCTTCCTCAACTTCAAACCATTTCCCCTCGTCCTGCAGTTATCTACCCTTTCAAAGAGTTGATTCCCCTCCCCTCTGCAGGCTCCCTTTAGGTACTGAAATGCTGCAATGAGGTCACCCTGCAGCCTTCTTTTTTCCAGGCTGAACAAGCCCAGCTCCCTCAGCCTGTCTTCATAGGGGAGGTGCTCCAGTCCCCTGATCATCTTTGTGGCCCTCCTCTGGACCCTTTCCAACAGCTCCCTGTCTTTTTTGTACTGGGGGCTCCACACTTGGACGCAGTACTCCAGATGGGGCCTCACAAGAGCAGAGTAGGGGGGAACAATCACCTCCCTGTCCCTGCTGGCCACCCCTCTTTTGGTGGAGCCCAGGATAGCATTTGCCTTCCGAGCCACAGGGGCACACTGCTGGCTCATGTTAAGTTTTTCATCTGTCGAGACCCCCAGGTCCTTCTCCACCGGGCTGCTCTCAAGGACCGCTCCTTCCAGTCTGTAGGGATGCCTGGGATTCCTCCGGCCCAAGCGCCAAACTCTGCACTTTGCCGTGTTGAACCTCATCAGGTTCACCCAGCCCACCTTTCCAGCCTCTCGAGGTCCCTCTGAATGGCATCCCTTCCTTCAACCGTGTCGACCGCACCACGCAGCTTGGTGTCGTCAGCAAACTTGCTGAGGGTGCACTTGAGTCCGCCGTCGATGTCATTGATAAAGATGTTAAAGAGCACCGGTCCCAAGACAGACCCCTGGGGGACGCCGCTCGTTACCGGCCTCCACCTGGACATAGAGCCATTGATGACCACCCTCTGTCTGCGGCCTTTCAACCAGTTTCTTATCCATCGAGTGGTCCACCCATCAAATCCACATCCCTCCGGTTTGGAGATAAGGATGTGGTGGGGGACCGTGTCAAAGGCCTTGCTCAAGTCCAGGCAAATGACATCGGTCGCCTTTCCCTTGTCCACCGATGCCGTCACTCCATCGTAAAAGGCCACCAGATTGGTCAAGCATGACCTTCCTCTGGTGCAGCCGTGCTGGCAGTCACGGATCACACGCCCTTTCCTCGTGCGATCATGATCATGAAGAGCGGCAGCTTTGCTCCTTCCCTTCGCTGCTCGTTTTGGTTTGAGGTACAGAGGAAAGGATGTGTGAGCCATGCTGGAGCGGTGTGCCTGCCTGCATAGTGTGGCAGTGAGCAATGCAGAGAATTTTATAACGTCTTTATAATGTCTGTCTCCTTCCTAGATGGCACTGTGTTCTCTGAGATGCGCTACGGAAATGATGAGAAGGACTTCTGAGGCTGTGAGCGGTGGCTGATGAGAGAAGCTAAAGAGAGGAACCTCAAAATTGAACTGATTGGTAAATCCAAGCCTTAGAGTTTATATGCTCTTTGTTCTAACAAACACGTCTGACCCTTAATTACTTTAACAGACCGATGTTTTTATGTCGCACTAGACAAGGTAGGGAAGCTCTAGGACTTGGTATGCTTGCACTGATGCTTCTCTCAGACTGTTTTTGCTTTTCTGTAGTAGCGTAACATCCTAGGCAGTGGCCTCCAGTAATCTTCTCATGTCAAATGATGTTAATGCTTAGACCTGATCACAGTGGTGAATATAAATGATTTATCGTTAGGGCTGCATTTCTGAATTTTCACTTCCGCAGTGAAGCTTCTCAAGTTACGGTTCCCATCCCACTGAGAAAGTCTGCCCTTCCTGTTGCAGTGTGGGAAGGTACATACAATGTCCATCTCTCCTGGAGTGTTTCCCTTCCTGTTGCTGACTGTTTCAGTCAGTGTCACTCTTGCACTCCGGTAATGCGTGGATGCTTGAGAAACGGACCTTGGAGGGGGTGGGGTGGGAGGTGTGTGTCCGACACGAGATTTTGCCTTGCTGTGCTTTTACAGTAGAATATAAGTTCTGTGTGTGAAGTATTTAAGTAATGTCTTGTTTCCGTGTTGTTACTGGCATTCTGTATGACCACGTCTTGAAGTGAAATTGTGGAGAAAAGCATTGTCTGCCAAGCTGTAGAGACAACGTTAATAGCATGTAACGTGTGACGAGGCCAGGCGTGGTAGAGAGCTCTCACAGCATGAGCGTTCTTTTCAGTAAGGCTGCAGGCTGTGGGCTGAAGGATGAGAGAAATAAGCACCTGTCTTGAATTTTCATACGGATTATTTCCCTGGAGGGCTGATAAAAAAGTTCAGTAATGATGGTGAAAGATTTATTTATGTGTATGCGCTACTACTTTGTATATCAACAGGTACTGACTTCTGTTTGCTTGTTGCTTTATAGATATGGAATGAAGGGGCATTTCATAGCAAATGGATGAAGGTATGTGTTTTCCGTCTTAAAAGTGAAATGTGCTTCTGAAGTTCCCTTGTTATCACATGTGCTTTGCTTGTCTGATTTTTCTCTAGAGAAGAGACCTTCATCCTGTGACTACTTCGTTTCCTGACTTCTCGTGGTAGCTGCCGGTATGAAGTGCTAACAGGAACACGGGATCCTTCGATTTTTTTTTTTATCTGAAGCTTTTATTTTGAACTTTGTAAGTCAGTGTATGCTAAGGAGGGCATTTTAAAGGAAGCTGCCGTTGAACCGTATGAATTCATCTTCTTACTGGCTGGAAAGCGGCTTATTTTATGTCAGAGATCCAGAATTCCTTCCAATTCTCAAGTGAAGTTCCAGTGGATATGATGCCCTTTAAATATTGATGTACAGCTCCAGGTTTTCATTACATGGTCTGATTTACTTTTTCCATAAAGTAAGAGCTCTGTATTTTAACTGTGCAAAAGTCAGTACCTCATTTAGAACATGAGTTTGGAAAGAGACAGTCTTTCACATCAGGTAACGCTGTGCTGTCACTGTTTCCTTCCCTGCACACCCCTCTTCGGAAGCTCACTTCTCTTTGAGTTATGTTATGCCGAAGTGGAATCTTAATAGAAGTTCTACTGCATTCATTATTCATGTCCTTGTTGCTGCTTTGAGGCTAACAAGGAAATGCATTTCTTCTCAAAAGAAAGTAAGGGTTAAGCTGAGCGCGAAGAAAACTGCTGATTCTTTTTTTCCTCTCCATGCACAACTCTGCAGAAATTGGGTCCCTTGTGCTTAAAATCAGTCAGTCTGTGGCTATGAGAAAAGTTCTTTTAGTTTTTGTATGCTGTATAAGGTCACTTGTGTTACTTGTCCGTGGCAGCATCTGTAGCTCTTTCATTCAGTGATTAGTTTTAGCAGAATGACACCGAAAATGGTGTACAACAGTTAAATGTGACGTGACATTAGGACGTTAGGAGGGAAAAGCCCTTTGTAACTTAAAGTGTCTTTCACGAGGCTGGCATAGATAACGTTCTGCCTGCTCCTGAAAAGTGGGAGTGCTCTCCTCTGAAACACTTTATCCTCATTTATATGTAAGGGTGTGAGATACACTTGTAGTCTGTTAAACTCATTCTGGGTTTTGTCGCACGGCCGTCATGTTTTGCAGAGGTAGACTACATCTGATTACTGACTTCTGGATAGAAATGTGTACGATGTGCTCGTTACCTTTGTATTATCAGCAGTCTTCATTAGGGAGGAGGTCTTGTGAAGGAAACGAGCTTTGCTTGTGTGTTGGTCACTGTCAGTGAATCGCTCTGCAGCTCTTGCAGCCCACCCAGCGTGCCTTTTGCAGCGGAGCTTGTTGTCAAGGTGTGCAAAAAGAGCCGAGTTGGGTGCTAAGCAGCTGCATGTTTCAATTGGGACCTTGTGCTGTATCTTGCTGTTGATAATAAATATTTAAAGCTTGGCCTAAGGCAGTACAAGACTGTGCTGCTTCTCCTTTAGCACGTTAAGGTTACTGTTACAGGTCACCAAGGGCAATATCAGAATGAAGCTTTGCTTTAGCAAGCTGTGGAGGTGGTGTGACGTACGTAAAGCTAGGTTTACTTATGCTGCTGTGTTCTAAAGAAATAATCTTGTACTCGTGCGAATGCTGTGGTATATTACAGATTGCTCTGTAATGCAAGCTTTTCTGTTCTACTGCTATTATTCCAAAGCAAGTGTGCTTTCACTTTCAGTTTGGAGGAGAGGAATTACTGCAGCTGTTTGTACTTCTAGGCTTTGAGTCTTCTTTTTGTGATAAGTGCTCTTCTTAATATATTGGGTCGGCCTCTCTATCCTGGGACAAAACCAGTGCCAAGCGCCTGACAAACTCAGCAGGAACCGCAGGCTGTGGGAGACTGCAGTACCTTCAGCGATGGAGCAGTGCAGGATGTTGGGCTCGGATCCTAAAGCAAACCTGCGTGAGCGGAAACGTGAGCTCGTAAGTGTTGTGCACTGCTGATAGCTTTTAAAGCTGTGTGCGTAAGGACTGTCTAAGGTACTGTACAGCACATCCATCTGCTGCGTCAGGACAAGAGAGGAACTGCAGCTCTCTCCTCTGTCAGTCTGAACTCAGAAATGCTGAGATGTGAGGACAGCTAGGGGTGTACTGCTGCCACTTTGTCAAGTGCACAGGGTACCGCACACCAACAGCTCCCTGCCGAGACTCACCCGAGTCTCCACTGACCCCCACGGCAAGAATTAAATTCCCTTACCTTGGTCTGTGCACAGAGTTACCGGGTCTCCAGGGGTCAATACACGTGCCTACCTGCCCCGTGGCTTTCACAGAGCCCGGCCTTTATGGAACAGTCTCGGTTTCTTGTCGGCCGTCCCGAGGAGTCACCCCACCACCCAGACAGGACCGCTGAAATCAGCGGGGTGCGCCTATCCTGTCCAGGGCAGTGGGGGAAATCCCCACAGGGCGATAATTACCCCGGACGAGCCCCCAGATTGTAGGAAATATCCAAATAATTTTCTAGGACGGTATCTCTGATAAAGCAGATTTGATTCGCAATTGCAATGGCGGGCCTCCTGCAAGCAGGAGAGCTCCCAGAAAACAGCGTTACATCTTTTATTCCCTATTCCCCGACGCTTATCTCCTTCTCCCCTGGTTCCTCATTGGCGGAGTACTTTAGGTTCACAATCTTCTCGACGCTTCACTAAACATGGAAACACTGGACAAACATAAGTTTTTGCTGCATAAGCGTAAATCTGTAGTTAATTAATTAACTTATTCCACACCTGATCATTATTTTGCGGATATCTGCTTGTCCTTCTTACCAAGATCAGCTCGGGAGAAAGACAGGGGAGTATCCTGGTGCCTGCCTGTCACACCCCAACCTTCTCACGGAGTGAGACAGTTCGGCCTTGTATAGAGGCCCTAATTTCTTTGATGCTTGCTGAATCTGGTTTTCTTTTGCCGGCAGTTTCTTATCCTAAGAGAACAGCTCTACAATATGTTTTCTAATCCCTAACGCTATACTCGCATTGTTTGGAACATTTAACAACTATTCCAGTTTTGCAAGAAAGAATTAATCACATAAATCAGTAATAATGTTTCTAAAACGTGCCGCTAACATATATAGTATTTTACTTCTTAGACCAGCTGTTTCTAAGGATGGGTTACAGAATACAAATGCATTATGTTCTACTTCTTCAAACCAATTGCTCTTTTTAATATCAAATGCAGAAGCAACATTCCATTCCCACACAACTTTCTGAGACTCCAGTCTAAAAAACAGACTAGCAAACAGACTTTGTTTCCAGTGAAACAATTACTAATCTAAAAAAAGTCTGATTAAAGAAAGGCAAGGCACCATTATCTTAAGCGAAATAATTTCGAGGCTTATAGCTTTTATGTAACTCCATTTTGGACTAACGAAGATAAATGCACTGTATGAAATAATTGAAACAGAGCACAGCAGAAAGCACTTGCATGCTTGTAAAAGGAAATTTGAGTTGGCTGTCTTGTCCTCTGCAAATTTAAAGGTTTAACATACTTGCTATGTGATTTCCTGTCTCTCATATGCTTTAGTATCTTATTTGGAGGTTGGTCCTATTCCTGTTATTTTCTTCCTTTTACAAGCCCCTTATGATAACACAAGCCCCACTGGTTTGGCATTGCGACAGCCAGATCTTGTATTCAGAAATTATTACAGAACAGATCCAAATCTGTAAATGCAATATTGCTTTTATCTTGTATTGTAAACTATCTTTGTACTGTACATCAATTTTTCCTGACGAAGGGAAGCTTATCTTTCTGCTGAACTCATTTCCTCTGAGCTTGAGTTCTCTACATTACCATTGTCTTACATTGAACTCAGCAGAATTTTAATGTGAGGAAGCTACTGAGTTTAATTTATTTTTTTTAAAATGAGCATATTTTTAGAAGAATTCAGGATCTCTCCTGAAGTGGATATGTTGTGCATGTATATATAATGTGATAAATCTTAAGCCATGACGTGGGAATATGAGCCCTTTTTGCTCATCTGCGTACAGATGCATGATTTCGTGCCCGCTATTAAAAACTCCGTTATTAAACTGTATTTGCATGCTATGGCTGTGGAATTCAAGGTCCTAGCAACAGATTGCGTTGAAGACAAATCAGAAGACCTGAAAAATCAGACCTTGTCAATGTCCTTGACTACTTCTTAAAGCAAGTCCGGGCAGATGGCTGCTCAGAGCTGTATTCTCTGCTTTACTGATGTGCAGAAAAAAGGCTGCTGATGTTCCTTACTGATGCTTAAAAAACAAACAGTCCAAAGCCCGTGGAAAGATCACCGCCAACCACAAAGCTAACAGAGGAACTGTAAAGCACGATCACTTCTATGTATGTATGTATGTATGCATGCATGCATGCATTTACTTATTCTCCCGGCTGCTTTGGTTAGGAGGTACAGCTGGAGGCCGTAACCCTCAGTTGCACGTTTCATTTAATGTGCAGCTTTTTGTGGTGATGCAGGCAGAGAATGTATTGGTTTTTCTTTACTAAGTTCTCAACACTGGGAATTGGTTCAGGAAGTGGATTTGCTGTCTTTTCCTTTCCTGTGGGTTTGCTCTGTCTGTTTTGTGGGGGGAAGGATGGTGGGTTGAGGGGAAGGAGGGAGGTTGCTTGTTGGATTGTTTTCCCTTCTTTTATCTGGGAAAATTCCTTTTGCATTGCAAGATATTTTTGTTTTTAGCCAGAAAGCTGTTTGTCTCTCCACGGTGTGGTGGAGAAAAAGAGGTGTAATTGTTGTACTAACTTGATGTAGTGCTATGCATACGAACAACAAACGCAGCAAAGCGATTTTCCCAGAACGACTGCGTGTAACTCAGCAGCTGATTGCTATGAAGGGTTCCCCTTTGGTCAGTGTGTGCCAGTGACAGCACAAGAGCCTCGGGGTGGGCACTGCGCCTGTTTGGGTGACAGGTAGGAAGTTTGCATCCCTGTATTGTCAGAGACCTTTACCGAGTCATTTTTCTCTAGGCGTGTTATTTTTTGTAAGACATGAAAGCAGTTCTGTGGAAAGTCTGATAAACACCTTAAAGAAAAAGAAGGCTTAACTCAATAGGAAGCAGAAAGATCTAAAAGCAAGCAGATTTGACCGCTAGGTATGTGCAGAAATAAGCTACTGCCTGCTATAGTTATTGCTATTAGAGTATTTTGATCTGAAGTGCCTGCCGAGGTTAGTGTGCTTTCCATGTTCCTTTTTGCTCGTTTTATTTTATCCTTAAGTAGACATTTGATACCTTTCAGTTTGAGAAAATAGAATGAAGTACCTCCGTATTCTTATCCCACTTGAGATTGTTGTCCAAGTCAGCATTTCTTTGTGCATGGGAAAAGGGAAATACTTTGTCATGCTGTCTTCTGAAAACGTGGATTGGCAGTTACTGTGCAGTTCTTCAGTAGTCTTGTGCTGTCTGTGCCGCAGTTCTGCAGAGAGGTGGCACATACAGTGCCGTTAAGGTGAAGGCAAATGCCTTAATTTTTTCATTCTTCTGCTCGTTACTGCATATGTAACAGCGTTCAAGAAAATGGCTGTCACGTCATCTGAACTGTTCAGAACACCTGGGCAGCTCTTCCCATTTCCATGTTACTGAAGACTTTCCTGAGGTCCCGTTCCTCTTTTCTGCTCACTCACACTAAAAAAACCGCAACAAACACCTCTACCTCCTGTAGTTAATTGTTCCTTAGGGAGAAGCCCTTCTGTACTTTCTCTTGCTGGTCTCTTTACTCTGTCTGCCATACAACTGATGTTTTAAAATGTGCTTTAGTGTAATTCTGTAATCTTCTATGGAATTGAATTTGTTTTGAATTTGTTTTGAATTTGTGGTTGTTTTGGAAATGTGGTCGCTTTATGTTGGAAATAATTTTTGTATGTGAAATTAATTTGCTCGGACTAGAAATCACAGATATTTTTACTAAGATGCAGTTATTTTCTTCCGATTTCTGTTCTACTTCATCTCAGCACATGCAGTGTAGTTCACTCAGCCAGGCTGGTTATACTGGTGAGTGGACAGATGCTTAGAAGGAGGTGGAAGCTCTGCAGCTCTGGCAGATGGCCCAGGAAACCTTACTGTCGTAATCAAAGCTATGGTAATGTACATCAACAGAAGTAGAATAAACAAAGGAAATGTTCTGTTACAAAGAGCCAGCTTTGGCTTATGCCATATCTGTGAATATCCTGTACAGTGCTTTTGTACCTGTGTTACTGAGACCACCAAAGTCTTTTTTTCTACCTAAACTACGTATGTAATTCAAAGTTCATCATAAATGAACTTTAATTTGATTACGCACTGGAGGAGGAAATTGTGGTCCTTTTTAAACAGCAGTATTAAAAATACATAGAGTTTGTCTAATAGCAGTCATCACTGAGATAGTGGAATAAGTAGTTGCAGGTTGATCCTGTGTTGCTTTTGATTCTACATGTACAGTATGTTTTTCAAATGCGTATTGGCGTCTGATAGATTCCAGTAATGTCTATTCCTTCCGTTCCTTTCTTTATTCAGGCACTTAATCGCTTTCAATCTGTCAGGCTTCCTCTGCCTCATTTCTGATCTTCACCACAGCGAGCAGCTTTCTACCTCAGAGTCTTTTGTAAGTATGCCTTGAATACATTTGGTTGCTCTTGTAAAGTGGGTTGTGCTGTTTCTTCTGCATGCACACGAATTATGACAAGACACCGATAATTCAGAATTGCTCGCCTCCAGTGCTGGAGGTTCTGTGCCTGACAAAGTCTTAAACATCCTGCTTTTCTTCTTACCATAGGACACAATAGCATAACTGAATTTGTAGGACTAGTACCTCCCAGTCCATTCATGTACATTGAAGAAAAAAACTGCTGGAGCAGAGATGCAGTTTGGTTTATCCTTAGGGTTTATTCCAAGGCTGCGTGCTCTGAAATGCTGGTACAGTTTGAGTGTCGGAAGTGGTCATGACCTTTCTACTGGCATCAGTTCATTCCCAGGGGAATAACTGCAGCTGACTACAGTGTAGGTTTTGTTGTTCCATCCCCACAAAAGATATTCTGAGAATCTGTTTTTTTCTGTTCCCATTTATTAGTATTACTGCATTATTGGGATGATGGCTCATAGATGTACACAGATTGCTCTGAGAGGAATGCCTCCTATTTATTTCCGTAGGAATGACAACAGATACATAGAGTGAATTCTCAGCTACAAAACTCTGTTTTTCAACATGGTCACCACCATTAGCTATGCTTTTTTTCCAGTGTTGAACGAGAGCCTGCGTGCTGTGCTTGTTTAAAAAGAAAAAAAAAATAAATCTGGCCGTTTGGGTGGCTTGTCTTTTGCATTGCTGTTGCCACTGCTGAAACGCAGCACCCACCGCCTCACTGTGCTCACATCCACGTGTTGGTCTTCATAAAGTTCTGCAGGCATTGATGAATGCCAGTGGGTGCGATTTTTTTCAGCGCGGAGGAGTTCAGTGACACCCCTGTGCTTCACGTGCACTTCCATGTCAGGTGCTGTGCTGTCATTCTGGCCCTCTGCTGCCATCTGTCGCATGGCTACAAAATGTAACTGAATGCTGGCAGGAAGGTTCAACCTCTGCTGTCATCCCACCAGTGTCCACCTGTGATGTTGTGGGCCAGCATTATAAAATAGGAGGCATTCCTTTTGGATCAGCCCTTGTATAGTTATGAAAAAGTAAGGTTTATAATGGCTGCCTGAGTAAATTGGTGGCTGCTAAAGAGATCCACAACTCTAAACTAACAGTAGTCAGACACTGATAGTTTTCAAGGTCAATTTAAATTATGTGGCTGTATTGGGTTATTTATTTTTTTAATGTTATCTTTCATTGTCGTATTTCCTGAAAACTCTTCAGGTGTGGCATTTGAGGCTTGATTCTGAATCTGCCAACTCCAGTATTCCTGAGCAACTCCATCCTGTAAAGGTAAGTGGATTAGTTTTCATACTCCATTGTAAAACTGCTTTTAAGAATTGGTATTGCAAGAAAAATGTTGTTCTTTGTTTTACAATACAGAATTACAAAGTAAGAAGTAGAATCTTGTATGTGAAAGTAATCTAAGGTATCTTGCACTCATCTCTTCAGAGAGGAACTTTGTGGTCTTTCATGTGTATTCGTGAGTGCTGATTAGCCTGGTAGTGCAAATCATTTTGTAGGTCTCAAACACCGCAGCTTTTTAGTTGATACACGCTTTGAGAGTCATGGTTGATGTGGTTCCAGTGTGATAATGCAGCACATGGATGTCCTTTTCCATCTCTGGGCCCACCTTGCTGCCTTTTCAACCTGTGCATTGAATTGCAATGAAATGTCAGTATCGTATACCTCCGCGCTGTGTTGAGCCTCACCTTACTCATGCTCACCTACTGCTTTAGCAATTGTGTTTCTACTACAGAAGGACTTGCAGGACATCTGTAGGATTGATCTGGCCTGAAGGTGATGACCTTCCAACTTGCTGGTCTCTGCCCGTGTTCTTTGTCATGACATCGGGATGTGTGTGCTTGCTGGATGCATTGATAAGAAATGTTTTTGAGAAGAGAACCTTGTACTTCCCAGAGCAGTAAGAACGTGAGGGTATGGGACACTCTTCACAAACCTGATTAAAGTGTGCTGTCCCAGACTTGGTACTGTTAAAATAGCCCTTCTCAGAAACAGAGCATTGTGCCTGCTGTGACTTAAATCCCACCCACAAAGGAGTATTCCCTGCAGTCTCTCTGATCTCAGGTGCGTGTTTCTCCCATTGCTGGAACTGCTGGACTTTCATGCCTTAACTGTATGTGGAAGGCTCTCTTTATTAGCTCTGTTTGACTGCAGCTTTAGAATCATAGAATCCCAAGGTTGGAAAGGACCTGCAAGATCATCGAGTCCAACCGCCCTCCCATCACCACTGCTACCACAAGCACTGCACCAGATCTCGCAGCTCCTCGTCCAGACGCCTCTTGAACACTGCAGGGATGGCGACTCCACCACCTCCCTGGGCAGCCATTCCAGCGCCTGACCACTGAGAGGAAAAGTTCTTCCTTATGTCCAACCTAAACCTGCTCTGGTACAACTTGCGGCCATTTCCTCGGGTCCTGTTCGTTGCCTGGGAGAAGAGGCCAAACCCTTCCTCATCACAGCCTCCCCTCAGGAAGTTGTACAGTGCAATGAGGTCTCCCCTGAGCCTCCTCTTCTCCAGACTAAACAATCCCAGCTCCCTCAGCCGCTCCTCATAGGACTTGTGCTCCAGACCCCTCACCAGCTTCGTTGCCCTTCTCTGGACACGCTCCAGGGCCTCAATGTCCTTCTTGTAGTGAGGGCCCAAAACTGAACACAGCACTCGAAGTGTGGCCTCACCAGCGCTGAGTACAGGGGATGATCACCTCCCTGCTCCTGCTGGCCACACTGTTTCTAATGCAGGCCAGGATGGCACTGGCCCTTTTGGCCACCTGGGCACACTGTCAGCTCATGTTCAGCTGAGCATCAACCAACACCCCCAGGTCCTTTTCCTCCTCACAGTCATCCAGCCACTCATCCCCAAGCCTATAGCACTGCATGGGCTTGTTGTGGCCAAAGTGCAGGACCCGGCACTAGCTGTATACTAGCTGTATGCAGACTTGTTGGGAGGTAATAAAAAGATCTTTGAAAATAGGTTGGAGATATTAACCACTGAAGCAAGAAGGTGAATTTTTTGTGCCTTAAATTAGACTTCAGAGGATGTCCTTGAACTCAGAAGCTTGGGCTTTGTTGCAGCTTGATATTTACAGCTGTGCCCTGGTCACAGTGGCGATGTGACATTAGCAATGTCATCACTGCGCCCAGGTCACAAGCCCTGACAGCAGGCACTGGGGATAATTTAGTGTGAGGCCGTTCTTCACATCGGTCTTCATATCCAGGCACATGGATGGTATCTTTTTCCAAATGTGCAGGATCTGTAAAATAAAATTATATACCGCATAATTATTCTTGCAAATAACACTTAGTTGCAGGGACGTATTCCCATTTTTCTTGCCCAGGTTTCATAATTAAAATAGTAGTATTGTTCCCTGTAGCTATTATTTCATCTGGTTCAGGAGGGCCCTTTGGCTTCGTACTTTAGCTCCATTGTTAATACTTGATGGATCCAAACCCTCCAGGAATGCTGGTGATCTGAGGTGTATCCCCTTTTCTCACAATTGTTTTTGAAAGTGACAATATCAATAATTGTGCTGTTCTGTCATGGGGTTGAATAATTGAATCTTGTTCACCATTGTTTAACAGAATTGGATTTATCCTCTCACGACGTGACAGTTTTCTTCTCCAGAAACCCAAGGGAATCCTTTTCTTTCCCTGTTTTTGCCACAAGCTCCAATTGGCACGTGTCCCATTTACAGATATGTTCAACTTCATTTCTCCCTTTTGCATGGGCCATAAGTCTGACGCCCTTTGAAGAGCCTCCGTTGCTAATTCAGAGGCAGCTTGCTGTTCATTTTCCCTCTCCAACTCTTCCTTGTCACTTTATATATAAACAGGGTTAAAATTTGTCCTAGATATGACCAATAAACCTCTGTGCCTCATTCTTATCACAGGGTCCTGCAAAATCTAGAATTGTGTGTCAAGTTTTGGGCACTATTTCCCAAAATGCCAGTGAATTCCTAGAAGTTTCACTTGTTGAGACTGCCCTTGAATTTTAGTAGGATGAATTTCCGAGCCTTTGTGTTTCATGTGATCCATAACCAGCATTTGTTGCACCTCTTCCTCACAGCTTCCCTGAGTCAGGATGTCATCTTTGTGCATGTGAGGAGACAGTTTGTAATCATGCAGATGTTCAGCCACTGTTCTGTGGCAAACGGTTGGACTGTGCAGTTGCACTGGAAGAGCGACCATCATTTCATTCTTGTTTGTTACGTGGAGCTGTTTCCCTCATCTCTTTCCAAGGATACAAATTGGAATACAGTTCCCAATCCTTCTCCCCCACAACAGCCGACCCACTCGCACTGGGCGCTCTGCAAATAGATAAGAGGTCCCATTGAGGCTCCTGAGGGAGTGCAGTAGGTAGTATTGTTCCTGGGTCTTTTGCTTTAGAATTTGGCACTTTCTTGCTAGGGTTTATTGAACCCTCTGTGTTTCTATATCCTCTGTAATTCAGGAGTTAGAAAACCATCAATCTTAGCATGAAACATCCTTAATAAAGCTGTCTCTTAATAAAGCTGTAAACAATTCTTTTCAAGAAATCCTATTTTCACTTTTTTAAACAGAATGCTTTAGCCAAATCTGTACAGGCTTCCTTGTTTCATTGCAAGCTGTCCCTCTGCCCTTGCATTTACAGTCAAACCTGTGTCCAAGTTTGCTTAATTTGGTAGACTGTAGGAATTTGCAGAGGGGAAAATGAACCTTGTCATTACAGGGAGAGAGTGCAGGCTTGCTTCAGCTTTTGCAAGGTGATTCACCCATGCCCCAAAAAGTCATCTAAAACGCAATCATGTTTAGGTGTCATCAAATAATAGAATTATTTAGGTTGGAAACGACCTCTAAGATCACCAAGTCCAACCCCAACCCACCCCCACCATGCCCACTGACCTTGTCCCTCAGTGCCACGTCTCCACGGTCCTTGTAAGCCTTCAACTTGTCAACTTTACTGCGTCCAGGTCTGGAGCCCCCAGTACAAGAAAGACAGGGAGCTGTTGGAGAGGGTCCAGAGGAGGGCCACAAAGATGATCAGGGGACTGGAGCACCTCCCCTGTGAGGACAGGCTGAGGGAGCTGGGCTTGTTCAGCCTGGAGAAAAGAAGGCTGCGGGGTGACCTCATTGCAGCCTTTCAGTACCTAAAGGGAGCCTATAAAGAGGAGGGGAATCAACTCTTTGAAAGGGTGAGTGACAGCAGGACAAGGGGAAATGGTTTTAAGCTGAGGGAAGGGAGATATAGGTTGGATGTCAGGGGGAAATTCTTTACGGAGAGAGTGGTGAGGTACTGGAACAGGCTGCCCAGGGAGGTTGTGGATGCCCCGTCCCTGGAGGTGTTCAAAGCCAGATTGGATGGGGCCCTGGGCAGTCTGGTCTAGCATTAGGTGGAATGGTGGTGGCCCTGCATGTGGCAGGGGGGTTGGAGATTCATGATCCTTGAGGTCCCTTCCAACCCTGGCAATTCTGTGATTCTGTGATTCTGTGAACTTGTTCTCTGTGAGTGTGTAGCACAAACAGTTTTGCTGCGCTTTGTGTGTATGTTCCCTATAGCTCTGGAGGTGGGGAAGCTGCCCAAGTGACTGCAGAAGGAACTCTAGCTGCACTATGCCTGGTTACAGGTCAGCCTCATGGTCTTGGTCTGTCTGACTTGACTAGTGGGAGTGTAAATTGTTGAGGTTTGTATGTCAAGCACTTACTCTAGACAGTGTGCTGTCACTGGAACGGTACCTATGAAGGAATGATCTGTCCATAACGCGCATCTCATCAGCACTGCCTGATGCCTTATACTGAGCTGCCTTGTTTTGGAGTCACGTGCCAAATCAAGCCGGCACTGCCTGGTGGGTCTCCTGGGTAACACTGTTGTTAGAAACCCTGGTTTTGATGCCTTTGCGTGATGGGAAATTCCCTACCAACCTCTGAAATACAATTTTCTCTAAGTCCTACGCTCCTGTCTGCTAAGCTGTGCGTTCTGATTGCTACAGAACGTGGTTCTTGTTTGCTTTTGCAGGAGTTTGTAACTGTTGGTTTATAACGCTCTGAAGGCATCACAGACCGCCTGCTTCTCTCCGCAGTGCTCAGGGGCTTTTCTGAGCTGCAGGCCCTGCACTGCAGCCCCGTGGCACCCCAGCCTCACATCTGGTGATGGACTGAAGCTGGAGACTCCTGGAAGCAGGGGATGCTCCTGCCCCACAGAAGGGCTCGCAGCTCCAATGCAGCTCCAGTGCCCTCAGCGCTGGGGAGGAGGCAGAGGTGCACCCAACCTTATTCCTTGTGCGGATCACCGTGTGAGGCCACCAGGAAAGGTGGGCACAGGTGATGCTGCTGGGGGACATGTGAACGGCATCAAAAGTGACTGCAGAGCTCTCGGGCCAGTAGTCAGGGGCACGGGGCCCTGGTGCTGCTGTGGGACAGGCGTGAAGAGGAGGGCATTGCTGATGCGTGCCAGTCGTTGGCTGCAGGACTGGAGCTGGTAGCAGGGCCTTGGGTTCTGTGGCTGGAGGACCTATTTGAGGATTGGTGTCTGCTTGGAAGAGGTGGGACCCACCTCCCTAAGGGATGTGAGGATATTTTCATCAGTAGGATGGCAGCTTCATGAGGGAGGCTTTGAACTGTGAATGGGGAGGGCTGCTGAGTAAAGGGATGCCGTGATGCTGTGGGAGGAACCAGATCAGCACTATGATTAAGCGAGGACACTGCCAGCAGGTTCACAAGGAAATGCCTGAAGGCATGTGGAGAAATCCCCCAAAGCTCCAGAGGAGGTTCTGGTGGGTAATGGTGAGGCTGCTTGGATTCGCACAGATGGAGAGAGGAATAGATGAACAAGAGGGATCAACACAGGAAAGAACTTTTGGAGGGATGGATGGAAGAGTGGATTGAAGGATCATCGCGTGAAAGGATGGATGGAAATATAGGTGGATGGAAGGATCAACCGAGGAAATGATTTCTGCCCCAGAGACCAGTGCCCCCAGGCCCTGTCCCCTCCATGGGGACCAGCGGGGGTGGCCCTGGAGGTACAGAACCTGCATCCCATTGGCTCGAGCCACTTCCTTGGCTGCTTCAAACCTTGGAAACTTTGGAGGAGGTTCAGCTCCGTGGCTCCAGCATGGTGAGTGCCCCTGTATCCCCTGTCCATTTGGGATGGGGTTATGGGGTCTGTGTGCAGGATGGATCTTAGGTATGGTGGTTCATTGCTCCCTTTTAGTGGGATGTGGGGTGAGATGGGTCCTTGCCACATGGGTCCCCTTCTTACAGGTGCGAATGGGTTCCTTGGAGTAGAATGGATCCCACTGCCCACCTATGAGGGTTTATGGGGTACAGTGGGGCAGGGCGGGGTCCCTAAC
This sequence comes from Phasianus colchicus, assembly GCF_987193195.1. Lineage (NCBI taxonomy): Eukaryota > Metazoa > Chordata > Aves > Galliformes > Phasianidae > Phasianus > Phasianus colchicus. The sequence continues at coordinate 667,781 of NC_143459.1, read as the reverse complement.
CCTGCAGCTGGATGCTCTGTTTAAGGTGAGAAGGAGGACAATGAGGTAAAGCAGGGCAGAGGGAGGACCCCCTGCTTGCCCCTCTCCTTCACTGCTATGTTAGTGGGGTAACAGCAGTTCTCAGAGTAACTGTCCAAACCATCCTAGTCTCACAGCCTCTGAGCTGTGAAGGTGGTGCTTCATGGCCTTTTTCTGTCCAGGGTGGTTGGTGCTGCGATGCGGTGAGTCCCATTGCGCCAAAATTACTGATTTTGTGCTGAAATTCAACTCTTCTTCCCCAACTGTATTCTCAAGGGATCCTTGTTCCCCACCCTCTCCTTCCTCTAGACTTGTATCTTCAGCCTCCAAATCCATCCACCCTTCTGCAGCAACCTTCCCTTATCCCTCCAAATCCAAATCTGTCATTTCCAACCCCCAAATCCATGCACCCTTCCCTTTTACCCCTTGCTTTTCATCTCCAGCCCAAATCTAGCATTTCTAACCCCCAAATCCATCTAAGCTTTCCCTTGTTTTCCATCCCCAACCCCATAATCTGGCATTTCCAACTCTCAAATCCATGTACCCTTTTACCTCTTGCTTTACATATCTGACCCCAAATCAGGCATTTCCAACTTAATCGCGCTGCCCCGAGGAGCGGCGCACACTGACGGGTGGCCTCAGACTCTGTAACCACAAAGTAGTTATAGAAGCAGGTATGTTTAATCAGGGCTGCGCATACGCCGGGTGCAAGGGGGAGAGCTGCTCCTAACTCGCACAGCGTCAGGAAAAAGGGTGCTACAGATACAGGCCGAACTAATACATAACCAGTAGTTTCCAGGAGTTGGGATGCATCTTCATTACATTCCCAGAACCCATTAGCATGCGGTTCCCCCCCACTCGCGCGTGCACAGTGAGTGGCGAGGGTCTCCTCCTGGTGGTCGCGGGATGAAGAATCCTCATCTTCCTCACGAAGGCTCCTAGTCTTTCTCCCTGTTAACTTCTGACCCTGCGGGAGGGCCAGCCCCCCCAGCCCAGTTCCAGCTTGCCCTGCGGACATCGAATCACCTCCCTGCCAGGCGTCCTCAGGCTGTTCTCAAACCCTTCTCTTTACGGCCTTCATCCCCTCGTTATCCCAGACCCAGTGTCTGCCATCCCTTATTTTTCTAACATTCTTGCTTCTACAAACTATCTCTAACTCTCTCCCCCCCACCAGCCCCATCCTTAGTCCCTGGGAAGCCTTTTCCTCCCTTTTTTACTACGAGGCCTTTCTCACCCTTCAACGCCGGCCCGCACAGCCGCACCGGACAACCGCGCGCCAGGCACGGGCTGCGGCCCCGCACGGCCTCCTGCACGCCCCGCCCCCCGCGCCTGCTATTGGCCAGCCGTGCCCCGTTCGGTCATCCCATTGGCTGCCACTGCCGCCTGTTATATGCACGCCCTGCCCCCCGACCCTTCTTCCGGGAGAGCCCCGTCCGCCCCTTCGTCTCTGCGGAGCCAATTGGCTGCCCTGGCTGTCACTTAAGGCTTGGGAGGAGGGACGATTGGACGAACGAGGCCACGCGGGGTGCCCGCTCTGCGCGTGCGCGGTCCGGGGGAGGGCGAGTCCGAGTACCGGGCGCGCGGAGGCGTGACGTCACCCGACGCGACGCGACGCGACGCTGCCGGGGTGGGCGTCACGTGACCTGGGGAGCCGGCGGTATGGGGCTGAGGAAATGCGGGTCCTTGCGGGGCTGGGCGGTGGGTCTGGCGTGTTGTTGGGGCGTGGGGGGGGGGGGGGTCACGTCGTGCTGGGAAGGGAATCCGAGGCGTCCTCCTGGAGCTGCGGGTGCCGGGACGTGTTCTGGGGGCCCCGTGGGGCTGGGAAGGGGGTGGGGAAGCGGGGCTCTCACGAGGCCGGGGGGGCACGGGCCTGTTGTGCGGGGTATTCCCCTGAGACTCGGGAGAAGGGGCCGGCGGTCTCCGTGCCTGATGGGGCCGTTCTTCCCCCGACTCCCCCTCCTCCCTTTTGTTCCCCTCTCGCAGACCATGGCCGCCCCTCTTTCCCTCACGCTGGTGCTGGGCGAGGCCTCGGAGAGCGACTCAGAGCCGGAGCCGGAGGGGGGCGCGGCCGGGACCCCCGCAGCGGGGCTGAAGGTTCCGGGGGAGGCGTCGGAGACCGAGGAGGAGGAGGAAGAGGACAGTGCGGCCCGAGTGCCGCTGCCAGGGGTGTCCCGGGGGGGCCCCTCACTGCTGCAGCAGCGGCTGGGGGCGGGCGAGGGGCGGCTGCGGGGCGCGATGGCTGAGGCACTGGGAGGCAGTTTCGGTGGGGCTGCGCGGCTGCTGGAAGGCCTGGGGGGGCCCCTGGGCCAAGCGCAAGCTGGGGCAGCTGCCACCGCGCACTGCCTGTGCCTGGTGCGCCGTGACCTGCGCGCTGTGTCTGCCACCGTGGCCACCATCACCGCCTGCCACCTGCTGCCCGACATCCGCGGGGAGCTGTGAGAATGGGAACACCGGTGGGGCAGTGCTGGCAGCCGTGGGGAGCTCCTGGCGTCGTTGTTGCGGTGTCACTGTCGCTCACCACCAGTGCTGTGTCCAATGGACTTGGAGGTTGTGGTTGTCACTGATGGCGTTCTCACTGTCGCTGCGTTTCCAGTGCTGCGTCCCCTTGAGCTGATGCTGCCATCAACAGTGCTGCCACTGATCACTCGGTGTCTCAGCGGTGTCACCTGGCCTGTGGGGACCTTGGCCTCACAGTGACGAAACGGAAGCTCCCGACAATTGCTTGGTCTGGAATTCTGTGGTTTTGCCCTGTTTAGGGGATCTGAGGTTTGTGGCACCAAATAAAGCCCTCTGGGGACACAGCTGCAGCAAGGACACGACTTTCACTAGGCGGGTGGCAGCGTGTTCACGCGTGGCACTGTTGTCCCAGTGGTCTGAGCAAGGTCCCTTTTGTTGGCCCTCGTGTCCCCAGGCTGTGGTTGTGTCCTGCCATACGAATGTCTCCAGCACCTGGCCACTGTCCCCAAGCTGTGGCTACATCCTGTCACCCTGAGTGCCTCTTGGTCGTGTCCACAGCCCGCTGCTACCTCTGTGTGCCCCTCTGAGAACTTTAGCTGGGGACAGGGAGAAGCACATGTGATACTCCTGCCACGGAGCCACGTGGCTCTATCACACTGCATCCTGCCTGGGCTACCACCCCCTATGGGATGCCAGGGATACACCATGGGTGCTGGTGGGCTTGTGGCAGCAAAATGTCTAGGGCGGGTCCTGGGGGCTCCCGGTGTCTCCGGGAGGGTCCCAAGTATCCCCGGGACTGACCTGAGGGGTGGTGGAAAACCAGGATGAAGGTTCACTTTCCCCATTTCCCTGTGTTGTGGCAAATGGGAGAGGTTTTGTGAAGGGCACAGTGGTGTTGGATTCCTTTCATAAAGATTCTGGACCTCGGTTCCCTTCCCGTATCCAAATTACAATGAATAACGGTATTAAAACTTCATCTTTTGAGGAAGAACCCCTGAGCGCTTGTAACTGGCAGTGCTTTGATATTCTAGATAACCCATTCCGTAAGGATTGCTGGGTGATGCTGACTGATACCATCAATTGTGAGCATGCTCTATAGAAGGTTTCCTTCTGTGGGAGTGAGGAAACAAAATGTGGTGATTCAATACTGTGGGGTTATGATGGGGTTACTAGAGTCTAGGATTCTAGAGTCCGAGGATTGTATGAGTATGCTACGAGGATACTAGCTCCTGTGAGTGTAAGTTCTGTTATTTCAGATTCTGTGATTTTTTTTCCCAGTTCTAGATTCTTTGACTCTGTGATGATTCTGGGCTTCAATTGTGTGGTGATTCTGATTCCTCACTAAGAGTCTAGACTCCCAGATTTGTAGCTACGCAATACGATGCATTTCCATATCCACCCCTGTGCATAGTGTGCAGCATAGTTCTGAGTGCCTGATACGACCCAAGCAAAATCAATTTCTGTAGGTTATTAAAAAATAAAATAAAATTCTTTCCTTTAGTTTCTGCTCCCTGTTCCACTTATTTATGTTCTCCCTTGCTTCATATGTAACTTCCAAACGTGGCATTTTGCAGATAATACCTTTTCCCCCTTTCATCCTGTGATGGCTTCTGATGGTCCCTTGTTTCTCAATTGTAACAGTTGTCATGAGCCCATTCATGTAAGAATTTGGGACTGGAGTTTACTCCATGACTCTTACAATAGTTAGTGTCCCTAGTTGCTATCATGCAGACTGCAGCAATTTATAGCAGATAGATACAGTTACAGTATACACTCCTGAGGGGGGAGCAGGAATGTATGTATTGATGAACATAGATATGCTGTAGTAGATTAACAGGACTGGAGATGGCTGGATACACTTGGTTATTTTCCACATGGAGGACAGGGTTACACACGCCCACACACACACACACACACACACACCTACAGGACGCTCTCCTGCTGTGTCACGAGGATCAGAGCAAACCCCATTGCTGTCTGAACTCTTCAAACCACAGAGGTAAGGTTCCTCAGCACAGCTGGATCCACTCCTAGTCCCAGACGCGTTCAGGAGTTTGTGACTAAGGGATCCTACGTGCACAATCAAAGATATAACCTTAGTGAAGCTGACAAAGCAAAGGATCTCTGTGCAGGTGTGACCTCAAGGCATCCCTGCTCAAGAACAGAGCTTGTCCTGCAGCCTGCTGCTGTGCAGGAGAGCTTAAGAGGTGCTTGTGCTGCTCTCTATTTTGGTGGTAAGATGATTGACCCATTGCTGTGCTTTGTTTTTAGGCACATGCTCAATTGGCCCTCAGCTGTTGAGCCAGAGGTCTGCTGTGAGTTCTTTCAGCGTCCCAGATTGAGACGGTTCTGTGATCGCTAACTGATTTAGCCAGGAGTGTTGCTCACTGTCTTCCTGTGCCAGGCTGAGGGAGGAAGGTGGGAGAAAGGAAGAAAGAAAGGGAGAGAAGGGAACGCACCATCATACTGGCTTTGCTGGGAAGGAAGCCTGGTAAGAGCAGTGCTGCTGGTCTGAGTCCCAGCTGGCTTTTACCCCTAGGCGGTGCCCTGCAGGTGGGCTGGTGAGGGTTTGGCAGGGATTGCTGCATTCCCTCACACCTCTCCTGCCTTTTGTTCCTCTTGTCCCAGCAATTTAACATCTGCCTGCAGCAGAGCAGCAACTGGCCACAGCATGTCAATCTCAGGCAGGGGCTTGGGGAACAGCCAGGAGAGGGCAAGGAGCAAGAGATAGGAGTGCAGGGTGAGAGTGAGGTGTCCTCAGCCATCGTCTGTGTGCTGGGAACAAAGAAGCCGCAGGGACGGGAGTTTCTCTCCTCTCCAAGCTGCTTCCCTGGGCCTTGGCTGTTCCCGGCAAGGAGCACTTGCAGGAGCCCGTACCTTTTGCAGAGGTGGCCGTGTATTTCAGCAGGGAGGAGTGGGCCCCGCATCATTTTCAGAGACGCCAAAGGCGTGCTGGGCTCCAAAGGAAGTCGGTATGTGTTGGGCCAGTGTCATTCAGAATTGAAACAGGGACACGCTGACATACACTAGAGTGGGCACATGCTTGACATCTTGTAAACAGGGTTGAAAAGAAACCTCAAAATAAACACACGCAGCCTTTGTAAACCGTCCCCTCCAAAATCAACACATCTTGCACAGCCAGAGGTGCCTTCCCAGTCTTCTGCCTGTTGGCAGTTTTACTTCCTCTGTTTTTTCTTCAGATCACAGCAGAGTGAGTCTGCCTGCGTCAGCGGAAGAGCTGCCTTCGGGGAGGTGCAGATGCAGTCAGCCGTTGTGGAATTCATCTTGAACCTCTCAGATGTCCTCTTCCGCTCCGAATCCAGCCCGCTCATTGGAGATAGAGCGAGTGAATGTCTTCCTCCATTAGCTTTAGCTTGATCAGACACCTTGATCAAGTTCAGATCTCCCCCAAGGTACTTGACATATGCTTCTACTGTCGAGGAGACAACAGACTTCTGGGCTGATATAAGAATATGGCAAATGTGGATACCAGTATCTTTCCGAGAAGCCAGGGATGCTCTACGAGAACACATAGCTGAAAGTTTGGCTGCTGCTGTTAGATCCTCACATTGACAGGCTGTACAGAGTAACTTAAATCCGTCCCCCTACTCTCTCTTTTCTTTCTAAAATCACTTTCTTCAGTGCTTCTGTGTGCTTTTGCACTTGAGCTATCTTGCAGTACGACACAATGCATGATCCGTTGATCCTTACAAGCATCTTAGAAGACAAATAGCAAGCAGCAGATTTAAAGAAAGCTCTTGGTATTCATTAGCGTTGATGCTGAGAAACAGAGTCTTGCACTTAATGTGAGATACTCTGACAGCTGCTTTCCTGGTTGTTTCTTCTGCGCAGCGTCTATAGGTTAATCAGCAGGGCTGTCCAGCTGCATGGCAAAGACTGCACGGGCCCTGCAGCTGTTGCCCAGTTCTCCGCCTGCACTGCAGAGTTGAGCTTAGGTGCTAAGAGTGAGGAAATAACTGCAACGTGTTTGTGCCCAGCCCTGGAACCTACAGCTTACCTTGAGTAACTGCTAAGACCGGAAGCGCACCTGGTCCAGTGGAAAGAAACAGGCCTGCACCAGGAAGAAAGTTTCCTCTGCATGTTAGATGAGTAAGTGTGAAGAGCACAAGCAATTATTATTCCGAAGGAGCGCTGAGTTTGTTCCATCTACTTTGATACCCCGACCTTCCCATGAAATTTGCACAGTCACTGCAGTTATTGCCACTGGTGGAGTAGAGATAGCTGCTTTTCCAGAATATTTGCTGCTTCCCATTTGATACGAGCGTTGCTCTTCTTTGGATAGCACAGTTGCTGTAAGTCCAGCTTTTGTTCCTACTGGAAGGCAGTTCTTATGTCAGCAGGATGCAGGGGTTAACTTGGTTGAACAGGAACAGCCCACAGCAGGCTGAGCTCTACCAGGGGAAGATCGACATGCAAAGCACCTGAGCCATAAGATGATCCAGGCTGTAGAATGGAGCATATCACGTTGGCTCGTTGTTTAATGATTCAGACGTTCACGTTGTCTGCTTCCCCACAAGCAGAAGGGTCGGGGAATGTCACAGTGTATCAGCTAAGCTTGGCAATACTGCTGTGGCAAGGCAGCCCCTCTGAGCACAGCGTCTCAACCTGGGCCAGCCTTCAAGAGGGGACAGCATTCCCCAGCCTGCTTTAAGCCATCCCAAGTTGGTCTAGTTGGATGTCTGTGTACCATTTGGCCCGAAGCCTGGCTACTCAGGTACAGCTGACAAACACATGAGGCTGTGCACACATTACCCAGGAGCTGTGATGTTAAAGAGAGAAGTAGTAGGAATGGATCCAGCCAGGATGTTGATGTGAGGGGATGATACGCTTCCCTCCCACGCCTCTTATCGCACGAGAATGGCCTTATGAATGCCTGCTCTGTAGGCAGTGGCAAAGAAGGACCGCTCTGAGAGCAGACTCCTCGTGCTCACCTGCACTGCCCTGCAGCGAGAGGCTTCAGAGATCCTAGCAGCTGGCACTGTGAGCTACTTTGGTAGAAGTTTAAAGGTTTGTCTCCAAAACCAAGCACAGGCTGTAAGCAGGCCAAGAGTAAGACGCAGACCGTCGTGTGACAGCTTAGTTTTACCCTACTGATGATGTGTTGTTGTGCTAGTGATCCTGGCGTCCACCTGCACACTGGGTTGTAGCTGCTGCAGTCGCGTGCAGCATTTCCTGTTGCTGGATGCTGAGAGTGACCAAACCCAGACCTCATAAGAAGAAAACTGTCACTATCGTGACAATGTTTTGCATGCAGACGAAGCTGGATGCAAGCACGGCAGTGAAGGTTTCTGACGGACCTGTCCTCACTTTTTAGGAGTTTTGGTTGCTTGCTTAAATACAGTAAGCTGCTCTCAATTATGAGTATGTCCTTTGCCATAAATGTGCCTGTGACAAAGTGGTTATTTTGACATCATCCTCCAGAGACTAGGATAACCAAGTCTTAGAAAAACACAGCACCACCCCCAGAGCTGTGATGGCCGTGCTGCTGCTTGCTGATTCTCGCTCTTATCTGTGGTTTTCCTTTACAGGATGCAGTTGTTAACTGTGGCCCAAGTCCCTGTGGGTTTCTTCTCCTCCCACAAAGCTGCTCACCCTGGAGGAGGCACAGGCACGGACACGAGGCCACAGCAGCTCTCCCGTTGTGTCAGACAGCAGAGAGATTGCAGTGGAAGAAGGCCCCGCAGCTTTCCAGGGGAAATTCCACACAGTCGTTGACTTTCCATCCAAAAGATGAAGAGGAGTTTTCTTTTGCAGCATCTATCGTAATTGTTTGGGTGGGTTTTTTTTCCATTATTAGTAAGGCAAAACTCGCTGAAACTAAGTTGCCTTCACCACAGGTGAAGTGTTGTAGCAAACTTCCACTCACTTTGGACTCCATAGGAGGACTCAACTAACTTACAACTGCCTGATGGGCTCAGTTTAGCCACACAGTGGCTTCCTTTCCTGTTGGGCAGGTCACGAGGTGTACAAAGCCATCTGATGTCTATGCTTGCCTGTACTACCTGCACCTGGAAACATCGGGGTTTTCCAGATTTCAGGACCTCGTGCCTGAGATAAATTCCGGTTCTACTCAAAGCAGAGCTGTTGGACTGACTTGCCGTTTGCTAAGACTGGGAAGAGGCGGGGCTGCTGCAGCCCCAGCCCCACCTGACAGGGGTCTCTGTAGGGATGGGCTGCTGGCTTTGTTCCGGGCACTGCAGTGCTCTGTGACCAAGAATTACCACCAGGAGCTGTTCTACCGGCTGTGCCCACACCTCGCTGGCATATGTGGCTGAGAAGCCCGTGCACGTGGCCAGCCAGGAGCTGCTGCCCTTCTGACCACCTCACTCAATAACTCCTCTCTGCGTGGGTGCACATGCTGGAAGCTATTACTCAAGGAATAATACAAAGATAAGAAATAAGCACTAAACAGGGCTTATTGTCACGAGGTAACTAGACAAGAGGAATGAAAAAATGCATGCTGTATTTTGATTACAAATACGTAAGCACAAGCCCTGTGTGGGGCCTGGTTCAGCAGTTCAGCTTGCCTTGTGCACTTTGCCTGGTCGTAGGGAGAGTGGCAGGGTCTGATGCAGTGGCGGAGTTGTATGGACGCTGTGTTTGTTGCTCCGCATCCAAAAGTGCAGCAGTTTCTGGAGAGCCAGGTGGGACCTATAGGTGATGGTCCTCTCGCCACCGAGCGTCCAGTTGCCAGCAGTGGGTGAGTTCACTGGGACTTTGGGGATGGGAGGTGCCAGCCAGCAAGCCTTCAATTTCTGCGATTAAATTCAGGCTTGGAAGCGCGCTACGCTACGTGGGAAATACAGTTGGTGCAGGAAAGGGGATGTCCTTAGCCGAGGTACTGGCAAACTGAAGGAAAGCAGATGAAACTGGAGATCTATCAACAAAAATGTAAGCAGGTGACACTTGACTTGGCAGGTTTGTGGGAAGGTCAGCTTCCCCATGTTTGTATTTCAGCCATCACCCTCCATACCGGAGAGGCTTTCTTTGCTCGGCTTGCTTAATTGCAGCACGTTTCGCATGCATGGATAGCCTGTGCGATAGCGCCCTTGATCCAGACCCCATTTCCACATTGCATCTCGTCCTCAATGGCCTGAGGTGTCGTGGGAGCACAGAGCTGTAAATATTTCCCTCTTGGGGTAGCTGAAGCACTATGAAAGTCTGCCAGGCGAAGCTGTGGCTGCTCCATCCCTGGAGGTGGATGGGGCTCTGGGCCGCATGACCGCGTGGGTGGCATCCCTGCCCACGGCAGTGGGGCTGGGGTTCTAAGCTCTTTACTGTCCCTTCCAACCCAAGGCATTCTATGAGTCTGCGTTTCCATGACGTAAGCACCCTGGTGCAGTGCATCACAAGAGCGGCAGCCCGCGGGGAGCCGCCACCCGGAATCTCGGAGCCGTGAGGTCACAATGCCCCGTCCTCTGACTGTGCTGTGCTGTGCCGCAGGCTTCGCTCTGTGCGACACTCACTGTGGCTGCAGCGGTGGTGTTGGAAGCATGGTGCGAGTGTGGGGGGCCATGGCCCCTGCCCGCCTTGTCCTCTTCCTCCTACTGATGGCCATGTGTTTCCGGGAGACCTGTGCTGCTCCGTGGCGAGCACCGGGAGCAGGTGGGTGGGCAGAAATGGGACCCAAACTGAGCAGCACTGGCGGCAAGAAGTCAGGCTGCGTCCCCACAGCCCTGTGCCACACTTCCCTGGGGCCTGCCTTCCACGGGGGTGGTGTTGGGCAGGGGGTGATGGGCAGCACTGCAGGAGCCGAGCGGAGCCTGTGGCAACGCTGCTCCCCTGAGCTGGCTCCAGCCATGCCGGGCTGTGGCTCTGCTGCTTGCTGGCTGGAGCACAGCCTTCATCCTGGGAGATGTCCTGGGGAGAGCTCAAACGATGTGTGCTGGGAAAAGCGTGAGCATTTCTGCTCCAGGCTCGCGGTACTCCTGGTACCATAGATGAATGCCAGTTTCCAGCACGGAGCCCCGGCCCACAGCCCAGAGGAGGAGACAGGCGTGCTTTCCTCCAGTGCTTCAGCGTGACCTTCCTGGTCATTAGCGGCCTCCCAGGAAGAAAGCCCCGGGGGGCTGCATCTTCTTCCCTGCGGTCCGTGAGGGATGTGGCACACGGCTTGGGGAGAGTACTGTGTACGCTGCCAGTGCCAGCCTACAGGTCAATCCTGGCCACTCTGCAACTTTGGAGACCTGAGTCCTTCTCCCGTGCCGTTCCACGACCCACATCCAGTGACTGAGGGAGAAGGAGATCACACCATGCAATGGGAATTTCTCTCGTCTGTTCTTGATTCTAGATGATGCGCTTGGTGCTCCCTTTGCAAATGATCGTTTGGGTCCGGATTTTGTGGCTGTGCCTGTGGGGCAACCCAGAGGTAAGTTGTGTCTGTTAACTTGGAGGCAGAAACGTTCACGCTCTCCTAGTTTACTTGGGTGCAATTTTACTTAAGATCCTCTCAAGATCTTCCGTGCCTGTTTGTGCCTTGAAGGGCATGCACAGTGGAGGCGTGAGTATTTCTTTACTTGGAGAGCTGCCACATTTCAGTGGGAAGGTTACCGCTGCCCCTCCTCAGCTGAGAGAGCCCAGAGCTTTGTATTTGGGCCGTGGCATTCCCTGGCCCACCGCCAGAGCCTACAGGTCACTCAGGGAAAAGGAGGCCCCCACACGTGCTGGAAGCTCTCCTCACCTGTGTCTGATCACACTTGTGCCTGCAGGCCCTGCTGGTGAATCAACAGAAGAGGATCCTGTCTACGAATCTGAGGGGGATGCTGGAGGTAAGTCACCAGGTTTCATTTCCTTGCTATTGTTGCCTATCGTAGGCATGGCGACCTGGTTCGGGAACGGCACGGCGACCAATCCCAGGTCGCTCGGTCCATCGGCTCGTTGACACCAATGTGGTGGGCGGCAAATGGCCTTTATTGGTGGGAGAAACAGCCTTATATAACCTGGGCACTGAACGCTATTGGCTATCGGGAGGGGGACCCTGTCTTCCCGTACAACGCGATATCTTCCGGGCGCCAGACCCTCACTACCACATATCCCCCCTCCCTATGCACAATTAAATTAGGTAAAATATAACAATATATAAAGAAAACTCAAATAGAACAATCTTCAATAGAAAACTCAAATAGAAAACATAAGGTGCTCTGAACAAGAACATTCTTATAACAGTTGTTGGTGCTCTACCAACGTGATGTCAGCCTCTTCTAATTGGCTCTTAACAAATGACACAAGTCTATTCAGTATGTAGGGTCCGAAGATCAGTGTCATTACGATCATCGCAACTGGTCCTGCTGAGGTAGATATCAGGGTGTTTTGTCAACTTGTCGTCCTCTCTCACCGTCGGGTCGTACAGGTTACAAGGGCGTTCGATGATCCAGTCCTGTGGACAGAAACTCACAGTTCTCGTTAGTTTTGTTGTGAAGGTCCGGTTTAACACACTTAAGTGGACACCACTTAACTTTACCATCTTTTCTGACTGCCGCATATCCTCGCCCTGTCAGGACTAGCCTCCACCCTCGTTCCCATTCTCCCAGCTCGTTTTTAATTACAACTAACGGGCCTTCTTCTAGCGCTTGAGTGGCCCAATGTTTTTGTGTGGGGCTATTCGTCTCTTCCCCCCTAGGGAACTGATTGAGTGCTAAAAGAGCGGTTGCTAGCAGGCGTGCTTGGTCTCTTGGGGGAACAACATTGGCAAAACCTTCTGTTTTTGCCAATACCTCCAATTTGGACTTCAGCGTTTGATTCGCTCGTTCGACTATGGCTTGTCCTGTGCCATTATATGGGATGCCGTGTGTTAAGGTTATGCCCCATTTCAGAACAAATGCCTGGACTGATTTAGAGACAAAATTTGGACCGCTGTCTGTTTTAATCTGACTAGGGACGCCAAGCCACGCCATGGCCGTAAGCCAATGCTGGATGGTTGCTTTGGAGTCGGCTCTAAGGTGTTGTGTGGCCACGATCACTCCGCTGTATGTATCTACAGTTACTGCTAGCCATGCTCGATGTTTCAGCAATTGACATAGTGTGAAATCCGTCTGCCACACCTCGGAGGCCTTAAGGCCTCTGGGGTTGACTCCACTAGACCACAGTGGTGCTTTCTGGCAGTGGGGACACGTGGCAATTATGTGTTTTGCGTCACCGACTGAGATCCTGCATCTCTTCGCTAGCGCTTTAGCTCCGATGTGGAGAGACTCGTGTAGCTGACGGGCATCTTTTAGCGTCCACAACCCTTTTGCAGCGGCATCTGCTCTGTCATTACCGATTTGAAAAAATCCTTTGATTGGGTTGTGGCTGTTGACATGGATGACTGATATGGTGCCTTTTCGGGAGAAAAGTGCTTCTTCCAGCATTAGAGCTGTTTTGGATGTTGACACGCCAGGTCCCGACATGGCTAAGCAGAGCTTGGCCACAAACATCGAATCGGTCACTATGTTGAGGTGTTCCATTGGGAACAGTCCACATGCTAGTACTACGGCTGTTGCTTCCAACTGCTGAACTGAGAGCGCACAATCGGTCATTTTAATGCAGTGCCATTCTCCTGATTGCCATACCGCCGCAGCAGTTGAGGTAGCTGAGGATGTGTCTGTAAAAACCGTTGGTCCTTGTTGGGGCCGGTTCATGATTTTCGGTGGAAGGTCGATGTCAACAATTGCCAGCATTTGAGTCCAGGGGGGTTTTGTAGCATACTGGACTTCTCCGCCAAATCCAACGAGAGCTATAGCTAAATATTCTGACATCGCCACTGATTGCATTGGGAGCTGTTTGCGGAAGGGTAAATATATCTTGGCGGGTTCGATGCCTAGGTGTCTTAGGGCGAGTTTTCTGCCTTTCAAGATGAGGTTGCCAATGCACTCAACTCCTGGAGAGAATGCACGTGACGGTTTTCCCAGAACTACCCATTGTATTGGTTGAGCTCTTTCAGGAGGCCCCTGGGCTAGTGCCCCTACTCCTCCTCCCTCAGTAAAATGCACATACAGGTCAAGTGGTACATCTGGATTCCATCTCGCGAGCGTGCTTGATGATGCCTGTTGCTCGATAAAATCAAGGGAATTCATTGCTTCCGTCGTTAGAGTTTTTTGCTCCCATAGGTTTTTTCCTTTTGGAAGATCGTACAGGGGGGCCATGATTTCGGGAGGGATCAGGACAGTGTTGCGGAGCCATTGCAAGGACCCTACTAGCTGTTGCACATCATGGAGCGTCTTGATGTCTCGATGGATTTTTATCTGGGGGGGGGTCACGTAAGAACTTGTGATCCCCACTCCCAAAAAAGTCACACATGGTCCTCTTTTAATTTTCGCGCTTGCAATTTCGAACCCATTTGTTTTCAGAATTTCTGAGACCATTGACACCAACTGGTCCACCTTGCTCCCTGACGGTGCAGCAATTAAGATATCATCCATGTATTGAATGATGGTTGCAGTCGGGTTACTGTGTCGAACCGGTGCCAATGCCCGATCCACTGTAATCTGGCAGATAGTAGGCGAGTTGACCATTCCTTGAGGCAGCACTTTCCACTGGAAACGTAGGTTGGGGCGTTGGCTGTTTGGGAACACGATAGAAAAAGCAAACCGTTCCTTGTCCCCCTCATGCAGAGGTATCGAGAAAAAACAGTCCTTAATATCAAGGACAGCACAGGGTAGTCCTTTTGGTATCATAGAGTTCATGGGCAGCAATGTTTGAACAGGACCCATTGGTTGGATTCTTTTATTTACTTCACGTAGGTCATGGAGGAGGCGAAACCCCTCGCCAGTTCGTTTGGATATTACAAAAACTGGGGTGTTCCATGGGCTAATGGAAGGCTCAATATGACCTCGCTGTAGTTCGCGGTCGACTAGTTCAAGAAGGGCGTCCATTCGAGGCTTTGACAGGGGCCACTGCTCGACCCACACTGGGTCGGACGATTTCCACGTCAGTCTAATTGGCGGGAGTGGGTATGCAGCAGTGGCCCTTATGGTAAATTTGTCACCCTGGCTTTCAATAGGGCTAGAGCGTCCCTCCCCAACAGGGGTGGGACTCCTGGCATGACATATGGGAAAAGGGTAATAACTTTCTCCAGTCCCTTTTCAGTGTGGAGCGCGATCGCTACCAGATGAGCACTCCTCCGAGCTCGGGTTAATCCCCCAACTCCGCCCACCATGGGGGCGTCTTCCAATTTCCAATGTGGGGGCCAATCTGTCTCAGGAATAACTGTGACATCTGCTCCGGTATCAATCAGAAAAGGGACACTAATGGTGGTGCTATTTAAGGTATTATAGAGTGAACAAATCCCCCACACCACCGGCGGGTTGTCACACCTTACTGCCAGGGCCACCCTGGGGTCTCGCCCCCAGGAGGTGGTTCTTGCTGTCCCTGAGGAAGGGACAGGTTTGACTGGGTCGCTGGTTGAACCATAAAATTGGTTGCTTCTCGAGGGAGCAGTGGGTTCGGGGGCGTCTTGCCCCATCTGGGGTTGACGTAACTGGGCCGCCTCGTGTCCCAATTGGGAGAGGGCTGTGTGCGGCCTGGGTGCCCTCTCCCCCTCCCGTTTCCCTGGTTTCTAGATCTGCATTCCTTGGCGAAATGTCCTTTCTTTCCACAGACCCAACATGGACCTCTGGGTTGATTTTTGTGCGGGGGGAGCGCTGCTGGCGGATCCCCCAACTGAGGGCAGTTTGCCACAACGTGGCCCGCCTGGCCACATTTAAAACATGCCATCACATTAGCTATTGCGGTGCGAACAGCCATCTGAATGGGGGCTAGATGCTCTTCCTTTACGACATGCTTAATCATGTCCGCAATACTTGACCCTACTGGCAGTGACCGTAGGACCTCTTTGGTTGCCAAATTACACTGCTGACGTAAGCAGTCTGCAATAACTGGGCCTTTCGCTTCCGCGGGCAGGGTCGAGGAGTCGACTGCTGCCTGGAGGTGATCCACAAATTGTGTAAAGCTCTCACTTTCATTTTGTCTTATGGTGGACCTTGGCGATGGCTTAACGATAACTTTAGAGGCTGTGCGAATAGCGTCTCTGGCTGCACGAGTAGTTGTCATAACTTCATGGGCCCGCAGGCCCAGGGCCTGCGCTTGGGGGGTAATCATTGTTGGGTCTGTACCCATCAGCCGCTGCAGGCTGGAACCATGTAGTGGGTGATTTGCCCCAGTTACTTGAGCTAGTTGTCTTGCACAGTTATCTTCCCATTCTTGTTTAAAAACAATCATCCCTGCTCCATCAAAAATTAGTCTACAGGTTTGTTTTATGTCAAATGGGAGCATATCATCTCCCCCAAAAACACCATCTATAAGGGTGGAGACCATAGCTGAGTTAAGCCCTTTATCTGCAATTGCCTTAACAATTGCTTGTATATCCCTAGGGTTTATCGGCGAGTGGACCCTCTGTCCCCCATCCATCACCCGGACTGGGAACACTAGTGTGGCCGATGGGGCCCAGTCAGCACATGCAATCTTTATTTTCCTCCAGTCTGTAAGAGGGATTTCTCCCCCTCGCGGTTTCTCTTTAATTTGGATGGGAATATTTCGGCTCTTAACTCTGTTCGTATTCGTTCCCTCCTCCTCCGAGTTTAAGTCAATTGCGAACCACTCGTCGCAGCTAGTGTCTGACCCGGAGTCAGAGCCCGACTGAGCGGCCACTTCCGGTTTCCCGTACCTTTTTGTTAGGCTCCGGCCCCGCCCGCTTCCCTTGCGGGCAGGCCGTTCCCTCCCTCTTGGTTCGTCCCGCCCTCTGCCCAGCGGGATGTTCGCCCCACAGCGGCTTTTCTTCAGACGGCCGCTCTGATTGGCTTTCCACCCTTCACTCACGCTCCCCTCACCTTCCCGGTCGCTCCCACCGCCTTTATCTAACACCTCCTCGATGTTCCCGCCAAGGGCGTCCTCCCCCCGCCCTCCCTCTCCTGGCTCGGCGCCATCTTGGGGCGCATAGGGGGGCGGTCGAGCCCAAATTTCCTCGGGCTCCGATTTCTCCGCGGCAGCCCTGGCCTCCTCGATTAACCCACCCCAGAAGGATTTAGCACGTTTCTGTCCCTCCGTGGGCGGGTCGGGGTTCGATTGAGAGGACATGTAATCGTCATCGTCAGAGGGGTGCAAAGTCCGCGTGGCCGCCCCGACTCCCAGTCCCGGGGTGGCCAACAAACGGCTCTCTGCTGCCCTCCAGCTCTCCCGCTCCCGCATGGCCCTGCGCAGGGCCCGCACGACTCTCCCCCACGACTCTAGGCTTCTCCCACAGCCCGAGGACATCGTCTCCTCAGTTAACGCTTTAGTGCGCTTATCCCACACTTCGGGGTGGAGAATAACCACCGGCTGGTCAATGACCCCGATTCGCAAAAGCCTCGCAATAGCGAGAGAAAAATCTTTGGGCTTAGAATCGATGCCCCACTGCTTATCTAACTGCGATACGACCTTCACAAGGACTTCCATCCTCCTTGTTGGTCCGGGAGCGTCCTCCCCGCTGGGCTGGTCCTGCCGCTCCGGCCGCCGTTCACCTGTCCAGGCGACAATCCCGGGTTTCGGCACCACTTGTTGCCTATCGTAGACGTGGCGACCTGGTTCGGGAACGGCACGGCGACCAATCCCAGGTCGCTCGGTCCATCGGCTCGCTGACACCAATGTGGTGGACGGCAAAAGGCCTTTATTGGCGGGAGAAACAGCCTTATATAACCTGGGCACTGAATGCTATTGGCTATCGGGAGGGGGACCCTGTCTTCCCGTACAACGCGATATCTTCCGGGCGCCAGACCCTCACTACCACAGCTATTAGATGATATTTGGCTGGGATAGTTCAGCAAGGCGTACCAAAGCCTAGGTTTAATCCAGTCCGTGCGGTTGAGGTTAGAGCTGGGGTGAGCTCCAGGAGGGCGTTCCTCTGGGCAGTTCTGCACGGGGTTAGTTGTGTATGACGGTGGTGCTCCTGCAGGCAGCCAGGAACTGTTTCCAAGGTGCTCCTGTGCGGAAGGGAGAGAATAGTGTTGCGAAGGAATTCCCGGCATTAATTGCATCCTGTGTCATTCTGCCTGGAAGGATGTTTAATGGGAGTTGTTCTGTCCTGCGTTTGTTTGCAGATGTGACTGGAGCAGGCGATCCAGGATCCGCTCTGAGCTCTGGGCCCGAAACTCTGGAGGATGGCATGGGTAAGTCATGGCTTTGTAATTCCTGCGAGAGCTTTCATTGCCCATTTCAGTGCCGTTTCATGGCACGATCCCCCATATGCTCTGCTACTCAGTGATGCTGTAGTGTATGAGTGAAACTTTTCACGGGTCTCTGGTTGCAGAAGTGCCCCCATGGATGTCTTTGCCCGGTCGTTCGTTTCCTCCCGCGCTGGAGCCCAGCTGGAATCCCAGCGGTGAGTAGTTTGTCTTTACTGACTCCGCTGACTCACCGCTGGTCTCCAAAACTTCATGCACGTGATATTTGACTTCGTACATTCTGTACAGGTCCGGAAAGAGGAAAGGATGAACCCAGAAGAGGAAGATACTCCCCGGGCTCATCCCGTCTCCTAAAGGATCTGCTGAAGGAAATGGAGAAGGCAGCGCGTGGTAGGTATACGTCAGTGTGTTCACCGTGAGACCTGGGAAGCTGAGGTCTGACGTTCATGTGTGGACAAGCCGTAGCCTGCACAGCAGGAAGGGATCACGCAGAGCCGTGCTGCGGTGGTGTTCCATGTAACGCCTTGCAGGCACTGTCGAGCACCAGAGATGGTCTGCTGCCACTCTGCATCCAGCCGAGACCCAGCGGCAGCTGCTCCCCCAGCACGACCATTACTTGTCAGAGCTGCTTTGTGCAGACGCTGGCACCCAGATGGCACACAGATGGCGAGTGCCGTGCTTCTGTTCATACAAAGCCCTCTGTGCAGCTGAGCAAGTTGAAGGCAGGAGGAGCATCCCGATCAGGGATGGCTGCCTTTGCTAATGCTGGAAATGAGCTGGAGACGCTGATTCTGAAGGTGCTTGTGCTGGAGCTTGAATTTCAGCCTGCAGATAGCTGGCTGTGGTGGGTGGAATGTGATGGATGGTGACGCTCACAGCACAGGGTGTGAGGGCCTTGCGTAGGAGCTGATTCCTGAGGAGGCATGAGAGGGTCGGCACCCTCCAGTTCCTGGGAGGGCCCAAATGCCCTTGGGCAACGGAGGGGGTGACAGTGGATGCGGGGGGCTGGGACCAGCAGACTTTGCCTGAGCTCGGGATTGGAGTAGCTCAGTTCCCGATGAGAGCACATCACGTCCAAGCTTACTGTCCTGCTTTCCTTCTAAAGGAACTGACCAAGAAACTGAGCAGGATGCACTGCAGGAAGGCAGCCATCCCACACTGCCGGTCTCGGACAGTGGAACGCAGGCAGCGCCAACAACTGGCATGCCAGGTAATTTCTGTCCCGTGCTCATCCAGCGTCACTAACCAGAGTCGCTGTGTGCCTGCAGGCTCTTGCTGCCTGCCCTTGCACACCAGGTCAGCAGCCAAACCTGGGCGTGTGAGCACAGAGCACGTGTAAAAGAAGCCAGGGATGGCTCTCTGAAAATGGCTGGCCTCAGTGGGGTGTGGAGAGTTGTTCCAGCGGCGTGCCAGAGAAGGTACTTGCAGACCTCTGTGACGCTGCTCAGCTCCCACCACTCGCAGTTCCCAGAGAGTTGTGAGCTTTGCCCTTTTGCAACAAAGCCACCTGAGGGCAATGAGCGGGGTCCTGTGTGGCAGGAGCCTGCAGGAGTGTTTCTCCCCTGGGCTGGCTCCGGCTGTGCCCTGCGCTGGCTGCAGCCCGACCTTGAGCCCGGGGGGTGTCCTGCGGGAGAGCTCAGGACACGCGCGCTGGGGAAAGCGTGAGGGATTCTGCTCTGCAGTGCTCCCCACAGACAAAGCGCAGATCCCAGGGCACAGCCCTCGGCCCAGAGGAAGACACGGGTAGTGCCTGTGCAGCCTCTCCCTACCCAACGAGAGGTGGAAGCGATCCTACTTGTCCCCTGGTGCTTAGGCACCAGAGGCAGAGGCACCCGCTAGTGAAGCTCTCTTGGGTCCGTGAAGCACACTGAGAGATCATCTGTAGCGCAGGTGAAGGTAACGTGGGACATTGTCTCGTTTCTTCCAGGGATGAATGCCGGGAAAAGCACAGAGGCTGCTGTTCACAAATCTGTGCGGAAGCGCCACATCGCAGCCATGGTGATGTTCTCAGCTGTGCTGCTGTCTGCGCTGGTGCTGGCCTGTGGTGCTGTGATATGGATGTGCAAAAAATACCCGTGAGTTGGCTTTTCCCCAAAACACCTGATTGCTGCATTTGGCAACGAAGCATTTGTAGTGCCAGGATCCTGGACAGCCAAATCAGCTGCTGGCAGTACACTGCCAGGACTTACGTTGCCAAGTCTTTCAAGTTTCCGCTTATTTCCTGTCCGTGAGTAGTGCTTTCTGAAACTCCTTCTCACAGAGTGTGCAAGAGAGAAGAGAAAGCAGCAGAACCAGCTCATCCTGAGACCAACTAGGAGTGAGTTCCAACCGGAGGTGAGGGCAGAATGGAGCTGGGAGAGGCAACAAAAGAGACTCTTGCCCCATCCAACAAGAATCTCAGCAATAGTTCCGGTCCATTCCATTCTGCCATCCAAGAGGCCAAAGGTCTTCAAAGTCATCTGGAAGGCCTGGAGCGTGAACTCAGAGCCGCGAAAGAGGTCCACGGGAACAGTCCTGAGTGCTGCTTTCTGTCAGCGGACGGCCCTGAAAGTGAGAGCGGAGAATCAGCAGCAGAGCTTTTGTCCTTCATCCTGCACTCTCCAGGACAAGTGTCACCAATAATTTGAAGATTCTTAGCTCGCCATAGCTACAACCCTGTTGAGGGTCCTGATGAGGACCCAGAAAGCGAGCTTCCTCCGAGCACCGGACAATACGTTAACGTCTTTGGAGATGTGGATGAGGATGGCTGGTTCAGGGAGAGCTGACAGATGGCACGGGAGGACTGGTCCCTTCCAGTCTGGTTGCAGAGGTTTCAGATGATGAACTAGATACACCTCAAGTTCCTGACAGAATTCCTGCATTACTCCGTCTGCAAGACCAGCCCCTGCTCCACTTGATGTTCAGGTGGAGCGTGTGCAGGATGTGGATGAGCTCCTTCAAACCAAAACCAAAACCAAAACCAAAACCAACCAATTAAACACCCACAATAAAACAATCAAACAAACAAAAAACCCTACGCTGTTCTTTTTCTTGGATAAACGGCTGTTTACGAGGGTGGATAGTGATAGGACATGGAGGAGTGGTTTTAGACCGAGACAGGGGAGGATTAGGCTAGATATTAGGAGGAAGTTTTTTCACACAGAGGGTGGTGGAGCACTGGAGCAGGCTGCCCAAGGAGGTTGTGGATGCCCCATCCCCAGAAGCATTCAAGGCCAGGCTGGAGGTGGCTCTGGGCAGCCTGGGCTAGTGGTAGCCTGGTTGGTGACCCTACAAGTAGCAGGCGGGTTGAAAGTAGATGAGCACTGTGGTCCTTTTCAACCCAGGCCTTTATATGATTCCATGATTATATGATTGTATCAGACGTCGGGGCAGTAATGTGGAAGAAACAAGCCTTGAAGTTAAGCTTGGTTTGCTCTGCCCCTCATACACCTGATAATTGCACCCCTTGCTTGGCAGATGGCCTTTCTGTGGGGTGTAGACGAGGAAAGGGGAGGAGGAGAATAAAGCAGCAGTTTTGTCCCAGAGCTTTTGTTTCACTGGGGTCTGGCCCTATTTTCTGAAACTAAGAGACAGCGTGTGGAAGAAGGACAGGGAGAGGTGCAAGGAGGTTTTGTTCTTGGTGCTGACTCCAGCCTGCTGCTTGCTGCTGGGAAAGGCGTGCTTGGCTCCAAGGGAGGATGTATGGTGGAGAGCCAGCAGCTGGCAGGTTTGGGATCCCCAGGATGCCCAGCAACAAAGGGCAACAGCCCAAGCAAGAGCTGGGGTGATTTGTTTTTAAACTGCATCCACTTACGTCCTGTCCCGCTGCATCTGCCATATGTCTCCCCGTTTCCTTTAGGGTCCCCCCGAAAGGTGTTCTCCGTTTTGCAGTTTTGCCTGATTTTCTCATCTCCTCGGGGCGTTGCAGCATTGAGAGGAAGGTCTTCCCTCTCTCCTTCCCTCTGCAAAATCATTGCAATTGCTGAGCGCCCCCTCGTGTTGTGACACACACCATGTCTAGTTGCATCACGAGTTAGAAAGCGACTTCTTTTTCCTCTCTTCCTGAATTTCCCTGTTTTCCCTCTGCTTTGGGGAAAGTCCTTCTGTTGCGGACGTCACCCCTTGCAGAGCTGTGACTGCAGTGCCCAAGCTGCAGGAGCAGAAGCATTTCAGGTGCCAAAATGGTTTACTTTCCTCGTTGCGGTGGAATGGGGTACACAGAGAAGGAGGACTTCCATTCTCGGGGTGGATGTGCACATGGGAAGGCGCGCAGGGTGGGCTCTGTCTTGGCCAGTTCAGCCAGCAGCTGTATCCAAGTGGCAAAAGCAATGCCCTCTGTCCCATGCCACCTTTGCACAAACTGGGACCAACTCAGCCATGCAGACAGAGCTCTCAGGGTAACAAGCAGCCCTACGGATCTCCATGTGCAGGGTTGTTAAGCATTATTGGTTTTTCACATTGGCATCCAAAGTTTGAGGCACTGCGTGCTGCCAAGATAGCTGGCTGCTCCACTTGGAGCTGTGTACACCGAAGCTCTTTTCCCGTGTTTCTACAGAAATATACACAGCTTGAGGTATAAGCAAGAGGAGCTGGAAGGGTTAGCTTGGCTCCCGAGCTACATCAGCAGCAGAATAAATGAGGCGTGGTGGGAAGGGTCCTGTGACTGGTGTGCTGTGTGTGATGGATGGCTCTGGGCCCTCCAGGACAGATGAGCAGGACAGGTGAGATGGAGTGGCGTTGCTGTATGTAGCGGTGGGCTGGGCTGGACGGAGCTTATAGTTGGCAGTGACACGGTTGAGACACTCTGGGTCTGGATTAAGGGACAAGTGGATGTCAGTGTGGGAGTCTAGTATAAGCCACCCGGCTAGGACAATGATACCAATGAATTATTCTTCAAGGAAT
Organism: Phasianus colchicus; assembly: GCF_987193195.1. Taxonomy (NCBI): domain Eukaryota; kingdom Metazoa; phylum Chordata; class Aves; order Galliformes; family Phasianidae; genus Phasianus; species Phasianus colchicus. Next base: position 645,273 of record NC_143459.1, on the reverse strand, counting down.
TAAGGGATATCTCTGGAACAGCCTCACTTGCCCTGATGGGTGACCAGCTTCCCAGACGGTAAGGAGGGGTACCACACAGCCAAAAAGCAGGGCCGGGAAATCCCTAAAGCATGTTGATGATAACTTCTTGGCACATGCACTGAGTGCCAAGTGGGAAAGGTGCTGCCTTAAATTTGTTGCTTGTAATCTGAAGGGGTCTAGCAGGTGAAGTGGCAGCAGGTGGCCGTCTTGGCTACAACGATCATGAAGCAGCCCTGTTAAGCTGAAGAACGCTGCAGTCCTCGTAATTCATGTTCTTAGGGAGCCTGGTGCTAAATGATGTGCAGATGATCCGATTCGGGGTCAGGGCTCTGTACGCAGAAGAGCAGCTCCCTCGCTGCGATCTGTTGAGAGTCAGTCCCCAGCACTGAGGATGCACCAACAGCCCCAGCATAGACTGAAACTGCAAGCAGACAATCCTGCTAAAGCATGTGAAGTGCGAAGCTGAAGGGAGAGCTCATTGTGGTTCTACCTCCTGCTCACATTCCTCACGTGATGAAGTGCAAAACCAAGCAAAATAAGAAGGAATTCATTGGGTATTTTATGTACCTTACTACCATCAATCAAATGTGGCAGTAGAAAGAGCAGATGTTTTACTGTTAAGAACTGATGTCGGGTACTCTCCCCTGCACTCCCCTTTCCCTAAATGTTCCTTAAAACGAAGGGCAAAGAAGATCTGTTCTCATCCTCTGCCCCCTTCCTTCCACCCAGCTCGCCTGAAATCACCTTTAAGCGCTCGTGTAGATTTCCAATGTGCTCCTTCTTGTCTTTCTGTCTTCTTCTTAAACCCCCCTTTCCTCCTGGCGACGTTCGGGGTGCGTTTGAACACTGGTTCCAGCTCCAGGGCCTAAAGCCACAGCCATAGCACAAGAGGCCAGCACCAGCCCTGGGGCTTAAAGCTACATCCACAGCCAGAAAGACTGGCATGGGCAATGAGGCCTAAAGCCAAAGCCTGAGAGGCCAGCACCGACCCCAAGGCCTTAAGCCACAGCCAGGGATGCTGACACTGGCCATGGGGCTTAAAGCCACAGCCACAGCCAGACAGGCCAGTACCAGCCCTAGGACTAAAGCCACAGCCACAGTTAGAGAGGCTGGCACTTGCCACGGGGCCTAAAGCCCCAGCCCCAGCCCATGAGGCTGGCACTGGCCCTGGGGCACAAAGCCACAGCCCAGGAGGCCAGCTTTGGCCCCAAGGCCTAAAGCCACAGTCAGAGGCCAGCACCGGCCCTGGGACATACAGATGTGCATTCCTATTGGTTCTTACTAGTTCCCTGGGACTCCATTGACCGCGATGAGGCCATATTGGTCTTTACTGGTTATTATTTGGCTGCACAAGAGTCATCTTCACTTCTCCATTATTTTTACTTCAAATAACCCCATTACCATTCTGTCTTCTTCTTAAATCCCCTTTTCCTCCCAGTGATGTTCAGGATGCTTTTGATCCAACCTTGCCGAAATCTTTGCTTGATTCTATTTTTTTCCCCTCCTTTTATCATTACGAAAACAAAGAAACAAATAAAGAGGATTTCCCCCCAGCCACACATACCCGTTTCCCACCAGCCCAGGCAGCTGGAGAGCCCAGAGCTCCAGCAACGACACCTGCAAAGAAATCTGCTTCTTCCCATCTCGTTCCTGTCTCTTCCAAATATTTGGAGCAGCATTCAAACATATGTTTGGTGATTGGTAGGACCTGACTTTTGGTGGATGACTGCAACGCTGCCTTGGCTTCCTTGCTCTTTGCACTGCTCGCCAGTGCCTATGGAGAAGTTCTGAGTTGTGATCTTCACTGATGGGCAGCGAGTCTCAGTGCTGGTGGAGCGCTGGCCCACTGTGGTGCCCAGCAAAGTATTCACCAGCTCTGTTCGATGACTCCCCAGGCAAGTGAAGTTCCTCACCCTGACCATCAAGTGGGAGAATAAAGCCTTGACCGTGCTTGCAGCAGTGGGGCTGATTCCTCAACCCCCTAAGCCTGCTGCAAAAGGAGGTGGGTAGCTGCTATCCAGCTATCAAGCTGGCATGGGGAAAAAGGATTGGGAGGACACAGAGCAGGGCTCACGGTCATGAGATTGGAGTGCCTTATGAAGGCACAACAGGCTGGGTCTATCTTGCTTACTCATGGGGATGGCCCAGCTGGCATCTTTAGGGCCCCACTTGAGTGCTGGGTGTAGAAACATTACTGCTTCCTGGGGCTTTAGTGGGAAGAACTGCACTCTTCCATGCTCAAAAAAGGCATGTCCAGAGTGCTTCCAGCCCAGAGATGCGCATGTAAATAAATCCAGAGTAAGGAGAGCAGGTTTGGAGGAATCCAGGGAGGCAGACTGCTGCAAGGCAGCCGATCACACTTCTCACATACTCTGCGTGTCACTTGTCTTCCTCTTCTTCCGCGCCTTCCCCGGATGGAGAAGATTTGTTATGACTGCAGGATAGGCTAAGTCATCTTCAGTGGGATCAAAGACAGAGAGAGCTAAGGAAGGCTCCTCTTGGGAAAAACAACACTGCACTGCAATAGTGACAAGGTAGGTTAGTTAATAGCAATCTCCTCAAGTGTGGAGAAGGAGGCAGAAGATGGATAATAGCTTGTTTATGAAATGATTTAGTGGCAGAACTGGTACTTTTACCAGATGCATTTTGTTGCTAGATTTGTGACCCCATTTCAAGACAGTTCTGTCTATGACCAGGTTTTGCTGTAGAAACTTTGAGGTTGCTGCTACCCGGAGATGGAGGTTGGTCCAATGCTGGAGATGGAAAGAGTTTTAGAAACGTGTTTAGAAAACACACGCTTATAGCGTGGTGTAGCACAAGTGCTAAGTCACGGCCTGAACCAGTGATGGAGAACCTGGGGGAAGGCAGGGTCAACCCAGGGGAGCTCAGCAGCATGCAATGCACCTGAGTGACAGGAGGGGGTAGAGCCAGGGTCCATCCCTTCCCAGACCTCAGTTAAGGGTTGGCAGTGGAGATGAGGGTATCCCTTGCTGGACATCCCTGCCTATCTGAGGCCTTCTGAAGGTGAGCAGCTGTCATGGTTTTATGATTTTTGTTGTCAGTATCCCACATCATAACAGCATGTAAGGCATGGGGAATTAAAGAGCTAATACTCCAGTAAGGGCACTGATGGAGACAGCTGCCTGGCACCTATATGCAGTGCTGTATGATTTGAATATTGACAGATGGAGTAGCCAACTTTACGAACAACATGATGTTCAAACCGGGTTCCAGGCTCTCTTCTCAGTTCTTTACACATTTTTGGAATGCCGAGTTAGTGATCACGTTCACGCTCATGTTATCAACCTCCCTGAATGTATTCTTCTCTATTCATGTTACGTGGAAGAAGTGTTCTCCAAAACCAGAGAACGTTGACTGGCACGTTGAGAATATGGAGAGGTTGATGTGTGGGGACCTGCAGCGTCATGGGATTTCACTCTTGAACACCTGTGGGATCCCTTGCTTAAAACTAAGCAAGTATTTAAGTCAGGGACGGTGCAGCGTGGAGAGATTTGATGAGGTACAACTTATTTGGGGCTTGGCTTGTGCTAACCGAGCTCTATGTAATACTATTCTGGAGAGAGAAAGTTTCTGAGCTGAGGTTCAAGCCAAAGGGGGAAGTCTCCAAATCAAGCCTGATCAGTCACAGGAGGTACCATTTTTGATGTCAGTTGCCCCTCTGGAGGGACAGAAATGGAAATGGGTGTCCTCGCATCCAGAACAGAAAGAAGACACAGAGGAAGTAGAGGAAGATCCTGGCCAGGGGCCGTCCCCAAAACCACCATCACTGAGAAAGGCAATGGAAAAAACTAAGAGATGTGGAGAGGAGAGTAAGGAGGAGGAAGTCACTGTTACCACTACTCGTCAAACTCTGAAGATGACTGAAATCCAAGGCTCAAGAAAGGAGTTTATTTTACATGGTGCCCAAACAAAACTATTGTCACCTGCTTGCTTCGGTGCTGGGACAACGGGGCCAGTAGTGTGTTTCTAGATGGTAATGAAGCTCACCAACTAGGAAGCATTGCCAGAGACTCAGCTACTGTCAGAGGGATTAGTAGATGCTTGGACAGAGTTGCCACCCTGGGAACGAGTGTTATCAGCCTTGAGGGAAAGATAGCCCTTCAAAGGTGATCTGAAGCCTGAGATGAAAAAGTGGAATACTGTCGAAAAAGGTATTCAGTCTTTGAGGGAAACAGCCGTGGTGGAAATGTTGTATGAAAAGCGCTGGTCACATACTTACAGACATAACATACACATATTCAAAGTTCCACAAAAATGGGCCGGAATTCTAAGAAATTATTAACATATTGTCCCACCCTCTTGAGCATGCGTCCTAAAAATGTGGTAGGATCTCCAGCGGATGAAGGCCAGTAGTCTACTGTCGGAGAAAAGACCACGGGAGACAAGTCTCATGCTATCATAATCAACAGGTCTCAACTTTATTAAGTATATCGTGGCTATTTATACATGAAATAATTAGCTCATACATATTGCAAAAGCGAAGCTCATGATTGGAAATTCCTCTAATACCCGTGAAGTGGCATTTGTCTGCTTTATTGTTAAGCACTTCTCTATTTATACATGTTAACAGAGCATTCTGCAAAACACTCCTTAACCGTTCACACAGGTGCTTAGCCAATCAGAGCCGTGAGATGTTCCTTCTTCTTCTGAAGGTGTCCTTGGTTCTCATGCTGCTTATCTTGCTCCGCAGCTGCTGCTCTGTGCAGCCCCCCGACTCCAGAGCTGCTACTCTGAACAGTTTTTCCTTACGTTCCCACAGTCTACCTCACTGTGAACTTCCAACCTCTTAAGGGACAGTGACCCCCAAGTCCTTCTCCGCAGGGCTGCTCTCAAGGAGATCTTCCCCTGATTTGTATAAATACCCAGGATGGCCCCGGACCCAAGTGCAGCACCCTGCACTTGGCCTTCTTGAACCTCACTGTGTCTTCATGGGCGTGAATCCACTCCAGTTCTGTGAAAAGGCTGTTCTCGCATTATGGAAAGGCTGTTCTCATGATTCAGGAGACAGCTAGAGCTGGAGAATGGACGCATGGCACCTTATCTCTGACCAGCAAGGAAACCAGGAGAACGGAATGCAGACACTGCCAACTTCCAGCAGTTCAAATCTACTTCAAGACTCACTGCAAAGTCACAGCTAGAACAAGTATCACCTCAGTGTATCCAAGAGAAAGAACAGCAAAGGGATTTTTGTTTGATTGTTTTATGCTGGGTGTTAAATTGGTTGGTTTGGGGTTTTGTTTTTGTTTTTTGTTTTGAAGGAGCTCATCCGCAGCGGAGTTGGTTCCAGTTTGTGCAAAGGCGGCATGGGACACAGGGCATTGCTTTCTGCCAGCTGCATACAGATGCAGCGGGACAGGACGTAAGTGGATGCAGTTTAAAAACAAATCACCCCAGCTCTTGCTTGGGCTGTTGCCCTTTGTTGCTGGGCATCCTGGGGATCCCAAACCTGCCAGCTGCTGGCTCTCCACCATACATCCTCCCTTGGAGCCAAGCACGCCTTTCCCAGCAGCAAGGAGCAGGCTGGAGTCAGCACCAAGAACAAAACCTCCTTGCACCTCTCCCTGTCCTTCTTCCACACGCTGTCTCTTAGTTTCAGAAAGCAGGGCCAGACCCCAGTGAAACAAAAGCTCTGGGACAAAACTGCTGCTTTATTCTCCTCCTCCCCTTTCCTCGTCTACACCCCACAGAAAGGCCATCTGCCAAGCAAGGGGTGCAATTATCAGGTGTATGAGGGGCAGAGCAAACCAAGCTTAACTTCAAGGCTTGTTTCTTCCACGTTACTGCCCCGACGTCTGATACAATCATATAATCATGGAATCATATAAAGGCCTGGGTTGAAAAGGACCACAGTGCTCATCTACTTTCAACCCGCCTGCTACTTGTAGGGTCACCAACCAGGCTACCACTAGCCCAGGCTGCCCAGAGCCACCTCCAGCCTGGCCTTGAATGCTTCTGGGGATGGGGCATCCACAACCTCCTTGGGCAGCCTGCTCCAGTGCTCCACCACCCTCTGTGTGAAAAAACTTCCTCCTAATATCTAGCCTAATCCTCCCCTGTCTCGGTCTAAAACCACTCCTCCATGTCCTATCACTATCCACCCTCGTAAACAGCCGTTTATCCAAGAAAAAGAACAGCGTAGGGTTTTTTGTTTGTTTGATTGTTTTATTGTGGGTGTTTAATTGGTTGGTTTTGGTTTTGGTTTTGGTTTTGGTTTTGGTTTGAAGGAGCTCATCCACATCCTGCACACACTCCACCGGAACATTGAGTGGAGCAGGGGCTGGTCTTGCAGACGGAGTAATGCAGGAATTCTGTCAGGAACTTGAGGTGTATCTAGTTCATCATCTGAAACCTCTGCAACCAGACTGGAAGGGACCAGTCCTCCCGTGCCATCTGTCAGCTCTCCCTGAACCAGCCATCCTCATCCACATCTCCAAGGACGTTAACGTATTGTCCGGTGCTCGGAGGAAGCTCGCTTTCTGGGTCCTCATCAGGACCCTCAACAGGGTTGTAGCTATGGCGAGCTAAGAATCTTCAAATTATTGGTGACACTTGTCCTGGAGAGTGCAGGATGAAGGACAAAAGCTCTGCTGCTGATTCTCCGCTCTCACTTTCAGGGCCGTCCGCTGACAGAAAGCAGCACTCAGGACTGTTCCCGTGGACCTCTTTCGCGGCTCTGAGTTCACGCTCCAGGCCTTCCAGATGACTTTGAAGACCTTTGGCCTCTTGGATGGCAGAATGGAATGGACCGGAACTATTGCTGAGATTCTTGTTGGATGGGGCAAGAGTCTCTTTTGTTGCCTCTCCCAGCTCCATTCTGCCCTCACCTCCGGTTGGAACTCGCTCCTAGTTGGTCTCAGGATGAGCTGGTTCTGCTGCTTTCTCTTCTCTCTTGCACACTCTGTGAGAAGGAGTTTCAGAAAGCACTACTCACGGACAGGAAATAAGCGGAAACTTGAAAGACTTGGCAACGTAAGTCCTGGCAGTGTACTGCCAGCAGCTGATTTGGCCGTCCAGGATCCTGGCACTACAAATGCTTCGTTGCCAAATGCAGCAATCAGGTGTTTTGGGGAAAAGCCAACTCACGGGTATTTTTTGCACATCCATATCACAGCACCACAGGCCAGCACCAGCGCAGACAGCAGCACAGCTGAGAACATCACCATGGCTGCGATGTGGCGCTTCCGCACAGATTTGTGAACAGCAGCCTCTGTGCTTTTCCCGGCATTCATCCCTGGAAGAAACGAGACAATGTCCCACGTTACCTTCACCTGCGCTACAGATGATCTCTCAGTGTGCTTCACGGACCCAAGAGAGCTTCACTAGCGGGTGCCTCTGCCTCTGGTGCCTAAGCACCAGGGGACAAGTAGGATCGCTTCCACCTCTCGTTGGGTAGGGAGAGGCTGCACAGGCACTACCCGTGTCTTCCTCTGGGCCGAGGGCTGTGCCCTGGGATCTGCGCTTTGTCTGTGGGGAGCACTGCAGAGCAGAATCCCTCACGCTTTCCCCAGCGCGCGTGTCCTGAGCTCTCCCGCAGGACACCCCCCGGGCTCAAGGACGGGCGGCAGCCAGCGCAGGGCACAGCCGGAGCCAGCCCAGGGGAGAAACACTCCTGCAGGCTCCTGCCACACAGGACCCCGCTCATCACCCTCGGGTGGCTTTGTTGCAAAAGGGCAAAGCTCACAACTCTCTGGGAACTGCGAGTGGTGGGAGCTGAGCAGCGTCACAGAGGTCTGCAAGTACCTTCTCTGGCACGCCGCTGGAACAACTCTCCACACCCCACTGAGGCCAGCCATTTTCAGAGAGCCATCCCTGGCTTCTTTTACACGTGCTCTGTGCTCACACGCCCAGGTTTGGCTGCTGACCTGGTGTGCAAGGGCAGGCAGCAAGAGCCTGCAGGCACACAGCGACTCTGGTTAGTGACGCTGGATGAGCGCGGGACAGAAATTACCTGGCATGCCAGTTGTTGGCGCTGCCTGCGTTCCACTGTCCGAGACCGGCAGTGTGGGATGGCTGCCTTCCTGCAGTGCATCCTGCTCAGTTTCTTGGTCAGTTCCTTTAGAAGGAAAGCAGGACAGTAAGCTTGGACGTGATGTGCTCTCATCGGGAACTGAGCTACTCCAATCCCGAGCTCAGGCAAAGTCTGCTGGTCCCAGCCCCCCGCATCCACTGTCACCCCCTCCGTTGCCCAAGGGCATTTGGGCCCTCCCAGGAACTGGAGGGTGCCGACCCTCTCATGCCTCCTCAGGAATCAGCTCCTACGCAAGGCCCTCACACCCTGTGCTGTGAGCGTCACCATCCATCACGTTCCACCCACCACAGCCAGCTATCTGCAGGCTGAAATTCAAGCTCCAGCACAAGCACCTTCAGAATCAGCGTCTCCAGCTCATTTCCAGCATTAGCAAAGGCAGCCATCCCTGATCGGGATGCTCCTCCTGCCTTCAACTTGCTCAGCTGCACAGAGGGCTTTGTATGAACAGAAGCACGGCACTCGCCATCTGTGTGCCATCTGGGTGCCAGCGTCACCTGTCAACAGCACAAAGCAGCTCTGACAAGTAATGGTCGTGCTGGGGGAGCAGCTGCCGCTGGGTCTCGGCTGGATGCAGAGTGGCAGCAGACCATCTCTGGTGCTCGACAGTGCCTGCAAGGCGTTACATGGAACACCACCGCAGCACGGCTCTGCGCGATCCCTTCCTGCTGTGCAGGCTACGGCTTGTCCACACATGAACGTCAGACCTCAGCTTCCCAGGTCTCACGGTGAACACACTGACGTATACCTACCACGCGCTGCCTTCTCCATTTCCTTCAGCAGATCCTTTAGGAGACGGGATGAGCCCGGGGAGTATCTTCCTCTTCTGGGTTCATCCTTTCCTCTTTCCGGACCTGTACAGAATGTACGAAGTCAAATATCACGTGCATGAAGTTTTGGAGACCAGCGGTGAGTCAGCGGAGTCAGTAAAGACAAACTACTCACCGCTGGGATTCCAGCTGGGCTCCAGCGCGGGAGGAAACGAACGACCGGGCAAAGACATCCATGGGGGCACTTCTGCAACCAGAGACCCGTGAAAAGTTTCACTCATACACTACAGCATCACTGAGTAGCAGAGCATATGGGGGATCGTGCCATGAAACGGCACTGAAATGGGCAATGAAAGCTCTCGCAGGAATTACAAAGCCATGACTTACCCATGCCATCCTCCAGAGTTTCGGGCCCAGAGCTCAGAGCGGATCCTGGATCGCCTGCTCCAGTCACATCTGCAAACAAACGCAGGACAGAACAACTCCCATTAAACATCCTTCCAGGCAGAATGACACAGGATGCAATTAATGCCGGGAATTCCTTCGCAACACTATTCTCTCCCTTCCGCACAGGAGCACCTTGGAAACAGTTCCTGGCTGCCTGCAGGAGCACCACCGTCATACACAACTAACCCCGTGCAGAACTGCCCAGAGGAACGCCCTCCTGGAGCTCACCCCAGCTCTAACCTCAACCGCACGGACTGGATTAAACCTAGGCTTCGGTACGCTACTGCCTTGCTGAACTATCCCAGCCAAATATCATCTAATAGCAAGGAAATGAAACCTGGTGACTTACCTCCAGCATCCCCCTCAGATTCGTAGACAGGATCCTCTTCTGTTGATTCACCAGCAGGGCCTGCAGGCACAAGTGTGATCAGACACAGGTGAGGAGAGCTTCCAGCACGTGTGGGGGCCTCCTTTTCCCTGAGTGACCTGTAGGCTCTGGCGGTGGGCCAGGGAATGCCACGGCCCAAATACAAAGCTCTGGGCTCTCTCAGCTGAGGAGGGGCAGCGGTAACCTTCCCACTGAAATGTGGCAGCTCTCCAAGTAAAGAAATACTCACGCCTCCACTGTGCATGCCCTTCAAGGCACAAACAGGCTCGGAAGATCTTGAGAGGATCTTAAGTAAAACTGCACCCAAGTAAACTAGGAGAGCGTGAACGTTTCTGCCTCCAAGTTAACAGACACAACTTACCTCTGGGTTGCCCCACAGGCACAGCCACAAAATCCGGACCCAAACGATCATTTGCAAAGGGAGCACCAAGCGCATCATCTAGAATCAAGAACAGACGAGAGAAATTCCCATTGCATGGTGTGATCTCCTTCTCCCTCAGTCACTGGATGTGGGTCGTGGAACGGCACGGGAGAAGGACTCAGGTCTCCAAAGTTGCAGAGTGGCCAGGATTGACCTGTAGGCTGGCACTGGCAGCGTACACAGTACTCTCCCCAAGCCGTGTGCCACATCCCTCACGGACCGCAGGGAAGAAGATGCAGCCCCCCGGGGCTTTCTTCCTGGGAGGCCGCTAATGACCAGGAAGGTCACGCTGAAGCACTGGAGGAAAGCACGCCTGTCTCCTCCTCTGGGCTGTGGGCCGGGGCTCTGTGCTGGAAACTGGCATTCATCTATGGTACCAGGAGTACCGCGAGCCTGGAGCAGAAATGCTCACGCTTTTCCCAGCACACATCGTTTGAGCTCTCCCCAGGACATCTCCCAGGATGAAGGCTGTGCTCCAGCCAGCAAGCAGCAGAGCCACAGCCCGGCATGGCTGGAGCCGGCTCAGGGGAGCAGCGCTGCCACAGGCTCCGCTCGGCTCCTGCAGTGCTGCCCATCACCCCCTGCCCAACACCACCCCCGTGGAAGGCAGGCCCCAGGGAAGTGTGGCACAGGGCCGTGGGGACGCAGCCTGACTTCTTGCCGCCAGTGCTGCTCAGTTTGGGTCCCATTTCTGCCCACCCACCTGCTCCCGGTGCTCGCCACGGAGCAGCACAGGTCTCCCGGAAACACATGGCCATCAGTAGGAGGAAGAGGACAAGGCGGGCAGGGGCCATGGCCCCCCACACTCGCACCATGCTTCCAACACCACTGCTGCAGCCACAGTGAGTGTCGCACAGAGCGAAGCCTGCGGCACAGCACAGCACAGTCAGAGGACGGGGCATTGTGACCTCACGGCTCCGAGATTCCGGGTGGCGGCTCCCCGCGGGCTGCCGCTCTTGTGATGCACTGCACCAGGGTGCTTACGTCATGGAAACGCAGACTCATAGAATGCCTTGGGTTGGAAGGGACAGTAAAGAGCTTAGAACCCCAGCCCCACTGCCGTGGGCAGGGATGCCACCCACGCGGTCATGCGGCCCAGAGCCCCATCCACCTCCAGGGATGGAGCAGCCACAGCTTCGCCTGGCAGACTTTCATAGTGCTTCAGCTACCCCAAGAGGGAAATATTTACAGCTCTGTGCTCCCACGACACCTCAGGCCATTGAGGACGAGATGCAATGTGGAAATGGGGTCTGGATCAAGGGCGCTATCGCACAGGCTATCCATGCATGCGAAACGTGCTGCAATTAAGCAAGCCGAGCAAAGAAAGCCTCTCCGGTATGGAGGGTGATGGCTGAAATACAAACATGGGGAAGCTGACCTTCCCACAAACCTGCCAAGTCAAGTGTCACCTGCTTACATTTTTGTTGATAGATCTCCAGTTTCATCTGCTTTCCTTCAGTTTGCCAGTACCTCGGCTAAGGACATCCCCTTTCCTGCACCAACTGTATTTCCCACGTAGCGTAGCGCGCTTCCAAGCCTGAATTTAATCGCAGAAATTGAAGGCTTGCTGGCTGGCACCTCCCATCCCCAAAGTCCCAGTGAACTCACCCACTGCTGGCAACTGGACGCTCGGTGGCGAGAGGACCATCACCTATAGGTAGGTCCCACCTGGCTCTCCAGAAACTGCTGCACTTTTGGATGCGGAGCAACAAACACAGCGTCCATACAACTCCGCCACTGCATCAGACCCTGCCACTTTCCCTACGACCAGGCAAAGTGCACGAAGGCAAGCTGAACTGCTGAACCAGGCCCCACACAGGGCTTGTGCTTACGTATTTGTAATCAAAATACAGCATGCATTTTTTCATTCCTCTTGTCTAGTTACCTCGTGACAATAAGCCCTGTTTAGTGCTTATTTCTTATCTTTGTATTATTCCTTGAGTAATAGCTTCCAGCATGTGCACCCACGCAGAGAGGAGTTATTGAGTGAGGTGGTCAGAAGGGCAGCAGCTCCTGGCTGGCCACGTGCACGGGCTTCTCAGCCACATATGCCAGCGAGGTGTGGGCACAGCCGGTAGAACAGCTCCTGGTGGTAATTCTTGGTCACAGAGCACTGCAGTGCCCGGAACAAAGCCAGCAGCCCGTCCCTACAGAGACCCCTGTCAGGTGGGGCTGGGGCTGCAGCAGCCCCGCCTCTTCCCAGTCTTAGCAAACGGCAAGTCAGTCCAACAGCTCTGCTTTGAGTAGAACCGGAATTTATCTCAGGCACGAGGTCCTGAAATCTGGAAAACCCCGATGTTTCCAGGTGCAGGTAGTACAGGCAAGCATAGACATCAGATGGCTTTGTACACCTCGTGACCTGCCCAACAGGAAAGGAAGCCACTGTGTGGCTAAACTGAGCCCATCAGGCAGTTGTAAGTTAGTTGAGTCCTCCTATGGAGTCCAAAGTGAGTGGAAGTTTGCTACAACACTTCACCTGTGGTGAAGGCAACTTAGTTTCAGCGAGTTTTGCCTTACTAATAATGGAAAAAAAACCCACCCAAACAATTACGATAGATGCTGCAAAAGAAACTCCTCTTCATCTTTTGGATGGAAAGTCAACGACTGTGTGGAATTTCCCCTGGAAAGCTGCAGGGCCTTCTTCCACTGCAATCTCTCTGCTGTCTGACACAACGGGAGAGCTGCTGTGGCCTCGTGTCCGTGCCTGTGCCTCCTCCAGGGTGAGCAGCTTTGTGGGAGGAGAAGAAACCCACAGGGACTTGGGCCACAGTTAACAACTGCATCCTGTAAAGGAAAACCACAGATAAGAGCGAGAATCAGCAAGCAGCAGCACGGCCATCACCTCTCTGGGGGCGGTGCTGTGTTTTTCTAAGACTTGGTTATCCTAGTCTCTGGAGGATGATGTCAAAATAACCACTTTGTCACAGGCACGTTTATGGCAAAGGACATACTCATAATTGAGAGCAGCTTACTGTATTTAAGCAAGCAACCAAAACTCCTAAAAAGTGAGGACAGGTCCGTCAGAAACCTTCACTGCCGTGCTTGCATCCAGCTTCGTCTGCATGCAAAACATTGTCACGATAGTGACAGTTTTCTTCTTATGAGGTCTGGGTTTGGTCACTCTCAGCATCCAGCAACAGGAAATGCTGCACGCGACTGCAGCAGCTACAACCCAGTGTGCAGGTGGACGCCAGGATCACTAGCACAACAACACATCATCAGTAGGGTAAAACTAAGCTGTCACACGACGGTCTGCGTCTTGCTCTTGGCCTGCTTACAGCCTGTGCTTGGTTTTGGAGACAAACCTTTAAACTTCTACCAAAGTAGCTCACAGTGCCAGCTGCTAGGATCTCTGAAGCCTCTCGGTGCAGGGCAGTGCAGGTGAGCACGAGGAGTCTGCTCTCAGAGCGGTCCTTCTTTGCCACTGCCTACAGAGCAGGCATTCATAAGGCCTTTCTCGTGCGATAAGAGGCGTGGGAGGGAAGCGTATCATCCCCTCACATCAACATCCTGGCTGGATCCATTCCTACTACTTCTCTCTTTAACATCACAGCTCCTGGGTAATGTGTGCACAGCCTCATGTGTTTGTCAGCTGTACCTGAGTAGCCAGGCTTCGGGCCAAATGGTACACAGACATCCAACTAGACCAACTTGGGATGGCTTAAAGCAGGCTGGGGAATGCTGTCCCCTCTTGAAGGCTGGCCCAGGTTGAGACGCTGTGCTCAGAGGGGCTGCCTTGCCACAGCAGTATTGCCAAGCTTAGCTGATACACTGTGACATTCCCCGACCCTTCTGCTTGTGGGGAAGCAGACAACGTGAACGTCTGAATCATTAAACAACGAGCCAACGTGATATGCTCCATTCTACAGCCTGGATCATCTTATGGCTCAGGTGCTTTGCATGTCGATCTTCCCCTGGTAGAGCTCAGCCTGCTGTGGGCTGTTCCTGTTCAACCAAGTTAACCCCTGCATCCTGCTGACATAAGAACTGCCTTCCAGTAGGAACAAAAGCTGGACTTACAGCAACTGTGCTATCCAAAGAAGAGCAACGCTCGTATCAAATGGGAAGCAGCAAATATTCTGGAAAAGCAGCTATCTCTACTCCACCAGTGGCAATAACTGCAGTGACTGTGCAAATTTCATGGGAAGGTCGGGGTATCAAAGTAGATGGAACAAACTCAGCGCTCCTTCGGAATAATAATTGCTTGTGCTCTTCACACTTACTCATCTAACATGCAGAGGAAACTTTCTTCCTGGTGCAGGCCTGTTTCTTTCCACTGGACCAGGTGCGCTTCCGGTCTTAGCAGTTACTCAAGGTAAGCTGTAGGTTCCAGGGCTGGGCACAAACACGTTGCAGTTATTTCCTCACTCTTAGCACCTAAGCTCAACTCTGCAGTGCAGGCGGAGAACTGGGCAACAGCTGCAGGGCCCGTGCAGTCTTTGCCATGCAGCTGGACAGCCCTGCTGATTAACCTATAGACGCTGCGCAGAAGAAACAACCAGGAAAGCAGCTGTCAGAGTATCTCACATTAAGTGCAAGACTCTGTTTCTCAGCATCAACGCTAATGAATACCAAGAGCTTTCTTTAAATCTGCTGCTTGCTATTTGTCTTCTAAGATGCTTGTAAGGATCAACGGATCATGCATTGTGTCGTACTGCAAGATAGCTCAAGTGCAAAAGCACACAGAAGCACTGAAGAAAGTGATTTTAGAAAGAAAAGAGAGAGTAGGGGGACGGATTTAAGTTACTCTGTACAGCCTGTCAATGTGAGGATCTAACAGCAGCAGCCAAACTTTCAGCTATGTGTTCTCGTAGAGCATCCCTGGCTTCTCGGAAAGATACTGGTATCCACATTTGCCATATTCTTATATCAGCCCAGAAGTCTGTTGTCTCCTCGACAGTAGAAGCATATGTCAAGTACCTTGGGGGAGATCTGAACTTGATCAAGGTGTCTGATCAAGCTAAAGCTAATGGAGGAAGACATTCACTCGCTCTATCTCCAATGAGCGGGCTGGATTTGGAGCGGAAGAGGACATCTGAGAGGTTCAAGATGAATTCCACAACGGCTGACTGCATCTGCACCTCCCCGAAGGCAGCTCTTCCGCTGACGCAGGCAGACTCACTCTGCTGTGATCTGAAGAAAAAACAGAGGAAGTAAAACTGCCAACAGGCAGAAGACTGGGAAGGCACCTCTGGCTGTGCAAGATGTGTTGATTTTGGAGGGGACGGTTTACAAAGGCTGCGTGTGTTTATTTTGAGGTTTCTTTTCAACCCTGTTTACAAGATGTCAAGCATGTGCCCACTCTAGTGTATGTCAGCGTGTCCCTGTTTCAATTCTGAATGACACTGGCCCAACACATACCGACTTCCTTTGGAGCCCAGCACGCCTTTGGCGTCTCTGAAAATGATGCGGGGCCCACTCCTCCCTGCTGAAATACACGGCCACCTCTGCAAAAGGTACGGGCTCCTGCAAGTGCTCCTTGCCGGGAACAGCCAAGGCCCAGGGAAGCAGCTTGGAGAGGAGAGAAACTCCCGTCCCTGCGGCTTCTTTGTTCCCAGCACACAGACGATGGCTGAGGACACCTCACTCTCACCCTGCACTCCTATCTCTTGCTCCTTGCCCTCTCCTGGCTGTTCCCCAAGCCCCTGCCTGAGATTGACATGCTGTGGCCAGTTGCTGCTCTGCTGCAGGCAGATGTTAAATTGCTGGGACAAGAGGAACAAAAGGCAGGAGAGGTGTGAGGGAATGCAGCAATCCCTGCCAAACCCTCACCAGCCCACCTGCAGGGCACCGCCTAGGGGTAAAAGCCAGCTGGGACTCAGACCAGCAGCACTGCTCTTACCAGGCTTCCTTCCCAGCAAAGCCAGTATGATGGTGCGTTCCCTTCTCTCCCTTTCTTTCTTCCTTTCTCCCACCTTCCTCCCTCAGCCTGGCACAGGAAGACAGTGAGCAACACTCCTGGCTAAATCAGTTAGCGATCACAGAACCGTCTCAATCTGGGACGCTGAAAGAACTCACAGCAGACCTCTGGCTCAACAGCTGAGGGCCAATTGAGCATGTGCCTAAAAACAAAGCACAGCAATGGGTCAATCATCTTACCACCAAAATAGAGAGCAGCACAAGCACCTCTTAAGCTCTCCTGCACAGCAGCAGGCTGCAGGACAAGCTCTGTTCTTGAGCAGGGATGCCTCGAGGTCACACCTGCACAGAGATCCTTTGCTTTGTCAGCTTCACTAAGGTTATATCTTTGATTGTGCACGTAGGATCCCTTAGTCACAAACTCCTGAACGCGTCTGGGACTAGGAGTGGATCCAGCTGTGCTGAGGAACCTTACCTCTGTGGTTTGAAGAGTTCAGACAGCAATGGGGTTTGCTCTGATCCTCATGACACAGCAGGAGAGCGTCCTGTAGGTGTGTGTGTGTGTGTGGGCGTGTGTAACCCTGTCCTCCATGTGGAAAATAACCAAGTGTATCCAGCCATCTCCAGTCCTGTTAATCTACTACGGCATATCTATGTTCATCAATACATACATTCCTGCTCCCCCCTCAGGAGTGTATACTGTAACTGTATCTATCTGCTATAAATTGCTGCAGTCTGCATGATAGCAACTAGGGACACTAACTATTGTAAGAGTCATGGAGTAAACTCCAGTCCCAAATTCTTACATGAATGGGCTCATGACAACTGTTACAATTGAGAAACAAGGGACCATCAGAAGCCATCACAGGATGAAAGGGGGAAAAGGTATTATCTGCAAAATGCCACGTTTGGAAGTTACATATGAAGCAAGGGAGAACATAAATAAGTGGAACAGGGAGCAGAAACTAAAGGAAGGAATTTTATTTTATTTTTTAATAACCTACAGAAATTGATTTTGCTTGGGTCGTATCAGGCACTCAGAACTATGCTGCACACTATGCACAGGGGTGGATATGGAAATGCATCGTATTGCGTAGCTGCAGGACAAGCTCTCCCCTTGCTTGGAAATATGCAAATAATTTATCAGGATGGTCTCTCTGATAAAGCAGATTTGATTTGCAATTGCAGTGCCGGGTCTCCCGCTGTCGTGCGGAACCAAACTCTGTAACCACAAAGTAGTTACGAAAGCAGCTATGTTTTCATCAGTGCTGCGCAGACACCGGGTGCAAGGCAGATCGTTCCTCCTAACTTGCACAACGTAGGGCAAAAGCTTGGTACAGATAGAGGCCGAACTAATACATAATCAATGATTTTCCTGGAAAAACATTCGTATACGTATTCATTACATTTCCAAGAACCCATCAGCATATGGTCCCTCCCTCTTGCACGCGTGGGCAGTGGGGGCCTCCTTCTGGTGGTCATGGGATGAAGGCTCATTGTCCACAACAGAAGTAATCCCATCCTGACTCGTTCCTTGTGTAATGTTTCTTCAAGTTTACCACGGAGTTTCGAGATGTTCTTTTCTTAGCTGGCCTCACATCCTGCTTACCTGCATTCCTATAGAATGGTTAACCCTTATCTTGTCCTCCCCTCACTCATGCAAGCAGGAGAGCACGCAGAAAGCAGCGTTACATCTTTTACGCCCTGTAACTCAACACTTACCACTTTCTCCCCTGCTTCCTCATTGGCTGAGTACTTCAGGTTCACAATCTTCCTGACGCTCAACTAAACATACGGACACTAGCTAAGCATATATCGCTAATTAGTTAAGTTCTCACACTTGCTCATTCAACTCTCGGTCATTGTTTCTGGACATCTGCTCGCCCGTGCATAGAGATAAGCTTGGAAGGAGGATAGGGGGGAGTATCTTGATCCCTGCCTGTTGCAACCCAACCTACCCTCAGAGCAAGGCAATCCAGCCTTGTGTAGAGGCCCTGGCTTCTCTGATGTTTGTTAAGTCTGTTTTTCTTTTGCTGAGGGTCTCTTATCCAAACAGAACAGCCCTACAATGTGCTTTCTAGTCCACAATACTATACCTATACTATTTGGAACATTTAAGAACTATTGCAGTTTTGCAAGCAAGAATTAATCACACAATTCAGCAACTGTATTTCTAAAGTATGTTACTAACATATATGGTATTTCTACTTTTTCACATCAGCTATTTCTAAGGACAAGTTACAAAACACAAGTACACTGTGCTCTCCTTCTTCAGATCAGTTCCCCCTTTTTAATATCTAATGCAGAAACAACATTCCATTCCTACACCCTTGAGCAGGGATGCCTCTTGATGTCACACCTGCACAGAGATCCTTTCCACCTTGATGTCAAGGCATCTTGCTGGTACGGATCCTCAGTAAGTGACTAATAGTTTGCTTTGAGCTTTGTCAGCTTCACTAAGGTTATATCTTTGATTATATCTTTGATTGTGCACGTAGGATCCCTTAGTCACAAACTCCTGAACGCGTCTGGGACTAGGAGTGGATCCAGCTGTGCTGAGGAACCTTACCTCTGTGGTTTACGAATTCAGACAGCAATGGGGTTTGCTCTGATCCCCACGACACAGCAGGAGAGTGTCCTGTAGGTGTGTGTGTAACCCCGTCCTCAAGAGAAAAACCCAGCGAGGCCACGGGCTGCTCCGTCTCCAGCATCGCATCCCGGTAGGACGTAAATAATTTTCACCTCATTGACTCAGAGCTTCCCCTTTAAACTGAAATTGGTCGGGTCTGCCGTACGGAGCTCCAAAAGGACTCAAACATTCTTTAGATCTTGATTTCACCCTCATCCTCGTTGCCTGGTACCAGTGTAAGTTCTCCTCCTGCTGAATTCCAGCCACGCGCTGTTTATCAGGCGATTTCCACGTGCCCACTTGCGCTCAATAGGCTGTGTGTAATTCCCAGCTAATGCCCACGGTGTGACCGAGCTGCCGCAGCACTCGCAGCACTGAGCGCCCTTTGTCCAACGGAATCGCAACAGGTGCCCGAAGCCAGGTACGATTTCATTTCACAGTGCTCGTGTACTCGCCTTGTTTGTCCGACAGGGAAAAGCCGCCGGCCGAGCTGAAGCAGCGGCTGCCAGCAGCACGACGTTCCCCCAGGTCTGAGAAATACATTTGCCATCGCTTTGCCTTAACTGCATTTTTTTTACACGAATTTTGGATCTCTGAATTTCAAGGACTCGCGACCTGCCTGCACGTGCGCAATATACGTAAATGAAGCATTTACCAAATACCGAATTAGAAGAGTTTAGACTGTTAGAAGCTCCGTCCATCCGCGCTGCAAGCGCGCCGCCTCCGCCCGGCAGCGTTCCCACAGCCAACATGGCTCCTCAACGGCTTCACCGCTCTTCAGCGCGCCTCCCCGCCGCTCTGAACTTGCCGTGCCCTTTCTCAAAATGGCGGCCGCCAGCTTCACCCCGCGGCCGCCCTGCCCAGGTGACGGCCGAGTCGCGCGGTCACGCGGCGGGCCGTGAGGGCGGAGCGGTGGCGGGCGGCGCGCCGGGCTTGTCCGCTCCTCCCGGCTGTGCCGTGCGGTCGGCTCCTGCGGGGTCCGGGGCCTCCCGCGGTCGGTGCCGCTTACGTACGGGGCGGTGCCGGAGGGCCGGGATCGGCGGCAGCGGGGTGGGCGGGGCCGGTGGGCGCGGGCGGGGAGGGAGAGCTGTGGGGGGTGGAGGAGGGAGTGGGAGGGGGGAGAGGTGGGGGTGGGGAGGGGAGAGCGAGCGTCCTCCGGACGGCGTTCTGTTTGGCAGTTCTTGTCCTTAGTCTGATTCCTCTCTCCTTTCCCTGGCCGAATTTCGGTGCCCCGTTACACGTCCTCCAGGGGGAGGTTGGAGCTGACGGGCAGCCGGCAGCTGTGGGCTGTGCGGGGTTCTCGTGGCGGTGATGCTGCAGTAACGTGTCGTCCGTGTTCCCTTCACTGAGATGTGCCACGTGTGCTCTGTGGCTGTGCTGAGGCTGCACAAAAGATACCACGGTCGGTGTCTGCAGACTCGTGAAGGAAATTTGCGTTCCGAAGGCGGTGCTCTCGTTCCCTTTCCTCCCCCCCCCCCCCCCCCCTCCGATGTAGAAATGCGTCTGCGATCGCTGTGAGCAAAATCTGAGAAGGAACTGCATTTCAATTCATGCTGCTTTTTTTTCTCTCTCTTCCCCCATATGTCAGCACGTGGACATTATCTGCTAACTATACTTTGAACGGCGATTATTTTTCTTATGATCCAAATGCTGCGAATTTCTCAGTGGTTGCTGAGATGAAGGTAATCATAAATACAGGTTTTGGCATTATTGTACCTAGGAATAGAAAGTGCCCAGTAGCTAATCACGTTCTGCTGCAAAAAAAGAAAGCATAGTCCCTTTTTAAAAAAGCAAGAGACAGAGTGCTTCCCCCCAAAAAAAGGGAAAAATCCCCAAACGTGTACGCTAAGTTAACACACTGAGAATGAACCACAGAATGGCCAGGATTGGAAGGGACGTCAAGGATCATGAAACTCCAACCCCCCTGCCACATGCAGGGCCACCAACCTCCTCATTTAATGCTAGACCAGGCTGCCCAGGGCCCCCTCCAGTCTGGTCTTGAACACTTCCAGGGACGGGGCATCCACAGCCTCTCTGGGCAGCTGTTCCAGCACCTCACCACTCTCTGTAAAGAATTTCCCCCTGATGTCCAACCTAAATCTCCCCTTCCTCAACTTCAAACCATTTCCCCTCGTCCTGCAGTTATCTACCCTTTCAAAGAGTTGATTCCCCTCCCCTCTGCAGGCTCCCTTTAGGTACTGAAATGCTGCAATGAGGTCACCCCGCAGCCTTCTTTTTTCCAGGCTGAACAAGCCCAGCTCCCTCAGCCTGTCTTCATAGGGGAGGTGCTCCAGTCCCCTGATCATCTTTGTGGCCCTCCTCTGGACCCTTTCCAACAGCTCCCTGTCTTTTTTGTACTGGGGGCTCCACACTTGGACGCAGTACTCCAGATGGGGCCTCACAAGAGCAGAGTAGGGGGGAACAATCACCTCCCTGTCCCTGCTGGCCACCCCTCTTTTGGTGGAGCCCAGGATAGCATTTGCCTTCCGAGCCACAGGGGCACACTGCTGGCTCATGTTAAGTTTTTCATCTGTCGAGACCCCCAGGTCCTTCTCCACCGGGCTGCTCTCAAGGACCGCTCTTTCCAGTCTGTAGGGATGCCTGGGATTCCTCCGGCCCAAGTGCCAAACTCTGCACTTTGCCGTGTTGAACCTCATCAGGTTCACCCAGCCCACCTTTCCAGCCTCTCGAGGTCCCTCTGAATGGCATCCCTTCCTTCAACCGTGTCGACCGCACCACGCAGCTTGGTGTCGTCAGCAAACTTGCTGAGGGTGCACTTGAGTCCGCCGTCGATGTCATTGATAAAGATGTTAAAGAGCACCGGTCCCAAGACAGACCCCTGGGGGACGCCGCTCGTTACCGGCCTCCACCTGGACATAGAGCCATTGATGACCACCCTCTGTCTGCGGCCTTTCAACCAGTTTCTTATCCATCGAGTGGTCCACCCATCAAATCCACATCCCTCCGGTTTGGAGATAAGGATGTGGTGGGGGACCGTGTCAAAGGCCTTGCTCAAGCCCAGGCAAATGACATCGGTCGACTTTCCCTTGTCCACCGATGCCTTTTACTCCATCGTAAAAGGCCACCAGATTGGTCAAGCATGACCTTCCTCTGGTGCAGCCGTGCTGGCAGTCACGGATCACACGCCCTTTCCTCGTGCGATCATGATCATGAAGAGCGGCAGCTTTGCTCCTTCCCTTCGCTGCTCGTTTTGGTTTGAGGTACAGAGGAAAGGATGTGTGAGCCATGCTGGAGCGGTGTGCCTGCCTGCATAGTGTGGCAGTGAGCAATGCAGAGAATTTTATAACGTCTTTATAATGTCTGTCTCCTTCCTAGATGGCACTGTGTTCTCTGAGATGCGCTACGGAAATGATGAGAAGGACTTCTGAGGCTGTGAGCGGTGGCTGATGAGAGAAGCTAAAGAGAGGAACCTCAAAATTGAACTGATTGGTAAATCCAAGCCTTAGAGTTTATATGCTCTTTGTTCTAACAAACACGTCTGACCCTTAATTACTTTAACAGACCGATGTTTTTATGTCGCACTAGACAAGGTAGGGAAGCTCTAGGACTTGGTATGCTTGCACTGATGCTTCTCTCAGACTGTTTTTGCTTTTCTGTAGTAGCGTAACATCCTAGGCAGTGGCCTCCAGTAATCTTCTCATGTCAAACGATGTTAATGCTTAGACCTGATCACAGTGGTGAATATAAATGATTTATCGTTAGGGCTGCATTTCTGAATTTTCACTTCCGCAGTGAAGCTTCTCAAGTTACGGTTCCCATCCCACTGAGAAAGTCTGCCCTTCCTGTTGCAGTGTGGGAAGGTACATACAATGTCCATCTCTCCTGGAGTGTTTCCCTTCCTGTTGCTGACTGTTTCAGTCAGTGTCACTCTTGCACTCCGGTAACGCGTGGATGCTTGAGAAACGGACCTTGGAGGGGGTGGGGTGGGAGGTGTGTGTCCGACACGAGATTTTGCCTTGCTGTGCTTTTACAGTAGAATATAAGTTCTGTGTGTGAAGTATTTAAGTAATGTCTTGTTTCCGTGTTGTTACTGGCATTCTGTATGACCACGTCTTGAAGTGAAATTGTGGAGAAAAGCATTGTCTGCCAAGCTGTAGAGACAACGTTAATAGCATGTAACGTGTGACGAGGCCAGGCGTGGTAGAGAGCTCTCACAGCATGAGCGTTCTTTTCAGTAAGGCTGCAGGCTGTGGGCTGAAGGATGAGAGAAATAAGCACCTGTCTTGAATTTTCATACGGATTATTTCCCTGGAGGGCTGATAAAAAAGTTCAGTAATGATGGTGAAAGATTTATTTATGTGTATGCGCTACTACTTTGTATATCAACAGGTACTGACTTCTGTTTGCTTGTTGCTTTATAGATATGGAATGAAGGGGCATTTCATAGCAAATGGATGAAGGTATGTGTTTTCCGTCTTAAAAGTGAAATGTGCTTCTGAAGTTCCCTTGTTATCACATGTGCTTTGCTTGTCTGATTTTTCTCTAGAGAAGAGACCTTCATCCTGTGACTACTTCGTTTCCTGACTTCTCGTGGTAGCTGCCGGTATGAAGTGCTAACAGGAACACGGGATCCTTCGATTTTTTTTTTTTATCTGAAGCTTTTATTTTGAACTTTGTAAGTCAGTGTATGCTAAGGAGGGCATTTTAAAGGAAGCTGCCGTTGAACCGTATGAATTCATCTTCTTACTGGCTGGAAAGCGGCTTATTTTATGTCAGAGATCCAGAATTCCTTCCAATTCTCAAGTGAAGTTCCAGTGGATATGATGCCCTTTAAATATTGATGTACAGCTCCAGGTTTTCATTACATGGTCTGATTTACTTTTTCCATAAAGTAAGAGCTCTGTATTTTAACTGTGCAAAAGTCAGTACCTCATTTAGAACATGAGTTTGGAAAGAGACAGTCTTTCACATCAGGTAACGCTGTGCTGTCACTGTTTCCTTCCCTGCACACCCCTCTTCGGAAGCTCACTTCTCTTTGAGTTATGTTATGCTGAAGTGGAATCTTAATAGAAGTTCTACTGCATTCATTATTCATGTCCTTGTTGCTGCTTTGAGGCTAACAAGGAAATGCATTTCTTCTCAAAAGAAAGTAAGGGTTAAGCTGAGCGCGAAGAAAACTGCTGATTCTTTTTTTCCTCTCCATGCACAACTCTGCAGAAATTGGGTCCCTTCTGCTTAAAATCAGTCAGTCTGTGGCTATGAGAAAAGTTCTTTTAGTTTTTGTATGCTGTATAAGGTCACTTGTGTTACTTGTCCGTGGCAGCATCTGTAGCTCTTTCATTCAGTGATTAGTTTTAGCAGAATGACACCGAAAATGGTGTACAACAGTTAAATGTGACGTGACATTAGGACGTTAGGAGGGAAAAGCCCTTTGTAACTTAAAGTGTCTTTCACGAGGCTGGCATAGATAACGTTCTGCCTGCTCCTGAAAAGTGGGAGTGCTCTCCTCTGAAACGCTTTATCCTCATTTATATGTAAGGGTGTGAGATACACTTGTAGTCTGTTAAACTCATTCTGGGTTTTGTCGCACGGCCGTCATGTTTTGCAGAGGTAGACTACATCTGATTACTGACTTCTGGATAGAAATGTGTACGATGTGCTCGTTACCTTTGTATTATCAGCAGTCTTCATTAGGGAGGAGGTCTTGTGAAGGAAACGAGCTTTGCTTGTGTGTTGGTCACTGTCAGTGAATCGCTCTGCAGCTCTTGCAGCCCACCCAGCGTGCCTTTTGCAGCGGAGCTTGTTGTCAAGGTGTGCAAAAAGAGCCGAGTTGGGTGCTAAGCAGCTGCATGTTTCAATTGGGACCTTGTGCTGTATCTTGCTGTTGATAATAAATATTTAAAGCTTGGCCTAAGGCAGTACAAGACTGTGCTGCTTCTCCTTTAGCACGTTAAGGTTACTGTTACAGGTCACCAAGGGCAATATCAGAATGAAGCTTTGCTTTAGCAAGCTGTGGAGGTGGTGTGACGTACGTAGAGCTAGGTTTACTTATGCTGCTGTGTTCTAAAGAAATAATCTTGTACTCGTGAGAATGCTGTGGTATATTACAGATTGCTCTGTAATGCAAGCTTTTCTGTTCTACTGCTATTATTCCAAAGCAAGTGTGCTTTCACTTTCAGTTTGGAGGAGAGGAATTACTGCAGCTGTTTGTACTTCTAGGCTTTGAGTCTTCTTTTTGTGATAAGTGCTCTTCTTAATATATTGAGTCGGCCTCTCTATCCTGGGACAAAACCAGTGCCAAACGCCTGACAAACTCAGCAGGAACCGCAGGCTGTGGGAGACTGCAGTACCTTCAGCGATGGAGCAGTGCAGGATGTTGGGCTCGGATCCTAAAGCAAACCTGCGTGAGCAGAAACGTGAGCTCGTAAGTGTTGTGCACTGCTGATAGCTTTTAAAGTTGTGTGCGTAAGGACTGTCTAAGGTACTGTACAGCACATCCATCTGCTGTGTCAGGACAAGAGAGGAACTGCAGCTCTCTCCTCTGTCAGTCTGAACTCAGAAATGCTGAGATGTGAGGACAGCTAGGGGTGTACTGCTGCCACTTTGTCAAGTGCACAGGGTACCGCACACCAACAGTTCCCTGCCGAGACTCACCCGAGTCTCCACCGACCCCCACGGCAAGAATTAAATTCCCTTACCTTGGTCTGTGCACAGAGTTACCGGGTCTCCAGGGGTCAATACACGTGCCTACCTGCCCCGTGGCTTTCACAGAGCCCGGCCTTTATGGAACAGTCTCGGTTTCTTGTCGACCGTCCCGAGGAGTCACCCCACCATTCAGACAGGACCGCTGAAATCAGCGGGGTGCGCCTATCCTGTCCAGGGCAGTGGGGGAAATCCCCACAGGGCGATAATTACCCCGGACGAGCCCCCAGATTGTAGGAAATATCCAAATAATTTTCTAGGACGGTATCTCTGATAAAGCAGATTTGATTCGCAATTGCAATGGCGGGCCTCCTGCAAGCAGGAGAGCTCCCAGAAAACAGCGTTACATCTTTTATTCCCTATTCCCCGACGCTTATCTCCTTCTCCCCTGGTTCCTCATTGGCGGAGTACTTTAGGTTCACAATCTTCTCGACGCTTCACTAAACATGGAAACACTGGACAAACATAAGTTTTTGCTGCATAAGCGTAAATCTGTAGTTAATTAATTAACTTATTCCACACCTGATCATTATTTTGCGGATATCTGCTTGTCCTTCTTACCAAGATCAGCTCGGGAGAAAGACAGGGGAGTATCCTGGTGCCTGCCTGTCACACCCCAACCTTCTCACGGAGTGAGACAGTTCGGCCTTGTATAGAGGCCCTAATTTCTTTGATGCTTGCTGAATCTGGTTTTCTTTTGCCGGCAGTTTCTTATCCTAACAGAACAGCTCTACAATATGTTTTCTAATCCCTAACGCTATACTCGCATTGTTTGGAACATTTAACAACTATTCCAGTTTTGCAAGAAAGAATTAATCACATAAATCAGTAATAATGTTTCTAAAACGTGCCGCTAACATATATAGTATTTTACTTCTTAGACCAGCTGTTTCTAAGGATGGGTTACAGAATACAAATGCATTATGTTCTACTTCTTCAAACCAATTGCTCTTTTTAATATCAAATGCAGAAGCAACATTCCATTCCCACACAACTTTCTGAGACTCCAGTCTAAAAAACAGACTAGCAAACAGACTTTGTTTCCAGTGAAACAATTACTAATCTAAAAAAAGTCTGATTAAAGAAAGGCAAGGCACCATTATCTTAAGCGAAATAATTTCGAGGCTTATAGCTTTTATGTAACTCCATTTTGGACTAACGAAGATAAATGCACTGTATGAAATAATTGAAACAGAGCACAGCAGAAAGCACTTGCATGCTTGTAAAAGGAAATTTGAGTTGGCTGTCTTGTCCTCTGCAAATTTAAAGGTTTAACATACTTGCTATGTGATTTCCTGTCTCTCATATGCTTTAGTATCTTATTTGGAGGTTGGTCCTATTCCTGTTATTTTCTTCCTTTTACAAGCCCCTTATGATAACACAAGCCCCACTGGTTTGGCATTGCGACAGCCAGATCTTGTTATTTACAGAATTATTACAGAACAGATCCAAATTATTACAGAACAGATCCAAATCTGTAAATGCAATATTGCTTTTATCTTGTATTGTAAACTATCTTTGTACTGTACATCAATTTTTCCTGACGAAGGGAAGCTTATCTTTCTGCTGAACTCATTTCCTCTGAGCTTGAGTTCTCTACATTACCATTGTCTTACATTGAACTCAGCAGAATTTTAATGTGAGGAAGCTACTGAGTTTAATTTATTTTTTTTTAAATGAGCATATTTTTAGAAGAATTCAGGATCTCTCCTGAAGTGGATATGTTGTGCATGTATATATAATGTGATAAATCTTAAGCCATGACGTGGGAATATGAGCCCTTTTTGCTCATCTGCGTACAGATGCATGATTTCGTGCCCGCTATTAAAAACTCCGTTATTAAACTGTATTTGCATGCTATGGCTGTGGAATTCAAGGTCCTAGCAACAGATTGCGTTGAAGACAAATCAGAAGACCTGAAAAATCAGACCTTGTCAATGTCCTTGACTACTTCTTAAAGCAAGTCCGGGCAGATGGCTGCTCAGAGCTGTATTCTCTGCTTTACTGATGTGCAGAAAAAAGGCTGCTGATGTTCCTTACTGATGCTTAAAAAACAAACAGTCCAAAGCCCGTGGAAAGATCACCGCCAACCACAAAGCTAACAGAGGAACTGTAAAGCACGATCACTTCTATGTATGTATGTATGTATGCATGCATGCATGCATTTACTTATTCTCCCGGCTGCTTTGGTTAGGAGGTACAGCTGGAGGCCGTAACCCTCAGTTGCACGTTTCATTTAATGTGCAGCTTTTTGTGGTGATGCAGGCAGAGAATGTATTGGTTTTTCTTTACTAAGTTCTCAACACTGGGAATTGGTTCAGGAAGTGGATTTGCTGTCTTTTCCTTTCCTGTGGGTTTGCTCTGTCTGTTTTGTGGGGGGAAGGATGGTGGGTTGAGGGGAAGGAGGGAGGTTGCTTGTTGGATTGTTTTCCCTTCTTTTATCTGGGAAAATTCCTTTTGCATTGCAAGATATTTTTGTTTTTAGCCAGAAAGCTGTTTGTCTCTCCACGGTGTGGTGGAGAAAAAGAGGTGTAATTGTTGTACTAACTTGATGTAGTGCTATGCATACGAACAACAAACGCAGCAAAGCGATTTTCCCAGAACGACTGCGTGTAACTCAGCAGCTGATTGCTATGAAGGGTTCCCCTTTGGTCAGTGTGTGCCAGTGACAGCACAAGAGCCTCGGGGTGGGCACTGCGCCTGTTTGGGTGACAGGTAGGAAGTTTGCATCCCTGTATTGTCAGAGACCTTTACCGAGTCATTTTTCTCTAGGCGTGTTATTTTTTGTAAGACATGAAAGCAGTTCTGTGGAAAGTCTGATAAACACCTTAAAGAAAAAGAAGGCTTAACTCAATAGGAAGCAGAAAGATCTAAAAGCAAGCAGATTTGACCGCTAGGTATGTGCAGAAATAAGCTACTGCCTGCTATAGTTATTGCTATTAGAGTATTTTGATCTGAAGTGCCTGCCGAGGTTAGTGTGCTTTCCATGTTCCTTTTTGCTCGTTTTATTTTATCCTTAAGTAGACATTTGATACCTTTCAGTTTGAGAAAATAGAATGAAGTACCTCCGTATTCTTATCCCACTTGAGATTGTTGTCCAAGTCAGCATTTCTTTGTGCATGGGAAAAGGGAAATACTTTGTCATGCTGTCTTCTGAAAACGTGGATTGGCAGTTACTGTGCAGTTCTTCAGTAGTCTTGTGCTGTCTGTGCCGCAGTTCTGCAGAGAGGTGGCACATACAGTGCCGTTAAGGTGAAGGCAAATGCCTTAATTTTTTCATTCTTCTGCTCGTTACTGCATATGTAACAGCGTTCAAGAAAATGGCTGTCACGTCATCTGAACTGTTCAGAACACCTGGGCAGCTCTTCCCATTTCCATGTTACTGAAGACTTTCCTGAGGTCCCGTTCCTCTTTTCTGCTCACTCACACTAAAAAAACCGCAACAAACACCTCTACCTCCTGTAGTTAATTGTTCCTTAGGGAGAAGCCCTTCTGTACTTTCTCTTGCTGGTCTCTTTACTCTGTCTGCCATACAACTGATGTTTTAAAATGTGCTTTAGTGTAATTCTGTAATCTTCTATGGAATTGAATTTGTTTTGAATTTGTTTTGAATTTGTGGTTGTTTTGGAAATGTGGTCGCTTTATGTTGGAAATAATTTTTGTATGTGAAATTAATTTGCTCGGACTAGAAATCACAGATATTTTTACTAAGATGCAGTTATTTTCTTCCGATTTCTGTTCTACTTCATCTCAGCACATGCAGTGTAGTTCACTCAGCCAGGCTGGTTATACTGGTGAGTGGACAGATGCTTAGAAGGAGGTGGAAGCTCTGCAGCTCTGGCAGATGGCCCAGGAAACCTTACTGTCGTAATCAAAGCTATGGTAATGTACATCAACAGAAGTAGAATAAACAAAGGAAATGTTCTGTTACAAAGAGCCAGCTTTGGCTTATGCCATATCTGTGAATATCCTGTACAGTGCTTTTGTACCTGTGTTACTGAGACCACCAAAGTCTTTTTTTCTACCTAAACTACGTATGTAATTCAAAGTTCATCATAAATGAACTTTAATTTGATTACGCACTGGAGGAGGAAATTGTGGTCCTTTTTAAACAGCAGTATTAAAAATACATAGAGTTTGTCTAATAGCAGTCATCACTGAGATAGTGGAATAAGTAGTTGCAGGTTGATCCTGTGTTGCTTTTGATTCTACATGTACAGTATGTTTTTCAAATGCGTATTGGCGTCTGATAGATTCCAGTAATGTCTATTCCTTCCGTTCCTTTCTTTATTCAGGCACTTAATCGCTTTCAATCTATCAGGCTTCCTCTGCCTCATTTCTGATCTTCACCTAAGCGAGCAGCTTTCTACCTCAGAGTCTTTTGTAAGTATGCCTTGAATACATTTGGTTGCTCTTGTAAAGTGGGTTGTGCTGTTTCTTCTGCATGCACACGAATTATGACAAGACACCGATAATTCAGAATTGCTCGCCTCCAGTGCTGGAGGTTCTGTGCCTGACAAAGTCTTAAACATCCTGCTTTTCTTCTTACCATAGGACACAATAGCATAACTGAATTTGTAGGACTAGTACCTCCCAGTCCATTCATGTACATTGAAGAAAAAAACTGCTGGAGCAGAGATGCAGTTTGGTTTATCCTTAGGGTTTATTCCAAGGCTGCGTGCTCTGAAATGCTGGTACAGTTTGAGTGTCGGAAAACCTTTCTACTGGCATCAGTTCATTCCCAGGGGAATAACTGCAGCTGACTACAGTGTAGGTTTTGTTGTTCCATCCCCACAAAAGATATTCTGAGAATCTGTTTTTTTCTGTTCCCATTTATTAGTATTACTGCATTATTGGGATGATGGCTCATAGATGTACACAGATTGCTCTGAAAGGAATGCCTCCTATTTATTTCCGTAGGAATGACAACAGATACATAGAGTGAATTCTCAGCTACAAAACTCTGTTTTTCAACATGGTCACCACCATTAGCTATGCTTTTTTTCCAGTGTTGAACGAGAGCCTGCGTGCTGTGCTTGTTTAAAAAGAAAAAAAAAATAAATCTGGCCGTTTGGGTGGCTTGTCTTTTGCATTGCTGTTGCCACTGCTGAAACGCAGCACCCACCGCCTCACTGTGCTCACATCCACGTGTTGGTCTTCATAAAGTTCTGCAGGCATTGATGAATGCCAGTGGGTGCGATTTTTTTCAGCGCGGAGGAGTTCAGTGACACCCCTGTGCTTCACGTGCACTTCCATGTCAGGTGCTGTGCTGTCATTCTGGCCCTCTGCTGCCATCTGTCGCATGGCTACAAAATGTAACTGAATGCTGGCAGGAAGGTTCAACCTCTGCTGTCATCCCACCAGTGTCCACCTGTGATGTTGTGGGCCAGCATTATAAAATAGGAGGCATTCCTTTTGGATCAGCCCTTGTATAGTTATGAAAAAGTAAGGTTTATAATGGCTGCCTGAGTAAATTGGTGGCTGCTAAAGAGATCCACAACTCTAAACTAACAGTAGTCAGACACTGATAGTTTTCAAGGTCAATTTAAATTATGTGGCTGTATTGGGTTATTTATTTTTTTAATGTTATCTTTCATTGTCGTATTTCCTGAAAACTCTTCAGGTGTGGCATTTGAGGCTTGATTCTGAATCTGCCAACTCCAGTATTCCTGAGCAACTCCATCCTGTAAAGGTAAGTGGATTAGTTTTCATACTCCATTGTAAAACTGCTTTTAAGAATTGGTATTGCAAGAAAAATGTTGTTCTTTGTTTTACAATACAGAATTACAAAGTAAGAAGTAGAATCTTGTATGTGAAAGTAATCTAAGGTACCTTGCACTCATCTCTTCAGAGAGGAACTTTGTGGTCTTTCATGTGTATTCGTGAGTGCTGATTAGCCTGGTAGTGCAAATCGTTTTGTAGGTCTCAAACACCGCAGCTTTTTAGTTGATACACGCTTTGAGAGTCATGGTTGATGTGGTTCCAGTGTGATAATGCAGCACATGGATGTCCTTTTCCATCTCTGGGCCCACCTTGCTGCCTTTTCAACCTGTGCATTGAATTGCAATGAAATGTCAGTATCGTATACCTCCGCACTGTGTTGAGCCTCACCTTACTCATGCTCACCTACTGGATGTTAGTCAGCTTTAGCAATTGTGTTTCTACTACAGAAGGACTTGCAGGACATCTGTAGGATTGATCTGGCCTGAAGGTGATGACCTTCCAACTTGCTGGTCTCTGCCCGTGTTCTTTGTCATGACATCGGGATGTGTGTGCTTGCTGGATGCATTGATAAGAAATGTTTTTGAGAAGAGAACCTTGTACTTCCCAGAGCAGTAAGAACGTGAGGGTATGGGACACTCTTCACAAACCTGATTAAAGTGTGCTGTCCCAGACTTGGTACTGTTAAAATAGCCCTTCTCAGAAACAGAGCATTGTGCCTGCTGTGACTTAAATCCCACCCACAAAGGAGTATTCCCTGCAGTCTCTCTGATCTCAGGTGCGTGTTTCTCCCATTGCTGGAACTGCTGGACTTTCATGCCTTAACTGTATGTGGAAGGCTCTCTTTATTAGCTCTGTTTGACTGCAGTTTTAGAATCATAGAATCCCAAGGTTGGAAAGGACCTGCAAAATCATCAAGTCCAACCGCCCTCCCATCACCACTGCTACCACAAGCACTGCACCAGATCTCGCAGCTCCTCGTCCAGACGCCTCTTGAACACTGCAGGGACGGCGACTCCACCACCTCCCTGGGCAGCCATTCCAGCGCCTGACCACTGAGAGGAAAAGTTCTTCCTTATGTCCAACCTAAACCTGCTCTGGTACAACTTGCGGCCATTTCCTCGGGTCCTGTTCGTTGCCTGGGAGAAGAGGCCAAACCCTTCCTCATCACAGCCTCCCCTCAGGAAGTTGTACAGTGCAATGAGGTCTCCCCTGAGCCTCCTCTTCTCCAGACTAAACAATCCCAGCTCCCTCAGCCGCTCCTCATAGGACTTGTGCTCCAGACCCCTCACCAGCTTCGTTGCCCTTCTCTGGACACGCTCCAGGGCCTCAATGTCCTTCTTGTAGTGAGGGCCCAAAACTGAACACAGCACTCGAAGTGCGGCCTCACCAGCGCTGAGTACAGGGGATGATCACCTCCCTGCTCCTGCTGGCCACACTGTTTCTAATGCAGGCCAGGATGGCACTGGCCCTTTTGGCCACCTGGGCACACTGTCGGCTCATGTTCAGCTGAGCATCAACCAACACCCCCAGGTCCTTTTCCTCCTCACAGTCATCCAGCCACTCATCCCCAAGCCTATAGCACTGCATGGGCTTGTTGTGGCCAAAGTGCAGGACCCGGCACTAGCTGTATACTAGCTGTATGCAGACTTGTTGGGAGGTAATAAAAAGATCTTTGAAAATAGGTTGGAGATATTAACCACTGAAGCAAGAAGGTGAATTTTTTGTGCCTTAAATTAGACTTCAGAGGATGTCCTTGAACTCAGAAGCTTGGGCTTTGTTGCAGCTTGATATTTACAGCTGTGCCCTGGTCACAGTGGCGATGTGACATTAGCAATGTCATCACTGCGCCCAGGTCACAAGCCCTGACAGCAGGCACTGGGGATAATTTAGTGTGAGGCCGTTCTTCACATCGGTCTTCATATCCAGGCACATGGATGGTATCTTTTTCCAAATGTGCAGGATCTGTAAAATAAAATTATATACCGCATAATTATTCTTGCAAATAACACTTAGTTGCAGGGACGTATTCCCATTTTTCTTGCCCAGGTTTCATAATTAAAATAGTAGTATTGTTCCCTGTAGCTATTATTTCATCTGGTTCAGGAGGGCCCTTTGGCTTCGTACTTTAGCTCCATTGTTAATACTTGATGGATCCAAACCCTCCAGGAATGCTGGTGATCTGAGGTGGATCCCCTTTTCTCACAATTGTTTTTGAAAGTGACAGTATCAATAATTGTGCTGTTCTGTCATGGGGTTGAATAATTGAATCTTGTTCACCATTGTTTAACAGAATTGGATTTATCCTCTCACGACGTGACAGTTTTCTTCTCCAGAAACCCAAGGGAATCCTTTTCTTTCCCTGTTTTTGCCACAAGCTCCAATTGGCACGTGTCCCATTTACAGATATGTTCAACTTCATTTCTCCCTTTTGCATGGGCCATAAGTCTGACGCCCTTTGAAGAGCCTCCGTTGCTAATTCAGAGGCAGCTTGCTGTTCATTTTCCCTCTCCAACTCTTCCTTGTCACTTTATATATAAACAGGGTTAAAATTTGTCCTAGATATGACCAATAAACCTCTGTGCCTCATTCTTATCACAGGGTCCTGCAAAATCTAGAATTGTGTGTCAAGTTTTGGGCACTATTTCCCAAAATGCCAGTGAATTCCTAGAAGTTTCACTTGTTGAGACTGCCCTTGAATTTTAGTAGGATGAATTTCCGAGCCTTTGTGTTTCATGTGATCCATAACCAGCATTTGTTGCACCTCTTCCTCACAGCTTCCCTGAGTCAGGATGTCATCTTTGTGCATGTGAGGAGACAGTTTGTAATCATGCAGATGTTCAGCCACTGTTCTGTGGCAAACGGTTGGACTGTGCAGTTGCACTGGAAGAGCGACCATCATTTCATTCTTGTTTGTTACGTGGAGCTGTTTCCCTCATCTCTTTCCAAGGATACAAATTGGAATACAGTTCCCAATCCTTCTCCCCCACAACAGCCGACCCACTCGCACTGGGCGCTCTGCAAATAGATAAGAGGTCCCATTGAGGCTCCTGAGGGAGTGCAGTAGGTAGTATTGTTCCTGGGTCTTTTGCTTTAGAATTTGGCACTTTCTTGCTAGGGTTTATTGAACCCTCTGTGTTTCTATATCCTCTGTAATTCAGGAGTTAGAAAACCATCAATCTTAGCATGAAACATCCTTAATAAAGCTGTCTCTTAATAAAGCTGTAAACAATTCTTTTCAAGAAATCCTATTTTCACTTTTTTAAACAGAATGCTTTAGCCAAATCTGTACAGGCTTCCTTGTTTCATTGCAAGCTGTCCCTCTGCCCTTGCATTTACAGTCAAACCTGTGTCCAAGTTTGCTTAATTTGGTAGACTGTAGGAATTTGCAGAGGGGAAAATGAACCTTGTCATTACAGGGAGAGAGTGCAGGCTTGCTTCAGCTTTTGCAAGGTGATTCACCCATGCCCCAAAAAGTCATCTAAAACGCAATCATGTTTAGGTGTCATCAAATAATAGAATTATTTAGGTTGGAAACGACCTCTAAGATCACCAAGTCCAACCCCAACCCACCCCCACCATGCCCACTGACCTTGTCCCTCAGTGCCACGTCTCCACGGTCCTCGTAAGCCTTCAACTTGTCAACTTGTTCTCTGTGAGTGTGTAGCACAAACAGCTTTGCTGCGCTTTGTGTGTATGTTCCCTATAGCTCTGGAGGTGGGGAAGCTGCCCAAGTGACTGCAGAAGGAACTCTAGCTGCACTATGCCTGGTTACAGGTCAGCCTCATGGTCTTGGTCTGTCTGACTTGACTAGTGGGAGTGTAAATTGTTGAGGTTTGTATGTCAAGCACTTACTCTAGACAGTGTGCTGTCACTGGAACGGTACCTATGAAGGAATGACCTGTCCATAACGCGCATCTCATCAGCACTGCCTGATGCCTTATACTGAGCTGCCTTGTTTTGGAGTCACGTGCCAAATCAAGCCGGCACTGCCTGGTGGGTCTCCTGGGTAACACTGTTGTTAGAAACCCTGGTTTTGATGCCTTTGCGTGATGGGAAATTCCCTACCAACCTCTGAAATACAATTTTCTCTAAGTCCTACGCTCCTGTCTGCTAAGCTGTGCGTTCTGATTGCTACAGAACGGGGTTCTTGTTTGCTTTTGCAGGAGTTTGTAACTGTTGGTTTATAACGCTCTGAAGGCATCACAGACCGCCTGCTTCTCTCCGCAGTGCTCAGGGGCTTTTCTGAGCTGCAGGCCCTGCACTGCAGCCCCGTGGCACCCCAGCCTCACATCTGGTGCTGGACTGAAGCTGGAGACTCCTGGAAGCAGGGGATGCTCCTGCCCCACAGAAGGGCTCGCAGCTCCAATGCAGCTCCAGTGCCCTCAGCGCTGGGGAGGAGGCAGAGGTGCACCCAACCTTATTCCTTGTGCGGATCACCGTGTGAGGCCACCAGGAAAGGTGGGCACAGGTGATGCTGCTGGGGGACATGTGAATGGCATCAAAAGTGACTGCAGAGCTCTCGGGCCAGTAGTCAGGGGCACGGGGCCCTGGTGCTGCTGTGGGACAGGCGTGAAGATGAGGGCACTGCCGATGCGTGCCAGTCGTTGGCTGCAGGACTGGAGCTGGTAGCAGGGCCTTGGGTTCTGTGGCTGGAGGACCTATTTGAGGATTGGTGTCTGCTTGGAAGAGGTGGGACCTACCTCCCTAAGGGATGTGAGGATATTTTCATCAGTAGGACGGCAGCTTCATGAGGGAGGCTTTGAAATGTGAATGGGGAGGGCTGCTGAGTAAAGGGATGCCGTGATGCTGTGGGAGGAACCAGAAAATCAGCACTATGATTAAGCGAGGACACTGCCAGCAGGTTCACAAGGAAATGCCTGAAGGCATGTGGAGAAATCCCCCAAAGCTCCAGAGGAGGTTCTGGTGGGTAATGGTGAGGCTGCTTGGATTCGCACAGATGGAGAGAGGAATACATGAACAAGAGGGATCAACACAGGAAAGAACTTTTGGACGGATGGATTGAGTGGATTGAAGGATCATCGCGTGAAAGGATGGATGGAAATATAGGTGGATGGAAGGATCAACCGAGGAAATGATTTCTGCCCCAGAGACCAGTGCCCCCAGGCCCTGTCCCCTCCATGGGGACCAGCGGGGGTGGCCCTGGAGGTACAGAACCTGCATCCCATTGGCTCGAGCCACTTCCTTGGCTGCTTCAAACCTTGGAAACTTTGGAGGAGGTTCAGCTCCGTGGCTCCAGCATGGTGAGTGCCCCTGTATCCCCTGTCCATTTGGGATGGGGTTATGGGGTCTGTGTGCAGGATGGATCTTAGGTATGGTGGTTCATTGCTCCCTTTTAGTGGGATGTGGGGTGAGATGGGTCCTTGCCACATGGGTCCCCTTCTTACAGGTGCGAATGGGTTCCTTGGAGTAGAATGGATCCCACTGCCCACCTATGAGGGTTTATGGGGTACAGTGGGGCAGGGCGGGGTCCCTAACCCTGCAGCTGGATGCTCTGTTTAAGGTGAGAAGGAGGACAATGAGGTAAAGCAGGGCAGAGGGAGGACCCCCTGCTTGCCCCTCTCCTTCACTGCTATGTTAGTGGGGTAACAGCAGTTCTCAGAGTAACTGTCCAAACCATCCTAGTCTCACAGCCTCTGAGCTGTGAAGGTGGTGCTTCATGGCCTTTTTCTGTCCAGGGTGGTTGGTGCTGCGATGCGGTGAGTCCCATTGCACCAAAATTACTGATTTTGTGCTGAAATTCAACTCTTCTTCCCCAACTGTATTCTCAAGGGATCCTTGTTCCCCACCCTCTCCTTCCTCTAGACTTGTATCTTCAGCCTCCAAATCCATCCACCCTTCTGCAGCAACCTTCCCTTATCCCTCCAAATCCAAATCTGTCATTTCCAACCCCCAAATCCATGCACCCTTCCCTTTTACCCCTTGCTTTTCATCTCCAGCCCAAATCTAGCATTTCTAAGCCCCAAATCCGTCTAAGCTTTCCCTTGTTTTCCATCCCCAAACCCATAATCTGGCATTTCCAACTCTCAAATCCATGTACCCTTTTACCTCTTGCTTTACATATCTGACCCCAAATCAGGCATTTCCAACTTAATCGCGCTGCCCCAAGGAGCGGCGCACACTGACGGGTGGCCTCAGACTCTGTAACCACAAAGTAGTTATAGAAGCAGGTATGTTTAATCAGGGCTGCGCATACGCCGGGTGCAAGGGGGAGAGCTGCTCCTAACTCGCACAGCGTCAGGAAAAAGGGTGCTACAGATACAGGCCGAACTAATACATAACCAGTAGTTTCCAGGAATTGGGATGCATCTTCATTACATTCCCAGAACCCATTAGCATGCGGTTCCCCCCCACTCGCGCGTGCACAGTGAGTGGCGAGGGTCTCCTCCTGGTGGTCGCGGGATGAAGAATCCTCATCTTCCTCACGAAGGCTCCTAGTCTTTCTCCCTGTTAACTTCTGACCCTGCGGGAGGGCCAGCCCCCCCAGCCCAGTTCCAGCTTGCCCTGCGGACATCGAATCACCTCCCTGCCAGGCGTCCTCAGGCTGTTCTCAAACCCTTCTCTTTACGGCCTTCATCCCCTCGTTATCCCAGACCCAGTGTCTGCCATCCCTTATTTTTCTAACATTCTTGCTTCTACAAACTATCTCTAACTCTCTCCCCCCCC
Organism: Phasianus colchicus; assembly: GCF_987193195.1. NCBI lineage: Eukaryota > Metazoa > Chordata > Aves > Galliformes > Phasianidae > Phasianus > Phasianus colchicus. The sequence goes on along the minus strand of NC_143459.1, from coordinate 607,620 downwards.
ACCAGCCCCATCCTTAGTCCCTGTGAAGCCTTTTCCTCCCTTTTTTACTACGGGGCCTTTCTCACCCTTCAACGCCGGCCCGCACAGCCGCACCGGACAACCGCGCACCAGGCACGGGCTGCGGCCCCGCACGGCCTCCTGCACGCCCCGCCCCCCGCGCCTGCTATTGGCCAGCCGTGCCCCGTTCGGTCATCCCATTGGCTGCCACTGCCGCCTGTTATATGCACGCCCTGCCCCCCGACCCTTCTTCCGGGAGAGCCCCGTCCGCCCCTTCGTCTCTGCGGAGCCAATTGGCTGCCCTGGCTGTCACTTAAGGCTTGGGAGGAGGGACGATTGGACGAACGAGGCCACGCGGGGTGCCCGCTCTGCGCGTGCGCGGTCCGGGGGAGGGCGAGTCCGAGTACCGGGCGCGCGGAGGCGTGACGTCACCCGACGCGACGCGACGCGACGCGACGCTGCCGGGGTGGGCGTCACGTGACCTGGGGAGCCGGCGGTATGGGGCTGAGGAAATGCGGGTCCTTGCGGGGCTGGGCGGTGGGTCTGGCGTGTTGTAGGGGCGTGGGGGGGGGGTCACGTCGGGCTGGGAAGGGAATCCGAGGCGTCCTCCTGGAGCTGCGGGTGCCGGGACGTGTTCTGGGGGCCCCGTGGGGCTGGGAAGGGGGTGGGGAAGCGGGGCTCTCACGAGGCCGGGGGGGCACGGGCCTGTTGTGCGGGGTATTCCCCTGAGACTCGGGAGAAGGGGCCGGCGGTCTCCGTGCCTGATGGGGCCGTTCTTCCCCCGACTCCCCCTCCTCCCTTTTGTTCCCCTCTCGCAGACCATGGCCGCCCCTCTTTCCCTCACGCTGGTGCTGGGCGAGGCCTCGGAGAGCGACTCAGAGCCGGAGCCGGAGGGGGGCGCGGCCGGGACCCCCGCAGCGGGGCTGAAGGTTCCGGGGGAGGCGTCGGAGACCGAGGAGGAGGAGGAAGAGGACAGTGCGGCCCGAGTGCCGCTGCCAGGGGTGTCCCGGGGGGGCCCCTCACTGCTGCAGCAGCGGCTGGGGGCGGGCGAGGGGCGGCTGCGGGGCGCGATGGCTGAGGCACTGGGAGGCAGTTTCGGTGGGGCTGCGCGGCTGCTGGAAGGCCTGGGGGGGCCCCTGGGCCAAGCGCAAGCTGGGGCAGCTGCCACCGCGCACTGCCTGTGCCTGGTGCGCCGTGACCTGCGCGCTGTGTCTGCCACCGTGGCCACCATCACCGCCTGCCACCTGCTGCCCGACATCCGCGGGGAGCTGTGAGAATGGGAACACCGGTGGGGCAGTGCTGGCAGCCGTGGGGAGCTCCTGGCGTCGTTGTTGCGGTGTCACTGTCGCTCACCGCCAGTGCTGTGTCCAATGGACTTGGAGGTTGTGGTTGTCACTGATGGCGTTCTCACTGTCGCTGCGTTTCCAGTGCTGCGTCCCCTTGAGCTGATGCTGCCATCAACAGTGCTGCCACTGATCACTCGGTGTCTCAGCGGTGTCACCTGGCCTGTGGGGACCTTGGCCTCACAGTGACGAAATGGAAGCTCCCGACAATTGCTTGGTCTGGAATTCTGTGGTTTTGCCCTGTTTAGGGGATCTGAGGTTTGTGGCACCAAATAAAGCCCTCTGGGGACACAGCTGCAGCAAGGACACGACTTTCACTAGGCGGGTGGCAGCGTGTTCACGCGTGGCACTGTTGTCCCAGTGGTCTGAGCAAGGTCCCTTTTGTTGGCCCTCGTGTCCCCAAGCTGTGGTTGTGTCCTGCCATACGAATGTCTCCAGCACCTGGCCACTGTCCCCAAGCTGTGGCTACATCCTGTCACCCTGAGTGCCTCTTGGTCGTGTCCACAGCCCGCTGCTACCTCTGTGTGCCCCTCTGAGAACTTTAGCTGGGGACAGGGAGAAGCACATGTGATACTCCTGCCACGGAGCCACGTGGCTCTATCACACTGCATCCTGCCTGGGCTACCACCCCCTATGGGATGCCAGGGATACACCCTGGGTGCTGGTGGGCTTGTGGCAGCAAAATGTCTAGGGCGGGTCCTGGGGGCTCCCGGTGTCTCCGGGAAGGTCCCAAGTATCCCCAGGACTGACCTGAGGGGTGGTGGAAAACCAGGATGAAGGTTCACTTTCCCCATTTCCCTGTGTTGTGGCAAATGGGAGAGGTTTTGTGAAGGGCACAGTGGTGTTGGATTCCTTTCATAAAGATTCTGGACCTCGGTTCCCTTCCCGTATCCAAATTAGAATGAATAACGGTATTAAAACTTCATCTTTTGAGGAAGAACCCCTGAGCGCTTGTAACTGGCAGTGCTTTGATATTCTAGATAACCCGTTCCATAAGGAGTGCTGGGTGATGCTGACTGATACCATCAATTGTGAGCATGCTCTATGGAAGGTTTCCCTCTGTGGGAGTGAGGAAACAAAATGTGGTGATTCAATACTGTGGGGTTATGATGGGGTTACTAGAGTCTAGGATTCTAGAGTCCGAGGATTGTATGAGTATGCTACGAGGATACTAGCTCCTGTGAGTGTAAGTTCTGTTATTTCAGATTCTGTGATTTTTTTTTTTTCCCAGTTCTAGATTCTTTGACTCTGTGACGATTCTGGGCTTCAATTGTGTGATGATTCTGATTCCTCACTGAGAGTCTAGACTCCCAGATTTGTAGCTACGCAGTATGATGCATTTCCATATCCACCCCTGTGCATAGTGTGCAGCATAGTTCTGAGTGCCTGATACGACCCAAGCAAAATCAATTTCTGTAGGTTATTAAAAAATAAAATAAAATTCTTTCCTTTAGTTTCTGCTCCCTGTTCCACTTATTTATGTTCTCCCTTGCTTCATATGTAACTTCCAAACGTGGCATTTTGCAGATAATACCTTTTCCCCCTTTCATCCTGTGATGGCTTCTGATGGTCCCTTGTTTCTCAATTATAACAGTTGTCATGAGCCCATTCATGTAAGAATTTGGGACTGGAGTTTACTCCATGACTCTTACAATAGTTAGTGTCCCTAGTTGCTATCATGCAGACTGCAGCAATTTATAGCAGATAGATACAGTTACAGTATACACTCCTGAGGGGGGAGCAGGAATGTATGTATTGATGAACATAGATATGCTGTAGTAGATTAACAAGACTGGAGATGGCTGGATACACTTGGTTATTTTCCACATGGAGGACAGGGTTACACACGCCCACACACACACACACACACCTACAGGACGCTCTCCTGCTGTGTCATGAGGATCAGAGCAAACCCCATTGCTGTCTGAACTCTTCAAACCACAGAGGTAAGGTTCCTCAGCACAGCTGGATCCACTCCTAGTCCCAGACGCGTTCAGGAGTTTGTGACTAAGGGATCCTACGTGCACAATCAAAGATATAACCTTAGTGAAGCTGACAAAGCAAAGGATCTCTGTGCAGGTGTGACCTCGAGGCATCCCTGCTCAAGAACAGAGCTTGTCCTGCAGCCTGCTGCTGTGCAGGAGAGCTTAAGAGGTGCTTGTGCTGCTCTCTATTTTGGTGGTAAGATGATTGACCCATTGCTGTGCTTTGTTTTTAGGCACATGCTCAATTGGCCCTCAGCTGTTGAGCCAGAGGTCTGCTGTGAGTTCTTTCAGCGTCCCAGTTTGAGACGGTTCTGTGATCGCTAACTGATTTAGCCAGGAGTGTTGCTCACTGTCTTCCTGTGCCAGGATGAGGGAGGAAGGTGGGAGAAAGGAAGAAAGAAAGGGAGAGAAGGGAACGCACCATCATACTGGCTTTGCTGGGAAGGAAGCCTGGTAAGAGCAGTGCTGCTGGTCTGAGTCCCAGCTGGCTTTTACCCCTAGGCGGTGCCCTGCAGGTGGGCTGGTGAGGGTTTGGCAGGGATTGCTGCATTCCCTCACACCTCTCCTGCCTTTTGTTCCTCTTGTCCCAGCAATTTAACATCTGCCTGCAGCAGAGCAGCAACTGGCCACAGCATGTCGATCTCAGGCAGGGGCTTGGGGAACAGCCAGGAGAGGGCAAGGAGCAAGAGATAGGAGTGCAGGGTGAGAGTGAGGTGTCCTCAGCCATCGTCTGTGTGCTGGGAACAAAGAAGCCGCAGGGACGGGAGTTTCTCTCCTCTCCAAGCTGCTTCCCTGGGCCTTGGCTGTTCCCGGCAAGGAGCACTTGCAGGAGCCCGTACCTTTTGCAGAGGTGGCCGTGTATTTCAGCAGGGAGGAGTGGGCCCCGCATCATTTTCAGAGACGCCAAAGGCGTGCTGGGCTCCAAAGGAAGTCGGTATGTGTTGGGCCAGTGTCATTCAGAATTGAAACAGGGACACGCTGACATGCACCAGAGTGGGCACATGCTTGACATCTTGTAAACAGGGTTGAAAAGAAACCTCAAAATAAACACACGCAGCCTTTGTAAACCGTCCCCTCCAAAATCAACACATCTTGCACAGCCAGAGGTGCCTTCCCAGTCTTCTGCCTGTTGGCAGCTTTACTTCCTCTGTTTTTTCTTCAGATCACAGCAGAGTGAGTCTGCCTGCGTCAGCGGAAGAGCTGCCTTCGGGGAGGTGCAGATGCAGTCAGCCGTTGTGGAATTCATCTTGAACCTCTCAGATGTCCTCTTCCGCTCCAAATCCAGCCCGCTCATTGGAGATAGAGCGAGTGAGTGTCTTCCTCCATTAGCTTTAGCTTGATCAGACACCTTGATCAAGTTCAGATCTCCCCCAAGGTACTTGACATATGCTTCTACTGTTGAGGAGACAACAGACTTCTGGGCTGATATAAGAATATGGCAAATGTGGATACCAGTATCTTTCCGAGAAGCCAGGGATGCTCTACGAGAACACATAGCTGAAAGTTTGGCTGCTGCTGTTAGATCCTCACATTGACAGGCTGTACAGAGTAACTTAAATCCGTCCCCCTACTCTCTCTTTTCTTTCTAAAATCACTTTCTTCAGTGCTTCTGTGTGCTTTTGCACTTGAGCTATCTTGCAGTACGACACAATGCATGATCCGTTGATCCTTACAAGCATCTTAGAAGACAAATAGCAAGCAGCAGATTTAAAGAAAGCTCTTGGTATTCATTAGCGTTGATGCTGAGAAACAGAGTCTTGCACTTAATGTGCGATACTCTGACAGCTGCTTTCCTGGTTGTTTCTTCTGCGCAGCGTCTATAGGTTAATCAGCAGGGCTGTCCAGCTGCATGGCAAAGACTGCACGGGCCCTGCAGCTGTTGCCCAGTTCTCCGCCTGCACTGCAGAGTTGAGCTTAGGTGCTAAGAGTGAGGAAATAACTGCAACGTGTTTGTGCCCAGCCCTGGAACCTACAGCTTTCCTTGAGTAACTGCTAAGACCGGAAGCGCACCTGGTCCAGTGGAAAGAAACAGGCCTGCACCAGGAAGAAAGTTTCCTCTGCATGTTAGATGAGTAAGTGTGAAGAGCACAAGCAATTATTATTCTGAAGGAGCGCTGAGTTTGTTCCATCTACTTTGATACCCCGACCTTCCCATGAAATTTGCACAGTCACTGCAGTTATTGCCACTGGTGGAGTAGAGATAGCTGCTTTTCCAGAATATTTGCTGCTTCCCATTTGATACGAGCGTTGCTCTTCTTTGGATAGCACAGTTGCTGTAAGTCCAGCTTTTGTTCCTACTGGAAGGCAGTTCTTATGTCAGCAGGATGCAGGGGTTAACTTGGTTGAACAGGAACAGCCCACAGCAGGCTGAGCTCTACCAGGGGAAGATCGACATGCAAAGCACCTGAGCCATAAGATGATCCAGGCTGTAGAATGGAGCATATCACGTTGGCTCGTTGTTTAATGATTCAGACGTTCACGTTGTCTGCTTCCCCACAAGCAGAAGGGTCGGGGAATGTCACAGTGTATCAGCTAAGCTTGGCAATACTGCTGTGGCAAGGCAGCCCCTCTGAGCACAGCGTCTCAACCTGGGCCAGCCTTCAAGAGGGGACAGCATTCCCCAGCCTGCTTTAAGCCATCCCAAGTTGGTCTAGTTGGATGTCTGTGTACCATTTGGCCCGAAGCCTGGCTACTCAGGTACAGCTGACAAACACATGAGGCTGTGCACACATTACCCAGGAGCTGTGATGTTAAAGAGAGAAGTAGTAGGAATGGATCCAGCCAGGATGTTGATGTGAGGGGATGATACGCTTCCCTCCCACGCCTCTTATCGCACGAGAATGGCCTTATGAATGCCTGCTCTGTAGGCAGTGGCAAAGAAGGACCGCTCTGAGAGCAGACTCCTCGTGCTCACCTGCACTGCCCTGCACCGAGAGGCTTCAGAGATCCTAGCAGCTGGCACTGTGAGCTACTTTGGTAGAAGTTTAAAGGTTTGTCTCCAAAACCAAGCACAGGCTGTAAGCAGGCCAAGAGCAAGACGCAGACCGTCGTGTGACAGCTTAGTTTTACCCTACTGATGATGTGTTGTTGTGCTAGTGATCCTGGCGTCCATCTGCACACTGGGTTGTAGCTGCTGCAGTTGCGTGCAGCATTTCCTGTTGCTGGATGCTGAGAGTGACCAAACCCAGACCTCATAAGAAGAAAACTGTCACTATCGTGACAATGTTTTGCATGCAGACGAAGCTGGATGCAAGCACGGCAGTGAAGGTTTCTGACGGACCTGTCCTCACTTTTTAGGAGTTTTGGTTGCTTGCTTAAATACAGTAAGCTGCTCTCAATTATGAGTATGTCCTTTGCCATAAACGTGCCTGTGACAAAGTGGTTATTTTGACATCATCCTCCAGAGACTAGGATAACCAAGTCTTAGAAAAACACAGCACCTCCCCCAGAGCTGTGATGGCCATCTGATGTCTATGCTTGCCTGTACTACCTGCACCTGGAAACATCGGGGTTTTCCAGATTTCAGGACCTCGTGCCTGAGATAAATTCCGGTTCTACTCAAAGCAGAGCTGTTGGACTGACTTGCCGTTTGCTAAGACTGGGAAGAGGCGGGGCTGCTGCAGCCCCAGCCCCACCTGACAGGGGTCTCTGTAGGGACGGGCTGCTGGCTTTGTTCCGGGCACTGCAGTGCTCTGTGACCAAGAATTACCACCAGGAGCTGTTCTACCGGCTGTGCCCACACCTCGCTGGCATATGTGGCTGAGAAGCCCGTGCACGTGGCCAGCCAGGAGCTGCTGCCCTTCTGACCACCTCACTCAATAACTCCTCTCTGCATGGGTGCACATGCTGGAAGCTATTACTCAAGGAATAATACAAAGATAAGAAATAAGCACTAAACAGGGCTTATTGTCACGAGGTAACTAGACAAGAGGAATGAAAAAATGCATGCTGTATTTTGATTACAAATACGTAAGCACAAGCCCTGTGTGGGGCCTGGTTCAGCAGTTCAGCTTGCCTTGTGCACTTTGCCTGGTCGTAGGGAAAGTGGCAGGGTCTGATGCAGTGGCGGAGTTGTATGGACGCTGTGTTTGTTGCTCCGCATCCAAAAGTGCAGCAGTTTCTGGAGAGCCAGGTGGGACCTACCTATAGGTGATGGTCCTCTCGCCACCGAGCGTCCAGTTGCCAGCAGTGGGTGAGTTCACTGGGACTTTGGGGATGGGAGGTGCCAGCCAGCAAGCCTTCAATTTCTGCGATTAAATTCAGGCTTGGAAGCGCGCTACGCTACGTGGGAAATACAGTTGGTGCAGGAAAGGGGATGTCCTTAGCCGAGGTACTGCCAAACTGAAGGAAAGCAGATGAAACTGGAGATCTATCAACAAAAATGTAAGCAGGTGACACTTGACTTGGCAGGTTTGTGGGAAGGTCAGCTTCCCCATGTTTGTATTTCAGCCATCACCCTCCATACCGGAGAGGCTTTCTTTGCTCGGCTTGCTTAATTGCAGCACGTTTCGCATGCATGGATAGCCTGTGCGATAGCGCCCTTGATCCAGACCCCATTTCCACATTGCATCTCGTCCTCAATGGCCTGAGGTGTCGTGGGAGCACAGAGCTGTAAATATTTCCCTCTTGGGGTAGCTGAAGCACTATGAAAGTCTGCCAGGCGAAGCTGTGGCTGCTCCATCCCTGGAGGTGGATGGGGCTCTGGGCCGCATGACCGCGTGGGTGGCATCCCTGCCCACGGCAGTGGGGCTGGGGTTCTAAGCTCTTTACTGTCCCTTCCAACCCAAGGCATTCTATGAGTCTGCGTTTCCATGACGTAAGCACCCTGGTGCAGTGCATCACAAGAGCGGCAGCCCGCGGGGAGCCGCCACCCGGAATCTCGGAGCCGTGAGGTCACAATGCCCCGTCCTCTGACTGTGCTGTGCTGTGCCGCAGGCTTCGCTCTGTGCGACACTCACTGTGGCTGCAGCGGTGGTGTTGGAAGCATGGTGCGAGTGTGGGGGGCCATGGCCCCTGCCCGCCTTGTCCTCTTCCTCCTACTGATGGCCATGTGTTTCCGGGAGACCTGTGCTGCTCCGTGGCGAGCACCGGGAGCAGGTGGGTGGGCAGAAATGGGACCCAAACTGAGCAGCACTGGCGGCAAGAAGTCAGGCTGCGTCCCCACGGCCCTGTGCCACACTTCCCTGGGGCCTGCCTTCCACGGGGGTGGTGTTGGGCAGGGGGTGATGGGCAGCACCGCAGGAGCCGAGCGGAGCCTGTGGCAGCGCTGCTCCCCTGAGCCGGCTCCAGCCATGCCGGGCTGTGGCTCTGCTGCTTGCTGGCTGGAGCACAGCCTTCATCCTGGGAGATGTCCTGGGGAGAGCTCAAACGATGTGTGCTGGGAAAAGCGTGAGCATTTCTGCTCCAGGCTCGCGGTACTCCTGGTACCATAGATGAATGCCAGTTTCCAGCACAGAGCCCCGGCCCACAGCCCAGAGGAGGAGACAGGCGTGCTTTCCTCCAGTGCTTCAGCGTGACCTTCCTGGTCATTAGCGGCCTCCCAGGAAGAAAGCCCCGGGGGGCTGCATCTTCTTCCCTGCGGTCCATGAGGGATGTGGCACACGGCTTGGGGAGAGTACTGTGTACGCTGCCAGTGCCAGCCTACAGGTCAATCCTGGCCACTCTGCAACTTTGGAGACCTGAGTCCTTCTCCCGTGCCGTTCCACGACCCACATCCAGTGACTGAGGGAGAAGGAGATCACACCATGCAATGGGAATTTCTCTTGTCTGTTCTTGATTCTAGATGATGCGCTTGGTGCTCCCTTTGCAAATGATCGTTTGGGTCCGGATTTTGTGGCTGTGCCTGTGGGGCAACCCAGAGGTAAGTTGTGTCTGTTAACTTGGAGGCAGAAACGTTCACGCTCTCCTAGTTTACTTGGGTGCAGTTTTACTTAAGATCCTCTCAAGATCTTCCGAGCCTGTTTGTGCCTTGAAGGGCATGCACAGTGGAGCTGTGAGTATTTCTTTACTTGGAGAGCTGCCACATTTCAGTGGGAAGGTTACCGCTGCCCCTCCTCAGCTGAGAGAGCCCAGAGCTTTGTATTTGGGCCGTGGCATTCCCTGGCCCACCGCCAGAGCCTACAGGTCACTCAGGGAAAAGGAGGCCCCCACACGTGCTGGAAGCTCTCCTCACCTGTGTCTGATCACACTTGTGCCTGCAGGCCCTGCTGGTGAATCAACAGAAGAGGATCCTGTCTATGAATCTGAGGGGGATGCTGGAGGTAAGTCACCAGGTTTCATTTCCTTGCTATTAGATGATATTTGGCTGGGATAGTTCAGCAAGGCAGTGACGTACCAAAGCCTAGGTTTAATCCAGTCCGTGCGGTTGAGGTTAGAGCTGGGGTGAGCTCCAGGAGGGCGTTCCTCTGGGCAGTTCTGCACGGGGTTAGTTGTGTATGACGGTGGTGCTCCTGCAGGCAGCCAGGAACTGTTTCCAAGGTGCTCCTGTGCGGAAGGGAGAGAATAGTGTTGCTAAGGAATTCCCGGCATTAATTGCATCCTGTGTCATTCTGCCTGGAAGGATGTTTAATGGGAGTTGTTCTGTCCTGCGTTTGTTTGCAGATGTGACTGGAGCAGGCGATCCAGGATCCGCTCTGAGCTCTGGGCCCGAAACTCTGGAGGATGGCATGGGTAAGTCATGGCTTTGTAATTCCTGCGAGAGCTTTCATTGCCCATTTCAGTGCCGTTTCATGGCACGATCCCCCATATGCTCTGCTACTCAGTGATGCTGTAGTGTATGAGTGAAACTTTTCACGGGTCTCTGGTTGCAGAAGTGCCCCCATGGATGTCTTTGCCCGGTCGTTCGTTTCCTCCCGCGCTGGAGCCCAGCTGGAATCCCAGCGGTGAGTAGTTTGTCTTTACTGACTCCGCTGACTCACCGCTGGTCTCCAAAACTTCATGCACGTGATATTTGACTTCGTACATTCTGTACAGGTCCGGAAAGAGGAAAGGATGAACCCAGAAGAGGAAGATACTCCCCGGGCTCATCCCGTCTCCTAAAGGATCTGCTGAAGGAAATGGAGAAGGCAGCACGTGGTAGGTATACGTCAGTGTGTTCACCGTGAGACCTGGGAAGCTGAGGTCTGACGTTCATGTGTGGACAAGCCGTAGCCTGCACAGCAGGAAGGGATCGCGCAGAGCCGTGCTGCGGTGGTGTTCCATGTAACGCCTTGCAGGCACTGTCGAGCACCAGAGATGGTCTGCTGCCACTCTGCATCCAGCCGAGACCCAGCGGCAGCTGCTCCCCCAGCACGACCATTACTTGTCAGAGCTGCTTTGTGCAGACGCTGGCACCCAGATGGCACACAGATGGCGAGTGCCGTGCTTCTGTTCATACAAAGCCCTCTGTGCAGCTGAGCAAGTTGAAGGCAGGAGGAGCATCCCGATCAGGGATGGCTGCCTTTGCTAATGCTGGAAATGAGCTGGAGACGCTGATTCTGAAGGTGCTTGTGCTGGAGCTTGAATTTCAGCCTGCAGATAGCTGGCTGTGGTGGGTGGAACGTGATGGGTGGTGACGCTCACAGCACAGGGTGTGAGGGCCTTGCGTAGGAGCTGATTCCTGAGGAGGCATGAGAGGGTCGGCACCCTCCAGTTCCTCGGAGGGCCCAAATGCCCTTGGGCAACGGAGGGGGTGACAGTGGATGCGGGGGGCTGGGACCAGCAGACTTTGCCTGAGCTCGGGATTGGAGTAGCTCAGTTCCCGATGAGAGCACATCACGTCCAAGCTTACTGTCCTGCTTTCCTTCTAAAGGAACTGACCAAGAAACTGAGCAGGATGCACTGCAGGAAGGCAGCCATCCCACACTGCCGGTCTCGGACAGTGGAACGCAGGCAGCGCCAACAACTGGCATGCCAGGTAATTTCTGTCCCGCGCTCATCCAGCGTCACTAACCAGAGTCGCTGTGTGCCTGCAGGCTCTTGCTGCCTGCCCTTGCACACCAGGTCAGCAGCCAAACCTGGGCGTGTGAGCACAGAGCACGTGTAAAAGAAGCCAGGGATGGCTCTCTGAAAATGGCTGGCCTCAGTGGGGTGTGGAGAGTTGTTCCAGCGGCGTGCCAGAGAAGGTACTTGCAGACCTCTGTGACGCTGCTCAGCTCCCACCACTCGCAGTTCCCAGAGAGTTGTGAGCTTTGCCCTTTTGCAACAAAGCCACCTGAGGGCAATGAGCGGGGTCCTGTGTGGCAGGAGCCTGCAGGAGTGTTTCTCCCCTGGGCTGGCTCCGGCTGTGCCCTGCGCTGGCTGCAGCCCGACCTTGAGCCCGGGGGGTGTCCTGCGGGAGAGCTCAGGACACGCGCGCTGGGGAAAGCGTGAGGGATTCTGCTCTGCAGTGCTCCCCACAGACAAAGCGCAGATCCCAGGGCACAGCCCTCGGCCCAGAGGAAGACACGGGTAGTGCCTGTGCAGCCTCTCCCTACCCAACGAGAGGTGGAAGCGATCCTACTTGTCCCCTGGTGCTTAGGCACCAGAGGCAGAGGCACCCGCTAGTGAAGCTCTCTTGGGTCCGTGAAGCACACTGAGAGATCATCTGTAGCGCAGGTGAAGGTAACGTGGGACATTGTCTCGTTTCTTCCAGGGATGAATGCCGGGAAAAGCACAGAGGCTGCTGTTCACAAATCTGTGCGGAAGCGCCACATCGCAGCCATGGTGATGTTCTCAGCTGTGCTGCTGTCTGCGCTGGTGCTGGCCTGTGGTGCTGTGATATGGATGTGCAAAAAATACCCGTGAGTTGGCTTTTCCCCAAAACACCTGATTGCTGCATTTGGCAACGAAGCATTTGTAGTGCCAGGATCCTGGACGGCCAAATCAGCTGCTGGCAGTACACTGCCAGGACTTACGTTGCCAAGTCTTTCAAGTTTCCGCTTATTTCCTGTCAGTGAGTAGTGCTTTCTGAAACTCCTTCTCACAGAGTGTGCAAGAGAGAAGAGAAAGCAGCAGAACCAGCTCATCCTGAGACCAACTAGGAGGTGAGGGCAGAATGGAGCTGGGAGAGGCAACAAAAGAGACTCTTGCCCCGTCAAACAAGAATCTCAGCAATAGTTCCGGTCCATTCCATTCTGCCATCCAAGAGGCCAAAGGTCTTCAAAGTCATCTGGAAGGCCTGGAGCGTGAACTCAGAGCCGCGAAAGAGGTCCATGGGTCAGCAGACGGCCCTGAAAGTGAGAGCGGAGAATCAGCAGCAGAGCTTTTGTCCTTCATCCTGCACTCTCCAGGACAAGTATCACCAATAATTTGAAGATTCTTAGCTCGCCATAGCTACAACCCTGTTGAGGGTCCTGATGAGGACCCAGAAAGCGAGCTTCCTCCGAGCACCGGACAATACGTTAACGTCCTTGGAGATGTGGATGAGGATGGCTGGTTCAGGGAGAGCTGACAGATGGCACGGGAGGACTGGTCCCTTCCAGTCTGGTTGCAGAGGTTTCAGATGATGAACTAGATACACCTCAAGTTCCTGACAGAATTCCTGCATTACTCCGTCTGCAAGACCAGCCCCTGCTCCACTTGATGTTCAGGTGGAGCGTGTGCAGGATGTGGATGAGCTCCTTCAAACCAAAACCAAAACCAAAACCAAAACCAACCAATTAAACACCCACAATAAAACAATCAAACAAACAAAAAACCCTACGCTGTTCTTTTTCTTGGATAAACGGCTGTTTACGAGGGTGGATAGTGATAGGACATGGAGGAGTGGTTTTAGACCGAGACAGGGGAGGATTAGGCTAGATATTAGGAGGAAGTTTTTTCACACAGAGGGTGGTGGAGCACTGGAGCAGGCTGCCCAAGGAGGTTGTGGATGCCCCATCCCCAGAAGCATTCAAGGCCAGGCTGGAGGTGGCTCTGGGCAGCCTGGGCTAGTGGTAGCCTGGTTGGTGACCCTACAAGTAGCAGGCGGGTTGAAAGTAGATGAGCACTGTGGTCCTTTTCAACCCAGGCCTTTATATGATTCCATGATTATATGATTGTATCAGACGTCGGGGCAGTAATGTGGAAGAAACAAGCCTTGAAGTTAAGCTTGGTTTGCTCTGCCCCTCATACACCTGATAATTGCACCCCTTGCTTGGCAGATGGCCTTTCTGTGGGGTGTAGACGAGGAAAGGGGAGGAGGAGAATAAAGCAGCAGTTTTGTCCCAGAGCTTTTGTTTCACTGGGGTCTGGCCCTGCTTTCTGAAACTAAGAGACAGCGTGTGGAAGAAGGACAGGGAGAGGTGCAAGGAGGTTTTGTTCTTGGTGCTGACTCCAGCCTGCTGCTTGCTGCTGGGAAAGGCGTGCTTGGCTCCAAGGGAGGATGTATGGTGGAGAGCCAGCAGCTGGCAGGTTTGGGATCCCCAGGATGCCCAGCAACAAAGGGCAACAGCCCAAGCAAGAGCTGGGGTGATTTGTTTTTAAACTGCATCCACTTACGTCCTGTCCCGCTGCATCTGTATGCAGCTGGCAGAAAGCAATGCCCTGTGTCCCATGCCGCCTTTGCACAAACTGGAACCAACTCCGCTGCGGATGAGCTCCTTCAAAACAAAAAACAAAAACAAAACCCAAAACCAACCAATTTAACACCCAGCATAAAACAATCAAACAAAAATCCCTTTGCTGTTCTTTCTCTTGGATACACTGAGGTGATACTTGTTCTAGCTGTGACTTTGCAGTGAGTCTTGAAGTAGATTTGAACTGCTGGAAGTTGGCAGTGTCTGCATTCCGTTCTCCTGGTTTCCTTGCTGGTCAGAGATAAGGTGCCATGCGTCCATTCTCCATCTCTAGCTGTCTCCTGAATCATGAGAACAGCCTTTCCATAATGTGAGGACAGCCTTTTCACAGAACTGGAGTGGATTCACGCCCATGAAGACACAGTGAGGTTCAAGAAGGCCAAGTGCAGGGTGCTGGGTCCGGGGCCATCCTGGGTATTTATACAAATCAGGGGAAGATCTCCTTGAGAGCAGCCCTGCGGAGAAGGACTTGGGGGTCACTGTCCCTTAAGAGGTTGGAAGTTCACAGTGAGGTAGACTGTGGGAACGTAAGGAAAAACTGTTCAGAGTAGCAGCTCTGGAGTCGGGGGGCTGCACAGAGCAGCAGCTGCGGAGCAAGATAAGCAGCATGAGAACCAAGGACACCTTCAGAAGAAGAAGGAACATCTCACGGCTCTGATTGGCTAAGCACCTGTGTGAACGGTTAAGGAGTGTTTTGCAGAATGCTCTGTTAACATGTATAAATAGAGAAGTGCTTAACAATAAAGCAGACAAATGCCACTTCACGGGTATTAGAGGAATTTCCAATCATGAGCTTCGCTTTTGCAATATGTATGAGCTAATTATTTCATGTATAAATAGCCACGATATACTTAATAAAGTTGAGACCTGTTGATCATGATAGCATGAGACTTGTCTCCCGTGGTCTTTTCTCCGACAGTAGACTACTGGCCTTCATCCGCTGGAGATCCCACCACATTTTTAGGACGCATGCTCAAGAGGGTGGGACAATATGTTAATAATTTCTTAGAATTCCGGCCCATTTTTGTGGAACTTTGAATATGTGTATGTTATGTCTGTAAGTATGTGACCAGTGCTTTTCATACAACATTTCCACCACGGCTGTTTCCCTCAAAGACTGAATACCTTTTTCGACAGTATTCCACTTTTTCATCTCAGGCTTCAGATCACCCTTGAAGGGCTATCTTTCCCTCAAGGCTGATAACACTCGTTCCCAGGGTGGCAACTCTGTCCAAACATCTACTAATCCCTCTGACAGTAGCTGAGTCTCTGGCAATGCTTCCTAGTTGGTGAGCTTCATTACCATCTAGAAACACACTACTGGCCCCGTTGTCCCAGCACCGAAGCAAGCAGGTGACAATAGTTTTGTTTGGGCACCATGTAAAATAAACTCCTTTCTTGAGCCTTGGATTTCAGTCATCTTCAGAGTTTGACGAGTAGTGGTAACAGTGACTTCCTCCTCCTTACTCTCCTCTCCACATCTCTTAGTTTTTTCCATTGCCTTTCTCAGTGATGGTGGTTTTGGGGACGGCCCCTGGCCAGGATCTTCCTCTACTTCCTCTGTGTCTTCTTTCTGTTCTGGATGCGAGGACACCCATTTCCATTTCTGTCCCTCCAGAGGGGCAACTGACATCAAAAATGGTACCTCCTGTGACTGATCAGGCTTGATTTGGAGACTTCCCCCTTTGGCTTGAACCTCAGCTCGGAAACTTTCCAGAATAGTATTACATAGAGCTCGGTTAGCACAAGCCAAGCCCCAAATAAGTTGTACCTCATCAAATCTCTCCACGCTGCACCGTCCCTGACTTAAATACTTGCTTAGTTTTAAGCAAGGGATCCCACAGGTGTTCAAGAGTGAAATCCCATGACGCTGCAGGTCCCCACACATCAACCTCTCCATATTCTCAACGTGCCAGTCAATGTTCTCTGGTTTTGGAGAACACTTCTTCCACGTAACATGAATAGAGAAGAATACATTCAGGGAGGTTGATAACATGAGCGTGAACGTGATCACTAACTCGGCATTCCAAAAATGTGTAAAGAACTGAGAAGAGAGCCTGGAACCCGGTTTGAACATCATGTTGTTCGTAAAGTTGGCTACTCCATCTGTCAATATTCAAATCATACAGCACTGCATATAGGTGCCAGGCAGCTGTCTCCATCAGTGCCCTTACTGGAGTATTAGCTCTTTAATTCCCCATGCCTTACATGCTGTTATGATGTGGGATACTGACAACAAAAATCATAAAACCATGACAGCTGCTCACTTTCAGAAGGCCTCAGATAGGCAGGGATGTCCAGCAAGGGATACCCTCATCTCCACTGCCAACCCTTAACTGAGGTCTGGGAAGGGATGGACCCTGGCTCTACCCCCTCCTGTCACTCAGGTGCATTGCATGCTGCTGAGCTCCCCTGGGTTGACCCTGCCTTCCCCCAGGTTCTCCATCACTGGTTCAGGCCGTGACTTAGCACTTGTGCTACACCACGCTATAAGTGTGTGTTTTCTAAACACGTTTCTAAAACTCTTTCCATCTCCAGCATTGGACCAACCTCCATCTCCGGGTAGCAGCAACCTCAAAGTTTCTACAGCAAAACCTGGTCATAGACAGAACTGTCTTGAAATGGGGTCACAAATCTAGCAACAAAATGCATCTGGTAAAAGTACCAGTTCTGCCACTAAATCATTTCATAAACAAGCTATTATCCATCTTCTGCCTCCTTCTCCACACTTGAGGAGATTGCTATTAACTAACCTACCTTGTCACTATTGCAGTGCAGTGTTGTTTTTCCCGAGAGGAGCCTTCCTTAGCTCTCTCTGTCTTTGATCCCACTGAAGATGACTTAGCCTATCCTGCAGTCATAACAAATCTTCTCCATCCGGGGAAGGCGCGGAAGAAGAGGAAGACAAGTGACACGCAGAGTATGTGAGAAGTGTGATCGGCTGCCTTGCAGCAGTCTGCCTCCCTGGATTCCTCCAAACCTGCTCTCCTTACTCTGGATTTATTTACATGCGCATCTCTGGGCTGGAAGCACTCTGGACATGCCTTTTTTGAGCATGGAAGAGTGCAGTTCTTCCCACTAAAGCCCCAGGAAGCAGTAATGTTTCTACACCCAGCACTCAAGTGGGGCCCTAAAGATGCCAGCTGGGCCATCCCCATGAGTAAGCAAGATAGACCCAGCCTGTTGTGCCTTCATAAGGCACTCCAATCTCATGACCGTGAGCCCTGCTCTGTGTCCTCCCAATCCTTTTTCCCCATGCCAGCTTGATAGCTGGATAGCAGCTACCCACCTCCTTTTGCAGCAGGCTTAGGGGGTTGAGGAATCAGCCCCACTGCTGCAAGCACGGTCAAGGCTTTATTCTCCCACTTGATGGTCAGGGTGAGGAACTTCACTTGCCTGGGGAGTCATCGAACAGAGCTGGTGAATACTTTGCTGGGCACCACAGTGGGCCAGCGCTCCACCAGCACTGAGACTCGCTGCCATCACTGAAGATCACAACTCAGAACTTCTCCATAGGCACTGGCGAGCAGTGCAAAGAGCAAGGAAGCCAAGGCAGCGTTGCAGTCATCCACCAAAAGTCAGGTCCTACCAATCACCAAACATATGTTTGAATGCTGCTCCAAATATTTGGAAGAGACAGGAACGAGATGGGAAGAAGCAGATTTCTTTGCAGGTGTCGTTGCTGGAGCTCTGGGCTCTCCAGCTGCCTGGGCTGGTGGGAAACGGGTATGTGTGGCTGGGGGGAAATCCTCTTTATTTGTTTCTTTGTTTTCGTAATGATAAAAGGAGGGGAAAAAAATAGAATCAAGCAAAGATTTCGGCAAGGTTGGATCAAAAGCATCCTGAACATCACTGGGAGGAAAAGGGGATTTAAGAAGAAGACAGAATGGTAATGGGGTTATTTGAAGTAAAAATAATGGAGAAGTGAAGATGACTCTTGTGCAGCCAAATAATAACCAGTAAAGACCAATATGGCCTCATCGCGGTCAATGGAGTCCCAGGGAACTAGTAAGAACCAATAGGAATGCACATCTGTATGTCCCAGGGCCGGTGCTGGCCTCTGACTGTGGCTTTAGGCCTTGGGGCCAAAGCTGGCCTCCTGGGCTGTGGCTTTGTGCCCCAGGGCCAGTGCCAGCCTCATGGGCTGGGGCTGGGGCTTTAGGCCCCGTGGCAAGTGCCAGCCTCTCTAACTGTGGCTGTGGCTTTAGTCCTAGGGCTGGTACTGGCCTGTCTGGCTGTGGCTGTGGCTTTAAGCCCCATGGCCAGTGTCAGCATCCCTGGCTGTGGCTTAAGGCCTTGGGGTCGGTGCTGGCCTCTCAGGCTTTGGCTTTAGGCCTCATTGCCCGTGCCAGTCTTTCTGGCTGTGGATGTAGCTTTAAGCCCCAGGGCTGGTGCTGGCCTCTTGTGCTATGGCTGTGGCTTTAGGCCCTGGAGCTGGAACCAGTGTTCAAACGCACCCCGAACGTTGCCAGGAGGAAAGGGGGGTTTAAGAAGAAGACAGAAAGACAAGAAGGAGCACATTGGAAATCTACACGAGCGCTTAAAGGTGATTTCAGGCGAGCTGGGTGGAAGGAAGGGGGCAGAGGATGAGAACAGATCTTCTTTGCCCTTCGTTTTAAGGAACATTTAGGGAAAGGGGAGTGCAGGGGAGAGTACCCGACATCAGTTCTTAACAGTAAAACATCTGCTCTTTCTACTGCCACATTTGATTGATGGTAGTAAGGTACATAAAATACCCAATGAATTCCTTCTTATTTTGCTTGGTTTTGCACTTCATCACGTGAGGAATGTGAGCAGGAGGTAGAACCACAATGAGCTCTCCCTTCAGCTTCGCACTTCACATGCTTTAGCAGGATTGTCTGCTTGCAGTTTCAGTCTATGCTGGGGCTGTTGGTGCATCCTCAGTGCTGGGGACTGACTCTCAACAGATCGCAGCGAGGGAGCTGCTCTTCTGCGTACAGAGCCCTGACCCCGAATCGGATCATCTGCACATCATTTAGCACCAGGCTCCCTAAGAACATGAATTACGAGGACTGCAGCGTTCTTCAGCTTAACTGGGCTGCTTCATGATCATTGTAGCCAAGACGGCCACCTGCTGCCACTTCACCTGCTAGACCCCTTCAGATTACAAGCAACAAATTTAAGGCAGCACCTTTCCCACCTGGCACTCAGTGCATGTGCCAAGAAGTTATCATCAACATGCTTTAGGGATTTCCCAGCCCTGCTTTTTGGCTGTGTGGTACCCCTCCTTACCGTCTGGGAAGCTGGTCACCCATCAGGGCAAGTGAGGCTGTTCCAGAGATATCCCTTAATTCCTTGAAGAATAATTCATTGGTATCATTGTCCTAGCCGGGTGGCTTATACTAGACTCCCACACTGACATCCACTTGTCCCTTAATCCAGACCCAGAGTGTCTCAACCGTGTCACTGCCAACTATAAGCTCCGTCCAGCCCAGCCCACCGCTACATACAGCAACGCCATTCCATCTCACCTGTCCTGCTCATCTGTCCTGGAGGGCCCAGAGCCATCCATCACACACAGCACACCAGTCACAGGACCCTTCCCACCACGCCTCATTTATTCTGCTGCTGATGTAGCTCGGGAGCCAAGCTAACCCTTCCAGCTCCTCTTGCTTATACCTCAAGCTGTGTATATTTCTGTAGAAACACGGGAAAAGAGCTTCGGTGTACACAGCTCCAAGTGGAGCAGCCAGCTATCTTGGCAGCACGCAGTGCCTCAAACTTTGGATGCCAATGTGAAAAACCAATAATGCTTAACAACCCTGCACATGGAGATCCGTAGGGCTGCTTGTTACCCTGAGAGCTCTGTCTGCATGGCTGAGTTGGTCCCAGTTTGTGCAAAGGTGGCATGGGACAGAGGGCATTGCTTTTGCCACTTGGATACAGCTGCTGGCTGAACTGGCCAAGACAGAGCCCACCCTGCGCGCCTTCCCATGTGCACATCCACCCCGAGAATGGAAGTCCTCCTTCTCTGTGTACCCCATTCCACCGCAACGAGGAAAGTAAACCATTTTGGCACCTGAAATGCTTCTGCTCCTGCAGCTTGGGCACTGCAGTCACAGCTCTGCAAGGGGTGACGTCCGCAACAGAAGGACTTTCCCCAAAGCAGAGGGAAAACAGGGAAATTCAGGAAGAGAGGAAAAAGAAGTCGCTTTCTAACTCGTGATGCAACTAGACATGGTGTGTGTCACAACACGAGGGGGCGCTCAGCAATTGCAATGATTTTGCAGAGGGAAGGAGAGAGGGAAGACCTTCCTCTCAATGCTGCAACGCCCCGAGGAGATGAGAAAATCAGGCAAAACTGCAAAACGGAGAACACCTTTCGGGGGGACCCTAAAGGAAACGGGGAGACATATGGCAGATGCAGCGGGACAGGACGTAAGTGGATGCAGTTTAAAAACAAATCACCCCAGCTCTTGCTTGGGCTGTTGCCCTTTGTTGCTGGGCATCCTGGGGATCCCAAACCTGCCAGCTGCTGGCTCTCCACCATACATCCTCCCTTGGAGCCAAGCACGCCTTTCCCAGCAGCAAGCAGCAGGCTGGAGTCAGCACCAAGAACAAAACCTCCTTGCACCTCTCCCTGTCCTTCTTCCACACGCTGTCTCTTAGTTTCAGAAAATAGGGCCAGACCCCAGTGAAACAAAAGCTCTGGGACAAAACTGCTGCTTTATTCTCCTCCTCCCCTTTCCTCGTCTACACCCCACAGAAAGGCCATCTGCCAAGCAAGGGGTGCAATTATCAGGTGTATGAGGGGCAGAGCAAACCAAGCTTAACTTCAAGGCTTGTTTCTTCCACGTTACTGCCCCGACGTCTGATACAATCATATAATCATGGAATCATATAAAGGCCTGGGTTGAAAAGGACCACAGTGCTCATCTACTTTCAACCCGCCTGCTACTTGTAGGGTCACCAACCAGGCTACCACTAGCCCAGGCTGCCCAGAGCCACCTCCAGCCTGGCCTTGAATGCTTCTGGGGATGGGGCATCCACAACCTCCTTGGGCAGCCTGCTCCAGTGCTCCACCACCCTCTGTGTGAAAAAACTTCCTCCTAATATCTAGCCTAATCCTCCCCTGTCTCGGTCTAAAACCACTCCTCCATGTCCTATCACTATCCACCCTCGTAAACAGCCGTTTATCCAAGAAAAAGAACAGCGTAGGGTTTTTTGTTTGTTTGATTGTTTTATTGTGGGTGTTTAATTGGTTTTGGTTTTGGTTTGAAGGAGCTCATCCACATCCTGCACACGCTCCACCGGAACATCGAGTGGAGCAGGGGCTGGTCTTGCAGACGGAGTAATGCAGGAATTCTGTCAGGAACTTGAGGTGTATCTAGTTCATCATCTGAAACCTCTGCAACCAGACTGGAAGGGACCAGTCCTCCCGTGCCATCTGTCAGCTCTCCCTGAACCAGCCATCCTCATCCACATCTCCAAAGACGTTAACGTATTGTCCGGTGCTCGGAGGAAGCTCGCTTTCTGGGTCCTCATCAGGACCCTCAACAGGGTTGTAGCTATGGCGAGCTAAGAATCTTCAAATTATTGGTGACACTTGTCCTGGAGAGTGCAGGATGAAGGACAAAAGCTCTGCTGCTGATTCTCCGCTCTCACTTTCAGGGCCGTCCGCTGACAGAAAGCAGCACTCAGGACTGTTCCCGTGGACCTCTTTCGCGGCTCTGAGTTCACGCTCCAGGCCTTCCAGATGACTTTGAAGACCTTTGGCCTCTTGGATGGCAGAATGGAATGGACCGGAACTATTGCTGAGATTCTTGTTTGACGGGGCAAGAGTCTCTTTTGTTGCCTCTCCCAGCTCCATTCTGCCCTCACCTCCGGTTGGAACTCGCTCCTAGTTGGTCTCAGGATGAGCTGGTTCTGCTGCTTTCTCTTCTCTCTTGCACACTCTGTGAGAAGGAGTTTCAGAAAGCACTACTCACTGACAGGAAATAAGCGGAAACTTGAAAGACTTGGCAACGTAAGTCCAGCAGCTGATTTGGCCGTCCAGGATCCTGGCACTACAAATGCTTCGTTGCCAAATGCAGCAATCAGGTGTTTTGGGGAAAAGCCAACTCACGGGTATTTTTTGCACATCCATATCACAGCACCACAGGCCAGCACCAGCGCAGACAGCAGCACAGCTGAGAACATCACCATGGCTGCGATGTGGCGCTTCCGCACAGATTTGTGAACAGCAGCCTCTGTGCTTTTCCCGGCATTCATCCCTGGAAGAAACGAGACAATGTCCCACGTTACCTTCACCTGCGCTACAGATGATCTCTCAGTGTGCTTCACGGACCCAAGAGAGCTTCACTAGCGGGTGCCTCTGCCTCTGGTGCCTAAGCACCAGGGGACAAGTAGGATCGCTTCCACCTCTCGTTGGGTAGGGAGAGGCTGCACAGGCACTACCCGTGTCTTCCTCTGGGCCGAGGGCTGTGCCCTGGGATCTGCGCTTTGTCTGTGGGGAGCACTGCAGAGCAGAATCCCTCACGCTTTCCCCAGCGCGTGTGTCCTGAGCTCTCCCGCAGGACACCCCCCGGGCTCAAGGACGGGCGGCAGCCAGCGCAGGGCACAGCCGGAGCCAGCCCAGGGGAGAAACACTCCTGCAGGCTCCTGCCACACAGGACCCCGCTCATCGCCCTCGGGTGGCTTTGTTGCAAAAGGGCAAAGCTCACAACTCTCTGGGAACTGCGAGTGGTGGGAGCTGAGCAGCGTCACAGAGGTCTGCAAGTACCTTCTCTGGCACGCCGCTGGAACAACTCTCCACACCCCACTGAGGCCAGCCATTTTCAGAGAGCCATCCCTGGCTTCTTTTACACGTGCTCTGTGCTCACACGCCCAGGTTTGGCTGCTGACCTGGTGTGCAAGGGCAGGCAGCAAGAGCCTGCAGGCACACAGCGACTCTGGTTAGTGACGCTGGATGAGCGCGGGACAGAAATTACCTGGCATGCCAGTTGTTGGTGCTGCCTGCGTTCCACTGTCCGAGACCGGCAGTGTGGGATGGCTGCCTTCCTGCAGTGCATCCTGCTCAGTTTCTTGGTCAGTTCCTTTAGAAGGAAAGCAGGACAGTAAGCTTGGACGTGATGTGCTCTCATCGGGAACTGAGCTACTCCAATCCCGAGCTCAGGCAAAGTCTGCTGGTCCCAGCCCCCCGCATCCACTGTCACCCCCTCCGTTGCCCAAGGGCATTTGGGCCCTCCCAGGAACTGGAGGGTGCCGACCCTCTCATGCCTCCTCAGGAATCAGCTCCTACGCAAGGCCCTCACACCCTGTGCTGTGAGCGTCACCACCCATCACGTTCCACCCACCACAGCCAGCTATCTGCAGGCTGAAATTCAAGCTCCAGCACAAGCACCTTCAGAATCAGCGTCTCCAGCTCATTTCCAGCATTAGCAAAGGCAGCCATCCCTGATCGGGATGCTCCTCCTGCCTTCAACTTGCTCAGCTGCACAGAGGGCTTTGTATGAACAGAAGCACGGCACTCGCCATCTGTGTGCCATCTGGGTGCCAGCGTCTGCACAAAGCAGCTCTGACAAGTAATGGTCGTGCTGGGGGAGCAGCTGCCGCTGGGTCTCGGCTGGATGCAGAGTGGCAGCAGACCATCTCTGGTGCTCGACAGTGCCTGCAAGGCGTTACATGGAACACCACCGCAGCACGGCTCTGCGCGATCCCTTCCTGCTGTGCAGGCTACGGCTTGTCCACACATGAACGTCAGACCTCAGCTTCCCAGGTCTCACGGTGAACACACTGACGTATACCTACCACGCGCTGCCTTCTCCATTTCCTTCAGCAGATCCTTTAGGAGACGGGATGAGCCCGGGGAGTATCTTCCTCTTCTGGGTTCATCCTTTCCTCTTTCCGGACCTGTACAGAATGTACGAAGTCAAATATCACGTGCATGAAGTTTTGGAGACCAGCGGTGAGTCAGCGGAGTCAGTAAAGACAAACTACTCACCGCTGGGATTCCAGCTGGGCTCCAGCGCGGGAGGAAACGAACGACCGGGCAAAGACATCCATGGGGGCACTTCTGCAACCAGAGACCCGTGAAAAGTTTCACTCATACACTACAGCATCACTGAGTAGCAGAGCATATGGGGGATCGTGCCATGAAACGGCACTGAAATGGGCAATGAAAGCTCTCGCAGGAATTACAAAGCCATGACTTACCCATGCCATCCTCCAGAGTTTCGGGCCCAGAGCTCAGAGCGGATCCTGGATCGCCTGCTCCAGTCATGTCTGCAAACAAACGCAGGACAGAACAACTCCCATTAAACATCCTTCCAGGCAGAATGACACAGGATGCAATTAATGCCGGGAATTCCTTAGCAACACTATTCTCTCCCTTCCGCACAGGAGCACCTTGGAAACAGTTCCTGGCTGCCTGCAGGAGCACCACCGTCATACACAACTAACCCCGTGCAGAACTGCCCAGAGGAACGCCCTCCTGGAGCTCACCCCAGCTCTAACCTCAACCGCACGGACTGGATTAAACCTAGGCTTCGGTACGCTACTGCCTTGCTGAACTATCCCAGCCAAATATCATCTAATAGCAAGGAAATGAAACCTGGTGACTTACCTCCAGCATCCCCCTCAGATTCATAGACAGGATCCTCTTCTGTTGATTCACCAGCAGGGCCTGCAGGCACAAGTGTGATCAGACACAGGTGAGGAGAGCTTCCAGCACGTGTGGGGGCCTCCTTTTCCCTGAGTGACCTGTAGGCTCTGGCGGTGGGCCAGGGAATGCCACGGCCCAAATACAAAGCTCTGGGCTCTCTCAGCTGAGGAGGGGCAGCGGTAACCTTCCCACTGAAATGTGGCAGCTCTCCAAGTAAAGAAATACTCACAGCTCCACTGTGCATGCCCTTCAAGGCACAAACAGGCTCGGAAGATCTTGAGAGGATCTTAAGTAAAACTGCACCCAAGTAAACTAGGAGAGCGTGAACGTTTCTGCCTCCAAGTTAACAGACACAACTTACCTCTGGGTTGCCCCACAGGCACAGCCACAAAATCCGGACCCAAACGATCATTTGCAAAGGGAGCACCAAGCGCATCATCTAGAATCAAGAACAGACGAGAGCAATTCCCATTGCATGGTGTGATCTCCTTCTCCCTCAGTCACTGGATGTGGGTCGTGGAACGGCACGGGAGAAGGACTCAGGTCTCCAAAGTTGCAGAGTGGCCAGGATTGACCTGTAGGCTGGCACTGGCAGCGTACACAGTACTCTCCCCAAGCCGTGTGCCACATCCCTCATGGACCGCAGGGAAGAAGATGCAGCCCCCCGGGGCTTTCTTCCTGGGAGGCCGCTAATGACCAGGAAGGTCACGCTGAAGCACTGGAGGAAAGCACGCCTGTCTCCTCCTCTGGGCTGTGGGCCGGGGCTCTGTGCTGGAAACTGGCATTCATCTATGGTACCAGGAGTACCGCGAGCCTGGAGCAGAAATGCTCACGCTTTTCCCAGCACACATCGTTTGAGCTCTCCCCAGGACATCTCCCAGGATGAAGGCTGTGCTCCAGCCAGCAAGCAGCAGAGCCACAGCCCGGCATGGCTGGAGCCGGCTCAGGGGAGCAGCGCTGCCACAGGCTCCGCTCGGCTCCTGCGGTGCTGCCCATCACCCCCTGCCCAACACCACCCCCGTGGAAGGCAGGCCCCAGGGAAGTGTGGCACAGGGCCGTGGGGACGCAGCCTGACTTCTTGCCGCCAGTGCTGCTCAGTTTGGGTCCCATTTCTGCCCACCCACCTGCTCCCGGTGCTCGCCACGGAGCAGCACAGGTCTCCCGGAAACACATGGCCATCAGTAGGAGGAAGAGGACAAGGCGGGCAGGGGCCATGGCCCCCCACACTCGCACCATGCTTCCAACACCACCGCTGCAGCCACAGTGAGTGTCGCACAGAGCGAAGCCTGCGGCACAGCACAGCACAGTCAGAGGACGGGGCATTGTGACCTCACGGCTCCGAGATTCCGGGTGGCGGCTCCCCGCGGGCTGCCGCTCTTGTGATGCACTGCACCAGGGTGCTTACGTCATGGAAACGCAGACTCATAGAATGCCTTGGGTTGGAAGGGACAGTAAAGAGCTTAGAACCCCAGCCCCACTGCCGTGGGCAGGGATGCCACCCACGCGGTCATGCGGCCCAGAGCCCCATCCACCTCCAGGGATGGAGCAGCCACAGCTTCGCCTGGCAGACTTTCATAGTGCTTCAGCTACCCCAAGAGGGAAATATTTACAGCTCTGTGCTCCCACGACACCTCAGGCCATTGAGGACGAGATGCAATGTGGAAATGGGGTCTGGATCAAGGGCGCTATCGCACAGGCTATCCATGCATGCGAAACGTGCTGCAATTAAGCAAGCCGAGCAAAGAAAGCCTCTCCGGTATGGAGGGTGATGGCTGAAATACAAACATGGGGAAGCTGACCTTCCCACAAACCTGCCAAGTCAAGTGTCACCTGCTTACATTTTTGTTGATAGATCTCCAGTTTCATCTGCTTTCCTTCAGTTTGGCAGTACCTCGGCTAAGGACATCCCCTTTCCTGCACCAACTGTATTTCCCACGTAGCGTAGCGCGCTTCCAAGCCTGAATTTAATCGCAGAAATTGAAGGCTTGCTGGCTGGCACCTCCCATCCCCAAAGTCCCAGTGAACTCACCCACTGCTGGCAACTGGACGCTCGGTGGCGAGAGGACCATCACCTATAGGTAGGTCCCACCTGGCTCTCCAGAAACTGCTGCACTTTTGGATGCGGAGCAACAAACACAGCGTCCATACAACTCCGCCACTGCATCAGACCCTGCCACTTTCCCTACGACCAGGCAAAGTGCACAAGGCAAGCTGAACTGCTGAACCAGGCCCCACACAGGGCTTGTGCTTACGTATTTGTAATCAAAATACAGCATGCATTTTTTCATTCCTCTTGTCTAGTTACCTCGTGACAATAAGCCCTGTTTAGTGCTTATTTCTTATCTTTGTATTATTCCTTGAGTAATAGCTTCCAGCATGTGCACCCACGCAGAGAGGAGTTATTGAGTGAGGTGGTCAGAAGGGCAGCAGCTCCTGGCTGGTCACGTGCACGGGCTTCTCAGCCACATATGCCAGCGAGGTGTGGGCACAGCCGGTAGAACAGCTCCTGGTGGTAATTCTTGGTCACAGAGCACTGCAGTGCCCGGAACAAAGCCAGCAGCCCGTCCCTACAGAGACCCCTGTCAGGTGGGGCTGGGGCTGCAGCAGCCCCGCCTCTTCCCAGTCTTAGCAAACGGCAAGTCAGTCCAACAGCTCTGCTTTGAGTAGAACCGGAATTTATCTCAGGCACGAGGTCCTGAAATCTGGAAAACCCCGATGTTTCCAGGTGCAGGTAGTACAGGCAAGCATAGACATCAGATGGCTTTGTACACCTCGTGACCTGCCCAACAGGAAAGGAAGCCACTGTGTGGCTAAACTGAGCCCATCAGGCAGTTGTAAGTTAGTTGAGTCCTCCTATGGAGTCCAAAGTGAGTGGAAGTTTGCTACAACACTTCACCTGTGGTGAAGGCAACTTAGTTTCAGCGAGTTTTGCCTTACTAATAATGGAAAAAAAACCCACCCAAACAATTACGATAGATGCTGCAAAAGAAAACGCCTCTTCATCTTTTGGATGGAAAGTCAACGACTGTGTGGAATTTCCCCTGGAAAGCTGCGGGGCCTTCTTCCACTGCAATCTCTCTGCTGTCTGACACAACGGGAGAGCTGCTGTGGCCTCGTGTCCGTGCCTGTGCCTCCTCCAGGGTGAGCAGCTTTGTGGGAGGAGAAGAAACCCACAGGGACTTGGGCCACAGTTAACAACTGCATCCTGTAAAGGAAAACCACAGATAAGAGCGAGAATCAGCAAGCAGCAGCACGGCCATCACCTCTCTGGGGGTGGTGCTGTGTTTTTCTAAGACTTGGTTATCCTAGTCTCTGGAGGATGATGTCAAAATAACCACTTTGTCACAGGCACGTTTATGGCAAAGGACATACTCATAATTGAGAGCAGCTTACTGTATTTAAGCAAGCAACCAAAACTCCTAAAAAGTGAGCCAGGCTTCGGGCCAAATGGTACACAGACATCCAACTAGACCAACTTGGGATGGCTTAAAGCAGGCTGGGGAATGCTGTCCCCTCTTGAAGGCTGGCCCAGGTTGAGACGCTGTGCTCAGAGGGGCTGCCTTGCCACAGCAGTATTGCCAAGCTTAGCTGATACACTGTGACATTCCCCGACCCTTCTGCTTGTGGGGAAGCAGACAACGTGAACGTCTGAATCATTAAACAACGAGCCAACGTGATATGCTCCATTCTACAGCCTGGATCATCTTATGGCTCAGGTGCTTTGCATGTCGATCTTCCCCTGGTAGAGCTCAGCCTGCTGTGGGCTGTTCCTGTTCAACCAAGTTAACCCCTGCATCCTGCTGACATAAGAACTGCCTTCCAGTAGGAACAAAAGCTGGACTTACAGCAACTGTGCTATCCAAAGAAGAGCAACGCTCGTATCAAATGGGAAGCAGCAAATATTCTGGAAAAGCAGCTATCTCTACTCCACCAGTGGCAATAACTGCAGTGACTGTGCAAATTTCATGGGAAGGTCGGGGTATCAAAGTAGATGGAACAAACTCAGCGCTCCTTCGGAATAATAATTGCTTGTGCTCTTCACACTTACTCATCTAACATGCAGAGGAAACTTTCTTCCTGGTGCAGGCCCGTTTCTTTCCACTGGACCAGGTGCGCTTCCGGTCTTAGCAGTTACTCAAGGAAAGCTGTAGGTTCCAGGGCTGGGCACAAACACGTTGCAGTTATTTCCTCACTCTTAGCACCTAAGCTCAACTCTGCAGTGCAGGCGGAGAACTGGGCAACAGCTGCAGGGCCCGTGCAGTCTTTGCCATGCAGCTGGACAGCCCTGCTGATTAACCTATAGACGCTGCGCAGAAGAAACAACCAGGAAAGCAGCTGTCAGAGTATCTCACATTAAGTGCAAGACTCTGTTTCTCAGCATCAACGCTAATGAATACCAAGAGCTTTCTTTAAATCTGCTGCTTGCTATTTGTCTTCTAAGATGCTTGTAAGGATCAACGGATCATGCATTGTGTCGTACTGCAAGATAGCTCAAGTGCAAAAGCACACAGAAGCACTGAAGAAAGTGATTTTAGAAAGAAAAGAGAGAGTAGGGGGACGGATTTAAGTTACTCTGTACAGCCTGTCAATGTGAGGATCTAACAGCAGCAGCCAAACTTTCAGCCACACTTTCATGTGTTCTCGTAGAGCATCCCTGGCTTCCCGGAAAGATACTGGTAGCCACATTTGCCATATTCTTATATCAGCCCAGAAGTCTGTTGTCTCCTCGACAGTAGAAGCATATGTCAAGTACCTTGGGGGAGATCTGAACTTGATCAAGGTGTCTGATCAAGCTAAAGCTAATGGAGGAAGACACTCACTCGCTCTATCTCCAATGAGCGGGCTGGATTTGGAGCGGAAGAGGACATCTGAGCGGTTCAAGATGAATTCCACAACGGCTGACTGCATCTGCACCTCCCCGAAGGCAGCTCTTCCGCTGACGCACGCAGACTCACTCTGCTGTGATCTGAAGAAAAAACAGAGGAAGTAAAGCTGCCAACAGGCAGAAGACTGGGAAGGCACCTCTGGCTGTGCAAAATGTGTTGATTTTGGAGGGGACGGTTTACAAAGGCTGCGTGTGTTTATTTTGAGGTTTCTTTTCAACCCTGTTTACAAGATGTCAAGCATGAGCCCACTCTGGTGCATGTCAGCGTGTCCCTGATTCAATTCTGAATGACACTGGCCCAACACATACCGACTTCCTTTGGAGCCCAGCACGCCTTTGGCGTCTCTGAAAATGATGCGGGGCCCACTCCTCCCTGCTGAAATACACGGCCACCTCTGTAAAAGGTACGGGCTCCTGCAAGTGCTCCTTGCCGGGAACAGCCAAGGCCCAGGGAAGCAGCTTGGAGAGGAGAGAAACTCCCGTCCCTGCGGCTTCTTTGTTCCCAGCACACAGACGATGGCTGAGGACACCTCACTCTCACCCTGCACTCCCATCTCTTGCTCCTTGCCCTCTCCTGGCTGCTTCCCCAAGCCCCTGCCTGAGATCGACATGCTGTGGCCAGTTGCTGCTCTGCTGCAGGCAGATGTTAAACTGCTGGGACAAGAGGAACAAAAGGCAGGAGAGGTGTGAGGGAATGCAGCAATCCCTGCCAAACCCTCACCAGCCCACCTGCAGGGCACTGCCTAGGGGTAAAAGCCAGCTGGGACTCAGACCAGCAGCACTGCTCTTACCAGGCTTCCTTCCCAGCAAAGCCAGTATGATGGTGCGCTCCCTTCTCTCCCTTTCTTTCTTCCTTTCTCCCACCTTCCTCCCTCAGCCTGGCACAGGAAGACAGTGAGCAACACTCCTGGCTAAATCAGGTTAGCGATCACAAAACCGTCTCAATCTGGGACGCTGAAAGAACTCACAGCAGACCTCTGGCTCAACAGCTGAGGGCCAATTGAGCATGTGCCTAAAAACAAAGCACAGCAATGGGTCAATCATCTTACCACCAAAATAGAGAGCAGCACAAGCACCTCTTAAGCTCTCCTGCACAGCAGCAGGCTGCAGGACAAGCTCTGTTCTTGAGCAGGGATGCCTCGAGGTCACACCTGCACAGAGATCCTTTGCTTTGTCAGCTTCACTAAGGTTATATCTTTGATTGTGCACGTAGGATCCCTTAGTCACAAACTCCTGAACGCATCTGGGACTAGGAGTGGATCCAGCTGTGCTGAGGAACCTTACCTCTGTGGTTTGAAGAGTTCAGACAGCAATGGGGCTTGCTCTGATCCTCATGACACAGCAGGAGAGCGTCCTGTAGGTGTGTGTGTAACCCCGTCCTCAAGAGAAAAACCCAGCGAGGCCACGGGCTGCTCCGTCTCCAGCATCGCATCCCGGTAGGACGTAAATAATTTTCACCTCATTGACTCAGAGCTTCCCCTTTAAACTGAAATTGGTCGGGTCTGCCGTACGGAGCTCCAAAAGGACTCAAACATTCTTTAGATCTTGATTTCACCCTCATCCTCGTTGCCTGGTACCAGTGTAAGTTCTCCTCCTGCTGAATTCCAGCCACGCGCTGTTTATCAGGCGATTTCCACGTGCCCACTTGCGCTCAATAGGCTGTGTGTAATTCCCAGCTAATGCCCACGGTGTGACCGAGCTGCCGCAGCACTCGCAGCACTGAGCGCCCTTTGTCCAACGGAATCGCAACAGGTGCCCGAAGCCAGGTACGATTTCATTTCACAGTGCTCGTGTACTCGCCTTGTTTGTCCGACAGGGAAAAGCCGCCGGCCGAGCTGAAGCAGCGGCTGCCAGCAGCACGACGTTCCCCCAGGTCTGAGAAATACATTTGCCATCGCTTTGCCTTAACTGCATTTTTTTTTACACGAATTTTGGATCTCTGAATTTCAAGGACTCGCGACCTGCCTGCACGTGCGCAATATACGTAAATGAAGCATTTACCAAATACCGAATTAGAAGAGTTTAGACTGTTAGAAGCTCCGTCCATCCGCGCTGCAAGCGCGCCGCCTCCGCCCGGCAGCGTTCCCACAGCCAACATGGCTCCTCAACGGCTTCACCGCTCTTCAGCGCGCCTCCCCGCCGCTCTGAACTTGCCGTGCCCTTTCTCAAAATGGCGGCCGCCAGCTTCACCCCGCGGCCGCCCTGCCCAGGTGACGGCCGAGTCGCGCGGTCACGCGGCGGGCCGTGAGGGCGGAGCGGTGGCGGGCGGCGCGCCGGGCTTGTCCGCTCCTCCCGGCTGTGCCGTGCGGTCGGCTCCTGCGGGGTCCGGGGCCTCCCGCGGTCGGTGCCGCTTACGTACGGGGCGGTGCCGGAGGGCCGGGATCGGCGGCAGCGGGGTGGGCGGGGCCGGTGGGCGCGGGCGGGGAGGGAGAGCTGTGGGGGGTGGAGGAGGGAGTGGGAGGGGGGAGAGGTGGGGGTGGGGAGGGGAGAGCGAGCGTCCTCCGGACGGCGTTCTGTTTGGCAGTTCTTGTCCTTAGTCTGATTCCTCTCTCCTTTCCCTGGCCGAATTTCGGTGCCCCGTTACACGTCCTCCAGGGGGAGGTTGGAGCTGACGGGCAGCCGGCAGCTGTGGGCTGTGCGGGGTTCTCGTGGCGGTGATGCTGCAGTAACGTGTCGTCCGTGTTCCCTTCACTGAGATGTGCCACGTGTGCTCTGTGGCTGTGCTGAGGCTGCACAAAAGATACCACGGTCGGTGTCTGCAGACTCGTGAAGGAAATTTGCGTTCCGAAGGCGGTGCTCTCGTTCCCTTTCCTCCCCCCCCCCCCCCCCCCCTCCGATGTAGAAATGCGTCTGCGATCGCTGTGAGCAAAATCTGAGAAGGAACTGCATTTCAATTCATGCTGCTTTTTTTTCTCTCTTCCCCCATATGTCAGCACGTGGACATTATCTGCTAACTATACTTTGAACGGCGATTATTTTTCTTATGATCCAAATGCTGCGAATTTCTCAGTGGTTGCTGAGATGAAGGTAATCATAAATACAGGTTTTGGCATTATTGTACCTAGGAATAGAAAGTGCCCAGTAGCTAATCACGTTCTGCTGCAAAAAAAGAAAGCATAGTCCCTTTTTAAAAAAGCAAGAGACAGAGTGCTTCCCCCCAAAAAAAGGGAAAAATCCCCAAACGTGTACGCTAAGTTAACACACTGAGAATGAACCACAGAATGGCCAGGATTGGAAGGGACGTCAAGGATCATGAAACTCCAACCCCCCTGCCACATGCAGGGCCACCAACCTCCTCATTTAATGCTAGACCAGGCTGCCCAGGGCCCCCTCCAGTCTGGTCTTGAACACTTCCAGGGACGGGGCATCCACAGCCTCTCTGGGCAGCTGTTCCAGCACCTCACCACTCTCTGTAAAGAATTTCCCCCTGATGTCCAACCTAAATCTCCCCTTCCTCAACTTCAAACCATTTCCCCTCGTCCTGCAGTTATCTACCCTTTCAAAGAGTTGATTCCCCTCCCCTCTGCAGGCTCCCTTTAGGTACTGAAATGCTGCAATGAGGTCACCCTGCAGCCTTCTTTTTTCCAGGCTGAACAAGCCCAGCTCCCTCAGCCTGTCTTCATAGGGGAGGTGCTCCAGTCCCCTGATCATCTTTGTGGCCCTCCTCTGGACCCTTTCCAACAGCTCCCTGTCTTTTTTGTACTGGGGGCTCCACACTTGGACGCAGTACTCCAGATGGGGCCTCACAAGAGCAGAGTAGGGGGGAACAATCACCTCCCTGTCCCTGCTGGCCACCCCTCTTTTGGTGGAGCCCAGGATAGCATTTGCCTTCCGAGCCACAGGGGCACACTGCTGGCTCATGTTAAGTTTTTCATCTGTCGAGACCCCCAGGTCCTTCTCCACCGGGCTGCTCTCAAGGACCGCTCTTTCCAGTCTGTAGGGATGCCTGGGATTCCTCCGGCCCAAGTGCCAAACTCTGCACTTTGCCGTGTTGAACCTCATCAGGTTCACCCAGCCCACCTTTCCAGCCTCTCGAGGTCCCTCTGAATGGCATCCCTTCCTTCAACCGTGTCGACCGCACCACTCAGCTTGGTGTCGTCAGCAAACTTGCTGAGGGTACACTTGAGTCCGCCGTCGATGTCATTGATAAAGATGTTAAAGAGCACCGGTCCCAAGACAGACCCCTGGGGGACGCCGCTCGTTACCGGCCTCCACCTGGACATAGAGCCATTGATGACCACCCTCTGTCTGCGGCCTTTCAACCAGTTTCTTATCCATCGAGTGGTCCACCCATCAAATCCACATCCCTCCGGTTTGGAGATAAGGATGTGGTGGGGGACCGTGTCAAAGGCCTTGCTCAAGTCCAGGCAAATGACATCGGTCGCCTTTCCCTTGTCCACCGATGCCGTCACTCCATCGTAAAAGGCCACCAGATTGGTCAAGCATGACCTTCCTCTGGTGCAGCCGTGCTGGCAGTCACGGATCACACGCCCTTTCCTCGTGCGATCATGATCATGAAGAGCGGCAGCTTTGCTCCTTCCCTTCGCTGCTCGTTTTGGTTTGAGGTACAGAGGAAAGGATGTGTGAGCCATGCTGGAGCGGTGTGCCTGCCTGCATAGTGTGGCAGTGAGCAATGCAGAGAATTTTATAACGTCTTTATAATGTCTGTCTCCTTCCTAGATGGCACTGTGTTCTCTGAGATGCGCTACGGAAATGATGAGAAGGACTTCTGAGGCTGTGAGCGGTGGCTGATGAGAGAAGCTAAAGAGAGGAACCTCAAAATTGAACTGATTGGTAAATCCAAGCCTTAGAGTTTATATGCTCTTTGTTCTAACAAACACGTCTGACCCTTAATTACTTTAACAGACCGATGTTTTTATGTCGCACTAGACAAGGTAGGGAAGCTCTAGGACTTGGTATGCTTGCACTGATGCTTCTCTCAGACTGTTTTTGCTTTTCTGTAGTAGCGTAACATCCTAGGCAGTGGCCTCCAGTAATCTTCTCATGTCAAACGATGTTAATGCTTAGACCTGATCACAGTGGTGAATATAAATGATTTATCGTTAGGGCTGCATTTCTGAATTTTCACTTCCGCAGTGAAGCTTCTCAAGTTACGGTTCCCATCCCACTGAGAAAGTCTGCCCTTCCTGTTGCAGTGTGGGAAGGTACATACAATGTCCATCTCTCCTGGAGTGTTTCCCTTCCTGTTGCTGACTGTTTCAGTCAGTGTCACTCTTGCACTCCGGTAACGCGTGGATGCTTGAGAAACGGACCTTGGAGGGGGTGGGGTGGGAGGTGTGTGTCCGACACGAGATTTTGCCTTGCTGTGCTTTTACAGTAGAATATAAGTTCTGTGTGTGAAGTATTTAAGTAATGTCTTGTTTCCGTGTTGTTACTGGCATTCTGTATGACCACGTCTTGAAGTGAAATTGTGGAGAAAAGCATTGTCTGCCAAGCTGTAGAGACAACGTTAATAGCATGTAACGTGTGACGAGGCCAGGCGTGGTAGAGAGCTCTCACAGCATGAGCGTTCTTTTCAGTAAGGCTGCAGGCTGTGGGCTGAAGGATGAGAGAAATAAGCACCTGTCTTGAATTTTCATACGGATTATTTCCCTGGAGGGCTGATAAAAAAGTTCAGTAATGATGGTGAAAGATTTATTTATGTGTATGCGCTACTACTTTGTATATCAACAGGTACTGACTTCTGTTTGCTTGTTGCTTTATAGATATGGAATGAAGGGGCATTTCATAGCAAATGGATGAAGGTATGTGTTTTCCGTCTTAAAAGTGAAATGTGCTTCTGAAGTTCCCTTGTTATCACATGTGCTTTGCTTGTCTGATTTTTCTCTAGAGAAGAGACCTTCATCCTGTGACTACTTCGTTTCCTGACTTCTCGTGGTAGCTGCCGGTATGAAGTGCTAACAGGAACACGGGATCCTTCGATTTTTTTTTTTTATCTGAAGCTTTTATTTTGAACTTTGTAAGTCAGTGTATGCTAAGGAGGGCATTTTAAAGGAAGCTGCCGTTGAACCGTATGAATTCATCTTCTTACTGGCTGGAAAGCGGCTTATTTTATGTCAGAGATCCAGAATTCCTTCCAATTCTCAAGTGAAGTTCCAGTGGATATGATGCCCTTTAAATATTGATGTACAGCTCCAGGTTTTCATTACATGGTCTGATTTACTTTTTCCATAAAGTAAGAGCTCTGTATTTTAACTGTGCAAAAGTCAGTACCTCATTTAGAACATGAGTTTGGAAAGAGACAGTCTTTCACATCAGGTAACGCTGTGCTGTCACTGTTTCCTTCCCTGCACACCCCTCTTCGGAAGCTCACTTCTCTTTGAGTTATGTTATGCTGAAGTGGAATCTTAATAGAAGTTCTACTGCATTCATTATTCATGTCCTTGTTGCTGCTTTGAGGCTAACAAGGAAATGCATTTCTTCTCAAAAGAAAGTAAGGGTTAAGCTGAGCGCGAAGAAAACTGCTGATTCTTTTTTTCCTCTCCATGCACAACTCTGCAGAAATTGGGTCCCTTCTGCTTAAAATCAGTCAGTCTGTGGCTATGAGAAAAGTTCTTTTAGTTTTTGTATGCTGTATAAGGTCACTTGTGTTACTTGTCCGTGGCAGCATCTGTAGCTCTTTCATTCAGTGATTAGTTTTAGCAGAATGACACCGAAAATGGTGTACAACAGTTAAATGTGACGTGACATTAGGACGTTAGGAGGGAAAAGCCCTTTGTAACTTAAAGTGTCTTTCACGAGGCTGGCATAGATAACGTTCTGCCTGCTCCTGAAAAGTGGGAGTGCTCTCCTCTGAAACACTTTATCCTCATTTATATGTAAGGGTGTGAGATACACTTGTAGTCTGTTAAACTCATTCTGGGTTTTGTCGCACGGCCGTCATGTTTTGCAGAGGTAGACTACATCTGATTACTGACTTCTGGATAGAAATGTGTACGATGTGCTCGTTACCTTTGTATTATCAGCAGTCTTCATTAGGGAGGAGGTCTTGTGAAGGAAACGAGCTTTGCTTGTGTGTTGGTCACTGTCAGTGAATCGCTCTGCAGCTCTTGCAGCCCACCCAGCGTGCCTTTTGCAGCGGAGCTTGTTGTCAAGGTGTGCAAAAAGAGCCGAGTTGGGTGCTAAGCAGCTGCATGTTTCAATTGGGACCTTGTGCTGTATCTTGCTGTTGATAATAAATATTTAAAGCTTGGCCTAAGGCAGTACAAGACTGTGCTGCTTCTCCTTTAGCACGTTAAGGTTACTGTTACAGGTCACCAAGGGCAATATCAGAATGAAGCTTTGCTTTAGCAAGCTGTGGAGGTGGTGTGACGTACGTAGAGCTAGGTTTACTTATGCTGCTGTGTTCTAAAGAAATAATCTTGTACTCGTGCGAATGCTGTGGTATATTACAGATTGCTCTGTAATGCAAGCTTTTCTGTTCTACTGCTATTATTCCAAAGCAAGTGTGCTTTCACTTTCAGTTTGGAGGAGA
Organism: Phasianus colchicus; assembly: GCF_987193195.1. Lineage (NCBI taxonomy): Eukaryota > Metazoa > Chordata > Aves > Galliformes > Phasianidae > Phasianus > Phasianus colchicus. The sequence goes on along the minus strand of NC_143459.1, from coordinate 570,777 downwards.
GGAATTACTGCAGCTGTTTGTACTTCTAGGCTTTGAGTCTTCTTTTTGTGATAAGTGCTCTTCTTAATATATTGAGTCGGCCTCTCTATCCTGGGACAAAACCAGTGCCAAACGCCTGACAAACTCAGCAGGAACCGCAGGCTGTGGGAGACTGCAGTACCTTCAGCGATGGAGCAGTGCAGGATGTTGGGCTCGGATCCTAAAGCAAACCTGCGTGAGCGGAAACGTGAGCTCGTAAGTGTTGTGCACTGCTGATAGCTTTTAAAGCTGTGTGCGTAAGGACTGTCTAAGGTACTGTACAGCACATCCATCTGCTGCGTCAGGACAAGAGACGAACTGCAGCTCTCTCCTCTGTCAGTCTGAACTCAGAAATGCTGAGATGTGAGGACAGCTAGGGGTGTACTGCTGCCACTTTGTCAAGTGCACAGGGTACCGCACACCAACAGTTCCCTGCCGAGACTCACCCGAGTCTCCACCGACCCCCACGGCAAGAATTAAATTCCCTTACCTTGGTCTGTGCACAGAGTTACCGGGTCTCCAGGGGTCAATACACGTGCCTACCTGCCCCGTGGCTTTCACAGAGCCCAGCCTTTATGGAACAGTCTCGGTTTCTTGTCGACCGTCCCGAGGAGTCACCCCACCACCCAGACAGGACCGCTGAAATCAGCGGGGTGCGCCTATCCTGTCCAGGGCAGTGGGGGAAATCCCCACAGGGCGATAATTACCCCGGACGAGCCCCCAGATTGTAGGAAATATCCAAATAATTTTCTAGGACGGTATCTCTGATAAAGCAGATTTGATTCGCAATTGCAATGGCGGGCCTCCTGCAAGCAGGAGAGCTCCCAGAAAACAGCGTTACATCTTTTATTCCCTATTCCCCGACGCTTATCTCCTTCTCCCCTGGTTCCTCATTGGCGGAGTACTTTAGGTTCACAATCTTCTCGACGCTTCACTAAACATGGAAACACTGGACAAACATAAGTTTTTGCTGCATAAGCGTAAATCTGTAGTTAATTAATTAACTTATTCCACACCTGATCATTATTTTGCGGATATCTGCTTGTCCTTCTTACCAAGATCAGCTCGGGAGAAAGACAGGGGAGTATCCTGGTGCCTGCCTGTCACACCCCAACCTTCTCACGGAGTGAGACAGTTCGGCCTTGTATAGAGGCCCTAATTTCTTTGATGCTTGCTGAATCTGGTTTTCTTTTGCCGGCAGTTTCTTATCCTAACAGAACAGCTCTACAATATGTTTTCTAATCCCTAACGCTATACTCGCATTGTTTGGAACATTTAACAACTATTCCAGTTTTGCAAGAAAGAATTAATCACATAAATCAGTAATAATGTTTCTAAAACGTGCCGCTAACATATATAGTATTTTACTTCTTAGACCAGCTGTTTCTAAGGATGGGTTACAGAATACAAATGCATTATGTTCTACTTCTTCAAACCAATTGCTCTTTTTAATATCAAATGCAGAAGCAACATTCCATTCCCACACAACTTTCTGAGACTCCAGTCTAAAAAACAGACTAGCAAACAGACTTTGTTTCCAGTGAAACAATTACTAATCTAAAAAAAGTCTGATTAAAGAAAGGCAAGGCACCATTATCTTAAGCGAAATAATTTCGAGGCTTATAGCTTTTATGTAACTCCATTTTGGACTAACGAAGATAAATGCACTGTATGAAATAATTGAAACAGAGCACAGCAGAAAGCACTTGCATGCTTGTAAAAGGAAATTTGAGTTGGCTGTCTTGTCCTCTGCAAATTTAAAGGTTTAACATACTTGCTATGTGATTTCCTGTCTCTCATATGCTTTAGTATCTTATTTGGAGGTTGGTCCTATTCCTGTTATTTTCTTCCTTTTACAAGCCCCTTATGATAACACAAGCCCCACTGGTTTGGCATTGCGACAGCCAGATCTTGTATTCAGAAATTATTACAGAACAGATCCAAATCTGTAAATGCAATATTGCTTTTATCTTGTATTGTAAACTATCTTTGTACTGTACATCAATTTTTCCTGACGAAGGGAAGCTTATCTTTCTGCTGAACTCATTTCCTCTGAGCTTGAGCTCTATACATTACCATTGTCTTACATTGAACTCAGCAGAATTTTAATGTGAGGAAGCTACTGAGTTTAATTTATTTTTTTTAAAATGAGCATATTTTTAGAAGAATTCAGGATCTCTCCTGAAGTGGATATGTTGTGCATGTATATATAATGTGATAAATCTTAAGCCATGACGTGGGAATATGAGCCCTTTTTGCTCATCTGCGTACAGATGCATGATTTCGTGCCCGCTATTAAAAACTCCGTTATTAAACTGTATTTGCATGCTATGGCTGTGGAATTCAAGGTCCTAGCAACAGATTGCGTTGAAGACAAATCAGAAGACCTGAAAAATCAGACCTTGTCAATGTCCTTGACTACTTCTTAAAGCAAGTCCGGGCAGATGGCTGCTCAGAGCTGTATTCTCTGCTTTACTGATGTGCAGAAAAAAGGCTGCTGATGTTCCTTACTGATGCTTAAAAAACAAACAGTCCAAAGCCCGTGGAAAGATCACCGCCAACCACAAAGCTAACAGAGGAACTGTAAAGCACGATCGCTTCTATGTATGTATGTATGTATGCATGCATGCATGCATTTACTTATTCTCCCGGCTGCTTTGGTTAGGAGGTACAGCTGGAGGCCGTAACCCTCAGTTGCACGTTTCATTTAATGTGCAGCTTTTTGTGGTGATGCAGGCAGAGAATGTATTGGTTTTTCTTTACTAAGTTCTCAACACTGGGAATTGGTTCAGGAAGTGGATTTGCTGTCTTTTCCTTTCCTGTGGGTTTGCTCTGTCTGTTTTGTGGGGGGAAGGATGGTGGGTTGAGGGGAAGGAGGGAGGTTGCTTGTTGGATTGTTTTCCCTTCTTTTATCTGGGAAAATTCCTTTTGCATTGCAAGATATTTTTGTTTTTAGCCAGAAAGCTGTTTGTCTCTCCACAGTGTGGTGGAGAAAAAGAGGTGTAATTGTTGTACTAACTTGATGTAGTGCTATGCATACGAACAACAAATGCAGCAAAGCGATTTTCCCAGAACGACTGCGTGTAACTCAGCAGCTGATTGCTATGAAGGTCAGTGTGTGCCAGTGACAGCACAAGAGCCTCGGGGTGGGCACTGCGCCTGTTTGGGTGACAGGTAGGAAGTTTGCATCCCTGTATTGTCAGAGACCTTTACCGAGTCATTTTTCTCTAGGCGTGTTATTTTTTGTAAGACATGAAAGCAGTTCTGTGGAAAGTCTGATAAACACCTTAAAGAAAAAGAAGGCTTAACTCAATAGGAAGCAGAAAGATCTAAAAGCAAGCAGATTTGACCGCTAGGTATGTGCAGAAATAAGCTACTGCCTGCTATAGTTATTGCTATTAGAGTATTTTGATCTGAAGTGCCTGCCGAGGTTAGTGTGCTTTCCATGTTCCTTTTTGCTCGTTTTATTTTATCCTTAAGTAGACATTTGATACCTTTCAGTTTGAGAAAATAGAATGAAGTACCTCCGTATTCTTATCCCACTTGAGATTGTTGTCCAAGTCAGCATTTCTTTGTGCATGGGAAAAGGGAAATACTTTGTCATGCTGTCTTCTGAAAACGTGGATTGGCAGTTACTGTGCAGTTCTTCAGTAGTCTTGTGCTGTCTGTGCCGCAGTTCTGCAGAGAGGTGGCACATACAGTGCCGTTAAGGTGAAGGCAAATGCCTTAATTTTTTCATTCTTCTGCTCGTTACTGCATATGTAACAGCGTTCAAGAAAATGGCTGTCACGTCATCTGAACTGTTCAGAACACCTGGGCAGCTCTTCCCATTTCCATGTTACTGAAGACTTTCCTGAGGTCCCGTTCCTCTTTTCTGCTCACTCACACTAAAAAAACCGCAACAAACACCTCTACCTCCTGTAGTTAATTGTTCCTTAGGGAGAAGCCCTTCTGTACTTTCTCTTGCTGGTCTCTTTACTCTGTCTGCCATACAACTGATGTTTTAAAATGTGCTTTAGTGTAATTCTGTAATCTTCTATGGAATTGAATTTGTTTTGAATTTGTTTTGAATTTGTGGTTGTTTTGGAAATGTGGTCGCTTTATGTTGGAAATAATTTTTGTATGTGAAATTAATTTGCTCGGACTAGAAATCACAGATATTTTTACTAAGATGCAGTTATTTTCTTCCGATTTCTGTTCTACTTCATCTCAGCACACGCAGCGTAGTTCACTCAGCCAGGCTGGTTATACTGGTGAGTGGACAGACGCTTAGAAGGAGGTGGAAGCTCTGCAGCTCTGGCAGATGGCCCAGGAAACCTTACTGTCGTAATCAAAGCTATGGTAATGTACATCAACAGAAGTAGAATAAACAAAGGAAATGTTCTGTTACAAAGAGCCAGCTTTGGCTTATGCCATATCTGTGAATATCCTGTACAGTGCTTTTGTAGCTGTGTTACTGAGACCACCAAAGTCTTTTTTTCTACCTAAACTACGTATGTAATTCAAAGTTCATCATAAATGAACTTTAATTTGATTACGCACTGGAGGAGGAAATTGTGGTCCTTTTTAAACAGCAGTATTAAAAATACATAGAGTTTGTCTAATAGCAGTCATCACTGAGATAGTGGAATAAGTAGTTGCAGGTTGATCCTGTGTTGCTTTTGATTCTACATGTACAGTATGTTTTTCAAATGCGTATTGGCGTCTGATAGATTCCAGTAATGTCTATTCCTTCCGTTCCTTTCTTTATTCAGGCACTTAATCGCTTTCAATCTGTCAGGCTTCCTCTGCCTCATTTCTGATCTTCACCACAGCGAGCAGCTTTCTACCTCAGAGTCTTTTGTAAGTATGCCTTGAATACATTTGGTTGCTCTTGTAAAGTGGGTTGTGCTGTTTCTTCTGCATGCACACGAATTATGACAAGACACCGATAATTCAGAATTGCTCACCTCCAGTGCTGGAGGTTCTGTGCCTGACAAAGTCTTAAACATCCTGCTTTTCTTCTTACCATAGGACACAATAGCATAACTGAATTTGTAGGACTAGTACCTCCCAGTCCATTCATGTACATTGAAGAAAAAAACTGCTGGAGCAGAGATGCAGTTTGGTTTATCCTTAGGGTTTATTCCAAGGCTGCGTGCTCTGAAATGCTGGTACAGTTTGAGTGTCGGAAGTGGTCATGACCTTTCTACTGGCATCAGTTCATTCCCAGGGGAATAACTGCAGCTGACTACAGTGTAGGTTTTGTTGTTCCATCCCCACAAAAGATATTCTGAGAATCTGTTTTTTTCTGTTCCCATTTATTAGTATTACTGCATTATTGGGATGATGGCTCATAGATGTACACAGATTGCTCTGAGAGGAATGCCTCCTATTTATTTCCGTAGGAATGACAACAGATACATAGAGTGAATTCTCAGCTACAAAACTCTGTTTTTCAACATGGTCACCACCATTAGCTATGCTTTTTTTCCAGTGTTGAACGAGAGCCTGCGTGCTGTGCTTGTTTAAAAAGAAAAAAAAAATAAATCTGGCCGTTTGGGTGGCTTGTCTTTTGCATTGCTGTTGCCACTGCTGAAACGCAGCACCCACCGCCTCACTGTGCTCACATCCACGTGTTGGTCTTCATAAAGTTCTGCAGGCATTGATGAATGCCAGTGGGTGCGATTTTTTTCAGCGCGGAGGAGTTCAGTGACACCCCTGTGCTTCACGTGCACTTCCATGTCAGGTGCTGTGCTGTCATTCTGGCCCTCTGCTGCCATCTGTCGCATGGCTACAAAATGTAACTGAATGCTGGCAGGAAGGTTCAACCTCTGCTGTCATCCCACCAGTGTCCACCTGTGATGTTGTGGGCCAGCATTATAAAATAGGAGGCATTCCTTTTGGATCAGCCCTTGTATAGTTATGAAAAAGTAAGGTTTATAATGGCTGCCTGAGTAAATTGGTGGCTGCTAAAGAGATCCACAACTCTAAACTAACAGTAGTCAGACACTGATAGTTTTCAAGGTCAATTTAAATTATGTGGCTGTATTGGGTTATTTATTTTTTTAATGTTATCTTTCATTGTCGTATTTCCTGAAAACTCTTCAGGTGTGGCATTTGAGGCTTGATTCTGAATCTGCCAACTCCAGTATTCCTGAGCAACTCCATCCTGTAAAGGTAAGTGGATTAGTTTTCATACTCCATTGTAAAACTGCTTTTAAGAATTGGTATTGCAAGAAAAATGTTGTTCTTTGTTTTACAATACAGAATTACAAAGTAAGAAGTAGAATCTTGTATGTGAAAGTAATCTAAGGTACCTTGCACTCATCTCTTCAGAGAGGAACTTTGTGGTCTTTCATGTGTATTCGTGAGTGCTGATTAGCCTGGTAGTGCAAATCGTTTTGTAGGTCTCAAACACCGCAGCTTTTTAGTTGATACACGCTTTGAGAGTCATGGTTGATGTGGTTCCAGTGTGATAATGCAGCACATGGATGTCCTTTTCCATCTCTGGGCCCACCTTGCTGCCTTTTCAACCTGTGCATTGAATTGCAATGAAATGTCAGTATCGTATACCTCCGCACTGTGTTGAGCCTCACCTTACTCATGCTCACCTACTGGATGTTAGTCAGCTTTAGCAATTGTGTTTCTACTACAGAAGGACTTGCAGGACATCTGTAGGATTGATCTGGCCTGAAGGTGATGACCTTCCAACTTGCTGGTCTCTGCCCGTGTTCTTTGTCATGACATCGGGATGTGTGTGCTTGCTGGATGCATTGATAAGAAATGTTTTTGAGAAGAGAACCTTGTACTTCCCAGAGCAGTAAGAACGTGAGGGTATGGGACACTCTTCACAAACCTGATTAAAGTGTGCTGTCCCAGACTTGGTACTGTTAAAATAGCCCTTCTCAGAAACAGAGCATTGTGCCTGCTGTGACTTAAATCCCACCCACAAAGGAGTATTCCCTGCAGTCTCTCTGATCTCAGGTGCGTGTTTCTCCCATTGCTGGAACTGCTGGACTTTCATGCCTTAACTGTATGTGGAAGGCTCTCTTTATTAGCTCTGTTTGACTGCAGTTTTAGAATCATAGAATCCCAAGGTTGGAAAGGACCTGCAAAATCATCAAGTCCAACCGCCCTCCCATCACCACTGCTACCACAAGCACTGCACCAGATCTCGCAGCTCCTCGTCCAGACGCCTCTTGAACACTGCAGGGACGGCGACTCCACCACCTCCCTGGGCAGCCATTCCAGCGCCTGACCACTGAGAGGAAAAGTTCTTCCTTATGTCCAACCTAAACCTGCTCTGGTACAACTTGCGGCCATTTCCTCGGGTCCTGTTCGTTGCCTGGGAGAAGAGGCCAAACCCTTCCTCATCACAGCCTCCCCTCAGGAAGTTGTACAGTGCAATGAGGTCTCCCCTGAGCCTCCTCTTCTCCAGACTAAACAATCCCAGCTCCCTCAGCCGCTCCTCATAGGACTTGTGCTCCAGACCCCTCACCAGCTTCGTTGCCCTTCTCTGGACACGCTCCAGGGCCTCAATGTCCTTCTTGTAGTGAGGGCCCAAAACTGAACACAGCACTCGAAGTGCGGCCTCACCAGCGCTGAGTACAGGGGATGATCACCTCCCTGCTCCTGCTGGCCACACTGTTTCTAATGCAGGCCAGGATGGCACTGGCCCTTTTGGCCACCTGGGCACACTGTCGGCTCATGTTCAGCTGAGCATCAACCAACACCCCCAGGTCCTTTTCCTCCTCACAGTCATCCAGCCACTCATCCCCAAGCCTATAGCACTGCATGGGCTTGTTGTGGCCAAAGTGCAGGACCCGGCACTAGCTGTATACTAGCTGTATGCAGACTTGTTGGGAGGTAATAAAAAGATCTTTGAAAATAGGTTGGAGATATTAACCACTGAAGCAAGAAGGTGAATTTTTTGTGCCTTAAATTAGACTTCAGAGGATGTCCTTGAACTCAGAAGCTTGGGCTTTGTTGCAGCTTGATATTTACAGCTGTGCCCTGGTCACAGTGGCGATGTGACATTAGCAATGTCATCACTGCGCCCAGGTCACAAGCCCTGACAGCAGGCACTGGGGATAATTTAGTGTGAGGCCGTTCTTCACATCGGTCTTCATATCCAGGCACATGGATGGTATCTTTTTCCAAATGTGCAGGATCTGTAAAATAAAATTATATACCGCATAATTATTCTTGCAAATAACACTTAGTTGCAGGGACGTATTCCCATTTTTCTTGCCCAGGTTTCATAATTAAAATAGTAGTATTGTTCCCTGTAGCTATTATTTCATCTGGTTCAGGAGGGCCCTTTGGCTTCGTACTTTAGCTCCATTGTTAATACTTGATGGATCCAAACCCTCCAGGAATGCTGGTGATCTGAGGTGGATCCCCTTTTCTCACAATTGTTTTTGAAAGTGACAGTATCAATAATTGTGCTGTTCTGTCATGGGGTTGAATAATTGAATCTTGTTCACCATTGTTTAACAGAATTGGATTTATCCTCTCACGACGTGACAGTTTTCTTCTCCAGAAACCCAAGGGAATCCTTTTCTTTCCCTGTTTTTGCCACAAGCTCCAATTGGCACGTGTCCCATTTACAGATATGTTCAACTTCATTTCTCCCTTTTGCATGGGCCATAAGTCTGACGCCCTTTGAAGAGCCTCCGTTGCTAATTCAGAGGCAGCTTGCTGTTCATTTTCCCTCTCCAACTCTTCCTTGTCACTTTATATATAAACAGGGTTAAAATTTGTCCTAGATATGACCAATAAACCTCTGTGCCTCATTCTTATCACAGGGTCCTGCAAAATCTAGAATTGTGTGTCAAGTTTTGGGCACTATTTCCCAAAATGCCAGTGAATTCCTAGAAGTTTCACTTGTTGAGACTGCCCTTGAATTTTAGTAGGATGAATTTCCGAGCCTTTGTGTTTCATGTGATCCATAACCAGCATTTGTTGCACCTCTTCCTCACAGCTTCCCTGAGTCAGGATGTCATCTTTGTGCATGTGAGGAGACAGTTTGTAATCATGCAGATGTTCAGCCACTGTTCTGTGGCAAACGGTTGGACTGTGCAGTTGCACTGGAAGAGCGACCATCATTTCATTCTTGTTTGTTACGTGGAGCTGTTTCCCTCATCTCTTTCCAAGGATACAAATTGGAATACAGTTCCCAATCCTTCTCCCCCACAACAGCCGACCCACTCGCACTGGGCGCTCTGCAAATAGATAAGAGGTCCCATTGAGGCTCCTGAGGGAGTGCAGTAGGTAGTATTGTTCCTGGGTCTTTTGCTTTAGAATTTGGCACTTTCTTGCTAGGGTTTATTGAACCCTCTGTGTTTCTATATCCTCTGTAATTCAGGAGTTAGAAAACCATCAATCTTAGCATGAAACATCCTTAATAAAGCTGTCTCTTAATAAAGCTGTAAACAATTCTTTTCAAGAAATCCTATTTTCACTTTTTTAAACAGAATGCTTTAGCCAAATCTGTACAGGCTTCCTTGTTTCATTGCAAGCTGTCCCTCTGCCCTTGCATTTACAGTCAAACCTGTGTCCAAGTTTGCTTAATTTGGTAGACTGTAGGAATTTGCAGAGGGGAAAATGAACCTTGTCATTACAGGGAGAGAGTGCAGGCTTGCTTCAGCTTTTGCAAGGTGATTCACCCATGCCCCAAAAAGTCATCTAAAACGCAATCATGTTTAGGTGTCATCAAATAATAGAATTATTTAGGTTGGAAACGACCTCTAAGATCACCAAGTCCAACCCCAACCCACCCCCACCATGCCCACTGACCTTGTCCCTCAGTGCCACGTCTCCACGGTCCTCGTAAGCCTTCAACTTGTCAACTTGTTCTCTGTGAGTGTGTAGCACAAACAGCTTTGCTGCGCTTTGTGTGTATGTTCCCTATAGCTCTGGAGGTGGGGAAGCTGCCCAAGTGACTGCAGAAGGAACTCTAGCTGCACTATGCCTGGTTACAGGTCAGCCTCATGGTCTTGGTCTGTCTGACTTGACTAGTGGGAGTGTAAATTGTTGAGGTTTGTATGTCAAGCACTTACTCTAGACAGTGTGCTGTCACTGGAACGGTACCTATGAAGGAATGACCTGTCCATAACGCGCATCTCATCAGCACTGCCTGATGCCTTATACTGAGCTGCCTTGTTTTGGAGTCACGTGCCAAATCAAGCCGGCACTGCCTGGTGGGTCTCCTGGGTAACACTGTTGTTAGAAACCCTGGTTTTGATGCCTTTGCGTGATGGGAAATTCCCTACCAACCTCTGAAATACAATTTTCTCTAAGTCCTACGCTCCTGTCTGCTAAGCTGTGCGTTCTGATTGCTACAGAACGGGGTTCTTGTTTGCTTTTGCAGGAGTTTGTAACTGTTGGTTTATAACGCTCTGAAGGCATCACAGACCGCCTGCTTCTCTCCGCAGTGCTCAGGGGCTTTTCTGAGCTGCAGGCCCTGCACTGCAGCCCCGTGGCACCCCAGCCTCACATCTGGTGCTGGACTGAAGCTGGAGACTCCTGGAAGCAGGGGATGCTCCTGCCCCACAGAAGGGCTCGCAGCTCCAATGCAGCTCCAGTGCCCTCAGCGCTGGGGAGGAGGCAGAGGTGCACCCAACCTTATTCCTTGTGCGGATCACCGTGTGAGGCCACCAGGAAAGGTGGGCACAGGTGATGCTGCTGGGGGACATGTGAATGGCATCAAAAGTGACTGCAGAGCTCTCGGGCCAGTAGTCAGGGGCACGGGGCCCTGGTGCTGCTGTGGGACAGGCGTGAAGATGAGGGCACTGCCGATGCGTGCCAGTCGTTGGCTGCAGGACTGGAGCTGGTAGCAGGGCCTTGGGTTCTGTGGCTGGAGGACCTATTTGAGGATTGGTGTCTGCTTGGAAGAGGTGGGACCTACCTCCCTAAGGGATGTGAGGATATTTTCATCAGTAGGACGGCAGCTTCATGAGGGAGGCTTTGAAATGTGAATGGGGAGGGCTGCTGAGTAAAGGGATGCCGTGATGCTGTGGGAGGAACCAGAAAATCAGCACTATGATTAAGCGAGGACACTGCCAGCAGGTTCACAAGGAAATGCCTGAAGGCATGTGGAGAAATCCCCCAAAGCTCCAGAGGAGGTTCTGGTGGGTAATGGTGAGGCTGCTTGGATTCGCACAGATGGAGAGAGGAATACATGAACAAGAGGGATCAACACAGGAAAGAACTTTTGGACGGATGGATTGAGTGGATTGAAGGATCATCGCGTGAAAGGATGGATGGAAATATAGGTGGATGGAAGGATCAACCGAGGAAATGATTTCTGCCCCAGAGACCAGTGCCCCCAGGCCCTGTCCCCTCCATGGGGACCAGCGGGGGTGGCCCTGGAGGTACAGAACCTGCATCCCATTGGCTCGAGCCACTTCCTTGGCTGCTTCAAACCTTGGAAACTTTGGAGGAGGTTCAGCTCCGTGGCTCCAGCATGGTGAGTGCCCCTGTATCCCCTGTCCATTTGGGATGGGGTTATGGGGTCTGTGTGCAGGATGGATCTTAGGTATGGTGGTTCATTGCTCCCTTTTAGTGGGATGTGGGGTGAGATGGGTCCTTGCCACATGGGTCCCCTTCTTACAGGTGCGAATGGGTTCCTTGGAGTAGAATGGATCCCACTGCCCACCTATGAGGGTTTATGGGGTACAGTGGGGCAGGGCGGGGTCCCTAACCCTGCAGCTGGATGCTCTGTTTAAGGTGAGAAGGAGGACAATGAGGTAAAGCAGGGCAGAGGGAGGACCCCCTGCTTGCCCCTCTCCTTCACTGCTATGTTAGTGGGGTAACAGCAGTTCTCAGAGTAACTGTCCAAACCATCCTAGTCTCACAGCCTCTGAGCTGTGAAGGTGGTGCTTCATGGCCTTTTTCTGTCCAGGGTGGTTGGTGCTGCGATGCGGTGAGTCCCATTGCACCAAAATTACTGATTTTGTGCTGAAATTCAACTCTTCTTCCCCAACTGTATTCTCAAGGGATCCTTGTTCCCCACCCTCTCCTTCCTCTAGACTTGTATCTTCAGCCTCCAAATCCATCCACCCTTCTGCAGCAACCTTCCCTTATCCCTCCAAATCCAAATCTGTCATTTCCAACCCCCAAATCCATGCACCCTTCCCTTTTACCCCTTGCTTTTCATCTCCAGCCCAAATCTAGCATTTCTAAGCCCCAAATCCGTCTAAGCTTTCCCTTGTTTTCCATCCCCAAACCCATAATCTGGCATTTCCAACTCTCAAATCCATGTACCCTTTTACCTCTTGCTTTACATATCTGACCCCAAATCAGGCATTTCCAACTTAATCGCGCTGCCCCAAGGAGCGGCGCACACTGACGGGTGGCCTCAGACTCTGTAACCACAAAGTAGTTATAGAAGCAGGTATGTTTAATCAGGGCTGCGCATACGCCGGGTGCAAGGGGGAGAGCTGCTCCTAACTCGCACAGCGTCAGGAAAAAGGGTGCTACAGATACAGGCCGAACTAATACATAACCAGTAGTTTCCAGGAATTGGGATGCATCTTCATTACATTCCCAGAACCCATTAGCATGCGGTTCCCCCCCACTCGCGCGTGCACAGTGAGTGGCGAGGGTCTCCTCCTGGTGGTCGCGGGATGAAGAATCCTCATCTTCCTCACGAAGGCTCCTAGTCTTTCTCCCTGTTAACTTCTGACCCTGCGGGAGGGCCAGCCCCCCCAGCCCAGTTCCAGCTTGCCCTGCGGACATCGAATCACCTCCCTGCCAGGCGTCCTCAGGCTGTTCTCAAACCCTTCTCTTTACGGCCTTCATCCCCTCGTTATCCCAGACCCAGTGTCTGCCATCCCTTATTTTTCTAACATTCTTGCTTCTACAAACTATCTCTAACTCTCTCCCCCCCCACCAGCCCCATCCTTAGTCCCTGTGAAGCCTTTTCCTCCCTTTTTTACTACGAGGCCTTTCTCACCCTTCAACGCCGGCCCGCACAGCCGCACCGGACAACCGGGCACCAGGCACGGGCTGCGGCCCCGCACGGCCTCCTGCACGCCCCGCCCCCCGCGCCTGCTATTGGCCAGCCGTGCCCCGTTCGGTCATCCCATTGGCTGCCACTGCCGCCTGTTATATGCACGCCCTGCCCCCCGACCCTTCTTCCGGGAGAGCCCCGTCCGCCCCTTCGTCTCTGCGGAGCCAATTGGCTGCCCTGGCTGTCACTTAAGGCTTGGGAGGAGGGACGATTGGACGAACGAGGCCACGCGGGGTGCCCGCTCTGCGCGTGCGCGGTCCGGGGGAGTCCGAGTCCGAGTACCGGGCGCGCGGAGGCGTGACGTCACCCGACGCGACGCGACGCGACGCGACGCTGCCGGGGTGGGCGTCACGTGACCTGGGGAGCCGGCGGTATGGGGCTGAGGAAATGCGGGTCCTTGCGGGGCTGGGCGGTGGGTCTGGCGTGTTGTAGGGGCGTGGGGGGGGGGTCACGTCGGGCTGGGAAGGGAATCCGAGGCGTCCTCCTGGAGCTGCGGGTGCCGGGACGTGTTCTGGGGGCCCCGTGGGGCTGGGAAGGGGGTGGGGAAGCGGGGCTCTCACGAGGCCGGGGGGGCACGGGCCTGTTGTGCGGGGTATTCCCCTGAGACTCGGGAGAAGGGGCCGGCGGTCTCCGTGCCTGATGGGGCCGTTCTTCCCCCGACTCCCCCTCCTCCCTTTTGTTCCCCTCTCGCAGACCATGGCCGCCCCTCTTTCCCTCACGCTGGTGCTGGGCGAGGCCTCGGAGAGCGACTCAGAGCCGGAGCCGGAGGGGGGCGCGGCCGGGACCCCCGCAGCGGGGCTGAAGGTTCCGGGGGAGGCGTCGGAGACCGAGGAGGAGGAGGAAGAGGACAGTGCGGCCCGAGTGCCGCTGCCAGGGGTGTCCCGGGGGGGCCCCTCACTGCTGCAGCAGCGGCTGGGGGCGGGCGAGGGGCGGCTGCGGGGCGCGATGGCTGAGGCACTGGGAGGCAGTTTCGGTGGGGCTGCGCGGCTGCTGGAAGGCCTGGGGGGGCCCCTGGGCCAAGCGCAAGCTGGGGCAGCTGCCACCGCGCACTGCCTGTGCCTGGTGCGCCGTGACCTGCGCGCTGTGTCTGCCACCGTGGCCACCATCACCGCCTGCCACCTGCTGCCCGACATCCGCGGGGAGCTGTGAGAATGGGAACACCGGTGGGGCAGTGCTGGCAGCCGTGGGGAGCTCCTGGCGTCGTTGTTGCGGTGTCACTGTCGCTCACCGCCAGTGCTGTGTCCAATGGACTTGGAGGTTGTGGTTGTCACTGATGGCGTTCTCACTGTCGCTGCGTTTCCAGTGCTGCGTCCCCTTGAGCTGATGCTGCCATCAACAGTGCTGCCACTGATCACTTGGTGTCTCAGCGGTGTCACCTGGCCTGTGGGGACCTTGGCCTCACAGTGACGAAACGGAAGCTCCCGACAATTGCTTGGTCTGGAATTCTGTGGTTTTGCCCTGTTTAGGGGATCTGAGGTTTGTGGCACCAAATAAAGCCCTCTGGGGACACAGCTGCAGCAAGGACACGACTTTCACTAGGCGGGTGGCAGCGTGTTCACGCGTGGCACTGTTGTCCCAGTGGTCTGAGCAAGGTCCCTTTTGTTGGCCCTCGTGTCCCCAAGCTGTGGTTGTGTCCTGCCATACGAATGTCTCCAGCACCTGGCCACTGTCCCCAAGCTGTGGCTACATCCTGTCACCCTGAGTGCCTCTTGGTCGTGTCCACAGCCCGCTGCTACCTCTGTGTGCCCCTCTGAGAACTTTAGCTGGGGACAGGGAGAAGCACATGTGATACTCCTGCCACGGAGCCACGTGGCTCTATCACACTGCATCCTGCCTGGGCTACCACCCCCTATGGGATGCCAGGGATACACCCTGGGTGCTGGTGGGCTTGTGGCAGCAAAATGTCTAGGGCGGGTCCTGGGGGCTCCCGGTGTCTCCGGGAAGGTCCCAAGTATCCCCAGGACTGACCTGAGGGGTGGTGGAAAACCAGGATGAAGGTTCACTTTCCCCATTTCCCTGTGTTGTGGCAAATGGGAGAGGTTTTGTGAAGGGCACAGTGGTGTTGGATTCCTTTCATAAAGATTCTGGACCTCGGTTCCCTTCCCGTATCCAAATTAGAATGAATAACGGTATTAAAACTTCATCTTTTGAGGAAGAACCCCTGAGCGCTTGTAACTGGCAGTGCTTTGATATTCTAGATAACCCGTTCCATAAGGAGTGCTGGGTGATGCTGACTGATACCATCAATTGTGAGCATGCTCTATGGAAGGTTTCCCTCTGTGGGAGTGAGGAAACAAAATGTGGTGATTCAATACTGTGGGGTTATGATGGGGTTACTAGAGTCTAGGATTCTAGAGTCCGAGGATTGTATGAGTATGCTACGAGGATACTAGCTCCTGTGAGTGTAAGTTCTGTTATTTCAGATTCTGTGATTTTTTTTTTTTCCCAGTTCTAGATTCTTTGACTCTGTGACGATTCTGGGCTTCAATTGTGTGATGATTCTGATTCCTCACTGAGAGTCTAGACTCCCAGATTTGTAGCTACGCAGTATGATGCATTTCCATATCCACCCCTGTGCATAGTGTGCAGCATAGTTCTGAGTGCCTGATACGACCCAAGCAAAATCAATTTCTGTAGGTTATTAAAAAATAAAATAAAATTCTTTCCTTTAGTTTCTGCTCCCTGTTCCACTTATTTATGTTCTCCCTTGCTTCATATGTAACTTCCAAACGTGGCATTTTGCAGATAATACCTTTTCCCCCTTTCATCCTGTGATGGCTTCTGATGGTCCCTTGTTTCTCAATTATAACAGTTGTCATGAGCCCATTCATGTAAGAATTTGGGACTGGAGTTTACTCCATGACTCTTACAATAGTTAGTGTCCCTAGTTGCTATCATGCAGACTGCAGCAATTTATAGCAGATAGATACAGTTACAGTATACACTCCTGAGGGGGGAGCAGGAATGTATGTATTGATGAACATAGATATGCTGTAGTAGATTAACAAGACTGGAGATGGCTGGATACACTTGGTTATTTTCCACATGGAGGACAGGGTTACACACGCCCACACACACACACACACACCTACAGGACGCTCTCCTGCTGTGTCATGAGGATCAGAGCAAACCCCATTGCTGTCTGAACTCTTCAAACCACAGAGGTAAGGTTCCTCAGCACAGCTGGATCCACTCCTAGTCCCAGACGCGTTCAGGAGTTTGTGACTAAGGGATCCTACGTGCACAATCAAAGATATAACCTTAGTGAAGCTGACAAAGCAAAGGATCTCTGTGCAGGTGTGACCTCGAGGCATCCCTGCTCAAGAACAGAGCTTGTCCTGCAGCCTGCTGCTGTGCAGGAGAGCTTAAGAGGTGCTTGTGCTGCTCTCTATTTTGGTGGTAAGATGATTGACCCATTGCTGTGCTTTGTTTTTAGGCACATGCTCAATTGGCCCTCAGCTGTTGAGCCAGAGGTCTGCTGTGAGTTCTTTCAGCGTCCCAGTTTGAGACGGTTCTGTGATCGCTAACTGATTTAGCCAGGAGTGTTGCTCACTGTCTTCCTGTGCCAGGATGAGGGAGGAAGGTGGGAGAAAGGAAGAAAGAAAGGGAGAGAAGGGAACGCACCATCATACTGGCTTTGCTGGGAAGGAAGCCTGGTAAGAGCAGTGCTGCTGGTCTGAGTCCCAGCTGGCTTTTACCCCTAGGCGGTGCCCTGCAGGTGGGCTGGTGAGGGTTTGGCAGGGATTGCTGCATTCCCTCACACCTCTCCTGCCTTTTGTTCCTCTTGTCCCAGCAATTTAACATCTGCCTGCAGCAGAGCAGCAACTGGCCACAGCATGTCGATCTCAGGCAGGGGCTTGGGGAACAGCCAGGAGAGGGCAAGGAGCAAGAGATAGGAGTGCAGGGTGAGAGTGAGGTGTCCTCAGCCATCGTCTGTGTGCTGGGAACAAAGAAGCCGCAGGGACGGGAGTTTCTCTCCTCTCCAAGCTGCTTCCCTGGGCCTTGGCTGTTCCCGGCAAGGAGCACTTGCAGGAGCCCGTACCTTTTGCAGAGGTGGCCGTGTATTTCAGCAGGGAGGAGTGGGCCCCGCATCATTTTCAGAGACGCCAAAGGCGTGCTGGGCTCCAAAGGAAGTCGGTATGTGTTGGGCCAGTGTCATTCAGAATTGAAACAGGGACACGCTGACATGCACCAGAGTGGGCACATGCTTGACATCTTGTAAACAGGGTTGAAAAGAAACCTCAAAATAAACACACGCAGCCTTTGTAAACCGTCCCCTCCAAAATCAACACATCTTGCACAGCCAGAGGTGCCTTCCCAGTCTTCTGCCTGTTGGCAGCTTTACTTCCTCTGTTTTTTCTTCAGATCACAGCAGAGTGAGTCTGCCTGCGTCAGCGGAAGAGCTGCCTTCGGGGAGGTGCAGATGCAGTCAGCCGTTGTGGAATTCATCTTGAACCTCTCAGATGTCCTCTTCCGCTCCAAATCCAGCCCGCTCATTGGAGATAGAGCGAGTGAGTGTCTTCCTCCATTAGCTTTAGCTTGATCAGACACCTTGATCAAGTTCAGATCTCCCCCAAGGTACTTGACATATGCTTCTACTGTTGAGGAGACAACAGACTTCTGGGCTGATATAAGAATATGGCAAATGTGGATACCAGTATCTTTCCGAGAAGCCAGGGATGCTCTACGAGAACACATAGCTGAAAGTTTGGCTGCTGCTGTTAGATCCTCACATTGACAGGCTGTACAGAGTAACTTAAATCCGTCCCCCTACTCTCTCTTTTCTTTCTAAAATCACTTTCTTCAGTGCTTCTGTGTGCTTTTGCACTTGAGCTATCTTGCAGTACGACACAATGCATGATCCGTTGATCCTTACAAGCATCTTAGAAGACAAATAGCAAGCAGCAGATTTAAAGAAAGCTCTTGGTATTCATTAGCGTTGATGCTGAGAAACAGAGTCTTGCACTTAATGTGCGATACTCTGACAGCTGCTTTCCTGGTTGTTTCTTCTGCGCAGCGTCTATAGGTTAATCAGCAGGGCTGTCCAGCTGCATGGCAAAGACTGCACGGGCCCTGCAGCTGTTGCCCAGTTCTCCGCCTGCACTGCAGAGTTGAGCTTAGGTGCTAAGAGTGAGGAAATAACTGCAACGTGTTTGTGCCCAGCCCTGGAACCTACAGCTTTCCTTGAGTAACTGCTAAGACCGGAAGCGCACCTGGTCCAGTGGAAAGAAACAGGCCTGCACCAGGAAGAAAGTTTCCTCTGCATGTTAGATGAGTAAGTGTGAAGAGCACAAGCAATTATTATTCTGAAGGAGCGCTGAGTTTGTTCCATCTACTTTGATACCCCGACCTTCCCATGAAATTTGCACAGTCACTGCAGTTATTGCCACTGGTGGAGTAGAGATAGCTGCTTTTCCAGAATATTTGCTGCTTCCCATTTGATACGAGCGTTGCTCTTCTTTGGATAGCACAGTTGCTGTAAGTCCAGCTTTTGTTCCTACTGGAAGGCAGTTCTTATGTCAGCAGGATGCAGGGGTTAACTTGGTTGAACAGGAACAGCCCACAGCAGGCTGAGCTCTACCAGGGGAAGATCGACATGCAAAGCACCTGAGCCATAAGATGATCCAGGCTGTAGAATGGAGCATATCACGTTGGCTCGTTGTTTAATGATTCAGACGTTCACGTTGTCTGCTTCCCCACAAGCAGAAGGGTCGGGGAATGTCACAGTGTATCAGCTAAGCTTGGCAATACTGCTGTGGCAAGGCAGCCCCTCTGAGCACAGCGTCTCAACCTGGGCCAGCCTTCAAGAGGGGACAGCATTCCCCAGCCTGCTTTAAGCCATCCCAAGTTGGTCTAGTTGGATGTCTGTGTACCATTTGGCCCGAAGCCTGGCTACTCAGGTACAGCTGACAAACACATGAGGCTGTGCACACATTACCCAGGAGCTGTGATGTTAAAGAGAGAAGTAGTAGGAATGGATCCAGCCAGGATGTTGATGTGAGGGGATGATACGCTTCCCTCCCACGCCTCTTATCGCACGAGAATGGCCTTATGAATGCCTGCTCTGTAGGCAGTGGCAAAGAAGGACCGCTCTGAGAGCAGACTCCTCGTGCTCACCTGCACTGCCCTGCACCGAGAGGCTTCAGAGATCCTAGCAGCTGGCACTGTGAGCTACTTTGGTAGAAGTTTAAAGGTTTGTCTCCAAAACCAAGCACAGGCTGTAAGCAGGCCAAGAGCAAGACGCAGACCGTCGTGTGACAGCTTAGTTTTACCCTACTGATGATGTGTTGTTGTGCTAGTGATCCTGGCGTCCACCTGCACACTGGGTTGTAGCTGCTGCAGTTGCGTGCAGCATTTCCTGTTGCTGGATGCTGAGAGTGACCAAACCCAGACCTCATAAGAAGAAAACTGTCACTATCGTGACAATGTTTTGCATGCAGACGAAGCTGGATGCAAGCACGGCAGTGAAGGTTTCTGACGGACCTGTCCTCACTTTTTAGGAGTTTTGGTTGCTTGCTTAAATACAGTAAGCTGCTCTCAATTATGAGTATGTCCTTTGCCATAAACGTGCCTGTGACAAAGTGGTTATTTTGACATCATCCTCCAGAGACTAGGATAACCAAGTCTTAGAAAAACACAGCACCTCCCCCAGAGCTGTGATGGCCATCTGATGTCTATGCTTGCCTGTACTACCTGCACCTGGAAACATCGGGGTTTTCCAGATTTCAGGACCTCGTGCCTGAGATAAATTCCGGTTCTACTCAAAGCAGAGCTGTTGGACTGACTTGCCGTTTGCTAAGACTGGGAAGAGGCGGGGCTGCTGCAGCCCCAGCCCCACCTGACAGGGGTCTCTGTAGGGACGGGCTGCTGGCTTTGTTCCGGGCACTGCAGTGCTCTGTGACCAAGAATTACCACCAGGAGCTGTTCTACCGGCTGTGCCCACACCTCGCTGGCATATGTGGCTGAGAAGCCCGTGCACGTGACCAGCCAGGAGCTGCTGCCCTTCTGACCACCTCACTCAATAACTCCTCTCTGCGTGGGTGCACATGCTGGAAGCTATTACTCAAGGAATAATACAAAGATAAGAAATAAGCACTAAACAGGGCTTATTGTCACGAGGTAACTAGACAAGAGGAATGAAAAAATGCATGCTGTATTTTGATTACAAATACGTAAGCACAAGCCCTGTGTGGGGCCTGGTTCAGCAGTTCAGCTTGCCTTGTGCACTTTGCCTGGTCGTAGGGAGAGTGGCAGGGTCTGATGCAGTGGCGGAGTTGTATGGACGCTGTGTTTGTTGCTCCGCATCCAAAAGTGCAGCAGTTTCTGGAGAGCCAGGTGGGACCTATAGGTGATGGTCCTCTCGCCACCGAGCGTCCAGTTGCCAGCAGTGGGTGAGTTCACTGGGACTTTGGGGATGGGAGGTGCCAGCCAGCAAGCCTTCAATTTCTGCGATTAAATTCAGGCTTGGAAGCGCGCTACGCTACGTGGGAAATACAGTTGGTGCAGGAAAGGGGATGTCCTTAGCCGAGGTACTGCCAAACTGAAGGAAAGCAGATGAAACTGGAGATCTATCAACAAAAATGTAAGCAGGTGACACTTGACTTGGCAGGTTTGTGGGAAGGTCAGCTTCCCCATGTTTGTATTTCAGCCATCACCCTCCATACCGGAGAGGCTTTCTTTGCTCGGCTTGCTTAATTGCAGCACGTTTCGCATGCATGGATAGCCTGTGCGATAGCGCCCTTGATCCAGACCCCATTTCCACATTGCATCTCGTCCTCAATGGCCTGAGGTGTTGTGGGAGCACAGAGCTGTAAATATTTCCCTCTTGGGGTAGCTGAAGCACTATGAAAGTCTGCCAGGCGAAGCTGTGGCTGCTCCATCCCTGGAGGTGGATGGGGCTCTGGGCCGCATGACCGCGTGGGTGGCATCCCTGCCCACGGCAGTGGGGCTGGGGTTCTAAGCTCTTTACTGTCCCTTCCAACCCAAGGCATTCTATGAGTCTGCGTTTCCATGACGTAAGCACCCTGGTGCAGTGCATCACAAGAGCGGCAGCCCGCGGGGAGCCGCCACCCGGAATCTCGGAGCCGTGAGGTCACAATGCCCCGTCCTCTGACTGTGCTGTGCTGTGCCGCAGGCTTCGCTCTGTGCGACACTCACTGTGGCTGCAGCGGTGGTGTTGGAAGCATGGTGCGAGTGTGGGGGGCCATGGCCCCTGCCCGCCTTGTCCTCTTCCTCCTACTGATGGCCATGTGTTTCCGGGAGACCTGTGCTGCTCCGTGGCGAGCACCGGGAGCAGGTGGGTGGGCAGAAATGGGACCCAAACTGAGCAGCACTGGCGGCAAGAAGTCAGGCTGCGTCCCCACGGCCCTGTGCCACACTTCCCTGGGGCCTGCCTTCCACGGGGGTGGTGTTGGGCAGGGGGTGATGGGCAGCACCGCAGGAGCCGAGCGGAGCCTGTGGCAGCGCTGCTCCCCTGAGCCGGCTCCAGCCATGCCGGGCTGTGGCTCTGCTGCTTGCTGGCTGGAGCACAGCCTTCATCCTGGGAGATGTCCTGGGGAGAGCTCAAACGATGTGTGCTGGGAAAAGCGTGAGCATTTCTGCTCCAGGCTCGCGGTACTCCTGGTACCATAGATGAATGCCAGTTTCCAGCACGGAGCCCCGGCCCACAGCCCAGAGGAGGAGACAGGCGTGCTTTCCTCCAGTGCTTCAGCGTGACCTTCCTGGTCATTAGCGGCCTCCCAGGAAGAAAGCCCCGGGGGGCTGCATCTTCTTCCCTGCGGTCCGTGAGGGATGTGGCACACGGCTTGGGGAGAGTACTGTGTACGCTGCCAGTGCCAGCCTACAGGTCAATCCTGGCCACTCTGCAACTTTGGAGACCTGAGTCCTTCTCCCGTGCCGTTCCACGACCCACATCCAGTGACTGAGGGAGAAGGAGATCACACCATGCAATGGGAATTTCTCTCGTCTGTTCTTGATTCTAGATGATGCGCTTGGTGCTCCCTTTGCAAATGATCGTTTGGGTCCGGATTTTGTGGCTGTGCCTGTGGGGCAACCCAGAGGTAAGTTGTGTCTGTTAACTTGGAGGCAGAAACGTTCACGCTCTCCTAGTTTACTTGGGTGCAGTTTTACTTAAGATCCTCTCAAGATCTTCCGTGCCTGTTTGTGCCTTGAAGGGCATGCACAGTGGAGCTGTGAGTATTTCTTTACTTGGAGAGCTGCCACATTTCAGTGGGAAGGTTACCGCTGCCCCTCCTCAGCTGAGAGAGCCCAGAGCTTTGTATTTGGGCCGTGGCATTCCCTGGCCCACCGCCAGAGCCTACAGGTCACTCAGGGAAAAGGAGGCCCCCACACGTGCTGGAAGCTCTCCTCACCTGTGTCTGATCACACTTGTGCCTGCAGGCCCTGCTGGTGAATCAACAGAAGAGGATCCTGTCTATGAATCTGAGGGGGATGCTGGAGGTAAGTCACCAGGTTTCATTTCCTTGCTATTAGATGATATTTGGCTGGGATAGTTCAGCAAGGCAGTGACATACCAAAGCCTAGGTTTAATCCAGTCCGTGCGGTTGAGGTTAGAGCTGGGGTGAGCTCCAGGAGGGCGTTCCTCTGGGCAGTTCTGCACGGGGTTAGTTGTGTATGACGGTGGTACTCCTGCAGGCAGCCAGGAACTGTTTCCAAGGTGCTCCTGTGCGGAAGGGAGAGAATAGTGTTGCTAAGGAATTCCCGGCATTAATTGCATCCTGTGTCATTCTGCCTGGAAGGATGTTTAATGGGAGTTGTTCTGTCCTGCGTTTGTTTGCAGACATGACTGGAGCAGGCGATCCAGGATCCGCTCTGAGCTCTGGGCCCGAAACTCTGGAGGATGGCATGGGTAAGTCATGGCTTTGTAATTCCTGCGAGAGCTTTCATTGCCCATTTCAGTGCCGTTTCATGGCACGATCCCCCATATGCTCTGCTACTCAGTGATGCTGTAGTGTATGAGTGAAACTTTTCACGGGTCTCTGGTTGCAGAAGTGCCCCCATGGATGTCTTTGCCCGGTCGTTCGTTTCCTCCCGCGCTGGAGCCCAGCTGGAATCCCAGCGGTGAGTAGTTTGTCTTTACTGACTCCGCTGACTCACCGCTGGTCTCCAAAACTTCATGCACGTGATATTTGACTTCGTACATTCTGTACAGGTCCGGAAAGAGGAAAGGATGAACCCAGAAGAGGAAGATACTCCCCGGGCTCATCCCGTCTCCTAAAGGATCTGCTGAAGGAAATGGAGAAGGCAGCGCGTGGTAGGTATACGTCAGTGTGTTCACCGTGAGACCTGGGAAGCTGAGGTCTGACGTTCATGTGTGGACAAGCCGTAGCCTGCACAGCAGGAAGGGATCGCGCAGAGCCGTGCTGCGGTGGTGTTCCATGTAACGCCTTGCAGGCACTGTCGAGCACCAGAGATGGTCTGCTGCCACTCTGCATCCAGCCGAGACCCAGCGGCAGCTGCTCCCCCAGCACGACCATTACTTGTCAGAGCTGCTTTGTGCAGACGCTGGCACCCAGATGGCACACAGATGGCGAGTGCCGTGCTTCTGTTCATACAAAGCCCTCTGTGCAGCTGAGCAAGTTGAAGGCAGGAGGAGCATCCCGATCAGGGATGGCTGCCTTTGCTAATGCTGGAAATGAGCTGGAGACGCTGATTCTGAAGGTGCTTGTGCTGGAGCTTGAATTTCAGCCTGCAGATAGCTGGCTGTGGTGGGTGGAACGTGATGGGTGGTGACGCTCACAGCACAGGGTGTGAGGGCCTTGCGTAGGAGCTGATTCCTGAGGAGGCATGAGAGGGTCGGCACCCTCCAGTTCCTGGGAGGGCCCAAATGCCCTTGGGCAACGGAGGGGGTGACAGTGGATGCGGGGGGCTGGGACCAGCAGACTTTGCCTGAGCTCGGGATTGGAGTAGCTCAGTTCCCGATGAGAGCACATCACGTCCAAGCTTACTGTCCTGCTTTCCTTCTAAAGGAACTGACCAAGAAACTGAGCAGGATGCACTGCAGGAAGGCAGCCATCCCACACTGCCGGTCTCGGACAGTGGAACGCAGGCACCGCCAACAACTGGCATGCCAGGTAATTTCTGTCCCGCGCTCATCCAGCGTCACTAACCAGAGTCGCTGTGTGCCTGCAGGCTCTTGCTGCCTGCCCTTGCACACCAGGTCAGCAGCCAAACCTGGGCGTGTGAGCACAGAGCACGTGTAAAAGAAGCCAGGGATGGCTCTCTGAAAATGGCTGGCCTCAGTGGGGTGTGGAGAGTTGTTCCAGCGGCGTGCCAGAGAAGGTACTTGCAGACCTCTGTGACGCTGCTCAGCTCCCACCACTCACAGTTCCCAGAGAGTTGTGAGCTTTGCCCTTTTGCAACAAAGCCACCCGAGGGCGATGAGCGGGGTCCTGTGTGGCAGGAGCCTGCAGGAGTGTTTCTCCCCTGGGCTGGCTCCGGCTGTGCCCTGCGCTGGCTGCCGCCCGACCTTGAGCCCGGGGGGTGTCCTGCGGGAGAGCTCAGGACACGCGCGCTGGGGAAAGCGTGAGGGATTCTGCTCTGCAGTGCTCCCCACAGACAAAGCGCAGATCCCAGGGCACAGCCCTCGGCCCAGAGGAAGACACGGGTAGTGCCTGTGCAGCCTCTCCCTACCCAACGAGAGGTGGAAGCGATCCTACTTGTCCCCTGGTGCTTAGGCACCAGAGGCAGAGGCACCCGCTAGTGAAGCTCTCTTGGGTCCGTGAAGCACACTGAGAGATCATCTGTAGCGCAGGTGAAGGTAACGTGGGACATTGTCTCGTTTCTTCCAGGGATGAATGCCGGGAAAAGCACAGAGGCTGCTGTTCACAAATCTGTGCGGAAGTGCCACATCGCAGCCATGGTGATGTTCTCAGCTGTGCTGCTGTCTGCGCTGGTGCTGGCCTGTGGTGCTGTGATATGGATGTGCAAAAAATACCCGTGAGTTGGCTTTTCCCCAAAACACCTGATTGCTGCATTTGGCAACGAAGCATTTGTAGTGCCAGGATCCTGGACGGCCAAATCAGCTGCTGGCAGTACACTGCCAGGACTTACGTTGCCAAGTCTTTCAAGTTTCCGCTTATTTCCTGTCAGTGAGTAGTGCTTTCTGAAACTCCTTCTCACAGAGTGTGCAAGAGAGAAGAGAAAGCAGCAGAGCCAGCTCATCCTGAGACCAACTAGGAGGTGAGGGCAGAATGGAGCTGGGAGAGGCAACAAAAGAGACTCTTGCCCCGTCAAACAAGAATCTCAGCAATAGTTCCGGTCCATTCCATTCTGCCATCCAAGAGGCCAAAGGTCTTCAAAGTCATCTGGAAGGCCTGGAGCGTGAACTCAGAGCCGCGAAAGAGGTCCATGGGTCAGCAAACGGCCCTGAAAGTGAGAGCGGAGAATCAGCAGCAGAGCTTTTGTCCTTCATCCTGCACTCTCCAGGACAAGTGTCACCAATAATTTGAAGATTCTTAGCTCGCCATAGCTACAACCCTGTTGAGGGTCCTGATGAGGACCCAGAAAGCGAGCTTCCTCCGAGCACCGGACAATACGTTAACGTCTTTGGAGATGTGGATGAGGATGGCTGGTTCAGGGAGAGCTGACAGATGGCATGGGAGGACTGGTCCCTTCCAGTCTGGTTGCAGAGGTTTCAGATGATGAACTAGATACACCTCAAGTTCCTGACAGAATTCCTGCATTACTCCGTCTGCAAGACCAGCCCCTGCTCCACTTGATGTTCAGGTGGAGCGTGTGCAGGATGTGGATGAGCTCCTTCAAACCAAAACCAAAACCAAAACCAACCAATTAAACACCCACAATAAAACAATCAAACAAACAAAAAACCCTACGCTGTTCTTTTTCTTGGATAAACGGCTGTTTACGAGGGTGGATAGTGATAGGACATGGAGGAGTGGTTTTAGACCGAGACAGGGGAGGATTAGGCTAGATATTAGGAGGAAGTTTTTTCACACAGAGGGTGGTGGAGCACTGGAGCAGGCTGCCCAAGGAGGTTGTGGATGCCCCATCCCCAGAAGCATTCAAGGCCAGGCTGGAGGTGGCTCTGGGCAGCCTGGGCTAGTGGTAGCCTGGTTGGTGACCCTACAAGTAGCAGGCGGGTTGAAAGTAGATGAGCACTGTGGTCCTTTTCAACCCAGGCCTTTATATGATTCCATGATTATATGATTGTATCAGACGTCGGGGCAGTAATGTGGAAGAAACAAGCCTTGAAGTTAAGCTTGGTTTGCTCTGCCCCTCATACACCTGATAATTGCACCCCTTGCTTGGCAGATGGCCTTTCTGTGGGGTGTAGACGAGGAAAGGGGAGGAGGAGAATAAAGCAGCAGTTTTGTCCCAGAGCTTTTGTTTCACTGGGGTCTGGCCCTGCTTTCTGAAACTAAGAGACAGCGTGTGGAAGAAGGACAGGGAGAGGTGCAAGGAGGTTTTGTTCTTGGTGCTGACTCCAGCCTGCTGCTTGCTGCTGGGAAAGGCGTGCTTGGCTCCAAGGGAGGATGTATGGTGGAGAGCCAGCAGCTGGCAGGTTTGGGATCCCCAGGATGCCCAGCAACAAAGGGCAACAGCCCAAGCAAGAGCTGGGGTGATTTGTTTTTAAACTGCATCCACTTACGTCCTGTCCCGCTGCATCTGTATGCAGCTGGCAGAAAGCAATGCCCTGTGTCCCATGCCGCCTTTGCACAAACTGGAACCAACTCCGCTGCGGATGAGCTCCTTCAAAACAAAAAACAAAAACAAAACCCAAAACCAACCAATTTAACACCCAGCATAAAACAATCAAACAAAAATCCCTTTGCTGTTCTTTCTCTTGGATACACTGAGGTGATACTTGTTCTAGCTGTGACTTTGCAGTGAGTCTTGAAGTAGATTTGAACTGCTGGAAGTTGGCAGTGTCTGCATTCCGTTCTCCTGGTTTCCTTGCTGGTCAGAGATAAGGTGCCATGCGTCCATTCTCCATCTCTAGCTGTCTCCTGAATCATGAGAACAGCCTTTCCATAATGTGAGGACAGCCTTTTCACAGAACTGGAGTGGATTCACGCCCATGAAGACACAGTGAGGTTCAAGAAGGCCAAGTGCAGGGTGCTGGGTCCGGGGCCATCCTGGGTATTTATACAAATCAGGGGAAGATCTCCTTGAGAGCAGCCCTGCGGAGAAGGACTTGGGGGTCACTGTCCCTTAAGAGGTTGGAAGTTCACAGTGAGGTAGACTGGGAACGTAAGGAAAAACTGTTCAGAGTAGCAGCTCTGGAGTCGGGGGGCTGCACAGAGCAGCAGCTGCGGAGCAAGATAAGCAGCATGAGAACCAAGGACACCTTCAGAAGAAGAAGGAACATCTCACAGCTCTGATTGGCTAAGCACCTGTGTGAACGGTTAAGGAGTGTTTTGCAGAATGCTCTGTTAACATGTATAAATAGAGAAGTGCTTAACAATAAAGCAGACAAATGCCACTTCACGGGTATTAGAGGAATTTCCAATCATGAGCTTCGCTTTTGCAATATGTATGAGCTAATTATTTCATGTATAAATAGCCACGATATACTTAATAAAGTTGAGACCTGTTGATCATGATAGCATGAGACTTGTCTCCCGTGGTCTTTTCTCCGACAGTAGACTACTGGCCTTCATCCGCTGGAGATCCTACCACATTTTTAGGACGCATGCTCAAGAGGGTGGAACAATATGTTAATAATTTCTTAGAATTCCAGCCCATTTTTGTGGAACTTTGAATATGTGTATGTTATGTCTGTAAGTATGTGACCAGTGCTTTTCATACAACATTTCCACCACGGCTGTTTCCCTCAAAGACTGAATACCTTTTTCGACAGTATTCCACTTTTTCATCTCAGGCTTCAGATCACCCTTGAAGGGCTATCTTTCCCTCAAGGCTGATAACACTCGTTCCCAGGGTGGCAACTCTGTCCAAACATCTACTAATCCCTCTGACAGTAGCTGAGTCTCTGGCAATGCTTCCTAGTTGGTGAGCTTCATTACCATCTAGAAACACACTACTGGCCCCGTTGTCCCAGCACCGAAGCAAGCAGGTGACAATAGTTTTGTTTGGGCACTGTTGCCTATCGTAGGCGTGGCGACCTGGTTCGGGAACGGCACGGCGACCAATCCCAGGTCGCTCGGTCCATCGGCTCGCGGACACCAATGTGGTGGACGGCAAATGGCGTTTATTGGCGGGAGAAACAGCCTTATATAACCTGGGCACTGAACGCTATTGGCTATCGGGAGGGGGACCCTGTCTTCCCGTACAACGCGATATCTTCCGGGCGCCAGACCCTCACTACAACATATCCCCCCTCCCTATGCACAATTAAATTAGGTAAAATATAACAATATATAACAATCTTCAATAGAAAACTCAAATAGAACAATCTTCAATAGAAAACTCAAATAGAAAACATAAGGTGCTCTGAACAAGAACATTCTTATAACAGTTGTTGGTGCTCTACCAACATGATGTTAATCGGAAGAAAAAAGCGAATGGGCTGTGGCCTCAGGTGCACTCCCCATGGATGTGCCAGGTAAGCTGGATGTCCTCAAAGAGCCTCACCAGGTAGGCCTCGCTCACCTACAGCTGGGCTCTGGAAGCGCAGGTCGGTCTTGAAGTCCTGCGTGATCTCGCACACCAGGCGCTGGAAGGGCAGCTTGCGGATCAGCAGCTCCATGGATTTCCGGTAGCGGCGGATCTTGTGCAGCACCACCATGCCGGCTGGTCACGCCGCCTGTGGCCGGCGCGGTCTTGTGGGCCGCCTTGGTGGCAACCGGGCCTTTCGCTTCCGCAGGCAGGGTCGAGGAGTCGACTGCTGCCTGGAGGCAATTTACAAATTGTGTAAAGCTCTCACTTCCATTTTGTCTTATGGTGGACCATGGCAATGGCTTAACAATAACTTTAGAGGCTGTGCAAATAGCATCCCTGGCTGCACAAGTAATTGTCATAACTTCATGGGCCTGGAGGCCCAGGGCCTGTGCTTGGGGGGTAATCATTGTTGGGTCTGTACCCATCAGCCGCTGCAGGCTGGAACCATGTAGCGGGTGATCCGCCCCAGTTACTTGAGCTAGTTGTCTTGCACAGTTATCTTCCCATTCTTGTTTAAAAACAATCATCCCTGCTCCGTCAAAAATTAGTCTACAGGTTTGTTTTATGTCAAATGGGAGCATATTGTCTCCCCCAAAAACACCATCTATAAGGGTGGAGACCATAGCTGAGTTAAGCCCTTTATCTGCAATTGCCTTAACAATTGCTTGTATATCCCTAGGGTTTATCGGCGAGTGGACCCTCTGTCCCTCATCCATCACTTGGACCAGGAACACTAGTGCGGCCGATGGGGCCCAGTCAGCACATGCAATCTTTTTTTTTTTTTTTTTTTTTTTTTTTAATCCAGTCTGTAAGAGGGATTTCTCCCTCTCGCGGTTTCTCTTTAATTTGGATGGGACTATTTCGGCTCTTAACTCTGTTCGTATTCATTCCCTCCTCCTCCGAGTTTAAGTCAATTGCGAACCACTCGTCCCAGCTAGTGTCTGACCCGGAGTCAGAGCCCGACTGAGCGGCCACTTCCGGTTTCCCGTACCTTTTTGTTAGGCTCCGGCCCCGCCCGCCTCCCTTGCGGGCAGGCCGTTCCCTCCCTCTTGGTTCGTCCCGCCCTCTGCTCGGCGGGATGTTCGCCCCACAGCGGCTTTTCTTCAGACGGCCGCTCTGATTGGCTTTCCACCCTTCACTCACGCTCCCCTCACCTTCCCGGTCGCTCCCACCGCCTTTATCTAACACCTCCTCGATGTTCCCGCCAAGGGCGTCCTCCCCCCGCCCTCCCTCTCCTGGCTCGGCGCCATCTTGGGGCGCATAGGGGGGCGGTCGAGCCCAAATTTCCTCGGGCTCCGATTTCTCCGCGGCAGCCCTGGCCTCCTCGATTAACCCACCCCAGAAGGATTTAGCACGTTTCTGTCCCTCCGTGGGCGGGTCGGGGTTCGATTGAGAGGACATGTAATCGTCATCATCAGAGGGGTGCAAAGTCCGCGTGGCCGCCCCGACTCCCAGTCCCGGGGTGGCCAACAAACGGCTCTCTGCCGCCCTCCAGCTCTCCCGCTCCCGCATGGCCCTGCGCAGGGACCGCGCGACCCTCCCCCACGACTCTAGGCTTCTCCCACAGCCCGAGGACATCGTCTCCTCAGTTAACGCTTTAGTGCATTTATCCCACACTTTGGGGTGGAGAATATCCACCGGCTGGTCAATGACCCCAATTCGCAAAAGCCTCGCAATAGCGAGAGTAAAATCTTTGGGCTTACAATCGATGCCCCACTGCTTATCTAACTGCGATACGACCTTCACAAGGACTTCCATCCTCCTTGTTGGTCCGGGAGCGTCCTCCCCGCCGGGCTGGTCCTGCCGCTCCGGCCGCCGTTCACCCGTCCAGGCGAATCCCGGGTTTCGGCACCACTTGTTGCCTATCGTAGGCGTGGCGACCTGGTTCGGGAACGGCACGGCGACCAATCCCAGGTCGCTCGGTCCATCGGCTCGCGGACACCAATGTGGTGGACGGCAAATGGCGTTTATTGGCGGGAGAAACAGCCTTATATAACCTGGGCACTGAACGCTATTGGCTATCGGGAGGGGGACCCTGTCTTCCCGTACAACGCGATATCTTCCGGGCGCCAGACCCTCACTACAACAGGGCACCATGTAAAATAAACTCCTTTCTTGAGCCTTGGATTTCAGTCATCTTCAGAGTTTGACGAGTAGTGGTAACAGTGACTTCCTCCTCCTTACTCTCCTCTCCACATCTCTTAGTTTTTTCCATTGCCTTTCTCAGTGATGGTGGTTTTGGGGACGGCCCCTGGCCAGGATCTTCCTCTACTTCCTCTGTGTCTTCTTTCTGTTCTGGATGCGAGGACACCCATTTCCATTTCTGTCCCTCCAGAGGGGCAACTGACATCAAAAATGGTACCTCCTGTGACTGATCAGGCTTGATTTGGAGACTTCCCCCTTTGGCTTGAACCTCAGCTCGGAAACTTTCCAGAATAGTATTACATAGAGCTCGGTTAGCACAAGCCAAGCCCCAAATAAGTTGTACCTCATCAAATCTCTCCACGCTGCACCGTCCCTGACTTAAATACTTGCTTAGTTTTAAGCAAGGGATCCCACAGGTGTTCAAGAGTGAAATCCCATGACGCTGCAGGTCCCCACACATCAACCTCTCCATATTCTCAACGTGCCAGTCAATGTTCTCTGGTTTTGGAGAACACTTCTTCCACGTAACATGAATAGAGAAGAATACATTCAGGGAGGTTGATAACATGAGCGTGAACGTGATCACTAACTCGGCATTCCAAAAATGTGTAAAGAACTGAGAAGAGAGCCTGGAACCCGGTTTGAACATCATGTTGTTCGTAAAGTTGGCTACTCCATCTGTCAATATTCAAATCATACAGCACTGCATATAGGTGCCAGGCAGCTGTCTCCATCAGTGCCCTTACTGGAGTATTAGCTCTTTAATTCCCCATGCCTTACATGCTGTTATGATGTGGGATACTGACAACAAAAATCATAAAACCATGACAGCTGCTCACTTTCAGAAGGCCTCAGATAGGCAGGGATGTCCAGCAAGGGATACCCTCATCTCCACTGCCAACCCTTAACTGAGGTCTGGGAAGGGATGGACCCTGGCTCTACCCCCTCCTGTCACTCAGGTGCATTGCATGCTGCTGAGCTCCCCTGGGTTGACCCTGCCTTCCCCCAGGTTCTCCATCACTGGTTCAGGCCGTGACTTAGCACTTGTGCTACACCACGCTATAAGCGTGTGTTTTCTAAACACGTTTCTAAAACTCTTTCCATCTCCAGCATTGGACCAACCTCCATCTCCGGGTAGCAGCAACCTCAAAGTTTCTACAGCAAAACCTGGTCATAGACAGAACTGTCTTGAAATGGGGTCACAAATCTAGCAACAAAATGCATCTGGTAAAAGTACCAGTTCTGCCACTAAATCATTTCATAAACAAGCTATTATCCATCTTCTGCCTCCTTCTCCACACTTGAGGAGATTGCTATTAACTAACCTACCTTGTCACTATTGCAGTGCAGTGTTGTTTTTCCCGAGAGGAGCCTTCCTTAGCTCTCTCTGTCTTTGATCCCACTGAAGATGACTTAGCCTATCCTGCAGTCATAACAAATCTTCTCCATCCGGGGAAGGCGCGGAAGAAGAGGAAGACAAGTGACACGCAGAGTATGTGAGAAGTGTGATCGGCTGCCTTGCAGCAGTCTGCCTCCCTGGATTCCTCCAAACCTGCTCTCCTTACTCTGGATTTATTTACATGCGCATCTCTGGGCTGGAAGCACTCTGGACATGCCTTTTTTGAGCATGGAAGAGTGCAGTTCTTCCCACTAAAGCCCCAGGAAGCAGTAATGTTTCTACACCCAGCACTCAAGTGGGGCCCTAAAGATGCCAGCTGGGCCATCCCCATGAGTAAGCAAGATAGACCCAGCCTGTTGTGCCTTCATAAGGCACTCCAATCTCATGACCGTGAGCCCTGCTCTGTGTCCTCCCAATCCTTTTTCCCCATGCCAGCTTGATAGCTGGATAGCAGCTACCCACCTCCTTTTGCAGCAGGCTTAGGGGGTTGAGGAATCAGCCCCACTGCTGCAAGCACGGTCAAGGCTTTATTCTCCCACTTGATGGTCAGGGTGAGGAACTTCACTTGCCTGGGGAGTCATCGAACAGAGCTGGTGAATACTTTGCTGGGCACCACAGTGGGCCAGCGCTCCACCAGCACTGAGACTCGCTGCCATCACTGAAGATCACAACTCAGAACTTCTCCATAGGCACTGGCGAGCAGTGCAAAGAGCAAGGAAGCCAAGGCAGCGTTGCAGTCATCCACCAAAAGTCAGGTCCTACCAATCACCAAACATATGTTTGAATGCTGCTCCAAATATTTGGAAGAGACAGGAACGAGATGGGAAGAAGCAGATTTCTTTGCAGGTGTCGTTGCTGGAGCTCTGGGCTCTCCAGCTGCCTGGGCTGGTGGGAAACGGGTATGTGTGGCTGGGGGGAAATCCTCTTTATTTGTTTCTTTGTTTTCGTAATGATAAAAGGAGGGGAAAAAAATAGAATCAAGCAAAGATTTCGGCAAGGTTGGATCAAAAGCATCCTGAACATCACTGGGAGGAAAAGGGGATTTAAGAAGAAGACAGAATGGTAATGGGGTTATTTGAAGTAAAAATAATGGAGAAGTGAAGATGACTCTTGTGCAGCCAAATAATAACCAGTAAAGACCAATATGGCCTCATCGCGGTCAATGGAGTCCCAGGGAACTAGTAAGAACCAATAGGAATGCACATCTGTATGTCCCAGGGCCGGTGCTGGCCTCTGACTGTGGCTTTAGGCCTTGGGGCCAAAGCTGGCCTCCTGGGCTGTGGCTTTGTGCCCCAGGGCCAGTGCCAGCCTCATGGGCTGGGGCTGGGGCTTTAGGCCCCGTGGCAAGTGCCAGCCTCTCTAACTGTGGCTGTGGCTTTAGTCCTAGGGCTGGTACTGGCCTGTCTGGCTGTGGCTGTGGCTTTAAGCCCCATGGCCAGTGTCAGCATCCCTGGCTGTGGCTTAAGGCCTTGGGGTCGGTGCTGGCCTCTCAGGCTTTGGCTTTAGGCCTCATTGCCCGTGCCAGTCTTTCTGGCTGTGGATGTAGCTTTAAGCCCCAGGGCTGGTGCTGGCCTCTTGTGCTATGGCTGTGGCTTTAGGCCCTGGAGCTGGAACCAGTGTTCAAACGCACCCCGAACGTTGCCAGGAGGAAAGGGGGGTTTAAGAAGAAGACAGAAAGACAAGAAGGAGCACATTGGAAATCTACACGAGCGCTTAAAGGTGATTTCAGGCGAGCTGGGTGGAAGGAAGGGGGCAGAGGATGAGAACAGATCTTCTTTGCCCTTCGTTTTAAGGAACATTTAGGGAAAGGGGAGTGCAGGGGAGAGTACCCGACATCAGTTCTTAACAGTAAAACATCTGCTCTTTCTACTGCCACATTTGATTGATGGTAGTAAGGTACATAAAATACCCAATGAATTCCTTCTTATTTTGCTTGGTTTTGCACTTCATCACGTGAGGAATGTGAGCAGGAGGTAGAACCACAATGAGCTCTCCCTTCAGCTTCGCACTTCACATGCTTTAGCAGGATTGTCTGCTTGCAGTTTCAGTCTATGCTGGGGCTGTTGGTGCATCCTCAGTGCTGGGGACTGACTCTCAACAGATCGCAGCGAGGGAGCTGCTCTTCTGCGTACAGAGCCCTGACCCCGAATCGGATCATCTGCACATCATTTAGCACCAGGCTCCCTAAGAACATGAATTACGAGGACTGCAGCGTTCTTCAGCTTAACTGGGCTGCTTCATGATCATTGTAGCCAAGACGGCCACCTGCTGCCACTTCACCTGCTAGACCCCTTCAGATTACAAGCAACAAATTTAAGGCAGCACCTTTCCCACCTGGCACTCAGTGCATGTGCCAAGAAGTTATCATCAACATGCTTTAGGGATTTCCCGGCCCTGCTTTTTGGCTGTGTGGTACCCCTCCTTACCGTCTGGGAAGCTGGTCACCCATCAGGGCAAGTGAGGCTGTTCCAGAGATATCCCTTAATTCCTTGAAGAATAATTCATTGGTATCATTGTCCTAGCCGGGTGGCTTATACTAGACTCCCACACTGACATCCACTTGTCCCTTAATCCAGACCCAGAGTGTCTCAACCGTGTCACTGCCAACTATAAGCTCCGTCCAGCCCAGCCCACCGCTACATACAGCAACGCCACTCCATCTCACCTGTCCTGCTCATCTGTCCTGGAGGGCCCAGAGCCATCCATCACACACAGCACACCAGTCACAGGACCCTTCCCACCACGCCTCATTTATTCTGCTGCTGATGTAGCTCGGGAGCCAAGCTAACCCTTCCAGCTCCTCTTGCTTATACCTCAAGCTGTGTATATTTCTGTAGAAACACGGGAAAAGAGCTTCGGTGTACACAGCTCCAAGTGGAGCAGCCAGCTATCTTGGCAGCACGCAGTGCCTCAAACTTTGGATGCCAATGTGAAAAACCAATAATGCTTAACAACCCTGCACATGGAGATCCGTAGGGCTGCTTGTTACCCTGAGAGCTCTGTCTGCATGGCTGAGTTGGTCCCAGTTTGTGCAAAGGTGGCATGGGACAGAGGGCATTGCTTTTGCCACTTGGATACAGCTGCTGGCTGAACTGGCCAAGACAGAGCCCACCCTGCGCGCCTTCCCATGTGCACATCCACCCCGAGAATGGAAGTCCTCCTTCTCTGTGTACCCCATTCCACCGCAACGAGGAAAGTAAACCATTTTGGCACCTGAAATGCTTCTGCTCCTGCAGCTTGGGCACTGCAGTCACAGCTCTGCAAGGGGTGACGTCCGCAACAGAAGGACTTTCCCCAAAGCAGAGGGAAAACAGGGAAATTCAGGAAGAGAGGAAAAAGAAGTCGCTTTCTAACTCGTGATGCAACTAGACATGGTGTGTGTCACAACACGAGGGGGCGCTCAGCAATTGCAATGATTTTGCAGAGGGAAGGAGAGAGGGAAGACCTTCCTCTCAATGCTGCAACGCCCCGAGGAGATGAGAAAATCAGGCAAAACTGCAAAACGGAGAACACCTTTCGGGGGACCCTAAAGGAAACGGGGAGACATATGGCAGATGCAGCGGGACAGGACGTAAGTGGATGCAGTTTAAAAACAAATCACCCCAGCTCTTGCTTGGGCTGTTGCCCTTTGTTGCTGGGCATCCTGGGGATCCCAAACCTGCCAGCTGCTGGCTCTCCACCATACATCCTCCCTTGGAGCCAAGCATGCCTTTCCCAGCAGCAAGCAGCAGGCTGGAGTCAGCACCAAGAACAAAACCTCCTTGCACCTCTCCCTGTCCTTCTTCCACACGCTGTCTCTTAGTTTCAGAAAGCAGGGCCAGACCCCAGTGAAACAAAAGCTCTGGGACAAAACTGCTGCTTTATTCTCCTCCTCCCCTTTCCTCGTCTACACCCCACAGAAAGGCCATCTGCCAAGCAAGGGGTGCAATTATCAGGTGTACGAGGGGCAGAGCAAACCAAGCTTAACTTCAAGGCTTGTTTCTTCCACATTACTGCCCCGACGTCTGATACAATCATATAATCATGGAATCATATAAAGGCCTGGGTTGAAAAGGACCACAGTGCTCATCTACTTTCAACCCGCCTGCTACTTGTAGGGTCACCAACCAGGCTACCACTAGCCCAGGCTGCCCAGAGCCACCTCCAGCCTGGCCTTGAATGCTTCTGGGGATGGGGCATCCACAACCTCCTTGGGCAGCCTGCTCCAGTGCTCCACCACCCTCTGTGTGAAAAAACTTCCTCCTAATATCTAGCCTAATCCTCCCCTGTCTCGGTCTAAAACCACTCCTCCATGTCCTATCACTATCCACCCTCATAAACAGCCGTTTATCCAAGAAAAAGAACAGCGTAGGGTTTTTTGTTTGTTTGATTGTTTTATTGTGGGTGTTTAATTGGATTTGGTTTTGGTTTTGGTTTGAAGGAGCTCATCCACATCCTGCACACGCTCCACCGGAACATCGAGTGGAGCAGGGGCTGGTCTTGCAGACGGAGTAATGCAGGAATTCTGTCAGGAACTTGAGGTGTATCTAGTTCATCATCTGAAACCTCTGCAACCAGACTGGAAGGGACCAGTCCTCCCGTGCCATCTGTCAGCTCTCCCTGAACCAGCCATCCTCATCCACATCTCCAAAGACGTTAACGTATTGTCCGGTGCTCGGAGGAAGCTCGCTTTCTGGGTCCTCATCAGGACCCTCAACAGGGTTGTAGCTATGGCGAGCTAAGAATCTTCAAATTATTGGTGACACTTGTCCTGGAGAGTGCAGGATGAAGGACAAAAGCTCTGCTGCTGATTCTCCGCTCTCACTTTCAGGGCCGTCCGCTGACAGAAAGCAGCACTCAGGACTGTTCCCGTGGACCTCTTTCGCGGCTCTGAGTTCACGCTCCAGGCCTTCCAGATGACTTTGAAGACCTTTGGCCTCTTGGATGGCAGAATGGAATGGACCGGAACTATTGCTGAGATTCTTGTTTGATGGGGCAAGAGTCTCTTTTGTTGCCTCTCCCAGCTCCATTCTGCCCTCACCTCCGGTTGGAACTCGCTCCTAGTTGGTCTCAGGATGAGCTGGTTCTGCTGCTTTCTCTTCTCTCTTGCACACTCTGTGAGAAGGAGTTTCAGAAAGCACTACTCACTGACAGGAAATAAGCGGAAACTTGAAAGACTTGGCAACGTAAGTCCAGCAGCTGATTTGGCCGTCCAGGATCCTGGCACTACAAATGCTTCGTTGCCAAATGCAGCAATCAGGTGTTTTGGGGAAAAGCCAACTCACGGGTATTTTTTGCACATCCATATCACAGCACCACAGGCCAGCACCAGCGCAGACAGCAGCACAGCTGAGAACATCACCATGGCTGCGATGTGGCGCTTCCGCACAGATTTGTGAACAGCAGCCTCTGTGCTTTTCCCGGCATTCATCCCTGGAAGAAACGAGACAATGTCCCACGTTACCTTCACCTGCGCTACAGATGATCTCTCAGTGTGCTTCACGGACCCAAGAGAGCTTCACTAGCGGGTGCCTCTGCCTCTGGTGCCTAAGCACCAGGGGACAAGTAGGATCGCTTCCACCTCTCGTTGGGTAGGGAGAGGCTGCACAGGCACTACCCGTGTCTTCCTCTGGGCCGAGGGCTGTGCCCTGGGATCTGCGCTTTGTCTGTGGGGAGCACTGCAGAGCAGAATCCCTCACGCTTTCCCCAGCGCGTGTGTCCTGAGCTCTCCCGCAGGACACCCCCCGGGCTCAAGGACGGGCGGCAGCCAGCGCAGGGCACAGCCGGAGCCAGCCCAGGGGAGAAACACTCCTGCAGGCTCCTGCCACACAGGACCCCGCTCATCGCCCTCGGGTGGCTTTGTTGCAAAAGGGCAAAGCTCACAACTCTCTGGGAACTGCGAGTGGTGGGAGCTGAGCAGCGTCACAGAGGTCTGCAAGTACCTTCTCTGGCACGCCGCTGGAACAACTCTCCACACCCCACTGAGGCCAGCCATTTTCAGAGAGCCATCCCTGGCTTCTTTTACACGTGCTCTGTGCTCACACGCCCAGGTTTGGCTGCTGACCTGGTGTGCAAGGGCAGGCAGCAAGAGCCTGCAGGCACACAGCGACTCTGGTTAGTGACGCTGGATGAGCGCGGGACAGAAATTACCTGGCATGCCAGTTGTTGGTGCTGCCTGCGTTCCACTGTCCGAGACCGGCAGTGTGGGATGGCTGCCTTCCTGCAGTGCATCCTGCTCAGTTTCTTGGTCAGTTCCTTTAGAAGGAAAGCAGGACAGTAAGCTTGGACGTGATGTGCTCTCATCGGGAACTGAGCTACTCCAATCCCGAGCTCAGGCAAAGTCTGCTGGTCCCAGCCCCCCGCATCCACTGTCACCCCCTCCGTTGCCCAAGGGCATTTGGGCCCTCCCAGGAACTGGAGGGTGCCGACCCTCTCATGCCTCCTCAGGAATCAGCTCCTACGCAAGGCCCTCACACCCTGTGCTGTGAGCGTCACCACCCATCACGTTCCACCCACCACAGCCAGCTATCTGCAGGCTGAAATTCAAGCTCCAGCACAAGCACCTTCAGAATCAGCGTCTCCAGCTCATTTCCAGCATTAGCAAAGGCAGCCATCCCTGATCGGGATGCTCCTCCTGCCTTCAACTTGCTCAGCTGCACAGAGGGCTTTGTATGAACAGAAGCACGGCACTCGCCATCTGTGTGCCATCTGGGTGCCAGCGTCTGCACAAAGCAGCTCTGACAAGTAATGGTCGTGCTGGGGGAGCAGCTGCCGCTGGGTCTCGGCTGGATGCAGAGTGGCAGCAGACCATCTCTGGTGCTCGACAGTGCCTGCAAGGCGTTACATGGAACACCACCGCAGCACGGCTCTGCGCGATCCCTTCCTGCTGTGCAGGCTACGGCTTGTCCACACATGAACGTCAGACCTCAGCTTCCCAGGTCTCACGGTGAACACACTGACGTATACCTACCACGCGCTGCCTTCTCCATTTCCTTCAGCAGATCCTTTAGGAGACGGGATGAGCCCGGGGAGTATCTTCCTCTTCTGGGTTCATCCTTTCCTCTTTCCGGACCTGTACAGAATGTACGAAGTCAAATATCACGTGCATGAAGTTTTGGAGACCAGCGGTGAGTCAGCGGAGTCAGTAAAGACAAACTACTCACCGCTGGGATTCCAGCTGGGCTCCAGCGCGGGAGGAAACGAACGACCGGGCAAAGACATCCATGGGGGCACTTCTGCAACCAGAGACCCGTGAAAAGTTTCACTCATACACTACAGCATCACTGAGTAGCAGAGCATATGGGGGATCGTGCCATGAAACGGCACTGAAATGGGCAATGAAAGCTCTCGCAGGAATTACAAAGCCATGACTTACCCATGCCATCCTCCAGAGTTTCGGGCCCAGAGCTCAGAGCGGATCCTGGATCGCCTGCTCCAGTCATGTCTGCAAACAAACGCAGGACAGAACAACTCCCATTAAACATCCTTCCAGGCAGAATGACACAGGATGCAATTAATGCCGGGAATTCCTTAGCAACACTATTCTCTCCCTTCCGCACAGGAGCACCTTGGAAACAGTTCCTGGCTGCCTGCAGGAGCACCACCGTCATACACAACTAACCCCGTGCAGAACTGCCCAGAGGAACGCCCTCCTGGAGCTCACCCCAGCTCTAACCTCAACCGCACGGACTGGATTAAACCTAGGCTTCGGTACGCTACTGCCTTGCTGAACTATCCCAGCCAAATATCATCTAATAGCAAGGAAATGAAACCTGGTGACTTACCTCCAGCATCCCCCTCAGATTCATAGACAGGATCCTCTTCTGTTGATTCACCAGCAGGGCCTGCAGGCACAAGTGTGATCAGACACAGGTGAGGAGAGCTTCCAGCACGTGTGGGGGCCTCCTTTTCCCTGAGTGACCTGTAGGCTCTGGCGGTGGGCCAGGGAATGCCACGGCCCAAATACAAAGCTCTGGGCTCTCTCAGCTGAGGAGGGGCAGCGGTAACCTTCCCACTGAAATGTGGCAGCTCTCCAAGTAAAGAAATACTCACAGCTCCACTGTGCATGCCCTTCAAGGCACAAACAGGCTCGGAAGATCTTGAGAGGATCTTAAGTAAAACTGCACCCAAGTAAACTAGGAGAGCGTGAACGTTTCTGCCTCCAAGTTAACAGACACAACTTACCTCTGGGTTGCCCCACAGGCACAGCCACAAAATCCGGACCCAAACGATCATTTGCAAAGGGAGCACCAAGCGCATCATCTAGAATCAAGAACAGACGAGAGCAATTCCCATTGCATGGTGTGATCTCCTTCTCCCTCAGTCACTGGATGTGGGTCGTGGAACGGCACGGGAGAAGGACTCAGGTCTCCAAAGTTGCAGAGTGGCCAGGATTGACCTGTAGGCTGGCACTGGCAGCGTACACAGTACTCTCCCCAAGCCGTGTGCCACATCCCTCATGGACCGCAGGGAAGAAGATGCAGCCCCCCGGGGCTTTCTTCCTGGGAGGCCGCTAATGACCAGGAAGGTCACGCTGAAGCACTGGAGGAAAGCACGCCTGTCTCCTCCTCTGGGCTGTGGGCCGGGGCTCTGTGCTGGAAACTGGCATTCATCTATGGTACCAGGAGTACCGCGAGCCTGGAGCAGAAATGCTCACGCTTTTCCCAGCACACATCGTTTGAGCTCTCCCCAGGACATCTCCCAGGATGAAGGCTGTGCTCCAGCCAGCAAGCAGCAGAGCCACAGCCCGGCATGGCTGGAGCCGGCTCAGGGGAGCAGCGCTGCCACAGGCTCCGCTCGGCTCCTGCGGTGCTGCCCATCACCCCCTGCCCAACACCACCCCCGTGGAAGGCAGGCCCCAGGGAAGTGTGGCACAGGGCCGTGGGGACGCAGCCTGACTTCTTGCCGCCAGTGCTGCTCAGTTTGGGTCCCATTTCTGCCCACCCACCTGCTCCCGGTGCTCGCCACGGAGCAGCACAGGTCTCCCGGAAACACATGGCCATCAGTAGGAGGAAGAGGACAAGGCGGGCAGGGGCCATGGCCCCCCACACTCGCACCATGCTTCCAACACCACCGCTGCAGCCACAGTGAGTGTCGCACAGAGCGAAGCCTGCGGCACAGCACAGCACAGTCAGAGGACGGGGCATTGTGACCTCACGGCTCCGAGATTCCGGGTGGCGGCTCCCCGCGGGCTGCCGCTCTTGTGATGCACTGCACCAGGGTGCTTACGTCATGGAAACGCAGACTCATAGAATGCCTTGGGTTGGAAGGGACAGTAAAGAGCTTAGAACCCCAGCCCCACTGCCGTGGGCAGGGATGCCACCCACGCGGTCATGCGGCCCAGAGCCCCATCCACCTCCAGGGATGGAGCAGCCACAGCTTCGCCTGGCAGACTTTCATAGTGCTTCAGCTACCCCAAGAGGGAAATATTTACAGCTCTGTGCTCCCACGACACCTCAGGCCATTGAGGACGAGATGCAATGTGGAAATGGGGTCTGGATCAAGGGCGCTATCGCACAGGCTATCCATGCATGCGAAACGTGCTGCAATTAAGCAAGCCGAGCAAAGAAAGCCTCTCCGGTATGGAGGGTGATGGCTGAAATACAAACATGGGGAAGCTGACCTTCCCACAAACCTGCCAAGTCAAGTGTCACCTGCTTACATTTTTGTTGATAGATCTCCAGTTTCATCTGCTTTCCTTCAGTTTGGCAGTACCTCGGCTAAGGACATCCCCTTTCCTGCACCAACTGTATTTCCCACGTAGCGTAGCGCGCTTCCAAGCCTGAATTTAATCGCAGAAATTGAAGGCTTGCTGGCTGGCACCTCCCATCCCCAAAGTCCCAGTGAACTCACCCACTGCTGGCAACTGGACGCTCGGTGGCGAGAGGACCATCACCTATAGGTAGGTCCCACCTGGCTCTCCAGAAACTGCTGCACTTTTGGATGCGGAGCAACAAACACAGCGTCCATACAACTCCGCCACTGCATCAGACCCTGCCACTCTCCCTACGACCAGGCAAAGTGCACAAGGCAAGCTGAACTGCTGAACCAGGCCCCACACAGGGCTTGTGCTTACGTATTTGTAATCAAAATACAGCATGCATTTTTTCATTCCTCTTGTCTAGTTACCTCGTGACAATAAGCCCTGTTTAGTGCTTATTTCTTATCTTTGTATTATTCCTTGAGTAATAGCTTCCAGCATGTGCACCCACGCAGAGAGGAGTTATTGAGTGAGGTGGTCAGAAGGGCAGCAGCTCCTGGCTGGCCACGTGCACGGGCTTCTCAGCCACATATGCCAGCGAGGTGTGGGCACAGCCGGTAGAACAGCTCCTGGTGGTAATTCTTGGTCACAGAGCACTGCAGTGCCCGGAACAAAGCCAGCAGCCCGTCCCTACAGAGACCCCTGTCAGGTGGGGCTGGGGCTGCAGCAGCCCCGCCTCTTCCCAGTCTTAGCAAACGGCAAGTCAGTCCAACAGCTCTGCTTTGAGTAGAACCGGAATTTATCTCAGGCACGAGGTCCTGAAATCTGGAAAACCCCGATGTTTCCAGGTGCAGGTAGTACAGGCAAGCATAGACATCAGATGGCTTTGTACACCTCGTGACCTGCCCAACAGGAAAGGAAGCCACTGTGTGGCTAAACTGAGCCCATCAGGCAGTTGTAAGTTAGTTGAGTCCTCCTATGGAGTCCAAAGTGAGTGGAAGTTTGCTACAACACTTCACCTGTGGTGAAGGCAACTTAGTTTCAGCGAGTTTTGCCTTACTAATAATGG
The DNA here is from genome assembly GCF_987193195.1 of Phasianus colchicus. Lineage (NCBI taxonomy): Eukaryota > Metazoa > Chordata > Aves > Galliformes > Phasianidae > Phasianus > Phasianus colchicus. Next base: position 527,867 of record NC_143459.1, on the reverse strand, counting down.
AAAAAAAACCCACCCAAACAATTACGATAGATGCTGCAAAAGAAAACGCCTCTTCATCTTTTGGATGGAAAGTCAACGACTGTGTGGAATTTCCCCTGGAAAGCTGCGGGGCCTTCTTCCACTGCAATCTCTCTGCTGTCTGACACAACGGGAGAGCTGCTGTGGCCTCGTGTCCGTGCCTGTGCCTCCTCCAGGGTGAGCAGCTTTGTGGGAGGAGAAGAAACCCACAGGGACTTGGGCCACAGTTAACAACGGCATCCTGTAAAGGAAAACCACAGATAAGAGCGAGAATCAGCAAGCAGCAGCACGGCCATCACCTCTCTGGGGGTGGTGCTGTGTTTTTCTAAGACTTGGTTATCCTAGTCTCTGGAGGATGATGTCAAAATAACCACTTTGTCACAGGCACGTTTATGGCAAAGGACATACTCATAATTGAGAGCAGCTTACTGTATTTAAGCAAGCAACCAAAACTCCTAAAAAGTGAGCCAGGCTTCGGGCCAAATGGTACACAGACATCCAACTAGACCAACTTGGGATGGCTTAAAGCAGGCTGGGGAATGCTGTCCCCTCTTGAAGGCTGGCCCAGGTTGAGACGCTGTGCTCAGAGGGGCTGCCTTGCCACAGCAGTATTGCCAAGCTTAGCTGATACACTGTGACATTCCCCGACCCTTCTGCTTGTGGGGAAGCAGACAACGTGAACGTCTGAATCATTAAACAACGAGCCAACGTGATATGCTCCATTCTACAGCCTGGATCATCTTATGGCTCAGGTGCTTTGCATGTCGATCTTCCCCTGGTAGAGCTCAGCCTGCTGTGGGCTGTTCCTGTTCAACCAAGTTAACCCCTGCATCCTGCTGACATAAGAACTGCCTTCCAGTAGGAACAAAAGCTGGACTTACAGCAACTGTGCTATCCAAAGAAGAGCAACGCTCGTATCAAATGGGAAGCAGCAAATATTCTGGAAAAGCAGCTATCTCTACTCCACCAGTGGCAATAACTGCAGTGACTGTGCAAATTTCATGGGAAGGTCGGGGTATCAAAGTAGATGGAAAAAACTTAGCGCTCCTTCGGAATAATAATTGCTTGTGCTCTTCACACTTACTCATCTAACATGCAGAGGAAACTTTCTTCCTGGTGCAGGCCCGTTTCTTTCCACTGGACCAGGTGCGCTTCCGGTCTTAGCAGTTACTCAAGGAAAGCTGTAGGTTCCAGGGCTGGGCACAAACACGTTGCAGTTATTTCCTCACTCTTAGCACCTAAGCTCAACTCTGCAGTGCAGGCGGAGAACTGGGCAACAGCTGCAGGGCCCGTGCAGTCTTTGCCATGCAGCTGGACAGCCCTGCTGATTAACCTATAGACGCTGCGCAGAAGAAACAACCAGGAAAGCAGCTGTCAGAGTATCTCACATTAAGTGCAAGACTCTGTTTCTCAGCATCAACGCTAATGAATACCAAGAGCTTTCTTTAAATCTGCTGCTTGCTATTTGTCTTCTAAGATGCTTGTAAGGATCAACAGATCATGCATTGTGTCGTACTGCAAGATAGCTCAAGTGCAAAAGCACACAGAAGCACTGAAGAAAGTGATTTTAGAAAGAAAAGAGAGAGTAGGGGGACGGATTTAAGTTACTCTGTACAGCCTGTCAATGTGAGGATCTAACAGCAGCAGCCAAACTTTCAGCCACACTTTCATGTGTTCTCGTAGAGCATCCCTGGCTTCCCGGAAAGATACTGGTAGCCACATTTGCCATATTCTTATATCAGCCCAGAAGTCTGTTGTCTCCTCAACAGTAGAAGCATATGTCAAGTACCTTGGGGGAGATCTGAACTTGATCAAGGTGTCTGATCAAGCTAAAGCTAATGGAGGAAGACACTCACTCGCTCTATCTCCAATGAGCGGGCTGGATTTGGAGCGGAAGAGGACATCTGAGCGGTTCAAGATGAATTCCACAACGGCTGACTGCATCTGCACCTCCCCGAAGGCAGCTCTTCCGCTGACGCAGGCAGACTCACTCTGCTGTGATCTGAAGAAAAAACAGAGGAAGTAAAGCTGCCAACAGGCAGAAGACTGGGAAGGCACCTCTGGCTGTGCAAAATGTGTTGATTTTGGAGGGGACGGTTTACAAAGGCTGCGTGTGTTTATTTTGAGGTTTCTTTTCAACCCTGTTTACAAGATGTCAAGCATGAGCCCACTCTGGTGCATGTCAGCGTGTCCCTGATTCAATTCTGAATGACACTGGCCCAACACATACCGACTTCCTTTGGAGCCCAGCACGCCTTTGGCGTCTCTGAAAATGACGTGGGGCCCACTCCTCCCTGCTGAAATACACGGCCACCTCTGTAAAAGGTACGGGCTCCTGCAAGTGCTCCTTGCCGGGAACAGCCAAGGCCCAGGGAAGCAGCTTGGAGAGGAGAGAAACTCCCGTCCCTGCGGCTTCTTTGTTCCCAGCACACAGACGATGGCTGAGGACACCTCACTCTCACCCTGCACTCCCATCTCTTGCTCCTTGCCCTCTCCTGGCTGCTTCCCCAAGCCCCTGCCTGAGATCGACATGCTGTGGCCAGTTGCTGCTCTGCTGCAGGCAGATGTTAAACTGCTGGGACAAGAGGAACAAAAGGCAGGAGAGGTGTGAGGGAATGCAGCAATCCCTGCCAAACCCTCACCAGCCCACCTGCAGGGCACTGCCTAGGGGTAAAAGCCAGCTGGGACTCAGACCAGCAGCACTGCTCTTACCAGGCTTCCTTCCCAGCAAAGCCAGTATGATGGTGCGCTCCCTTCTCTCCCTTTCTTTCTTCCTTTCTCCCACCTTCCTCCCTCAGCCTGGCACAGGAAGACAGTGAGCAACACTCCTGGCTAAATCAGGTTAGCGATCACAAAACCGTCTCAATCTGGGACGCTGAAAGAACTCACAGCAGACCTCTGGCTCAACAGCTGAGGGCCAATTGAGCATGTGCCTAAAAACAAAGCACAGCAATGGGTCAATCATCTTACCACCAAAATAGAGAGCAGCACAAGCACCTCTTAAGCTCTCCTGCACAGCAGCAGGCTGCAGGACAAGCTCTGTTCTTGAGCAGGGATGCCTCGAGGTCACACCTGCACAGAGATCCTTTGCTTTGTCAGCTTCACTAAGGTTATATCTTTGATTGTGCACGTAGGATCCCTTAGTCACAAACTCCTGAACGCATCTGGGACTAGGAGTGGATCCAGCTGTGCTGAGGAACCTTACCTCTGTGGTTTGAAGAGTTCAGACAGCAATGGGGCTTGCTCTGATCCTCATGACACAGCAGGAGAGCGTCCTGTAGGTGTGTGTGTAACCCCGTCCTCAAGAGAAAAACCCAGCGAGGCCACGGGCTGCTCCGTCTCCAGCATCGCATCCCGGTAGGACGTAAATAATTTTCACCTCATTGACTCAGAGCTTCCCCTTTAAACTGAAATTGGTCGGGTCTGCCGTACGGAGCTCCAAAAGGACTCAAACATTCTTTAGATCTTGATTTCACCCTCATCCTCGTTGCCTGGTACCAGTGTAAGTTCTCCTCCTGCTGAATTCCAGCCACGCGCTGTTTATCAGGCGATTTCCACGTGCCCACTTGCGCTCAATAGGCTGTGTGTAATTCCCAGCTAATGCCCACGGTGTGACCGAGCTGCCGCAGCACTCGCAGCACTGAGCGCCCTTTGTCCAACGGAATCGCAACAGGTGCCCGAAGCCAGGTACGATTTCATTTCACAGTGCTCGTGTACTCGCCTTGTTTGTCCGACAGGGAAAAGCCGCCGGCTGAGCTGAAGCAGCGGCTGCCAGCAGCACGACGTTCCCCCAGGTCTGAGAAATACATTTGCCATCGCTTTGCCTTAACTGCATTTTTTTTTACACGAATTTTGGATCTCTGAATTTCAAGGACTCGCGACCTGCCTGCACGTGCGCAATATACGTAAATGAAGCATTTACCAAATACCGAATTAGAAGAGTTTAGACTGTTAGAAGCTCCGTCCATCCGCGCTGCAAGCGCGCCGCCTCCGCCCGGCAGCGTTCCCACAGCCAACATGGCTCCTCAACGGCTTCACCGCTCTTCAGCGCGCCTCCCCGCCGCTCTGAACTTGCCGTGCCCTTTCTCAAAATGGCGGCCGCCAGCTTCACCCCGCGGCCGCCCTGCCCAGGTGACGGCCGAGTCGCGCGGTCACGCGGCGGGCCGTGAGGGCGGAGCGGTGGCGGGCGGCGCGCCGGGCTTGTCCGCTCCTCCCGGCTGTGCCGTGCGGTCGGCTCCTGCGGGGTCCGGGGCCTCCCGCGGTCGGTGCCGCTTACGTACGGGGCGGTGCCGGAGGGCCGGGATCGGCGGCAGCGGGGTGGGCGGGGCCGGTGGGCGCGGGCGGGGAGGGAGAGCTGTGGGGGGTGGAGGAGGGAGTGGGAGGGGGGAGAGGTGGGGGTGGGGAGGGGAGAGCGAGCGTCCTCCGGACGGCGTTCTGTTTGGCAGTTCTTGTCCTTAGTCTGATTCCTCTCTCCTTTCCCTGGCCGAATTTCGGTGCCCCGTTACACGTCCTCCAGGGGGAGGTTGGAGCTGACGGGCAGCCGGCAGCTGTGGGCTGTGCGGGGTTCTCGTGGCGGTGATGCTGCAGTAACGTGTCGTCCGTGTTCCCTTCACTGAGATGTGCCACGTGTGCTCTGTGGCTGTGCTGAGGCTGCACAAAAGATACCACGGTCGGTGTCTGCAGACTCGTGAAGGAAATTTGCGTTCCGAAGGCGGTGCTCTCGTTCCCTTTCCTCCCCCCCCCCCCCCCCCCCCCTCCGATGTAGAAATGCGTCTGCGATCGCTGTGAGCAAAATCTGAGAAGGAACTGCATTTCAATTCATGCTGCTTTTTTTTCTCTCTTCCCCCATATGTCAGCACGTGGACATTATCTGCTAACTATACTTTGAACGGCGATTATTTTTCTTATGATCCAAATGCTGCGAATTTCTCAGTGGTTGCTGAGATGAAGGTAATCATAAATACAGGTTTTGGCATTATTGTACCTAGGAATAGAAAGTGCCCAGTAGCTAATCACGTTCTGCTGCAAAAAAAGAAAGCATAGTCCCTTTTTAAAAAAGCAAGAGACAGAGTGCTTCCCCCCAAAAAAAGGGAAAAATCCCCAAACGTGTACGCTAAGTTAACACACTGAGAATGAACCACAGAATGGCCAGGATTGGAAGGGACGTCAAGGATCATGAAACTCCAACCCCCCTGCCACATGCAGGGCCACCAACCTCCTCATTTAATGCTAGACCAGGCTGCCCAGGGCCCCCTCCAGTCTGGTCTTGAACACTTCCAGGGACGGGGCATCCACAGCCTCTCTGGGCAGCTGTTCCAGCACCTCACCACTCTCTGTAAAGAATTTCCCCCTGATGTCCAACCTAAATCTCCCCTTCCTCAACTTCAAACCATTTCCCCTCGTCCTGCAGTTATCTACCCTTTCAAAGAGTTGATTCCCCTCCCCTCTGCAGGCTCCCTTTAGGTACTGAAATGCTGCAATGAGGTCACCCCGCAGCCTTCTTTTTTCCAGGCTGAACAAGCCCAGCTCCCTCAGCCTGTCTTCATAGGGGAGGTGCTCCAGTCCCCTGATCATCTTTGTGGCCCTCCTCTGGACCCTTTCCAACAGCTCCCTGTCTTTTTTGTACTGGGGGCTCCACACTTGGACGCAGTACTCCAGATGGGGCCTCACAAGAGCAGAGTAGGGGGGAACAATCACCTCCCTGTCCCTGCTGGCCACCCCTCTTTTGGTGGAGCCCAGGATAGCATTTGCCTTCCGAGCCACAGGGGCACACTGCTGGCTCATGTTAAGTTTTTCATCTGTCGAGACCCCCAGGTCCTTCTCCACCGGGCTGCTCTCAAGGACCGCTCTTTCCAGTCTGTAGGGATGCCTGGGATTCCTCCGGCCCAAGTGCCAAACTCTGCACTTTGCCGTGTTGAACCTCATCAGGTTCACCCAGCCCACCTTTCCAGCCTCTCGAGGTCCCTCTGAATGGCATCCCTTCCTTCAACCGTGTCGACCGCACCACTCAGCTTGGTGTCGTCAGCAAACTTGCTGAGGGTACACTTGAGTCCGCCGTCGATGTCATTGATAAAGATGTTAAAGAGCACCGGTCCCAAGACAGACCCCTGGGGGACGCCGCTCGTTACCGGCCTCCACCTGGACATAGAGCCATTGATGACCACCCTCTGTCTGCGGCCTTTCAACCAGTTTCTTATCCATCGAGTGGTCCACCCATCAAATCCACATCCCTCCGGTTTGGAGATAAGGATGTGGTGGGGGACCGTGTCAAAGGCCTTGCTCAAGTCCAGGCAAATGACATCGGTCGCCTTTCCCTTGTCCACCGATGCCGTCACTCCATCGTAAAAGGCCACCAGATTGGTCAAGCATGACCTTCCTCTGGTGCAGCCGTGCTGGCAGTCACGGATCACACGCCCTTTCCTCGTGCGATCATGATCATGAAGAGCGGCAGCTTTGCTCCTTCCCTTCGCTGCTCGTTTTGGTTTGAGGTACAGAGGAAAGGATGTGTGAGCCATGCTGGAGCGGTGTGCCTGCCTGCATAGTGTGGCAGTGAGCAATGCAGAGAATTTTATAACGTCTTTATAATGTCTGTCTCCTTCCTAGATGGCACTGTGTTCTCTGAGATGCGCTACGGAAATGATGAGAAGGACTTCTGAGGCTGTGAGCGGTGGCTGATGAGAGAAGCTAAAGAGAGGAACCTCAAAATTGAACTGATTGGTAAATCCAAGCCTTAGAGTTTATATGCTCTTTGTTCTAACAAACACGTCTGACCCTTAATTACTTTAACAGACCGATGTTTTTATGTCGCACTAGACAAGGTAGGGAAGCTCTAGGACTTGGTATGCTTGCACTGATGCTTCTCTCAGACTGTTTTTGCTTTTCTGTAGTAGCGTAACATCCTAGGCAGTGGCCTCCAGTAATCTTCTCATGTCAAACGATGTTAATGCTTAGACCTGATCACAGTGGTGAATATAAATGATTTATCGTTAGGGCTGCATTTCTGAATTTTCACTTCCGCAGTGAAGCTTCTCAAGTTACGGTTCCCATCCCACTGAGAAAGTCTGCCCTTCCTGTTGCAGTGTGGGAAGGTACATACAATGTCCATCTCTCCTGGAGTGTTTCCCTTCCTGTTGCTGACTGTTTCAGTCAGTGTCACTCTTGCACTCCGGTAACGCGTGGATGCTTGAGAAACGGACCTTGGAGGGGGTGGGGTGGGAGGTGTGTGTCCGACACGAGATTTTGCCTTGCTGTGCTTTTACAGTAGAATATAAGTTCTGTGTGTGAAGTATTTAAGTAATGTCTTGTTTCCGTGTTGTTACTGGCATTCTGTATGACCACGTCTTGAAGTGAAATTGTGGAGAAAAGCATTGTCTGCCAAGCTGTAGAGACAACGTTAATAGCATGTAACGTGTGACGAGGCCAGGCGTGGTAGAGAGCTCTCACAGCATGAGCGTTCTTTTCAGTAAGGCTGCAGGCTGTGGGCTGAAGGATGAGAGAAATAAGCACCTGTCTTGAATTTTCATACGGATTATTTCCCTGGAGGGCTGATAAAAAAGTTCAGTAATGATGGTGAAAGATTTATTTATGTGTATGCGCTACTACTTTGTATATCAACAGGTACTGACTTCTGTTTGCTTGTTGCTTTATAGATATGGAATGAAGGGGCATTTCATAGCAAATGGATGAAGGTATGTGTTTTCCGTCTTAAAAGTGAAATGTGCTTCTGAAGTTCCCTTGTTATCACATGTGCTTTGCTTGTCTGATTTTTCTCTAGAGAAGAGACCTTCATCCTGTGACTACTTCGTTTCCTGACTTCTCGTGGTAGCTGCCGGTATGAAGTGCTAACAGGAACACGGGATCCTTCGATTTTTTTTTTTTATCTGAAGCTTTTATTTTGAACTTTGTAAGTCAGTGTATGCTAAGGAGGGCATTTTAAAGGAAGCTGCCGTTGAACCGTATGAATTCATCTTCTTACTGGCTGGAAAGCGGCTTATTTTATGTCAGAGATCCAGAATTCCTTCCAATTCTCAAGTGAAGTTCCAGTGGATATGATGCCCTTTAAATATTGATGTACAGCTCCAGGTTTTCATTACATGGTCTGATTTACTTTTTCCATAAAGTAAGAGCTCTGTATTTTAACTGTGCAAAAGTCAGTACCTCATTTAGAACATGAGTTTGGAAAGAGACAGTCTTTCACATCAGGTAACGCTGTGCTGTCACTGTTTCCTTCCCTGCACACCCCTCTTCGGAAGCTCACTTCTCTTTGAGTTATGTTATGCTGAAGTGGAATCTTAATAGAAGTTCTACTGCATTCATTATTCATGTCCTTGTTGCTGCTTTGAGGCTAACAAGGAAATGCATTTCTTCTCAAAAGAAAGTAAGGGTTAAGCTGAGCGCGAAGAAAACTGCTGATTCTTTTTTTCCTCTCCATGCACAACTCTGCAGAAATTGGGTCCCTTCTGCTTAAAATCAGTCAGTCTGTGGCTATGAGAAAAGTTCTTTTAGTTTTTGTATGCTGTATAAGGTCACTTGTGTTACTTGTCCGTGGCAGCATCTGTAGCTCTTTCATTCAGTGATTAGTTTTAGCAGAATGACACCGAAAATGGTGTACAACAGTTAAATGTGACGTGACATTAGGACGTTAGGAGGGAAAAGCCCTTTGTAACTTAAAGTGTCTTTCACGAGGCTGGCATAGATAACGTTCTGCCTGCTCCTGAAAAGTGGGAGTGCTCTCCTCTGAAACACTTTATCCTCATTTATATGTAAGGGTGTGAGATACACTTGTAGTCTGTTAAACTCATTCTGGGTTTTGTCGCACGGCCGTCATGTTTTGCAGAGGTAGACTACATCTGATTACTGACTTCTGGATAGAAATGTGTACGATGTGCTCGTTACCTTTGTATTATCAGCAGTCTTCATTAGGGAGGAGGTCTTGTGAAGGAAACGAGCTTTGCTTGTGTGTTGGTCACTGTCAGTGAATCGCTCTGCAGCTCTTGCAGCCCACCCAGCGTGCCTTTTGCAGCGGAGCTTGTTGTCAAGGTGTGCAAAAAGAGCCGAGTTGGGTGCTAAGCAGCTGCATGTTTCAATTGGGACCTTGTGCTGTATCTTGCTGTTGATAATAAATATTTAAAGCTTGGCCTAAGGCAGTACAAGACTGTGCTGCTTCTCCTTTAGCACGTTAAGGTTACTGTTACAGGTCACCAAGGGCAATATCAGAATGAAGCTTTGCTTTAGCAAGCTGTGGAGGTGGTGTGACGTACGTAGAGCTAGGTTTACTTATGCTGCTGTGTTCTAAAGAAATAATCTTGTACTCGTGCGAATGCTGTGGTATATTACAGATTGCTCTGTAATGCAAGCTTTTCTGTTCTACTGCTATTATTCCAAAGCAAGTGTGCTTTCACTTTCAGTTTGGAGGAGAGGAATTACTGCAGCTGTTTGTACTTCTAGGCTTTGAGTCTTCTTTTTGTGATAAGTGCTCTTCTTAATATATTGAGTCGGCCTCTCTATCCTGGGACAAAACCAGTGCCAAACGCCTGACAAACTCAGCAGGAACCGCAGGCTGTGGGAGACTGCAGTACCTTCAGCGATGGAGCAGTGCAGGATGTTGGGCTCGGATCCTAAAGCAAACCTGCGTGAGCGGAAACGTGAGCTCGTAAGTGTTGTGCACTGCTGATAGCTTTTAAAGTTGTGTGCGTAAGGACTGTCTAAGGTACTGTACAGCACATCCATCTGCTGTGTCAGGACAAGAGAGGAACTGCAGCTCTCTCCTCTGTCAGTCTGAACTCAGAAATGCTGAGATGTGAGGACAGCTAGGGGTGTACTGCTGCCACTTTGTCAAGTGCACAGGGTACCGCACACCAACAGTTCCCTGCCGAGACTCACCCGAGTCTCCACCGACCCCCACGGCAAGAATTAAATTCCCTTACCTTGGTCTGTGCACAGAGTTACCGGGTCTCCAGGGGTCAATACACGTGCCTACCTGCCCCGTGGCTTTCACAGAGCCCAGCCTTTATGGAACAGTCTCGGTTTCTTGTCGACCGTCCCGAGGAGTCACCCCACCACCCAGACAGGACCGCTGAAATCAGCGGGGTGCGCCTATCCTGTCCAGGGCAGTGGGGGAAATCCCCACAGGGCGATAATTACCCCGGACGAGCCCCCAGATTGTAGGAAATATCCAAATAATTTTCTAGGACGGTATCTCTGATAAAGCAGATTTGATTCGCAATTGCAATGGCGGGCCTCCTGCAAGCAGGAGAGCTCCCAGAAAACAGCGTTACATCTTTTATTCCCTATTCCCCGACGCTTATCTCCTTCTCCCCTGGTTCCTCATTGGCGGAGTACTTTAGGTTCACAATCTTCTCGACGCTTCACTAAACATGGAAACACTGGACAAACATAAGTTTTTGCTGCATAAGCGTAAATCTGTAGTTAATTAATTAACTTATTCCACACCTGATCATTATTTTGCGGATATCTGCTTGTCCTTCTTACCAAGATCAGCTCGGGAGAAAGACAGGGGAGTATCCTGGTGCCTGCCTGTCACACCCCAACCTTCTCACGGAGTGAGACAGTTCGGCCTTGTATAGAGGCCCTAATTTCTTTGATGCTTGCTGAATCTGGTTTTCTTTTGCCGGCAGTTTCTTATCCTAACAGAACAGCTCTACAATATGTTTTCTAATCCCTAACGCTATACTCGCATTGTTTGGAACATTTAACAACTATTCCAGTTTTGCAAGAAAGAATTAATCACATAAATCAGTAATAATGTTTCTAAAACGTGCCGCTAACATATATAGTATTTTACTTCTTAGACCAGCTGTTTCTAAGGATGGGTTACAGAATACAAATGCATTATGTTCTACTTCTTCAAACCAATTGCTCTTTTTAATATCAAATGCAGAAGCAACATTCCATTCCCACACAACTTTCTGAGACTCCAGTCTAAAAAACAGACTAGCAAACAGACTTTGTTTCCAGTGAAACAATTACTAATCTAAAAAAAGTCTGATTAAAGAAAGGCAAGGCACCATTATCTTAAGCGAAATAATTTCGAGGCTTATAGCTTTTATGTAACTCCATTTTGGACTAACGAAGATAAATGCACTGTATGAAATAATTGAAACAGAGCACAGCAGAAAGCACTTGCATGCTTGTAAAAGGAAATTTGAGTTGGCTGTCTTGTCCTCTGCAAATTTAAAGGTTTAACATACTTGCTATGTGATTTCCTGTCTCTCATATGCTTTAGTATCTTATTTGGAGGTTGGTCCTATTCCTGTTATTTTCTTCCTTTTACAAGCCCCTTATGATAACACAAGCCCCACTGGTTTGGCATTGCGACAGCCAGATCTTGTATTCAGAAATTATTACAGAACAGATCCAAATCTGTAAATGCAATATTGCTTTTATCTTGTATTGTAAACTATCTTTGTACTGTACATCAATTTTTCCTGACGAAGGGAAGCTTATCTTTCTGCTGAACTCATTTCCTCTGAGCTTGAGTTCTCTACATTACCATTGTCTTACATTGAACTCAGCAGAATTTTAATGTGAGGAAGCTACTGAGTTTAATTTATTTTTTTTAAAATGAGCATATTTTTAGAAGAATTCAGGATCTCTCCTGAAGTGGATATGTTGTGCATGTATATATAATGTGATAAATCTTAAGCCATGACGTGGGAATATGAGCCCTTTTTGCTCATCTGCGTACAGATGCATGATTTCGTGCCCGCTATTAAAAACTCCGTTATTAAACTGTATTTGCATGCTATGGCTGTGGAATTCAAGGTCCTAGCAACAGATTGCGTTGAAGACAAATCAGAAGACCTGAAAAATCAGACCTTGTCAATGTCCTTGACTACTTCTTAAAGCAAGTCCGGGCAGATGGCTGCTCAGAGCTGTATTCTCTGCTTTACTGATGTGCAGAAAAAAGGCTGCTGATGTTCCTTACTGATGCTTAAAAAACAAACAGTCCAAAGCCCGTGGAAAGATCACCGCCAACCACAAAGCTAACAGAGGAACTGTAAAGCACGATCGCTTCTATGTATGTATGTATGTATGCATGCATGCATGCATTTACTTATTCTCCCGGCTGCTTTGGTTAGGAGGTACAGCTGGAGGCCGTAACCCTCAGTTGCACGTTTCATTTAATGTGCAGCTTTTTGTGGTGATGCAGGCAGAGAATGTATTGGTTTTTCTTTACTAAGTTCTCAACACTGGGAATTGGTTCAGGAAGTGGATTTGCTGTCTTTTCCTTTCCTGTGGGTTTGCTCTGTCTGTTTTGTGGGGGGAAGGATGGTGGGTTGAGGGGAAGGAGGGAGGTTGCTTGTTGGATTGTTTTCCCTTCTTTTATCTGGGAAAATTCCTTTTGCATTGCAAGATATTTTTGTTTTTAGCCAGAAAGCTGTTTGTCTCTCCACAGTGTGGTGGAGAAAAAGAGGTGTAATTGTTGTACTAACTTGATGTAGTGCTATGCATACGAACAACAAATGCAGCAAAGCGATTTTCCCAGAACGACTGCGTGTAACTCAGCAGCTGATTGCTATGAAGGTCAGTGTGTGCCAGTGACAGCACAAGAGCCTCGGGGTGGGCACTGCGCCTGTTTGGGTGACAGGTAGGAAGTTTGCATCCCTGTATTGTCAGAGACCTTTACCGAGTCATTTTTCTCTAGGCGTGTTATTTTTTGTAAGACATGAAAGCAGTTCTGTGGAAAGTCTGATAAACACCTTAAAGAAAAAGAAGGCTTAACTCAATAGGAAGCAGAAAGATCTAAAAGCAAGCAGATTTGACCGCTAGGTATGTGCAGAAATAAGCTACTGCCTGCTATAGTTATTGCTATTAGAGTATTTTGATCTGAAGTGCCTGCCGAGGTTAGTGTGCTTTCCATGTTCCTTTTTGCTCGTTTTATTTTATCCTTAAGTAGACATTTGATACCTTTCAGTTTGAGAAAATAGAATGAAGTACCTCCGTATTCTTATCCCACTTGAGATTGTTGTCCAAGTCAGCATTTCTTTGTGCATGGGAAAAGGGAAATACTTTGTCATGCTGTCTTCTGAAAACGTGGATTGGCAGTTACTGTGCAGTTCTTCAGTAGTCTTGTGCTGTCTGTGCCGCAGTTCTGCAGAGAGGTGGCACATACAGTGCCGTTAAGGTGAAGGCAAATGCCTTAATTTTTTCATTCTTCTGCTCGTTACTGCATATGTAACAGCGTTCAAGAAAATGGCTGTCACGTCATCTGAACTGTTCAGAACACCTGGGCAGCTCTTCCCATTTCCATGTTACTGAAGACTTTCCTGAGGTCCCGTTCCTCTTTTCTGCTCACTCACACTAAAAAAACCCCAACAAACACCTCTACCTCCTGTAGTTAATTATTCCTTAGGGAGAAGCCCTTCTGTACTTTCTCTTGCTGGTCTCTTTACTCTGTCTGCCATACAACTGATGTTTTAAAATGTGCTTTAGTGTAATTCTGTAATCTTCTATGGAATTGAATTTGTTTTGAATTTGTTTTGAATTTGTGGTTGTTTTGGAAATGTGGTCGCTTTATGTTGGAAATAATTTTTGTATGTGAAATTAATTTGCTCGGACTAGAAATCACAGATATTTTTACTAAGATGCAGTTATTTTCTTCCGATTTCTGTTCTACTTCATCTCAGCACACGCAGCGTAGTTCACTCAGCCAGGCTGGTTATACTGGTGAGTGGACAGACGCTTAGAAGGAGGTGGAAGCTCTGCAGCTCTGGCAGATGGCCCAGGAAACCTTACTGTCGTAATCAAAGCTATGGTAATGTACATCAACAGAAGTAGAATAAACAAAGGAAATGTTCTGTTACAAAGAGCCAGCTTTGGCTTATGCCATATCTGTGAATATCCTGTACAGTGCTTTTGTAGCTGTGTTACTGAGACCACCAAAGTCTTTTTTTCTACCTAAACTACGTATGTAATTCAAAGTTCATCATAAATGAACTTTAATTTGATTACGCACTGGAGGAGGAAATTGTGGTCCTTTTTAAACAGCAGTATTAAAAATACATAGAGTTTGTCTAATAGCAGTCATCACTGAGATAGTGGAATAAGTAGTTGCAGGTTGATCCTGTGTTGCTTTTGATTCTACATGTACAGTATGTTTTTCAAATGCGTATTGGCGTCTGATAGATTCCAGTAATGTCTATTCCTTCCGTTCCTTTCTTTATTCAGGCACTTAATCGCTTTCAATCTGTCAGGCTTCCTCTGCCTCATTTCTGATCTTCACCACAGCGAGCAGCTTTCTACCTCAGAGTCTTTTGTAAGTATGCCTTGAATACATTTGGTTGCTCTTGTAAAGTGGGTTGTGCTGTTTCTTCTGCATGCACACGAATTATGACAAGACACCGATAATTCAGAATTGCTCACCTCCAGTGCTGGAGGTTCTGTGCCTGACAAAGTCTTAAACATCCTGCTTTTCTTCTTACCATAGGACACAATAGCATAACTGAATTTGTAGGACTAGTACCTCCCAGTCCATTCATGTACATTGAAGAAAAAAACTGCTGGAGCAGAGATGCAGTTTGGTTTATCCTTAGGGTTTATTCCAAGGCTGCGTGCTCTGAAATGCTGGTACAGTTTGAGTGTCGGAAGTGGTCATGACCTTTCTACTGGCATCAGTTCATTCCCAGGGGAATAACTGCAGCTGACTACAGTGTAGGTTTTGTTGTTCCATCCCCACAAAAGATATTCTGAGAATCTGTTTTTTTCTGTTCCCATTTATTAGTATTACTGCATTATTGGGATGATGGCTCATAGATGTACACAGATTGCTCTGAGAGGAATGCCTCCTATTTATTTCCGTAGGAATGACAACAGATACATAGAGTGAATTCTCAGCTACAAAACTCTGTTTTTCAACATGGTCACCACCATTAGCTATGCTTTTTTTCCAGTGTTGAACGAGAGCCTGCGTGCTGTGCTTGTTTAAAAAGAAAAAAAAAATAAATCTGGCCGTTTGGGTGGCTTGTCTTTTGCATTGCTGTTGCCACTGCTGAAACGCAGCACCCACCGCCTCACTGTGCTCACATCCACGTGTTGGTCTTCATAAAGTTCTGCAGGCATTGATGAATGCCAGTGGGTGCGATTTTTTTCAGCGCGGAGGAGTTCAGTGACACCCCTGTGCTTCACGTGCACTTCCATGTCAGGTGCTGTGCTGTCATTCTGGCCCTCTGCTGCCATCTGTCGCATGGCTACAAAATGTAACTGAATGCTGGCAGGAAGGTTCAACCTCTGCTGTCATCCCACCAGTGTCCACCTGTGATGTTGTGGGCCAGCATTATAAAATAGGAGGCATTCCTTTTGGATCAGCCCTTGTATAGTTATGAAAAAGTAAGGTTTATAATGGCTGCCTGAGTAAATTGGTGGCTGCTAAAGAGATCCACAACTCTAAACTAACAGTAGTCAGACACTGATAGTTTTCAAGGTCAATTTAAATTATGTGGCTGTATTGGGTTATTTATTTTTTTAATGTTATCTTTCATTGTCGTATTTCCTGAAAACTCTTCAGGTGTGGCATTTGAGGCTTGATTCTGAATCTGCCAACTCCAGTATTCCTGAGCAACTCCATCCTGTAAAGGTAAGTGGATTAGTTTTCATACTCCATTGTAAAACTGCTTTTAAGAATTGGTATTGCAAGAAAAATGTTGTTCTTTGTTTTACAATACAGAATTACAAAGTAAGAAGTAGAATCTTGTATGTGAAAGTAATCTAAGGTACCTTGCACTCATCTCTTCAGAGAGGAACTTTGTGGTCTTTCATGTGTATTCGTGAGTGCTGATTAGCCTGGTAGTGCAAATCGTTTTGTAGGTCTCAAACACCGCAGCTTTTTAGTTGATACACGCTTTGAGAGTCATGGTTGATGTGGTTCCAGTGTGATAATGCAGCACATGGATGTCCTTTTCCATCTCTGGGCCCACCTTGCTGCCTTTTCAACCTGTGCATTGAATTGCAATGAAATGTCAGTATCGTATACCTCCGCACTGTGTTGAGCCTCACCTTACTCATGCTCACCTACTGGATGTTAGTCAGCTTTAGCAATTGTGTTTCTACTACAGAAGGACTTGCAGGACATCTGTAGGATTGATCTGGCCTGAAGGTGATGACCTTCCAACTTGCTGGTCTCTGCCCGTGTTCTTTGTCATGACATCGGGATGTGTGTGCTTGCTGGATGCATTGATAAGAAATGTTTTTGAGAAGAGAACCTTGTACTTCCCAGAGCAGTAAGAACGTGAGGGTATGGGACACTCTTCACAAACCTGATTAAAGTGTGCTGTCCCAGACTTGGTACTGTTAAAATAGCCCTTCTCAGAAACAGAGCATTGTGCCTGCTGTGACTTAAATCCCACCCACAAAGGAGTATTCCCTGCAGTCTCTCTGATCTCAGGTGCGTGTTTCTCCCATTGCTGGAACTGCTGGACTTTCATGCCTTAACTGTATGTGGAAGGCTCTCTTTATTAGCTCTGTTTGACTGCAGTTTTAGAATCATAGAATCCCAAGGTTGGAAAGGACCTGCAAAATCATCAAGTCCAACCGCCCTCCCATCACCACTGCTACCACAAGCACTGCACCAGATCTCGCAGCTCCTCGTCCAGACGCCTCTTGAACACTGCAGGGACGGCGACTCCACCACCTCCCTGGGCAGCCATTCCAGCGCCTGACCACTGAGAGGAAAAGTTCTTCCTTATGTCCAACCTAAACCTGCTCTGGTACAACTTGCGGCCATTTCCTCGGGTCCTGTTCGTTGCCTGGGAGAAGAGGCCAAACCCTTCCTCATCACAGCCTCCCCTCAGGAAGTTGTACAGTGCAATGAGGTCTCCCCTGAGCCTCCTCTTCTCCAGACTAAACAATCCCAGCTCCCTCAGCCGCTCCTCATAGGACTTGTGCTCCAGACCCCTCACCAGCTTCGTTGCCCTTCTCTGGACACGCTCCAGGGCCTCAATGTCCTTCTTGTAGTGAGGGCCCAAAACTGAACACAGCACTCGAAGTGCGGCCTCACCAGCGCTGAGTACAGGGGATGATCACCTCCCTGCTCCTGCTGGCCACACTGTTTCTAATGCAGGCCAGGATGGCACTGGCCCTTTTGGCCACCTGGGCACACTGTCGGCTCATGTTCAGCTGAGCATCAACCAACACCCCCAGGTCCTTTTCCTCCTCACAGTCATCCAGCCACTCATCCCCAAGCCTATAGCACTGCATGGGCTTGTTGTGGCCAAAGTGCAGGACCCGGCACTAGCTGTATACTAGCTGTATGCAGACTTGTTGGGAGGTAATAAAAAGATCTTTGAAAATAGGTTGGAGATATTAACCACTGAAGCAAGAAGGTGAATTTTTTGTGCCTTAAATTAGACTTCAGAGGATGTCCTTGAACTCAGAAGCTTGGGCTTTGTTGCAGCTTGATATTTACAGCTGTGCCCTGGTCACAGTGGCGATGTGACATTAGCAATGTCATCACTGCGCCCAGGTCACAAGCCCTGACAGCAGGCACTGGGGATAATTTAGTGTGAGGCCGTTCTTCACATCGGTCTTCATATCCAGGCACATGGATGGTATCTTTTTCCAAATGTGCAGGATCTGTAAAATAAAATTATATACCGCATAATTATTCTTGCAAATAACACTTAGTTGCAGGGACGTATTCCCATTTTTCTTGCCCAGGTTTCATAATTAAAATAGTAGTATTGTTCCCTGTAGCTATTATTTCATCTGGTTCAGGAGGGCCCTTTGGCTTCGTACTTTAGCTCCATTGTTAATACTTGATGGATCCAAACCCTCCAGGAATGCTGGTGATCTGAGGTGGATCCCCTTTTCTCACAATTGTTTTTGAAAGTGACAGTATCAATAATTGTGCTGTTCTGTCATGGGGTTGAATAATTGAATCTTGTTCACCATTGTTTAACAGAATTGGATTTATCCTCTCACGACGTGACAGTTTTCTTCTCCAGAAACCCAAGGGAATCCTTTTCTTTCCCTGTTTTTGCCACAAGCTCCAATTGGCACGTGTCCCATTTACAGATATGTTCAACTTCATTTCTCCCTTTTGCATGGGCCATAAGTCTGACGCCCTTTGAAGAGCCTCCGTTGCTAATTCAGAGGCAGCTTGCTGTTCATTTTCCCTCTCCAACTCTTCCTTGTCACTTTATATATAAACAGGGTTAAAATTTGTCCTAGATATGACCAATAAACCTCTGTGCCTCATTCTTATCACAGGGTCCTGCAAAATCTAGAATTGTGTGTCAAGTTTTGGGCACTATTTCCCAAAATGCCAGTGAATTCCTAGAAGTTTCACTTGTTGAGACTGCCCTTGAATTTTAGTAGGATGAATTTCCGAGCCTTTGTGTTTCATGTGATCCATAACCAGCATTTGTTGCACCTCTTCCTCACAGCTTCCCTGAGTCAGGATGTCATCTTTGTGCATGTGAGGAGACAGTTTGTAATCATGCAGATGTTCAGCCACTGTTCTGTGGCAAACGGTTGGACTGTGCAGTTGCACTGGAAGAGCGACCATCATTTCATTCTTGTTTGTTACGTGGAGCTGTTTCCCTCATCTCTTTCCAAGGATACAAATTGGAATACAGTTCCCAATCCTTCTCCCCCACAACAGCCGACCCACTCGCACTGGGCGCTCTGCAAATAGATAAGAGGTCCCATTGAGGCTCCTGAGGGAGTGCAGTAGGTAGTATTGTTCCTGGGTCTTTTGCTTTAGAATTTGGCACTTTCTTGCTAGGGTTTATTGAACCCTCTGTGTTTCTATATCCTCTGTAATTCAGGAGTTAGAAAACCATCAATCTTAGCATGAAACATCCTTAATAAAGCTGTCTCTTAATAAAGCTGTAAACAATTCTTTTCAAGAAATCCTATTTTCACTTTTTTAAACAGAATGCTTTAGCCAAATCTGTACAGGCTTCCTTGTTTCATTGCAAGCTGTCCCTCTGCCCTTGCATTTACAGTCAAACCTGTGTCCAAGTTTGCTTAATTTGGTAGACTGTAGGAATTTGCAGAGGGGAAAATGAACCTTGTCATTACAGGGAGAGAGTGCAGGCTTGCTTCAGCTTTTGCAAGGTGATTCACCCATGCCCCAAAAAGTCATCTAAAACGCAATCATGTTTAGGTGTCATCAAATAATAGAATTATTTAGGTTGGAAACGACCTCTAAGATCACCAAGTCCAACCCCAACCCACCCCCACCATGCCCACTGACCTTGTCCCTCAGTGCCACGTCTCCACGGTCCTCGTAAGCCTTCAACTTGTCAACTTGTTCTCTGTGAGTGTGTAGCACAAACAGCTTTGCTGCGCTTTGTGTGTATGTTCCCTATAGCTCTGGAGGTGGGGAAGCTGCCCAAGTGACTGCAGAAGGAACTCTAGCTGCACTATGCCTGGTTACAGGTCAGCCTCATGGTCTTGGTCTGTCTGACTTGACTAGTGGGAGTGTAAATTGTTGAGGTTTGTATGTCAAGCACTTACTCTAGACAGTGTGCTGTCACTGGAACGGTACCTATGAAGGAATGACCTGTCCATAACGCGCATCTCATCAGCACTGCCTGATGCCTTATACTGAGCTGCCTTGTTTTGGAGTCACGTGCCAAATCAAGCCGGCACTGCCTGGTGGGTCTCCTGGGTAACACTGTTGTTAGAAACCCTGGTTTTGATGCCTTTGCGTGATGGGAAATTCCCTACCAACCTCTGAAATACAATTTTCTCTAAGTCCTACGCTCCTGTCTGCTAAGCTGTGCGTTCTGATTGCTACAGAACGGGGTTCTTGTTTGCTTTTGCAGGAGTTTGTAACTGTTGGTTTATAACGCTCTGAAGGCATCACAGACCGCCTGCTTCTCTCCGCAGTGCTCAGGGGCTTTTCTGAGCTGCAGGCCCTGCACTGCAGCCCCGTGGCACCCCAGCCTCACATCTGGTGCTGGACTGAAGCTGGAGACTCCTGGAAGCAGGGGATGCTCCTGCCCCACAGAAGGGCTCGCAGCTCCAATGCAGCTCCAGTGCCCTCAGCGCTGGGGAGGAGGCAGAGGTGCACCCAACCTTATTCCTTGTGCGGATCACCGTGTGAGGCCACCAGGAAAGGTGGGCACAGGTGATGCTGCTGGGGGACATGTGAATGGCATCAAAAGTGACTGCAGAGCTCTCGGGCCAGTAGTCAGGGGCACGGGGCCCTGGTGCTGCTGTGGGACAGGCGTGAAGATGAGGGCACTGCCGATGCGTGCCAGTCGTTGGCTGCAGGACTGGAGCTGGTAGCAGGGCCTTGGGTTCTGTGGCTGGAGGACCTATTTGAGGATTGGTGTCTGCTTGGAAGAGGTGGGACCTACCTCCCTAAGGGATGTGAGGATATTTTCATCAGTAGGACGGCAGCTTCATGAGGGAGGCTTTGAAATGTGAATGGGGAGGGCTGCTGAGTAAAGGGATGCCGTGATGCTGTGGGAGGAACCAGAAAATCAGCACTATGATTAAGCGAGGACACTGCCAGCAGGTTCACAAGGAAATGCCTGAAGGCATGTGGAGAAATCCCCCAAAGCTCCAGAGGAGGTTCTGGTGGGTAATGGTGAGGCTGCTTGGATTCGCACAGATGGAGAGAGGAATACATGAACAAGAGGGATCAACACAGGAAAGAACTTTTGGACGGATGGATTGAGTGGATTGAAGGATCATCGCGTGAAAGGATGGATGGAAATATAGGTGGATGGAAGGATCAACCGAGGAAATGATTTCTGCCCCAGAGACCAGTGCCCCCAGGCCCTGTCCCCTCCATGGGGACCAGCGGGGGTGGCCCTGGAGGTACAGAACCTGCATCCCATTGGCTCGAGCCACTTCCTTGGCTGCTTCAAACCTTGGAAACTTTGGAGGAGGTTCAGCTCCGTGGCTCCAGCATGGTGAGTGCCCCTGTATCCCCTGTCCATTTGGGATGGGGTTATGGGGTCTGTGTGCAGGATGGATCTTAGGTATGGTGGTTCATTGCTCCCTTTTAGTGGGATGTGGGGTGAGATGGGTCCTTGCCACATGGGTCCCCTTCTTACAGGTGCGAATGGGTTCCTTGGAGTAGAATGGATCCCACTGCCCACCTATGAGGGTTTATGGGGTACAGTGGGGCAGGGCGGGGTCCCTAACCCTGCAGCTGGATGCTCTGTTTAAGGTGAGAAGGAGGACAATGAGGTAAAGCAGGGCAGAGGGAGGACCCCCTGCTTGCCCCTCTCCTTCACTGCTATGTTAGTGGGGTAACAGCAGTTCTCAGAGTAACTGTCCAAACCATCCTAGTCTCACAGCCTCTGAGCTGTGAAGGTGGTGCTTCATGGCCTTTTTCTGTCCAGGGTGGTTGGTGCTGCGATGCGGTGAGTCCCATTGCACCAAAATTACTGATTTTGTGCTGAAATTCAACTCTTCTTCCCCAACTGTATTCTCAAGGGATCCTTGTTCCCCACCCTCTCCTTCCTCTAGACTTGTATCTTCAGCCTCCAAATCCATCCACCCTTCTGCAGCAACCTTCCCTTATCCCTCCAAATCCAAATCTGTCATTTCCAACCCCCAAATCCATGCACCCTTCCCTTTTACCCCTTGCTTTTCATCTCCAGCCCAAATCTAGCATTTCTAAGCCCCAAATCCGTCTAAGCTTTCCCTTGTTTTCCATCCCCAAACCCATAATCTGGCATTTCCAACTCTCAAATCCATGTACCCTTTTACCTCTTGCTTTACATATCTGACCCCAAATCAGGCATTTCCAACTTAATCGCGCTGCCCCAAGGAGCGGCGCACACTGACGGGTGGCCTCAGACTCTGTAACCACAAAGTAGTTATAGAAGCAGGTATGTTTAATCAGGGCTGCGCATACGCCGGGTGCAAGGGGGAGAGCTGCTCCTAACTCGCACAGCGTCAGGAAAAAGGGTGCTACAGATACAGGCCGAACTAATACATAACCAGTAGTTTCCAGGAATTGGGATGCATCTTCATTACATTCCCAGAACCCATTAGCATGCGGTTCCCCCCCACTCGCGCGTGCACAGTGAGTGGCGAGGGTCTCCTCCTGGTGGTCGCGGGATGAAGAATCCTCATCTTCCTCACGAAGGCTCCTAGTCTTTCTCCCTGTTAACTTCTGACCCTGCGGGAGGGCCAGCCCCCCCAGCCCAGTTCCAGCTTGCCCTGCGGACATCGAATCACCTCCCTGCCAGGCGTCCTCAGGCTGTTCTCAAACCCTTCTCTTTACGGCCTTCATCCCCTCGTTATCCCAGACCCAGTGTCTGCCATCCCTTATTTTTCTAACATTCTTGCTTCTACAAACTATCTCTAACTCTCTCCCCCCCCACCAGCCCCATCCTTAGTCCCTGTGAAGCCTTTTCCTCCCTTTTTTACTACGAGGCCTTTCTCACCCTTCAACGCCGGCCCGCACAGCCGCACCGGACAACCGGGCACCAGGCACGGGCTGCGGCCCCGCACGGCCTCCTGCACGCCCCGCCCCCCGCGCCTGCTATTGGCCAGCCGTGCCCCGTTCGGTCATCCCATTGGCTGCCACTGCCGCCTGTTATATGCACGCCCTGCCCCCCGACCCTTCTTCCGGGAGAGCCCCGTCCGCCCCTTCGTCTCTGCGGAGCCAATTGGCTGCCCTGGCTGTCACTTAAGGCTTGGGAGGAGGGACGATTGGACGAACGAGGCCACGCGGGGTGCCCGCTCTGCGCGTGCGCGGTCCGGGGGAGTCCGAGTCCGAGTACCGGGCGCGCGGAGGCGTGACGTCACCCGACGCGACGCGACGCGACGCGACGCTGCCGGGGTGGGCGTCACGTGACCTGGGGAGCCGGCGGTATGGGGCTGAGGAAATGCGGGTCCTTGCGGGGCTGGGCGGTGGGTCTGGCGTGTTGTAGGGGCGTGGGGGGGGGGTCACGTCGGGCTGGGAAGGGAATCCGAGGCGTCCTCCTGGAGCTGCGGGTGCCGGGACGTGTTCTGGGGGCCCCGTGGGGCTGGGAAGGGGGTGGGGAAGCGGGGCTCTCACGAGGCCGGGGGGGCACGGGCCTGTTGTGCGGGGTATTCCCCTGAGACTCGGGAGAAGGGGCCGGCGGTCTCCGTGCCTGATGGGGCCGTTCTTCCCCCGACTCCCCCTCCTCCCTTTTGTTCCCCTCTCGCAGACCATGGCCGCCCCTCTTTCCCTCACGCTGGTGCTGGGCGAGGCCTCGGAGAGCGACTCAGAGCCGGAGCCGGAGGGGGGCGCGGCCGGGACCCCCGCAGCGGGGCTGAAGGTTCCGGGGGAGGCGTCGGAGACCGAGGAGGAGGAGGAAGAGGACAGTGCGGCCCGAGTGCCGCTGCCAGGGGTGTCCCGGGGGGGCCCCTCACTGCTGCAGCAGCGGCTGGGGGCGGGCGAGGGGCGGCTGCGGGGCGCGATGGCTGAGGCACTGGGAGGCAGTTTCGGTGGGGCTGCGCGGCTGCTGGAAGGCCTGGGGGGGCCCCTGGGCCAAGCGCAAGCTGGGGCAGCTGCCACCGCGCACTGCCTGTGCCTGGTGCGCCGTGACCTGCGCGCTGTGTCTGCCACCGTGGCCACCATCACCGCCTGCCACCTGCTGCCCGACATCCGCGGGGAGCTGTGAGAATGGGAACACCGGTGGGGCAGTGCTGGCAGCCGTGGGGAGCTCCTGGCGTCGTTGTTGCGGTGTCACTGTCGCTCACCGCCAGTGCTGTGTCCAATGGACTTGGAGGTTGTGGTTGTCACTGATGGCGTTCTCACTGTCGCTGCGTTTCCAGTGCTGCGTCCCCTTGAGCTGATGCTGCCATCAACAGTGCTGCCACTGATCACTTGGTGTCTCAGCGGTGTCACCTGGCCTGTGGGGACCTTGGCCTCACAGTGACGAAACGGAAGCTCCCAACAATTGCTTGGTCTGGAATTCTGTGGTTTTGCCCTGTTTAGGGGATCTGAGGTTTGTGGCACCAAATAAAGCCCTCTGGGGACACAGCTGCAGCAAGGACACGACTTTCACTAGGCGGGTGGCAGCGTGTTCACGCGTGGCACTGTTGTCCCAGTGGTCTGAGCAAGGTCCCTTTTGTTGGCCCTCGTGTCCCCAAGCTGTGGTTGTGTCCTGCCATACGAATGTCTCCAGCACCTGGCCACTGTCCCCAAGCTGTGGCTACATCCTGTCACCCTGAGTGCCTCTTGGTCGTGTCCACAGCCCGCTGCTACCTCTGTGTGCCCCTCTGAGAACTTTAGCTGGGGACAGGGAGAAGCACATGTGATACTCCTGCCACGGAGCCACGTGGCTCTATCACACTGCATCCTGCCTGGGCTACCACCCCCTATGGGATGCCAGGGATACACCCTGGGTGCTGGTGGGCTTGTGGCAGCAAAATGTCTAGGGCGGGTCCTGGGGGCTCCCGGTGTCTCCGGGAAGGTCCCAAGTATCCCCAGGACTGACCTGAGGGGTGGTGGAAAACCAGGATGAAGGTTCACTTTCCCCATTTCCCTGTGTTGTGGCAAATGGGAGAGGTTTTGTGAAGGGCACAGTGGTGTTGGATTCCTTTCATAAAGATTCTGGACCTCGGTTCCCTTCCCGTATCCAAATTAGAATGAATAACGGTATTAAAACTTCATCTTTTGAGGAAGAACCCCTGAGCGCTTGTAACTGGCAGTGCTTTGATATTCTAGATAACCCGTTCCATAAGGAGTGCTGGGTGATGCTGACTGATACCATCAATTGTGAGCATGCTCTATGGAAGGTTTCCCTCTGTGGGAGTGAGGAAACAAAATGTGGTGATTCAATACTGTGGGGTTATGATGGGGTTACTAGAGTCTAGGATTCTAGAGTCCGAGGATTGTATGAGTATGCTACGAGGATACTAGCTCCTGTGAGTGTAAGTTCTGTTATTTCAGATTCTGTGATTTTTTTTCCCAGTTCTAGATTCTTTGACTCTGTGACGATTCTGGGCTTCAATTGTGTGATGATTCTGATTCCTCACTGAGAGTCTAGACTCCCAGATTTGTAGCTACGCAGTATGATGCATTTCCATATCCACCCCTGTGCATAGTGTGCAGCATAGTTCTGAGTGCCTGATACGACCCAAGCAAAATCAATTTCTGTAGGTTATTAAAAAATAAAATAAAATTCTTTCCTTTAGTTTCTGCTCCCTGTTCCACTTATTTATGTTCTCCCTTGCTTCATATGTAACTTCCAAACGTGGCATTTTGCAGATAATACCTTTTCCCCCTTTCATCCTGTGATGGCTTCTGATGGTCCCTTGTTTCTCAATTATAACAGTTGTCATGAGCCCATTCATGTAAGAATTTGGGACTGGAGTTTACTCCATGACTCTTACAATAGTTAGTGTCCCTAGTTGCTATCATGCAGACTGCAGCAATTTATAGCAGATAGATACAGTTACAGTATACACTCCTGAGGGGGGAGCAGGAATGTATGTATTGATGAACATAGATATGCTGTAGTAGATTAACAAGACTGGAGATGGCTGGATACACTTGGTTATTTTCCACATGGAGGACAGGGTTACACACGCCCACACACACACACACACACCTACAGGACGCTCTCCTGCTGTGTCATGAGGATCAGAGCAAACCCCATTGCTGTCTGAACTCTTCAAACCACAGAGGTAAGGTTCCTCAGCACAGCTGGATCCACTCCTAGTCCCAGACGCGTTCAGGAGTTTGTGACTAAGGGATCCTACGTGCACAATCAAAGATATAACCTTAGTGAAGCTGACAAAGCAAAGGATCTCTGTGCAGGTGTGACCTCGAGGCATCCCTGCTCAAGAACAGAGCTTGTCCTGCAGCCTGCTGCTGTGCAGGAGAGCTTAAGAGGTGCTTGTGCTGCTCTCTATTTTGGTGGTAAGATGATTGACCCATTGCTGTGCTTTGTTTTTAGGCACATGCTCAATTGGCCCTCAGCTGTTGAGCCAGAGGTCTGCTGTGAGTTCTTTCAGCGTCCCAGTTTGAGACGGTTCTGTGATCGCTAACTGATTTAGCCAGGAGTGTTGCTCACTGTCTTCCTGTGCCAGGCTGAGGGAGGAAGGTGGGAGAAAGGAAGAAAGAAAGGGAGAGAAGGGAACGCACCATCATACTGGCTTTGCTGGGAAGGAAGCCTGGTAAGAGCAGTGCTGCTGGTCTGAGTCCCAGCTGGCTTTTACCCCTAGGCGGTGCCCTGCAGGTGGGCTGGTGAGGGTTTGGCAGGGATTGCTGCATTCCCTCACACCTCTCCTGCCTTTTGTTCCTCTTGTCCCAGCAATTTAACATCTGCCTGCAGCAGAGCAGCAACTGGCCACAGCATGTCGATCTCAGGCAGGGGCTTGGGGAACAGCCAGGAGAGGGCAAGGAGCAAGAGATAGGAGTGCAGGGTGAGAGTGAGGTGTCCTCAGCCATCGTCTGTGTGCTGGGAACAAAGAAGCCGCAGGGACGGGAGTTTCTCTCCTCTCCAAGCTGCTTCCCTGGGCCTTGGCTGTTCCCGGCAAGGAGCACTTGCAGGAGCCCGTACCTTTTGCAGAGGTGGCCGTGTATTTCAGCAGGGAGGAGTGGGCCCCGCATCATTTTCAGAGACGCCAAAGGCGTGCTGGGCTCCAAAGGAAGTCGGTATGTGTTGGGCCAGTGTCATTCAGAATTGAAACAGGGACACGCTGACATACACTAGAGTGGGCACATGCTTGACATCTTGTAAACAGGGTTGAAAAGAAACCTCAAAATAAACACACGCAGCCTTTGTAAACCGTCCCCTCCAAAATCAACACATCTTGCACAGCCAGAGGTGCCTTCCCAGTCTTCTGCCTGTTGGCAGCTTTACTTCCTCTGTTTTTTCTTCAGATCACAGCAGAGTGAGTCTGCCTGCGTCAGCGGAAGAGCTGCCTTCGGGGAGGTGCAGATGCAGTCAGCCGTTGTGGAATTCATCTTGAACCTCTCAGATGTCCTCTTCCGCTCCAAATCCAGCCCGCTCATTGGAGATAGAGCGAGTGAGTGTCTTCCTCCATTAGCTTTAGCTTGATCAGACACCTTGATCAAGTTCAGATCTCCCCCAAGGTACTTGACATATGCTTCTACTGTTGAGGAGACAACAGACTTCTGGGCTGATATAAGAATATGGCAAATGTGGATACCAGTATCTTTCCGAGAAGCCAGGGATGCTCTACGAGAACACATAGCTGAAAGTTTGGCTGCTGCTGTTAGATCCTCACATTGACAGGCTGTACAGAGTAACTTAAATCCGTCCCCCTACTCTCTCTTTTCTTTCTAAAATCACTTTCTTCAGTGCTTCTGTGTGCTTTTGCACTTGAGCTATCTTGCAGTACGACACAATGCATGATCCGTTGATCCTTACAAGCATCTTAGAAGACAAATAGCAAGCAGCAGATTTAAAGAAAGCTCTTGGTATTCATTAGCGTTGATGCTGAGAAACAGAGTCTTGCACTTAATGTGAGATACTCTGACAGCTGCTTTCCTGGTTGTTTCTTCTGCGCAGCGTCTATAGGTTAATCAGCAGGGCTGTCCAGCTGCATGGCAAAGACTGCACGGGCCCTGCAGCTGTTGCCCAGTTCTCCGCCTGCACTGCAGAGTTGAGCTTAGGTGCTAAGAGTGAGGAAATAACTGCAACGTGTTTGTGCCCAGCCCTGGAACCTACAGCTTACCTTGAGTAACTGCTAAGACCGGAAGCGCACCTGGTCCAGTGGAAAGAAACAGGCCTGCACCAGGAAGAAAGTTTCCTCTGCATGTTAGATGAGTAAGTGTGAAGAGCACAAGCAATTATTATTCCGAAGGAGCGCTAAGTTTGTTCCATCTACTTTGATACCCCGACCTTCCCATGAAATTTGCACAGTCACTGCAGTTATTGCCACTGGTGGAGTAGAGATAGCTGCTTTTCCAGAATATTTGCTGCTTCCCATTTGATACGAGCGTTGCTCTTCTTTGGATAGCACAGTTGCTGTAAGTCCAGCTTTTGTTCCTACTGGAAGGCAGTTCTTATGTCAGCAGGATGCAGGGGTTAACTTGGTTGAACAGGAACAGCCCACAGCAGGCTGAGCTCTACCAGGGGAAGATCGACATGCAAAGCACCTGAGCCATAAGATGATCCAGGCTGTAGAATGGAGCATATCACGTTGGCTCGTTGTTTAATGATTCAGACGTTCACGTTGTCTGCTTCCCCACAAGCAGAAGGGTCGGGGAATGTCACAGTGTATCAGCTAAGCTTGGCAATACTGCTGTGGCAAGGCAGCCCCTCTGAGCACAGCGTCTCAACCTGGGCCAGCCTTCAAGAGGGGACAGCATTCCCCAGCCTGCTTTAAGCCATCCCAAGTTGGTCTAGTTGGATGTCTGTGTACCATTTGGCCCGAAGCCTGGCTACTCAGGTACAGCTGACAAACACATGAGGCTGTGCACACATTACCCAGGAGCTGTGATGTTAAAGAGAGAAGTAGTAGGAATGGATCCAGCCAGGATGTTGATGTGAGGGGATGATACGCTTCCCTCCCACGCCTCTTATCGCACGAGAATGGCCTTATGAATGCCTGCTCTGTAGGCAGTGGCAAAGAAGGACCGCTCTGAGAGCAGACTCCTTGTGCTCACCTGCACTGCCCTGCACCGAGAGGCTTCAGAGATCCTAGCAGCTGGCACTGTGAGCTACTTTGGTAGAAGTTTAAAGGTTTGTCTCCAAAACCAAGCACAGGCTGTAAGCAGGCCAAGAGCAAGACGCAGACCGTCATGTGACAGCTTAGTTTTACCCTACTGATGATGTGTTGTTGTGCTAGTGATCCTGGCGTCCACCTGCACACTGGGTTGTAGCTGCTGCAGTTGCGTGCAGCATTTCCTGTTGCTGGATGCTGAGAGTGACCAAACCCAGACCTCATAAGAAGAAAACTGTCACTATCGTGACAATGTTTTGCATGCAGACGAAGCTGGATGCAAGCACGGCAGTGAAGGTTTCTGACGGGCCTGTCCTCACTTTTTAGGAGTTTTGGTTGCTTGCTTAAATACAGTAAGCTGCTCTCAATTATGAGTATGTCCTTTGCCATAAACGTGCCTGTGACAAAGTGGTTATTTTGACATCATCCTCCAGAGACTAGGATAACCAAGTCTTAGAAAAACACAGCACCTCCCCCAGAGTAGTGATGGCCATCTGATGTCTATGCTTGCCTGTACTACCTGCACCTGGAAACATCGGGGTTTTCCAGATTTCAGGACCTCGTGCCTGAGATAAATTCCGGTTCTACTCAAAGCAGAGCTGTTGGACTGACTTGCCGTTTGCTAAGACTGGGAAGAGGCGGGGCTGCTGCAGCCCCAGCCCCACCTGACAGGGGTCTCTGTAGGGACGGGCTGCTGGCTTTGTTCCGGGCACTGCAGTGCTCTGTGACCAAGAATTACCACCAGGAGCTGTTCTACCGGCTGTGCCCACACCTCGCTGGCATATGTGGCTGAGAAGCCCGTGCACGTGGCCAGCCAGGAGCTGCTGCCCTTCTGACCACCTCACTCAATAACTCCTCTCTGCGTGGGTGCACATGCTGGAAGCTATTACTCAAGGAATAATACAAAGATAAGAAATAAGCACTAAACAGGGCTTATTGTCACGAGGTAACTAGACAAGAGGAATGAAAAAATGCATGCTGTATTTTGATTACAAATACGTAAGCACAAGCCCTGTGTGGGGCCTGGTTCAGCAGTTCAGCTTGCCTTGTGCACTTTGCCTGGTCGTAGGGAGAGTGGCAGGGTCTGATGCAGTGGCGGAGTTGTATGGACGCTGTGTTTGTTGCTCCGCATCCAAAAGTGCAGCAGTTTCTGGAGAGCCAGGTGGGACCTATAGGTGATGGTCCTCTCGCCACCGAGCGTCCAGTTGCCAGCAGTGGGTGAGTTCACTGGGACTTTGGGGATGGGAGGTGCCAGCCAGCAAGCCTTCAATTTCTGCGATTAAATTCAGGCTTGGAAGCGCGCTACGCTACGTGGGAAATACAGTTGGTGCAGGAAAGGGGATGTCCTTAGCCGAGGTACTGGCAAACTGAAGGAAAGCAGATGAAACTGGAGATCTATCAACAAAAATGTAAGCAGGTGACACTTGACTTGGCAGGTTTGTGGGAAGGTCAGCTTCCCCATGTTTGTATTTCAGCCATCACCCTCCATACCGGAGAGGCTTTCTTTGCTCGGCTTGCTTAATTGCAGCACGTTTCGCATGCATGGATAGCCTGTGCAATAGCGCCCTTGATCCAGACCCCATTTCCACATTGCATCTCGTCCTCAATGGCCTGAGGTGTTGTGGGAGCACAGAGCTGTAAATATTTCCCTCTTGGGGTAGCTGAAGCACTATGAAAGTCTGCCAGGCGAAGCTGTGGCTGCTCCATCCCTGGAGGTGGATGGGGCTCTGGGCCGCATGACCGCGTGGGTGGCATCCCTGCCCACGGCAGTGGGGCTGGGGTTCTAAGCTCTTTACTGTCCCTTCCAACCCAAGGCATTCTATGAGTCTGCGTTTCCATGACGTAAGCACCCTGGTGCAGTGCATCACAAGAGCGGCAGCCCGCGGGGAGCCGCCACCCGGAATCTCGGAGCCGTGAGGTCACAATGCCCCGTCCTCTGACTGTGCTGTGCTGTGCCGCAGGCTTCGCTCTGTGCGACACTCACTGTGGCTGCAGCGGTGGTGTTGGAAGCATGGTGCGAGTGTGGGGGGCCATGGCCCCTGCCCGCCTTGTCCTCTTCCTCCTACTGATGGCCATGTGTTTCCGGGAGACCTGTGCTGCTCCGTGGCGAGCACCGGGAGCAGGTGGGTGGGCAGAAATGGGACCCAAACTGAGCAGCACTGGCGGCAAGAAGTCAGGCTGCGTCCCCACGGCCCTGTGCCACACTTCCCTGGGGCCTGCCTTCCACGGGGGTGGTGTTGGGCAGGGGGTGATGGGCAGCACCGCAGGAGCCGAGCGGAGCCTGTGGCAGCGCTGCTCCCCTGAGCCGGCTCCAGCCATGCCGGGCTGTGGCTCTGCTGCTTGCTGGCTGGAGCACAGCCTTCATCCTGGGAGATGTCCTGGGGAGAGCTCAAACGATGTGTGCTGGGAAAAGCGTGAGCATTTCTGCTCCAGGCTCGCGGTACTCCTGGTACCATAGATGAATGCCAGTTTCCAGCACGGAGCCCCGGCCCACAGCCCAGAGGAGGAGACAGGCGTGCTTTCCTCCAGTGCTTCAGCGTGACCTTCCTGGTCATTAGCGGCCTCCCAGGAAGAAAGCCCCGGGGGGCTGCATCTTCTTCCCTGCGGTCCGTGAGGGATGTGGCACACGGCTTGGGGAGAGTACTGTGTACGCTGCCAGTGCCAGCCTACAGGTCAATCCTGGCCACTCTGCAACTTTGGAGACCTGAGTCCTTCTCCCGTGCCGTTCCACGACCCACATCCAGTGACTGAGGGAGAAGGAGATCACACCATGCAATGGGAATTGCTCTCGTCTGTTCTTGATTCTAGATGATGCGCTTGGTGCTCCCTTTGCAAATGATCGTTTGGGTCCGGATTTTGTGGCTGTGCCTGTGGGGCAACCCAGAGGTAAGTTGTGTCTGTTAACTTGGAGGCAGAAACGTTCACGCTCTCCTAGTTTACTTGGGTGCAGTTTTACTTAAGATCCTCTCAAGATCTTCCGTGCCTGTTTGTGCCTTGAAGGGCATGCACAGTGGAGCTGTGAGTATTTCTTTACTTGGAGAGCTGCCACATTTCAGTGGGAAGGTTACCGCTGCCCCTCCTCAGCTGAGAGAGCCCAGAGCTTTGTATTTGGGCCGTGGCATTCCCTGGCCCACCGCCAGAGCCTACAGGTCACTCAGGGAAAAGGAGGCCCCCACACGTGCTGGAAGCTCTCCTCACCTGTGTCTGATCACACTTGTGCCTGCAGGCCCTGCTGGTGAATCAACAGAAGAGGATCCTGTCTATGAATCTGAGGGGGATGCTGGAGGTAAGTCACCAGGTTTCATTTCCTTGCTATTAGATGATATTTGGCTGGGATAGTTCAGCAAGGCAGTGACATACCAAAGCCTAGGTTTAATCCAGTCCGTGCGGTTGAGGTTAGAGCTGGGGTGAGCTCCAGGAGGGCGTTCCTCTGGGCAGTTCTGCACGGGGTTAGTTGTGTATGACGGTGGTACTCCTGCAGGCAGCCAGGAACTGTTTCCAAGGTGCTCCTGTGCGGAAGGGAGAGAATAGTGTTGCTAAGGAATTCCCGGCATTAATTGCATCCTGTGTCATTCTGCCTGGAAGGATGTTTAATGGGAGTTGTTCTGTCCTGCGTTTGTTTGCAGATGTGACTGGAGCAGGCGATCCAGGATCCGCTCTGAGCTCTGGGCCCGAAACTCTGGAGGATGGCATGGGTAAGTCATGGCTTTGTAATTCCTGCGAGAGCTTTCATTGCCCATTTCAGTGCCGTTTCATGGCACGATCCCCCATATGCTCTGCTACTCAGTGATGCTGTAGTGTATGAGTGAAACTTTTCACGGGTCTCTGGTTGCAGAAGTGCCCCCATGGATGTCTTTGCCCGGTCGTTCGTTTCCTCCCGCGCTGGAGCCCAGCTGGAATCCCAGCGGTGAGTAGTTTGTCTTTACTGACTCCGCTGACTCACCGCTGGTCTCCAAAACTTCATGCACGTGATATTTGACTTCGTACATTCTGTACAGGTCCGGAAAGAGGAAAGGATGAACCCAGAAGAGGAAGATACTCCCCGGGCTCATCCCGTCTCCTAAAGGATCTGCTGAAGGAAATGGAGAAGGCAGCGCGTGGTAGGTATACGTCAGTGTGTTCACCGTGAGACCTGGGAAGCTGAGGTCTGACGTTCATGTGTGGACAAGCCGTAGCCTGCACAGCAGGAAGGGATCGCGCAGAGCCGTGCTGCGGTGGTGTTCCATGTAACGCCTTGCAGGCACTGTCGAGCACCAGAGATGGTCTGCTGCCACTCTGCATCCAGCCGAGACCCAGCGGCAGCTGCTCCCCCAGCACGACCATTACTTGTCAGAGCTGCTTTGTGCAGACGCTGGCACCCAGATGGCACACAGATGGCGAGTGCCGTGCTTCTGTTCATACAAAGCCCTCTGTGCAGCTGAGCAAGTTGAAGGCAGGAGGAGCATCCCGATCAGGGATGGCTGCCTTTGCTAATGCTGGAAATGAGCTGGAGACGCTGATTCTGAAGGTGCTTGTGCTGGAGCTTGAATTTCAGCCTGCAGATAGCTGGCTGTGGTGGGTGGAACGTGATGGGTGGTGACGCTCACAGCACAGGGTGTGAGGGCCTTGCGTAGGAGCTGATTCCTGAGGAGGCATGAGAGGGTCGGCACCCTCCAGTTCCTGGGAGGGCCCAAATGCCCTTGGGCAACGGAGGGGGTGACAGTGGATGCGGGGGGCTGGGACCAGCAGACTTTGCCTGAGCTCGGGATTGGAGTAGCTCAGTTCCCGATGAGAGCACATCACGTCCAAGCTTACTGTCCTGCTTTCCTTCTAAAGGAACTGACCAAGAAACTGAGCAGGATGCACTGCAGGAAGGCAGCCATCCCACACTGCCGGTCTCGGACAGTGGAACGCAGGCAGCGCCAACAACTGGCATGCCAGGTAATTTCTGTCCCGCGCTCATCCAGCGTCACTAACCAGAGTCGCTGTGTGCCTGCAGGCTCTTGCTGCCTGCCCTTGCACACCAGGTCAGCAGCCAAACCTGGGCGTGTGAGCACAGAGCACGTGTAAAAGAAGCCAGGGATGGCTCTCTGAAAATGGCTGGCCTCAGTGGGGTGTGGAGAGTTGTTCCAGCGGCGTGCCAGAGAAGGTACTTGCAGACCTCTGTGACGCTGCTCAGCTCCCACCACTCGCAGTTCCCAGAGAGTTGTGAGCTTTGCCCTTTTGCAACAAAGCCACCCGAGGGCGATGAGCGGGGTCCTGTGTGGCAGGAGCCTGCAGGAGTGTTTCTCCCCTGGGCTGGCTCCGGCTGTGCCCTGCGCTGGCTGCCGCCCGACCTTGAGCCCGGGGGGTGTCCTGCGGGAGAGCTCAGGACACGCGCGCTGGGGAAAGCGTGAGGGATTCTGCTCTGCAGTGCTCCCCACAGACAAAGCGCAGATCCCAGGGCACAGCCCTCGGCCCAGAGGAAGACACGGGTAGTGCCTGTGCAGCCTCTCCCTACCCAACGAGAGGTGGAAGCGATCCTACTTGTCCCCTGGTGCTTAGGCACCAGAGGCAGAGGCACCCGCTAGTGAAGCTCTCTTGGGTCCGTGAAGCACACTGAGAGATCATCTGTAGCGCAGGTGAAGGTAACGTGGGACATTGTCTCGTTTCTTCCAGGGATGAATGCCGGGAAAAGCACAGAGGCTGCTGTTCACAAATCTGTGCGGAAGCGCCACATCGCAGCCATGGTGATGTTCTCAGCTGTGCTGCTGTCTGCGCTGGTGCTGGCCTGTGGTGCTGTGATATGGATGTGCAAAAAATACCCGTGAGTTGGCTTTTCCCCAAAACACCTGATTGCTGCATTTGGCAACGAAGCATTTGTAGTGCCAGGATCCTGGACGGCCAAATCAGCTGCTGGCAGTACACTGCCAGGACTTACGTTGCCAAGTCTTTCAAGTTTCCGCTTATTTCCTGTCAGTGAGTAGTGCTTTCTGAAACTCCTTCTCACAGAGTGTGCAAGAGAGAAGAGAAAGCAGCAGAGCCAGCTCATCCTGAGACCAACTAGGAGGTGAGGGCAGAATGGAGCTGGGAGAGGCAACAAAGGAGACTCTTGCCCCGTCAAACAAGAATCTCAGCAATAGTTCCGGTCCATTCCATTCTGCCATCCAAGAGGCCAAAGGTCTTCAAAGTCATCTGGAAGGCCTGGAGCGTGAACTCAGAGCCGCGAAAGAGGTCCATGGGTCAGCAAACGGCCCTGAAAGTGAGAGCGGAGAATCAGCAGCAGAGCTTTTGTCCTTCATCCTGCACTCTCCAGGACAAGTATCACCAATAATTTGAAGATTCTTAGCTCGCCATAGCTACAACCCTGTTGAGGGTCCTGATGAGGACCCAGAAAGCGAGCTTCCTCCGAGCACCGGACAATACGTTAACGTCTTTGGAGATGTGGATGAGGATGGCTGGTTCAGGGAGAGCTGACAGATGGCATGGGAGGACTGGTCCCTTCCAGTCTGGTTGCAGAGGTTTCAGATGATGAACTAGATACACCTCAAGTTCCTGACAGAATTCCTGCATTACTCCGTCTGCAAGACCAGCCCCTGCTCCACTTGATGTTCAGGTGGAGCGTGTGCAGGATGTGGATGAGCTCCTTCAAACCAAAACCAAAACCAAAACCAACCAATTAAACACCCACAATAAAACAATCAAACAAACAAAAAACCCTACGCTGTTCTTTTTCTTGGATAAACGGCTGTTTACGAGGGTGGATAGTGATAGGACATGGAGGAGTGGTTTTAGACCGAGACAGGGGAGGATTAGGCTAGATATTAGGAGGAAGTTTTTTCACACAGAGGGTGGTGGAGCACTGGAGCAGGCTGCCCAAGGAGGTTGTGGATGCCCCATCCCCAGAAGCATTCAAGGCCAGGCTGGAGGTGGCTCTGGGCAGCCTGGGCTAGTGGTAGCCTGGTTGGTGACCCTACAAGTAGCAGGCGGGTTGAAAGTAGATGAGCACTGTGGTCCTTTTCAACCCAGGCCTTTATATGATTCCATGATTATATGATTGTATCAGACGTCGGGGCAGTAATGTGGAAGAAACAAGCCTTGAAGTTAAGCTTGGTTTGCTCTGCCCCTCATACACCTGATAATTGCACCCCTTGCTTGGCAGATGGCCTTTCTGTGGGGTGTAGACGAGGAAAGGGGAGGAGGAGAATAAAGCAGCAGTTTTGTCCCAGAGCTTTTGTTTCACTGGGGTCTGGCCCTGCTTTCTGAAACTAAGAGACAGCGTGTGGAAGAAGGACAGGGAGAGGTGCAAGGAGGTTTTGTTCTTGGTGCTGACTCCAGCCTGCTGCTTGCTGCTGGGAAAGGCGTGCTTGGCTCCAAGGGAGGATGTATGGTGGAGAGCCAGCAGCTGGCAGGTTTGGGATCCCCAGGATGCCCAGCAACAAAGGGCAACAGCCCAAGCAAGAGCTGGGGTGATTTGTTTTTAAACTGCATCCACTTACGTCCTGTCCCGCTGCATCTGTATGCAGCTGGCAGAAAGCAATGCCCTGTGTCCCATGCCGCCTTTGCACAAACTGGAACCAACTCCGCTGCGGATGAGCTCCTTCAAAACAAAAAACAAAAACAAAACCCAAAACCAACCAATTTAACACCCAGCATAAAACAATCAAACAAAAATCCCTTTGCTGTTCTTTCTCTTGGATACACTGAGGTGATACTTGTTCTAGCTGTGACTTTGCAGTGAGTCTTGAAGTAGATTTGAACTGCTGGAAGTTGGCAGTGTCTGCATTCCGTTCTCCTGGTTTCCTTGCTGGTCAGAGATAAGGTGCCATGCGTCCATTCTCCATCTCTAGCTGTCTCCTGAATCATGAGAACAGCCTTTCCATAATGTGAGGACAGCCTTTTCACAGAACTGGAGTGGATTCACGCCCATGAAGACACAGTGAGGTTCAAGAAGGCCAAGTGCAGGGTGCTGGGTCCGGGGCCATCCTGGGTATTTATACAAATCAGGGGAAGATCTCCTTGAGAGCAGCCCTGCGGAGAAGGACTTGGGGGTCACTGTCCCTTAAGAGGTTGGAAGTTCACAGTGAGGTAGACTGGGAACGTAAGGAAAAACTGTTCAGAGTAGCAGCTCTGGAGTCGGGGGGCTGCACAGAGCAGCAGCTGCGGAGCAAGATAAGCAGCATGAGAACCAAGGACACCTTCAGAAGAAGAAGGAACATCTCACAGCTCTGATTGGCTAAGCACCTGTGTGAACGGTTAAGGAGTGTTTTGCAGAATGCTCTGTTAACATGTATAAATAGAGAAGTGCTTAACAATAAAGCAGACAAATGCCACTTCACGGGTATTAGAGGAATTTCCAATCATGAGCTTCGCTTTTGCAATATGTATGAGCTAATTATTTCATGTATAAATAGCCACGATATACTTAATAAAGTTGAGACCTGTTGATCATGATAGCATGAGACTTGTCTCCCGTGGTCTTTTCTCCGACAGTAGACTACTGGCCTTCATCCGCTGGAGATCCTACCACATTTTTAGGACGCATGCTCAAGAGGGTGGAACAATATGTTAATAATTTCTTAGAATTCCAGCCCATTTTTGTGGAACTTTGAATATGTGTATGTTATGTCTGTAAGTATGTGACCAGTGCTTTTCATACAACATTTCCACCACGGCTGTTTCCCTCAAAGACTGAATACCTTTTTCGACAGTATTCCACTTTTTCATCTCAGGCTTCAGATCACCCTTGAAGGGCTATCTTTCCCTCAAGGCTGATAACACTCGTTCCCAGGGTGGCAACTCTGTCCAAACATCTACTAATCCCTCTGACAGTAGCTGAGTCTCTGGCAATGCTTCCTAGTTGGTGAGCTTCATTACCATCTAGAAACACACTACTGGCCCCGTTGTCCCAGCACCGAAGCAAGCAGGTGACAATAGTTTTGTTTGGGCACTGTTGCCTATCGTAGGCGTGGCGACCTGGTTCGGGAACGGCACGGCGACCAATCCCAGGTCGCTCGGTCCATCGGCTCGCGGACACCAATGTGGTGGACGGCAAATGGCGTTTATTGGCGGGAGAAACAGCCTTATATAACCTGGGCACTGAACGCTATTGGCTATCGGGAGGGGGACCCTGTCTTCCCGTACAACGCGATATCTTCCGGGCGCCAGACCCTCACTACAACATATCCCCCCTCCCTATGCACAATTAAATTAGGTAAAATATAACAATATATAACAATCTTCAATAGAAAACTCAAATAGAACAATCTTCAATAGAAAACTCAAATAGAAAACATAAGGTGCTCTGAACAAGAACATTCTTATAACAGTTGTTGGTGCTCTACCAACATGATGTTAATCGGAAGAAAAAAGCGAATGGGCTGTGGCCTCAGGTGCACTCCCCATGGATGTGCCAGGTAAGCTGGATGTCCTCAAAGAGCCTCACCAGGTAGGCCTCGCTCACCTACAGCTGGGCTCTGGAAGCGCAGGTCGGTCTTGAAGTCCTGCGTGATCTCGCACACCAGGCGCTGGAAGGGCAGCTTGCGGATCAGCAGCTCCATGGATTTCCGGTAGCGGCGGATCTTGTGCAGCACCACCATGCCGGCTGGTCACGCCGCCTGTGGCCGGCGCGGTCTTGTGGGCCGCCTTGGTGGCAACCGGGCCTTTCGCTTCCGCAGGCAGGGTCGAGGAGTCGACTGCTGCCTGGAGGCAATTTACAAATTGTGTAAAGCTCTCACTTCCATTTTGTCTTATGGTGGACCATGGCAATGGCTTAACAATAACTTTAGAGGCTGTGCAAATAGCATCCCTGGCTGCACAAGTAATTGTCATAACTTCATGGGCCTGGAGGCCCAGGGCCTGTGCTTGGGGGGTAATCATTGTTGGGTCTGTACCCATCAGCCGCTGCAGGCTGGAACCATGTAGCGGGTGATCCGCCCCAGTTACTTGAGCTAGTTGTCTTGCACAGTTATCTTCCCATTCTTGTTTAAAAACAATCATCCCTGCTCCGTCAAAAATTAGTCTACAGGTTTGTTTTATGTCAAATGGGAGCATATTGTCTCCCCCAAAAACACCATCTATAAGGGTGGAGACCATAGCTGAGTTAAGCCCTTTATCTGCAATTGCCTTAACAATTGCTTGTATATCCCTAGGGTTTATCGGCGAGTGGACCCTCTGTCCCTCATCCATCACTTGGACCAGGAACACTAGTGCGGCCGATGGGGCCCAGTCAGCACATGCAATCTTTTTTTTTTTTTTTTTTTTTTTTTTTAATCCAGTCTGTAAGAGGGATTTCTCCCTCTCGCGGTTTCTCTTTAATTTGGATGGGACTATTTCGGCTCTTAACTCTGTTCGTATTCATTCCCTCCTCCTCCGAGTTTAAGTCAATTGCGAACCACTCGTCCCAGCTAGTGTCTGACCCGGAGTCAGAGCCCGACTGAGCGGCCACTTCCGGTTTCCCGTACCTTTTTGTTAGGCTCCGGCCCCGCCCGCCTCCCTTGCGGGCAGGCCGTTCCCTCCCTCTTGGTTCGTCCCGCCCTCTGCTCGGCGGGATGTTCGCCCCACAGCGGCTTTTCTTCAGACGGCCGCTCTGATTGGCTTTCCACCCTTCACTCACGCTCCCCTCACCTTCCCGGTCGCTCCCACCGCCTTTATCTAACACCTCCTCGATGTTCCCGCCAAGGGCGTCCTCCCCCCGCCCTCCCTCTCCTGGCTCGGCGCCATCTTGGGGCGCATAGGGGGGCGGTCGAGCCCAAATTTCCTCGGGCTCCGATTTCTCCGCGGCAGCCCTGGCCTCCTCGATTAACCCACCCCAGAAGGATTTAGCACGTTTCTGTCCCTCCGTGGGCGGGTCGGGGTTCGATTGAGAGGACATGTAATCGTCATCATCAGAGGGGTGCAAAGTCCGCGTGGCCGCCCCGACTCCCAGTCCCGGGGTGGCCAACAAACGGCTCTCTGCCGCCCTCCAGCTCTCCCGCTCCCGCATGGCCCTGCGCAGGGACCGCGCGACCCTCCCCCACGACTCTAGGCTTCTCCCACAGCCCGAGGACATCGTCTCCTCAGTTAACGCTTTAGTGCATTTATCCCACACTTCGGGGTGGAGAATATCCACCGGCTGGTCAATGACCCCAATTCGCAAAAGCCTCGCAATAGCGAGAGTAAAATCTTTGGGCTTACAATCGATGCCCCACTGCTTATCTAACTGCGATACGACCTTCACAAGGACTTCCATCCTCCTTGTTGGTCCGGGAGCGTCCTCCCCGCCGGGCTGGTCCTGCCGCTCCGGCCGCCGTTCACCCGTCCAGGCGAATCCCGGGTTTCGGCACCACTTGTTGCCTATCGTAGGCGTGGCGACCTGGTTCGGGAACGGCACGGCGACCAATCCCAGGTCGCTCGGTCCATCGGCTCGCGGACACCAATGTGGTGGACGGCAAATGGCGTTTATTGGCGGGAGAAACAGCCTTATATAACCTGGGCACTGAACGCTATTGGCTATCGGGAGGGGGACCCTGTCTTCCCGTACAACGCGATATCTTCCGGGCGCCAGACCCTCACTACAACAGGGCACCATGTAAAATAAACTCCTTTCTTGAGCCTTGGATTTCAGTCATCTTCAGAGTTTGACGAGTAGTGGTAACAGTGACTTCCTCCTCCTTACTCTCCTCTCCACATCTCTTAGTTTTTTCCATTGCCTTTCTCAGTGATGGTGGTTTTGGGGACGGCCCCTGGCCAGGATCTTCCTCTACTTCCTCTGTGTCTTCTTTCTGTTCTGGATGCGAGGACACCCATTTCCATTTCTGTCCCTCCAGAGGGGCAACTGACATCAAAAATGGTACCTCCTGTGACTGATCAGGCTTGATTTGGAGACTTCCCCCTTTGGCTTGAACCTCAGCTCGGAAACTTTCCAGAATAGTATTACATAGAGCTCGGTTAGCACAAGCCAAGCCCCAAATAAGTTGTACCTCATCAAATCTCTCCACGCTGCACCGTCCCTGACTTAAATACTTGCTTAGTTTTAAGCAAGGGATCCCACAGGTGTTCAAGAGTGAAATCCCATGACGCTGCAGGTCCCCACACATCAACCTCTCCATATTCTCAACGTGCCAGTCAATGTTCTCTGGTTTTGGAGAACACTTCTTCCACGTAACATGAATAGAGAAGAATACATTCAGGGAGGTTGATAACATGAGCGTGAACGTGATCACTAACTCGGCATTCCAAAAATGTGTAAAGAACTGAGAAGAGAGCCTGGAACCCGGTTTGAACATCATGTTGTTCGTAAAGTTGGCTACTCCATCTGTCAATATTCAAATCATACAGCACTGCATATAGGTGCCAGGCAGCTGTCTCCATCAGTGCCCTTACTGGAGTATTAGCTCTTTAATTCCCCATGCCTTACATGCTGTTATGATGTGGGATACTGACAACAAAAATCATAAAACCATGACAGCTGCTCACTTTCAGAAGGCCTCAGATAGGCAGGGATGTCCAGCAAGGGATACCCTCATCTCCACTGCCAACCCTTAA
Source organism: Phasianus colchicus (assembly GCF_987193195.1). Lineage (NCBI taxonomy): Eukaryota > Metazoa > Chordata > Aves > Galliformes > Phasianidae > Phasianus > Phasianus colchicus. The sequence continues at coordinate 486,764 of NC_143459.1, read as the reverse complement.
CTGAGGTCTGGGAAGGGATGGACCCTGGCTCTACCCCCTCCTGTCACTCAGGTGCATTGCATGCTGCTGAGCTCCCCTGGGTTGACCCTGCCTTCCCCCAGGTTCTCCATCACTGGTTCAGGCCGTGACTTAGCACTTGTGCTACACCACGCTATAAGCGTGTGTTTTCTAAACACGTTTCTAAAACTCTTTCCATCTCCAGCATTGGACCAACCTCCATCTCCGGGTAGCAGCAACCTCAAAGTTTCTACAGCAAAACCTGGTCATAGACAGAACTGTCTTGAAATGGGGTCACAAATCTAGCAACAAAATGCATCTGGTAAAAGTACCAGTTCTGCCACTAAATCATTTCATAAACAAGCTATTATCCATCTTCTGCCTCCTTCTCCACACTTGAGGAGATTGCTATTAACTAACCTACCTTGTCACTATTGCAGTGCAGTGTTGTTTTTCCCGAGAGGAGCCTTCCTTAGCTCTCTCTGTCTTTGATCCCACTGAAGATGACTTAGCCTATCCTGCAGTCATAACAAATCTTCTCCATCCGGGGAAGGCGCGGAAGAAGAGGAAGACAAGTGACACGCAGAGTATGTGAGAAGTGTGATCGGCTGCCTTGCAGCAGTCTGCCTCCCTGGATTCCTCCAAACCTGCTCTCCTTACTCTGGATTTATTTACATGCGCATCTCTGGGCTGGAAGCACTCTGGACATGCCTTTTTTGAGCATGGAAGAGTGCAGTTCTTCCCACTAAAGCCCCAGGAAGCAGTAATGTTTCTACACCCAGCACTCAAGTGGGGCCCTAAAGATGCCAGCTGGGCCATCCCCATGAGTAAGCAAGATAGACCCAGCCTGTTGTGCCTTCATAAGGCACTCCAATCTCATGACCGTGAGCCCTGCTCTGTGTCCTCCCAATCCTTTTTCCCCATGCCAGCTTGATAGCTGGATAGCAGCTACCCACCTCCTTTTGCAGCAGGCTTAGGGGGTTGAGGAATCAGCCCCACTGCTGCAAGCACGGTCAAGGCTTTATTCTCCCACTTGATGGTCAGGGTGAGGAACTTCACTTGCCTGGGGAGTCATCGAACAGAGCTGGTGAATACTTTGCTGGGCACCACAGTGGGCCAGCGCTCCACCAGCACTGAGACTCGCTGCCATCACTGAAGATCACAACTCAGAACTTCTCCATAGGCACTGGCGAGCAGTGCAAAGAGCAAGGAAGCCAAGGCAGCGTTGCAGTCATCCACCAAAAGTCAGGTCCTACCAATCACCAAACATATGTTTGAATGCTGCTCCAAATATTTGGAAGAGACAGGAACGAGATGGGAAGAAGCAGATTTCTTTGCAGGTGTCATTGCTGGAGCTCTGGGCTCTCCAGCTGCCTGGGCTGGTGGGAAACGGGTATGTGTGGCTGGGGGGAAATCCTCTTTATTTGTTTCTTTGTTTTCGTAATGATAAAAGGAGGGGAAAAAAATAGAATCAAGCAAAGATTTCGGCAAGGTTGGATCAAAAGCATCCTGAACATCACTGGGAGGAAAAGGGGATTTAAGAAGAAGACAGAATGGTAATGGGGTTATTTGAAGTAAAAATAATGGAGAAGTGAAGATGACTCTTGTGCAGCCAAATAATAACCAGTAAAGACCAATATGGCCTCATCGCGGTCAATGGAGTCCCAGGGAACTAGTAAGAACCAATAGGAATGCACATCTGTATGTCCCAGGGCCGGTGCTGGCCTCTGACTGTGGCTTTAGGCCTTGGGGCCAAAGCTGGCCTCCTGGGCTGTGGCTTTGTGCCCCAGGGCCAGTGCCAGCCTCATGGGCTGGGGCTGGGGCTTTAGGCCCCGTGGCAAGTGCCAGCCTCTCTAACTGTGGCTGTGGCTTTAGTCCTAGGGCTGGTACTGGCCTGTCTGGCTGTGGCTGTGGCTTTAAGCCCCATGGCCAGTGTCAGCATCCCTGGCTGTGGCTTAAGGCCTTGGGGTCGGTGCTGGCCTCTCAGGCTTTGGCTTTAGGCCTCATTGCCCGTGCCAGTCTTTCTGGCTGTGGATGTAGCTTTAAGCCCCAGGGCTGGTGCTGGCCTCTTGTGCTATGGCTGTGGCTTTAGGCCCTGGAGCTGGAACCAGTGTTCAAACGCACCCCGAACGTTGCCAGGAGGAAAGGGGGGTTTAAGAAGAAGACAGAAAGACAAGAAGGAGCACATTGGAAATCTACACGAGCGCTTAAAGGTGATTTCAGGCGAGCTGGGTGGAAGGAAGGGGGCAGAGGATGAGAACAGATCTTCTTTGCCCTTCGTTTTAAGGAACATTTAGGGAAAGGGGAGTGCAGGGGAGAGTACCCGACATCAGTTCTTAACAGTAAAACATCTGCTCTTTCTACTGCCACATTTGATTGATGGTAGTAAGGTACATAAAATACCCAATGAATTCCTTCTTATTTTGCTTGGTTTTGCACTTCATCACGTGAGGAATGTGAGCAGGAGGTAGAACCACAATGAGCTCTCCCTTCAGCTTCGCACTTCACATGCTTTAGCAGGATTGTCTGCTTGCAGTTTCAGTCTATGCTGGGGCTGTTGGTGCATCCTCAGTGCTGGGGACTGACTCTCAACAGATCGCAGCGAGGGAGCTGCTCTTCTGCGTACAGAGCCCTGACCCCGAATCGGATCATCTGCACATCATTTAGCACCAGGCTCCCTAAGAACATGAATTACGAGGACTGCAGCGTTCTTCAGCTTAACTGGGCTGCTTCATGATCATTGTAGCCAAGACGGCCACCTGCTGCCACTTCACCTGCTAGACCCCTTCAGATTACAAGCAACAAATTTAAGGCAGCACCTTTCCCACCTGGCACTCAGTGCATGTGCCAAGAAGTTATCATCAACATGCTTTAGGGATTTCCCAGCCCTGCTTTTTGGCTGTGTGGTACCCCTCCTTACCGTCTGGGAAGCTGGTCACCCATCAGGGCAAGTGAGGCTGTTCCAGAGATATCCCTTAATTCCTTGAAGAATAATTCATTGGTATCATTGTCCTAGCCGGGTGGCTTATACTAGACTCCCACACTGACATCCACTTGTCCCTTAATCCAGACCCAGAGTGTCTCAACCGTGTCACTGCCAACTATAAGCTCCGTCCAGCCCAGCCCACCGCTACATACAGCAACGCCACTCCATCTCACCTGTCCTGCTCATCTGTCCTGGAGGGCCCAGAGCCATCCATCACACACAGCACACCAGTCACAGGACCCTTCCCACCACGCCTCATTTATTCTGCTGCTGATGTAGCTCGGGAGCCAAGCTAACCCTTCCAGCTCCTCTTGCTTATACCTCAAGCTGTGTATATTTCTGTAGAAACACGGGAAAAGAGCTTCGGTGTACACAGCTCCAAGTGGAGCAGCCAGCTATCTTGGCAGCACGCAGTGCCTCAAACTTTGGATGCCAATGTGAAAAACCAATAATGCTTAACAACCCTGCACATGGAGATCCGTAGGGCTGCTTGTTACCCTGAGAGCTCTGTCTGCATGGCTGAGTTGGTCCCAGTTTGTGCAAAGGTGGCATGGGACAGAGGGCATTGCTTTTGCCACTTGGATACAGCTGCTGGCTGAACTGGCCAAGACAGAGCCCACCCTGCGCGCCTTCCCATGTGCACATCCACCCCGAGAATGGAAGTCCTCCTTCTCTGTGTACCCCATTCCACCGCAACGAGGAAAGTAAACCATTTTGGCACCTGAAATGCTTCTGCTCCTGCAGCTTGGGCACTGCAGTCACAGCTCTGCAAGGGGTGACGTCCGCAACAGAAGGACTTTCCCCAAAGCAGAGGGAAAACAGGGAAATTCAGGAAGAGAGGAAAAAGAAGTCGCTTTCTAACTCGTGATGCAACTAGACATGGTGTGTGTCACAACACGAGGGGGCGCTCAGCAATTGCAATGATTTTGCAGAGGGAAGGAGAGAGGGAAGACCTTCCTCTCAATGCTGCAACGCCCCGAGGAGATGAGAAAATCAGGCAAAACTGCAAAACGGAGAACACCTTTCGGGGGACCCTAAAGGAAACGGGGAGACATATGGCAGATGCAGCGGGACAGGACGTAAGTGGATGCAGTTTAAAAACAAATCACCCCAGCTCTTGCTTGGGCTGTTGCCCTTTGTTGCTGGGCATCCTGGGGATCCCAAACCTGCCAGCTGCTGGCTCTCCACCATACATCCTCCCTTGGAGCCAAGCACGCCTTTCCCAGCAGCAAGCAGCAGGCTGGAGTCAGCACCAAGAACAAAACCTCCTTGCACCTCTCCCTGTCCTTCTTCCACACGCTGTCTCTTAGTTTCAGAAAGCAGGGCCAGACCCCAGTGAAACAAAAGCTCTGGGACAAAACTGCTGCTTTATTCTCCTCCTCCCCTTTCCTCGTCTACACCCCACAGAAAGGCCATCTGCCAAGCAAGGGGTGCAATTATCAGGTGTACGAGGGGCAGAGCAAACCAAGCTTAACTTCAAGGCTTGTTTCTTCCACATTACTGCCCCGACGTCTGATACAATCATATAATCATGGAATCATATAAAGGCCTGGGTTGAAAAGGACCACAGTGCTCATCTACTTTCAACCCGCCTGCTACTTGTAGGGTCACCAACCAGGCTACCACTAGCCCAGGCTGCCCAGAGCCACCTCCAGCCTGGCCTTGAATGCTTCTGGGGATGGGGCATCCACAACCTCCTTGGGCAGCCTGCTCCAGTGCTCCACCACCCTCTGTGTGAAAAAACTTCCTCCTAATATCTAGCCTAATCCTCCCCTGTCTCGGTCTAAAACCACTCCTCCATGTCCTATCACTATCCACCCTCGTAAACAGCCGTTTATCCAAGAAAAAGAACAGCGTAGGGTTTTTTGTTTGTTTGATTGTTTTATTGTGGGTGTTTAATTGGATTTGGTTTTGGTTTTGGTTTGAAGGAGCTCATCCACATCCTGCACACGCTCCACCGGAACATCGAGTGGAGCAGGGGCTGGTCTTGCAGACGGAGTAATGCAGGAATTCTGTCAGGAACTTGAGGTGTATCTAGTTCATCATCTGAAACCTCTGCAACCAGACTGGAAGGGACCAGTCCTCCCGTGCCATCTGTCAGCTCTCCCTGAACCAGCCATCCTCATCCACATCTCCAAAGACGTTAACGTATTGTCCGGTGCTCGGAGGAAGCTCGCTTTCTGGGTCCTCATCAGGACCCTCAACAGGGTTGTAGCTATGGCGAGCTAAGAATCTTCAAATTATTGGTGACACTTGTCCTGGAGAGTGCAGGATGAAGGACAAAAGCTCTGCTGCTGATTCTCCGCTCTCACTTTCAGGGCCGTCCGCTGACAGAAAGCAGCACTCAGGACTGTTCCCGTGGACCTCTTTCGCGGCTCTGAGTTCACGCTCCAGGCCTTCCAGATGACTTTGAAGACCTTTGGCCTCTTGGATGGCAGAATGGAATGGACCGGAACTATTGCTGAGATTCTTGTTTGATGGGGCAAGAGTCTCTTTTGTTGCCTCTCCCAGCTCCATTCTGCCCTCACCTCCGGTTGGAACTCGCTCCTAGTTGGTCTCAGGATGAGCTGGTTCTGCTGCTTTCTCTTCTCTCTTGCACACTCTGTGAGAAGGAGTTTCAGAAAGCACTACTCACTGACAGGAAATAAGCGGAAACTTGAAAGACTTGGCAACGTAAGTCCTGGCAGTGTACTGCCAGCAGCTGATTTGGCCGTCCAGGATCCTGGCACTACAAATGCTTCGTTGCCAAATGCAGCAATCAGGTGTTTTGGGGAAAAGCCAACTCACGGGTATTTTTTGCACATCCATATCACAGCACCACAGGCCAGCACCAGCGCAGACAGCAGCACAGCTGAGAACATCACCATGGCTGCGATGTGGCGCTTCCGCACAGATTTGTGAACAGCAGCCTCTGTGCTTTTCCCGGCATTCATCCCTGGAAGAAACGAGACAATGTCCCACGTTACCTTCACCTGCGCTACAGATGATCTCTCAGTGTGCTTCACGGACCCAAGAGAGCTTCACTAGCGGGTGCCTCTGCCTCTGGTGCCTAAGCACCAGGGGACAAGTAGGATCGCTTCCACCTCTCGTTGGGTAGGGAGAGGCTGCACAGGCACTACCCGTGTCTTCCTCTGGGCCGAGGGCTGTGCCCTGGGATCTGCGCTTTGTCTGTGGGGAGCACTGCAGAGCAGAATCCCTCACGCTTTCCCCAGCGCGCGTGTCCTGAGCTCTCCCGCAGGACACCCCCCGGGCTCAAGGTCGGGCGGCAGCCAGCGCAGGGCACAGCCGGAGCCAGCCCAGGGGAGAAACACTCCTGCAGGCTCCTGCCACACAGGACCCCGCTCATCGCCCTCGGGTGGCTTTGTTGCAAAAGGGCAAAGCTCACAACTCTCTGGGAACTGCGAGTGGTGGGAGCTGAGCAGCGTCACAGAGGTCTGCAAGTACCTTCTCTGGCACGCCGCTGGAACAACTCTCCACACCCCACTGAGGCCAGCCATTTTCAGAGAGCCATCCCTGGCTTCTTTTACACGTGCTCTGTGCTCACACGCCCAGGTTTGGCTGCTGACCTGGTGTGCAAGGGCAGGCAGCAAGAGCCTGCAGGCACACAGCGACTCTGGTTAGTGACGCTGGATGAGCGCGGGACAGAAATTACCTGGCATGCCAGTTGTTGGCGGTGCCTGCGTTCCACTGTCCGAGACCGGCAGTGTGGGATGGCTGCCTTCCTGCAGTGCATCCTGCTCAGTTTCTTGGTCAGTTCCTTTAGAAGGAAAGCAGGACAGTAAGCTTGGACGTGATGTGCTCTCATCGGGAACTGAGCTACTCCAATCCCGAGCTCAGGCAAAGTCTGCTGGTCCCAGCCCCCCGCATCCACTGTCACCCCCTCCGTTGCCCAAGGGCATTTGGGCCCTCCCAGGAACTGGAGGGTGCCGACCCTCTCATGCCTCCTCAGGAATCAGCTCCTACGCAAGGCCCTCACACCCTGTGCTGTGAGCGTCACCACCTATCACATTCCACCCACCACAGCCAGCTATCTGCAGGCTGAAATTCAAGCTCCAGCACAAGCACCTTCAGAATCAGCGTCTCCAGCTCATTTCCAGCATTAGCAAAGGCAGCCATCCCTGATCGGGATGCTCCTCCTGCCTTCAACTTGCTCAGCTGCACAGAGGGCTTTGTATGAACAGAAGCACGGCACTCGCCATCTGTGTGCCATCTGGGTGCCAGCGTCTGCACAAAGCAGCTCTGACAAGTAATGGTCGTGCTGGGGGAGCAGCTGCCGCTGGGTCTCGGCTGGATGCAGAGTGGCAGCAGACCATCTCTGGTGCTCGACAGTGCCTGCAAGGCGTTACATGGAACACCACCGCAGCATGGCTCTGCGCGATCCCTTCCTGCTGTGCAGGCTACGGCTTGTCCACACATGAACGTCAGACCTCAGCTTCACAGGTCTCACGGTGAACACACTGACGTATACCTACCACGCGCTGCCTTCTCCATTTCCTTCAGCAGATCCTTTAGGAGACGGGATGAGCCCGGGGAGTATCTTCCTCTTCTGGGTTCATCCTTTCCTCTTTCCGGACCTGTACAGAATGTACGAAGTCAAATATCACGTGCATGAAGTTTTGGAGACCAGCGGTGAGTCAGCGGAGTCAGTAAAGACAAACTACTCACCGCTGGGATTCCAGCTGGGCTCCAGCGCGGGAGGAAACGAACGACCGGGCAAAGACATCCATGGGGGCACTTCTGCAACCAGAGACCCGTGAAAAGTTTCACTCATACACTACAGCATCACTGAGTAGCAGAGCATATGGGGGATCGTGCCATGAAACGGCACTGAAATGGGCAATGAAAGCTCTCGCAGGAATTACAAAGCCATGACTTACCCATGCCATCCTCCAGAGTTTCGGGCCCAGAGCTCAGAGCGGATCCTGGATCGCCTGCTCCAGTCACGTCTGCAAACAAACGCAGGACAGAACAACTCCCATTAAACATCCTTCCAGGCAGAATGACACAGGATGCAATTAATGCCGGGAATTCCTTAGCAACACTATTCTCTCCCTTCCGCACAGGAGCACCTTGGAAACAGTTCCTGGCTGCCTGCAGGAGCACCACCGTCATACACAACTAACCCCGTGCAGAACTGCCCAGAGGAACGCCCTCCTGGAGCTCACCCCAGCTCTAACCTCAACCGCACGGACTGGATTAAACCAAGGCTTCGGTACGCTACTGCCTTGCTGAACTATCCCAGCCAAATATCATCTAATAGCAAGGAAATGAAACCTGGTGACTTACCTCCAGCATCCCCCTCAGATTCGTAGACAGGATCCTCTTCTGTTGATTCACCAGCAGGGCCTGCAGGCACAAGTGTGATCAGACACAGGTGAGGAGAGCTTCCAGCACGTGTGGGGGCCTCCTTTTCCCTGAGTGACCTGTAGGCTCTGGCGGTGGGCCAGGGAATGCCACGGCCCAAATACAAAGCTCTGGGCTCTCTCAGCTGAGGAGGGGCAGCGGTAACCTTCCCACTGAAATGTGGCAGCTCTCCAAGTAAAGAAATACTCACAGCTCCACTGTGCATGCCCTTCAAGGCACAAACAGGCTCGGAAGATCTTGAGAGGATCTTAAGTAAAACTGCACCCAAGTAAACTAGGAGAGCGTGAACGTTTCTGCCTCCAAGTTAACAGACACAACTTACCTCTGGGTTGCCCCACAGGCACAGCCACAAAATCCGGACCCAAACGATCATTTGCAAAGGGAGCACCAAGCGCATCATCTAGAATCAAGAACAGACGAGAGAAATTCCCATTGCATGGTGTGATCTCCTTCTCCCTCAGTCACTGGATGTGGGTCGTGGAACGGCACGGGAGAAGGACTCAGGTCTCCAAAGTTGCAGAGTGGCCAGGATTGACCTGTAGGCTGGCACTGGCAGCGTACACAGTACTCTCCCCAAGCCGTGTGCCACATCCCTCACGGACCGCAGGGAAGAAGATGCAGCCCCCCGGGGCTTTCTTCCTGGGAGGCCGCTAATGACCAGGAAGGTCACGCTGAAGCACTGGAGGAAAGCACGCCTGTCTCCTCCTCTGGGCTGTGGGCCGGGGCTCCGTGCTGGAAACTGGCATTCATCTATGGTACCAGGAGTACCGCGAGCCTGGAGCAGAAATGCTCACGCTTTTCCCAGCACACATCGTCTGAGCTCTCCCCAGGACATCTCCCAGGATGAAGGCTGTGCTCCAGCCAGCAAGCAGCAGAGCCACAGCCCGGCATGGCTGGAGCCGGCTCAGGGGAGCAGCGCTGCCACAGGCTCCGCTCGGCTCCTGCGGTGCTGCCCATCACCCCCTGCCCAACACCACCCCCGTGGAAGGCAGGCCCCAGGGAAGTGTGGCACAGGGCCGTGGGGACGCAGCCTGACTTCTTGCCGCCAGTGCTGCTCAGTTTGGGTCCCATTTCTGCCCACCCACCTGCTCCCGGTGCTCGCCACGGAGCAGCACAGGTCTCCCGGAAACACATGGCCATCAGTAGGAGGAAGAGGACAAGGCGGGCAGGGGCCATGGCCCCCCACACTCGCACCATGCTTCCAACACCACCGCTGCAGCCACAGTGAGTGTCGCACAGAGCGAAGCCTGCGGCACAGCACAGCACAGTCAGAGGACGGGGCATTGTGACCTCACGGCTCCGAGATTCCGGGTGGCGGCTCCCCGCGGGCTGCCGCTCTTGTGATGCACTGCACCAGGGTGCTTACGTCATGGAAACGCAGACTCATAGAATGCCTTGGGTTGGAAGGGACAGTAAAGAGCTTAGAACCCCAGCCCCACTGCCGTGGGCAGGGATGCCACCCACGCGGTCATGCGGCCCAGAGCCCCATCCACCTCCAGGGATGGAGCAGCCACAGCTTCGCCTGGCAGACTTTCATAGTGCTTCAGCTACCCCAAGAGGGAAATATTTACAGCTCTGTGCTCCCACGACACCTCAGGCCATTGAGGACGAGATGCAATGTGGAAATGGGGTCTGGATCAAGGGCGCTATCGCACAGGCTATCCATGCATGCGAAACGTGCTGCAATTAAGCAAGCCGAGCAAAGAAAGCCTCTCCGGTATGGAGGGTGATGGCTGAAATACAAACATGGGGAAGCTGACCTTCCCACAAACCTGCCAAGTCAAGTGTCACCTGCTTACATTTTTGTTGATAGATCTCCAGTTTCATCTGCTTTCCTTCAGTTTGGCAGTACCTCGGCTAAGGACATCCCCTTTCCTGCACCAACTGTATTTCCCACGTAGCGTAGCGCGCTTCCAAGCCTGAATTTAATCGCAGAAATTGAAGGCTTGCTGGCTGGCACCTCCCATCCCCAAAGTCCCAGTGAACTCACCCACTGCTGGCAACTGGACGCTCGGTGGCGAGAGGACCATCACCTATAGGTAGGTCCCACCTGGCTCTCCAGAAACTGCTGCACTTTTGGATGCGGAGCAACAAACACAGCGTCCATACAACTCCGCCACTGCATCAGACCCTGCCACTCTCCCTACGACCAGGCAAAGTGCACAAGGCAAGCTGAACTGCTGAACCAGGCCCCACACAGGGCTTGTGCTTACGTATTTGTAATCAAAATACAGCATGCATTTTTTCATTCCTCTTGTCTAGTTACCTCGTGACAATAAGCCCTGTTTAGTGCTTATTTCTTATCTTTGTATTATTCCTTGAGTAATAGCTTCCAGCATGTGCACCCACGCAGAGAGGAGTTATTGAGTGAGGTGGTCAGAAGGGCAGCAGCTCCTGGCTGGCCACGTGCACGGGCTTCTCAGCCACATATGCCAGCGAGGTGTGGGCACAGCCGGTAGAACAGCTCCTGGTGGTAATTCTTGGTCACAGAGCACTGCAGTGCCCGGAACAAAGCCAGCAGCCCATCCCTACAGAGACCCCTGTCAGGTGGGGCTGGGGCTGCAGCAGCCCCGCCTCTTCCCAGTCTTAGCAAACGGCAAGTCAGTCCAACAGCTCTGCTTTGAGTAGAACCGGAATTTATCTCAGGCACGAGGTCCTGAAATCTGGAAAACCCCGATGTTTCCAGGTGCAGGTAGTACAGGCAAGCATAGACATCAGATGGCTTTGTACACCTCGTGACCTGCCCAACAGGAAAGGAAGCCACTGTGTGGCTAAACTGAGCCCATCAGGCAGTTGTAAGTTAGTTGAGTCCTCCTATGGAGTCCAAAGTGAGTGGAAGTTTGCTACAACACTTCACCTGTGGTGAAGGCAACTTAGTTTCAGCGAGTTTTGCCTTACTAATAATGGAAAAAAAACCCACCCAAACAATTACGATAGATGCTGCAAAAGAAAACGCCTCTTCATCTTTTGGATGGAAAGTCAACGACTGTGTGGAATTTCCCCTGGAAAGCTGCGGGGCCTTCTTCCACTGCAATCTCTCTGCTGTCTGACACAACGGGAGAGCTGCTGTGGCCTCGTGTCCGTGCCTGTGCCTCCTCCAGGGTGAGCAGCTTTGTGGGAGGAGAAGAAACCCACAGGGACTTGGGCCACAGTTAACAACTGCATCCTGTAAAGGAAAACCACAGATAAGAGCGAGAATCAGCAAGCAGCAGCACGGCCATCACCTCTCTGGGGGTGGTGCTGTGTTTTTCTAAGACTTGGTTATCCTAGTCTCTGGAGGATGATGTCAAAATAACCACTTTGTCACAGGCACGTTTATGGCAAAGGACATACTCATAATTGAGAGCAGCTTACTGTATTTAAGCAAGCAACCAAAACTCCTAAAAAGTGAGCCAGGCTTCGGGCCAAATGGTACACAGACATCCAACTAGACCAACTTGGGATGGCTTAAAGCAGGCTGGGGAATGCTGTCCCCTCTTGAAGGCTGGCCCAGGTTGAGACGCTGTGCTCAGAGGGGCTGCCTTGCCACAGCAGTATTGCCAAGCTTAGCTGATACACTGTGACATTCCCCGACCCTTCTGCTTGTGGGGAAGCAGACAACGTGAACGTCTGAATCATTAAACAACGAGCCAACGTGATATGCTCCATTCTACAGCCTGGATCATCTTATGGCTCAGGTGCTTTGCATGTCGATCTTCCCCTGGTAGAGCTCAGCCTGCTGTGGGCTGTTCCTGTTCAACCAAGTTAACCCCTGCATCCTGCTGACATAAGAACTGCCTTCCAGTAGGAACAAAAGCTGGACTTACAGCAACTGTGCTATCCAAAGAAGAGCAACGCTCGTATCAAATGGGAAGCAGCAAATATTCTGGAAAAGCAGCTATCTCTACTCCACCAGTGGCAATAACTGCAGTGACTGTGCAAATTTCATGGGAAGGTCGGGGTATCAAAGTAGATGGAACAAACTCAGCGCTCCTTCGGAATAATAATTGCTTGTGCTCTTCACACTTACTCATCTAACATGCAGAGGAAACTTTCTTCCTGGTGCAGGCCCGTTTCTTTCCACTGGACCAGGTGCGCTTCCGGTCTTAGCAGTTACTCAAGGAAAGCTGTAGGTTCCAGGGCTGGGCACAAACACGTTGCAGTTATTTCCTCACTCTTAGCACCTAAGCTCAACTCTGCAGTGCAGGCGGAGAACTGGGCAACAGCTGCAGGGCCCGTGCAGTCTTTGCCATGCAGCTGGACAGCCCTGCTGATTAACCTATAGACGCTGCGCAGAAGAAACAACCAGGAAAGCAGCTGTCAGAGTATCTCACATTAAGTGCAAGACTCTGTTTCTCAGCATCAACGCTAATGAATACCAAGAGCTTTCTTTAAATCTGCTGCTTGCTATTTGTCTTCTAAGATGCTTGTAAGGATCAACGGATCATGCATTGTGTCGTACTGCAAGATAGCTCAAGTGCAAAAGCACACAGAAGCACTGAAGAAAGTGATTTTAGAAAGAAAAGAGAGAGTAGGGGGACGGATTTAAGTTACTCTGTACAGCCTGTCAATGTGAGGATCTAACAGCAGCAGCCAAACTTTCAGCCACACTTTCATGTGTTCTCGTAGAGCATCCCTGGCTTCCCGGAAAGATACTGGTAGCCACATTTGCCATATTCTTATATCAGCCCAGAAGTCTGTTGTCTCCTCGACAGTAGAAGCATATGTCAAGTACCTTGGGGGAGATCTGAACTTGATCAAGGTGTCTGATCAAGCTAAAGCTAATGGAGGAAGACACTCACTCGCTCTATCTCCAATGAGCGGGCTGGATTTGGAGCGGAAGAGGACATCTGAGCGGTTCAAGATGAATTCCACAACGGCTGACTGCATCTGCACCTCCCCGAAGGCAGCTCTTCCGCTGACGCACGCAGACTCACTCTGCTGTGATCTGAAGAAAAAACAGAGGAAGTAAAGCTGCCAACAGGCAGAAGACTGGGAAGGCACCTCTGGCTGTGCAAAATGTGTTGATTTTGGAGGGGACGGTTTACAAAGGCTGCGTGTGTTTATTTTGAGGTTTCTTTTCAACCCTGTTTACAAGATGTCAAGCATGAGCCCACTCTGGTGCATGTCAGCGTGTCCCTGATTCAATTCTGAATGACACTGGCCCAACACATACCGACTTCCTTTGGAGCCCAGCACGCCTTTGGCGTCTCTGAAAATGATGCGGGGCCCACTCCTCCCTGCTGAAATACACGGCCACCTCTGTAAAAGGTACGGGCTCCTGCAAGTGCTCCTTGCCGGGAACAGCCAAGGCCCAGGGAAGCAGCTTGGAGAGGAGAGAAACTCCCGTCCCTGCGGCTTCTTTGTTCCCAGCACACAGACGATGGCTGAGGACACCTCACTCTCACCCTGCACTCCCATCTCTTGCTCCTTGCCCTCTCCTGGCTGCTTCCCCAAGCCCCTGCCTGAGATCGACATGCTGTGGCCAGTTGCTGCTCTGCTGCAGGCAGATGTTAAACTGCTGGGACAAGAGGAACAAAAGGCAGGAGAGGTGTGAGGGAATGCAGCAATCCCTGCCAAACCCTCACCAGCCCACCTGCAGGGCACTGCCTAGGGGTAAAAGCCAGCTGGGACTCAGACCAGCAGCACTGCTCTTACCAGGCTTCCTTCCCAGCAAAGCCAGTATGATGGTGCGCTCCCTTCTCTCCCTTTCTTTCTTCCTTTCTCCCACCTTCCTCCCTCAGCCTGGCACAGGAAGACAGTGAGCAACACTCCTGGCTAAATCAGGTTAGCGATCACAAAACCGTCTCAATCTGGGACGCTGAAAGAACTCACAGCAGACCTCTGGCTCAACAGCTGAGGGCCAATTGAGCATGTGCCTAAAAACAAAGCACAGCAATGGGTCAATCATCTTACCACCAAAATAGAGAGCAGCACAAGCACCTCTTAAGCTCTCCTGCACAGCAGCAGGCTGCAGGACAAGCTCTGTTCTTGAGCAGGGATGCCTCGAGGTCACACCTGCACAGAGATCCTTTGCTTTGTCAGCTTCACTAAGGTTATATCTTTGATTGTGCACGTAGGATCCCTTAGTCACAAACTCCTGAACGCATCTGGGACTAGGAGTGGATCCAGCTGTGCTGAGGAACCTTACCTCTGTGGTTTGAAGAGTTCAGACAGCAATGGGGCTTGCTCTGATCCTCATGACACAGCAGGAGAGCGTCCTGTAGGTGTGTGTGTAACCCCGTCCTCAAGAGAAAAACCCAGCGAGGCCACGGGCTGCTCCGTCTCCAGCATCGCATCCCGGTAGGACGTAAATAATTTTCACCTCATTGACTCAGAGCTTCCCCTTTAAACTGAAATTGGTCGGGTCTGCCGTACGGAGCTCCAAAAGGACTCAAACATTCTTTAGATCTTGATTTCACCCTCATCCTCGTTGCCTGGTACCAGTGTAAGTTCTCCTCCTGCTGAATTCCAGCCACGCGCTGTTTATCAGGCGATTTCCACGTGCCCACTTGCGCTCAATAGGCTGTGTGTAATTCCCAGCTAATGCCCACGGTGTGACCGAGCTGCCGCAGCACTCGCAGCACTGAGCGCCCTTTGTCCAACGGAATCGCAACAGGTGCCCGAAGCCAGGTACGATTTCATTTCACAGTGCTCGTGTACTCGCCTTGTTTGTCCGACAGGGAAAAGCCGCCGGCCGAGCTGAAGCAGCGGCTGCCAGCAGCACGACGTTCCCCCAGGTCTGAGAAATACATTTGCCATCGCTTTGCCTTAACTGCATTTTTTTTTACACGAATTTTGGATCTCTGAATTTCAAGGACTCGCGACCTGCCTGCACGTGCGCAATATACGTAAATGAAGCATTTACCAAATACCGAATTAGAAGAGTTTAGACTGTTAGAAGCTCCGTCCATCCGCGCTGCAAGCGCGCCGCCTCCGCCCGGCAGCGTTCCCACAGCCAACATGGCTCCTCAACGGCTTCACCGCTCTTCAGCGCGCCTCCCCGCCGCTCTGAACTTGCCGTGCCCTTTCTCAAAATGGCGGCCGCCAGCTTCACCCCGCGGCCGCCCTGCCCAGGTGACGGCCGAGTCGCGCGGTCACGCGGCGGGCCGTGAGGGCGGAGCGGTGGCGGGCGGCGCGCCGGGCTTGTCCGCTCCTCCCGGCTGTGCCGTGCGGTCGGCTCCTGCGGGGTCCGGGGCCTCCCGCGGTCGGTGCCGCTTACGTACGGGGCGGTGCCGGAGGGCCGGGATCGGCGGCAGCGGGGTGGGCGGGGCCGGTGGGCGCGGGCGGGGAGGGAGAGCTGTGGGGGGTGGAGGAGGGAGTGGGAGGGGGGAGAGGTGGGGGTGGGGAGGGGAGAGCGAGCGTCCTCCGGACGGCGTTCTGTTTGGCAGTTCTTGTCCTTAGTCTGATTCCTCTCTCCTTTCCCTGGCCGAATTTCGGTGCCCCGTTACACGTCCTCCAGGGGGAGGTTGGAGCTGACGGGCAGCCGGCAGCTGTGGGCTGTGCGGGGTTCTCGTGGCGGTGATGCTGCAGTAACGTGTCGTCCGTGTTCCCTTCACTGAGATGTGCCACGTGTGCTCTGTGGCTGTGCTGAGGCTGCACAAAAGATACCACGGTCGGTGTCTGCAGACTCGTGAAGGAAATTTGCGTTCCGAAGGCGGTGCTCTCGTTCCCTTTCCTCCCCCCCCCCCCCCCCCCCCTCCGATGTAGAAATGCGTCTGCGATCGCTGTGAGCAAAATCTGAGAAGGAACTGCATTTCAATTCATGCTGCTTTTTTTTCTCTCTTCCCCCATATGTCAGCACGTGGACATTATCTGCTAACTATACTTTGAACGGCGATTATTTTTCTTATGATCCAAATGCTGCGAATTTCTCAGTGGTTGCTGAGATGAAGGTAATCATAAATACAGGTTTTGGCATTATTGTACCTAGGAATAGAAAGTGCCCAGTAGCTAATCACGTTCTGCTGCAAAAAAAGAAAGCATAGTCCCTTTTTAAAAAAGCAAGAGACAGAGTGCTTCCCCCCAAAAAAAGGGAAAAATCCCCAAACGTGTACGCTAAGTTAACACACTGAGAATGAACCACAGAATGGCCAGGATTGGAAGGGACGTCAAGGATCATGAAACTCCAACCCCCCTGCCACATGCAGGGCCACCAACCTCCTCATTTAATGCTAGACCAGGCTGCCCAGGGCCCCCTCCAGTCTGGTCTTGAACACTTCCAGGGACGGGGCATCCACAGCCTCTCTGGGCAGCTGTTCCAGCACCTCACCACTCTCTGTAAAGAATTTCCCCCTGATGTCCAACCTAAATCTCCCCTTCCTCAACTTCAAACCATTTCCCCTCGTCCTGCAGTTATCTACCCTTTCAAAGAGTTGATTCCCCTCCCCTCTGCAGGCTCCCTTTAGGTACTGAAATGCTGCAATGAGGTCACCCCGCAGCCTTCTTTTTTCCAGGCTGAACAAGCCCAGCTCCCTCAGCCTGTCTTCATAGGGGAGGTGCTCCAGTCCCCTGATCATCTTTGTGGCCCTCCTCTGGACCCTTTCCAACAGCTCCCTGTCTTTTTTGTACTGGGGGCTCCACACTTGGACGCAGTACTCCAGATGGGGCCTCACAAGAGCAGAGTAGGGGGGAACAATCACCTCCCTGTCCCTGCTGGCCACCCCTCTTTTGGTGGAGCCCAGGATAGCATTTGCCTTCCGAGCCACAGGGGCACACTGCTGGCTCATGTTAAGTTTTTCATCTGTCGAGACCCCCAGGTCCTTCTCCACCGGGCTGCTCTCAAGGACCGCTCTTTCCAGTCTGTAGGGATGCCTGGGATTCCTCCGGCCCAAGTGCCAAACTCTGCACTTTGCCGTGTTGAACCTCATCAGGTTCACCCAGCCCACCTTTCCAGCCTCTCGAGGTCCCTCTGAATGGCATCCCTTCCTTCAACCGTGTCGACCGCACCACTCAGCTTGGTGTCGTCAGCAAACTTGCTGAGGGTACACTTGAGTCCGCCGTCGATGTCATTGATAAAGATGTTAAAGAGCACCGGTCCCAAGACAGACCCCTGGGGGACGCCGCTCGTTACCGGCCTCCACCTGGACATAGAGCCATTGATGACCACCCTCTGTCTGCGGCCTTTCAACCAGTTTCTTATCCATCGAGTGGTCCACCCATCAAATCCACATCCCTCCGGTTTGGAGATAAGGATGTGGTGGGGGACCGTGTCAAAGGCCTTGCTCAAGTCCAGGCAAATGACATCGGTCGCCTTTCCCTTGTCCACCGATGCCGTCACTCCATCGTAAAAGGCCACCAGATTGGTCAAGCATGACCTTCCTCTGGTGCAGCCGTGCTGGCAGTCACGGATCACACGCCCTTTCCTCGTGCGATCATGATCATGAAGAGCGGCAGCTTTGCTCCTTCCCTTCGCTGCTCGTTTTGGTTTGAGGTACAGAGGAAAGGATGTGTGAGCCATGCTGGAGCGGTGTGCCTGCCTGCATAGTGTGGCAGTGAGCAATGCAGAGAATTTTATAACGTCTTTATAATGTCTGTCTCCTTCCTAGATGGCACTGTGTTCTCTGAGATGCGCTACGGAAATGATGAGAAGGACTTCTGAGGCTGTGAGCGGTGGCTGATGAGAGAAGCTAAAGAGAGGAACCTCAAAATTGAACTGATTGGTAAATCCAAGCCTTAGAGTTTATATGCTCTTTGTTCTAACAAACACGTCTGACCCTTAATTACTTTAACAGACCGATGTTTTTATGTCGCACTAGACAAGGTAGGGAAGCTCTAGGACTTGGTATGCTTGCACTGATGCTTCTCTCAGACTGTTTTTGCTTTTCTGTAGTAGCGTAACATCCTAGGCAGTGGCCTCCAGTAATCTTCTCATGTCAAACGATGTTAATGCTTAGACCTGATCACAGTGGTGAATATAAATGATTTATCGTTAGGGCTGCATTTCTGAATTTTCACTTCCGCAGTGAAGCTTCTCAAGTTACGGTTCCCATCCCACTGAGAAAGTCTGCCCTTCCTGTTGCAGTGTGGGAAGGTACATACAATGTCCATCTCTCCTGGAGTGTTTCCCTTCCTGTTGCTGACTGTTTCAGTCAGTGTCACTCTTGCACTCCGGTAACGCGTGGATGCTTGAGAAACGGACCTTGGAGGGGGTGGGGTGGGAGGTGTGTGTCCGACACGAGATTTTGCCTTGCTGTGCTTTTACAGTAGAATATAAGTTCTGTGTGTGAAGTATTTAAGTAATGTCTTGTTTCCGTGTTGTTACTGGCATTCTGTATGACCACGTCTTGAAGTGAAATTGTGGAGAAAAGCATTGTCTGCCAAGCTGTAGAGACAACGTTAATAGCATGTAACGTGTGACGAGGCCAGGCGTGGTAGAGAGCTCTCACAGCATGAGCGTTCTTTTCAGTAAGGCTGCAGGCTGTGGGCTGAAGGATGAGAGAAATAAGCACCTGTCTTGAATTTTCATACGGATTATTTCCCTGGAGGGCTGATAAAAAAGTTCAGTAATGATGGTGAAAGATTTATTTATGTGTATGCGCTACTACTTTGTATATCAACAGGTACTGACTTCTGTTTGCTTGTTGCTTTATAGATATGGAATGAAGGGGCATTTCATAGCAAATGGATGAAGGTATGTGTTTTCCGTCTTAAAAGTGAAATGTGCTTCTGAAGTTCCCTTGTTATCACATGTGCTTTGCTTGTCTGATTTTTCTCTAGAGAAGAGACCTTCATCCTGTGACTACTTCGTTTCCTGACTTCTCGTGGTAGCTGCCGGTATGAAGTGCTAACAGGAACACGGGATCCTTCGATTTTTTTTTTTTATCTGAAGCTTTTATTTTGAACTTTGTAAGTCAGTGTATGCTAAGGAGGGCATTTTAAAGGAAGCTGCCGTTGAACCGTATGAATTCATCTTCTTACTGGCTGGAAAGCGGCTTATTTTATGTCAGAGATCCAGAATTCCTTCCAATTCTCAAGTGAAGTTCCAGTGGATATGATGCCCTTTAAATATTGATGTACAGCTCCAGGTTTTCATTACATGGTCTGATTTACTTTTTCCATAAAGTAAGAGCTCTGTATTTTAACTGTGCAAAAGTCAGTACCTCATTTAGAACATGAGTTTGGAAAGAGACAGTCTTTCACATCAGGTAACGCTGTGCTGTCACTGTTTCCTTCCCTGCACACCCCTCTTCGGAAGCTCACTTCTCTTTGAGTTATGTTATGCTGAAGTGGAATCTTAATAGAAGTTCTACTGCATTCATTATTCATGTCCTTGTTGCTGCTTTGAGGCTAACAAGGAAATGCATTTCTTCTCAAAAGAAAGTAAGGGTTAAGCTGAGCGCGAAGAAAACTGCTGATTCTTTTTTTCCTCTCCATGCACAACTCTGCAGAAATTGGGTCCCTTCTGCTTAAAATCAGTCAGTCTGTGGCTATGAGAAAAGTTCTTTTAGTTTTTGTATGCTGTATAAGGTCACTTGTGTTACTTGTCCGTGGCAGCATCTGTAGCTCTTTCATTCAGTGATTAGTTTTAGCAGAATGACACCGAAAATGGTGTACAACAGTTAAATGTGACGTGACATTAGGACGTTAGGAGGGAAAAGCCCTTTGTAACTTAAAGTGTCTTTCACGAGGCTGGCATAGATAACGTTCTGCCTGCTCCTGAAAAGTGGGAGTGCTCTCCTCTGAAACACTTTATCCTCATTTATATGTAAGGGTGTGAGATACACTTGTAGTCTGTTAAACTCATTCTGGGTTTTGTCGCACGGCCGTCATGTTTTGCAGAGGTAGACTACATCTGATTACTGACTTCTGGATAGAAATGTGTACGATGTGCTCGTTACCTTTGTATTATCAGCAGTCTTCATTAGGGAGGAGGTCTTGTGAAGGAAAAGAGCTTTGCTTGTGTGTTGGTCACTGTCAGTGAATCGCTCTGCAGCTCTTGCAGCCCACCCAGCGTGCCTTTTGCAGCGGAGCTTGTTGTCAAGGTGTGCAAAAAGAGCCGAGTTGGGTGCTAAGCAGCTGCATGTTTCAATTGGGACCTTGTGCTGTATCTTGCTGTTGATAATAAATATTTAAAGCTTGGCCTAAGGCAGTACAAGACTGTGCTGCTTCTCCTTTAGCACGTTAAGGTTACTGTTACAGGTCACCAAGGGCAATATCAGAATGAAGCTTTGCTTTAGCAAGCTGTGGAGGTGGTGTGACGTACGTAGAGCTAGGTTTACTTATGCTGCTGTGTTCTAAAGAAATAATCTTGTACTCGTGCGAATGCTGTGGTATATTACAGATTGCTCTGTAATGCAAGCTTTTCTGTTCTACTGCTATTATTCCAAAGCAAGTGTGCTTTCACTTTCAGTTTGGAGGAGAGGAATTACTGCAGCTGTTTGTACTTCTAGGCTTTGAGTCTTCTTTTTGTGATAAGTGCTCTTCTTAATATATTGAGTCGGCCTCTCTATCCTGGGACAAAACCAGTGCCAAACGCCTGACAAACTCAGCAGGAACCGCAGGCTGTGGGAGACTGCAGTACCTTCAGCGATGGAGCAGTGCAGGATGTTGGGCTCGGATCCTAAAGCAAACCTGCGTGAGCGGAAACGTGAGCTCGTAAGTGTTGTGCACTGCTGATAGCTTTTAAAGTTGTGTGCGTAAGGACTGTCTAAGGTACTGTACAGCACATCCATCTGCTGTGTCAGGACAAGAGAGGAACTGCAGCTCTCTCCTCTGTCAGTCTGAACTCAGAAATGCTGAGATGTGAGGACAGCTAGGGGTGTACTGCTGCCACTTTGTCAAGTGCACAGGGTACCGCACACCAACAGTTCCCTGCCGAGACTCACCCGAGTCTCCACCGACCCCCACGGCAAGAATTAAATTCCCTTACCTTGGTCTGTGCACAGAGTTACCGGGTCTCCAGGGGTCAATACACGTGCCTACCTGCCCCGTGGCTTTCACAGAGCCCGGCCTTTATGGAACAGTCTCGGTTTCTTGTCGACCGTCCCGAGGAGTCACCCCACCATTCAGACAGGACCGCTGAAATCAGCGGGGTGCGCCTATCCTGTCCAGGGCAGTGGGGGAAATCCCCACAGGGCGATAATTACCCCGGACGAGCCCCCAGATTGTAGGAAATATCCAAATAATTTTCTAGGACGGTATCTCTGATAAAGCAGATTTGATTCGCAATTGCAATGGCGGGCCTCCTGCAAGCAGGAGAGCTCCCAGAAAACAGCGTTACATCTTTTATTCCCTATTCCCCGACGCTTATCTCCTTCTCCCCTGGTTCCTCATTGGCGGAGTACTTTAGGTTCACAATCTTCTCGACGCTTCACTAAACATGGAAACACTGGACAAACATAAGTTTTTGCTGCATAAGCGTAAATCTGTAGTTAATTAATTAACTTATTCCACACCTGATCATTATTTTGCGGATATCTGCTTGTCCTTCTTACCAAGATCAGCTCGGGAGAAAGACAGGGGAGTATCCTGGTGCCTGCCTGTCACACCCCAACCTTCTCACGGAGTGAGACAGTTCGGCCTTGTATAGAGGCCCTAATTTCTTTGATGCTTGCTGAATCTGGTTTTCTTTTGCCGGCAGTTTCTTATCCTAACAGAACAGCTCTACAATATGTTTTCTAATCCCTAACGCTATACTCGCATTGTTTGGAACATTTAACAACTATTCCAGTTTTGCAAGAAAGAATTAATCACATAAATCAGTAATAATGTTTCTAAAACGTGCCGCTAACATATATAGTATTTTACTTCTTAGACCAGCTGTTTCTAAGGATGGGTTACAGAATACAAATGCATTATGTTCTACTTCTTCAAACCAATTGCTCTTTTTAATATCAAATGCAGAAGCAACATTCCATTCCCACACAACTTTCTGAGACTCCAGTCTAAAAAACAGACTAGCAAACAGACTTTGTTTCCAGTGAAACAATTACTAATCTAAAAAAAGTCTGATTAAAGAAAGGCAAGGCACCATTATCTTAAGCGAAATAATTTCGAGGCTTATAGCTTTTATGTAACTCCATTTTGGACTAACGAAGATAAATGCACTGTATGAAATAATTGAAACAGAGCACAGCAGAAAGCACTTGCATGCTTGTAAAAGGAAATTTGAGTTGGCTGTCTTGTCCTCTGCAAATTTAAAGGTTTAACATACTTGCTATGTGATTTCCTGTCTCTCATATGCTTTAGTATCTTATTTGGAGGTTGGTCCTATTCCTGTTATTTTCTTCCTTTTACAAGCCCCTTATGATAACACAAGCCCCACTGGTTTGGCATTGCGACAGCCAGATCTTGTATTCAGAAATTATTACAGAACAGATCCAAATCTGTAAATGCAATATTGCTTTTATCTTGTATTGTAAACTATCTTTGTACTGTACATCAATTTTTCCTGACGAAGGGAAGCTTATCTTTCTGCTGAACTCATTTCCTCTGAGCTTGAGCTCTATACATTACCATTGTCTTACATTGAACTCAGCAGAATTTTAATGTGAGGAAGCTACTGAGTTTAATTTATTTTTTTTTAAATGAGCATATTTTTAGAAGAATTCAGGATCTCTCCTGAAGTGGATATGTTGTGCATGTATATATAATGTGATAAATCTTAAGCCATGACGTGGGAATATGAGCCCTTTTTGCTCATCTGTGTACAGATGCATGATTTCGTGCCCGCTATTAAAAACTCCGTTATTAAACTGTATTTGCATGCTATGGCTGTGGAATTCAAGGTCCTAGCAACAGATTGCGTTGAAGACAAATCAGAAGACCTGAAAAATCAGACCTTGTCAATGTCCTTGACTACTTCTTAAAGCAAGTCCGGGCAGATGGCTGCTCAGAGCTGTATTCTCTGCTTTACTGATGTGCAGAAAAAAGGCTGCTGATGTTCCTTACTGATGCTTAAAAAACAAACAGTCCAAAGCCCGTGGAAAGATCACCGCCAACCACAAAGCTAACAGAGGAACTGTAAAGCACGATCACTTCTATGTATGTATGTATGTATGCATGCATGCATGCATTTACTTATTCTCCCGGCTGCTTTGGTTAGGAGGTACAGCTGGAGGCCGTAACCCTCAGTTGCACGTTTCATTTAATGTGCAGCTTTTTGTGGTGATGCAGGCAGAGAATGTATTGGTTTTTCTTTACTAAGTTCTCAACACTGGGAATTGGTTCAGGAAGTGGATTTGCTGTCTTTTCCTTTCCTGTGGGTTTGCTCTGTCTGTTTTGTGGGGGGAAGGATGGTGGGTTGAGGGGAAGGAGGGAGGTTGCTTGTTGGATTGTTTTCCCTTCTTTTATCTGGGAAAATTCCTTTTGCATTGCAAGATATTTTTGTTTTTAGCCAGAAAGCTGTTTGTCTCTCCACAGTGTGGTGGAGAAAAAGAGGTGTAATTGTTGTACTAACTTGATGTAGTGCTATGCATACGAACAACAAATGCAGCAAAGCGATTTTCCCAGAACGACTGCGTGTAACTCAGCAGCTGATTGCTATGAAGGTCAGTGTGTGCCAGTGACAGCACAAGAGCCTCGGGGTGGGCACTGCGCCTGTTTGGGTGACAGGTAGGAAGTTTGCATCCCTGTATTGTCAGAGACCTTTACCGAGTCATTTTTCTCTAGGCGTGTTATTTTTTGTAAGACATGAAAGCAGTTCTGTGGAAAGTCTGATAAACACCTTAAAGAAAAAGAAGGCTTAACTCAATAGGAAGCAGAAAGATCTAAAAGCAAGCAGATTTGACCGCTAGGTATGTGCAGAAATAAGCTACTGCCTGCTATAGTTATTGCTATTAGAGTATTTTGATCTGAAGTGCCTGCCGAGGTTAGTGTGCTTTCCATGTTCCTTTTTGCTCGTTTTATTTTATCCTTAAGTAGACATTTGATACCTTTCAGTTTGAGAAAATAGAATGAAGTACCTCCGTATTCTTATCCCACTTGAGATTGTTGTCCAAGTCAGCATTTCTTTGTGCATGGGAAAAGGGAAATACTTTGTCATGCTGTCTTCTGAAAACGTGGATTGGCAGTTACTGTGCAGTTCTTCAGTAGTCTTGTGCTGTCTGTGCCGCAGTTCTGCAGAGAGGTGGCACATACAGTGCCGTTAAGGTGAAGGCAAATGCCTTAATTTTTTCATTCTTCTGCTCGTTACTGCATATGTAACAGCGTTCAAGAAAATGGCTGTCACGTCATCTGAACTGTTCAGAACACCTGGGCAGCTCTTCCCATTTCCATGTTACTGAAGACTTTCCTGAGGTCCCGTTCCTCTTTTCTGCTCACTCACACTAAAAAAACCCCAACAAACACCTCTACCTCCTGTAGTTAATTATTCCTTAGGGAGAAGCCCTTCTGTACTTTCTCTTGCTGGTCTCTTTACTCTGTCTGCCATACAACTGATGTTTTAAAATGTGCTTTAGTGTAATTCTGTAATCTTCTATGGAATTGAATTTGTTTTGAATTTGTTTTGAATTTGTGGTTGTTTTGGAAATGTGGTCGCTTTATGTTGGAAATAATTTTTGTATGTGAAATTAATTTGCTCGGACTAGAAATCACAGATATTTTTACTAAGATGCAGTTATTTTCTTCCGATTTCTGTTCTACTTCATCTCAGCACATGCAGTGTAGTTCACTCAGCCAGGC
The DNA here is from genome assembly GCF_987193195.1 of Phasianus colchicus. Taxonomy (NCBI): domain Eukaryota; kingdom Metazoa; phylum Chordata; class Aves; order Galliformes; family Phasianidae; genus Phasianus; species Phasianus colchicus. The sequence goes on along the minus strand of NC_143459.1, from coordinate 461,815 downwards.
TGGTTATACTGGTGAGTGGACAGATGCTTAGAAGGAGGTGGAAGCTCTGCAGCTCTGGCAGATGGCCCAGGAAACCTTACTGTCGTAATCAAAGCTATGGTAATGTACATCAACAGAAGTAGAATAAACAAAGGAAATGTTCTGTTACAAAGAGCCAGCTTTGGCTTATGCCATATCTGTGAATATCCTGTACAGTGCTTTTGTAGCTGTGTTACTGAGACCACCAAAGTCTTTTTTTCTACCTAAACTACGTATGTAATTCAAAGTTCATCATAAATGAACTTTAATTTGATTACGCACTGGAGGAGGAAATTGTGGTCCTTTTTAAACAGCAGTATTAAAAATACATAGAGTTTGTCTAATAGCAGTCATCACTGAGATAGTGGAATAAGTAGTTGCAGGTTGATCCTGTGTTGCTTTTGATTCTACATGTACAGTATGTTTTTCAAATGCGTATTGGCGTCTGATAGATTCCAGTAATGTCTATTCCTTCCGTTCCTTTCTTTATTCAGGCACTTAATCGCTTTCAATCTGTCAGGCTTCCTCTGCCTCATTTCTGATCTTCACCTAAGCGAGCAGCTTTCTACCTCAGAGTCTTTTGTAAGTATGCCTTGAATACATTTGGTTGCTCTTGTAAAGTGGGTTGTGCTGTTTCTTCTGCATGCACACGAATTATGACAAGACACCGATAATTCAGAATTGCTCGCCTCCAGTGCTGGAGGTTCTGTGCCTGACAAAGTCTTAAACATCCTGCTTTTCTTCTTACCATAGGACACAATAGCATAACTGAATTTGTAGGACTAGTACCTCCCAGTCCATTCATGTACATTGAAGAAAAAAACTGCTGGAGCAGAGATGCAGTTTGGTTTATCCTTAGGGTTTATTCCAAGGCTGCGTGCTCTGAAATGCTGGTACAGTTTGAGTGTCGGAAGACCTTTCTACTGGCATCAGTTCATTCCCAGGGGAATAACTGCAGCTGACTACAGTGTAGGTTTTGTTGTTCCATCCCCACAAAAGATATTCTGAGAATCTGTTTTTTTCTGTTCCCATTTATTAGTATTACTGCATTATTGGGATGATGGCTCATAGATGTACACAGATTGCTCTGAAAGGAATGCCTCCTATTTATTTCCGTAGGAATGACAACAGATACATAGAGTGAATTCTCAGCTACAAAACTCTGTTTTTCAACATGGTCACCACCATTAGCTATGCTTTTTTTCCAGTGTTGAACGAGAGCCTGCGTGCTGTGCTTGTTTAAAAAGAAAAAAAAAATAAATCTGGCCGTTTGGGTGGCTTGTCTTTTGCATTGCTGTTGCCACTGCTGAAACGCAGCACCCACCGCCTCACTGTGCTCACATCCACGTGTTGGTCTTCATAAAGTTCTGCAGGCATTGATGAATGCCAGTGGGTGCGATTTTTTTCAGCGCGGAGGAGTTCAGTGACACCCCTGTGCTTCACGTGCACTTCCATGTCAGGTGCTGTGCTGTCATTCTGGCCCTCTGCTGCCATCTGTCGCATGGCTACAAAATGTAACTGAATGCTGGCAGGAAGGTTCAACCTCTGCTGTCATCCCACCAGTGTCCACCTGTGATGTTGTGGGCCAGCATTATAAAATAGGAGGCATTCCTTTTGGATCAGCCCTTGTATAGTTATGAAAAAGTAAGGTTTATAATGGCTGCCTGAGTAAATTGGTGGCTGCTAAAGAGATCCACAACTCTAAACTAACAGTAGTCAGACACTGATAGTTTTCAAGGTCAATTTAAATTATGTGGCTGTATTGGGTTATTTATTTTTTTAATGTTATCTTTCATTGTCGTATTTCCTGAAAACTCTTCAGGTGTGGCATTTGAGGCTTGATTCTGAATCTGCCAACTCCAGTATTCCTGAGCAACTCCATCCTGTAAAGGTAAGTGGATTAGTTTTCATACTCCATTGTAAAACTGCTTTTAAGAATTGGTATTGCAAGAAAAATGTTGTTCTTTGTTTTACAATACAGAATTACAAAGTAAGAAGTAGAATCTTGTATGTGAAAGTAATCTAAGGTACCTTGCACTCATCTCTTCAGAGAGGAACTTTGTGGTCTTTCATGTGTATTCGTGAGTGCTGATTAGCCTGGTAGTGCAAATCGTTTTGTAGGTCTCAAACACCGCAGCTTTTTAGTTGATACACGCTTTGAGAGTCATGGTTGATGTGGTTCCAGTGTGATAATGCAGCACATGGATGTCCTTTTCCATCTCTGGGCCCACCTTGCTGCCTTTTCAACCTGTGCATTGAATTGCAATGAAATGTCAGTATCGTATACCTCCGCACTGTGTTGAGCCTCACCTTACTCATGCTCACCTACTGGATGTTAGTCAGCTTTAGCAATTGTGTTTCTACTACAGAAGGACTTGCAGGACATCTGTAGGATTGATCTGGCCTGAAGGTGATGACCTTCCAACTTGCTGGTCTCTGCCCGTGTTCTTTGTCATGACATCGGGATGTGTGTGCTTGCTGGATGCATTGATAAGAAATGTTTTTGAGAAGAGAACCTTGTACTTCCCAGAGCAGTAAGAACGTGAGGGTATGGGACACTCTTCACAAACCTGATTAAAGTGTGCTGTCCCAGACTTGGTACTGTTAAAATAGCCCTTCTCAGAAACAGAGCATTGTGCCTGCTGTGACTTAAATCCCACCCACAAAGGAGTATTCCCTGCAGTCTCTCTGATCTCAGGTGCGTGTTTCTCCCATTGCTGGAACTGCTGGACTTTCATGCCTTAACTGTATGTGGAAGGCTCTCTTTATTAGCTCTGTTTGACTGCAGTTTTAGAATCATAGAATCCCAAGGTTGGAAAGGACCTGCAAAATCATCAAGTCCAACCGCCCTCCCATCACCACTGCTACCACAAGCACTGCACCAGATCTCGCAGCTCCTCGTCCAGACGCCTCTTGAACACTGCAGGGACGGCGACTCCACCACCTCCCTGGGCAGCCATTCCAGCGCCTGACCACTGAGAGGAAAAGTTCTTCCTTATGTCCAACCTAAACCTGCTCTGGTACAACTTGCGGCCATTTCCTCGGGTCCTGTTCGTTGCCTGGGAGAAGAGGCCAAACCCTTCCTCATCACAGCCTCCCCTCAGGAAGTTGTACAGTGCAATGAGGTCTCCCCTGAGCCTCCTCTTCTCCAGACTAAACAATCCCAGCTCCCTCAGCCGCTCCTCATAGGACTTGTGCTCCAGACCCCTCACCAGCTTCGTTGCCCTTCTCTGGACACGCTCCAGGGCCTCAATGTCCTTCTTGTAGTGAGGGCCCAAAACTGAACACAGCACTCGAAGTGCGGCCTCACCAGCGCTGAGTACAGGGGATGATCACCTCCCTGCTCCTGCTGGCCACACTGTTTCTAATGCAGGCCAGGATGGCACTGGCCCTTTTGGCCACCTGGGCACACTGTCGGCTCATGTTCAGCTGAGCATCAACCAACACCCCCAGGTCCTTTTCCTCCTCACAGTCATCCAGCCACTCATCCCCAAGCCTATAGCACTGCATGGGCTTGTTGTGGCCAAAGTGCAGGACCCGGCACTAGCTGTATACTAGCTGTATGCAGACTTGTTGGGAGGTAATAAAAAGATCTTTGAAAATAGGTTGGAGATATTAACCACTGAAGCAAGAAGGTGAATTTTTTGTGCCTTAAATTAGACTTCAGAGGATGTCCTTGAACTCAGAAGCTTGGGCTTTGTTGCAGCTTGATATTTACAGCTGTGCCCTGGTCACAGTGGCGATGTGACATTAGCAATGTCATCACTGCGCCCAGGTCACAAGCCCTGACAGCAGGCACTGGGGATAATTTAGTGTGAGGCCGTTCTTCACATCGGTCTTCATATCCAGGCACATGGATGGTATCTTTTTCCAAATGTGCAGGATCTGTAAAATAAAATTATATACCGCATAATTATTCTTGCAAATAACACTTAGTTGCAGGGACGTATTCCCATTTTTCTTGCCCAGGTTTCATAATTAAAATAGTAGTATTGTTCCCTGTAGCTATTATTTCATCTGGTTCAGGAGGGCCCTTTGGCTTCGTACTTTAGCTCCATTGTTAATACTTGATGGATCCAAACCCTCCAGGAATGCTGGTGATCTGAGGTGGATCCCCTTTTCTCACAATTGTTTTTGAAAGTGACAGTATCAATAATTGTGCTGTTCTGTCATGGGGTTGAATAATTGAATCTTGTTCACCATTGTTTAACAGAATTGGATTTATCCTCTCACGACGTGACAGTTTTCTTCTCCAGAAACCCAAGGGAATCCTTTTCTTTCCCTGTTTTTGCCACAAGCTCCAATTGGCACGTGTCCCATTTACAGATATGTTCAACTTCATTTCTCCCTTTTGCATGGGCCATAAGTCTGACGCCCTTTGAAGAGCCTCCGTTGCTAATTCAGAGGCAGCTTGCTGTTCATTTTCCCTCTCCAACTCTTCCTTGTCACTTTATATATAAACAGGGTTAAAATTTGTCCTAGATATGACCAATAAACCTCTGTGCCTCATTCTTATCACAGGGTACTGCAAAATCTAGAATTGTGTGTCAAGTTTTGGGTACTATTTCCCAAAATGCCAGTGAATTCCTAGAAGTTTCACTGTTTGAGACTGTCCTTGAATTTTAGTAGGATGAATTTCCGAGCCTTTGTGTTTCATGTGATCCATAACCAGCATTTGTTGCACCTCTTCCTCACAGCTTCCCTGAGTCAGGATGTCATCTTTGTGCATGTGAGGAGACAGTTTGTAATCATGCAGATGTTCAGCCACTGTTCTGTGGCAAACGGTTGGACTGTGCAGTTGCACTGGAAGAGCGACCATCATTTCATTCTTGTTTGTTACGTGGAGCTGTTTCCCTCATCTCTTTCCAAGGATACAAATTGGAATACAGTTCCCAATCCTTCTCCCCCACAACAGCCGACCCACTCGCACTGGGCGCTCTGCAAATAGATAAGAGGTCCCATTGAGGCTCCTGAGGGAGTGCAGTAGGTAGTATTGTTCCTGGGTCTTTTGCTTTAGAATTTGGCACTTTCTTGCTAGGGTTTATTGAACCCTCTGTGTTTCTATATCCTCTGTAATTCAGGAGTTAGAAAACCATCAATCTTAGCATGAAACATCCTTAATAAAGCTGTCTCTTAATAAAGCTGTAAACAATTCTTTTCAAGAAATCCTATTTTCACTTTTTTAAACAGAATGCTTTAGCCAAATCTGTACAGGCTTCCTTGTTTCATTGCAAGCTGTCCCTCTGCCCTTGCATTTACAGTCAAACCTGTGTCCAAGTTTGCTTAATTTGGTAGACTGTAGGAATTTGCAGAGGGGAAAATGAACCTTGTCATTACAGGGAGAGAGTGCAGGCTTGCTTCAGCTTTTGCAAGGTGATTCACCCATGCCCCAAAAAGTCATCTAAAACGCAATCATGTTTAGGTGTCATCAAATAATAGAATTATTTAGGTTGGAAACGACCTCTAAGATCACCAAGTCCAACCCCAACCCACCCCCACCATGCCCACTGACCTTGTCCCTCAGTGCCACGTCTCCATGGTCCTCGTAAGCCTTCAACTTGTCAACTTGTTCTCTGTGAGTGTGTAGCACAAACAGCTTTGCTGCGCTTTGTGTGTATGTTCCCTATAGCTCTGGAGGTGGGGAAGCTGCCCAAGTGACTGCAGAAGGAACTCTAGCTGCACTATGCCTGGTTACAGGTCAGCCTCATGGTCTTGGTCTGTCTGACTTGACTAGTGGGAGTGTAAATTGTTGAGGTTTGTATGTCAAGCACTTACTCTAGACAGTGTGCTGTCACTGGAACGGTACCTATGAAGGAATGACCTGTCCATAACGCGCATCTCATCAGCACTGCCTGATGCCTTATACTGAGCTGCCTTGTTTTGGAGTCACGTGCCAAATCAAGCCGGCACTGCCTGGTGGGTCTCCTGGGTAACACTGTTGTTAGAAACCCTGGTTTTGATGCCTTTGCGTGATGGGAAATTCCCTACCAACCTCTGAAATACAATTTTCTCTAAGTCCTACGCTCCTGTCTGCTAAGCTGTGCGTTCTGATTGCTACAGAACGTGGTTCTTGTTTGCTTTTGAAGGAGTTTGTAACTGTTGGTTTATAACGCTCTGAAGGCATCACAGACCGCCTGCTTCTCTCCGCAGTGCTCAGGGGCTTTTCTGAGCTGCAGGCCCTGCACTGCAGCCCCGTGGCACCCCAGCCTCACATCTGGTGATGGACTGAAGCTGGAGACTCCTGGAAGCAGGGGATGCTCCTGCCCCACAGAAGGGCTCGCAGCTCCAATGCAGCTCCAGTGCCCTCAGTGCTGGGGAGGAGGCAGAGGTGCACCCAACCTTATTCCTTGTGCGGATCACCGTGTGAGGCCACCAGGAAAGGTGGGCACAGGTGATGCTGCTGGGGGACATGTGAACGGCATCAAAAGTGACTGCAGAGCTCTCGGGCCAGTAGTCAGGGGCACGGGGCCCTGGTGCTGCTGTGGGACAGGCGTGAAGAGGAGGGCACTGCCGATGCGTGCCAGTTGTTGGCTGCAGGACTGGAGCTGGTAGCAGGGCCTTGGGTTCTGTGGCTGGAGGACCTATTTGAGGATTGGTGTCTGCTTGGAAGAGGTGGGACCCACCTCCCTAAGGGATGTGAGGATATTTTCATCAGTAGGACGGCAGCTTCATGAGGGAGGCTTTGAACTGTGAATGGGGAGGGCTGCTGAGTAAAGGGATGCCGTGATGCTGTGGGAGGAACCAGAAAATCAGCACTATGATTAAGCGAGGACACTGCCAGCAGGTTCACAAGGAAATGCCTGAAGGCATGTGGAGAAATCCCCCAAAGCTCCAGAGGAGGTTCTGGTGGGTAATGGTGAGGCTGCACAGATGGAGAGAGGAATAGATGAACAAGAGGGATCAACACAGGAAAGAACTTTTGGAGGGATGGATTGAGTGGATTGAAGGATCATCGCGTGAAAGGATGGATGGAAATATAGGTGGATGGAAGGATCAACCGAGGAAATGATTTCTACCCCAGAGACCAGTGCCCCCAGGCCCTGTCCCCTCCATGGGGACCAGCAGGGGTGGCCCTGGAGGTACAGAACCTGCATCCCATTGGCTCGAGCCACTTCCTTGGCTGCTTCAAACCTTGGAAACTTTGGAGGAGGTTCAGCTCCGTGGCTCCAGCATGGTGAGTGCCCCTGTATCCCCTGTCCATTTGGGATGGGGTTATGGGGTCTGTGGTGCAGGATGGATCTTAGGTATGGTGGTTCATTGCTCCCTTTTAGTGGGATGTGGGGTGAGATGGGTCCTTGCCACATGGGTCTCCTTCTTACAGGTGCGAATGGGTTCCTTGGAGTAGAATGGATCCCACTGCCCACCTATGAGGGTTTATGGGGTACAGTGGGGCAGGGCGGGGTCCCTAACCCTGCAGCTGGATGCTCTGTTTAAGGTGAGAAGGAAGACAATGAGGTAAAGCAGGGCAGAGGGAGGACCCCCTGCTTGTCCCTATCCTTCACTGCTATGTTAGTGGGGTAACAGCAGTTTTCAGAGTAACTGTCCAAACCATCCTAGTCTCACAGCCTCTGAGCTGTGAAGGTGGTGCTTCATGGCCTTTTTCTGTCCAGGGTGGTTGGTGCTGCGATGCGGTGAGTCCCATTGCACCAAAATTACTGATTTTGTGCTGAAATTCAACTCTTCTTCCCCAACTGTATTCTCAAGGGATCCTTGTTCCCCACCCTCTCCTTCCTCTAGACTTGTATCTTCAGCCTCCAAATCCATCCACCCTTCTGCAGCAACCTTCCCTTATCCCTCCAAATCCAAGTCTGTCATTTCCAACCCCCAAATCCATGTACCCTTCCCTTTTACCCCTTGCTTTTCATCTCCAGCCCAAATCTAGCATTTCTAAGCCCCAAATCCGTCTAAGCTTTCCCTTGTTTTCCATCCCCAAACCCATAATCTGGCATTTCCAGCTCTCAAATCCATGTACCCTTTTACCTCTTGCTTTACATATCTGACCCCAAATCAGGCATTTCCAACTTAATCGCGCTGCCCCGAGGAGCAGCGCACACTGACGGGTGGCCTCAGACTCTGTAACCACAAAGTAGTTGTAGAAGCAGGTATGTTTAATCAGGCCGGGTGCAAGGGGGAGAGCTGCTCCTAACTCGCACAGCGTCAGGAAAAAGGGTGCTACAGATACAGGCCGAACTAATACATAACCAGTAGTTTCCAGGAATTGGGATGCATCTTCATTACATTCCCAGAACCCATTAGCATGCGGTTCCCCCCCACTCGCGCGTGCACGGTGAGTGGCGAGGGTCTCCTCCTGGTGGTCGCGGGATGAAGAATCCTCATCTTCCTCACGAAGGCTCCTAGTCTTTCTCCCTGTTAACTTCTGACCCTGCGGGAGGGCCAGCCCCCCCAGCCCAGTTCCAGCTTGCCCTGCGGACATCGAATCACCTCCCTGCCAGGCGTCCTCAGGCTGTTCTCAAACCCTTCTCTTTACGGCCTTCATCCCCTCGTTATCCCAGACCCAGTGTCTGCCATCCCTTATTTTTCTAACATTCTTGCTTCTACAAACTATCTCTAACTCTCCCCCCCCACCAGCCCCATCCTTAGTCCCTGTGAAGCCTTTTCCTCCCTTTTTTACTACGAGGCCTTTCTCACCCTTCAACGCCGGCCCGCACAGCCGCACCGGACAACCGCGCACCAGGCACGGGCTACGACCCCGCACGGCCTCCTGCACGCCCCGCCCCCTGCGCCTGCTATTGGCCAGCCGTGCCCCGTTCGGTCACCCCATTGGCTGCCACTGCCGCCTGTTATATGCACGCCCTGCCCCCCGACCCTTCTTCCGGGAGAGCCCCGTCCGCCCCTTCGTCTCTGCGGAGCCAATTGGCTGCCCTGGCTGTCACTTAAGGCTTGGGAGGAGGGACGATTGGACGAACGAGGCCACGCGGGGTGCCCGCTCTGCGCGTGCGCGGTCCGGGGGAGTCCGAGTCCGAGTCCGAGTCCGAGTCCGAGTCCGAGTCCGAGTCCGAGTACCGGGCGCGCGGAGGCGTGACGTCACCCGACGCGACGCGACGCTGCCGGGGTGGGCGTCACGTGACCTGGGGAGCCGGCGGTATGGGGCTGAGGAAATGCGGGTCCTTGCGGGGCTGGGCTGTGGGTCTGGCGTGTTGTAGGGGCGTGGGGGGGGGTCACGTCGGGCTGGGAAGGGAATCCGAGGCGTCCTCCTGGAGCTGCGGGTGCCGGGACGTGTTCTGGGGGCCCCGTGGGGCTGGGAAGGGGGTGGGGAAGCGGGGCTCTCACGAGGCCGGGGGGGCACGGGCCTGTTGTGCGGGGTATTCCCCTGAGACTCGGGAGAAGGGGCCGGCGGTCTCCGTGCCTGATGGGGCCGTTCTTCCCCCGACTCCCCCTCCTCCCTTTTGTTCCCCTCTCGCAGACCATGGCCGCCCCTCTTTCCCTCACGCTGGTGCTGGGCGAGGCCTCGGAGAGCGACTCAGAGCCGGAGCCGGAGGGGGGCGCGGCCGGGACCCCCGCAGCGGGGCTGAAGGTTCCGGGGGAGGCGTCGGAGACCGAGGAGGAGGAGGAAGAGGACAGTGCGGCCCGAGTGCCGCTGCCAGGGGTGTCCCGGGGGGGCCCCTCACTGCTGCAGCAGCGGCTGGGGGCGGGCGAGGGGCGGCTGCGGGGCGCGATGGCTGAGGCACTGGGAGGCAGTTTCGGTGGGGCTGCGCGGCTGCTGGAAGGCCTGGGGGGGCCCCTGGGCCAAGCGCAAGCTGGGGCAGCTGCCACCGCGCACTGCCTGTGCCTGGTGCGCCGTGACCTGCGCGCTGTGTCTGCCACCGTGGCCACCATCACCGCCTGCCACCTGCTGCCCGACATCCGCGGGGAGCTGTGAGAATGGGAACACCGGTGGGGCAGTGCTGGCAGCCGTGGGGAGCTCCTGGCGTCGTTGTTGCGGTGTCACTGTCGCTCACCGCCAGTGCTGTGTCCAATGGACTTGGAGGTTGTGGTTGTCACTGATGGCGTTCTCACTGTCGCTGCGTTTCCAGTGCTGCGTCCCCTTGAGCTGATGCTGCCATCAACAGTGCTGCCACTGATCACTCGGTGTCTCAGCGGTGTCACCTGGCCTGTGGGGACCTTGGCCTCACAGTGACGAAATGGAAGCTCCCGACAATTGCTTGGTCTGGAATTCTGTGGTTTTGCCCTGTTTAGGGGATCTGAGGTTTGTGGCACCAAATAAAGCCCTCTGGGGACACAGCTGCAGCAAGGACACGACTTTCACTAGGCGGGTGGCAGCGTGTTCACGCGTGGCACTGTTGTCCCAGTGGTCTGAGCAAGGTCCCTTTTGTTGGCCCTCGTGTCCCCAAGCTGTGGTTGTGTCCTGCCATACGAATGTCTCCAGCACCTGGCCACTGTCCCCAAGCTGTGGCTACATCCTGTCACCCTGAGTGCCTCTTGGTCGTGTCCACAGCCCGCTGCTACCTCTGTGTGCCCCTCTGAGAACTTTAGCTGGGGACAGGGAGAAGCACATGTGATACTCCTGCCACGGAGCCACGTGGCTCTATCACACTGCATCCTGCCTGGGCTACCACCCCCTATGGGATGCCAGGGATACACCCTGGGTGCTGGTGGGCTTGTGGCAGCAAAATGTCTAGGGCGGGTCCTGGGGGCTCCCGGTGTCTCCGGGAAGGTCCCAAGTATCCCCAGGACTGACCTGAGGGGTGGTGGAAAACCAGGATGAAGGTTCACTTTCCCCATTTCCCTGTGTTGTGGCAAATGGGAGAGGTTTTGTGAAGGGCACAGTGGTGTTGGATTCCTTTCATAAAGATTCTGGACCTCGGTTCCCTTCCCGTATCCAAATTAGAATGAATAACGGTATTAAAACTTCATCTTTTGAGGAAGAACCCCTGAGCGCTTGTAACTGGCAGTGCTTTGATATTCTAGATAACCCGTTCCATAAGGAGTGCTGGGTGATGCTGACTGATACCATCAATTGTGAGCATGCTCTATGGAAGGTTTCCCTCTGTGGGAGTGAGGAAACAAAATGTGGTGATTCAATACTGTGGGGTTATGATGGGGTTACTAGAGTCTAGGATTCTAGAGTCCGAGGATTGTATGAGTATGCTACGAGGATACTAGCTCCTGTGAGTGTAAGTTCTGTTATTTCAGATTCTGTGATTTTTTTTCCCAGTTCTAGATTCTTTGACTCTGTGACGATTCTGGGCTTCAATTGTGTGATGATTCTGATTCCTCACTGAGAGTCTAGACTCCCAGATTTGTAGCTATGCAGTACGATGCATTTCCATATCCACCCCTGTGCATAGTGTGCAGCATAGTTCTGAGTGCCTGATACGACCCAAGCAAAATCAATTTCTGTAGGTTATTAAAAAATAAAATAAAATTCTTTCCTTTAGTTTCTGCTCCCTGTTCCACTTATTTATGTTCTCCCTTGCTTCATATGTAACTTCCAAACGTGGCATTTTGCAGATAATACCTTTTCCCCCTTTCATCCTGTGATGGCTTCTGATGGTCCCTTGTTTCTCAATTATAACAGTTGTCATGAGCCCATTCATGTAAGAATTTGGGACTGGAGTTTACTCCATGACTCTTACAATAGTTAGTGTCCCTAGTTGCTATCATGCAGACTGCAGCAATTTATAGCAGATAGATACAGTTACAGTATACACTCCTGAGGGGGGAGCAGGAATGTATGTATTGATGAACATAGATATGCTGTAGTAGATTAACAAGACTGGAGATGGCTGGATACACTTGGTTATTTTCCACATGGAGGACAGGGTTACACACGCCCACACACACACACACACACACACACCTACAGGATGCTCTCCTGCTGTGTCATGAGGATCAGAGCAAACCCCATTGCTGTCTGAACACTTCAAACCACAGAGGTAAGGTTCCTCAGCACAGCTGGATCCACTCCTAGTCCCAGACGCGTTCAGGAGTTTGTGACTAAGGGATCCTACGTGCACAATCAAAGATATAACCTTAGTGAAGCTGACAAAGCAAAGGATCTCTGTGCAGGTGTGACCTCGAGGCATCCCTGCTCAAGAACAGAGCTTGTCCTGCAGCCTGCTGCTGTGCAGGAGAGCTTAAGAGGTGCTTGTGCTGCTCTCTATTTTGGTGGTAAGATGATTGACCCATTGCTGTGCTTTGTTTTTAGGCACATGCTCAATTGGCCCTCAGCTGTTGAGCCAGAGGTCTGCTGTGAGTTCTTTCAGCGTCCCAGATTGAGACGGTTTTGTGATCGCTAACCTGATTTAGCCAGGAGTGTTGCTCACTGTCTTCCTGTGCCAGGCTGAGGGAGGAAGGTGGGAGAAAGGAAGAAAGAAAGGGAGAGAAGGGAGCGCACCATCATACTGGCTTTGCTGGGAAGGAAGCCTGGTAAGAGCAGTGCTGCTGGTCTGAGTCCCAGCTGGCTTTTACCCCTAGGCAGTGCCCTGCAGGTGGGCTGGTGAGGGTTTGGCAGGGATTGCTGCATTCCCTCACACCTCTCCTGCCTTTTGTTCCTCTTGTCCCAGCAGTTTAACATCTGCCTGCAGCAGAGCAGCAACTGGCCACAGCATGTCGATCTCAGGCAGGGGCTTGGGGAACAGCCAGGAGAGGGCAAGGAGCAAGAGATGGGAGTGCAGGGTGAGAGTGAGGTGTCCTCAGCCATCGTCTGTGTGCTGGGAACAAAGAAGCCGCAGGGACGGGAGTTTCTCTCCTCTCCAAGCTGCTTCCCTGGGCCTTGGCTGTTCCCGGCAAGGAGCACTTGCAGGAGCCCGTACCTTTTGCAGAGGTGGCCGTGTATTTCAGCAGGGAGGAGTGGGCCCCGCATCATTTTCAGAGACGCCAAAGGCGTGCTGGGCTCCAAAGGAAGTCGGTATGTGTTGGGCCAGTGTCATTCAGAATTGAAACAGGGACACGCTGACATGCACTAGAGTGGGCGCATGCTTGACATCTTGTAAACAGGGTTGAAAAGAAACCTCAAAATAAACACACGCAGCCTTTGTAAACCGTCCCCTCCAAAATCAACACATCTTGCACAGCCAGAGGTGCCTTCCCAGTCTTCTGCCTGTTGGCAGTTTTACTTCCTCTGTTTTTTCTTCAGATCACAGCAGAGTGAGTCTGCCTGCGTCAGCGGAAGAGCTGCCTTCGGGGAGGTGCAGATGCAGTCAGCCGTTGTGGAATTCATCTTGAACCGCTCAGATGTCCTCTTCCGCTCCAAATCCAGCCCGCTCATTGGAGATAGAGCGAGTGAGTGTCTTCCTCCATTAGCTTTAGCTTGATCAGACACCTTGATCAAGTTCAGATCTCCCCCAAGGTACTTGACATATGCTTCTACTGTCGAGGAGACAACAGACTTCTGGGCTGATATAAGAATATGGCAAATGTGGCTACCAGTATCTTTCCGGGAAGCCAGGGATGCTCTACGAGAACACATGAAAGTGTGGCTGAAAGTTTGGCTGCTGCTGTTAGATCCTCACATTGACAGGCTGTACAGAGTAACTTAAATCCGTCCCCCTACTCTCTCTTTTCTTTCTAAAATCACTTTCTTCAGTGCTTCTGTGTGCTTTTGCACTTGAGCTATCTTGCAGTACGACACAATGCATGATCCGTTGATCCTTACAAGCATCTTAGAAGACAAATAGCAAGCAGCAGATTTAAAGAAAGCTCTTGGTATTCATTAGCGTTGATGCTGAGAAACAGAGTCTTGCACTTAATGTGAGATACTCTGACAGCTGCTTTCCTGGTTGTTTCTTCTGCGCAGCGTCTATAGGTTAATCAGCAGGGCTGTCCAGCTGCATGGCAAAGACTGCACGGGCCCTGCAGCTGTTGCCCAGTTCTCCGCCTGCACTGCAGAGTTGAGCTTAGGTGCTAAGAGTGAGGAAATAACTGCAACGTGTTTGTGCCCAGCCCTGGAACCTACAGCTTTCCTTGAGTAACTGCTAAGACCGGAAGCGCACCTGGTCCAGTGGAAAGAAACGGGCCTGCACCAGGAAGAAAGTTTCCTCTGCATGTTAGATGAGTAAGTGTGAAGAGCACAAGCAATTATTATTCCGAAGGAGCGCTGAGTTTGTTCCATCTACTTTGATACCCCGACCTTCCCATGAAATTTGCACAGTCACTGCAGTTATTGCCACTGGTGGAGTAGAGATAGCTGCTTTTCCAGAATATTTGCTGCTTCCCATTTGATACGAGCGTTGCTCTTCTTTGGATAGCACAGTTGCTGTAAGTCCAGCTTTTGTTCCTACTGGAAGGCAGTTCTTATGTCAGCAGGATGCAGGGGTTAACTTGGTTGAACAGGAACAGCCCACAGCAGGCTGAGCTCTACCAGGGGAAGATCGACATGCAAAGCACCTGAGCCATAAGATGATCCAGGCTGTAGAATGGAGCATATCACGTTGGCTCGTTGTTTAATGATTCAGACGTTCACGTTGTCTGCTTCCCCACAAGCAGAAGGGTCGGGGAATGTCACAGTGTATCAGCTAAGCTTGGCAATACTGCTGTGGCAAGGCAGCCCCTCTGAGCACAGCGTCTCAACCTGGGCCAGCCTTCAAGAGGGGACAGCATTCCCCAGCCTGCTTTAAGCCATCCCAAGTTGGTCTAGTTGGATGTCTGTGTACCATTTGGCCCGAAGCCTGGCTACTCAGGTACAGCTGACAAACACATGAGGCTGTGCACACATTACCCAGGAGCTGTGATGTTAAAGAGAGAAGTAGTAGGAATGGATCCAGCCAGGATGTTGATGTGAGGGGATGATACGCTTCCCTCCCACGCCTCTTATCGCACGAGAATGGCCTTATGAATGCCTGCTCTGTAGGCAGTGGCAAAGAAGGACCGCTCTGAGAGCAGACTCCTCGTGCTCACCTGCACTGCCCTGCAGCGAGAGGCTTCAGAGATCCTAGCAGCTGGCACTGTGAGCTACTTTGGTAGAAGTTTAAAGGTTTGTCTCCAAAACCAAGCACAGGCTGTAAGCAGGCCAAGAGCAAGACGCAGACCGTCGTGTGACTGCTTAGTTTTACCCTACTGATGATGTGTTGTTGTGCTAGTGATCCTGGCGTCCACCTGCACACTGGGTTGTAGCTGCTGCAGTCGCGTGCAGCATTTCCTGTTGCTGGATGCTGAGAGTGACCAAACCCAGACCTCATAAGAAGAAAACTGTCACTATCGTGACAATGTTTTGCATGCAGACGAAGCTGGATGCAAGCACGGCAGTGAAGGTTTCTGACGGACCTGTCCTCACTTTTTAGGAGTTTTGGTTGCTTGCTTAAATACAGTAAGCTGCTCTCAATTATGAGTATGTCCTTTGCCATAAACGTGCCTGTGACAAAGTGGTTATTTTGACATCATCCTCCAGAGACTAGGATAACCAAGTCTTAGAAAAACACAGCACCGCCCCCAGAGAGGTGATGGCTGTGCTGCTGCTTGCTGATTCTCGCTCTTATCTGTGGTTTTCCTTTACAGGATGCCGTTGTTAACTGTGGCCCAAGTCCCTGTGGGTTTCTTCTCCTCCCACAAAGCTGCTCACCCTGGAGGAGGCACAGGCACGGACACGAGGCCACAGCAGCTCTCCCGTTGTGTCAGACAGCAGAGAGATTGCAGTGGAAGAAGGCCCCGCAGCTTTCCAGGGGAAATTCCACACAGTCGTTGACTTTCCATCCAAAAGATGAAGAGGAGTTTCTTTTGCAGCATCTATCGTAATTGTTTGGGTGGGTTTTTTTTCCATTATTAGTAAGGCAAAACTCGCTGAAACTAAGTTGCCTTCACCACAGGTGAAGTGTTGTAGCAAACTTCCACTCACTTTGGACTCCATAGGAGGACTCAACTAACTTACAACTGCCTGATGGGCTCAGTTTAGCCACACAGTGGCTTCCTTTCCTGTTGGGCAGGTCACGAGGTGTACAAAGCCATCTGATGTCTATGCTTGCCTGTACTACCTGCACCTGGAAACATCGGGGTTTTCCAGATTTCAGGACCTCGTGCCTGAGATAAATTCCGGTTCTACTCAAAGCAGAGCTGTTGGACTGACTTGCCGTTTGCTAAGACTGGGAAGAGGCGGGGCTGCTGCAGCCCCAGCCCCACCTGACAGGGGTCTCTGTAGGGACGGGCTGCTGGCTTTGTTCCGGGCACTGCAGTGCTCTGTGACCAAGAATTACCACCAGGAGCTGTTCTACCGGCTGTGCCCACACCTCGCTGGCATATGTGGCTGAGAAGCCCGTGCACGTGGCCAGCCAGGAGCTGCTGCCCTTCTGACCACCTCACTCAATAACTCCTCTCTTCGTGGGTGCACATGCTGGAAGCTATTACTCAAGGAATAATACAAAGATAAGAAATAAGCACTAAACAGGGCTTATTGTCACGAGGTAACTAGACAAGAGGAATGAAAAAATGCATGCTGTATTTTGATTACAAATACGTAAGCACAAGCCCTGTGTGGGGCCTGGTTCAGCAGTTCAGCTTGCCTTGTGCACTTTGCCTGGTCGTAGGGAGAGTGGCAGGGTCTGATGCAGTGGCGGAGTTGTATGGACGCTGTGTTTGTTGCTCCGCATCCAAAAGTGCAGCAGTTTCTGGAGAGCCAGGTGGGACCTACCTATAGGTGATGGTCCTCTCGCCACCGAGCGTCCAGTTGCCAGCAGTGGGTGAGTTCACTGGGACTTTGGGGATGGGAGGTGCCAGCCAGCAAGCCTTCAATTTCTGCGATTAAATTCAGGCTTGGAAGCGCGCTACGCTACGTGGGAAATACAGTTGGTGCAGGAAAGGGGATGTCCTTAGCCGAGGTACTGCCAAACTGAAGGAAAGCAGATGAAACTGGAGATCTATCAACAAAAATGTAAGCAGGTGACACTTGACTTGGCAGGTTTGTGGGAAGGTCAGCTTCCCCATGTTTGTATTTCAGCCATCACCCTCCATACCGGAGAGGCTTTCTTTGCTCGGCTTGCTTAATTGCAGCACGTTTCGCATGCATGGATAGCCTGTGCGATAGCGCCCTTGATCCAGACCCCATTTCCACATTGCATCTCGTCCTCAATGGCCTGAGGTGTCGTGGGAGCACAGAGCTGTAAATATTTCCCTCTTGGGGTAGCTGAAGCACTATGAAAGTCTGCCAGGCGAAGCTGTGGCTGCTCCATCCCTGGAGGTGGATGGGGCTCTGGGCCGCATGACCACGTGGGTGGCATCCCTGCCCACGGCAGTGGGGCTGGGGTTCTAAGCTCTTTACTGTCCCTTCCAACCCAAGGCATTCTATGAGTCTGCGTTTCCATGACGTAAGCACCCTGGTGCAGTGCATCACAAGAGCGGCAGCCCGCGGGGAGCCGCCACCCGGAATCTCGGAGCCGTGAGGTCACAATGCCCCGTCCTCTGACTGTGCTGTGCTGTGCCGCAGGCTTCGCTCTGTGCGACACTCACTGTGGCTGCAGCGGTGGTGTTGGAAGCATGGTGCGAGTGTGGGGGGCCATGGCCCCTGCCCGCCTTGTCCTCTTCCTCCTACTGATGGCCATGTGTTTCCGGGAGACCTGTGCTGCTCCGTGGCGAGCACTGGGAGCAGGTGGGTGGGCAGAAATGGGACCCAAACTGAGCAGCACTGGCGGCAAGAAGTCAGGCTGCGTCCCCACGGCCCTGTGCCACACTTCCCTGGGGCCTGCCTTCCACGGGGGTGGTGTTGGGCAGGGGGTGATGGGCAGCACCGCAGGAGCCGAGCGGAGCCCGTGGCAGCGCTGCTCCCCAGAGCCGGCTCCAGCCATGCCGGGCTGTGGCTCTGCTGCTTGCTGGCTGGAGCACAGCCTTCATCCTGGGAGATGTCCTGGGGAGAGCTCAGACGATGTGTGCTGGGAAAAGCGTGAGCATTTCTGCTCCAGGCTCGCGGTACTCCTGGTACCATAGATGAATGCCAGTTTCCAGCACGGAGCCCCGGCCCACAGCCCAGGGGAGGAGACAGGCGTGCTTTCCTCCAGTGCTTCAGCGTGATCTTCCTGGTCATTAGCGGCCTCCCAGGAAGAAAGCCCCGGGGGGCTGCATCTTCTTCCCTGCGGTCCGTGAGGGATGTGGCACACGGCTTGGGGAGAGTACTGTGTACGCTGCCAGTGCCAGCCTACAGGTCAATCCTGGCCACTCTGCAACTTTGGAGACCTGAGTCCTTCTCCCGTGCCGTTCCACGACCCACATCCAGTGACTGAGGGAGAAGGAGATCACACCATGCAATGGGAATTTCTCTCGTCTGTTCTTGATTCTAGATGATGCGCTTGGTGCTCCCTTTGCAAATGATCGTTTGGGTCCGGATTTTGTGGCTGTGCCTGTGGGGCAACCCAGAGGTAAGTTGTGTCTGTTAACTTGGAGGCAGAAACGTTCACGCTCTCCTAGTTTACTTGGGTGCAATTTTACTTAAGATCCTCTCAAGATCTTCCGTGCCTGTTTGTGCCTTGAAGGGCATGCACAGTGGAGGCGTGAGTATTTCTTTACTTGGAGAGCTGCCACATTTCAGTGGGAAGGTTACCGCTGCCCCTCCTCAGCTGAGAGAGCCCAGAGCTTTGTATTTGGGCCGTGGCATTCCCTGGCCCACCGCCAGAGCCTACAGGTCACTCAGGGAAAAGGAGGCCCCCACACGTGCTGGAAGCTCTCCTCACCTGTGTCTGATCACACTTGTGCCTGCAGGCCCTGCTGGTGAATCAACAGAAGAGGATCCTGTCTATGAATCTGAGGGGGATGCTGGAGGTAAGTCACCAGGTTTCATTTCCTTGCTATTAGATGATATTTGGCTGGGATAGTTCAGCAAGGCAGTGACATACCAAAGCCTAGGTTTAATCCAGTCCGTGCGGTTGAGGTTAGAGCTGGGGTGAGCTCCAGGAGGGCGTTCCTCTGGGCAGTTCTGCACGGGGTTAGTTGTGTATGACGGTGGTACTCCTGCAGGCAGCCAGGAACTGTTTCCAAGGTGCTCCTGTGCGGAAGGGAGAGAATAGTGTTGCTAAGGAATTCCCGGCATTAATTGCATCCTGTGTCATTCTGCCTGGAAGGATGTTTAATGGGAGTTGTTCTGTCCTGCGTTTGTTTGCAGATGTGACTGGAGCAGGCGATCCAGGATCCGCTCTGAGCTCTGGGCCCGAAACTCTGGAGGATGGCATGGGTAAGTCATGGCTTTGTAATTCCTGCGAGAGCTTTCATTGCCCATTTCAGTGCCGTTTCATGGCACGATCCCCCATATGCTCTGCTACTCAGTGATGCTGTAGTGTATGAGTGAAACTTTTCACGGGTCTCTGGTTGCAGAAGTGCCCCCATGGATGTCTTTGCCCGGTCGTTCGTTTCCTCCCGCGCTGGAGCCCAGCTGGAATCCCAGCGGTGAGTAGTTTGTCTTTACTGACTCCGCTGACTCACCGCTGGTCTCCAAAACTTCATGCACGTGATATTTGACTTCGTACATTCTGTACAGGTCCGGAAAGAGGAAAGGATGAACCCAGAAGAGGAAGATACTCCCCGGGCTCATCCCGTCTCCTAAAGGATCTGCTGAAGGAAATGGAGAAGGCAGCGCGTGGTAGGTATACGTCAGTGTGTTCACCGTGAGACCTGGGAAGCTGAGGTCTGACGTTCATGTGTGGACAAGCCGTAGCCTGCACAGCAGGAAGGGATCGCGCAGAGCCGTGCTGCGGTGGTGTTCCATGTAACGCCTTGCAGGCACTGTCGAGCACCAGAGATGGTCTGCTGCCACTCTGCATCCAGCCGAGACCCAGCGGCAGCTGCTCCCCCAGCACGACCATTACTTGTCAGAGCTGCTTTGTGCAGACGCTGGCACCCAGATGGCACACAGATGGCGAGTGCCGTGCTTCTGTTCATACAAAGCCCTCTGTGCAGCTGAGCAAGTTGAAGGCAGGAGGAGCATCCCGATCAGGGATGGCTGCCTTTGCTAATGCTGGAAATGAGCTGGAGACGCTGATTCTGAAGGTGCTTGTGCTGGAGCTTGAATTTCAGCCTGCAGATAGCTGGCTGTGGTGGGTGGAATGTGATGGGTGGTGACGCTCACAGCACAGGGTGTGAGGGCCTTGCGTAGGAGCTGATTCCTGAGGAGGCATGAGAGGGTCGGCACCCTCCAGTTCCTGGGAGGGCCCAAATGCCCTTGGGCAACGGAGGGGGTGACAGTGGATGCGGGGGGCTGGGACCAGCAGACTTTGCCTGAGCTCGGGATTGGAGTAGCTCAGTTCCCGATGAGAGCACATCACGTCCAAGCTTACTGTCCTGCTTTCCTTCTAAAGGAACTGACCAAGAAACTGAGCAGGATGCACTGCAGGAAGACAGCCATCCCACACTGCCGGTCTCGGGCAGTGGAACGCAGGCAGCGCCAACAACTGGCATGCCAGGTAATTTCTGTCCCGCGCTCATCCAGCGTCACTAACCAGAGTCGCTGTGTGCCTGCAGGCTCTTGCTGCCTGCCCTTGCACACCAGGTCAGCAGCCAAACCTGGGCGTGTGAGCACAGAGCACGTGTAAAAGAAGCCAGGGATGGCTCTCTGAAAATGGCTGGCCTCAGTGGGGTGTGGAGAGTTGTTCCAGCGGCGTGCCAGAGAAGGTACTTGCAGACCTCTGTGACGCTGCTCAGCTCCCACCACTCGCAGTTCCCAGAGAGTTGTGAGCTTTGCCCTTTTGCAACAAAGCCACCTGAGGGCAATGAGCGGGGTCCTGTGTGGCAGGAGCCTGCAGGAGTGTTTCTCCCCTGGGCTGGCTCCGGCTGTGCCCTGCGCTGGCTGCAGCCCGACCTTGAGCCCGGGGGGTGTCCTGCGGGAGAGCTCAGGACACGCGCGCTGGGGAAAGCGTGAGGGATTCTGCTCTGCAGTGCTCCCCACAGACAAAGCGCAGATCCCAGGGCACAGCCCTCGGCCCAGAGGAAGACACGGGTAGTGCCTGTGCAGCCTCTCCCTACCCAACGAGAGGTGGAAGCGATCCTACTTGTCCCCTGGTGCTTAGGCACCAGAGGCAGAGGCACCCGCTAGTGAAGCTCTCTTGGGTCCGTGAAGCACACTGAGAGATCATCTGTAGCGCAGGTGAAGGTAACGTGGGACATTGTCTCGTTTCTTCCAGGGATGAATGCCGGGAAAAGCACAGAGGCTGCTGTTCACAAATCTGTGCGGAAGCGCCACATCGCAGCCATGGTGATGTTCTCAGCTGTGCTGCTGTCTGCGCTGGTGCTGGCCTGTGGTGCTGTGATATGGATGTGCAAAAAATACCCGTGAGTTGGCTTTTCCCCAAAACACCTGATTGCTGCATTTGGCAACGAAGCATTTGTAGTGCCAGGATCCTGGACGGCCAAATCAGCTGCTGGCAGTACACTGCCAGGACTTACGTTGCCAAGTCTTTCAAGTTTCCGCTTATTTCCTGTCAGTGAGTAGTGCTTTCTGAAACTCCTTCTCACAGAGTGTGCAAGAGAGAAGAGAAAGCAGCAGAACCAGCTCATCCTGAGACCAACTAGGAGCGAGTTCCAACCGGAGGTGAGGGCAGAATGGAGCTGGGAGAGGCAACAAAAGAGACTCTTGCCCCATCAAACAAGAATCTCAGCAATAGTTCCGGTCCATTCCATTCTGCCATCCAAGAGGCCAAAGGTCTTCAAAGTCATCTGGAAGGCCTGGAGCGTGAACTCAGAGCCGCGAAAGAGGTCCACGGGAACAGTCCTGAGTGCTGCTTTCTGTCAGCGGACGGCCCTGAAAGTGAGAGCGGAGAATCAGCAGCAGAGCTTTTGTCCTTCATCCTGCACTCTCCAGGACAAGTGTCACCAATAATTTGAAGATTCTTAGCTCGCCATAGCTACAACCCTGTTGAGGGTCCTGATGAGGACCCAGAAAGCGAGCTTCCTCCGAGCACCGGACAATACGTTAACGTCTTTGGAGATGTGGATGAGGATGGCTGGTTCAGGGAGAGCTGACAGATGGCACGGGAGGACTGGTCCCTTCCAGTCTGGTTGCAGAGGTTTCAGATGATGAACTAGATACACCTCAAGTTCCTGACAGAATTCCTGCATTACTCCGTCTGCAAGACCAGCCCCTGCTCCACTCGATGTTCCGGTGGAGCGTGTGCAGGATGTGGATGAGCTCCTTCAAACCAAAACCAAAACCAAATCCAATTAAACACCCACAATAAAACAATCAAACAAACAAAAAACCCTACGCTGTTCTTTTTCTTGGATAAACGGCTGTTTACGAGGGTGGATAGTGATAGGACATGGAGGAGTGGTTTTAGACCGAGACAGGGGAGGATTAGGCTAGATATTAGGAGGAAGTTTTTTCACACAGAGGGTGGTGGAGCACTGGAGCAGGCTGCCCAAGGAGGTTGTGGATGCCCCATCCCCAGAAGCATTCAAGGCCAGGCTGGAGGTGGCTCTGGGCAGCCTGGGCTAGTGGTAGCCTGGTTGGTGACCCTACACGTAGCAGGCGGGTTGAAAGTAGATGAGCACTGTGGTCCTTTTCAACCCAGGCCTTTATATGATTCCATGATTATATGATTGTATCAGACGTCGGGGCAGTAATGTG
This sequence comes from Phasianus colchicus, assembly GCF_987193195.1. NCBI lineage: Eukaryota > Metazoa > Chordata > Aves > Galliformes > Phasianidae > Phasianus > Phasianus colchicus. The sequence continues at coordinate 439,305 of NC_143459.1, read as the reverse complement.
GAAGAAACAAGCCTTGAAGTTAAGCTTGGTTTGCTCTGCCCCTCGTACACCTGATAATTGCACCCCTTGCTTGGCAGATGGCCTTTCTGTGGGGTGTAGACGAGGAAAGGGGAGGAGGAGAATAAAGCAGCAGTTTTGTCCCAGAGCTTTTGTTTCACTGGGGTCTGGCCCTGCTTTCTGAAACTAAGAGACAGCGTGTGGAAGAAGGACAGGGAGAGGTGCAAGGAGGTTTTGTTCTTGGTGCTGACTCCAGCCTGCTGCTTGCTGCTGGGAAAGGCATGCTTGGCTCCAAGGGAGGATGTATGGTGGAGAGCCAGCAGCTGGCAGGTTTGGGATCCCCAGGATGCCCAGCAACAAAGGGCAACAGCCCAAGCAAGAGCTGGGGTGATTTGTTTTTAAACTGCATCCACTTACGTCCTGTCCCGCTGCATCTGCCATATGTCTCCCCGTTTCCTTTAGGGTCCCCCGAAAGGTGTTCTCCGTTTTGCAGTTTTGCCTGATTTTCTCATCTCCTCGGGGCGTTGCAGCATTGAGAGGAAGGTCTTCCCTCTCTCCTTCCCTCTGCAAAATCATTGCAATTGCTGAGCGCCCCCTCGTGTTGTGACACACACCATGTCTAGTTGCATCACGAGTTAGAAAGCGACTTCTTTTTCCTCTCTTCCTGAATTTCCCTGTTTTCCCTCTGCTTTGGGGAAAGTCCTTCTGTTGCGGACGTCACCCCTTGCAGAGCTGTGACTGCAGTGCCCAAGCTGCAGGAGCAGAAGCATTTCAGGTGCCAAAATGGTTTACTTTCCTCGTTGCGGTGGAATGGGGTACACAGAGAAGGAGGACTTCCATTCTCGGGGTGGATGTGCACATGGGAAGGCGCGCAGGGTGGGCTCTGTCTTGGCCAGTTCAGCCAGCAGCTGTATCCAAGTGGCAAAAGCAATGCCCTCTGTCCCATGCCACCTTTGCACAAACTGGGACCAACTCAGCCATGCAGACAGAGCTCTCAGGGTAACAAGCAGCCCTACGGATCTCCATGTGCAGGGTTGTTAAGCATTATTGGTTTTTCACATTGGCATCCAAAGTTTGAGGCACTGCGTGCTGCCAAGATTAGACATGGTGTGCTCTCATCGGGACCTGAGCTTCTCCAATCCCGAGCTCAGGCAAAGTCTGCTGGTCCCAGCCCCCCGCATCCACTGTCACCCCCTCTGTTGCCCAAGGGCATTTAGAGGGTGCGGACACTCTCATGCCTCCTCAGGAATCCGCTCCTACTCAAGGCCCTCACACCCTGTGCTGTGATCGTCAGCACCCATCACGTTCTACCCACCACAGCCAGCTATCTGCAGGCTGAAATTCAAGCTCCAGCACAAGCACCTTCAGAATCACCGTCTCCAGACGTTTTCTCCCAGAAATATGGCATGTCATCCCAGATAAAGTCTTTCCCAAATCGAGGACATTTTCTTTCCGAAATACCACTTTGCTCGCAAAGACGTCACGTTGTCATCCAGGATCACTATTCTAGTCCCCTAACCATCTCTTCCACCAAGAAATAAGTACATTTTTTCTAAGAAAGACCAGCTTTCTGGCATAGGCATGAACTTTTCCACTCACAAGAAGACATTTCCTCCAGTAACACAGTTTTCTCATAGATCTAGGAACGTTTCCCCCAAAAAGAAGACATTTTCTCCCAGAAATACCACTTCTCTTAGAAATACCTCCCGTTTCATCCCAAGGATACTACTTGACGCTACTCAGGATCACACTTTCTCCCGTCTAAATGGCCTTTTCCCCCAGATACACCAGGTTTCTCCCAAATACACGACATTTTCTCTCATATACACCCGTTTTCTCCCAAAGATGGGATATATTCCCCCAGAAATACCTTCTTCTTCTTCAAAATACGGCCTTTTGCCCCAAACTACCATCTTTCTCAATAACGCCTGTCATTTTTTAACCAACTCTGCTACTATCTCCCAGAAACAGAACTTTGCTGAGAAATACCTGACATTTGCTCTCCCAAATACTACTTGACACTCCTCCAGAGGACATTGTCTCCCCTATTTACCATGTTTTCTCCCCAAGAGACCATTTGGCACACCAAAAAGACCACCGTTGCTCTCCAGTACAAGATCTTCTTTCCCACCGGTTCCCACTTTTCTCCCCCAGCTATGTCATTTCCTCCAGAAATGCCACTTTTACCTTGGAAATTTCACCTTCTCTTCCAAAAAGAGGAGATTTGCTCCCAGAAGTTCCCCTTCTCTTACAACTGCCACACGGTTTCTCCCAAAAAGCCTCCGTGACAAGACCAAATGGGACACTTGCAACCAAGAAGAGGACACTTTCTCCCATTTTCGGGAAGAAAGACCTGTTTTCTTCCCTCAAGAGGACATTGTCTTCCCCACAGAGGACATTTTCTCCCAGAAATACTGCTACTCTTAGAAACACCTCCATTTCCTCCCAAATCGACTCCATGAGACGCCTCGGGATGTCACTTACTCCCAGATTTTGTGGCATTTTCTCCCAGAAATACCACTTGGATCCCAAAGAGATGGCCTTTTCCCTCTTTAGCATCTGTTTTCTCACAAATATTTGGAATTTTCTCCCAGAAACGCCAGCTTTCTCACAGATACATCACCTTCTCCCCCCCACATCAGACGTTTTCTCCCAGACATATGGCATTTGATCCCAGATAAACTTTTTCTCTCCCAAATCTGGGGCATTTTCTCTCCGAAATACCACTTTGCTCACAAAGACGTCACGTTGTCATCCAGGATCACTATTCTAGTCCCCTAACCATCTCTTCCAGCAAAAAAAAAGGACAATTTTTCCCAGAAAGACCAGCTTTTACACATAGGCATGAATTCCCCCAGAAATAGCTTCTTATTCTTCAAAATACGGCCTTTTGCCTCAAAGTACCCGCTTTCTCACAAACGCCCGTCATTTTCCAACCAAGTATGCTTCTATCTCCCCAAAACAACAGTATTCCCAGATTTACCTTTCGTTTTCTTTCGTAATATTCCCCTTTCACAATTATTGCTTTGCAATAAGAAAATGAAAAGCAAAGAAAAAAAAGAAATGCAAAGAAATGTTATTTCTTTTTCTGGAATATGATATTTTCTCCAGTAATTGGAATGTTTCAATCAAATGCTGAGGTTTTCGCTGTGTACACTGTTTTACTTCTCCGAAAAAAATTAAAAAACTGACATTTTCCCTCAGATGTTCCATTTTGAGGTGAAATGTCTGTCAATTTTCTCACCGATAATATATTTTTCCCCTAGGTGGAGCGATTTCTTTCAGAAATTCCATGTTTTTTACAGATTTATTATCCTTTCCTTACAAAAGAGATCAGAAAATTATTATTTCCGTGGAAAAATTTCATATATTAAAGAAAAAAGTGATCTTCGTTTGGAAAATATCTTTTTTTTTTTTGGATAATGCTGATTTTTCTGAAGTGAAAACTCTGTTTCGTTTATTGAAACTAGTATTTCTCCGTGACAATGTGATATTTCATTGTAATTTGTTATTTTGGATTGTACGGTAGTATTCCTTACGAATACGAACTGTCAGTCGAACGAATGATTTATGCAATTACTACGTAGCACAGCGTGGAGGGTTCGTCCTGTACACAAGGCGACCATGTAGCAGTTTCCAGCAACTCCAGCTCTCTGCAGCAGTTCACGGCCAAGAATTTGCGACCTCAGGCTACCGCAGTGCCTGAATGCAGGATTTTTTTTCTCCCCAGTACAGAAGCAATGGCACTCGACTTTCTGTAACGTACGCCCAGAAAGCACAACGTGTGTCGCTCCTCGAACTTCTAGCTGCCTTATTAGAGGGGAGATTTTCCTTATAACCTATTCGACACAGAATGCTGACGTGTAGTAGCAAGGAAAAACTACTGAAAAGATAGGAAAAAGGGAAAGACAGAAAAATGAGAGAGAAGAACCGTAGTGCAGTCTGCGTGGACACCAGGAGAAGTCAGAACCTCTCCCTTGCGATGTGAGCAGTAGAAGCCGCTCGTCGGAGAAAAGCATCCGGCTGAAGTCTATCTTTCACGGCATCCGGGAGAAACGAGACCGCTGCTGCAGGCTGAAAGCAGCATTCGGGGGAACCGCGATTTCTCGGCCAGCAACTGCAAACTCTCCGAAGCGGTTAACAGAGAGTGGCTCTGTCGACCCACGAGAGCGAAATAGCGGAATTGCGAAGCCGAGAACGTGCGACTCCAGCATATTGCATTGCCTAACAATAGGGTTTTTTTTCTCCTGAGGAAATAAACCACAGCTCTCGACTTTCTGTAACGCCCTCCCCAGAAAGCACGATGTGTGTCCCTCCTCGAACTTCTTACTGACTCGTTATACTGAATTTTTAATTCTGACATTATCGCCATGGAATGCAAAAGTGTAGCAGCAACGAAAAACCTCTACGAAAATAGCAATAAAGTGAAAGACAATGAGAGAGAAGCGCAGTGCATTCTGCAGAGACTCTGGGAGAAGTCAGAACCGCTGCTTTGCGATGTGTGCAGGAGAAGCCGCTCTTCGGAGAAAAGCGTCCGTCTGAAGTCGCTCTTTCACGGCATCCGAGAGAGACGAGACCGCTGCTGAAGGCTGAAAGCGGCATTCGGGGAGAACCGCGATTTCTCGGCAAGCAACTGCAAACTCTCCGTAGCGGTTCAGCGAGAGTGCCGCTTTCGACCCACGAGAGCGAAGTAGCGGAATTGCGAAGCCCAGAACGTGCGATTTCAGCATACTGCATTGTCTGAAAACAGGGTATTTTTTTCTCCTGAGGGAAGAATCCACAGCTCTCGACTTTCTGTTACGTCCTCCCTGAAAGCACAACGTGTGTCGTTCCTGGTACTTCTAGCTTCCTTATTTGAGGAGCTTTTCCCTTCTACTCTATTCGTCACAATATGCTGAAGTGTAGCATCGGAGAACCACAGATGAACGAAATGTCGCTAGGAATCAAGGGAAAGACATAAGAATGAGAGAGAAGCGTAGTGCATTCTGCAGAGACTCTGGGAGAAGTCAGAACCGCTGCTTTGCGATGTGTGCAGGAGAAGCCGCTCTTCGGAGAAAAGCGTCCGTCTGAAGTCGCTCTTTCACGGCATCCGAGAGAGACGAGACCGCTGCTGAAGGCTGAAAGCGTCATTCGGGGAGAACCGCGATTTCTCGGCCAGCAACTGCAAACTCTCCGAAGAGGTTAACAGAGAGCGGCGCTGTCGACCCACGAGAGCGAAATAGCGGAATTGCGAAGCAGAGAACGTGCGATTTCAGCATACTGCATTTTGTGAAAACACGGTTTTTTTTTCTCCTGACGAAAGAATCCACATCTCTCGACTTTCTGTAACGTTCTCCGCAGAAAGCACGATGTGTGTCCCTCCTCGAACTTCTTACTGACTCGTTATTCTGGATTTTTAATTCTGACATTATCGCCATGGAAAGCAAAATTGTAGCAGCAACGAAAAACCTCTACGAAAATAGCAATAAAGTGAAAGACAATGAGAGAGAAGCGCAGTGCATTCTGCAGAGACTCTGGGAGAAGTCAGAACCGCTGCTTTGCGATGTGTGCAGGAGAAGCCGCTCTTCGGAGAAAAGCGTCCGTCTGAAGTCGCTCTTTCACGGCATCCGAGAGAGACGAGACCGCTGCTGAAGGCTGAAAGCGGCATTCGGGGAGAACCGCGATTTCTCGGCAAGCAACTGCAAACTCTCCGTAGCGGTTCAGCGAGAGTGCCGCTTTCGACCCACGAGAGCGAAGTAGTGGAATTGCGAAGCCCAGAACGTGCGATTTCAGCATACTGCATTGTCTGAAAACAGGGTATTTTTTTCTCCTGAGGGAAGAATCCACAGCTCTCGACTTTCTGTTACGTCCTCCCTGAAAGCACAACGTGTGTCGTTCCTCGAACGTCCAGCTTCCTTATTTGAGGAGCTTTTCCCTTCTAATCTATTCGTCACAGAATGCTGAAGCATCGGAGAACCACAGATGAACGAAATGTCGCTGGGCATCAAGGGAAAGACATTAGAATGAGAGAGAAGCGTAGTGCATTCTGCAGAGACTCTGGGAGAAGTCAGAACCGCTGCTTTGCGATGTGTGCAGGAGAAGCCGCTCTTCGGAGAAAAGCGTCCGTCTGAAGTCGCTCTTTCACGGCATCCGAGAGAGACGAGACCGCTGCTGAAGGCTGAAAGCGTAATTAGGGGAGAACCGCGATTTCTCGGCCAGCAACAGCAAACTCTCCATAGCAGTTCAGCGAGAGTGCCGCTGTCAACCCACGAGAGCGAAGTAGTGGAATTGCGATACCCAGAACGAACGTATTCAGCCTAGTGCTCTTCCTCCAAACAGTGTTTTTTTTGTCCGCAGGCAAGAATCGATCGCTCTCGACTTTCTGAAACGTTCTCCGTGAGAGCACCACATCTGTAGATCCCCGAATATTCAGCTGACTTTTTAGAATGTGCTACAGAATGCAAGAAATGTCTTAGTAGAGAAGCTTTTCACATCTATACTTTTTCGACACAGGCTTCAGAATTGCTGAAACAGAGAACCACCCATAAAATAGAAACTATATTTAAGAAAACCAGTGTCAGGGAGAAAAAGCCATTTAGACGGGAGTGCTTGTGATCTTGTGGAGCATCAAGTAGTATCTTTGGGATGAAATGGGAGGTATTTCCAAGAGTCTTGTTATTTCAGGGAGAAATTGCCTTGTTTTGGAGAGAAAATGTCCTATTTTAGGAGTAGAATATAGTATTTCTGTAACAAAATACCATATTGATGGGAGTAAGTGTGATTATGAGGCGCGTAACACACCATTTTTTTCAAAAAAGGAAGCTGTAACTTGGTGTAGTGCAATTCCTGAGAGAAAATGCCAGGTATTTGTGAGAAAATAGATGCTTGAGTTGGAAAAGGCCATCTCTTTGGGATCCAAGTGGTATTTCTGGGAGAAAATGCCACAAAATCTGGGAGTAAGTAAGTGTCATCCTTAGGCGTCTCATGGAGTCGATCTGGGAGGAAATGGAGGTATTTCTAAAAGTAGCAGTATTTCTGGGAGAAAATGTCCTCTGTGGGGAAGACAATGTCCTCTGGAGGGAAGAAAACAGGTCTTTCTTCCCGAAAATGGGAGAAAGTGTCCTCTTCTTGGTTGCAAGTGTCCCATTTGGTCTTGTCACGGAAGATTTTTGGGAGAAAGCGTGTGGTAGTTGTAAGAGACGGGGTACTTCTGGAAGCAAAGATCCTTTTTTTAGAAGTGAAGGTGAAATTTCCAAGGGAAAAGTGGCATTTCTGGGAGGAAATGACATAGCTGGGGGAGAAAAGTGGGAACCGGTGGGAAAGAATATCTTGTACTGGAGAGCAACGGTGGTCTTTTTGGTGTGCCAAGTGGTCTCTTGGGGAGAAAACGTGGTAAATAGGGGAGACAATGTCCTCTGGAGGAGTGTCGAGTGGTATTTGGGAGAGCAAACGTCAGGTATTTCTCGGAAACCGGCTGTTTCTGGGAGATAGTAGCAGACTTGGTTGGAAAATGACGTGTGTTTGTGAGAAAGCTGGTATTTTGGGAAAAAAAAGGCCGTTTTTTTAAAGAATATGCTGGCATTTCTGGGAGAATATGTCCCATCTTTGGGAGAAAATGGGTGTATGTGGGAGAAAATGTCGTGTATTTGGGAGAAAGCTGGTGTATGTGGGAGAAAAGGCCATTGTGATGGGAGTCAGTGTGATCTTGAGGAGTGGAAAGCAGTATTCTTGAGATGAAACGTGAGGTATTTCTAAGAGTCCTGGTATTTCTGGGAGAAAATGTCTTGTTTTGGTTTATTGTTTTTAATATTTATATATTTTTTATGTTGCAATTTCAAGGAAACACTTCGATAGAAATGGCTTTTAATTCTTTTGGCATACATAGAAGATGCGAAAATGCACATCATATTTTCACATGAATGTAGTAACACAAAAAAAGTTCAAAGCAGTAACTGATACACTCAATTATAACAGCTGCCCTTCCTGTGCAAGAAATGGAACTCAGCCCTTGGGCTAGATGCCATTCTGTGTCATTGATGTAAACCTGGCGGACAGTACAAATACTCTGAATTTAAAATGGCATGACTAAAAATGGAGTCTTTCCTCTAGCTTTCAAGTTTTAAGAAACATAAAATATGGACGTATGCTTGGCAACTTTTCCTTTCATTATATACAAAAGTGACTCTCTCTAAAATAACTGTCAAACTAAGAGGGACTGTCAGAAACCTATCACAGGAGGTAATCTATTTGCTCAGGTTGCTGAAGAGCAATGAAAAAGTAGATATTGAGTTTCAGTTTTCAGCATATCCATTAAAGTCCCATGCCTGTAATTAGGTCTCCTACCTTCCAAATAGAATTTTAAAAAAGTTTGATACATGATTATTTTAAATTATTTTTCTATAATTGGTTAGTGGTATTGTGGAACACATATTTAAGGATTAATGATGAGTAAGATTAGAAATCCAAAAAGTGTAAAATTCCATGCAAACTCAATTAAGTTTCAAGGACATTTCCATCAGAAAGAATGGAAATGAAGAAAGAACGGAGCCCCCAGGCTGGTTGTTGAGTGAGAATTACTGCTTACCCAGCATCCGTTTGCTTCATCAAATGTCCCCCATCTGCTCACAGAAACCTCTCTGAGATGCTTTTCTGAAGAATATTTGGCAGCATGTTTCCCAGGGCTGATGCCTAGAGGAGAGGGTTACACGGAGACTTGCTGTCTATCTTGATGGCAAACCCCTCCTAAGTAGGAATCCAGAGCTGGTGACTCACTTTGTACTCTTGTATAGTCTGGGCCAAGACAACATTATGGCAGTGGGGAGATATTCATGGTCAGGCTGGACAGGCCTCTGAGGTCTCTGACCTCTGTGGGTGTCCCTGTTCATTACTGGGGAACTGGACTCAATGGTCTGTAAGAGTCCCTTCCAACTCAAAAAAAATTTCTATGATTCTATGATTCTATGAATATTCCTGGTTTTATTACAAGTACAAATACTGATAAAGCCTACATTCAAATTGTTTATTCCTTGCTTTTGGAGAAGCTAAAACACTAGCACTAGGAGTTTTAATCAACGTAGATAATAGCTTGTCAGTTGTTATGCACAGTGGTACGTGCACCCAGTTTGAAATTTCAGTGCCATTAATGTTTTTAATTTTTTAAGTGATATGACACAGTACATGCAATCAACAATAATGAACATACCATGGTTCAGGACCCCTGATCTCTCAGCTAGTAATTTAAAATATTTTCATGTGTAGAGACAAGACAAGTATTATGTCCTAAATGGAGTCTAGGTCCCCAGCACTATTTCTCTCTCTATTTGATCCCTAAAAACAACTGTTTTCTTGCCAAAGATTTTGCATCGTTAAATCTCCTTTCTGAAACAATGAATATTGTGTAGTTGCAGGCCACTTTTTCAAACCTGTGGACATTCCCTTTGCTTCTACTTCTTTAAGCAACCTGCAGTTGCAATACACTTTTGCAGTACAGTCTTGAACCTCTTTATTCCTTGTTTTTCAGTCACCATGGGCTGTGTCTGTGCTGTCTTTGTAAGCAGGACCAGGGAATGACCTCTTTTCTCCCAGTCAGTTTTCTCAACACATCTACTGGTGTGGATGAAGCAAGCAAAGGCAACAAGAAAAGCAAATACAATTATACTAGCAAGCAGGAGTATCATTTATTATAGATGATAATCACATGTTGGTTTGTCACTAGGTGTGTTTAATCAACGACTTTCTTTTTGAAATAAGAGTGAAGATAAAAGAAAAGTTCAAATAGGATTCCTACATGTCTCGTTTTCATTAAAGATTAGATCTGCTACAACACGAGGAACTGAGGATAATATAACGTCCAAACACTTCGTTTCAAGTAATGTTAACACTGAATGAAAGGTATACAGGCTTCAATGAAATTAGGAAGTTGAGGTCTAGTTGAATGCTATTTGTTGTTGAATGGTATTTGTGACAGTGTTGAAAGAAATGGCTGATGTTATTGTAAAGTTACTGTCCGTCATCTATGAAAAACGGTGTTCTGCACAGGTCTGTGAGTGTTAGAAATGGGCTTTCTTGAAGAGCTGTCTTTATGGAAAAGGAGGCATTGCTTGCAAACTGGTATATTGGGAAAAAAAAAAAAAAAAAAAAAGTAACATTTCTGATTTCCAATTTAGTTATTAGAAAATCCCCATCATCTCTCTTTATATTATATGAATACTCCATGGTGCCCTTGGGATGACAAGATGCCTGTACTGCTATTTAGATATGCACAAATACAACAAATCCATGGGCAGATCTTTCCCCTACTGCATTTTTTTAATGTATTTCTTTATTGCTAAACTAAAAGGAAAATAATAGTAGAAAAAATTCAATCACCTTAATCAGCACATGCAAGTCTTAAAAATCTTTTTCTTGCTCTGACTGGTTTGAGAGCCTATTGTACTGAGAAGCAAAAACAGATTACAAGTAAAACACATAAAACAGAATACAAGCATGTCTATTTCTAAGTTCTCTGGTACTCAAAAATCTAAATACCTATTCATGTAGCTGCATTCATTGCTTTAAGTCATTAGCCAAGAGTAAATACGTAAGGAGAAACAGAGACAAAATTGACTTTATAAGAAGAAAATATATTTTAATATTCAAAATATTCTAAGTCACCATGCTGCCCTTTGAAGACAGCATTCATGTCTCATCTTGATCATGCTGACAAGCATCTCACGGGTATCTGCTTTCACTTACGTTGATTGTACAGTTTAGTATCTGTAATACTGAAAAGACCTGATGGGAAATGTTACCTTCCAAATTTTGCTCTGTGTATATGCATTTCCTATTTAAACCCTCACTCAGCAAGAGAAGGAAAAACACTTCTCAGTTTCAGTGTAAGTGCCCCATGGAATTTTCTACAGGAAAAATATCACTTTAGATCTGTCAGACAGTAACATTTTATTACCTCAAGGATGTTATCTGAACCCGAGGTCTAATATCTAAATGAACTGCAGTTCAGATTATTTGAGATTTAGCAGAAAGACAGAGGGATGGAAAGTTTCATAGAAAGATTCTATGGGGAGAAGTCTCATTCATTTATTGTGGATAAATATGATGAAAAGGTATTCATATACCAAGTTTTAATAACTGTATGGTTAACAGGAGGAACAGTAGACAGCTTTGAGCAGTAGCTGACATACAGAACAGGAGAGTTGGAAGAGTAATATTTCCAAGAAGATTAATTTAATTTAAAGGCAGAATGTTTTTTGGCTATTGGAAAGTTCTCTGTTGTGTTGAGCAAAAGGATATATATACTGGCTGAAAATAAACCTGTAAAAGTGAGGTAATGCATTTACTAAAACAACAATAATTGCTATATCAGGATGGATCATATATTAAAGGCAATAAAACTCTGATTAATAGCTGTCAGGTTATTTCTTTATTTTTCTCAAATATTTATTTGAGCGCAACATACTATAAATACTTTAAAGAAAATGTTTATCTTGTATTTGTACATGATTGCACTCAGTAATACATGGAAGAGCAGCCACTGAAGTGGGAGGATCATAAGCCCAATGTATGTGAAGAGAGAGAGCAATAAATTTGATTCTTCTCAGCATTTTTCTGTTACAGGTTTTGAGAAACTTGTTAGATTTTAGTACCTGTAAATGTAAATGAAACCAACATAAAATACCATACATAACCTTATTACTTTAAATAACATAGAAAATATGGATTGGAAGACTCGTGTGCATGTTCTTTTTTTTCTGTCTTAGACCTGAATAAAGCTGTAAAGAAGAAATTAATGCTCTAGTAAGTCACTGTCAACTCTTGCAAGTCCATTTGGGAGAAAATTTGACACTCCATTTTTTTTTTCTTGTTGTCCTTCTATCTCCTACTCTCCTTTTTGTGTATGTTTATTATTTGCCTCATTTCTGTGAAAACAAATCAGGCTCCATTAATAAAAGCAAAAACTGTTTAAGGCCATCCATCTTACTCATTCTCCTCCAAGGTTTGCTGCCACTTGTTCTATCACAGAGGACTGCAAAACTTTTTTGCTCCACACTGTTACCTTCTAAAGATAAAATGAATAAATTGCTTAAGAAGATGTTGAAAGACTCTTAATGGTGCATTTATGATCATAACATACGTATTTGTGAGACCTAAGGATTTTTATTCATTCTATTTTTGTTCAATGTAAAATCAAGATTAACTTCTTAGATTTTCTGGACATCCTCGTTGTATAAATTTAATTTTTTACTCCTTTTCCTTGTACAACTTCTGAAATCTGACAGTAAGAACATTTTTATTTTTGTCTCAAACCTCTTTTTTATTCTTTGTCCATCTATTTTTTTTCCCCCCTATGACGCTTCTTATAACTTTACCAATTACTTTGTGTTCCATTTCATTACGTTATTTATTTTTGCTTTTTCTTTAGGGCAGGATATGTCTACTGCTATGCATCTGCACAGTTCCTACAATGGAGCTTTGATCCTGGTTGGATTGCTTAAGTGCCATTAACATAAACGTGGTTAACAAAAATAGTAGTTTCAGCTTAGTATTTTTCATGCTAAATCAGGTTCAAAACTAGAAGAATAAAAGTTTTTTTGTAAGAAACATAAACATCCATGTTGATTTCATAAGTGAAACTGATTCTGTTTTTGAAGAGCAGAAGAAATTTAAATAATTCATCTGAAAGCAAAGTTCACTTCTGTTTTTATATTCTCAGAAGTGAATCATTATCATTATAGGTGAATCAGATTAAACTAGCATGCCACAGTTTAGTGGTAAACCTCTAACACTACCAAATCTACATATGTAGATTTTGCTTTAATGTCACAGGCAACAGAATGTAATCAACTAACAAACAAAACAAGCAAACAGAAAATTCACATCCAAATAAACCAGAAAGAGGAGTTTATAGGCACTCTACAGAACTGTTAGCTGTGCTATGCTTTTCAAAAGCTGGAATTTGTCCTACAGACATCTCAGAAGTTGCGCATCTGTCCAAGAAGAATCATTGCACTTTATTTCTACTGTACATGTTTATCTTATATCTTATTCTTCATTACTGTTATGTACTATGCAAAATACGTAAAGAAAAAAGCAGTAATCAAACTATACATACTGTGAGCAGGGCTTTGTGAAGGCTGCAGTACTGTACAGAAGAAAGCCTTGAACAGATCTATCTCAAATTCAGGGTAATAATACATTTATTTCCTACCCACATTGCTCATGTAATCCACCAAGTATTTTACGAACGCCTAGATTCTTAAAAATACAGAAATTAAAGTGATTTCCTGATCAACCCTTACAGAAAGACACAAGTTTAAACATGAAAGCAACTATGAATGCTTTGGAGAGAAAAAAATAGAATGTAATGTTAATAATCCCTGTAATGTTAATAAGCTAAATAACAGTTTCAAAGTTTAGTATCTTGATGCTTTACGGAGCTCCCATAAAATGGCTCTGAGCCTTCCCTTTCTAATGATTTTGCACACCCACGCAACTTGCTCTGTGGGGATGGAAGATAACAGGATTTAGATCCTTGACACACTGCAATTGATTTAACAATAAATATTGTCTATCCTAGTTTTGGGTTACTATAAGATGAAAGCAAAAATGTATATACTGATCTACTGGTTTTCCTTTAAAAAACATTCATCTGATGCTGAAGGCTAATTCTGTAAAGCTGAAACTTAAATCCCAGCAGAAACAGGTTCCCAGATATTAAAAACAAACCAACAAACAAACAAAAAAAAAATCATAAAAGTATGTATAATGAAATCTTCAGGCATGTGACAAACTTTGTTTTATGTATTATATGATTTCAGAACATCTGTCACACACACTCACAAACTTTCCTTAGAAGGAGAAGCAGAAGTTCAGATGATGATAAAGTTATGTTCTTACCACATTAGAAGGTTCCAATTTCTTCCTTCTAGCAAGGTCAGTGATATTATTGCCATTGTAGTTGATGCTCTCCATACAGCCTTTGAAATTTTTTCTGCTGTTAGAACTTGGCTTCCCAGAAAAAGGCATGCCTCCAAAGGTTATCTTTGAATGTATCAGAAAATGAAAGACAGTTACTGGAGGACAAGGGCTTAGAATTTTTGCTTACTAGAAAAAGAAAGTATCAAACAAGTACTGGAAAAGTAGGAAAAAGTCTATGATGAAGTCATGACTGCAAATATTTTTGGTGGTAAATTGTATCTGTTATTAGGTTTTCCCAAATACAGAGAAAATATGTATCACAGTTACATATAGACTGTAACGAAGAGAAGGTCTCTAAAAGGAATGCAGTTTTAAATGCTTGGCAGAGCAAAATGTCAGTATTGTTAAGAAACAAGAATTTGTTGGCCAAAGAATGTGCTGTCTGTCTGATCTTGGAGAAGAAGAGTCTGCCTTTCTTTACAAACCTGAATGCAGAAAGTTTGAGAAGGTGCCCAGTAAAACCTATTTCAATATGTAGACTGAAACAAACATTAAAATAAAAAAAAATCTACTAAATCAAAAGGGAAGAAGGAAAGTGTTGCTTTATGTAGAACATCCATCAGTTTGGTAGAGTGTCAGAAGTGAGAAGTGGTTGGTGGCAAGTCAGGAAAATAATTCTTCTCTATTATGATGCTAAAACTAACTAAAAATTGATGATAAGAAAAGAGAAGCAACTGGCACCTATAGAGAGCTTCCCTGTTATAATATTAGCCTAGAACATGGCTTTGAGAGCACAGGGTTGTCAGCAAAAATGAGTCTGAGGGCAGGAGGGAAAACGTGAAAGAGCAAAAATGTTACAGCATTTACAAAAATACATTGTTGGGGAAAAATAATTCCCTCCTCCCCCTTCACCCCCCTTCCATATTATAGTATGTATATAGTTATCTTAATCAAAAAAGTAACCAAGGAACAAAGGCTATAAAATACAGGTGTTGTGCTGTTTCCTGTTCAATCATCCCTTCCCTAGGGAACAATCTAAATACTAAATACTATTACTAAAATTCTGAAAAATGAAAGTAGTATTTCCGACCCTTATTACTACTTGGGAGAAAAAGGAGATATCATATGAAGGACTTGGAATGGGAAACTCGAAGTTATTGTAGACAAATTGTTGGATAGCAAAAAATACAGTGAGTTGTGGCCAGTTTACCAGGCAAAACGTTTCCTTTTTACATATTAAATTGCATGGACAAGACAGTGTTATACTACTTTGCATGCCCAGAATGGGAAAAAGCAGATTTCAATTCAAAACTTGAATATCAATAATAAATGGAGACAATTGTGAATTAATTTCTTTTTTATTTAGTTTTAAAACAAAACCAACAGCACAAAAATGTTTCTAAAAATCTGTTTTTACTCATGACTGGAAAATCCAAATGTGATTTCCATGCATCTCGTGGGCCTGAGATAAAGACAATTTAAAAGGAAAGAAAGAAAAAAAAAAGGGGGGGGGGATGCTATGATGGTAATGTTTAATATTCGTGTGGGGGGTGAAAGGTGTACTTGAGTTGCCTAAGCACAAGCTTCTACTGCTATTGGTGATACCTGGGGTAGTGTGCCTTAGTAACCTCTGCTTTCTGCTTGAGGAGGTATGCATCTCTATAAATTCTCTGCCATTTCTGCCAACACCATGGGAGTGCTGCAGATATCTAGGGGTTCTTAAATGTTGTTGTTAGGGGAACACGGTAATTTCTGGAGCTAATGGTAGCTCAGGGATCTCCAGCTCTGCTGACTGTAATAGTAGCTTGAACACCTAACTCATGTGCAGATATCTGAATTTAGATGTATTAATCTGAAACCAAGTTCCACCTGAAGAGTTTCGGTCGAAGAAACCTGCTTGACAAGTCTGTCCAGGTTTAAAGTGGGGCTTTTTTTTAGAGGTCAACACATACGAGGAGGAGCTGAGGTTGGCTCAGCGCAGAGCAGAGGAGCTGAGGGGAGGCCTGATGGCGGCTGCAGCTCCTCACAGGGAGCGGAGGGGCAGCGCTGAGCTCTGCTCTGTGTGACAGCGACAGGGCCCGAGGGAACGGCATGGAGCTGTGTCAGGGGAGGGCAGCTGGGGCTCAGGGAAAGGGGCTGCACCACAGGGCGGTGAGCATGGAACGGGATGCACAGGGCTGTGGGCACGGCCCAAGTGCTGGAGTTCAGAACTCTCAGACGTTGCGTTTGATTTTGGGTGGTGCTGAGTGGAGCCAGGGGTTGGACTCCATGATCCTTGTGGGTCCCTTCCGACTTGGGTTATTTTATGACTGATTTTTTTCTTTTTTTTTTTTTCTTACACGATAGGAAAAAAGCACCTGTCTGTTGATAAGAATAGTCACAACAAGGTCTAGCCAAAAACAAATTGTCAAAGTGCCAGATTAGAGGAAAAAAAAAAGGAAGTGCTAAAGGTTTCTGGCAGAAGGAAATAGATTGTATCAGCTGCAAAAGTTGAGATTTCTGAGTTGAAGTCTGAATTGTGCTTTCTGAAGTTTAGTAAATCATGCTGTTTTGATGCTCAGATTTGAAATTAAAAAATGGAAGAGTCAGATAAGACTGTAATATATTGATGCATGTTTAAAACACAGAAGTACTTCCCATAAGCTTTACTTGTCTTGGTTTACCAGGTACCCAGGGAAGGAGTGTTACGTTATTAATACAAACAGTTCAGAAAATGGTTTAGCTACGTGCATCTTGCTAGTCTCTGCATTTATGGCAGCAGCAGTCTCATAAAAGAGGAACATCAGTATCATAAAGCACAATTTGTCTTTCTGTTTTTTCTACTTCGTTGTCACTTGTATTTCAAGCATCAAAATTAAGCTATAAAAAGTGATTAAGCATACTGGTAGCTGTCCAATGCGCTATTATACCATTTATTAAATAGCTTTATTTTTATTTCCCAATTTTTAGGTTTAAATGAAAATAAGGAAAATAAGTGAAATAGAATTGGAAGAAGATTGTGATTTGAAACTGGAAGGAGTAGTGATTTTTCAGTATCAGAAAATATGGCTACTTCATTATTTCTTAATTCTATTTTATATCTGTGGTTGAAATTAAACAATGGTGTCAAATTGTAAAATGATAGGGATTAATGTTACTGCAGTAGTACAACAGGATGAAATGAAGCCCAGATTATTTAAAACAAAGACAGTTGCAGTAATGCTGGTTTTCCATGAGAAGCCAAAATAATAGCGGTATTTAAAATATTTAAAAGCTGTTCTGTCTTTTACATCCATTTCATTACATTCTTGTATAATTTTTTATGGGGGGTGGGGGAGAAATCTTGCCTGGAGAAGCCTTACCAAAAACTGTATGGAAGAATGAAAGTTTCAATGCTAACCATTATCATCAGTCTAGTAGTCAGCAGAAAACACTTTCTTCACGTGTTATTTTCAAAGAAGCATTTTAGGGCTGTGGGACTCTTAACATTCTAACATGATAACCTTGGGTTAAAGAAACTGTTAATTCCCAACGTTTATGAAATCCCAGCATTCAGCAGAATGCGGGGAGAATTTGCACAGGGCTGGCATCAGTTGATAGAGCTCAACTCCCCAGGCTTCCTTCATTTGTGCCTGCATCTTTAGTCTGAATAGCTTCATGCACCTCTGCTGTGCCTGCAAGGCTGACATTAGTTTTGACTTTTGTGGAAAGTAAAGGAGAAAAAGGCATAAATCAGAAGATTTCAACATTTTTAAAAATATAAAATGCAACCTAGTGCAAAATATAAAATCTGTCAGCATTCCTCAGAGGTATGAGGCAGGTCAAAGGGATCCACAATCCACAAGCCTATGGATTGTATATAAGCTGCTCATTCAGTTTACGTGTTTGTCTTTTTCTTGGATGAGAAATAGTTGCTGTTTATTATTTCCTTAAATGCAACACAAGCATTTACTCATAATATCCAATCTGAGAACACCGTTCTTGTAACTGCTTATGAAAATCACAGATACAGAAATCAAAAGAAACTGTTTCAATCTGCTTGCATTTAAGGAAATACGAAGTCTCTTTCCACCCTTGCGCATATTTAAGACTGTTTTCTGACAAACTGCTAGCTCAAGGCTTCAGTCTTTCTTTTTGTGCTTACTCCCTCAATGGAATAGCTGAGCTTTTGTAACTGTCCCTACTTTGAAGTTTTCTAGTGGATCCAGGTTGGTTTAAGTATCCTCTATTCCTCACTTCTTTCTTTTCTACCATTTTCTTCAAAAAGGAGCATGTTAAGAACATAAATTTCTATTCTGTTAAGCGTCTTCTCCTGCAGTTAGCTGGTTAGTAAATAATACTTTGCTTTCAGAAGATAGGAAATGGATTTGTGGTCATTCTAGATGTTTCTTATCAGGTAAACTCTCATATGTATGTGCTGGAGAAATTCTAATCAGTTCTTCAGTAAAGGTATTATGAAAGCTCAGACAGACTGTTCTGTCATTATTTACCAAGAGATCTGTCTCTTCCTAAAAATAAACAAGACTTTTTGAATTAGGATGTAATTTCCTTTTAAACTGAAAAATTGGAGAACGACATTTTCTCAAGGGGAAACTGCAGTGGTTGGAAAGAATCTCTGCAAGTCATTGAGTCTAACAAAGCTGGTTCCCTACAGTAAGTTACAGGAAAACGTCCAGATGAGTTTTGAATATCTCCAGAGGAGACTCCACCACCTCTCTGGGCAGTCTGTTCCTGGGCACTGTCACCCTCCCAGTAAAGAAGTTCTTCCTTGTGTTCAAATGGAACGTCATTTATTCCAGTTTGTGTCCCCTGCTCCTTGTTCTGTCACTGGGCTCCACAGGCAAGAGCCTGGCCCCATCTGCTTGACTCCCACCCTTTTGGTATTTATAAGCATTGATAATATCCTCTCTCAGCCTTCTCTTCTTCAGGCTGAACAGCCCCAGGTCTCAGCCTTTCCTCATACAGGAGATGCTCCAGGCCCCTCATCATCTCTGTGGCCCTCCACTGGGCTCTCTCCAGAAGTTCTGTATTTCTTGAAGTGAGGAGCCCAGAACTGGACACAGCACTCCAGATGTGGCCTCACCAAGGTAGAGAAGAGAAGGGAGATCACCTCACTCAACCTGCTGGCCACATTCTTTTTAATGCATCCCAGGATACCATTGGCCTTCTTGACCACAAGGCCACATTGCTGGTTTGTGGTCACCCTGCTGTCTACAGGGACACCCAGGCCTTTCTCTGCAGTGCTTCTTTCCAGCAAGTCAGACCCTAACCTGTACTGATACATGCAGAAGATACTCTTCCCCAGATGTAGGACTCTGCACTTGCCCTTGTTGAACCTCGTAAGGTTTTTTCTCTCCCTTTCCACCCTGTCCAGGTCTTGTTGAATGGCAGAAAGATAAAAACTGATCAATGCTTCTTGAGGGAAATTCCCAATGTATTTTAGGTGTATACAAGATTATGTAATACTGTGTGAATGTTGTTATGACTGGGTGACAGTTCACCGATCAGTTCACAGATGTTTTTTGCTTCTCAATTGTTTTTACAAAATGTAAATAGTATTCATGAGAAGAGAATGTGATTGACTTCACTTCTTCTAGCAAAATTTTGGCCTTGGAGCTTTGTATCTGTGCAGACTGGAACCATAAGTTAATCACAGAACTTGCCACATCACCATTTGCTTTGGTAAACCATCACCACCCCCTTATTCAATATTCTTGAAGGTTCCCTTTTAAGTGAATTCAGATCTGGTCCAGTTGTGGAACTTGCAGCTTTCAGCGTAAGAATATTGTGAAAAGAAGAAGTATCACTAGTCTGTACAGGACTAACACATTTCATTTTACATATGACATTCTTAACAATAGGCTTTTATTATTCATTCTTTGTCATATATTAAAATAAAGGATGTTTTATTTTCTTTCATGTACCAAACCGTAATACCAAACAGTTCCATTTGTCTTAAATACTCTATACAACTGCAGATAATTACAGCAACATAAAAACCAGCATTATGACATACCTAGAGGGATTAGTTTGACTTGTGTTTGGTTCCCAGGTCCCAAGATGCCAGTATCTGGGAAAGTGGCAAATGGAAATTCAACTGTGCAGAGGAACAGGAAAAAACCCTATATCTGTATATCAGCAATACAGAAATAATTGATAAAATGCTCAGGAAACAAGCTGTGTTTAACCAGCACTGTCCAATCCAGCCTGTTGCAGGGTCCACGACAGCAGTGAGAGGAAAGAGCAGCAGACAAGACTCCTCTGGCTTGTACCATGGTATTAGTTCTAGCACGCTTAAGTTCTGCATTTGAAGTTACATTAGCAAGCCTGATGTGCTTGGCAACAGCACAACATCTCACTCCATATGTAACGTATTTTCTGTGGCAAAGAACTTCTTTGTTCATAACTCACGGACTTTGCATGTTCATAAAAGCTGTTACATACTTTGGAAAGTTCAGGCATATAGCATACCTTCAATCCTCCTCTGTATTCGATTCCTACTGACTTCATAGTAACTGCTGTTCCCAGCAGAGCTCAATGACAGCCGGCGCAGGATCGGGGCTGAATTTGAGGTAGCAGTCACTGGCTGAAAGGAATTCCTGTAATATGCTGCACTCCCCGAAGTACGATATTCAGTGGAATTTCGACGGGCTGGGCTTGACAGATTTACTGAATTAAGTGCAGAATCCATAGAGTCCTCAGAAAAGCGATGCTCTTTGGAAGTGCAGTTTTCTTCTATACGTAACGTTTCTGCTACAGAAAACAAAAGCATCAATCTGTTCAAAACGATGGGCTTTGTAGCTTTGTTATTTAAGTCCTTGCTATGTTCTCTTGAAGATAATAACAAGCTCCAAGCCTGTTAACAAGTCTCCTGTGAGACAAGACTTACTGAAGAATAGTCATTCTCAAGTAATCACTGGTCCTTTACTACATTAAAAAATTTCCAGTAAAATGTCTAATAGACAAGTTTGAGACAGTCTTCCATAAATCATCTCAGCTGTATATGTTAAATATTATGAGCAGGATGTGGACATAAGGTTTGATTTTTTTTTCATTGTCTGATATTAGCATTAACACATATGCAATCTCAGTCAAGCATTTTCATTATCTTTCTTAATGGTTATCTTCTGAGAATTTGTTTAGGAGTGCATTATGTTTCTATTTTTTATAAATATAAAAAGAATTTTTTAACATAAAAAAACCTCTCATGTTAACTAGCAAATGTTTAATTTGTTCTACACAGTAGAGGGAGTCTCTAACTTCATATGCAAGAGGACAATTATCATCTGTAGATCTCCATATGTTTGGAGACAACAGCCATCACAAAAAACTGAAGAGACTACATGCAGAGCTGCAGAAGGCTGTAAATCCTAGACTCACATGCACACTAACACAATACAGTCTGATCACAATGCTGCAACTACGAGTCGTTAAACATCAGTGGGAACACCACTCCATTCTCTCATCATTGTATGTTCTCAGCTCCACTTGCACTAGGCCAACATCTAGCCTGAGGAAGAAGTTGGAAGCCTGATGCAAAAATCTGCATGAAACAAATGCTGCTTTGGCAAGAGAGTTAAGAGCTGGAAAATATAGCTAACAGGTTCACAGAAGTGTAAACTCCACATTACCATCTTGAAAATTACTCTATGAAAGTTATAAAACATATGCTAGTGGAGCAGCATATTCTTGGGGGTAACTGGTACAATCTGTGAAACAAGTTCCTAGAATATGCTCTTTATTACTCTTCTTATATGACAACTTCCAATAATTTCTTGGGAAAATTCCAGAATTAAATAAAGGAAGAGTATTTTCCACAAACAAACAAACCACAGCAACAAAAAACACACAGAGAGCTTTTTAAGCACGTTTAACTTGTTCTATTAGCAATTACGTTCTCTCTCCTGAAGTCTGTATAAAACTGGAGTTTAGTGAAGAACTTGAGGTGTATTTCACAGTTATGATCTTCAGGCAACATTATCCCAAAGTGGAACAAAGACACCCAGAGAACCGGTTCCCTACTTAGTGAATTCAGTAAAGCAAGACATGCAATCCACCATAACATCTTCTATTAAACACAACACTTATGGCAAAAAGAAGCTTTTAAGTCCACAAGCCCTTCTCTTTCAAGTACACAATCCTCAAGACAATAATGATAAACTTTCTAGTTT
Organism: Phasianus colchicus; assembly: GCF_987193195.1. Taxonomy (NCBI): domain Eukaryota; kingdom Metazoa; phylum Chordata; class Aves; order Galliformes; family Phasianidae; genus Phasianus; species Phasianus colchicus. Next base: position 417,265 of record NC_143459.1, on the reverse strand, counting down.
GATCTGTATCAAAAAAGCAAAGCAGTGGCTACTGAGGTTTTTGGAGAAAGCAAACTTTTATTTGTCGGCTTGAAGTAGCTGCAGCAACTTGCTAAAAGGAAAGCAATAGCCATCTTTCTATAGAATTTCAGAGATACTAACAGACACAATCAATGATAAGCACTATAATATTAAAGGAAACAAACGAGAAAATTAGATCAGTAGAGAATGAGACCACCAAATGAAGTCTCAGTGCAAGACTGAAAGGCAGAAGTAATACTTCAAATGGCTACAGAAAAGCACTATGAAGGAGTCCAAAACTTGTAGATTGAAACTTCATAAGTTTTTAAAGGTATGATGAAATACTGGAAGCAATATTCCACAACAGAAAGTTTCAAAAGGAGTATTTCAGCAAATATCAGCCAACTCCATACAATGTCTTATGAAGGAATCTTTTTATAGTAATCAAGCAGAGATCCCAAATACATCCGTTAAATAATCATTTTATGTCACTCTTTCCATGATCGCTCAAGGCATAAAGGGTTTTAAATTGACTATTTTACAGAAGAATTTAATTGCATTTACTCCAATTATATCCCAGGTTTCTTTCTGATACTACAGATCCTAGTTAAGCAACTGTAAATAGGGATGGCAAAGAGAAACTCTGCTTTGATCCCCAAGACACTAGCATTTGAGCTTAGAATCAGAAAATCATAGAATGGCTTGGGTTGGAAGGGACCCTCAAAGATCATGAAGCTCCAACCCCTCCACCATATGCAGGGCCACCAACCTCCCTATTAAATATTAGACCAGGCTGCCCAGGACCTCATCCAACTGGCCTTGAACACCTCCAGGAAGAGGGGTGTCCACAGCCTCTCTGGGCAGCCTGTTCCAGCACCTCACCATTCACTCTGTAAAGAACTTCCCCTGATACTCAACCTAAATCCTCCCTCCCTCAACTTAAAGCCATTTCCCCTTGTCCTGCCATTATCTTAAGCTTATCTTAACATAGCTCCTCAGGTCACATACACAAGGTGGGAAAACTGGCATACTTCATAGGATGATCATCTTTTAAAATAGGTGTTTCTGTCCAGCAGCTATACTATCCCAATCCACTCCCTTTCAATTCATCTAGCCTCCCTACAAACCAACCCCAACTGCAGTCTTGTTATTGAAAGCACGGTAACAGGTATGAGAGCTGATTCAGAATTGGTGTCTGACAAATACAGTTTTGCAATTAACGGAGCAACAAATGACTCTTTTCCTACTTCGACATGTGGAGCAGATGCGAGTAGTAGAGGGATGGAATGAGAACAAGTTTTTTTCTGTTACAAACAGAATTCACATTCTTACTCTCAACTATTCCAAAATTCAACAGATTTCAATGCTCTCTGATTTAGGTTTTGTAACAGAAAACTGAACATCCCTCATCTGCTTAAGCCTTCAAAGAATGCTTCTGCCACTTCAGTTTTGTTAGATTTGTAATATGGAATCAGCACTCTCTTGACCTTTGCCCTGTGAAATAAATTGTTATGCTGCTCCTTTAATGTATTTCCATCCATTACTGCATGGATGGCATCACATCTGCAATAGAACCCAACATTCACCACCAAGTATGCAATCGATGCCTTGTAAAAAAGGGCTGATCTGAAATAATAAACACATTTTCCTTACTCTGTCTTGTATCTGAACAGGTATTAACCAGACCCGGTTGTACCACAGCACTGGTAAAATACTGAAAGCAGAAGGCACTGCCATGTGATCTTATGCTGTAAGGCAGGCCCTGTAAGTAATAACTGAAGTTTTATTCTCAAGTCAGCACCAGACACCAAGGGTTCATACATGTATGAGTCCCAATTAGGAAGTTCAGCTTTTCAAAAACCAGAGTTAAATATGTTAAAGGCTGCTATTTAATGATTTCACAATGCAGCAAGCTGTTAATGACAGGTAAATTCAGCAGAAGTAGAACTTCCATATGCAGAAGATCATTAACAACATCAAATTTACTACATCTAAGAGCCACTAACAGAGCCCAGTAAGCCATATCAATTTTATCTACAAATATCAGTCTTCCAGAGGTGAGTTTTTGCACACTTGAAATGTACAAAAGATCAATGAATAATTGTCTCACCTGAAGCTGGAAAGCATCAGTTTTTCAAGTTAATTTGGTATAGACTTTCTGCACCGAACGTTTACTGTTTCAAGACCTCAAGAGGAGATGAGCAATTGCTTGTGCATCCGTTGTTATAAATCTAGATTACAAGTATGTGTGTGTATATGTAGATATACATGCCATAATTATTATGCTTTTCTTTTTCTCTATCTCATTTTTTCCCTCATTTCTCCTCTCCATCTCACTGAGATGGGGGCAGTGAATGAACAGCCACGTGACGCTCAGTGATCGGCTGGGTTAAACCACAATGCATCACCATATCTTAAAGAACTTGCACGCTGTAAAAGATTTCTTCTTTTAAGAACGTCAGCTTGCCTTTATAAAACACACAGAGTATCTTTGTAAGCAGATTCTGTCAGAAAGCGATCTTCTAACTCAATCCTGACTATTACAAAAATTCAGTACAGTTCTAATTATTAAAGGCAGCCATTCAACCTCACAAGAAAACAGACTAGAGCACGTTTACACATGTATTTTTTGCCCTACTGACAAAGAATGCACACACAGCACAGAGCACCCACCTGGCACCTAAGAATGAAGTTCTTACATTTTATTGCTACAACAAACACAGAAGTGTTGAGTTTGAAATTTCAGCAGGATTCTTCCAATCAAAACATTTTCCTCCTGCTTAACTGACCGTAACATTTGCAGAAGTCACAGACAACTGTAAGCTTCTACAGTTTCAAGGAACAGAATAACCCATATTGGAAAATTCGAGACCAAAAATAAAGCTGTCTGCATAACCGAATGAAGGCAGATCTCACTATAGATTTATTTTCCACTGATGAAAAAGCAAATTTGCTTGCTGTTCTTAATCACAGTATTTGTAGGGCATTTCATAGATGTATTACAGCATTAAGAACTCTCTCCTCTCACCCCCATTCTCATAAGCAAATGCTTCCCTCTTGCTGCTTCCACATTCTATCACCTCATTAGTTAATTATTGCTTAAACGCAAACATACACTACCTGCATATGTTATAATGGAGACTTTGTTTTACTTTCTCATACACAAGAATACAACTAAACTATAAAGCCAGAAAGGTAAAATTTATGCAACTATGACTTAATTACTGTCAGGCTCTTAGCCTTCAGGAGAAGTACATCATCAAGATCATAGTGGGTTTTTTGTGTCCCAATTAGAACACCACCATTAAATGTATGACAAATAAACGTGTTAGGAAGCAGAACAACTCCTACAAGATAACTGACTTTCCTTCTACTTGTACACACCATGTGAAGGACAGCTCAAACTCTGAGGTGCTCGCAACAGTGCAAAGCAAACACCTTGCTTCTCACAGGAAGAGATGGTGAGCAACTGCGACACATCTGCACGCTGACAAAAGACACGCTCAGCATCCTCACAACATTGCTCTGTTGTAATCTAGCGTCTGGATGAACATAAAAGCTCCTGAACAGTGCACGGACTCAGGATTCCAACACAAACAAGAGGATTCTCCCTCTTCAGCCCTACATACTTTCTGCAGACCATCAGACCACTGCTACCGAGCTTCTCCACAGCTGTGTAGAGACAGCTACTTCATGTGGAGTCTCTGATTGTCTTCTCGCATCCTTTTAAGTGGTATGACATTCTCATTGTGGCACTTTGATATTGTCACCTTGTGTACAGTCTGACTGTGACTCATATAACCACAGACTGTTCTCTTCTGCACATAATCGCACATCTCTTTTTTCTTTTTTTTCTTTTTTCCCTACAGAATACCTCATATTTCCCCGTTTCCTATGTGTTCCTATCTGCCTCAATGTTACCACCCACCTCAACCCAGCAGTACCGAATGACACATTCCTTTTTTCATACCTTTTCCCCCAATGTGTGGAAATCCCACTATCCCCCATCACACCATACCCACTAACCATGTTCCTCAATGCCACATCCATACATTTCTTGAACACCTCCGGGGATGGTGACTCTACCACCTCCCTGGGCAGCCTGTGCCACTTCCTCACCACTCCTTCTGAGAAGAAACATTTCCTAATATCCAACCTGAACTTTCCCTGTGCAGCTTGAAGCCATCGCTTCTCACACTATTGCTGGTTACCTTCACAATTGGTCTGTAGTGTTGTAGTTTTGCAGAGTTACTCAACCTAACTTCTCCATTCTGCTTGCTTCCCTCCTGCCTGCGCTCCTGGACTGGTTTGTGACAGCTAGGCTAGTCTTGTACTACACTCCTTATCTTTTCTGTGCGGACAGATAGTTCATTCACAATCTTGAAGCAGTTTCTTTGAGTAACTGCCAGGTTTCAAACATTTTTTCATCTGTGTCAGCTTTCTGGGACATCATACTGAGTTGTTGTAGGGGTTCATTGTAGTCTATCTTCATGAGATATTTTTATTTTGACATCCTTGCTTCTTTTGAAAATGATGTAATTTCCCTGCAAAAACCTGCAAAGCCATGCATACATGTATGTATGTATATACGTATAAAATATGTATGAAAGCATAAGTATAGCGTATATATGAAAACATGTATGCATGCATGCGTACATACTATATACTGTAGTATATACATACATAATTCTCTCTGTTTCTAAAGAATAACGAGAATTTAAATATTTCCCGGCTTTTGTGACCAATTAATTCAGATTAAGACCCATAAAAGTAAACAAAGGATGATGGGTGTGCCATCAGCAAACAAGCTTGTCACACTGCTGGCAAATGGAAACAGGCATGACTCCTTACTCATTTTTCTAATAATCCTGTGCAGAAATTGTTGGCTTTGCATCCACTGCCACTAGTTAGGTGAAAGTGCTATGGATCCCTTTAGCTGTAACATTCTGCCATTTTTGATATTAAAATGAATTTGAAGAAATACATCAACTTCATCTATAAAAGGGTTCCAGGATCAAAATGCTCATCAGGGTACAAGACGCGTGCCGACTTACTTACAGGGAGATTTCTTATAAGAGAAGCAGGTCTAAGACATCTGTTTATCTCCAATTTAAACAACTTAATTTAGGTAGAATTATGTGTTTTACAGCTATTCACGCAGTTGCTTACTAGAAATATCTGATTTAATTGCAGAGATGTTCTAGACCTAAACCAGGGTCTATTTAAGACAGAGAAAGCTCTGCATTGACAATTTTTATATTTGTTGTAGTTACATCATTGAAGTGAATACATTGTGTTTATATTAAATTGTAAGAAGAACCATTTTTAATAAGCTTTAACATTTTAATTTGATATCCTCTTCTGATTTAAGTGTGGCCTTATGACTCTCCATAGAAAAAGATTATTCTGCCCACACTGAGGCTAAATGACAAAACCCCAGTAACTCAAAAAAAAAAAAAAAAAAAAAAAGAGAAACAAATGACTAATCTCAAAAGCCTTTGGAAATATTATGCAAATATACCACAGCAATAGAAAGTATCAGATGGGATGAGTCACATCAACAAGTTACCATGGTTTGACAAGTAGCAAAAGCAGAGTAAAACCACTCTTTCCTAAGTCTCTCTGTGAGGTTTAAGCTGACACGCTTCACTTCACATCTGAGGCAGACTACAAATCGGCACGAGCTACTGCACCTCAGCCATGGCACAGGCAAAAGCTTTCCTTGTCCTGGAGTCAGCTGCACAGAGAGGCTCTGCTGCTCTGGTCCCTGCCACGGCTGCATTTTATCCAACCCATTCCTGTGCTCATCTGAGCCCACGATGAGTCAGTGCAGAGAAGCTAACTGCAGATATCTCCTAGCTTTGCCAAAATGTTTTCTGTGCTTCACTGGGTCAGCTCGTCACCTCATCGGCAGGGAGGCTTGGGATGCACTACACGGACAAGGAGGCAAGGAGAGCAGGAGCAGAGCAACTTCTAGGGGCAGCTAGCCATACATTCAGTTAAACTGTACCATCAAAACACATCCTTGCTCTTACAGTCATTAGCCCAAACCAAGAGTTATTAGAGTTGCTTCCAATTTATCTCCTAATCCATTTCAAGGGAATTGTTTTTCTACTAAATAGCCATACAGGAAGCTTCAAATGTCACCTATCTGCCTGAGTGATTTCACAAAAAAGACTGACATGTTTAGGAGAAAGACTTCTTGAACTTGCAGTAGATCGTCCATAAGCACAAAATCCATGCCACTGATCAATAAATATCTCCATTCTCAGCTGTCAAGGGCTATAGACATACCACAGAAATACACTATACTCAGTCCTTTTGACTAAAAATACCAAAATCATACGTAATCCTCATATGTATTACAACACAATGTAATCACCTTCAGATGGATGAGCATCACTCCTCGGAAGCTTAGGGGAAAGGGGAGCTGTGTATGGTGGAGAGTCCTGAGAGTATCGTTTAACACTTCCGTTTTCGTGTATTTCTTCTTTTGCTGTGAAAAGGAAAGATATCACCAATTTATTATGGTATAAAAATGCTCACAGGGAAAGTCAAAGTACAAAAGCAAAAACATACATCAAGTCATTCACCAGGTAACAAATCCATTTCACATAGAATCGGTCATTCAATACAAACTTCAAAAGCTGAAGTAACAGCTTAGTTTATACTATCATCATCCAAATTTCCAAATTTAGGCTACTTTCCTGAAAAGTATTAAAGCAAATGACTTTTATTTGATGAAATGAAACAAATACAATTTCTCTACTGGAAAAAAACAAAACAAAACAAATAAAAACCGAAATACCAAAACCACCACAATACTTTATTTTCTAAAGCAGCACCTCTAAGACTGAAACTGCACTGATGTCAAAGTTTTCTCAGCTATGGCGCTGATAACCCTTGGACCGGGACTCGTAATACCAGCACTGCAAGCCATTTGATGGGAGACCCTGAGCATGTTATTTCCCTCTCCCTCTATATACCCCCAGAGTACCAAAACTCACATAAAATGTCACAAGCAGCCAGCTGCAAAACCCACCTTCTCTACTAGACTGTATGCTGCAGAATTTAAAATTTTGGAGCCGCCACTGAGCAAGGTGAACAAAGAAGGAAGAAAAGAGTATTTAATGTTGTAGGATAGGCTGAACTGAATCATCTCTCAGAGCAAGCCCCTTCTTATAAGGTAGTAAGCATCTTTCTCCAAGGTTATTTTATGATTCAAACATAAATTGAACAGGCAAAACGTGAAGTTTTGAGTCTGTTCTTTTAGTAACCCAGTGGTACAATACATATGTTTCCTACTTGACCACAAGAAAGAGTTAGCAGAACAAAATGATTTCTGCACATGTGGTATGAGCTATCCCAACCTGCCACAGCACCTGTGCTCTGGAACGAATCCTCTAAGAACTGAAGAGTATTCATTTCAATCAATTAAAGTTATAGCAAAGCAGATTAAAATGTTAAATTTCATAAAGTAACCACACTTATCAAAAATATCAGTACTTGTAAACAACAGCTGTTTGATAGTACCTGGTTTGTTCCTATCGTACTCCGTGGGACTATGTGCACACCCCATGTAGGGGCTGAAAGGCAGGCTACTGAAAAGATTATCGCATTGAAGACTGTGGCAGAGTTTCTCCAAGAAACGTACGACAAACGATGCACTGTTTACAGAAGGAAGATTGATGGCATGCTTCTCCCCATCAAAGGAAGCTGCGAATAAGAAGAAGATGCCAAACAGCCCCTGAGCATCACGAAGTATAGCAAAACACTAACAAGTAAAGGAGAAGACATTCAGCTTTGATTTAAAACATGCAAGACATGAGAGGAATAAACAATCTTTCTGGTGTTTAACACGTTTATATCCAAAGAACTGGTTGTACCTTCCATTGGATCCATGCCACTTTAAATTTGCTCTATGAGAACTTATTTTCAGAAAATAACACTGGCTTTAAACGAGTATAACAAATCTATTCTCTCAACATCAAAATCTTACGGGCAATTTCAGTTGTTTGCTTATAAAACAGTACCTCTATACCACCTATTTGCAGGAGATAACCAAGAAAAGATCCATTACAGCACTTGCTGGAGAGAAAAAAAAATAAACTTTTTTTTTTTTTTTTTAGTTTGCAACTGAACTGAGCTTACTTGCAATAGCATGCTGGCATGCATCACCACTGAAATTCTGACTACAGAAACTCATCTTGTCATTTGATATTTTACCATTAGAGAAATCCATCCTGCTGTCAACGCTACAGTGATGAAACTCCAACTTAATTCTAAAAAATCTAGGTGGCAGAGATACCACAAGAATGGACTTGAATGAGTGATTACAAAGAGACTGAACATGGGCCAACATCTTTAACTTATTAACTTCCTTCCTTGCTCCCTAAATATTTAGAATGATAGTAGTACTATAGTAGTAGTAGTTAATGATAATTTTCCCTTTTTGTGATACTTGGTGAGATTCCGAAAAAACTTACTGTTGCAAATGCCACCACTACATAGGTAAATAATTACAATTACGTTATCTGAATCCTTTGGTTATTTCTAATTAGAAAGACACTACAACAGGAACAAACTTGTAAATTATGCTTAGGGTTGAAAAGAATCAGTGTGAACACCAGGTTTATGCATCAATTTGTCTTCTCAGGCAGCTTTCTGTTTTTGAGTTTCCAAATGGTAAGCAGAGCCTTAAAGGATCACATTTGGTTAGTGGCAGATGCATTTTCAAAAAAAAAACAAAAAACAAAAACCCACAAAAATTACAAGAAAGCCTTTATTCACAAGTCTGAAATAAGAAGCATACCCATATTGCGTTACAGAAGAAGACAGATATTACATGCAAAAACAAAGAAAACGCCCCAGCTCTAGCATATTTTATGCTTCCTTAGGAAATCAGAAGCGTGACTGACTTATACTGTTAAGTGAGCCTATGATTAGGGTTAATGCAAGTACACGAGCTAGCATCAACAATAACACACTACCTCTCGTTTGCTTTCATTGTGTGGTGATCAGTGCAGGTGCCTAGAGTTTAAGAGTCAGTACCACAGGGATAAATCCTGGACCCACGGGTTTCCACGGCCCATTCACATTTTTTCCAGACTCCAGTGTTTAAATGAAAACCTAATGATTCACATGTGGCTCAGACACAAGGCTCTCTACCTCCTGTTTGGGGAAAAGGTCTCGGGAGGCATATTTCTGCTAGGAGCTCAACCAGTTCTGGAGAGCAAATGGGCTGTGAGACCCAGCACAGCCTGATCTCCTGGTATTTACTTCAAGGTAGTGTTGCCTATCGTAGACGTGGCGACCTGGTTCGGGAACGGCACGGCGACCAATCCCAGGTCGCTCGGTCCATCGGCTCGCTGACACCAATGTGGTGGACGGCAAATGGCCTTTATTGGCGGGAGAAACAGCCTTATATAACCTGGGCACTGAACGCTATTGGCTATCGGGAGGGGGACCCTGTCTTCCCGTACAACGCGATATCTTCCGGGCGCCAGACCCTCACTACCACATATCCCCCCTCCCTATGCACAATTAAATTAGGTAAAATATAACAATATATAACAATCTTCAATAGAAAACTCGAATACAACAATCTTCAATAGAAAACTCAAATAGAAAACATAAGGTGCTCTCAACAAGCACATTCTTATAACAGTTGTTGGTGCTCTACCATCATGATGTTAATCGGAAGAAAAAAGCGGATGGGCTGTGGCCTCAGGTGCACTCCCCATGGATGCGCCAGGTGAGCTGGATGTCCTCGAAGAGCCTCACTAGGTAGGCCTCGCTCACCTACGGCTGGGCTCTGGAAGCGCAGGTCGGTCTTGAAGTCCTGCGTGATCTCACACACCAGGCGCTGGAAGGGCAGCTTGCGGATCAGCAGCTCCATGGATTTCCAGTAGCAGTGGATCTTGTGCAGCACCACCGTGCCGGGCTGGTCACGCCGCCTGTGGCCGGCGCGTTCTTGTGGGCCACCTTGGTGGCAACCGGGCCTTTCGCTTCCGCAGGCAGGGTCGAGGAGTCGACTGCTGCCTGGAGGCAATTTACAAATTGTGTAAAGCTCTCACTTCCATTTTGTTTTATGGTGGACCATGGCAATGGCTTAACAATAACTTTAGAGGCTGTGCAAATAGCATCCCTGGCCGCACAAGTAGTTGTCATAACTTCATGGGCCTGGAGGCCCAGGGCCTGTGCTTGGGGGGTAATCATTGTTGGGTCTGTACCCATCAGCCGCTGCAGGCTGGAACCATGTAGTGGGTGATCCGCCCCAGTTACTTGAGCTAGTTGTCTTGCACAATTATCTTCCCATTCTTGTTTAAAAACAATCATCCCTGCTCCGTCAAAAATTAGTCTACAGGTTTGTTTTATGTCAAATGGGAGCATATCATCTCCCCCAAAAACACCATCTATAAGGGTGGAGACCATAGCTGAGTTAAGCCCTTTATCTGCAATTGCCTTAACAATTGCTTGTATATCCCTAGGGTTTATTGGCAAGTGGACCCTCTGTCCCCCATCCATCACCCGGACTGGGAACACTAGTGTGGCCGATGGGGCCCAGTCAGCACATGCAATCTTTATTTTCCTCCAGTCTGTAAGAGGGATTTCTCCCCCTCACGGTTTCTCTTTAATTTGGATGGGAATATTTCGGCTCTTAACTCTGTTCGTATTCATTCCCTCCTCCTCTGAGTTTAAGTCAATTGCGAACCACTCGTCGCAGCTAGTGTCTGATCCGGAGTCAGAGCCCGACTGAGCGGCCACCTCCAGTTTCTCGTACCTTTTTGTTAGGCTCCGGCCCCGCCCGCCTCCCTTGCGGGCAGGCCGTTCCCTCCCTCTTGGTTCGTCCCGCCCTCTGTCCAGCGGGATGTTCGCCCCACAGTGGCTTTTCTTCAGACGGCCGCTCTGATTGGCTTTCCACCCTTCACTCACGCTCCCCTCACCTTCCCGGTCGCTCCCACCGCCTTTATCTAACACCTCCTCGATGTTCCCGCCAAGGGCGTCTTCCCCCCGCCCTCCCTCTCCTGGCTCGGCGCCATCTTGGGGCGCATAGGGGGGCGGTCGAGCCCAAACTTCCTCAGGCTCTGATTTCTCCGCGGCAGCCCTGGCCTCCTCGATTAACCCACCCCAGAAGGACTTAGCACGTTTCTGTCCCTCTGTGGGCAGGTCGGGGTTCGATTGAGAGGACACGTCATCGTCAGAGGGGTGCAAAGTCCGCGTGGCCGCCCCGACTCCCAGTCCCGGGGTGGCCAACAAACGGCTCTCTGCCGCCCTCCAGCTCTCCCGCTCCCGCATGGCCCTGCGCAGGGCCCGCGCGACTCTCCCCCACGACTCCAGGCTTCTCCCACAGCCCGAGGACATCGTCTCCTCAGTTAACGCTTTAGTGCGCTTATCCCACACTTCGGGGTGGAGAATAACCACCGGCTGGTCAATGACCCCAATTCGCTAAAGCCTCGCAATAGGGAGAGTAAAATCTTTGGGCTTACAATCGATACCCCATTGCTTATCTAACTGCGATACGACCTTCACAAGGACTTCCATCCTCCTTGTTGGTCCGGGAGCGTCCTCCCCGCCGGGCTGGTCCTGCCGCTCCGGCCGCCGTTCACCCGTCCAGGCGACAATCCTGGGTTTCGGCACCAATTGTTGCCTATCGTAGGCGTGGCGACCTGGTTCGGGAACGGCACGGCGACCAATCCCAGGTCGCTCGGTCCATCGGCTCGCTGACACCAATGTGGTGGACGGCAAAAGGCCTTTATTGGCGGGAGAAACAGCCTTATATAACCTGGGCACTGAACGCTATTGGCTATCGGGAGGGGGACCCTGTCTTCCCATACAACGCGATATCTTCCGGGCGCCAGACCCTCACTACCACAGGTAGCACTATCAGCTGCAGCAAACATTCAAATAATTTCATAATAGCCTCACAGGTAGTCTTACATGGCCCTAGGGAAATTACTTGTTCTCCACATCTTAATTTCTCATTTTGAAAAGAAGCACTGAAAAGAATAATATTATCTTAGAGTTGTCAGGAGGATAAAGCAAGAAACATCTGAGGCCATCTGAATGCCCCAAGTCACACCATGAGAAAAATCCACAAAAAAAAGAAAACAGGATTCAGTGCAAACACAGCTCCCTTGTACTCCAAACATCTGAGGGCAACCATAGGAACTCCAAGCAAAGGAGTGGGATCCAGATCTACAGGCTCAACTCTCTGCTCTGCCTGGGAACAACATAAGCTTCTTACTTCCAAGATAAATGCTAGGGCTGAAAATAAAAAGGAGCACTTCTGAGGTGCAACAACCTCAACCTCAAATGACAAATAAACAGGGAATGGAGCTTGTTTGTGCAACCCCAGCCCTTGGGATGAAGAGTCATTCTCATTTCTTTACTTTTCAGTTGTTTGCTTATAAAACAGTACCTCTATACCACCTATTTGCAGGAGATAACCAAGAAAAGACCCATTACAGCAGTCTTGCACACCCACACAACTCGAAGTAGCGTTTAAGTCCACACAATGGAAAAAGCTCATACTCCTACCACCCAGCCCATCTGTTAAAATGGCGCTTTGTGCTCCTACTCCAGGCAGGTAGATCTTATTAAACGCTTGTCTTTTTTTTTTTTTTTTTTTTTTTTTTAAACTGCAGCTCAGCAAGAAAACGCACGCACTAAGAACACTATCGTTGTTTCAAGCAAACACAGAAAACTATGCGAAAGGATGAATTCGATGCCCTGAGGCTGAAACGCGATGAGGGAAAAATGATAGTTCCACACCCTCACGGAGGGCAGAACGCTGTAGGGAGCGGGAATCGCGCTCGCCGAAGCAGCGCCGTCAGGCGGGGCGGCGCGCAGCCGGTGACAGCGGGAGCCGGGGGCGCTCAGCATCCCTCGGCAGCGCGGCGCGGCGACCGACAGGGCACCGCTCACAACTTCCCTCCCGGAGCACCGCAGCACCTCCACACTGCTCGCCACAAGCTCTCCGCACGCCAACGGGTTTCCCAACCCTCCTCGGCTTCGCGTCCTCCCACAGCCGAAGCGACGAGTCGCGCGGCTCTGCCCTCGCAACGCCCCCCGCCCCGCGCACGGAGGCAGCCCCCAATCGCAGCCCCCAGCCGCAGCCCCCAGCCGCTCCCCCCCTCGCGCAGCGCCACTCCGGGGTGCCGCCTGCCGCAGCGACGGCGGCGTGGAGCCCTCGCGCCCAGAGGCGGCCTTCCCGGGGTCTGCCCTCTCCACCCCCCTCCCACCTACCTGAGGGCAGCCGGCGTCCGTCCGCGCGGCGGCGCACAGCCGGTGGCACCGCGCGCACAGCCTGCCTGCCTGCCTGCCGCCCTCCCTCGGACGAGGGTCCCCTTAGACGAAAGCACAGCCCCAGCCCGGCCGCTACCGCGAGGGACCGCGGCCGGAGCCCGGGGGCCGCGAGGAGGGAGGGCTGAGCGCCCTGTGACAGGTGAGGACGGCCCCCGCGCCGCTCCCTACCTCGCGCCGCTCTCCTCGCAGCCGGCGGCTCGCTTACCCTCGACCGCCGCCGCCCCCTCGCTCCGTTCCCCCACCCAAACGCGGCGTTCAACGCGGCCCCGCTAGCCGCGAGGCCCCGCCCCCCGCCCCGCACTGACGGCTCTCTCCGCCAATAGCGAAGAAGACGGCCGTCCTCGAGCTCCGCCCTCACCTCCTTCGACCAATAGGAGCTATCCGTGGTGCTGCCCCTCCGCCTTCCCGGCAGGCTCGGTTGGCTCGCAGCTGCCGAGCAACGGGCGCGGGGCTGCGGGTGGGGCCGCTGAGGGCGGTGGCCGGGTGAGGCCCCGCTGCGGGCCGGGGTTGGTGCCGCGGGATTGTGCCCGGGGCTCCTCGTTCGGGAGCTTTCGCCTCATAGATGGACGTTTTTTGTTCCCCTCCCCTTTTTCCCTCTCGGCTCAGCCATCAGGAGGATGGAAATATCTCCCGCACTCACAAAGCTGTAATCTCGGCTTGCAGATTGTGCTGCTGGAGCCTGCGGGGCTGTGCTTCCTGCTCTGCTCACGGGAATTAAAAACGTGGGTGAAAAATAAAGCTGCTTCCGGATGCACTGCGTGTCAGATGCATCGCAGCATGGTGCAGCTCTACCGTAATGGATGCTCCATCCCAGCTCCCATTTTCCTGGAGTGCTACAATGGTTGTTTAAATGAGAAAACCCTGTGGAGTCTGCTGGATGCGGTGTGCCATTGGTTGCAAATGGCCAGCCCAGCACTTCCCACATGAGGATATGAACCTCAAAAACATCCACACAGGCATGGCCACCGAGTTTAGGGCACCGTGGTCCTTAAAGACCAGGTTCTTCATCTGCCACCCCACACAGAGCGTATCCCCAGAATTGGGTGGTGAGGTGCTTTGGGTTAGGCGAGGGATGAGGTTCTGAAGTGAATGCCGTCACCTCTGCTCTCGGAGCATCAGCCCACAGCATGGAGTGCTGGAGGGCATGAAGGATGTGGTTAGTGGGCAGGGTGGTGATGGACTGATGGTTGGACGAGATGATTTTAGAGGTCTTTTCCAACCTTAATGATTCTATGGCATCCCCTCCAGGTGCAGCTCCATGGACAGAGGTGCTCAGGAGCGCACCTCATACCTCCCAGAAAGGTGGGCGCTCAGTGGAACCCAGCAAGGACAAGTCCAGTAATAAGAATCCCTGAGATGTGGTCAGCTAGGGCATCAGACCCATGGACCATCTACTGGATTTTCCAAATCTCCCACCAGGCCTCCTTGTCAAAGCCTCAGAGATTTGTTATTCAGGAGAAGCCCTGCTGTAGCCTCCTAAAGAGATGATTCGTGGTTCATGGCAGGCAGTCAAACTGATTGTCTGAAACACTTGCTCACAAGTCTGCCAAAATTCCCAGTTTATGGTAAGATCTTCCCACGGTACTGTGTCAGGAGTGTATCACGTCACCCTTAGCTGGAAGAATAACTTGAAGGGAATTTAAGTAGAGATGTGATGCTGTAGTCCGAAGAGTGGTAAATGTGCTACCAGTGTTTGTACTCCTCATACCATCAATGGCTTTTGGAGTCCTCAGTTGGTCCCCTCTGATATAAAACTATGCATTATGCTCAGGCAAGAAACACCTTAAAGGCAAAGCTACCTGCGTGCATGTTGAAGGTGCCTATTATACACAGTAAGGCATAATAGGGTGAATGGAATCCATTAACTGTAACTGGTCATTACTATTGAAATAAATATGCATGGTTCTTTGAAATGTCACATTGTCTAAATTACAGTAGTCTGAAAAGAAATATTATTTAACTTCATTCTGTGTACTATTTTCCTGTCATTGAGAAGTTATAAAAATTCACTGACTTCAGAATCAGAAAAGAACAACAGAAGTGTCTTCGTTAAAGGTCACCGTATTTCATCAGCAAATTCGGTGCAAACGATGGTTTGCAAACACAGGATTTCATCAGGTATCAGAATTTTCATAAACTCAATAAATCACAGTGAAAAAGTGGACTGAGTCCAGAATATCTAAACAAATTAAATGTCAACAACACATTTATTCCTCTTTGCTTCTGCAAGTCAAAACAGTCACATCCTGATCTTGTGGGTTATAATTAGGCTGAGCCCTGTCTCTGTAAAAGCAGAAGCTTGCCATCTACCCGCATATGCTTAGGAAGCCAGAAGAAAGGGCAGTGGTAATGCATAGGAGGAGTGTACAGCAGGTGGCTGAGCAGCACTGTAAACCTATTTATAAACCATAAGGCAGATTAGGTAAGTTCCAGATCACTGGTACTTTTCATTAGCCTAAATAAGTCTTGTTAAATAAGACACTAAAACTATTTCTTATAGATCAGCATCATTGCTTGTGTTACTTTATGCCTTCTGGAAGGGCTCTGCTTGGCTGGGAAGTGCTGGGCAGCATCCCTGCTGAATCCCAAAGCAAATCCCAGGCAGGGTACCACCTGCCACACTGGTAGAGGATGGCTGCGGCACCCACTAAATGGAGGAGTAAACAGTTAGCATGCAGCACTTGGATGGGAATGCCTGTGCAGAGAGGAATAAAGGTGTTGCTCTTTGTTCATGAGCCCAATGTTAAAAAAATGAATGTTATCCCATTCAAGAGCTTGCAAATTACACATTTTAAAATATATATTTTAAGAAAATCTTTGTGAAAGGATGTCAGTGCAGTTATAGCAAACTCTGCCACCTGAGAATTGTGGCTGCCAGCCTATTATTGCACATATTAAATATGCAATGCCATATAGAACATGTGAGGTAAAATTCTTTTTAAGTTACTGCTTGCTCAGCTGAGAGCATGGGAAGGCAACAGCTGGTTTGTAGAGAGTAATAACAAAGGCAGCAGCATTCCCTTTTGTTGCATTTTTTTTCTCTTAAGACCCTCGGAAAGAAAAAATATCTATTCACTTCTTCATGGTTTTTATTTCTTCTGTATGTAATGAAATGTCACTGCAAGCAAGAATAATGTAATATCTGCTCCTATCTGCGTGCTAATTTTTGTACCTTTCAGCTAGGAGAAACTCCCATTGATGGCTGTCTGTTTAAAGGCTTTTCTAAAATGCTCTGCTAGGATCTTGCTCCATGTATTTATACTTATACCCATTTAAGCTGTGTGGACAACGGTGCATGCTCACTATTCTTGTGCTGCTCCCTGTGGGAATACAAGAAAAACTGTTCAGAGCAGAATCTGTGGAGCAAGATAAACAGCATGAGAACCAAGGACACCTCTAGCAGAAGAGAGAACGTCTCACGGCTCTGATTGAATAAGCGCCTGTGTGAACGGTTGAAGAGTGTTTTGTAGAATGCTCTGTTGACATGTAAAGGTGGATGGGAAAGTTGTAGGGGTGGATGGGAAAGCTAGAAAAAGAAAACTTGTGAAGGTATGTAAGTGATATGAGAACTTGTAATAAACAATTTGGATCATTCACATCTGAGTCCGTGCATCAGACGCTGCAGCTCCCTCCACATCCATTGATGCTAACATCACATTTTTTCCTACCTGGTTGTAGTGGCACTACAGGGATGCAGTGGATGAGCAGCTCGTTACTCCTGAGACTGCGTTACATTGGTCAGCCATCAGCCCTGTAGCTGCTGCTATGCCTGTAGTGGTACTGACTCATGCGGCTCCTAGAGGAGGCACATGTCAGACTTGGCACTTCATGCTGTTTCCAGCAGAACAGATGAGACTTCTCCCATCTGCACGGGAGGGCCAACCTGACACAGAGCCAGCTAGCGCCTGGGGTACCAAAAAAGGAAGCCAAGGCAATCTGGCTGCTTTCTTCACGTGTTTGTCTCTGGCCTGGATCACTTCACAACCCCATTCAGATTCCCTGAAAAAATAACACGTAGATGGCCCCAAACTGGGACATTTGCTATTCTATGGGAAAAAGGCCTGAAATGGTATCTTGTTTTGAATGAAATTGAATTCTTACTTGTATTCAGACTCATATATGCTCATCTTACCCGATAAAACATACGTTTTCTTAATTTATTTACTCAGAATCATAGAATCAGAGAACAGCTTGGACTGGGAGGGACCTCAAAGCCCACCCAACCCCTGCCGTGGGCAGGGCTGCCCCCCACCAGCTCAGCTGCCCAGGGCCCCATCCAACCTGAGCGCCTCCAGGGATGGGGCACCACAGCTGTGCCAGCGCCTCACCATCCTCTGAGTGAAAATTTTCCCCCAGCATCTAATCTAAAGTCCAGACTAATATAAATACCAATCTAAAGATTTAGACTTGGTAAAGCCTAGCCTATCTTCTCAGAACAAAATCTCTGTTTTTAGACATGATGCTTGTGTTGGTAAAGAGGGGGTTGACTTCCACAACCATGCCTGATTTCCAAGGGTTAATCTTGGAAAATTCCATCTTTTTAGCTGAATGATATTTGCCTTAAACTTTTAAAGACAATAAACAAAGATCTGTTGTACTTTGACATTTCTGTTACAACCACAAGATAAGGAGAACAATATTACTGTGAATATTGAAGAAACCCAGAAGATAAGTGGGCTATGATATTTGATATCAGGTAAGATTCTGCACTGCTGTCCTTATTAAACCAAACCTCAAGATTAAATTTTATTATAAAATGTTCTCTTTTCTCTGTCACATTGTGTATTATGAGAAACGTCCAAAACAAGGCAGATCTCAGTAAAAATAGTAACTACATCATGTTAGTGTGTGAAACTGTGGTTACTTGTGAGAAACACTGTAGGAAAAGAATATTTTTTGTGAAATTATAACAAAAATCCCCAGTGCTCTGCTCAGATTTTGTCACAGTAATGTTTCTATCTATGTGTTCTCACAGGAATTCAAGTGATGTACTACATCATTTACAATCTGGCCTCATATTAGAATGACAAGAGATGCTGATAGAAAAAAAATCATTTTAATTGCAAGCATATGTTACTGGATATTCATTTTGTTATTTTTAAGCATTTAAGCATTATCCAGTCATTTATATTAATTTTTAACTGATCATGCCTCTCCACCAGGGAGGGTTCATGCTGGATATCAGAAAATATTTCTTCTCAGAAAGAGTGATGAGGCCTTTGAGACACAGGCTGCCCAGGGAGGTGGTGGAGTCACCACCCCTAGAGGTGTTCAAGAAATTGAGTGGATGTGGCACTGAGGGATGTGGTCAGTGGGCATGGTGTGATGGGTTGGTGGTTGGACTAGGTGATCTTAGAGGACTTTTCCAACCTTAATGATTCTGATTCTGTGATTCTATTCTGACTTGCAATCAGTACAGTCAGAGGGGACCAACTGAGGACTTCAAAAGCCATTGACGGTATGAGGAGTACAAACACTGGTAGCACATTTACCACTCTTCGGACTACAGCATCACATCTCTACTTAAATTCCCTTCAAGTTATTCTTCCAGCTAAGGGTGACGTGATACACTCCTGACACAGTACCGTGGGAAGATCTTACCATAAACTGGGAATTTTGGCAGACTTGTGAGCAAGTGTTTCAGACAATCAGTTTGACTGCCTGCCATGAACCACGAATCATCTCTTTAGGAGGCTACAGCAGGGCTTCTCCTGAATAACAAATCTCTGAGGCTTTGACAAGGAGGCCTGGTGGGAGATTTGGAAAATCCAGTAGATGGTCCATGGGTCTGATGCCCTAGCTGACCACATCTCAGGGATTCTTATTACTGGACTTGTCCTTGCTGGGTTCCACTGAGCGCCCACCTTTCTGGGAGGTATGAGGTGCGCTCCTGAGCACCTCTGTCCATGGAGCTGCACCTGGAGGGGATGCCATAGAATCATTAAGGTTGGAAAAGACCTCTAAAATCATCTCGTCCAACCATCAGTCCATCACCACCCTGCCCACTAACCACATCCTTCATGCCCTCCAGCACTCCATGCTGTGGGCTGATGCTCCGAGAGCAGAGGTGACGGCATTCACTTCAGAACCTCATCCCTCGCCTAACCCAAAGCACCTCACCACCCAATTCTGGGGATACGCTCTGTGTGGGGTGGCAGATGAAGAACCTGGTCTTTAAGGACCACGGTGCCCTAAACTCGGTGGCCATGCCTGTGTGGATGTTTTTGAGGTTCATATCCTCATGTGGGAAGTGCTGGGCTGGCCATTTGCAACCAATGGCACACCGCATCCAGCAGACTCCACAGGGTTTTCTCATTTAAACAACCATTGTAGCACTCCAGGAAAATGGGAGCTGGGATGGAGCATCCATTACGGTAGAGCTGCACCATGCTGCGATGCATCTGACACGCAGTGCATCCGGAAGCAGCTTTATTTTTCACCCACGTTTTTAATTCCCGTGAGCAGAGCAGGAAGCACAGCCCCGCAGGCTCCAGCAGCACAATCTGCAAGCCGAGATTACAGCTTTGTGAGTGCGGGAGATATTTCCATCCTCCTGATGGCTGAGCCGAGAGGGAAAAAGGGGAGGGGAACAAAAAACGTCCATCTATGAGGCGAAAGCTCCCGAACGAGGAGCCCCGGGCACAATCCCGCGGCACCAACCCCGGCCCGCAGCGGGGCCTCACCCGGCCACCGCCCTCAGCGGCCCCACCCGCAGCCCCGCGCCCGTTGCTCGGCAGCTGCGAGCCAACCGAGCCTGCCGGGAAGGCGGAGGGGCAGCACCACGGATAGCTCCTATTGGTCGAAGGAGGTGAGGGCGGAGCTCGAGGACGGCCGTCTTCTTCGCTATTGGCGGAGAGAGCCGTCAGTGCGGGGCGGGGGGCGGGGCCTCGCGGCTAGCGGGGCCGCGTTGAACGCCGCGTTTGGGTGGGGGAACGGAGCGAGGGGGCGGCGGCGGTCGAGGGTAAGCGAGCCGCCGGCTGCGAGGAGAGCGGCGCGAGGTAGGGAGCGGCGCGGGGGCCGTCCTCACCTGTCACAGGGCGCTCAGCCCTCCCTCCTCGCGGCCCCCGGGCTCCGGCCGCGGTCCCTCGCGGTAGCGGCCGGGCTGGGGCTGTGCTTTCGTCTAAGGGGACCCTCGTCCGAGGGAGGGCGGCAGGCAGGCAGGCAGGCTGTGCGCGCGGTGCCACCGGCTGTGCGCCGCCGCGCGGACGGACGCCGGCTGCCCTCAGGTAGGTGGGAGGGGGGTGGAGAGGGCAGACCCCGGGAAGGCCGCCTCTGGGCGCGAGGGCTCCACGCCGCCGTCGCTGCGGCAGGCGGCACCCCGGAGTGGCGCTGCGCGAGGGGGGGAGCGGCTGGGGGCTGCGGCTGGGGGCTGCGATTGGGGGCTGCCTCCGTGCGCGGGGCGGGGGGCGTTGCGAGGGCAGAGCCGCGCGACTCGTCGCTTCGGCTGTGGGAGGACGCGAAGCCGAGGAGGGTTGGGAAACCCGTTGGCGTGCGGAGAGCTTGTGGCGAGCAGTGTGGAGGTGCTGCGGTGCTCCGGGAGGGAAGTTGTGAGCGGTGCCCTGTCGGTCGCCGCGCCGCGCTGCCGAGGGATGCTGAGCGCCCCCGGCTCCCGCTGTCACCGGCTGCGCGCCGCCCCGCCTGACGGCGCTGCTTCGGCGAGCGCGATTCCCGCTCCCTACAGCGTTCTGCCCTCCGTGAGGGTGTGGAACTATCATTTTTCCCTCATCGCGTTTCAGCCTCAGGGCATCGAATTCATCCTTTCGCATAGTTTTCTGTGTTTGCTTGAAACAACGATAGTGTTCTTAGTGCGTGCGTTTTCTTGCTGAGCTGCAGTTTAAAAAAAAAAAAAAAAAAAAAAAAAAAGACAAGCGTTTAATAAGATCTACCTGCCTGGAGTAGGAGCACAAAGCGCCATTTTAACAGATGGGCTGGGTGGTAGGAGTATGAGCTTTTTCCATTGTGTGGACTTAAACGCTACTTCGAGTTGTGTGGGTGTGCAAGACTGCTGTAATGGGTCTTTTCTTGGTTATCTCCTGCAAATAGGTGGTATAGAGGTACTGTTTTATAAGCAAACAACTGAAAAGTAAAGAAATGAGAATGACTCTTCATCCCAAGGGCTGGGGTTGCACAAACAAGCTCCATTCCCTGTTTATTTGTCATTTGAGGTTGAGGTTGTTGCACCTCAGAAGTGCTCCTTTTTATTTTCAGCCCTAGCATTTATCTTGGAAGTAAGAAGCTTATGTTGTTCCCAGGCAGAGCAGAGAGTTGAGCCTGTAGATCTGGATCCCACTCCTTTGCTTGGAGTTCCTATGGTTGCCCTCAGATGTTTGGAGTACAAGGGAGCTGTGTTTGCACTGAATCCTGTTTTCTTTTTTTTGTGGATTTTTCTCATGGTGTGACTTGGGGCATTCAGATGGCCTCAGATGTTTCTTGCTTTATCCTCCTGACAACTCTAAGATAATATTATTCTTTTCAGTGCTTCTTTTCAAAATGAGAAATTAAGATGTGGAGAACAAGTAATTTCCCTAGGGCCATGTAAGACTACCTGTGAGGCTATTATGAAATTATTTGAATGTTTGCTGCAGCTGATAGTGCTACCTGTGGTAGTGAGGGTCTGGCGCCCGGAAGATATCGCGTTGTATGGGAAGACAGGGTCCCCCTCCCGATAGCCAATAGCGTTCAGTGCCCAGGTTATATAAGGCTGTTTCTCCCGCCAATAAAGGCCTTTTGCCGTCCACCACATTGGTGTCAGCGAGCCGATGGACCGAGCGACCTGGGATTGGTCGCCGTGCCGTTCCCGAACCAGGTCGCCACGCCTACGATAGGCAACAATTGGTGCCGAAACCCAGGATTGTCGCCTGGACGGGTGAACGGCGGCCGGAGCGGCAGGACCAGCCCGGCGGGGAGGACGCTCCCGGACCAACAAGGAGGATGGAAGTCCTTGTGAAGGTCGTATCGCAGTTAGATAAGCAATGGGGTATCGATTGTAAGCCCAAAGATTTTACTCTCCCTATTGCGAGGCTTTAGCGAATTGGGGTCATTGACCAGCCGGTGGTTATTCTCCACCCCGAAGTGTGGGATAAGCGCACTAAAGCGTTAACTGAGGAGACGATGTCCTCGGGCTGTGGGAGAAGCCTGGAGTCGTGGGGGAGAGTCGCGCGGGCCCTGCGCAGGGCCATGCGGGAGCGGGAGAGCTGGAGGGCGGCAGAGAGCCGTTTGTTGGCCACCCCGGGACTGGGAGTCGGGGCGGCCACGCGGACTTTGCACCCCTCTGACGATGACGTGTCCTCTCAATCGAACCCCGACCTGCCCACAGAGGGACAGAAACGTGCTAAATCCTTCTGGGGTGGGTTAATCGAGGAGGCCAGGGCTGCCGCGGAGAAATCAGAGCCTGAGGAAGTTTGGGCTCGACCGCCCCCCTATGCGCCCCAAGATGGCGCCGAGCCAGGAGAGGGAGGGCGGGGGGAAGACGCCCTTGGCGGGAACATCGAGGAGGTGTTAGATAAAGGCGGTGGGAGCGACCGGGAAGGTGAGGGGAGCGTGAGTGAAGGGTGGAAAGCCAATCAGAGCGGCCGTCTGAAGAAAAGCCACTGTGGGGCGAACATCCCGCTGGACAGAGGGCGGGACGAACCAAGAGGGAGGGAACGGCCTGCCCGCAAGGGAGGCGGGCGGGGCCGGAGCCTAACAAAAAGGTACGAGAAACTGGAGGTGGCCGCTCAGTCGGGCTCTGACTCCGGATCAGACACTAGCTGCGACGAGTGGTTCGCAATTGACTTAAACTCAGAGGAGGAGGGAATGAATACGAACAGAGTTAAGAGCCGAAATATTCCCATCCAAATTAAAGAGAAACCGTGAGGGGGAGAAATCCCTCTTACAGACTGGAGGAAAATAAAGATTGCATGTGCTGACTGGGCCCCATCGGCCACACTAGTGTTCCCAGTCCGGGTGATGGATGGGGGACAGAGGGTCCACTTGCCAATAAACCCTAGGGATATACAAGCAATTGTTAAGGCAATTGCAGATAAAGGGCTTAACTCAGCTATGGTCTCCACCCTTATAGATGGTGTTTTTGGGGGAGATGATATGCTCCCATTTGACATAAAACAAACCTGTAGACTAATTTTTGACGGAGCAGGGATGATTGTTTTTAAACAAGAATGGGAAGATAATTGTGCAAGACAACTAGCTCAAGTAACTGGGGCGGATCACCCACTACATGGTTCCAGCCTGCAGCGGCTGATGGGTACAGACCCAACAATGATTACCCCCCAAGCACAGGCCCTGGGCCTCCAGGCCCATGAAGTTATGACAACTACTTGTGCGGCCAGGGATGCTATTTGCACAGCCTCTAAAGTTATTGTTAAGCCATTGCCATGGTCCACCATAAAACAAAATGGAAGTGAGAGCTTTACACAATTTGTAAATTGCCTCCAGGCAGCAGTCGACTCCTCGACCCTGCCTGCGGAAGCGAAAGGCCCGGTTGCCACCAAGGTGGCCCACAAGAACGCGCCGGCCACAGGC
This sequence comes from Phasianus colchicus, assembly GCF_987193195.1. Lineage (NCBI taxonomy): Eukaryota > Metazoa > Chordata > Aves > Galliformes > Phasianidae > Phasianus > Phasianus colchicus. The sequence goes on along the minus strand of NC_143459.1, from coordinate 393,436 downwards.
GGCGTGACCAGCCCGGCACGGTGGTGCTGCACAAGATCCACTGCTACTGGAAATCCATGGAGCTGCTGATCCGCAAGCTGCCCTTCCAGCGCCTGGTGTGTGAGATCACGCAGGACTTCAAGACCGACCTGCGCTTCCAGAGCCCAGCCGTAGGTGAGCGAGGCCTACCTAGTGAGGCTCTTCGAGGACATCCAGCTCACCTGGCGCATCCATGGGGAGTGCACCTGAGGCCACAGCCCATCCGCTTTTTTCTTCCGATTAACATCATGATGGTAGAGCACCAACAACTGTTATAAGAATGTGCTTGTTGAGAGCACCTTATGTTTTCTATTTGAGTTTTCTATTGAAGATTGTTGTATTCGAGTTTTCTATTGAAGATTGTTATATATTGTTATATTTTACCTAATTTAATTGTGCATAGGGAGGGGGGATATGTGGTAGTGAGGGTCTGGCGCCCGGAAGATATCGCGTTGTACGGGAAGACAGGGTCCCCCTCCCGATAGCCAATAGCGTTCAGTGCCCAGGTTATATAAGGCTGTTTCTCCCGCCAATAAAGGCCATTTGCCGTCCACCACATTGGTGTCAGCGAGCCGATGGACCGAGCGACCTGGGATTGGTCGCCGTGCCGTTCCCGAACCAGGTCGCCACGTCTACGATAGGCAACACTACCTTGAAGTAAATACCAGGAGATCAGGCTGTGCTGGGTCTCACAGCCCATTTGCTCTCCAGAACTGGTTGAGCTCCTAGCAGAAATATGCCTCCCGAGACCTTTTCCCCAAACAGGAGGTAGAGAGCCTTGTGTCTGAGCCACATGTGAATCATTAGGTTTTCATTTAAACACTGGAGTCTGGAAAAAATGTGAATGGGCCGTGGAAACCCGTGGGTCCAGGATTTATCCCTGTGGTACTGACTCTTAAACTCTAGGCACCTGCACTGATCACCACACAATGAAAGCAAACGAGAGGTAGTGTGTTATTGTTGATGCTAGCTCGTGTACTTGCATTAACCCTAATCATAGGCTCACTTAACAGTATAAGTCAGTCACGCTTCTGATTTCCTAAGGAAGCATAAAATATGCTAGAGCTGGGGCGTTTTCTTTGTTTTTGCATGTAATATCTGTCTTCTTCTGTAACGCAATATGGGTATGCTTCTTATTTCAGACTTGTGAATAAAGGCTTTCTTGTAATTTTTGTGGGTTTTTGTTTTTTGTTTTTTTTTTGAAAATGCATCTGCCACTAACCAAATGTGATCCTTTAAGGCTCTGCTTACCATTTGGAAACTCAAAAACAGAAAGCTGCCTGAGAAGACAAATTGATGCATAAACCTGGTGTTCACACTGATTCTTTTCAACCCTAAGCATAATTTACAAGTTTGTTCCTGTTGTAGTGTCTTTCTAATTAGAAATAACCAAAGGATTCAGATAACGTAATTGTAATTATTTACCTATGTAGTGGTGGCATTTGCAACAGTAAGTTTTTTCGGAATCTCACCAAGTATCACAAAAAGGGAAAATTATCATTAACTACTACTACTATAGTACTACTATCATTCTAAATATTTAGGGAGCAAGGAAGGAAGTTAATAAGTTAAAGATGTTGGCCCATGTTCAGTCTCTTTGTAATCACTCATTCAAGTCCATTCTTGTGGTATCTCTGCCACCTAGATTTTTTAGAATTAAGTTGGAGTTTCATCACTGTAGCGTTGACAGCAGGATGGATTTCTCTAATGGTAAAATATCAAATGACAAGATGAGTTTCTGTAGTCAGAATTTCAGTGGTGATGCATGCCAGCATGCTATTGCAAGTAAGCTCAGTTCAGTTGCAAACTAAAAAAAAAAAAAAAAGTTTATTTTTTTTTCTCTCCAGCAAGTGCTGTAATGGATCTTTTCTTGGTTATCTCCTGCAAATAGGTGGTATAGAGGTACTGTTTTATAAGCAAACAACTGAAATTGCCCGTAAGATTTTGATGTTGAGAGAATAGATTTGTTATACTCGTTTAAAGCCAGTGTTATTTTCTGAAAATAAGTTCTCATAGAGCAAATTTAAAGTGGCATGGATCCAATGGAAGGTACAACCAGTTCTTTGGATATAAACGTGTTAAACACCAGAAAGATTGTTTATTCCTCTCATGTCTTGCATGTTTTAAATCAAAGCTGAATGTCTTCTCCTTTACTTGTTAGTGTTTTGCTATACTTCGTGATGCTCAGGGGCTGTTTGGCATCTTCTTCTTATTCGCAGCTTCCTTTGATGGGGAGAAGCATGCCATCAATCTTCCTTCTGTAAACAGTGCATCGTTTGTCGTACGTTTCTTGGAGAAACTCTGCCACAGTCTTCAATGCGATAATCTTTTCAGTAGCCTGCCTTTCAGCCCCTACATGGGGTGTGCACATAGTCCCACGGAGTACGATAGGAACAAACCAGGTACTATCAAACAGCTGTTGTTTACAAGTACTGATATTTTTGATAAGTGTGGTTACTTTATGAAATTTAACATTTTAATCTGCTTTGCTATAACTTTAATTGATTGAAATGAATACTCTTCAGTTCTTAGAGGATTCGTTCCAGAGCACAGGTGTTGTGGCAGGTTGGGATAGCTCATACCACATGTGCAGAAATCATTTTGTTCTGCTAACTCTTTCTTGTGGTCAAGTAGGAAACATATGTATTGTACCACTGGGTTACTAAAAGAACAGACTCAAAACTTCACGTTTTGCCTGTTCAATTTATGTTTGAATCATAAAATAACCTTGGAGAAAGATGCTTACTACCTTATAAGAAGGGGCTTGCTCTGAGAGATGATTCAGTTCAGCCTATCCTACAACATTAAATACTCTTTTCTTCCTTCTTTGTTCACCTTGCTCAGTGGCGGCTCCAAAATTTTAAATTCTGCAGCATACAGTCTAGTAGAGAAGGTGGGTTTTGCAGCTGGCTGCTTGTGACATTTTATGTGAGTTTTGGTACTCTGGGGGTATATAGAGGGAGAGGGAAATAACATGCTCAGGGTCTCCCATCAAATGGCTTGCAGTGCTGGTATTACGAGTCCCGGTCCAAGGGTTATCAGCGCCATAGCTGAGAAAACTTTGACATCAGTGCAGTTTCAGTCTTAGAGGTGCTGCTTTAGAAAATAAAGTATTGTGGTGGTTTTGGTATTTCGGTTTTTATTTGTTTTGTTTTGTTTTTTTCCAGTAGAGAAATTGTATTTGTTTCATTTCATCAAATAAAAGTCATTTGCTTTAATACTTTTCAGGAAAGTAGCCTAAATTTGGAAATTTGGATGATGATAGTATAAACTAAGCTGTTACTTCAGCTTTTGAAGTTTGTATTGAATGACCGATTCTATGTGAAATGGATTTGTTACCTGGTGAATGACTTGATGTATGTTTTTGCTTTTGTACTTTGACTTTCCCTGTGAGCATTTTTATACCATAATAAATTGGTGATATCTTTCCTTTTCACAGCAAAAGAAGAAATACACGAAAACGGAAGTGTTAAACGATACTCTCAGGACTCTCCACCATACACAGCTCCCCTTTCCCCTAAGCTTCCGAGGAGTGATGCTCATCCATCTGAAGGTGATTACATTGTGTTGTAATACATATGAGGATTACGTATGATTTTGGTATTTTTAGTCAAAAGGACTGAGTATAGTGTATTTCTGTGGTATGTCTATAGCCCTTGACAGCTGAGAATGGAGATATTTATTGATCAGTGGCATGGATTTTGTGCTTATGGACGATCTACTGCAAGTTCAAGAAGTCTTTCTCCTAAACATGTCAGTCTTTTTTGTGAAATCACTCAGGCAGATAGGTGACATTTGAAGCTTCCTGTATGGCTATTTAGTAGAAAAACAATTCCCTTGAAATGGATTAGGAGATAAATTGGAAGCAACTCTAATAACTCTTGGTTTGGGCTAATGACTGTAAGAGCAAGGATGTGTTTTGATGGTACAGTTTAACTGAATGTATGGCTAGCTGCCCCTAGAAGTTGCTCTGCTCCTGCTCTCCTTGCCTCCTTGTCCGTGTAGTGCATCCCAAGCCTCCCTGCCGATGAGGTGACGAGCTGACCCAGTGAAGCACAGAAAACATTTTGGCAAAGCTAGGAGATATCTGCAGTTAGCTTCTCTGCACTGACTCATCGTGGGCTCAGATGAGCACAGGAATGGGTTGGATAAAATGCAGCCGTGGCAGGGACCAGAGCAGCAGAGCCTCTCTGTGCAGCTGACTCCAGGACAAGGAAAGCTTTTGCCTGTGCCATGGCTGAGGTGCAGTAGCTCGTGCCGATTTGTAGTCTGCCTCAGATGTGAAGTGAAGCGTGTCAGCTTAAACCTCACAGAGAGACTTAGGAAAGAGTGGTTTTACTCTGCTTTTGCTACTTGTCAAACCATGGTAACTTGTTGATGTGACTCATCCCATCTGATACTTTCTATTGCTGTGGTATATTTGCATAATATTTCCAAAGGCTTTTGAGATTAGTCATTTGTTTCTCTTTTTTTTTTTTTTTTTTTTTTGAGTTACTGGGGTTTTGTCATTTAGCCTCAGTGTGGGCAGAATAATCTTTTTCTATGGAGAGTCATAAGGCCACACTTAAATCAGAAGAGGATATCAAATTAAAATGTTAAAGCTTATTAAAAATGGTTCTTCTTACAATTTAATATAAACACAATGTATTCACTTCAATGATGTAACTACAACAAATATAAAAATTGTCAATGCAGAGCTTTCTCTGTCTTAAATAGACCCTGGTTTAGGTCTAGAACATCTCTGCAATTAAATCAGATATTTCTAGTAAGCAACTGCGTGAATAGCTGTAAAACACATAATTCTACCTAAATTAAGTTGTTTAAATTGGAGATAAACAGATGTCTTAGACCTGCTTCTCTTATAAGAAATCTCCCTGTAAGTAAGTCGGCACGCGTGTTGTACCCTGATGAGCATTTTGATCCTGGAACCCTTTTATAGATGAAGTTGATGTATTTCTTCAAATTCATTTTAATATCAAAAATGGCAGAATGTTACAGCTAAAGGGATCCATAGCACTTTCACCTAACTAGTGGCAGTGGATGCAAAGCCAACAATTTCTGCACAGGATTATTAGAAAAATGAGTAAGGAGTCATGCCTGTTTCCATTTGCCAGCAGTGTGACAAGCTTGTTTGCTGATGGCACACCCATCATCCTTTGTTTACTTTTATGGGTCTTAATCTGAATTAATTGGTCACAAAAGCCGGGAAATATTTAAATTCTCGTTATTCTTTAGAAACAGAGAGAATTATGTATGTATATACTACAGTATATAGTATGTACGCATGCATGCATACATGTTTTCATATATACGCTATACTTATGCTTTCATACATATTTTATACGTATATACATACATACATGTATGCATGGCTTTGCAGGTTTTTGCAGGGAAATTACATCATTTTCAAAAGAAGCAAGGATGTCAAAATAAAAATATCTCATGAAGATAGACTACAATGAACCCCTACAACAACTCAGTATGATGTCCCAGAAAGCTGACACAGATGAAAAAATGTTTGAAACCTGGCAGTTACTCAAAGAAACTGCTTCAAGATTGTGAATGAACTATCTGTCCGCACAGAAAAGATAAGGAGTGTAGTACAAGACTAGCCTAGCTGTCACAAACCAGTCCAGGAGCGCAGGCAGGAGGGAAGCAAGCAGAATGGAGAAGTTAGGTTGAGTAACTCTGCAAAACTACAACACTACAGACCAATTGTGAAGGTAACCAGCAATAGTGTGAGAAGCGATGGCTTCAAGCTGCACAGGGAAAGTTCAGGTTGGATATTAGGAAATGTTTCTTCTCAGAAGGAGTGGTGAGGAAGTGGCACAGGCTGCCCAGGGAGGTGGTAGAGTCACCATCCCCGGAGGTGTTCAAGAAATGTATGGATGTGGCATTGAGGAACATGGTTAGTGGGTATGGTGTGATGGGGGATAGTGGGATTTCCACACATTGGGGGAAAAGGTATGAAAAAAGGAATGTGTCATTCGGTACTGCTGGGTTGAGGTGGGTGGTAACATTGAGGCAGATAGGAACACATAGGAAACGGGGAAATATGAGGTATTCTGTAGGGAAAAAAGAAAAAAAAGAAAAAAGAGATGTGCGATTATGTGCAGAAGAGAACAGTCTGTGGTTATATGAGTCACAGTCAGACTGTACACAAGGTGACAATATCAAAGTGCCACAATGAGAATGTCATACCACTTAAAAGGATGCGAGAAGACAATCAGAGACTCCACATGAAGTAGCTGTCTCTACACAGCTGTGGAGAAGCTCGGTAGCAGTGGTCTGATGGTCTGCAGAAAGTATGTAGGGCTGAAGAGGGAGAATCCTCTTGTTTGTGTTGGAATCCTGAGTCCGTGCACTGTTCAGGAGCTTTTATGTTCATCCAGACGCTAGATTACAACAGAGCAATGTTGTGAGGATGCTGAGCGTGTCTTTTGTCAGCGTGCAGATGTGTTGCAGTTGCTCACCATCTCTTCCTGTGAGAAGCAAGGTGTTTGCTTTGCACTGTTGCGAGCACCTCAGAGTTTGAGCTGTCCTTCACATGGTGTGTACAAGTAGAAGGAAAGTCAGTTATCTTGTAGGAGTTGTTCTGCTTCCTAACACGTTTATTTGTCATACATTTAATGGTGGTGTTCTAATTGGGACACAAAAAACCCACTATGATCTTGATGATGTACTTCTCCTGAAGGCTAAGAGCCTGACAGTAATTAAGTCATAGTTGCATAAATTTTACCTTTCTGGCTTTATAGTTTAGTTGTATTCTTGTGTATGAGAAAGTAAAACAAAGTCTCCATTATAACATATGCAGGTAGTGTATGTTTGCGTTTAAGCAATAATTAACTAATGAGGTGATAGAATGTGGAAGCAGCAAGAGGGAAGCATTTGCTTATGAGAATGGGGGTGAGAGGAGAGAGTTCTTAATGCTGTAATACATCTATGAAATGCCCTACAAATACTGTGATTAAGAACAGCAAGCAAATTTGCTTTTTCATCAGTGGAAAATAAATCTATAGTGAGATCTGCCTTCATTCGGTTATGCAGACAGCTTTATTTTTGGTCTCGAATTTTCCAATATGGGTTATTCTGTTCCTTGAAACTGTAGAAGCTTACAGTTGTCTGTGACTTCTGCAAATGTTACGGTCAGTTAAGCAGGAGGAAAATGTTTTGATTGGAAGAATCCTGCTGAAATTTCAAACTCAACACTTCTGTGTTTGTTGTAGCAATAAAATGTAAGAACTTCATTCTTAGGTGCCAGGTGGGTGCTCTGTGCTGTGTGTGCATTCTTTGTCAGTAGGGCAAAAAATACATGTGTAAACGTGCTCTAGTCTGTTTTCTTGTGAGGTTGAATGGCTGCCTTTAATAATTAGAACTGTACTGAATTTTTGTAATAGTCAGGATTGAGTTAGAAGATCGCTTTCTGACAGAATCTGCTTACAAAGATACTCTGTGTGTTTTATAAAGGCAAGCTGACGTTCTTAAAAGAAGAAATCTTTTACAGCGTGCAAGTTCTTTAAGATATGGTGATGCATTGTGGTTTAACCCAGCCGATCACTGAGCGTCACGTGGCTGTTCATTCACTGCCCCCATCTCAGTGAGATGGAGAGGAGAAATGAGGGAAAAAATGAGATAGAGAAAAAGAAAAGCATAATAATTATGGCATGTATATCTACATATACACACACATACTTGTAATCTAGATTTATAACAACGGATGCACAAGCAATTGCTCATCTCCTCTTGAGGTCTTGAAACAGTAAACGTTCGGTGCAGAAAGTCTATACCAAATTAACTTGAAAAACTGATGCTTTCCAGCTTCAGGTGAGACAATTATTCATTGATCTTTTGTACATTTCAAGTGTGCAAAAACTCACCTCTGGAAGACTGATATTTGTAGATAAAATTGATATGGCTTACTGGGCTCTGTTAGTGGCTCTTAGATGTAGTAAATTTGATGTTGTTAATGATCTTCTGCATATGGAAGTTCTACTTCTGCTGAATTTACCTGTCATTAACAGCTTGCTGCATTGTGAAATCATTAAATAGCAGCCTTTAACATATTTAACTCTGGTTTTTGAAAAGCTGAACTTCCTAATTGGGACTCATACATGTATGAACCCTTGGTGTCTGGTGCTGACTTGAGAATAAAACTTCAGTTATTACTTACAGGGCCTGCCTTACAGCATAAGATCACATGGCAGTGCCTTCTGCTTTCAGTATTTTACCAGTGCTGTGGTACAACCGGGTCTGGTTAATACCTGTTCAGATACAAGACAGAGTAAGGAAAATGTGTTTATTATTTCAGATCAGCCCTTTTTTACAAGGCATCGATTGCATACTTGGTGGTGAATGTTGGGTTCTATTGCAGATGTGATGCCATCCATGCAGTAATGGATGGAAATACATTAAAGGAGCAGCATAACAATTTATTTCACAGGGCAAAGGTCAAGAGAGTGCTGATTCCATATTACAAATCTAACAAAACTGAAGTGGCAGAAGCATTCTTTGAAGGCTTAAGCAGATGAGGGATGTTCAGTTTTCTGTTACAAAACCTAAATCAGAGAGCATTGAAATCTGTTGAATTTTGGAATAGTTGAGAGTAAGAATGTGAATTCTGTTTGTAAATTGTGATAAGTGTGCTGTTTTCCCTTTCCACCCTCCTTGCTCAGCTTCATTTTTGGGGCAAAAGTTCTAATTCATCAGTGTCGTTGAATTGCTGCACTTAACAGCGCTGACTGTGGTAATACAAGAATAATCACTTATGACTACATGGAGGCAGGAGAACACAGATAAACTAAGACTATAGCTATAACTTAATAACTTGTGAAATTTGTAGGTCCCTGTGTTCTTGCAGACAATACTTGAAAGAATTTTCAGTGTTGAGTGGAAGCAATCTGAAACTGGGTTGCACCAGTGTTCCAGTAGCTCTGTGCTTCACACGAGCTGCTGCAGGTAGGGGATCCTACAGCTCTTTGCTGGTTTCTTAGGTGTCCTGGCCTTTTCTCTTGACATCAGTGTGAAATTCTCTATAGGTTTTTGAAACAACCAATGTGTTTTGTGGCATCTGGACAACGAATTCAATATTTTAAGAAAGAGGTGTTTTGAGCATGTAATTGTTACTCAGTCATTTTGAATTAGCTGTTGTGACTACTGGTTAGCTAAGGCACTGTGGCTTTTAGCTTACATTCCATAAAATTATACTTTTTTTTTTTTATTAGCTTAGGCTAGTAGCTCTTAAATCCTGCAGTAACTTCTATAATCAACAGCCTTAGTCTGCTAGTTTTTAAAGTATCACCCAGCAATTTCTGTGTAAGGACAACGAACTCAAAATGGAGCAAAAATCATCTTTATTCTCTAACCTGTCCTGCATCTGCCTTCAAAAAAGAATCCTCAAGCAATTCTAGATAAGGATTCACAGCTGAAATTGCTTAGCTCATGGGAGGTTTCTCACATGCTGCATTGTGAGAATACTACATACTACATTGACCTTCAGTACTAACGTGGTTTGGACAGACTAATATACTATGGGCAGGTGATCTTGTGTGGATATTCTTACTGGTGGAGAGCATCTGCCTTAGCATGATTTTTCTATTGTCCGAGGACTGTAGAAGCTGTGTGCACTTAGAATCCTTTCATCAGCACTCAGATGATGCCATAAGTAGATCATATCCTATTGTGAACAGGATGAAAAAGGTTGAGGCTACTTAAACTTGAGGAACTCTGAGAAAAAGAGGTCTTGTTTTAATCTGTTTTTATAGGTTACATCTCTGGTGGTGATGGCACAGTGTTCTCTGACTTCTACTCCATGTTGTTTTCTCATGGCTTTTTCATAGAATCATAGAATGGCTTGGGTTGAAAAGGATGGTTCATATAAGAAATGGTGTTGCCAGCAGGAGCAGGGAGGTGCTCATTGCTTTCTTCTCAGCTCTGGTGAGGCCGTACCTCAAGTGCTGTGTTCAGTTTTGGGCCCCTCACTGCAGGAAAGACATCAAGGCACTGGAGCGTGTCCAGAGAAGGGCAACTAAACTGGTGAGGGGTCTGGGGCAGAGGCCTTATGGGGAGCAGCTGAAGGAACTGGAATTGTTAAGTCTGCAGCAGAGGAGGCTCAGGGGAGACCTTATTGCTCTCTACAGTTCCTGAAAGGAGGTTGTGGTGAGGTGGGGATTGATTTTTCTCCCAGATAGCAGTGATAGGAGGAGGGGGAATGACTTCAGGATTGGATTGGATATTAGGAAAAACAACTTCTTGGAAGGAGTGGTTGTGGCAGTGGCGCAGGCTACCCAGTGAGGCAGTGGAGTTACCGTCCCTGGAGGTGTTTAAGAAACATGTCATTGTGGCATTGAGGGACGTGATACTCTGTGTGTTTTATAAAGGCAAGCTGACGTTCTTAAAAGAAGAAATCTTTTACAGCGTGCAAGTTCTTTAAGATATGGTGATGCATTGTGGTTTAACCCAGCAGATCACTGAGCGTCACGTGGCTGTTCATTCACTGCCCCCATCTCAGTGAGATGGAGAGGAGAAATGAGGGAAAAAATGAGATAGACACAGCCTGGCTGTTGGACTGCGGTGTGCTGCTCATCACTTTGGGATTACAAATTACTCAGCTGAGCAAGCATAACACACTGTATTCCCAAAATATGCTCTTTCCTCGTTCTGGAGGAGACAGTAAGAAATGGCTGGCTAGCCTCACCACACTTATGCATTCGTGTAGAGGGTAGACAATTCTTCTGGCTTACAGCTTAGTATTTACATTTTGTTTTCATGCTACATTTCTCCTGTTCCCTCCTTTTTCCTCTCAACTCGACCGCTGGCATTTTGCAGCATGACAACAGACAACTGGTCCCCTGGAGAGTCCCTTGTGCAGAGAGGCTTCAGGAATGCCAGGCTTCAGATCAAAAGCTCTAACTTCCTACCTGCATTGTTGTTCTCTGTGTTAAGGATGGAGACCTTTCTGTTTCCCAGTGTTAAGATGCATAGGCAATCTCTGACAAGTAATACATCACTGCTTCAGTGTTTGACCCTTTCCACCTCGTCTCATTCACAGCAGTGCCAAACCTTGGCAGTCTATCTCTTACGTTTGTGGTGATTCTATCCAGTGCTGTGTTGTCAAATAATTTCTCTTTCCAAACCTATTTTCTCGTCTTAGATCTATAAAGAGCACAGAAATTTTCTTTACCATGCCATAGACTTTAGAAGAAAAGAACTACAATTCTTAGTAGGTGTTGTGGAGAAGTTGGGCACTACTGTTCTTTGGAATAGTGTGTGTATTTTGATTGCTTACTATATAATTTGTTAATGTACTATTTAGTAAATATCCTCCTTATCCATCCATTACACTTTTATTGCATTGCACTTCTAAATCGAAGCTTTCCCTGGCAGCTTGGCAGATTTTTTTTTTTTCTTTGCTGCAGATCAGTGTTAGATACAAACTCTGTCCACATGATTATCCGGGTCTCTGTTACCTTAACCACCTTGACTAATCTCTTATATTCCTATTTTTTTTTATTCAGGGTAGAAAATGACGATGTAATATGTTCTCGTGCAAGAATAAATGGCGAAGGAAGAGGTGAAGAATTTTTTGCCAATTAATTGCTTCTTTTATTTCCATGTATTTTCATAACACATCAGAAGTGCCTTTCTAGCATACACCTCTTTTCTAGACCCCAGCCCAAACTAAATTGCAACATTTTCTTTTTTCTCAGCTGGGAGACACTGACTGATTTCTACATCCTTGTGCTATAAAATCTGTCTGTGTGGTATATAATAGGCTGCAAATAAGGTTGGCTTGGGAAAGAAGAAAGTTTTGCAAACTCAAGTGACTCAACTATATTGGTTTATTTGATACCTTGCATAGAGCATCAGTTTCTGAAAGTGTTTATGTAAGAATTTCAACCTCTTTGAGACAAGCTGGGAGAAAATCTAGATGCTCTGTAAAGTTGACAGCTAAATCTGAATCAGAATTGGTATAACAATGTATGCACAGTCCAAATAATTTATTGGAATTGTGGTAAACCCAGGTAATGGGAAGAATGTATGTGGGAAAGTAATCCAAATACCTCTTCTGTGATTCCTAAAATTTAGAAGGGTCATGAATTGATTATATATAGCTCATTGCTTTCCTGCTCCTTTTCAACTGTAAGTGGGTTCCTTTTCAAGTCATTTGTCTTCCCCTCCGTTGCTGAAGTAGCTGTAAACGCAGGCAGTTTCTGATCATCCCTTCCCAGGCTTCATCATCTTTGCAGTGTGTAGTACTTCTGTAATGAGGAGCTACATGCACTCAATAGTATGATAAATGATAATGGAAAGGTTTGGCATACTACTTAAACAACATTAAATACTTTATTTTTTTTTCTCAAAACAGAAAAAAATCTTACCAGAGCAACTGACTACTGCACCACCTTCTCCTCTTTCTTCTCCTGATGGGGACAGTGGCACTACGCAGATACTTAAAGATGGAATTAGTTTGTCTGGTGCAACTGCAGCAGTTATATCCACAGGTAAAAGAAAAAAAATAATGATATTTTTAGTGTGAAATGACTTCAATTTCAAGAAAATTAGTAGTGTCTTCTTATGGAAATGTGCTGCGAACTTACTCACCTACTACGTTTTTTTAAAAAGATGTTTGTAGGTGCCAGTGTTACTTTGTAGAACTGGTATTTTGATGCCTGCATTAAAACAAGAAGTGCTGGGGCACAGAGACTTTGAACACATCTGCTAAACCTGTCAGTTTTGCTCTGTCTGAAGGAGGAAACTGTACAATTGTTTCATTTCTGTCTCATTCTCTGATGTATGAAATGGGATTTGATGTAGCTAAAAGCTCGTATGATATTTTGCTTTCATGCACGCTTGACTTTAATAACACAAAATGGAGATTTTGTCTCTCTTCAGTGTTCTATTAAAAAAGCAAGTCCATTTAAACCAAGTAAAAGCAATCAGGGGAAATATCTCCCTTATTTTTAAACAAGCAAACTTAAGAGAAAATGTAATGAAATGTATCTTAAAAAGCATTGGCAAAACAAAAATAAGCCACTTAATGAGCTGGCTTGTTGAGGGGCTTGTAACTCTGTAATGAAACAATTTGTAGGTTGTCAATTGAAAGCTCAGATCTTTCTAAAAAAGCCCATAAGTTATGTTAAATGTCAAAAGTATCCCAAACAAAACTAAAAACTGTTTTTACAATAGAAGTTGTCAGGCTCTTCTCCATTCCAACTTCAATGATGGATGAGGGGAAAATACCTATGTGTTTCCTAGGAAAATAAACCTTTCAGCTGTTATTGAGGTCAGACAGAAGATGTCATGAAAGCTCTTTTTGCTGATTTGTATCTTTGTTTATTCATACAAAGCGGCTTCCTCCAATTTGCAGACATCAGAGACTAAGCAGATAGGCATGAAGACACAAGATCAGTGAAGCACTTCATAGAAATGTTTCATTTTTAAAATCTATGCTTCTAACTAAGCCAGAATGGTACTACAGCTGAGAAAATGCAGCAGTCTTTTCTATTACGTATCACTTAGATTGTCTGCTTAGTCACCACAGATTTAACCTGTACTAATGTCTTTGTGCATTCCTGGTCATGTGATAGTCAAGACCAAAAAGAAGAAAGAAAAACCCTTCAGTTACAGCTTTTCTCCATATTTTTCTGCCTTGTTGTTCCTTTTGAAAGATAGTTTTTCATTGTCTCTGTTTTCAGTAGTCCTATTTGATTACTTTCATGATAAGCCTTAAACCACTTTGCACAGTTTCCAGGTAAGTACTGTTCTTTTGTTTAGCACTGAAAGTCAAACTGTAGTGTGGAAATCATACATGCATGGTTGCTGAAGATAGCAGATACTGACCATTGTGCACAGACATTATTAACGCTGTGTGGGTGCTTCAGAATGGGCACCAATAGCAGGCGTATGCTATAGGGTTTGGTTTGTTGTATCGTCTCAAATCTGAGAAAAAATAGGGCAGCAAGGACAACTTTTAAGAATAGATTTTTGGTAGTTTAGAGCATGTACTGGTAGTTCTTGCTTTGCTGGGACTATTGCGTGAGTAGAGATGCAGGTTGTGATAGCTTTGTACGTTAGCAGGGTACGGAAAGGCTTTAGAGGTCAGATGGGAGTGAATTTGGGACTTAAGAAACAATGCAGTTCTAGCACGTGAAACATGTCTCTATTCTGTGTGCACTAGGTGTGAAGAAAGCAGAAATATTCTGTATAAATATGGCTTGTTCTTTTTCAGTGTGTGTTTATGTCAACAAGCATGGAAATTCTGGGCCTCACCTGGATAAGAAAAAGGTTCAGGAGCTTCCAGATCACTTTGGACCAGGTCCTGTCAACGTGGTACTTCAACAAGCTGTACAAGCTTGTGTGGATTGTGCCTATCAATCCAAAACAGTCTTTGGATTTCTGAAATCTGGCCATCATGGAGGGGAAATGATAACTGGTATGTGAAGATGTTTCTAATTTTTTTGTTTCTTCACTTGTTTGTGAACCTAGGGTAGGGAGAAAGAACTGAAGTAACCTGCAGTGAGATTCTATCACTTTTGTAACTCCTTAAGCATAGTCAAGAATGTATGTTTGTGAACTACTTTATTAAGATAGTCCTGGTGGAGTATACTTTATATCACTGGGAGTCCAGGATTTTCTGAACAGTTCTTAAATCAGAGTCTAGCAATAGCAAAGTTGAATTACATGTACACTGTACAGTTAGGTTGTTGGTAATAAGCAGAGCTTGTGCATCTCAACAGCTGCAGCTATACAAGCTATACATTTGTCAAGTAAGCTCAGTATGAGTGGAGTATCAGCTTTATTAATTCAAGTCATTCTCATAATCTTATCCATACATAATGTTTGTGTTCTTAATACCTTAACCAAGTGAGTGAAAAGTTTCCAGCTAATCTGTTTAGCTTCCAGGCAAGTGATTCCACATGTTAAATTTGCTGCTTCCTCCTTTCTCCCATTCCCTGGTCTCTTAGGTCAGTGTTCGTTCTCTTATGTCCTCTATTAAGGAATAGGTTTAGTTCTGCTACATATTAATGCCATGCCTACAGATAAATTATCCTTACATCTCAAACTGAATAGCTGCTGCTTGACATTTTTTTTTTCCTTCTAGGCTAGGAAGTCTCTGTATGGCAGTTAGCACATCAATTCATAATTCTATCACTGGCAGTAAAAAGACTTGGTGTTACTTTAATCTCCTTACATTAACACCAGGTGTGAAAGATGATTAGTGGAATACAGGTTTAATTAAATCCTTGTAAAAGATGTTGCTATCTAACAGTGTCTGTAACATAGCACCCTGACCTGCATATAGCAGAATTTCAGTAGTCCTTGCTTATGTGTCTGCACGAGTTTGTTCAAAAGATAGATGCTTCTTTTCTACTTTGTAATAGAAGTTTACTGGAACTGTGTAAGTATGGGTTTGAAACTTGTATTACTTTATTTTTTGCAAAACATATGAAATTTTATTATATTATTAATATAATAACATAGTTGTGCCTTGTTGTGCCTCATTCCAACAAGTCATTTTTTTTGGAACAAAATACACTGAGATGTGCTTTGCCAGTATTCTGATTGTTATTGTTCTAGAAGAAGGACTAAATTGTAGGCCAGTGGTGAATGTGGGCAATGATGGAATAGTTGAAAGTAATTATTTTACAAAGCAGATGTAAAAAAAAAAAAAAAAAAAATCTATCTAGTTCTGATATGTTTTCATTCAAAAATCCTATAGGAACAGGAATTACTATTGTAATTACTGCTAGATTCAAAGAAGTCAGCTCAGTAGTCCTAAGCTCAAGAAGCCTGTGGGCTGCTCCTGAAGCAGAGTGCTGGAGCTCTCTCAGGTGTTACAGAGCCACAAGGCCCTTGTGGGTTTCCTGTGTTTTTTAGCTCTTGTCTTCTCATCATCTTGTTGGATAGGTTGCTGAGAGGCTCACTGAGTGATAAGTCAAATCGTAAGTCATTTTATAAAAAATTTTTGAGGGATATATTTTGAGAAGAACAAAATGTGGCTAAGGTTAATGTAACGCATTAAAACTCTTTGAAAGGGTAGATAACAGCAGGACAAGGGGAAATGGTTTTAAGCTGAAGGAGGGAAGATTTAAGTTGGATGTCAGGGGGAAGTTCTTTACAGAGAGAGTGGTGAGGTGCTGGAACAGGCTGCTCAGAGAGGCTGTGGATGCCCCGTCGCTAGAGGTGTTCAAGGCCAGATTGGATGGGGCCCTGGGCAGCCTGGTCTAGCACTGAATGTGGAGGTTGGTGGCCCTGCATTGGCAGGGGGTTGGAGATTCATGATCCTTGAGGTCCCTTCCAACCCTGGCCATTCTGTGATTCTGTGAAAACCAACTGTGCAGTTGAATAGGAAGGTAGGGTGTAGACAGTAGAATTAAATGAGAAATTGCAGAATGAAATTGTGAGAATATTTTCTTGTAGAGTTTTTGTTTGAAAGTTGTTTTTTTTTTTTTTGTATAGTTGGTTTTTCTTTAAGACTGGCAAGAAAAACAATTGTCTGCATCAGAGATTAAGGAAAGAAATCTAAATCTTTTGTGATGAACTTTCATGGCAAGTATTGTATTTGCTATAGTAGAAAACTGCATGCTGGGACTTGGATGAAATAATCTTGCTACCATATGTGTGAATAATTAGTGGGTTCTTTTGGTTCAGCTGCCAGAGAAAATAATTGTTTTGAATGGAGTTGAATTTAGGATTTTTTCTTACTCAAAACAAAAGCACAAACCATTTTAATTTTGCTTGATGCATAAGGTTTCAATTCAAGCAAATGTAACCAAAGGGAAATTAAAGGCTTGATTAGCAAGCCCACTCATGGTGGTGGTGTCAGCCCCTTTTTTCTGCTTCTAGCTCTGAGTCTGTGTCATTTAGTGGGATGAAACAGACTGAGGTTCAGATAAACCTTCTCAAGCAGAGAATTAAATCAGTCTCTTGGGTGATTTTCTTCACTATCAGACAGACACATTTGTCTGATAGTTTAGTGCTCAGCCTTTCTCCTGGCTTGAGCTTGCTGTTTGAAACATACCTACACAATGAAAAGTAAAGAAATGAGAATGATTCTTCATCCCACGGGCTGGGGTTGCACAAACAAGCTCCATTCCCTGTTTATTTGTCATTTGAGGTTGAGGTTGTTGCACCTCAGAAGTGCTCCTTTTTATTTTCAGCCCTAGCATTTATCTTGGAAGTAAGAAGCTTATGTTGTTCCCAGGCAGAGCAGAGAGTTGAGCCTGTAGATCTGGATCCCACTCCTTTGCTTGGAGTTCCTATGGTTGCCCTCAGATGTTTGGAGTACAAGGGAGCTGTGTTTGCACTGAATCCTGTTTTCTTTTTTTTGTGGATTTTTCTCATGGTGTGACTTGGGGCATTCAGATGGCCTCAGATGTTTCTTGCTTTATCCTCCTGACAACTCTAAGATAATATTATTCTTTTCAGTGCTTCTTTTCAAAATGAGAAATTAAGATGTGGAGAACAAGTAATTTCCCTAGGGCCATGTAAGACTACCTGTGAGGCTATTATGAAGTTATTTGAATGTTTGCTGCAGCTGATAGTGCTACCTTGAAGTAAATACCAGGAGATCAGGCTGTGCTGGGTCTCACAGCCCATTTGCTCTCCAGAACTGGTTGAGCTCCTAGCAGAAATATGCCTCCCGAGACCTTTTCCCCAAACAGGAGGTAGAGAGCCTTGTGTCTGAGCCACATGTGAATCATTAGGTTTTCATTTAAACATTGGAGTCTGGAAAAAATGTGAATGGGCCGTGGAAACCCGTGGGTCCAGGATTTATCCCTGTGGTACTGACTCTTAAACTCTAGGCACCTGCACTGATCACCACACAATGAAAGCAAACGAGAGGTAGTGTGTTATTGTTGATGCTAGCTCGTGTACTTGCATTAACCCTAATCATAGGCTCACTTAACAGTATAAGTCAGTCACGCTTCTGATTTCCTAAGGAAGCATAAAATATGCTAGAGCTGGGGCGTTTTCTTTGTTTTTGCATGTAATATCTGTCTTCTTCTGTAACGCAATATGGGTATGCTTCTTATTTCAGACTTGTGAATAAAGGCTTTCTTGTAATTTTTGTGGGTTTTTGTTTTTTGTTTTTTTTTTGAAAATGCATCTGCCACTAACCAAATGTGATCCTTTAAGGCTCTGCTTACCATTTGGAAACTCAAAAACAGAAAGCTGCCTGAGAAGACAAATTGATGCATAAACCTGGTGTTCACACTGATTCTTTTCAACCCTAAGCATAATTTACAAGTTTGTTCCTGTTGTAGTGTCTTTCTAATTAGAAATAACCAAAGGATTCAGATAACGTAATTGTAATTATTTACCTATGTAGTGGTGGCATTTGCAACAGTAAGTTTTTTCGGAATCTCACCAAGTATCACAAAAAGGGAAAATTATCATTAACTACTACTACTATAGTACTACTATCATTCTAAATATTTAGGGAGCAAGGAAGGAAGTTAATAAGTTAAAGATGTTGGCCCATGTTCAGTCTCTTTGTAATCACTCATTCAAGTCCATTCTTGTGGTATCTCTGCCACCTAGATTTTTTAGAATTAAGTTGGAGTTTCATCACTGTAGCGTTGACAGCAGGATGGATTTCTCTAATGGTAAAATATCAAATGACAAGATGAGTTTCTGTAGTCAGAATTTCAGTGGTGATGCATGCCAGCATGCTATTGCAAGTAAGCTCAGTTCAGTTGCAAACTAAAAAAAAAAAAAAAAGTTTATTTTTTTTTCTCTCCAGCAAGTGCTGTAATGGATCTTTTCTTGGTTATCTCCTGCAAATAGGTGGTATAGAGGTACTGTTTTATAAGCAAACAACTGAAATTGCCCGTAAGATTTTGATGTTGAGAGAATAGATTTGTTATACTCGTTTAAAGCCAGTGTTATTTTCTGAAAATAAGTTCTCATAGAGCAAATTTAAAGTGGCATGGATCCAATGGAAGGTACAACCAGTTCTTTGGATATAAACGTGTTAAACACCAGAAAGATTGTTTATTCCTCTCATGTCTTGCATGTTTTAAATCAAAGCTGAATGTCTTCTCCTTTACTTGTTAGTGTTTTGCTATACTTCGTGATGCTCAGGGGCTGTTTGGCATCTTCTTCTTATTCGCAGCTTCCTTTGATGGGGAGAAGCATGCCATCAATCTTCCTTCTGTAAACAGTGCATCGTTTGTCGTACGTTTCTTGGAGAAACTCTGCCACAGTCTTCAATGCGATAATCTTTTCAGTAGCCTGCCTTTCAGCCCCTACATGGGGTGTGCACATAGTCCCACGGAGTACGATAGGAACAAACCAGGTACTATCAAACAGCTGTTGTTTACAAGTACTGATATTTTTGATAAGTGTGGTTACTTTATGAAATTTAACATTTTAATCTGCTTTGCTATAACTTTAATTGATTGAAATGAATACTCTTCAGTTCTTAGAGGATTCGTTCCAGAGCACAGGTGCTGTGGCAGGTTGGGATAGCTCATACCACATGTGCAGAAATCATTTTGTTCTGCTAACTCTTTCTTGTGGTCAAGTAGGAAACATATGTATTGTACCACTGGGTTACTAAAAGAACAGACTCAAAACTTCACGTTTTGCCTGTTCAATTTATGTTTGAATCATAAAATAACCTTGGAGAAAGATGCTTACTACCTTATAAGAAGGGGCTTGCTCTGAGAGATGATTCAGTTCAGCCTATCCTACAACATTAAATACTCTTTTCTTCCTTCTTTGTTCACCTTGCTCAGTGGCGGCTCCAAAATTTTAAATTCTGCAGCATACAGTCTAGTAGAGAAGGTGGGTTTTGCAGCTGGCTGCTTGTGACATTTTATGTGAGTTTTGGTACTCTGGGGGTATATAGAGGGAGAGGGAAATAACATGCTCAGGGTCTCCCATCAAATGGCTTGCAGTGCTGGTATTACGAGTCCCGGTCCAAGGGTTATCAGCGCCATAGCTGAGAAAACTTTGACATCAGTGCAGTTTCAGTCTTAGAGGTGCTGCTTTAGAAAATAAAGTATTGTGGTGGTTTTGGTATTTCGGTTTTTATTTGTTTTGTTTTGTTTTTTTCCAGTAGAGAAATTGTATTTGTTTCATTTCATCAAATAAAAGTCATTTGCTTTAATACTTTTCAGGAAAGTAGCCTAAATTTGGAAATTTGGATGATGATAGTATAAACTAAGCTGTTACTTCAGCTTTTGAAGTTTGTATTGAATGACCGATTCTATGTGAAATGGATTTGTTACCTGGTGAATGACTTGATGTATGTTTTTGCTTTTGTACTTTGACTTTCCCTGTGAGCATTTTTATACCATAATAAATTGGTGATATCTTTCCTTTTCACAGCAAAAGAAGAAATACACGAAAACGGAAGTGTTAAACGATACTTTCAGGACTCTCCACCATACACAGCTCCCCTTTCCCCTAAGCTTCCGAGGAGTGATGCTCATCCATCTGAAGGTGATTACATTGTGTTGTAATACATATGAGGATTACGTATGATTTTGGTATTTTTAGTCAAAAGGACTGAGTATAGTGTATTTCTGTGGTATGTCTATAGCCCTTGACAGCTGAGAATGGAGATATTTATTGATCAGTGGCATGGATTTTGTGCTTATGGACGATCTACTGCAAGTTCAAGAAGTCTTTCTCCTAAACATGTCAGTCTTTTTTGTGAAATCACTCAGGCAGATAGGTGACATTTGAAGCTTCCTGTATGGCTATTTAGTAGAAAAACAATTCCCTTGAAATGGATTAGGAGATAAATTGGAAGCAACTCTAATAACTCTTGGTTTGGGCTAATGACTGTAAGAGCAAGGATGTGTTTTGATGGTACAGTTTAACTGAATGTATGGCTAGCTGCCCCTAGAAGTTGCTCTGCTCCTGCTCTCCTTGCCTCCTTGTCCGTGTAGTGCATCCCAAGCCTCCCTGCCGATGAGGTGACGAGCTGACCCAGTGAAGCACAGAAAACATTTTGGCAAAGCTAGGAGACATCTGCAGTTAGCTTCTCTGCACTGACTCATCGTGGGCTCAGATGAGCACAGGAATGGGTTGGATAAAATGCAGCCGTGGCAGGGACCAGAGCAGCAGAGCCTCTCTGTGCAGCTGACTCCAGGACAAGGAAAGCTTTTGCCTGTGCCATGGCTGAGGTGCAGTAGCTCGTGCCGATTTGTAGTCTGCCTCAGATGTGAAGTGAAGCGTGTCAGCTTAAACCTCACAGAGAGACTTAGGAAAGAGTGGTTTTACTCTGCTTTTGCTACTTGTCAAACCATGGTAACTTGTTGATGTGACTCATCCCATCTGATACTTTCTATTGCTGTGGTATATTTGCATAATATTTCCAAAGGCTTTTGAGATTAGTCATTTGTTTCTCTTTTTTTTTTTTTTTTTTTTTTGAGTTACTGGGGTTTTGTCATTTAGCCTCAGTGTGGGCAGAATAATCTTTTTCTATGGAGAGTCATAAGGCCACACTTAAATCAGAAGAGGATATCAAATTAAAATGTTAAAGCTTATTAAAAATGGTTCTTCTTACAATTTAATATAAACACAATGTATTCACTTCAATGATGTAACTACAACAAATATAAAAATTGTCAATGCAGAGCTTTCTCTGTCTTAAATAGACCCTGGTTTAGGTCTAGAACATCTCTGCAATTAAATCAGATATTTCTAGTAAGCAACTGCGTGAATAGCTGTAAAACACATAATTCTACCTAAATTAAGTTGTTTAAATTGGAGATAAACAGATGTCTTAGACCTGCTTCTCTTATAAGAAATCTCCCTGTAAGTAAGTCGGCACGCGTGTTGTACCCTGATGAGCATTTTGATCCTGGAACCCTTTTATAGATGAAGTTGATGTATTTCTTCAAATTCATTTTAATATCAAAAATGGCAGAATGTTACAGCTAAAGGGATCCATAGCACTTTCACCTAACTAGTGGCAGTGGATGCAAAGCCAACAATTTCTGCACAGGATTATTAGAAAAATGAGTAAGGAGTCATGCCTGTTTCCATTTGCCAGCAGTGTGACAAGCTTGTTTGCTGATGGCACACCCATCATCCTTTGTTTACTTTTATGGGTCTTAATCTGAATTAATTGGTCACAAAAGCCGGGAAATATTTAAATTCTCGTTATTCTTTAGAAACAGAGAGAATTATGTATGTATATACTACAGTATATAGTATGTACGCATGCATGCATACATGTTTTCATATATACGCTATACTTATGCTTTCATACATATTTTATACGTATATACATACATACATGTATGCATGGCTTTGCAGGTTTTTGCAGGGAAATTACATCATTTTCAAAAGAAGCAAGGATGTCAAAATAAAAATATCTCATGAAGATAGACTACAATGAACCCCTACAACAACTCAGTATGATGTCCCAGAAAGCTGACACAGATGAAAAAATGTTTGAAACCTGGCAGTTACTCAAAGAAACTGCTTCAAGATTGTGAATGAACTATCTGTCCGCACAGAAAAGATAAGGAGTGTAGTACAAGACTAGCCTAGCTGTCACAAACCAGTCCAGGAGCGCAGGCAGGAGGGAAGCAAGCAGAATGGAGAAGTTAGGTTGAGTAACTCTGCAAAACTACAACACTACAGACCAATTGTGAAGGTAACCAGCAATAGTGTGAGAAGCGATGGCTTCAAGCTGCACAGGGAAAGTTCAGGTTGGATATTAGGAAATGTTTCTTCTCAGAAGGAGTGGTGAGGAAGTGGCACAGGCTGCCCAGGGAGGTGGTAGAGTCACCATCCCCGGAGGTGTTCAAGAAATGTATGGATGTGGCATTGAGGAACATGGTTAGTGGGTATGGTGTGATGGGGGATAGTGGGATTTCCACACATTGGGGGAAAAGGTATGAAAAAAGGAATGTGTCATTCGGTACTGCTGGGTTGAGGTGGGTGGTAACATTGAGGCAGATAGGAACACATAGGAAACGGGGAAATATGAGGTATTCTGTAGGGAAAAAAGAAAAAAAAGAAAAAAGAGATGTGCGATTATGTGCAGAAGAGAACAGTCTGTGGTTATATGAGTCACAGTCAGACTGTACACAAGGTGACAATATCAAAGTGCCACAATGAGAATGTCATACCACTTAAAAGGATGCGAGAAGACAATCAGAGACTCCACATGAAGTAGCTGTCTCTACACAGCTGTGGAGAAGCTCGGTAGCAGTGGTCTGATGGTCTGCAGAAAGTATGTAGGGCTGAAGAGGGAGAATCCTCTTGTTTGTGTTGGAATCCTGAGTCCGTGCACTGTTCAGGAGCTTTTATGTTCATCCAGACGCTAGATTACAACAGAGCAATGTTGTGAGGATGCTGAGCGTGTCTTTTGTCAGCGTGCAGATGTGTTGCAGTTGCTCACCATCTCTTCCTGTGAGAAGCAAGGTGTTTGCTTTGCACTGTTGCGAGCACCTCAGAGTTTGAGCTGTCCTTCACATGGTGTGTACAAGTAGAAGGAAAGTCAGTTATCTTGTAGGAGTTGTTCTGCTTCCTAACACGTTTATTTGTCATACATTTAATGGTGGTGTTCTAATTGGGACACAAAAAACCCACTATGATCTTGATGATGTACTTCTCCTGAAGGCTAAGAGCCTGACAGTAATTAAGTCATAGTTGCATAAATTTTACCTTTCTGGCTTTATAGTTTAGTTGTATTCTTGTGTATGAGAAAGTAAAACAAAGTCTCCATTATAACATATGCAGGTAGTGTATGTTTGCGTTTAAGCAATAATTAACTAATGAGGTGATAGAATGTGGAAGCAGCAAGAGGGAAGCATTTGCTTATGAGAATGGGGGTGAGAGGAGAGAGTTCTTAATGCTGTAATACATCTATGAAATGCCCTACAAATACTGTGATTAAGAACAGCAAGCAAATTTGCTTTTTCATCAGTGGAAAATAAATCTATAGTGAGATCTGCCTTCATTCGGTTATGCAGACAGCTTTATTTTTGGTCTCGAATTTTCCAATATGGGTTATTCTGTTCCTTGAAACTGTAGAAGCTTACAGTTGTCTGTGACTTCTGCAAATGTTACGGTCAGTTAAGCAGGAGGAAAATGTTTTGATTGGAAGAATCCTGCTGAAATTTCAAACTCAACACTTCTGTGTTTGTTGTAGCAATAAAATGTAAGAACTTCATTCTTAGGTGCCAGGTGGGTGCTCTGTGCTGTGTGTGCATTCTTTGTCAGTAGGGCAAAAAATACATGTGTAAACGTGCTCTAGTCTGTTTTCTTGTGAGGTTGAATGGCTGCCTTTAATAATTAGAACTGTACTGAATTTTTGTAATAGTCAGGATTGAGTTAGAAGATCGCTTTCTGACAGAATCTGCTTACAAAGATACTCTGTGTGTTTTATAAAGGCAAGCTGACGTTCTTAAAAGAAGAAATCTTTTACAGCGTGCAAGTTCTTTAAGATATGGTGATGCATTGTGGTTTAACCCAGCCGATCACTGAGCGTCACGTGGCTGTTCATTCACTGCCCCCATCTCAGTGAGATGGAGAGGAGAAATGAGGGAAAAAATGAGATAGAGAAAAAGAAAAGCATAATAATTATGGCATGTATATCTACATATACACACACATACTTGTAATCTAGATTTATAACAACGGATGCACAAGCAATTGCTCATCTCCTCTTGAGGTCTTGAAACAGTAAACGTTCGGTGCAGAAAGTCTATACCAAATTAACTTGAAAAACTGATGCTTTCCAGCTTCAGGTGAGACAATTATTCATTGATCTTTTGTACATTTCAAGTGTGCAAAAACTCACCTCTGGAAGACTGATATTTGTAGATAAAATTGATATGGCTTACTGGGCTCTGTTAGTGGCTCTTAGATGTAGTAAATTTGATGTTGTTAATGATCTTCTGCATATGGAAGTTCTACTTCTGCTGAATTTACCTGTCATTAACAGCTTGCTGCATTGTGAAATCATTAAATAGCAGCCTTTAACATATTTAACTCTGGTTTTTGAAAAGCTGAACTTCCTAATTGGGACTCATACATGTATGAACCCTTGGTGTCTGGTGCTGACTTGAGAATAAAACTTCAGTTATTACTTACAGGGCCTGCCTTACAGCATAAGATCACATGGCAGTGCCTTCTGCTTTCAGTATTTTACCAGTGCTGTGGTACAACCGGGTCTGGTTAATACCTGTTCAGATACAAGACAGAGTAAGGAAAATGTGTTTATTATTTCAGATCAGCCCTTTTTTACAAGGCATCGATTGCATACTTGGTGGTGAATGTTGGGTTCTATTGCAGATGTGATGCCATCCATGCAGTAATGGATGGAAATACATTAAAGGAGCAGCATAACAATTTATTTCACAGGGCAAAGGTCAAGAGAGTGCTGATTCCATATTACAAATCTAACAAAACTGAAGTGGCAGAAGCATTCTTTGAAGGCTTAAGCAGATGAGGGATGTTCAGTTTTCTGTTACAAAACCTAAATCAGAGAGCATTGAAATCTGTTGAATTTTGGAATAGTTGAGAGTAAGAATGTGAATTCTGTTTGTAAATTGTGATAAGTGTGCTGTTTTCCCTTTCCACCCTCCTTGCTCAGCTTCATTTTTGGGGCAAAAGTTCTAATTCATCAGTGTCGTTGAATTGCTGCACTTAACAGCGCTGACTGTGGTAATACAAGAATAATCACTTATGACTACATGGAGGCAGGAGAACACAGATAAACTAAGACTATAGCTATAACTTAATAACTTGTGAAATTTGTAGGTCCCTGTGTTCTTGCAGACAATACTTGAAAGAATTTTCAGTGTTGAGTGGAAGCAATCTGAAACTGGGTTGCACCAGTGTTCCAGTAGCTCTGTGCTTCACACGAGCTGCTGCAGGTAGGGGATCCTACAGCTCTTTGCTGGTTTCTTAGGTGTCCTGGCCTTTTCTCTTGACATCAGTGTGAAATTCTCTATAGGTTTTTGAAACAACCAATGTGTTTTGTGGCATCTGGACAACGAATTCAATATTTTAAGAAAGAGGTGTTTTGAGCATGTAATTGTTACTCAGTCATTTTGAATTAGCTGTTGTGACTACTGGTTAGCTAAGGCACTGTGGCTTTTAGCTTACATTCCATAAAATTATACTTTTTTTTTTTTATTAGCTTAGGCTAGTAGCTCTTAAATCCTGCAGTAACTTCTATAATCAACAGCCTTAGTCTGCTAGTTTTTAAAGTATCACCCAGCAATTTCTGTGTAAGGACAACGAACTCAAAATGGAGCAAAAATCATCTTTATTCTCTAACCTGTCCTGCATCTGCCTTCAAAAAAGAATCCTCAAGCAATTCTAGATAAGGATTCACAGCTGAAATTGCTTAGCTCATGGGAGGTTTCTCACATGCTGCATTGTGAGAATACTACATACTACATTGACCTTCAGTACTAACGTGGTTTGGACAGACTAATATACTATGGGCAGGTGATCTTGTGTGGATATTCTTACTGGTGGAGAGCATCTGCCTTAGCATGATTTTTCTATTGTCCGAGGACTGTAGAAGCTGTGTGCACTTAGAATCCTTTCATCAGCACTCAGATGATGCCATAAGTAGATCATATCCTATTGTGAACAGGATGAAAAAGGTTGAGGCTACTTAAACTTGAGGAACTCTGAGAAAAAGAGGTCTTGTTTTAATCTGTTTTTATAGGTTACATCTCTGGTGGTGATGGCACAGTGTTCTCTGACTTCTACTCCATGTTGTTTTCTCATGGCTTTTTCATAGAATCATAGAATGGCTTGGGTTGAAAAGGATGGTTCATATAAGAAATGGTGTTGCCAGCAGGAGCAGGGAGGTGCTCATTGCTTTCTTCTCAGCTCTGGTGAGGCCGTACCTCAAGTGCTGTGTTCAGTTTTGGGCCCCTCACTGCAGGAAAGACATCAAGGCACTGGAGCGTGTCCAGAGAAGGGCAACTAAACTGGTGAGGGGTCTGGGGCAGAGGCCTTATGGGGAGCAGCTGAAGGAACTGGAATTGTTAAGTCTGCAGCAGAGGAGGCTCAGGGGAGACCTTATTGCTCTCTACAGTTCCTGAAAGGAGGTTGTGGTGAGGTGGGGATTGATTTTTCTCCCAGATAGCAGTGATAGGAGGAGGGGGAATGACTTCAGG
The DNA here is from genome assembly GCF_987193195.1 of Phasianus colchicus. Lineage (NCBI taxonomy): Eukaryota > Metazoa > Chordata > Aves > Galliformes > Phasianidae > Phasianus > Phasianus colchicus. Next base: position 366,302 of record NC_143459.1, on the reverse strand, counting down.
ATTGGATTGGATATTAGGAAAAACAACTTCTTGGAAGGAGTGGTTGTGGCAGTGGCACAGGCTACCCAGTGAGGCAGTGGAGTTACCGTCCCTGGAGGTGTTTAAGAAACATGTCATTGTGGCATTGAGGGACGTGATACTCTGTGTGTTTTATAAAGGCAAGCTGACGTTCTTAAAAGAAGAAATCTTTTACAGCGTGCAAGTTCTTTAAGATATGGTGATGCATTGTGGTTTAACCCAGCAGATCACTGAGCGTCACGTGGCTGTTCATTCACTGCCCCCATCTCAGTGAGATGGAGAGGAGAAATGAGGGAAAAAATGAGATAGACACAGCCTGGCTGTTGGACTGCGGTGTGCTGCTCATCACTTTGGGATTACAAATTACTCAGCTGAGCAAGCATAACACACTGTATTCCCAAAATATGCTCTTTCCTCGTTCTGGAGGAGACAGTAAGAAATGGCTGGCTAGCCTCACCACACTTATGCATTCGTGTAGAGGGTAGACAATTCTTCTGGCTTACAGCTTAGTATTTACATTTTGTTTTCATGCTACATTTCTCCTGTTCCCTCCTTTTTCCTCTCAACTCGACCGCTGGCATTTTGCAGCATGACAACAGACAACTGGTCCCCTGGAGAGTCCCTTGTGCAGAGAGGCTTCAGGAATGCCAGGCTTCAGATCAAAAGCTCTAACTTCCTACCTGCATTGTTGTTCTCTGTGTTAAGGATGGAGACCTTTCTGTTTCCCAGTGTTAAGATGCATAGGCAATCTCTGACAAGTAATACATCACTGCTTCAGTGTTTGACCCTTTCCACCTCGTCTCATTCACAGCAGTGCCAAACCTTGGCAGTCTATCTCTTACGTTTGTGGTGATTCTATCCAGTGCTGTGTTGTCAAATAATTTCTCTTTCCAAACCTATTTTCTCGTCTTAGATCTATAAAGAGCACAGAAATTTTCTTTACCATGCCATAGACTTTAGAAGAAAAGAACTACAATTCTTAGTAGGTGTTGTGGAGAAGTTGGGCACTACTGTTCTTTGGAATAGTGTGTGTATTTTGATTGCTTACTATATAATTTGTTAATGTACTATTTAGTAAATATCCTCCTTATCCATCCATTACACTTTTATTGCATTGCACTTCTAAATCGAAGCTTTCCCTGGCAGCTTGGCAGATTTTTTTTTTTTCTTTGCTGCAGATCAGTGTTAGATACAAACTCTGTCCACATGATTATCCGGGTCTCTGTTACCTTAACCACCTTGACTAATCTCTTATATTCCTATTTTTTTTTATTCAGGGTAGAAAATGACGATGTAATATGTTCTCGTGCAAGAATAAATGGCGAAGGAAGAGGTGAAGAATTTTTTGCCAATTAATTGCTTCTTTTATTTCCATGTATTTTCATAACACATCAGAAGTGCCTTTCTAGCATACACCTCTTTTCTAGACCCCAGCCCAAACTAAATTGCAACATTTTCTTTTTTCTCAGCTGGGAGACACTGACTGATTTCTACATCCTTGTGCTATAAAATCTGTCTGTGTGGTATATAATAGGCTGCAAATAAGGTTGGCTTGGGAAAGAAGAAAGTTTTGCAAACTCAAGTGACTCAACTATATTGGTTTATTTGATACCTTGCATAGAGCATCAGTTTCTGAAAGTGTTTATGTAAGAATTTCAACCTCTTTGAGACAAGCTGGGAGAAAATCTAGATGCTCTGTAAAGTTGACAGCTAAATCTGAATCAGAATTGGTATAACAATGTATGCACAGTCCAAATAATTTATTGGAATTGTGGTAAACCCAGGTAATGGGAAGAATGTATGTGGGAAAGTAATCCAAATACCTCTTCTGTGATTCCTAAAATTTAGAAGGGTCATGAATTGATTATATATAGCTCATTGCTTTCCTGCTCCTTTTCAACTGTAAGTGGGTTCCTTTTCAAGTCATTTGTCTTCCCCTCCGTTGCTGAAGTAGCTGTAAACGCAGGCAGTTTCTGATCATCCCTTCCCAGGCTTCATCATCTTTGCAGTGTGTAGTACTTCTGTAATGAGGAGCTACATGCACTCAATAGTATGATAAATGATAGTGGAAAGGTTTGGCATACTACTTAAACAACATTAAATACTTTATTTTTTTTTCTCAAAACAGAAAAAAGTCTTACCAGAGCAACTGACTACTGCACCACCTTCTCCTCTTTCTTCTCCTGATGGGGACAGTGGCACTACGCAGATACTTAAAGATGGAATTAGTTTGTCTGGTGCAACTGCAGCAGTTATATCCACAGGTAAAAGAAAAAAAATAATGATATTTTTAGTGTGAAATGACTTCAATTTCAAGAAAATTAGTAGTGTCTTCTTATGGAAATGTGCTGCGAACTTACTCACCTACTACGTTTTTTTAAAAAGATGTTTGTAGGTGCCAGTGTTACTTTGTAGAACTGGTATTTTGATGCCTGCATTAAAACAAGAAGTGCTGGGGCACAGAGACTTTGAACACATCTGCTAAACCTGTCAGTTTTGCTCTGTCTGAAGGAGGAAACTGTACAATTGTTTCATTTCTGTCTCATTCTCTGATGTATGAAATGGGATTTGATGTAGCTAAAAGCTCGTATGATATTTTGCTTTCATGCACGCTTGACTTTAATAACACAAAATGGAGATTTTGTCTCTCTTCAGTGTTCTATTAAAAAAGCAAGTCCATTTAAACCAAGTAAAAGCAATCAGGGGAAATATCTCCCTTATTTTTAAACAAGCAAACTTAAGAGAAAATGTAATGAAATGTATCTTAAAAAGCATTGGCAAAACAAAAATAAGCCACTTAATGAGCTGGCTTGTTGAGGGGCTTGTAACTCTGTAATGAAACAATTTGTAGGTTGTCAATTGAAAGCTCAGATCTTTCTAAAAAAGCCCATAAGTTATGTTAAATGTCAAAAGTATCCCAAACAAAACTAAAAACTGTTTTTACAATAGAAGTTGTCAGGCTCTTCTCCATTCCAACTTCAATGATGGATGAGGGGAAAATACCTATGTGTTTCCTAGGAAAATAAACCTTTCAGCTGTTATTGAGGTCAGACAGAAGATGTCATGAAAGCTCTTTTTGCTGATTTGTATCTTTGTTTATTCATACAAAGCGGCTTCCTCCAATTTGCAGACATCAGAGACTAAGCAGATAGGCATGAAGACACAAGATCAGTGAAGCACTTCATAGAAATGTTTCATTTTTAAAATCTATGCTTCTAACTAAGCCAGAATGGTACTACAGCTGAGAAAATGCAGCAGTCTTTTCTATTACGTATCACTTAGATTGTCTGCTTAGTCACCACAGATTTAACCTGTACTAATGTCTTTGTGCATTCCTGGTCATGTGATAGTCAAGACCAAAAAGAAGAAAGAAAAACCCTTCAGTTACAGCTTTTCTCCATATTTTTCTGCCTTGTTGTTCCTTTTGAAAGATAGTTTTTCATTGTCTCTGTTTTCAGTAGTCCTATTTGATTACTTTCATGATAAGCCTTAAACCACTTTGCACAGTTTCCAGGTAAGTACTGTTCTTTTGTTTAGCACTGAAAGTCAAACTGTAGTGTGGAAATCATACATGCATGGTTGCTGAAGATAGCAGATACTGACCATTGTGCACAGACATTATTAACGCTGTGTGGGTGCTTCAGAATGGGCACCAATAGCAGGCGTATGCTATAGGGTTTGGTTTGTTGTATCGTCTCAAATCTGAGAAAAAATAGGGCAGCAAGGACAACTTTTAAGAATAGATTTTTGGTAGTTTAGAGCATGTACTGGTAGTTCTTGCTTTGCTGGGACTATTGCGTGAGTAGAGATGCAGGTTGTGATAGCTTTGTACGTTAGCAGGGTACGGAAAGGCTTTAGAGGTCAGATGGGAGTGAATTTGGGACTTAAGAAACAATGCAGTTCTAGCACGTGAAACATGTCTCTATTCTGTGTGCACTAGGTGTGAAGAAAGCAGAAATATTCTGTATAAATATGGCTTGTTCTTTTTCAGTGTGTGTTTATGTCAACAAGCATGGAAATTCTGGGCCTCACCTGGATAAGAAAAAGGTTCAGGAGCTTCCAGATCACTTTGGACCAGGTCCTGTCAACGTGGTACTTCAACAAGCTGTACAAGCTTGTGTGGATTGTGCCTATCAATCCAAAACAGTCTTTGGATTTCTGAAATCTGGCCATCATGGAGGGGAAATGATAACTGGTATGTGAAGATGTTTCTAATTTTTTTGTTTCTTCACTTGTTTGTGAACCTAGGGTAGGGAGAAAGAACTGAAGTAACCTGCAGTGAGATTCTATCACTTTTGTAACTCCTTAAGCATAGTCAAGAATGTATGTTTGTGAACTACTTTATTAAGATAGTCCTGGTGGAGTATACTTTATATCACTGGGAGTCCAGGATTTTCTGAACAGTTCTTAAATCAGAGTCTAGCAATAGCAAAGTTGAATTACATGTACACTGTACAGTTAGGTTGTTGGTAATAAGCAGAGCTTGTGCATCTCAACAGCTGCAGCTATACAAGCTATACATTTGTCAAGTAAGCTCAGTATGAGTGGAGTATCAGCTTTATTAATTCAAGTCATTCTCATAATCTTATCCATACATAATGTTTGTGTTCTTAATACCTTAACCAAGTGAGTGAAAAGTTTCCAGCTAATCTGTTTAGCTTCCAGGCAAGTGATTCCACATGTTAAATTTGCTGCTTCCTCCTTTCTCCCATTCCCTGGTCTCTTAGGTCAGTGTTCGTTCTCTTATGTCCTCTATTAAGGAATAGGTTTAGTTCTGCTACATATTAATGCCATGCCTACAGATAAATTATCCTTACATCTCAAACTGAATAGCTGCTGCTTGACATTTTTTTTTTCCTTCTAGGCTAGGAAGTCTCTGTATGGCAGTTAGCACATCAATTCATAATTCTATCACTGGCAGTAAAAAGACTTGGTGTTACTTTAATCTCCTTACATTAACACCAGGTGTGAAAGATGATTAGTGGAATACAGGTTTAATTAAATCCTTGTAAAAGATGTTGCTATCTAACAGTGTCTGTAACATAGCACCCTGACCTGCATATAGCAGAATTTCAGTAGTCCTTGCTTATGTGTCTGCACGAGTTTGTTCAAAAGATAGATGCTTCTTTTCTACTTTGTAATAGAAGTTTACTGGAACTGTGTAAGTATGGGTTTGAAACTTGTATTACTTTATTTTTTGCAAAACATATGAAATTTTATTATATTATTAATATAATAACATAGTTGTGCCTTGTTGTGCCTCATTCCAACAAGTCATTTTTTTTGGAACAAAATACACTGAGATGTGCTTTGCCAGTATTCTGATTGTTATTGTTCTAGAAGAAGGACTAAATTGTAGGCCAGTGGTGAATGTGGGCAATGATGGAATAGTTGAAAGTAATTATTTTACAAAGCAGATGTAAAAAAAAAAAAAAAAAAAAATCTATCTAGTTCTGATATGTTTTCATTCAAAAATCCTATAGGAACAGGAATTACTATTGTAATTACTGCTAGATTCAAAGAAGTCAGCTCAGTAGTCCTAAGCTCAAGAAGCCTGTGGGCTGCTCCTGAAGCAGAGTGCTGGAGCTCTCTCAGGTGTTACAGAGCCACAAGGCCCTTGTGGGTTTCCTGTGTTTTTTAGCTCTTGTCTTCTCATCATCTTGTTGGATAGGTTGCTGAGAGGCTCACTGAGTGATAAGTCAAATCGTAAGTCATTTTATAAAAAATTTTTGAGGGATATATTTTGAGAAGAACAAAATGTGGCTAAGGTTAATGTAACGCATTAAAACTCTTTGAAAGGGTAGATAACAGCAGGACAAGGGGAAATGGTTTTAAGCTGAAGGAGGGAAGATTTAAGTTGGATGTCAGGGGGAAGTTCTTTACAGAGAGAGTGGTGAGGTGCTGGAACAGGCTGCTCAGAGAGGCTGTGGATGCCCCGTCGCTAGAGGTGTTCAAGGCCAGATTGGATGGGGCCCTGGGCAGCCTGGTCTAGCACTGAATGTGGAGGTTGGTGGCCCTGCATTGGCAGGGGGTTGGAGATTCATGATCCTTGAGGTCCCTTCCAACCCTGGCCATTCTGTGATTCTGTGAAAACCAACTGTGCAGTTGAATAGGAAGGTAGGGTGTAGACAGTAGAATTAAATGAGAAATTGCAGAATGAAATTGTGAGAATATTTTCTTGTAGAGTTTTTGTTTGAAAGTTGTTTTTTTTTTTTTGTATAGTTGGTTTTTCTTTAAGACTGGCAAGAAAAACAATTGTCTGCATCAGAGATTAAGGAAAGAAATCTAAATCTTTTGTGATGAACTTTCATGGCAAGTATTGTATTTGCTATAGTAGAAAACTGCATGCTGGGACTTGGATGAAATAATCTTGCTACCATATGTGTGAATAATTAGTGGGTTCTTTTGGTTCAGCTGCCAGAGAAAATAATTGTTTTGAATGGAGTTGAATTTAGGATTTTTTCTTACTCAAAACAAAAGCACAAACCATTTTAATTTTGCTTGATGCATAAGGTTTCAATTCAAGCAAATGTAACCAAAGGGAAATTAAAGGCTTGATTAGCAAGCCCACTCATGGTGGTGGTGTCAGCCCCTTTTTTCTGCTTCTAGCTCTGAGTCTGTGTCATTTAGTGGGATGAAACAGACTGAGGTTCAGATAAACCTTCTCAAGCAGAGAATTAAATCAGTCTCTTGGGTGATTTTCTTCACTATCAGACAGACACATTTGTCTGATAGTTTAGTGCTCAGCCTTTCTCCTGGCTTGAGCTTGCTGTTTGAAACATACCTACACAATGAAAAGTAAAGAAATGAGAATGATTCTTCATCCCACGGGCTGGGGTTGCACAAACAAGCTCCATTCCCTGTTTATTTGTCATTTGAGGTTGAGGTTGTTGCACCTCAGAAGTGCTCCTTTTTATTTTCAGCCCTAGCATTTATCTTGGAAGTAAGAAGCTTATGTTGTTCCCAGGCAGAGCAGAGAGTTGAGCCTGTAGATCTGGATCCCACTCCTTTGCTTGGAGTTCCTATGGTTGCCCTCAGATGTTTGGAGTACAAGGGAGCTGTGTTTGCACTGAATCCTGTTTTCTTTTTTTTGTGGATTTTTCTCATGGTGTGACTTGGGGCATTCAGATGGCCTCAGATGTTTCTTGCTTTATCCTCCTGACAACTCTAAGATAATATTATTCTTTTCAGTGCTTCTTTTCAAAATGAGAAATTAAGATGTGGAGAACAAGTAATTTCCCTAGGGCCATGTAAGACTACCTGTGAGGCTATTATGAAGTTATTTGAATGTTTGCTGCAGCTGATAGTGCTACCTTGAAGTAAATACCAGGAGATCAGGCTGTGCTGGGTCTCACAGCCCATTTGCTCTCCAGAACTGGTTGAGCTCCTAGCAGAAATATGCCTCCCGAGACCTTTTCCCCAAACAGGAGGTAGAGAGCCTTGTGTCTGAGCCACATGTGAATCATTAGGTTTTCATTTAAACATTGGAGTCTGGAAAAAATGTGAATGGGCCGTGGAAACCCGTGGGTCCAGGATTTATCCCTGTGGTACTGACTCTTAAACTCTAGGCACCTGCACTGATCACCACACAATGAAAGCAAACGAGAGGTAGTGTGTTATTGTTGATGCTAGCTCGTGTACTTGCATTAACCCTAATCATAGGCTCACTTAACAGTATAAGTCAGTCACGCTTCTGATTTCCTAAGGAAGCATAAAATATGCTAGAGCTGGGGCGTTTTCTTTGTTTTTGCATGTAATATCTGTCTTCTTCTGTAACGCAATATGGGTATGCTTCTTATTTCAGACTTGTGAATAAAGGCTTTCTTGTAATTTTTGTGGGTTTTTGTTTTTTGTTTTTTTTTTGAAAATGCATCTGCCACTAACCAAATGTGATCCTTTAAGGCTCTGCTTACCATTTGGAAACTCAAAAACAGAAAGCTGCCTGAGAAGACAAATTGATGCATAAACCTGGTGTTCACACTGATTCTTTTCAACCCTAAGCATAATTTACAAGTTTGTTCCTGTTGTAGTGTCTTTCTAATTAGAAATAACCAAAGGATTCAGATAACGTAATTGTAATTATTTACCTATGTAGTGGTGGCATTTGCAACAGTAAGTTTTTTCGGAATCTCACCAAGTATCACAAAAAGGGAAAATTATCATTAACTACTACTACTATAGTACTACTATCATTCTAAATATTTAGGGAGCAAGGAAGGAAGTTAATAAGTTAAAGATGTTGGCCCATGTTCAGTCTCTTTGTAATCACTCATTCAAGTCCATTCTTGTGGTATCTCTGCCACCTAGATTTTTTAGAATTAAGTTGGAGTTTCATCACTGTAGCGTTGACAGCAGGATGGATTTCTCTAATGGTAAAATATCAAATGACAAGATGAGTTTCTGTAGTCAAAATTTCAGTGGTGATGCATGCCAGCATGCTATTGCAAGTAAGCTCAGTTCAGTTGCAAACTAAAAAAAAAAAAAAAAAAGTTTATTTTTTTTTCTCTCCAGCAAGTGCTGTAATGGATCTTTTCTTGGTTATCTCCTGCAAATAGGTGGTATAGAGGTACTGTTTTATAAGCAAACAACTGAAATTGCCCGTAAGATTTTGATGTTGAGAGAATAGATTTGTTATACTCGTTTAAAGCCAGTGTTATTTTCTGAAAATAAGTTCTCATAGAGCAAATTTAAAGTGGCATGGATCCAATGGAAGGTACAACCAGTTCTTTGGATATAAACGTGTTAAACACCAGAAAGATTGTTTATTCCTCTCATGTCTTGCATGTTTTAAATCAAAGCTGAATGTCTTCTCCTTTACTTGTTAGTGTTTTGCTATACTTCGTGATGCTCAGGGGCTGTTTGGCATCTTCTTCTTATTCGCAGCTTCCTTTGATGGGGAGAAGCATGCCATCAATCTTCCTTCTGTAAACAGTGCATCGTTTGTCGTACGTTTCTTGGAGAAACTCTGCCACAGTCTTCAATGCGATAATCTTTTCAGTAGCCTGCCTTTCAGCCCCTACATGGGGTGTGCACATAGTCCCACGGAGTACGATAGGAACAAACCAGGTACTATCAAACAGCTGTTGTTTACAAGTACTGATATTTTTGATAAGTGTGGTTACTTTATGAAATTTAACATTTTAATCTGCTTTGCTATAACTTTAATTGATTGAAATGAATACTCTTCAGTTCTTAGAGGATTCGTTCCAGATCACAGGTGCTGTGGCAGGTTGGGATAGCTCATACCACATGTGCAGAAATCATTTTGTTCTGTGAACTCTTTCTTGTGGTCAAGTAGGAAACATATGTATTGTACCACTGGGTTACTAAAAGAACAGACTCAAAACTTCACGTTTTGCCTGTTCAATTTATGTTTGAATCATAAAATAACCTTGGAGAAAGATGCTTACTACCTTATAAGAAGGGGCTTGCTCTGAGAGATGATTCAGTTCAGCCTATCCTACAACATTAAATACTCTTTTCTTCCTTCTTTGTTCACCTTGCTCAGTGGCGGCTCCAAAATTTTAAATTCTGCAGCATACAGTCTAGTAGAGAAGGTGGGTTTTGCAGCTGGCTGCTTGTGACATTTTATGTGAGTTTTGGTACTCTGGGGGTATATAGAGGGAGAGGGAAATAACATGCTCAGGGTCTCCCATCAAATGGCTTGCAGTGCTGGTATTACGAGTCCCGGTCCAAGGGTTATCAGCGCCATAGCTGAGAAAACTTTGACATCAGTGCAGTTTCAGTCTTAGAGGTGCTGCTTTAGAAAATAAAGTATTGTGGTGGTTTTGGTATTTCGGTTTTTATTTGTTTTGTTTTGTTTTTTTCCAGTAGAGAAATTGTATTTGTTTCATTTCATCAAATAAAAGTCATTTGCTTTAATACTTTTCAGGAAAGTAGCCTAAATTTGGAAATTTGGATGATGATAGTATAAACTAAGCTGTTACTTCAGCTTTTGAAGTTTGTATTGAATGACCGATTCTATGTGAAATGGATTTGTTACCTGGTGAATGACTTGATGTATGTTTTTGCTTTTGTACTTTGACTTTCCCTGTGAGCATTTTTATACCATAATAAATTGGTGATATCTTTCCTTTTCACAGCAAAAGAAGAAATACACGAAAACGGAAGTGTTAAACGATACTCTCAGGACTCTCCACCATACACAGCTCCCCTTTCCCCTAAGCTTCCGAGGAGTGATGCTCATCCATCTGAAGGTGATTACATTGTGTTGTAATACATATGAGGATTACGTATGATTTTGGTATTTTTAGTCAAAAGGACTGAGTATAGTGTATTTCTGTGGTATGTCTATAGCCCTTGACAGCTGAGAATGGAGATATTTATTGATCAGTGGCATGGATTTTGTGCTTATGGACGATCTACTGCAAGTTCAAGAAGTCTTTCTCCTAAACATGTCAGTCTTTTTTGTGAAATCACTCAGGCAGATAGGTGACATTTGAAGCTTCCTGTATGGCTATTTAGTAGAAAAACAATTCCCTTGAAATGGATTAGGAGATAAATTGGAAGCAACTCTAATAACTCTTGGTTTGGGCTAATGACTGTAAGAGCAAGGATGTGTTTTGATGGTACAGTTTAACTGAATGTATGGCTAGCTGCCCCTAGAAGTTGCTCTGCTCCTGCTCTCCTTGCCTCCTTGTCCGTGTAGTGCATCCCAAGCCTCCCTGCCGATGAGGTGACGAGCTGACCCAGTGAAGCACAGAAAACATTTTGGCAAAGCTAGGAGACATCTGCAGTTAGCTTCTCTGCACTGACTCATCGTGGGCTCAGATGAGCACAGGAATGGGTTGGATAAAATGCAGCCGTGGCAGGGACCAGAGCAGCAGAGCCTCTCTGTGCAGCTGACTCCAGGACAAGGAAAGCTTTTGCCTGTGCCATGGCTGAGGTGCAGTAGCTCGTGCCGATTTGTAGTCTGCCTCAGATGTGAAGTGAAGCGTGTCAGCTTAAACCTCACAGAGAGACTTAGGAAAGAGTGGTTTTACTCTGCTTTTGCTACTTGTCAAACCATGGTAACTTGTTGATGTGACTCATCCCATCTGATACTTTCTATTGCTGTGGTATATTTGCATAATATTTCCAAAGGCTTTTGAGATTAGTCATTTGTTTCTCTTTTTTTTTTTTTTTTTTTTTTTGAGTTACTGGGGTTTTGTCATTTAGCCTCAGTGTGGGCAGAATAATCTTTTTCTATGGAGAGTCATAAGGCCACACTTAAATCAGAAGAGGATATCAAATTAAAATGTTAAAGCTTATTAAAAATGGTTCTTCTTACAATTTAATATAAACACAATGTATTCACTTCAATGATGTAACTACAACAAATATAAAAATTGTCAATGCAGAGCTTTCTCTGTCTTAAATAGACCCTGGTTTAGGTCTAGAACATCTCTGCAATTAAATCAGATATTTCTAGTAAGCAACTGCGTGAATAGCTGTAAAACACATAATTCTACCTAAATTAAGTTGTTTAAATTGGAGATAAACAGATGTCTTAGACCTGCTTCTCTTATAAGAAATCTCCCTGTAAGTAAGTCGGCACGCGTGTTGTACCCTGATGAGCATTTTGATCCTGGAACCCTTTTATAGATGAAGTTGATGTATTTCTTCAAATTCATTTTAATATCAAAAATGGCAGAATGTTACAGCTAAAGGGATCCATAGCACTTTCACCTAACTAGTGGCAGTGGATGCAAAGCCAACAATTTCTGCACAGGATTATTAGAAAAATGAGTAAGGAGTCATGCCTGTTTCCATTTGCCAGCAGTGTGACAAGCTTGTTTGCTGATGGCACACCCATCATCCTTTGTTTACTTTTATGGGTCTTAATCTGAATTAATTGGTCACAAAAGCCGGGAAATATTTAAATTCTCGTTATTCTTTAGAAACAGAGAGAATTATGTATGTATATACTACAGTATATAGTATGTACGCATGCATGCATACATGTTTTCATATATACGCTATACTTATGCTTTCATACATATTTTATACGTATATACATACATACATGTATGCATGGCTTTGCAGGTTTTTGCAGGGAAATTACATCATTTTCAAAAGAAGCAAGGATGTCAAAATAAAAATATCTCATGAAGATAGACTACAATGAACCCCTACAACAACTCAGTATGATGTCCCAGAAAGCTGACACAGATGAAAAAATGTTTGAAACCTGGCAGTTACTCAAAGAAACTGCTTCAAGATTGTGAATGAACTATCTGTCCGCACAGAAAAGATAAGGAGTGTAGTACAAGACTAGCCTAGCTGTCACAAACCAGTCCAGGAGCGCAGGCAGGAGGGAAGCAAGCAGAATGGAGAAGTTAGGTTGAGTAACTCTGCAAAACTACAACACTACAGACCAATTGTGAAGGTAACCAGCAATAGTGTGAGAAGCGATGGCTTCAAGCTGCACAGGGAAAGTTCAGGTTGGATATTAGGAAATGTTTCTTCTCAGAAGGAGTGGTGAGGAAGTGGCACAGGCTGCCCAGGGAGGTGGTAGAGTCACCATCCCCGGAGGTGTTCAAGAAATGTATGGATGTGGCATTGAGGAACATGGTTAGTGGGTATGGTGTGATGGGGGATAGTGGGATTTCCACACATTGGGGGAAAAGGTATGAAAAAAGGAATGTGTCATTCGGTACTGCTGGGTTGAGGTGGGTGGTAACATTGAGGCAGATAGGAACACATAGGAAACGGGGAAATATGAGGTATTCTGTAGGGAAAAAAGAAAAAAAAGAAAAAAGAGATGTGCGATTATGTGCAGAAGAGAACAGTCTGTGGTTATATGAGTCACAGTCAGACTGTACACAAGGTGACAATATCAAAGTGCCACAATGAGAATGTCATACCACTTAAAAGGATGCGAGAAGACAATCAGAGACTCCACATGAAGTAGCTGTCTCTACACAGCTGTGGAGAAGCTCGGTAGCAGTGGTCTGATGGTCTGCAGAAAGTATGTAGGGCTGAAGAGGGAGAATCCTCTTGTTTGTGTTGGAATCCTGAGTCCGTGCACTGTTCAGGAGCTTTTATGTTCATCCAGACGCTAGATTACAACAGAGCAATGTTGTGAGGATGCTGAGCGTGTCTTTTGTCAGCGTGCAGATGTGTAGCAGTTGCTCACCATCTCTTCCTGTGAGAAGCAAGGTGTTTGCTTTGCACTGTTGCGAGCACCTCAGAGTTTGAGCTGTCCTTCACATGGTGTGTACAAGTAGAAGGAAAGTCAGTTATCTTGTAGGAGTTGTTCTGCTTCCTAACACGTTTATTTGTCATACATTTAATGGTGGTGTTCTAATTGGGACACAAAAAACCCACTATGATCTTGATGATGTACTTCTCCTGAAGGCTAAGAGCCTGACAGTAATTAAGTCATAGTTGCATAAATTTTACCTTTCTGGCTTTATAGTTTAGTTGTATTCTTGTGTATGAGAAAGTAAAACAAAGTCTCCATTATAACATATGCAGGTAGTGTATGTTTGCGTTTAAGCAATAATTAACTAATGAGGTGATAGAATGTGGAAGCAGCAAGAGGGAAGCATTTGCTTATGAGAATGGGGGTGAGAGGAGAGAGTTCTTAATGCTGTAATACATCTATGAAATGCCCTACAAATACTGTGATTAAGAACAGCAAGCAAATTTGCTTTTTCATCAGTGGAAAATAAATCTATAGTGAGATCTGCCTTCATTCGGTTATGCAGACAGCTTTATTTTTGGTCTCGAATTTTCCAATATGGGTTATTCTGTTCCTTGAAACTGTAGAAGCTTACAGTTGTCTGTGACTTCTGCAAATGTTACGGTCAGTTAAGCAGGAGGAAAATGTTTTGATTGGAAGAATCCTGCTGAAATTTCAAACTCAACACTTCTGTGTTTGTTGTAGCAATAAAATGTAAGAACTTCATTCTTAGGTGCCAGGTGGGTGCTCTGTGCTGTGTGTGCATTCTTTGTCAGTAGGGCAAAAAATACATGTGTAAACGTGCTCTAGTCTGTTTTCTTGTGAGGTTGAATGGCTGCCTTTAATAATTAGAACTGTACTGAATTTTTGTAATAGTCAGGATTGAGTTAGAAGATCGCTTTCTGACAGAATCTGCTTACAAAGATACTCTGTGTGTTTTATAAAGGCAAGCTGACGTTCTTAAAAGAAGAAATCTTTTACAGCGTGCAAGTTCTTTAAGATATGGTGATGCATTGTGGTTTAACCCAGCCGATCACTGAGCGTCACGTGGCTGTTCATTCACTGCCCCCATCTCAGTGAGATGGAGAGGAGAAATGAGGGAAAAAATGAGATAGAGAAAAAGAAAAGCATAATAATTATGGCATGTATATCTACATATACACACACATACTTGTAATCTAGATTTATAACAACGGATGCACAAGCAATTGCTCATCTCCTCTTGAGGTCTTGAAACAGTAAACGTTCGGTGCAGAAAGTCTATACCAAATTAACTTGAAAAACTGATGCTTTCCAGCTTCAGGTGAGACAATTATTCATTGATCTTTTGTACATTTCAAGTGTGCAAAAACTCACCTCTGGAAGACTGATATTTGTAGATAAAATTGATATGGCTTACTGGGCTCTGTTAGTGGCTCTTAGATGTAGTAAATTTGATGTTGTTAATGATCTTCTGCATATGGAAGTTCTACTTCTGCTGAATTTACCTGTCATTAACAGCTTGCTGCATTGTGAAATCATTAAATAGCAGCCTTTAACATATTTAACTCTGGTTTTTGAAAAGCTGAACTTCCTAATTGGGACTCATACATGTATGAACCCTTGGTGTCTGGTGCTGACTTGAGAATAAAACTTCAGTTATTACTTACAGGGCCTGCCTTACAGCATAAGATCACATGGCAGTGCCTTCTGCTTTCAGTATTTTACCAGTGCTGTGGTACAACCGGGTCTGGTTAATACCTGTTCAGATACAAGACAGAGTAAGGAAAATGTGTTTATTATTTCAGATCAGCCCTTTTTTACAAGGCATCGATTGCATACTTGGTGGTGAATGTTGGGTTCTATTGCAGATGTGATGCCATCCATGCAGTAATGGATGGAAATACATTAAAGGAGCAGCATAACAATTTATTTCACAGGGCAAAGGTCAAGAGAGTGCTGATTCCATATTACAAATCTAACAAAACTGAAGTGGCAGAAGCATTCTTTGAAGGCTTAAGCAGATGAGGGATGTTCAGTTTTCTGTTACAAAACCTAAATCAGAGAGCATTGAAATCTGTTGAATTTTGGAATAGTTGAGAGTAAGAATGTGAATTCTGTTTGTAAATTGTGATAAGTGTGCTGTTTTCCCTTTCCACCCTCCTTGCTCAGCTTCATTTTTGGGGCAAAAGTTCTAATTCATCAGTGTCGTTGAATTGCTGCACTTAACAGCGCTGACTGTGGTAATACAAGAATAATCACTTATGACTACATGGAGGCAGGAGAACACAGATAAACTAAGACTATAGCTATAACTTAATAACTTGTGAAATTTGTAGGTCCCTGTGTTCTTGCAGACAATACTTGAAAGAATTTTCAGTGTTGAGTGGAAGCAATCTGAAACTGGGTTGCACCAGTGTTCCAGTAGCTCTGTGCTTCACACGAGCTGCTGCAGGTAGGGGATCCTACAGCTCTTTGCTGGTTTCTTAGGTGTCCTGGCCTTTTCTCTTGACATCAGTGTGAAATTCTCTATAGGTTTTTGAAACAACCAATGTGTTTTGTGGCATCTGGACAACGAATTCAATATTTTAAGAAAGAGGTGTTTTGAGCATGTAATTGTTACTCAGTCATTTTGAATTAGCTGTTGTGACTACTGGTTAGCTAAGGCACTGTGGCTTTTAGCTTACATTCCATAAAATTATACTTTTTTTTTTTTATTAGCTTAGGCTAGTAGCTCTTAAATCCTGCAGTAACTTCTATAATCAACAGCCTTAGTCTGCTAGTTTTTAAAGTATCACCCAGCAATTTCTGTGTAAGGACAACGAACTCAAAATGGAGCAAAAATCATCTTTATTCTCTAACCTGTCCTGCATCTGCCTTCAAAAAAGAATCCTCAAGCAATTCTAGATAAGGATTCACAGCTGAAATTGCTTAGCTCATGGGAGGTTTCTCACATGCTGCATTGTGAGAATACTACATACTACATTGACCTTCAGTACTAACGTGGTTTGGATAGACTAATATACTATGGGCAGGTGATCTTGTGTGGATATTCTTACTGGTGGAGAGCATCTGCCTTAGCATGATTTTTCTATTGTCCGAGAACTGTAGAAGCTGTGTGCACTTAGAATCCTTTCATCAGCACTCAGATGATGCCATAAGTAGATCGTATCGTATTGTGAACAGGATGAAAAAGGTTGAGGCTACTTAAACTTGAGGAACTCTGAGAAAAAGAGGTCTTGTTTTAATCTGTTTTTATAGGTTACATCTCTGGTGGTGATGGCACAGTGTTCTCTGAGTTCTACTCCATATTGTTTTCTCATGGCTTTTTCATAGAATCATAGAATGGCTTGGGTTGAAAAGCAGGCTAGATGAATTGAAAGGGAGTGGATTGGGATAGTATAGCTGCTGGACAGAAACACCTATTTTAAAACATGATCATCATATGAAGTATGCCAGCTTTCCCACCTTGTGTATGTGCCCTGAGGAGCTATGTTAAGATAAGCTTAAGATAATGGCAGGACAAGGGGAAATGGCTTTAAGTTGAGGGAGGGAGGATTTAGGTTGAGTATCAGGGGAAGTTCTTTACAGAGTGAATGGTGAGGTGCTGGAACAGGCTGCCCAGAGAGGCTGTGGACACCCCTCTTCCTGGAGGTGTTCAAGGCCAGTTGGATGAGGTCCTGGGCAGCCTGGTCTAATATTTAATAGGGAGGTTGGTGGCCCTGCATATGGTGGAGGGGTTGGAGCTTCATGATCTTTGAGGGTCCCTTCCAACCCAAGCCATTCTATGATTTTCTGATTCTAAGCTCAAATGCTAGTGTCTTGGGGATCAAAGCAGAGTTTCTCTTTGCCATCCCTATTTACAGTTGCTTAACTAGGATCTGTAGTATCAGAAAGAAACCTGGGATATAATTGGAGTAAATGCAATTAAATTCTTCTGTAAAATAGTCAATTTAAAACCCTTTATGCCTTGAGCGATCATGGAAAGAGTGACATAAAATGATTATTTAACGGATGTATTTGGGATCTCTGCTTGATTACTATAAAAAGATTCCTTCATAAGACATTGTATGGAGTTGGCTGATATTTGCTGAAATACTCCTTTTGAAACTTTCTGTTGTGGAATATTGCTTCCAGTATTTCATCATACCTTTAAAAACTTATGAAGTTTCAATCTACAAGTTTTGGACTCCTTCATAGTGCTTTTCTGTAGCCATTTGAAGTATTACTTCTGCCTTTCAGTCTTGCACTGAGACTTCATTTGGTGGTCTCATTCTCTACTGATCTAATTTTCTCGTTTGTTTCCTTTAATATTATAGTGCTTATCATTGATTGTGTCTGTTAGTATCTCTGAAATTCTATAGAAAGATGGCTATTGCTTTCCTTTTAGCAAGTTGCTGCAGCTACTTCAAGCCGACAAATAAAAGTTTGCTTTCTCCAAAAACCTCAGTAGCCACTGCTTTGCTTTTTTGATACAGATCAAACTAGAAAGTTTATCATTATTGTCTTGAGGATTGTGTACTTGAAAGAGAAGGGCTTGTGGACTTAAAAGCTTCTTTTTGCCATAAGTGTTGTGTTTAATAGAAGATGTTATGGTGGATTGCATGTCTTGCTTTACTGAATTCACTAAGTAGGGAACCGGTTCTCTGGGTGTCTTTGTTCCACTTTGGGATAATGTTGCCTGAAGATCATAACTGTGAAATACACCTCAAGTTCTTCACTAAACTCCAGTTTTATACAGACTTCAGGAGAGAGAACGTAATTGCTAATAGAACAAGTTAAACGTGCTTAAAAAGCTCTCTGTGTGTTTTTTGTTGCTGTGGTTTGTTTGTTTGTGGAAAATACTCTTCCTTTATTTAATTCTGGAATTTTCCCAAGAAATTATTGGAAGTTGTCATATAAGAAGAGTAATAAAGAGCATATTCTAGGAACTTGTTTCACAGATTGTACCAGTTACCCCCAAGAATATGCTGCTCCACTAGCATATGTTTTATAACTTTCATAGAGTAATTTTCAAGATGGTAATGTGGAGTTTACACTTCTGTGAACCTGTTAGCTATATTTTCCAGCTCTTAACTCTCTTGCCAAAGCAGCATTTGTTTCATGCAGATTTTTGCATCAGGCTTCCAACTTCTTCCTCAGGCTAGATGTTGGCCTAGTGCAAGTGGAGCTGAGAACATACAATGATGAGAGAATGGAGTGGTGTTCCCACTGATGTTTAACGACTCGTAGTTGCAGCATTGTGATCAGACTGTATTGTGTTAGTGTGCATGTGAGTCTAGGATTTACAGCCTTCTGCAGCTCTGCATGTAGTCTCTTCAGTTTTTTGTGATGGCTGTTGTCTCCAAACATATGGAGATCTACAGATGATAATTGTCCTCTTGCATATGAAGTTAGAGACTCCCTCTACTGTGTAGAACAAATTAAACATTTGCTAGTTAACATGAGAGGTTTTTTTATGTTAAAAAATTCTTTTTATATTTATAAAAAATAGAAACATAATGCACTCCTAAACAAATTCTCAGAAGATAACCATTAAGAAAGATAATGAAAATGCTTGACTGAGATTGCATATGTGTTAATGCTAATATCAGACAATGAAAAAAAAATCAAACCTTATGTCCACATCCTGCTCATAATATTTAACATATACAGCTGAGATGATTTATGGAAGACTGTCTCAAACTTGTCTATTAGACATTTTACTGGAAATTTTTTAATGTAGTAAAGGACCAGTGATTACTTGAGAATGACTATTCTTCAGTAAGTCTTGTCTCACAGGAGACTTGTTAACAGGCTTGGAGCTTGTTATTATCTTCAAGAGAACATAGCAAGGACTTAAATAACAAAGCTACAAAGCCCATCGTTTTGAACAGATTGATGCTTTTGTTTTCTGTAGCAGAAACGTTACGTATAGAAGAAAACTGCACTTCCAAAGAGCATCGCTTTTCTGAGGACTCTATGGATTCTGCACTTAATTCAGTAAATCTGTCAAGCCCAGCCCGTCGAAATTCCACTGAATATCGTACTTCGGGGAGTGCAGCATATTACAGGAATTCCTTTCAGCCAGTGACTGCTACCTCAAATTCAGCCCCGATCCTGCGCCGGCTGTCATTGAGCTCTGCTGGGAACAGCAGTTACTATGAAGTCAGTAGGAATCGAATACAGAGGAGGATTGAAGGTATGCTATATGCCTGAACTTTCCAAAGTATGTAACAGCTTTTATGAACATGCAAAGTCCGTGAGTTATGAACAAAGAAGTTCTTTGCCACAGAAAATACGTTACATATGGAGTGAGATGTTGTGCTGTTGCCAAGCACATCAGGCTTGCTAATGTAACTTCAAATGCAGAACTTAAGCGTGCTAGAACTAATACCATGGTACAAGCCAGAGGAGTCTTGTCTGCTGCTCTTTCCTCTCACTGCTGTCGTGGACCCTGCAACAGGCTGGATTGGACAGTGCTGGTTAAACACAGCTTGTTTCCTGAGCATTTTATCAATTATTTCTGTATTGCTGATATACAGATATAGGGTTTTTTCCTGTTCCTCTGCACAGTTGAATTTCCATTTGCCACTTTCCCAGATACTGGCATCTTGGGACCTGGGAACCAAACACAAGTCAAACTAATCCCTCTAGGTATGTCATAATGCTGGTTTTTATGTTGCTGTAATTATCTGCAGTTGTATAGAGTATTTAAGACAAATGGAACTGTTTGGTATTACGGTTTGGTACATGAAAGAAAATAAAACATCCTTTATTTTAATATATGATAAAGAATGAATAATAAAAGCCTATTGTTAAGAATGTCATATGTAAAATGAAATGTGTTAGTCCTGTACAGACTAGTGATACTTCTTCTTTTCACAATATTCTTACGCTGAAAGCTGCAAGTTCCACAACTGGACCAGATCTGAATTCACTTAAAAGGGAACCTTCAAGAATATTGAATAAGGGGGTGGTGATGGTTTACCAAAGCAAATGGTGATGTGGCAAGTTCTGTGATTAACTTATGGTTCCAGTCTGCACAGATACAAAGCTCCAAGGCCAAAATTTTGCTAGAAGAAGTGAAGTCAATCACATTCTCTTCTCATGAATACTATTTACATTTTGTAAAAACAATTGAGAAGCAAAAAACATCTGTGAACTGATCGGTGAACTGTCACCCAGTCATAACAACATTCACACAGTATTACATAATCTTGTATACACCTAAAATACATTGGGAATTTCCCTCAAGAAGCATTGATCAGTTTTTATCTTTCTGCCATTCAACAAGACCTGGACAGGGTGGAAAGGGAGAGAAAAAACCTTACGAGGTTCAACAAGGGCAAGTGCAGAGTCCTACATCTGGGGAAGAGTATCTTCTGCATGTATCAGTACAGGTTAGGGTCTGACTTGCTGGAAAGAAGCACTGCAGAGAAAGGCCTGGGTGTCCCTGTAGACAGCAGGGTGACCACAAACCAGCAATGTGGCCTTGTGGTCAAGAAGGCCAATGGTATCCTGGGATGCATTAAAAAGAATGTGGCCAGCAGGTTGAGTGAGGTGATCTCCCTTCTCTTCTCTACCTTGGTGAGGCCACATCTGGAGTGCTGTGTCCAGTTCTGGGCTCCTCACTTCAAGAAATACAGAACTTCTGGAGAGAGCCCAGTGGAGGGCCACAGAGATGATGAGGGGCCTGGAGCATCTCCTGTATGAGGAAAGGCTGAGACCTGGGGCTGTTCAGCCTGAAGAAGAGAAGGCTGAGAGAGGATATTATCAATGCTTATAAATACCAAAAGGGTGGGAGTCAAGTAGATGGGGCCAGGCTCTTGCCTGTGGAGCCCAGTGACAGAACAAGGAGCAGGGGACACAAACTGGAATAAATGACGTTCCATTTGAACACAAGGAAGAACTTCTTTACTGGGAGGGTGACAGTGCCCAGGAACAGACTGCCCAGAGAGGTGGTGGAGTCTCCTCTGGAGATATTCAAAACTCATCTGGACGTTTTCCTGTAACTTACTGTAGGGAACCAGCTTTGTTAGACTCAATGACTTGCAGAGATTCTTTCCAACCACTGCAGTTTCCCCTTGAGAAAATGTCGTTCTCCAATTTTTCAGTTTAAAAGGAAATTACATCCTAATTCAAAAAGTCTTGTTTATTTTTAGGAAGAGACAGATCTCTTGGTAAATAATGACAGAACAGTCTGTCTGAGCTTTCATAATACCTTTACTGAAGAACTGATTAGAATTTCTCCAGCACATACATATGAGAGTTTACCTGATAAGAAACATCTAGAATGACCACAAATCCATTTCCTATCTTCTGAAAGCAAAGTATTATTTACTAACCAGCTAACTGCAGGAGAAGACGCTTAACAGAATAGAAATTTATGTTCTTAACATGCTCCTTTTTGAAGAAAATGGTAGAAAAGAAAGAAGTGAGGAATAGAGGATACTTAAACCAACCTGGATCCACTAGAAAACTTCAAAGTAGGGACAGTTACAAAAGCTCAGCTATTCCATTGAGGGAGTAAGCACAAAAAGAAAGACTGAAGCCTTGAGCTAGCAGTTTGTCAGAAAACAGTCTTAAATATGCGCAAGGGTGGAAAGAGACTTCGTATTTCCTTAAATGCAAGCAGATTGAAACAGTTTCTTTTGATTTCTGTATCTGTGATTTTCATAAGCAGTTACAAGAACGGTGTTCTCAGATTGGATATTATGAGTAAATGCTTGTGTTGCATTTAAGGAAATAATAAACAGCAACTATTTCTCATCCAAGAAAAAGACAAACACGTAAACTGAATGAGCAGCTTATATACAATCCATAGGCTTGTGGATTGTGGATCCCTTTGACCTGCCTCATACCTCTGAGGAATGCTGACAGATTTTATATTTTGCACTAGGTTGCATTTTATATTTTTAAAAATGTTGAAATCTTCTGATTTATGCCTTTTTCTCCTTTATTTTCCACAAAAGTCAAAACTAATGTCAGCCTTGCAGGCACAGCAGAGGTGCATGAAGCTATTCAGACTAAAGATGCAGGCACAAATGAAGGAAGCCTGGGGAGTTGAGCTCTATCAACTGATGCCAGCCCTGTGCAAATTCTCCCCGCATTCTGCTGAATGCTGGGATTTCATAAACGTTGGGAATTAACAGTTTCTTTAACCCAAGGTTATCATGTTAGAATGTTAAGAGTCCCACAGCCCTAAAATGCTTCTTTGAAAATAACACGTGAAGAAAGTGTTTTCTGCTGACTACTAGACTGATGATAATGGTTAGCATTGAAACTTTCATTCTTCCATACAGTTTTTGGTAAGGCTTCTCCAGGCAAGATTTCTCCCCCACCCCCCATAAAAAATTATACAAGAATGTAATGAAATGGATGTAAAAGACAGAACAGCTTTTAAATATTTTAAATACCGCTATTATTTTGGCTTCTCATGGAAAACCAGCATTACTGCAACTGTCTTTGTTTTAAATAATCTGGGCTTCATTTCATCCTGTTGTACTACTGCAGTAACATTAATCCCTATCATTTTACAATTTGACACCATTGTTTAATTTCAACCACAGATATAAAATAGAATTAAGAAATAATGAAGTAGCCATATTTTCTGATACTGAAAAATCACTACTCCTTCCAGTTTCAAATCACAATCTTCTTCCAATTCTATTTCACTTATTTTCCTTATTTTCATTTAAACCTAAAAATTGGGAAATAAAAATAAAGCTATTTAATAAATGGTATAATAGCGCATTGGACAGCTACCAGTATGCTTAATCACTTTTTATAGCTTAATTTTGATGCTTGAAATACAAGTGACAACGAAGTAGAAAAAACAGAAAGACAAATTGTGCTTTATGATACTGATGTTCCTCTTTTATGAGACTGCTGCTGCCATAAATGCAGAGACTAGCAAGATGCACGTAGCTAAACTATTTTCTGAACTGTTTGTATTAATAACGTAACACTCCTTCCCTGGGTACCTGGTAAACCAAGACAAGTAAAGCTTATGGGAAGTACTTCTGTGTTTTAAACATGCATCAATATATTACAGTCTTATCTGACTCTTCCATTTTTTAATTTCAAATCTGAGCATCAAAACAGCATGATTTACTAAACTTCAGAAAGCACAATTCAGACTTCAACTCAGAAATCTCAACTTTTGCAGCTGATACAATCTATTTCCTTCTGCCAGAAACCTTTAGCACTTCCTTTTTTTTTTTCCTCTAATCTGGCACTTTGACAATTTGTTTTTGGCTAGACCTTGTTGTGACTATTCTTATCAACAGACAGGTGCTTTTTTCCTATCGTGTAAGAAAAAAAAAAAAGAAAAAAATCAGTCATAAAATAACCCAAGTCAGAAGGGACCCACAAGGATCATGGAGTCCAACCCCTGGCTCCACTCAGCACCACCCAAAATCAAACGCAACGTCTGAGAGTTCTGAACTCCAGCACTTGGGCCGTGCCCACAGCCCTGTGCATCCCGTTCGATGCCCACCGCCCTGTGGTGCAGCCCCTTTCCCTGAGCCCCAGCTGCCCTCCCCTGACACAGCTCCATGCTGTTCCCTCGGGCCCTGTCGCTGTCACACAGAGCAGAGCTCAGCGCTGCCCCTCCGCTCCCTGTGAGGAGCTGCAGCCGCCATCAGGCCTCCCCTCAGCTCCTCTGCTCTGCGCTGAGCCAACCTCAGCTCCTCCTCGTATGTGTTGACCTCTAAAAAAAAGCCCCACTTTAAACCTGGACAGACTTGTCAAGCAGGTTTCTTCGACCGAAACTCTTCAGGTGGAACTTGGTTTCAGATTAATACATCTAAATTCAGATATCTGCACATGAGTTAGGTGTTCAAGCTACTATTACAGTCAGCAGAGCTGGAGATCCCTGAGCTACCATTAGCTCCAGAAATTACCGTGTTCCCCTAACAACAACATTTAAGAACCCCTAGATATCTGCAGCACTCCCATGGTGTTGGCAGAAATGGCAGAGAATTTATAGAGATGCATACCTCCTCAAGCAGAAAGCAGAGGTTACTAAGGCACACTACCCCAGGTATCACCAATAGCAGTAGAACCTTGTGCTTAGGCAACTCAAGTACACCTTTCACCCCCCACACGAATATTAAACATTACCATCATAGCATCCCCCCCCCCTTTTTTTTTTCTTTCTTTCCTTTTAAATTGTCTTTATCTCAGGCCCACGAGATGCATGGAAATCACATTTGGATTTTCCAGTCATGAGTAAAAACAGATTTTTAGAAACATTTTTGTGCTGTTGGTTTTGTTTTAAAACTAAATAAAAAAGAAATTAATTCACAATTGTCTCCATTTATTATTGATATTCAAGTTTTGAATTGAAATCTGCTTTTTCCCATTCTGGGCATGCAAAGTAGTACAACACTGTCTTGTCCATGCAATTTAATATGTAAAAAGGAAACGTTTTGCCTGGTAAACTGGCCACAACTCACTGTATTTTTTGCTATCCAACAATTTGTCTACAGTAACTTCGAGTTTCCCATTCCAAGTCCTTCATATGATATCTCCTTTTTCTCCCAAGTAGTAATAAGGGTCAGAAATACTACTTTCATTTTTCAGAATTTTAGTAATAGTATTTAGTATTTAGATTGTTCCCTAGGGAAGGGATGATTGAACAGGAAACAGCACAACCCCTGTATTTTATAGCCTTTGTTCCTTGGTTACTTTTTTGATTAAGATAACTATATACATACTATAATATGGAAGGGGGGTGAAGGGGGAGGAGGGAATTATTTTTCCCCAACAATGTATTTTTGTAAATGCTGTAACATTTTTGCTCTTTCACGTTTTCCCTCCTGCCCTCAGACTCATTTTTGCTGACAACCCTGTGCTCTCAAAGCCATGTTCTCGGCTAATATTATAACAGGGAAGCTCTCTATAGGTGCCAGTTGCTTCTCTTTTCTTATCATCAATTTTTAGTTAGTTTTAGCATCATAATAGAGAAGAATTATTTTCCTGACTTGCCACCAACCACTTCTCACTTCTGACACTCTACCAAACTGATGGATGTTCTACATAAAGCAACACTTTCCTTCTTCCCTTTTGATTTAGTAGATTTTTTTTTATTTTAATGTTTGTTTCAGTCTACATGTTGAAATAGGTTTTACTGGGCACCTTTACTTCTCAAACTTTCTGCATTCAGGTTTGTAAAGAAAGGCAGACTTTTCTTCTCCAAGATCAGACAGACAGCACATTCTTTGGCCAACAAATTCTTGTTTCTTAACAATACTGACATTTTGCTCTGCCAAGCATTTAAAACTGCATTCCTTTTAGAGACCTTCTCTTCGTTACAGTCTATATGTAACTGTGATACATATTTTCTCTGTATTTGGGAAAACCTAATAACAGATACAATTTACCACCAAAAATATTTGCAGTCATGACTTCATCATAGACTTTTTCCTACTTTTCCAGTACTTGTTTGATACTTTCTTTTTCTAGTAAGCAAAAATTCTAAGCCCTTGTCCTCCAGTAACTGTCTTTCATTTTCTGATACATTCAAAGATAACCTTTGGAGGCATGCCTTTTTCTGGGAAGCCAAGTTCTAACAGCAGAAAAAATTTCAAAGGCTGTATGGAGAGCATCAACTACAATGGCAATAATATCACTGACCTTGCTAGAAGGAAGAAATTGGAACCTTCTAATGTGGTAAGAACATAACTTTATCATCATCTGAACTTCTGCTTCTCCTTCTAAGGAAAGTTTGTGAGTGTGTGTGACAGATGTTCTGAAATCATATAATACATAAAACAAAGTTTGTCACATGCCTGAAGATTTCATTATACATACTTTTATGATTTTTTTTTTGTTTGTTTGTTGGTTTGTTTTTAATATC
Organism: Phasianus colchicus; assembly: GCF_987193195.1. Classification (NCBI taxonomy): domain Eukaryota; kingdom Metazoa; phylum Chordata; class Aves; order Galliformes; family Phasianidae; genus Phasianus; species Phasianus colchicus. The sequence continues at coordinate 340,275 of NC_143459.1, read as the reverse complement.
TGGGAACCTGTTTCTGCTGGGATTTAAGTTTCAGCTTTACAGAATTAGCCTTCAGCATCAGATGAATGTTTTTTAAAGGAAAACCAGTAGATCAGTATATACATTTTTGCTTTCATCTTATAGTAACCCAAAACTAGGATAGACAATATTTATTGTTAAATCAATTGCAGTGTGTCAAGGATCTAAATCCTGTTATCTTCCATCCCCACAGAGCAAGTTGCGTGGGTGTGCAAAATCATTAGAAAGGGAAGGCTCAGAGCCATTTTATGGGAGCTCCGTAAAGCATCAAGATACTAAACTTTGAAACTGTTATTTAGCTTATTAACATTACAGGGATTATTAACATTACATTCTATTTTTTTCTCTCCAAAGCATTCATAGTTGCTTTCATGTTTAAACTTGTGTCTTTCTGTAAGGGTTGATCAGGAAATCACTTTAATTTCTGTATTTTTAAGAATCTAGGCGTTCGTAAAATACTTGGTGGATTACATGAGCAATGTGGGTAGGAAATAAATGTATTATTACCCTGAATTTGAGATAGATCTGTTCAAGGCTTTCTTCTGTACAGTACTGCAGCCTTCACAAAGCCCTGCTCACAGTATGTATAGTTTGATTACTGCTTTTTTCTTTACGTATTTTGCATAGTACATAACAGTAATGAAGAATAAGATATAAGATAAACATGTACAGTAGAAATAAAGTGCAATGATTCTTCTTGGACAGATGCGCAACTTCTGAGATGTCTGTAGGACAAATTCCAGCTTTTGAAAAGCATAGCACAGCTAACAGTTCTGTAGAGTGCCTATAAACTCCTCTTTCTGGTTTATTTGGATGTGAATTTTCTGTTTGCTTGTTTTGTTTGTTAGTTGATTACATTCTGTTGCCTGTGACATTAAAGCAAAATCTACATATGTAGATTTGGTAGTGTTAGAGGTTTACCACTAAACTGTGGCATGCTAGTTTAATCTGATTCACCTATAATGATAATGATTCACTTCTGAGAATATAAAAACAGAAGTGAACTTTGCTTTCAGATGAATTATTTAAATTTCTTCTGCTCTTCAAAAACAGAATCAGTTTCACTTATGAAATCAACATGGATGTTTATGTTTCTTACAAAAAAACTTTTATTCTTCTAGTTTTGAACCTGATTTAGCATGAAAAATACTAAGCTGAAACTACTATTTTTGTTAACCACGTTTATGTTAATGGCACTTAAGCAATCCAACCAGGATCAAAGCTCCATTGTAGGAACTGTGCAGATGCATAGCAGTAGACATATCCTGCCCTAAAGAAAAAGCAAAAATAAATAACGTAATGAAATGGAACACAAAGTAATTGGTAAAGTTATAAGAAGCGTCATAGGGGGGAAAAAAAATAGATGGACAAAGAATAAAAAAGAGGTTTGAGACAAAAATAAAAATGTTCTTACTGTCAGATTTCAGAAGTTGTACAAGGAAAAGGAGTAAAAAATTAAATTTATACAACGAGGATGTCCAGAAAATCTAAGAAGTTAATCTTGATTTTACATTGAACAAAAATAGAATGAATAAAAATCCTTAGGTCTCACAAATACGTATGTTATGATCATAAATGCACCATTAAGAGTCTTTCAACATCTTCTTAAGCAATTTATTCATTTTATCTTTAGAAGGTAACAGTGTGGAGCAAAAAAGTTTTGCAGTCCTCTGTGATAGAACAAGTGGCAGCAAACCTTGGAGGAGAATGAGTAAGATGGATGGCCTTAAACAGTTTTTGCTTTTATTAATGGAGCCTGATTTGTTTTCACAGAAATGAGGCAAATAATAAACATACACAAAAAGGAGAGTAGGAGATAGAAGGACAACAAGAAAAAAAAAATGGAGTGTCAAATTTTCTCCCAAATGGACTTGCAAGAGTTGACAGTGACTTACTAGAGCATTAATTTCTTCTTTACAGCTTTATTCAGGTCTAAGACAGAAAAAAAAGAACATGCACACGAGTCTTCCAATCCATATTTTCTATGTTATTTAAAGTAATAAGGTTATGTATGGTATTTTATGTTGGTTTCATTTACATTTACAGGTACTAAAATCTAACAAGTTTCTCAAAACCTGTAACAGAAAAATGCTGAGAAGAATCAAATTTATTGCTCTCTCTCTTCACATACATTGGGCTTATGATCCTCCCACTTCAGTGGCTGCTCTTCCATGTATTACTGAGTGCAATCATGTACAAATACAAGATAAACATTTTCTTTAAAGTATTTATAGTATGTTGCGCTCAAATAAATATTTGAGAAAAATAAAGAAATAACCTGACAGCTATTAATCAGAGTTTTATTGCCTTTAATATATGATCCATCCTGATATAGCAATTATTGTTGTTTTAGTAAATGCATTACCTCACTTTTACAGGTTTATTTTCAGCCAGTATATATATCCTTTTGCTCAACACAACAGAGAACTTTCCAATAGCCAAAAAACATTCTGCCTTTAAATTAAATTAATCTTCTTGGAAATATTACTCTTCCAACTCTCCTGTTCTGTATGTCAGCTACTGCTCAAAGCTGTCTACTGTTCCTCCTGTTAACCATACAGTTATTAAAACTTGGTATATGAATACCTTTTCATCATATTTATCCACAATAAATGAATGAGACTTCTCCCCATAGAATCTTTCTATGAAACTTTCCATCCCTCTGTCTTTCTGCTAAATCTCAAATAATCTGAACTGCAGTTCATTTAGATATTAGACCTCGGGTTCAGATAACATCCTTGAGGTAATAAAATGTTACTGTCTGACAGATCTAAAGTGATATTTTTCCTGTAGAAAATTCCATGGGGCACTTACACTGAAACTGAGAAGTGTTTTTCCTTCTCTTGCTGAGTGAGGGTTTAAATAGGAAATGCATATACACAGAGCAAAATTTGGAAGGTAACATTTCCCATCAGGTCTTTTCAGTATTACAGATACTAAACTGTACAATCAACGTAAGTGAAAGCAGATACCCGTGAGATGCTTGTCAGCATGATCAAGATGAGACATGAATGCTGTCTTCAAAGGGCAGCATGGTGACTTAGAATATTTTGAATATTAAAATATATTTTCTTCTTATAAAGTCAATTTTGTCTCTGTTTCTCCTTACGTATTTACTCTTGGCTAATGACTTAAAGCAATGAATGCAGCTACATGAATAGGTATTTAGATTTTTGAGTACCAGAGAACTTAGAAATAGACATGCTTGTATTCTGTTTTATGTGTTTTACTTGTAATCTGTTTTTGCTTCTCAGTACAATAGGCTCTCAAACCAGTCAGAGCAAGAAAAAGATTTTTAAGACTTGCATGTGCTGATTAAGGTGATTGAATTTTTTCTACTATTATTTTCCTTTTAGTTTAGCAATAAAGAAATACATTAAAAAAATGCAGTAGGGGAAAGATCTGCCCATGGATTTGTTGTATTTGTGCATATCTAAATAGCAGTACAGGCATCTTGTCATCCCAAGGGCACCATGGAGTATTCATATAATATAAAGAGAGATGATGGGGATTTTCTAATAACTAAATTGGAAATCAGAAATGTTACTTTTTTTTTTTTTTTTTTTTTTTCCCAATATACCAGTTTGCAAGCAATGCCTCCTTTTCCATAAAGACAGCTCTTCAAGAAAGCCCATTTCTAACACTCACAGACCTGTGCAGAACACCGTTTTTCATAGATGACGGACAGTAACTTTACAATAACATCAGCCATTTCTTTCAACACTGTCACAAATACCATTCAACAACAAATAGCATTCAACTAGACCTCAACTTCCTAATTTCATTGAAGCCTGTATACCTTTCATTCAGTGTTAACATTACTTGAAACGAAGTGTTTGGACGTTATATTATCCTCAGTTCCTCGTGTTGTAGCAGATCTAATCTTTAATGAAAACGAGACATGTAGGAATCCTATTTGAACTTTTCTTTTATCTTCACTCTTATTTCAAAAAGAAAGTCGTTGATTAAACACACCTAGTGACAAACCAACATGTGATTATCATCTATAATAAATGATACTCCTGCTTGCTAGTATAATTGTATTTGCTTTTCTTGTTGCCTTTGCTTGCTTCATCCACACCAGTAGATGTGTTGAGAAAACTGACTGGGAGAAAAGAGGTCATTCCCTGGTCCTGCTTACAAAGACAGCACAGACACAGCCCATGGTGACTGAAAAACAAGGAATAAAGAGGTTCAAGACTGTACTGCAAAAGTGTATTGCAACTGCAGGTTGCTTAAAGAAGTAGAAGCAAAGGGAATGTCCACAGGTTTGAAAAAGTGGCCTGCAACTACACAATATTCATTGTTTCAGAAAGGAGATTTAACGATGCAAAATCTTTGGCAAGAAAACAGTTGTTTTTAGGGATCAAATAGAGAGAGAAATAGTGCTGGGGACCTAGACTCCATTTAGGACATAATACTTGTCTTGTCTCTACACATGAAAATATTTTAAATTACTAGCTGAGAGATCAGGGGTCCTGAACCATGGTATGTTCATTATTGTTGATTGCATGTACTGTGTCATATCACTTAAAAAATTAAAAACATTAATGGCACTGAAATTTCAAACTGGGTGCACGTACCACTGTGCATAACAACTGACAAGCTATTATCTACGTTGATTAAAACTCCTAGTGCTAGTGTTTTAGCTTCTCCAAAAGCAAGGAATAAACAATTTGAATGTAGGCTTTATCAGTATTTGTACTTGTAATAAAACCAGGAATATTCATAGAATCATAGAATCATAGAAATTTTTTTTGAGTTGGAAGGGACTCTTACAGACCATTGAGTCCAGTTCCCCAGTAATGAACAGGGACACCCACAGAGGTCAGAGACCTCAGAGGCCTGTCCAGCCTGACCATGAATATCTCCCCACTGCCATAATGTTGTCTTGGCCCAGACTATACAAGAGTACAAAGTGAGTCACCAGCTCTGGATTCCTACTTAGGAGGGGTTTGCCATCAAGATAGACAGCAAGTCTCCGTGTAACCCTCTCCTCTAGGCATCAGCCCTGGGAAACATGCTGCCAAATATTCTTCAGAAAAGCATCTCAGAGAGGTTTCTGTGAGCAGATGGGGGACATTTGATGAAGCAAACGGATGCTGGGTAAGCAGTAATTCTCACTCAACAACCAGCCTGGGGGCTCCGTTCTTTCTTCATTTCCATTCTTTCTGATGGAAATGTCCTTGAAACTTAATTGAGTTTGCATGGAATTTTACACTTTTTGGATTTCTAATCTTACTCATCATTAATCCTTAAATATGTGTTCCACAATACCACTAACCAATTATAGAAAAATAATTTAAAATAATCATGTATCAAACTTTTTTAAAATTCTATTTGGAAGGTAGGAGACCTAATTACAGGCATGGGACTTTAATGGATATGCTGAAAACTGAAACTCAATATCTACTTTTTCATTGCTCTTCAGCAACCTGAGCAAATAGATTACCTCCTGTGATAGGTTTCTGACAGTCCCTCTTAGTTTGACAGTTATTTTAGAGAGAGTCACTTTTGTATATAATGAAAGGAAAAGTTGCCAAGCATACGTCCATATTTTATGTTTCTTAAAACTTAAAAGCTAGAGGAAAGACTCCATTTTTAGTCATGCCATTTTAAATTCAGAGTATTTGTACTGTCCGCCAGGTTTACATCAATGACACAGAATGGCATCTAGCCCAAGGGCTGAGTTCCATTTCTTGCACAGGAAGGGCAGCTGTTATAATTGAGTGTATCAGTTACTGCTTTGAACTTTTTTTGTGTTACTACATTCATGTGAAAATATGATGTGCATTTTCGCATCTTCTATGTATGCCAAAAGAATTAAAAGCCATTTCTATCGAAGTGTTTCCTTGAAATTGCAACATAAAAAATATATAAATAGTAAAAACAATAAAACAAAACAAGACATTTTCTCCCAGAAATACCAGGACTCTTAGAAATACCTCACGTTTCATCTCAAGAATACTGCTTTCCACTCCTCAAGATCACACTGACTCCCATCACAATGGCCTTTTCTCCCACATACACCAGCTTTCTCCCAAATACACGACATTTTCTTCCACATACACCCATTTTCTCCCAAAGATGGGACATATTCTCCCAGAAATGCCAGCTTATTCTTTAAAAAAACGGCCTTTTTTTTCCCAAAATACCAGCTTTCTCACAAACACACGTCATTTTCCAACCAAGTCTGCTACTATCTCCCAGAAACAGCCGGTTTCCGAGAAATACCTGACGTTTGCTCTCCCAAATACCACTCGACACTCCTCCAGAGGACATTGTCTCCCCTATTTACCACGTTTTCTCCCCAAGAGACCACTTGGCACACCAAAAAGACCACCGTTGCTCTCCAGTACAAGATATTCTTTCCCACCGGTTCCCACTTTTCTCCCCCAGCTATGTCATTTCCTCCCAGAAATGCCACTTTTCCCTTGGAAATTTCACCTTCACTTCCAAAAAGAGGAGATTTGCTCCCAGAAATACCCCTTCTCTTACAACTGCCACACGCTTTCTCCCAAAAAGCTTCCGTGACAAGAACAAATGGGACACTTGCAACCAAGAAGAGGACACTTTCTCCCATTTTCGGGAAGAAAGACCTGTTTTCTTCCCTCCAGAGGACATTGTCTTCCCCACAGAGGACATTTTCTCCCAGAAATACTGCTACTTTTAGAAATACCTCCATTTCCTCCCAGATCGACTCCATGAGACGCCTAAGGATGACACTTACTTACTCCCAGATTTTGTGGCATTTTCTCCCAGAAATACCACTTGGATCCCAAAGAGATGGCCTTTTCCAACTCAAGCATCTATTTTCTCACAAATACCTGGCATTTTCTCTCAGGAATTGCACTACACCAAGTTACAGCTTCCTTTTTTGAAAAAAATGGTGTGTTACGCGCCTCATAATCACACTTACTCCCATCAATATGGTATGTTGTTACAGAAATACTATATTCTACTCCTAAAATAGGACATTTTCTCTCCAAAACAAGGCAATTTCTCCCTGAAATAACAAGACTCTTGGAAATACCTCCCATTTCATCCCAAAGATACTACTTGATGCTCCACAAGATCACAAGCACTCCCGTCTAAATGGCTTTTTCTCCCTGACACTGGTTTTCTTAAATATAGTTTCTATTTTATGGGTGGTTCTCTGTTTCAGCAATTCTGAAGCCTGTGTCGAAAAAGTATAGATGTGAAAAGCTTCTCTACTAAGACATTTCTTGCATTCTGTAGCACATTCTAAAAAGTCAGCTGAATATTCGGGGATCTACAGATGTGGTGCTCTCACGGAGAACGTTTCAGAAAGTCGAGAGCGATCGATTCTTGCCTGCGGACAAAAAAAACACTGTTTGGAGGAAGAGCACTAGGCTGAATACGTTCGTTCTGGGTATCGCAATTCCACTACTTCGCTCTCGTGGGTTGACAGCGGCACTCTCGCTGAACTGCTATGGAGAGTTTGCTGTTGCTGGCCGAGAAATCGCGGTTCTCCCCTAATTACGCTTTCAGCCTTCAGCAGCGGTCTCGTCTCTCTCGGATGCCGTGAAAGAGCGACTTCAGACGGACGCTTTTCTCCGAAGAGCGGCTTCTCCTGCACACATCGCAAAGCAGCGGTTCTGACTTCTCCCAGAGTCTCTGCAGAATGCACTACGCTTCTCTCTCATTCTAATGTCTTTCCCTTGATGCCCAGCGACATTTCGTTCATCTGTGGTTCTCCGATGCTTCAGCATTCTGTGACGAATAGATTAGAAGGGAAAAGCTCCTCAAATAAGGAAGCTGGACGTTCGAGGAACGACACACGTTGTGCTTTCAGGGAGGACGTAACAGAAAGTCGAGAGCTGTGGATTCTTCCCTCAGGAGAAAAAAATACCCTGTTTTCAGACAATGCAGTATGCTGAAATCGCACGTTCTGGGCTTCGCAATTCCGCTACTTCGCTCTCGTGGGTCGAAAGCGGCACTCTCGCTGAACCGCTACGGAGAGTTCGCAGTTGCTTGCCGAGAAATCGCGGTTCTCCCCGAATGCCGCTTTCTGCCTTCAGCAGCGGTCTCGTCTCTCTCGCATGCCGAGAAAGGTGCGACTTCAGCCGGATGCTTTTCATCAAGAAGCGGCTTCTTCTGCGCACATCGCATAGGGTTGGTTCTGACTTCTCCTTGTGTCCATGCATTCTGCACTACGCTTCTCTCTCATTCTTATGTCTTTCTCTTGATTCCAAGCGACATTTCGTTTTTCTCTGTTAATCCGATGCTACACTTCAGCATTCCTTGACGAAACGAGTAGAATTTGCGAAATTGCGATGCCGACAACGTGCGATTTCAGCATACTGCATTGCCTGAAAACAGGGGTTTTTTTCTCTGCAGGAAAGAATTCACAGCTCTCCTCTTTCTGTAACGTCCTCTCTGAAAGCACAACGTGTGTCTCTCCTGGAACTTCTAGCTGCCTCTTTAGAGGGGTTTTCCCTTCTACTCTGTTCGTCACAGAATGCTGAAGTGTAGCATCGGATAAACACACAAAAACGAAATGTCGCTAGAAATCAAGGATTAAGAATGAGAGAGAAGCGTAGTGCAGAATGCATGGACACAAGGAGAAGTCAGAACCGCTCCTATGCGATGTGCGCAGAAGAAGCCGCTCGTCGCAGAAAAGCATCCGGCTGAAGTCGCCCTTTCTCGGCATCCGAGAGAGACGAGACCGCTGCTGAAGGCAGAAAGCGGCATTCGGGGAGAACCGCGATTTCTCGGCAAGCAACTGCAAACTCTCCGTAGCGGTTCAGCGAGAGTGCCGCTTTCGACCCACGAGAGCGAAGTAGCGGAATTGCGAAGCCCAGAACGTGCGATTTCAGCATACTGCATTGTCTGAAAACAGGGTATTTTTTTCTCCTGAGGAAAGAATCCACATCTCTCCACTTTCTGTAACGTCCTCTCTGAAAGCACAACGTGTGTCTCTCCTGGAACTTCTAGCTCCCTTGTTAGAGGGGCTTTTCCCTTCTACTCTGTTCGTCACAGAATGCTGAAGTGTAGCATCGGATAAACACACAAAAACGAAATGTCGCTAGGAATAAAAGGAAAGGCATAAGAATGAGGGAGACGCGTAGTGCAGTATGCATGGACACAAGGAGAAGTCAGAACCGCTCCTATGCGATGTGCGCAGAAGAAGCCGCTCGTCGCAGAAAAGCATCCGGCTGAAGTCGCCCTTTCTCGGCATCCGAGAGAGACGAGACATGAGCGGCATTCGGGGAGAAAAGCGATTTAACGGGCAGCAACTGCAAACTCTCCGTAGAGATAATGTCATTGGATTGTAGAAATGTGGTATTTCGGGGAGATAATGTCCTAATTTGGGGAGAAGATGCCGTTCTGTGAGGGGGAAGCATGCATTTCTGAGAGAAAATCTCCTATTTAGGGTGAAAATGTCATCTTGCTAACGAACTTCATGGAGAAATTATGAGGTATTTTTATGAAACCTGGTATTCCCTGGAAAGAGTATATCTGTGATCAAATGCCATATTTCTGGGAGAGAACATCTGATGTGGGGGGGAGAAGGTGATGTATGTGTGAGAAAGCTGGTGTTTCTGGGAGAAAATGCCAGGTATTGGTGAAGAAACAGATGCTAGAGAGGGAAAAGGCCATCCCTTTGGGAGAGAAGTGGTATTTCTGGGAGAAAATGCCCCAAATCGGGGAGTAAGTGTCATCCTGAGGCGTGTCATGGAGTAGATTTGGGAGGAAATGGAGGTGCTTCTAAGAGTAGCGGTACTTCTGGGAGAAAATGTCCTGAGTGGGAAAGACAATGTCCTCTTGAGGGAAGAAAACAGGTCTTTCTTACAGCAAATGTCATCCAATTGGGAGAAAATCTCCTCTCTTGGGGAGAAAAGTGGTCTTTCCGAGAGAAGGTGTCCTCTTCTTGGCTGCAAGTGTCCCATTTGGCTTTCTGGGGAGAAAGCGTGTGGCAGTTGTAAGAGAAGGGGTATTTCTGGGAGCAAATCTCCTCTTTTTGGAAGAGAAGGTGAAATTTCCAAGGGAAAAGTGGCATTTCTGGGAGGAAATGACATCGCTGAGGGAGAAAAGTGGGAACCGGTGGGAAAGAATGTCTTGTATTGGAGAGCAACGGTGGTCTTTTTGGTGTGCCAAGTGGTCTCTTGAGGAGAAAACGTGGTAAATAGGGGAGACAATGTCCTCTGGAGGAGTGTCAAGTAGTATTTGGGAGAGCAAACGTCAGGTATTTCTCGGAAACCGGCTGTTTCTGGGAGATAGTAGCAGACTTGGTTGGAAAATGACATGTGTTTGTCAGAAAGCTGTTTTTTTTTGGGAAAAAGGCCGTATTTTGAAGAATAGGCAGGAATTTCTGGGTGAATGTATGCCATCTTTGGGAGAAACCTGGTCTATGTAGGAGTAAATGTGGTGTATTTTGGAGAAACCTGGTGTATGTGGGAGAAAAGGCCATTGTGATGGGAGTAAGTGTGATCTTGAGGAGTGTCAAGTAGTATTCCTGGGATGAAATGGAAGGTATTTCTAAGAGAAGTGGTATTTCTGGGAGAAAATGTCTTGTTTTGGGGAGAAAATGTCCTATTTTGGGGGGCAGAAGCTGGTATTTCTGTGACACTGCCATCTTGATGGGGGTAAGTGTGATCTTGAGGAGAGTAAAGCAGCGTTTTTGTTAGAGAATGGGGGCTATTTCTTGGAGTAGTGGTATTTGTGGGGGAAAATGAGTTCTATTGGGGATGAAAATGGTCTAGGTGTGATAAAATGCCACATTTCTGGAAGAAACTGTCCTCTTGAGGAGTGTAATGTTGTAAATTCGGGAGGAAATTGAAATATTCATACGAGTCCTGGTATTTCTGAGAGAAAATGTCCTCTGTTTGGAGAAAATGTCATCTTGAGGATTGTATAAGAAGAAAGCTTCATATATTTAAGAGACAACTGGTATTTCTGGCAGAAACACATTTGGCAGATGAAACGGCCGTAGGATTGTTAGGAGTGTGAAGTCGCGTAATAGGGAGGAAATATGAAGTATTTGTACGAAAGCTGGCATTTCTGGGAGAAAAGATGGTATTTCCGGGGGAAAATGTCCTCTGTTTCGGGGAATGCTGGTTTGTCTGGAAGGAAATGTAATTTGGGAGGAAACTGTGATATGAAGTCTAGAAAAGTATGATGGTAAGTCTCATCCTGTGGAGTGTGAAGTAGTACTTGTGGGAGGAAATGCCACGTATTTGGGAGAAGGGTGGTATTTGTGGGGGGAAATGGCATAGGTCTGGTAGAAAATGTATTCTTGAGGATTAAAACATGATAGTTGTGGTGGAATAGATCGTGTGTTTGGGCAAAAAGCAGTATTTCTGGGAGCTAATCTCATTGGATTGGAGAAAGCTGGTATTTCTGGGAGCTAATGTGTTCTTTTTGGAAGAAGATGCCATCCTCTGGGTGAAAAACGGGAATTTCTGGGAGAAAATGTCATCGAAGGAGGAGAAAGCTGGAACTTCAGGGAGCAAATGAGATAAATGAGGGAGAAAAGTGGGAAACGGTGGGAAGGACTGTCTTGTAGAGGAGAGCAACTGCGGTATTTTTGGTGTGCCAAGTGGTCTCGGGGAGAAAATATGGTAAACACGGGAGAAAATGTCCACTGGAGGAGTGTCAAGTAGTATTTTGGAGAGAAAATGTCAGGTATTTCTCAGAAAAGTGCTTTTTCGGGGAGACTTGATCTCTGTGCTCAAATGACATATTTCTGGGAGAAAATGTCTGATGTGGGGGGGAGAAGGTCATGTATCCGTGAGAAAGCTGGTATTTCTGGGAGAAAATGCCAGGCATTGGTGAGAAAACAGATGCTTGAGAGGGAAAAGGCCATATTTTTATTTTTTCTATATATATATAAATGTAAGAAAAGGCCATTTCTTTGGGATCTGGTAAGAAGTGTATATATAAAAAAAATAAAAATAGGTATGTTGCTTCCAGACAGTGTTCTTCTACTTTTGAATTAGTTTTGGCTCAAAAACTTCCTGAGTCATGTGGTTCTACTGCATATTTATTGAACTTTAAATGGCTCTTACATATTATTTCCCAGTTTACATTCTTAACCCCACAAAAGCCTTCAGTATTGATAGCATTTTAGTAATAAGCTTAACAGATTGTCATCCCTTTTCCATGCATAATCTCTGTTTTTCTTTGAATCTATCATAATTTGAAGCATAATATATCTTTGCTGAGACTGTGAAAAGTTGATCTCTCCATACTCCATGTCACATGCTGCAAGAGGTCACCCCGTAGCCTTCTTTTAACCAGGCTGAACAAGTCCATGTCCCTTAGCCTGTCTTTGTAGGGGAGGTGCTCCATCCCTCTATCATCTCCGTGGCTCTCCTCTGGACCTTAACAACTCCCTTTCCTTCTTGTATTGGGGGCCCCAGACCTGAACATAATACTCCAGATAACGCTTAATGCTTGAATCTTTCTACAAATCTGCTCATTTATGATTAGCTGCTATGATTAGCTGTGTCAGTGCACACAATGCACACAATGGTAAAATATTCTTACATTCTAAGAAAACATGTCTATTTAAAATTCAGAGTTTAGATAGAAATATAGTGTCTAACTTGTAGATGTCTGAACTGATGAACATTCCTCTGATTATTAATGCAGTAATGCAGCATCTCATTTGAGCCTAAAGAGTTCTGGTCACTCACTCAAATATTTCAAGCACTCGGATGTTTGATGTAGCTGTCAATAGGAATTGCAAAGTCAGAGCTCCACACAACAGATGTCCAGGGTAGCCCTATGGATTTAATTCTGCTTTCTGCAATATAGCTTCACAAGGCTGTGATTAGAATCAACCACTTACATATTCTTATCATTTACTGCATTACTGCATTAGCAAATATGCAAGTCAGCCTTCAGCTTTTCAGTTTACAGATGATGCGCAATGAAAGCAGAGCGGATTTATTGATTAACTTGTTGGAATAAAAGATACTACAACGTTGCTTCCTTTTACAAGCACTTCTCAGATGTGATCAACCAGCTCCTAAACACATGCAGTGACTTAAGATGTCTTAAGACATCTTAAAGATGATTTAAGACATGTGAGACACAAAAGGATTTTTTTTTTTTTTTTTTAAGTAGAGCCAAAGAAATTGAGCTACAGTTGCAAAATAGACTTTCAAGTTGTAAAATAAATATTCAAACAATTTATTTAATACTGGCTACTTTATAAATATCTTACACTGAAACCTGACTTAGGTATATTTTGATTTAGAAATCAAATTTAATGTATGAAAAGTTAGTATAAAAGCATTTTATTTAAAGCATAGGTTGTGCTAGCAACGATTAAATGAGGGACAATAAGAATATAATATATGGTTGTTCTGGATTCCCTGAACACAGTACTCCAGTAGCAGTCATAACCATTTTTTCTTTAACAATCTTTCTTTATTATTTGCTTTCATTTTTTTTTCATGTTTTTTTTTTTTTTCTTCTATTTTTCTGTTTATTGTTCATATATCCAGATTAAGTCTTTAAAATAATGTCCTTTGTGCTAGATTTTGAAATTATTAGTGGAGTACTAAGTGTTTTGAGTTGTGTTATTTGACTTTGGTGATTGTTTGCTATTCTAGACCAAATGGGTGTAATTTTTGGTATGTTTGTTCCCAAGAGCTAGTATTCTGTCATCAAAATTACTAATTGTTATAAATTATGAAGTGGATATGAATTTGTATATGCACCATCTACTCTTTATGACCCTATGGTCCATTATACCTGAATTCAAATATAAAAATAACCATTATCAGAACATTTGATTAGACTTTTATACAAACTTGTCTAATCTAAGTACATATTGCTAGAAGATAAATGGATAGCGTTAGGACAGTATACATCTCATACTGAAGTGTTTTAGGAACCTAGGACAAATTATGTTTCTGAATTTAGGTATCTTTCACCAGCTGAGGCACACTCAGGCATTTTGTCTGTCCAGCAGTTGTTGTCTCATCTCATACCTCCTTCACATCTACAGAGCTATAGGGATGTCTTTGTTACTTAAGCATCTCTGGCACTAAGTACCCTAATTCAGCTTTTCTAACTAAACATAGTTTTTACCTCAGCTCAGAAATGCATCTCATTTCTGAAATGAAATGCATGCCATTTGCATTTCAGTTATATCTAACTAAAATGTGTATTATGTTGAATATGTGTTCAGAAACATATGTAATGAATTCAGACTTCTGTGTCTCCTTTTCTCTCTATCTACTGTGTTTAGGACTGAACCTCTAATGGTAGATGCAGTATGTCAATGGTTTACAGGCCAGTTCAGCCTGGTTCCATGACTAATGGGTCAGGGGGACCCACAGACCCACAGCTTGGGAAAGGGGGAAGGGGTAAAGGGGTAGAGAGGGTAAAGGGTAGAGAGATGGGCCTAAAAATGAAACAACAATGATCTGAGGAGAAAAGTTGATTTACTAAATGAGATATTGAAATGCAAGATAACACAATATAATATAATATAATTGAAATGGAAGCTAAGAAATCAAATAAAATGAGAGTGTCCAAAAAACAAAGGCCTTACTCTAACGCTGAAGGTGAGATGGCTAGGGAGCACACACGCTGTAGAGATGAGCGGAAAGGAAAAAGGAGATGTCTCATGATTTGCAAACAGTTTTGTTTCCCCATCCAAACAGAAAATAAATGCGTAAAGTCCTCTGGGCTATATAGTTGTCTTCTGAGACAGCCATACCTAGAAATATCAACAATCCACAGAACTGGAGCATTAACTCTTTAACTCCCAGTGCACTACTTGATGTTAAGATGTGAAATACCAATTACAAAAATCCTGAAACTGTGATACAGTTGAAATGCCCCATCCCTTGCAGTGGTTGTATGATGTGACAACCTGTATCGGAATGTTTAATTTTGCAAGCTACAGCATCTGACTTACAGGGAGAGATTTCTTCTGCTTCTGATTGCTCAGAACAAACCCATCAGGGAGAGATACATTAATCTTCTGTGATGCAGACCCAAACACGAAAAGTTAGCTAGCCTATTTGCTGTCATTAAGGAAATAAATAAGATTGACTGTCCCATTGCATCCACAGGAGGGGACTTCAGCTCTTCTGTGAGATGCTCAGTAGTGCTCCTTCTCAATGTTTAACACCATCTGCCTCTCCAGTGTGGCATTAAACACAAATCACACCAGGACTACAGCAAGCTATTGGGAGAAAGACTCTACTGGGATTCCTGTTCTTCCTATAGCCCTCCTGGATGCCACAGGAGTGGCTGTTGTCTTATGTGTTGCCTCAAGTGTTCTAATTTCAGTAACAACAGTAACACTTGAGATAGACAAAGTAAACCTCTTAAAAAGCCCAGAGAAGTCATCTGCTGCTTGAGATAGCTTGCAAAAGAAAATTCAGTTGTCTATAAACATGTTCTTTGTCACTCTCTACATTTCTTGGACATGGAGGTTGCTAATGATTTTGCATACATCAATGCAAGTGCAATTCACCGTAGTTCTGACATACAGTCTAATTGGCTTTAATATATAATTTTATTTTTTGAATGCTAACGTTTATGTAATGACTTTCTAATTGATTTTTTCTTTATAAAGGACCATTGATTCATTCCCTTCAGTGAAACTCAGTTAACTTTCTAAGAGAATTTATGAAAAGAAGGATGTGCTACTGCTACTTTCTTTCTACCTTTCTTTCTCTCTTCTATAAAATGTGTTATTTATATTCATAAGCAAGCTTCTGCAAAGATAAACAAAGCTAAACAACTGTGCTTTATGTATGAGTATGAAATAGGTTCCTTATAAAAAATGTGTCTCTTCAAAGATGGATTGAGCTCTTGTGGCACTCTTCCTAAAAACTACACATTCATCATGTCTTATGATATATTAGCATGACAGCTATTTAACATTTGTAACAAGTTATTCTAAGCAATCAGACTGAATTGTACACAGATTATACGAACTGATGTTATTTTACAAAAATAGAAATGATAAATTTTAAATGGAAGCATAAGCTATGGTGTTATCACATTGTTTATGTCATTGTGAATTAAGTTACAGCTGATTTTATATGAAGTACAAAGACTGTGAGGAAGTTTTCTGTTATTGTACAATATACAATCCCAGCTAGATAATAATAAGTAATGAGACTGATAATTGGAAACAAAAACAGAATAGAAACCCACACTGTTATTTAAGTCTGATTTTTTACACCAGTGACAGAGGAAGAAGATCTAATTAAAAAACTTCAAGTTTGGACAAGTCTGGAAAGAAAGAAGTATTCCAAATTCCAAAAAATATTGCAATATTATTCCTGAAGGATGCTTTCCCAGGATTTACTGGGATCTTTACTGGACAAAGTATTTCCCCTTCAGCTCAAACTAGCTGTGTGCTCTGGTGGCCAGGCAGGGTCCTGTCCACCTCTCCCCAGATGGCCACCTCTGTCTTGGCACCAAACTATCCATCCCATAAGTTTACCACTAGCTGGCGGAGTCCCAACTCCAGTACCACCTTGCAGGCTCACATGGCCATTCCTGGTAATTCTTTTGACAACAAAAGCTCCTGTGAGACCATCCTTCGCATCTCCATCCTTTTCCCTTGCCAAAATCTGTCATTTCTTCTTCCCCAAGTCCTCAGGAATAGGGGAAGGCAGAGACCAGCATTCTCTGAGCTGCTGTGCCAGGACAACAGAAGGAATCCAGCAGAAGGACCTGAGCTGACTGGGGCCCTGAGAACGTGTCAAACAAGTTACAGAAGTGGCTACTAATGTGGAGAAGATGACTTTGGTTCTGACATGAAGCAGCCTGAAGTTCAGCATGAAGGTCATCTTTTCAAGATGAGGCATATTGAACAATTGATTCAATAAATAAAAAATGAGTAATACTTAAGAAAACGAACTCGCAAAAACAACAAAAACAACACATATTTCTCTCTCTATTTTTTCCCCCCTTTTGGACCTTGAGAATCTGCATGTGGATTCTTAAGTCCCTACCTGGTGTCCCTGGTATGAAAAAGACATTGCCACATGGAGCAAGAGCTCAGCCAGGGCTGGTGAGAGTCCAGGGCACCCAGCAGTCGCAGCAAAGGCTGAGGGAACTGCCTACAATCAGTATTAAAAAAAGTGAGTGTTACCTACAGATGCTTACTGGGATTGTGGAAGATCATGAAGCCTGGCTTTTCTCACAGGTGCTCAGTGACAGGAGCACAAGCGGCACCAGACACATGCTGCAGCATGGACATCTTCCAGCTGGGAGAAAAAGACTGTCCCCATGAGGATGCGCTCCCAGAAAGCATGGGGGTCTCTGTCTTCCCCATGATATCTAACCTTGACTCAATCTAGCTGAATGTAACTCCCCTCCTCTGAAGAAAAACTCTGGGCAACATGTTCCAGTACTCTGTAACCCTCATTGTGAAGAAGTTCTTTCGCTTATTGGTTCGGAACTTCCTATGCTCAACTTTATGGCCATTTCCCCTTGTTCTGTCCCCATGGACTGCTGAAAAGAGGTTGGCCATGTCCCTTTGACTCCCACACTTAAGATATTTATAGACATTAATAAGATCCCCTCTCAGTCTTCTTTTCTCAAGGCTGAAAAGATTCAGGTTACCTATCCTTTCCTCACAGGGGAGACTCTCCAGGTCACTTGTGGTCCTCTGCTGGACTATCTCCAGGAGATCCCTGCATTTTTTGTACTGGGAAGCCCAGACCTGGATAGAGTACTCCAGGTGAGGCCTGACCAGAGCAGAGCAGAGGGGGAAGATCACCTCCCTGGACCTTCTGGCCATGCTCTTTTCAATGAACTCACTGGCCTTCTTGGTCATCAGAGCAGTATGTTGATAATATATTGTTTATGTGCTTAAATTTTCATAATGATATTTTGGTGCCCGTGATTAATAACAACAACAAAATACTCTACATGTGTGGAATATGGTAGCCCAGCGAGAGGCCCTTTGATACATTTTACGTTTTTGAAAGATAGATGCTTTTAAAGGATAGATTCATGGTTAATGCTTTTTAGTCATACAGAATTAGTATATGCATTAGTGCCAATACAGCAGCATAAGGCTCACATAATATGTTAAGAAAAGAATGCTGAAAGTGAAGATCCTCACTCTAAAAATGTTTTAATCTAAAAAGTATGTCAGATGAAATAGAGTTAATGTAAGTGAAAAAAGTGAGAAAAATTTCACCTAAGATTGCCAGCAATCAGTACAGAACCTTTATATTTTTAATCCCAGTGAAATGTTTTGTAAGAAGTGTGCAGAGTTGATCGTGTAGAAGCCATTGGCAATTTTGAAATATGTGTGAATGGTAAATTTCCTATGAATATTGTTGGCTTGATTTCAGATACATTCACAAGCATTTCTCTGGAAAGTACACTGCTATTCTGTCCAATGTAAATTCACTGACACCTGCTCTTAGCAGGAATTTTTTAGTAATTCAAGGCAGTAACGTTTATCAAAGTAGCTAAATTAGCTGTTATGAAATCACTGTTGAGTTTTTGTGAATGAGCACCTCTATGCACTATTCTACTTCTATTCTAGCACTTTTCAGACACTAACATAGGTAATAGACTAATGAGGCAGGGGAACCTGCGAATCCAAGCCCTGGGAAAAGGAAAAGGGGAAAAGGTAGGGAGATGGGTCTAAAAACAGCACAGTGGCAATGATCTGAGGAGAAACAAACTAATTTACTAAATAAGATATCAGAATGCAAGATAACATACTATAATGCAATATAATATAACGTAATTAGAATTGAAGCTAATAACTAAAGTGAGAGTGTCTGAAAAATAGAAGCCTTACTCTAATTAAGCTGAGGTGATATGGCTGGGAGCAGAGATGAGCCAGAAAATCAAAAAAGGGAAGTCAAGAGATCTACGAATGGTTTTTATCTTTCCCACTGAGCAGAAATGGTAACAGAACAGTGAGCAGTCCTCTGGGGGATATAGTTCTTCTTCTCTTCTAAAACAGGTACCCCGAAGTATCTACTATGCATGGAACAGGAGCATTAATGCTTTAACATGTACTACATGATGTTATGATGTGGAATACTGAGAACAAAAATCTAAAACCATGACATATAGTTACACTTCCGTCACCAGAAAAAAGAGGAAATAGGGAAGTTCTGGAGTCTGAGTCTAATTCAAAATTGTTTGTAATTAATTAAATGAATTATTTTGGAATTCAAAAAGGAATCTCTTTTACAGATTTTGTTCACTGACCAAAATTTACAAAATTCTTCAAGTAGACACAAGTATAGGGCAAAAAATATCTGAACAAGCCTACCCAAGTCTAATAAGGTAATAAGACTGTGGGTGGTGACTTATTTTCCTTTGAGATTTGGAATTGGGGTCACTTTTGTCACCAGATTTTTTAACACCTTCTTCGAGATATTCTGATTTATTGTTCTTCAGAGGAAAACTGCTTAAATGTGGCATCACAGAAATATATTGGATTAAGGGCTAATACATTTTCCTAGCCAGATGAAAGTGGTGTTGTATTTTTAACATGTCAATAGTGCTTATCCATATCTCAGGAAATCCAACAGTGGAGAATTCAGGTTTAAAGTAATTAGATTGATATTTCTTATTTAAATGCATATATTTATTTTCAATATTGTCAGTTACTTTTTTCCTATCTTACCACATTTTTGTCTCTCTTCCTCTTTTCCTGTCTCTCTCGTGCACTAAGTAAATATATAAACAAATATATAAACATATATGTATACACTTATATACTGTCTCTTTCCTATTAATGGTAGTTAGTTTAGTGACTAAGGATGAAAAATATTATATATTTACGCTTCAATTATAGGAACAATATGTTTTACTGTCTAAGTACCATTTCTTGTCATGGTTATTATCGTGATATTAAATAGCTGAGAGTCATTGTAGAAGGAACATAAGTCATTACCATCTTTCTATACATAATGACTCTTAAACATAATTGCTATGTAATCTTTAGGTGAATTATTATATTGAATTATTATATAGGCCAGTGCACATGCTGGTAGCTTAGCTAGGAATAAAAGAAAGCTACTCAATCAAAGATTAGTCCTGTTTCTTTTTTAATTGAATGATTTCAAAGCATAATATTCAGGGCCGTGTTTTAGAAATATGTGATACTTTTACTTGACTCTGTTAAAGTGTGTGATATTAATTTAAGTAAATTGATAATGAAAAGAACATAACTGCATGACTGAAAGACTGATCCAGGTATGAAAAGGATACTTGTATTTCATGAGCTACATATTGAGAACCCACAAACCCACAAAAATCTAGTCAAAGTCTAGATTAGATGTGAGTCACATGCTTGACAGTCAAGGTAACTTATGCTGATGTTACAAAGAGATACCAGCTGATCTTAGGGGAAAGGTGATATGTTCTACATAGGGGACTTTACAAACAGCAGAAAATTAAATTCTTTCCTTTGACCTCCTTCATAGGATGCGAAGTCAATGCTGTGGAAGTCATGATAGGTTGAGGTGATCCATGAAAATATCTACATATTAATATATATCTGTACATATATATATAGGCAATTGGAAAGAGCCTGAAAACCTTCCAATGATGTGACATGTCTATTTTGGTGATACTAAGCTGCTATTACATCAATTGTGTTCAAAAATAACATGAAATAAAAATGCTCTGTAGGTGCCTTTTACTCCAGTAGAATGTCGAGTAACAATGTCATAGAGAGACATGAGGAAACTTGCACTACAGAATCTATCCCCTCAGTCTTCTTAATCTCTTTTACTTCCACAGGAAGAATTTTGTGGAGCCTACGACTGTTTCAAGTAAAGAAAGAAAGTATTACCTTTTTCTGATCTAACTTGCCACTCCCAGGGCAGTCCATCCCAGTGCTTGACCAATCTTTTGGAAAAAAAGCTTTTCCTAACATCCAACCTGAACTCCTCTGCCACAGCTTGTAGCCATTCCCTCTAGTCCTATTGCTAGTTACAAAGGAGAAGAGGCTGACGCTCACCTTGCCACAACTTTCTTTCAGGTAGTTGTAGAGAGCAATAAGGTCATGCCTGAGCCTCCTCTTTTGCAGACTAAACAATCCCAGTTCCGTCAGCTGCTCCTCATAAGACTTGTGCTCCAGACCCCTCACCAGTTTAATTGCCCTTCTCTGGACAAACTCCAGGCTTTCAATGTCTTTCTTCTAGTCAGGGGCTAAAAACTGAACACAGTACTTGTGATGCAGCCTCTCTATAACTTAGTACAGAGGGATGATCATTTCCCTGCTCCTGCTGGCAGCACTATTTCTGGTACAAGCTAGTATGCCATTGGCCTTCTTGGCTACCTGGGCATACTGCTGGTTCATGTCTAGATAAACCTCTATTATAGTTTGCATGTAACTAAATAGCAAGCATTACTTTCAGAGTGACCTATGAATTAGTGATTGGTGCATGGGTTTCCATACTTTTGGTTTGCCTGGTATGTTCTGAGAAAAGAGGAATTTTTGTGGGCTACATGTACGTAGGTTACTGCAAGTAATGTCTCCATGGAAACTACAACAGATACAAAGAGCATAATAACACTATTTGATAGAGCAAATTCTCAGCCTCATAATACTATTTTTTCAAGAAAATCACCACCACTAGCTGTGTATTTTCACCAGGGATGAACAAGAAACCACAGGCCATTCTTGTAAAAACCTGCACCAGAGGAGGAGACTAGCTGTCACAATTGCTGAAATCTACCACCTACCAACTCGTATTCACATCCACTGTTGGTGTTCATCAGTGTTGAGTCATCACCAGTGAATGTCAATGAGAGCCAATTTTCCACCTGGAGGAATTGAATTATCCACCTTTGCTTCTTATGCACTTCTGTGTCAGAGGTTATTTTGTCAGACCACCATCCTGCTTCCATCTGTCACACACAAAATGTGATGGAATATGGTCAGGAAGTTTCAGCCTCTACTACCACACTTTCAACATCTGTCTCTGTCACCATGGGCCAACACAATAAAGCAGGAGGCATTATTTTTGGAGCATCTCTTGTAAAATATATAATATAGTTTATGTATGTAAGTAACAAAACATTTCAATTTTTAATTTTTAAAAAGGGGGCGGGGGGGTGGGGAACCATAAAACTAGTAAGATATTTGATTTCATTTCTGTGAAATCAATGCACAACTCTGTTTTTATAGTAGTGGTTGCAATTCCTAGTGAGTTCTCAAGGTGTTAGTGGGAGAGTTTTGATGAAATTTCATTCATTCTGTGCTTCATCCTTGATAACTGTTGTTCACAAATTTATGTACAATCAGAGAGCAATGACATGAATAAGATGGGGTGGTGAAGCAAGGAATGTTTGTCTCTGCTAAGAGAGGTCTCACAGAAGTCTGATGAAGAGACAGGATCAATGTTTGAGTTAAATATGTGATTGTAACTCTACACATTACATTTAAAAATTTGCAGGTAATTTATTTATGGGAACTGAAAATAGGGTCATGAGTACACAAAAGAAAGAAGAGAAGAGAAGAGAAGAGAAGAGAAGAGAAGAGAAGAGAAGAGAAGAGAAGAGAAGAGAAGAGAAGAGAAGAGAAGAGAAGAGAAGAGAAGAGAAGAGAAGAGAAGAGAAGAGAAGAGAAGAGAAGATTCTTTTCATCAGTCTTGAAATATAGTCTCAAATTCCTTTATCAAAACAGAAAGCATGGCTGCATGTTTTTCACTGTTTGCAGTACTGTTTTTGGCTAAAGTATCAAATAGTATAAAATTATTTGCCATAACCTGACTTACCTGTACACTGAGCTCCTGGTTTCAGTCACCATGATGTTAGTGGCAGATCTATGTGTGGTTGTTTCTAGGTGAGCACCTAGGGCCAGACCAGGCAGGTAGGTTAAGAAGACTAATCACCATGGTGGTGAGGGGCAGAGGCTGGGCCTCTTGACAGGCTGCGCCAGATTGCATGTTGTCCACAGTCCATGGGTTGGACATGCCTGGTCTAGCTGGAAAAATCCTGAAGGACAGAAACATAATGTGTTGGTGCGTATATCAGAAAACTCACTTTGCTTAATGGTGAAAGGATGTATGGACAGGCACTTAATAAACATAACTGCCAGCCTTGATCTCAACTGACTGTTGTTTAGTTAATGAATAGAAGATGTGTTGTGGATTTTGTGACTGGACAATGAAATAGAATGAAACATTGGTTCTGTTTGTACATACTTTCAGTAAAGAATAAACATCATGAAGCTTGCTTTTCTCTGACACTCAGATAACTTTTCTATCACTGCAAAAATGTTCCTGGAAATTATAGAATGTGAAAAGAAGCCTACATTGATGCTGTACATAAGCAGTCTCTTGATAGCAGTTGAGGACTCAGAACTCGTAAAAATTGACTCAGCAGATCATTTTGGTATCCCCTAAATTCCCAGACATTTAGGCATGGTTGTAGACATTTCTTTAGGTGCTTCACTGAATCTGGATGAAAAATAATATTTCAAGAATTACTTCAAAGTAAGCATTTTTTAAAATACATGTCTGACATATGTTGCCAAAAACAAAGGCAACTTTTTTAACATAATAGCGGATAATGTTGACTACCTAAATTTGAACTGAAATATATATAATTTATTAATCATTTATATGTAATATTAATCATGTACAAAATGCTATAATGGAATTTTTTAAGATTCTGCTGCACTAACTGCACAATGGAATGTTTTTGTTTGTGTGTTTTTGAGAAGGTCTGAAAGATTTAAGTTACTTTCCACCATGATAACAAAAACTAGTTAGGATTTTTAGAAAGTTACAAGCAGTCACACAAGAAAATAGGCACACAATAGAAGCAGGCAAAAATAAGGAAGATGTAATTGAAGAATTTATGATAAATTTTATTTTTTATTTAATTCAGAACATGAAATGAATTATACTAATATGTTGTGCCAATAACAGTGGACGCTTCCGTAGAATATAAGTGGGGAAGACTCTTTTCTTTAAAAAGACCAACATTTTAAAGAATTATTTTTAAAGAATTTAAATTATTAGTTGTGAATAGAGAGGAGGAAATACTCATAGAAATAATAGCTAGGGCACTAGTTACTGGTCACAGGTTAAGTGGCTTTTAAAGGGTTTTATTAAACAAATCTATAAAATTTTAAAGATCTATATGTTTGCAGTCTTTTACTGAACTGTTTTTAAAAGAGAAGATTCAAAACTCACTAGAAGTATGCCTGTTCATTGAAACGAAATTCTGTAGCTATTACTTCTGGGCCGTGCATCCAAAAAAAGTTGTGAAAAATTCTGTCTCATTCTTAAAAAAATGAAAATAGCATATGTATATGTATATGGAGACAGAAACCAACTTTTTTTTTTTTTAATCCAACACTTTTTTAAACAACAACAAAAAAAAGAAAATATTTTTAAGTTGTAGGTTTTGTTTTTGTTTTTGTTTTTTTGTTTTTTAGCCAAAAATATTTACAAGCAAAAGGTTTTAGGTTTTTGTTTTGTTTCCTTTTTTTTTTTTTTTTAATTAAATTGATATCTAATGCACTGTAAGCACGTTACAAGATGAATTTGGAGTCTGAAACTAAATGTGAGGAAAAGCATAGTTGGCTAACAAAATTATTTCTGTCACTGGATGAAAAGTTGTCTGCTTGAAAGACTGCATATTTCTGGAGAAAAATAAAACACATCTATCAAGGAAATAATGAATCAACTAAAAAAATACTGATAAAATTTGTCTTCACAGACAACTGAAGTAAGAAACCTAACCTTTTGTTTTCCTCGAAGAGAAGCATTGAACTGCTAGTATTATAAGTTATTTCAGTATTTTGTTAATGACATTAATAATAATGTTTTACATTTATATGTCTATAGGAACTTTTTTTTTCCTTTCTCCTCCCAAACAAACAAAACAAAGAAACAAAAAAAACCTCTCCTAAAATACTGTGTAGATTTTAGAAGCAGGAATCAGGCTGTCCTTGAGTCAGTATGCTGAAACCAGTAGACAGCAGCAGCGCAGTTGAGAAGAAAAGTTCACTGTCTTATGACTTCTTGGAAAAACAGAATAATGTTTGAGAGTTCCAAACTTGTTTTCAAATGCATTATTTGGAGCAACTTATGTAAAGTTACATTGTTCCATAGATACGGAATTCAGCAGGAGCAAAGTTTTTAGCCCTATAATTAGTATTGTATATTGAAGCATTGTCATTAACCAGTGAGATTTGCAGATTAATCCTGCTGTCAGTGAAGAAACTGACTGTATAGATAAGTAGCAATTTTTTTAGCCTGATTAAAACATGGGCATCTAATCCAATTTGTGAAAATTTTTGAAACATTACCTAAAGCAAAAGGTTGCTTAATACCTTACAATCATATATTCTTCTTCTAGTTTGTAGGTTTATATTGAATGCAGTCTTTTATTTAGAGAATATTTGAGAACATATTTCAGATGTAGAACTTGCACATTTTCTCATAGTAAAGGTTTAATTGGAAAGTCATAAACTTAGTGCTTAAAAAAATATTTCATTGCACAATACAGCAATCTGGTTATTAGTCTCAGAGTATTAAGAACTCTCATTAAACCACATATTGAAATACGTGGTCATTAATTGCCATATTGATTTGTTCTTATTTTTCTTGAGTATGCTGATAAAATACACATTATTTTTTGTGTGTCAGAAATGGAAACCACATTCTTCCTTACACAGCAATGTGAATTAAAAAAAAGGTTCAACTTTAAAAGAGAATTAGAGATGACATCTATTCCCTAGAGAATTTTGTAAAATTACAAAATATTTCCTTTCAAGGTGCTCTTATTCATTTAATTATTTGCTTGCCTTCTTGCTTTGAGATTTTTCTATGTTTGAAACTGCAGATGAGATCTGTGATGTTACTTTCTAATAGATCTCTTCGAAGTCACAAAAATAAATAAATAAATAAATAAATAAATAAATAAATAAATAAATAAATAAATTAAAGGCTCCCTGTACAGTAAGATTGAAAATGTTCTTTACATTTCTCTCTGTGAATAAGTGCTGATGTCAAATTTAGAAAAGATTTTAACTGTGTGGGAAGAGAAGCAAACAAAATATTTAACATTAAAAAAAATATACTGTAGTCAACGGGAGTTGTAGCTTTCATTTTAAAATCATAGAATGACTTATGTTGGAAGGGATTTTAAATATCATGTAGTTCCAATGCCCTCACATGAACATAGTTATCAACCACTAGATCAGGTTGCCCAGGGCCTGATCCAGACTGGCACTGAATGCCTCTAGGGAAAAAGCATCTGCATCTTCTCTGGGCAACCTTTTCCAGTCCTTTACCACAGTGAATAAAAAATTTCCTCCTATCATCTAACCTAAATCTCCTTTCTTTTAATTTAAAACCATTCTTGCCCGTTCTCACTAATAGACCATGAAAAAAGTTGGTTTTCTGCCAGTTCATAAACTCCTCTGAAGTATTGGAAGGTCACAATGAGGTCTCCCCAGAAAAACAATCCTCCTCTCCAGTATAAACAAGCCCAACTTCCTGAACCTCACGGGAGAGGTGCTCCAGCCCTCTGATCATCTTTGTGGCTGCCCTCTGGACTGATTCCAACAGCTCCACATCTTTATTGTCTTCAGGGCCTAAGACCTGGGCACAGTATTTCAGGTGTGACTTCACAAAAACAGAACTGAGGGGGACAACTTCTTCCCGTTACCCAGTTAGCTGCCCATGTTATAGTGTTGGCTACACTTAAAACAGCATATAAAATATTTTAGTAGAGTGAAAGCACATAGCCAAGTAAAAGCAACAGAAATCACAAGATATTTTTGCTAGTTAATTAACATAATTGCTAGTTACCATGACAAAGTGTTTCAATAGGTCTTAAATCACTTGATGTCAATGGAAGAGTCTTCAAGATAGGTGCTTCTTAACTTGTTCTAACTTTTTTTTTTTTTTTTTTTTTTTAAGATAAATCTCAAGTATTTATTTCCCCTAAAACACCTACAAGAATACTGTACTAAATTTGCATAGAAATAGGACATCAGACATTTACAGTTTGCAGGCATGTGGACTTCACGTAAGCACCCACAGGATCAAATTCAAGGAATGGTATTTAGAAACTACACTTGCTTTTCTTAAAACTTGATCTGTTGTGCTCTTAACCACTTGCACCATTGCTCATCTCGTTTTTTTTTTTTTAGAAGAGATTCTAAAGTTATACTCAAATATTAAAGGAAAAATCTCCGAAAAACATGTCATATTTAGACAAGATGAGCTTCTTCAATTGAATTTTTACTTGTTTTATTTTTATCTTTGTCATCAGGCAATGAATTATGTCTTGTTTCCCTCTCAAGACCCAGCATGAAATGTATCTGAATGCTATCTTTTCCTCAACTGGTCTATTCAAGTCTTCTGCAAAAACAATTTTGAAGATCAAAAGTAGTGATTTCAAAGCACTCTTACTAATTCTAATGCTGTATTTCCTATAGAAGAGCTAACTAGAAACTCAGAATAAAGGATACAGTAAATATTAAATTAAGCTCCAGTTATTACAATTAGTAATCCTGGAATATCTTCATGCATTTTAGCAAAAAGCACTTGAGATTCAGATTTAATCTGAAATTCAAAGACAGTTTCTATTTAGATTTTTTTTTTTTTTTTTAAAGGAATATAATGGAAAAACTTACAGTAGGAGCAGCCGTAGACCTCAATTCTTAACCCAATTTGGCCTTCTCCATTCCAATCTAAAGGAACTATACGTACATAGCGAGCAATGACTGGGTGTTGCAAATCATGTCGGACCACACTATCAGAGTTTGTGTTTCCAGGAAATGCCTAAGGGAAAGAATAAGAAAATTATTTTATTATTTCTATCTCATACACTGTAAAGATTCTGTTATGAAGGAAAATTTTAGGTAGTGAAGACCTCGGAGTGACTAGTTAGCACTTAAGTTTGGTTAAAATGTTTTCTTTGATACTGAGCAAATGAACAGTGGTTTTAAAAAGTTTTGTAGTGCTCACAACACAAACACTGTAGCACTGGAACCTCGTGCTTTCTCCACAATAGATACAGTAAATTCAGGTAAGAGCTGCTGCTAGATAAGAAAGTATTTTGCATCACTGATCCATTGCTCAGTTACTAAAACATTTATAAAGATGTCCAAAAGGGTTGTTCTGTGACAAGATACCCATCCTCTAACACATTACAAACAGCAGTCACTGTCTTGTAAACAGAAACACTGATATATCCTATTTCCTACAGCAGACCCTCCAATTTCTCAAATTTCCAGGAATACAAAGATCTTTCTTTATTTTTTATGTACTACCTTCTGGAAAATGAGCACACAGTTTCTCTCCTAACCATAGTTACCTCCCACAGCAAAATCAGCTCTTTTTTGACTTTGGAAGTCAAAAAAGTACAAAACACAGTACTCTGTCATGGTTTTATAATTTTGTTATCGGTATTCCACACCAAACATCATGTAAAGCACGGGTAATTAAAGAGTTAATACTCCAGTTCCGTGGACTGACAACTTTCTGGATGCCTGGTTCTCAGAAGAAAGGAAGAACTACACATCCCAGGGGACTTCATGTTCAGAGAGGAAGATAAGCCATGGGAGGGAGTCATGGGATCTTGCTCTCTGGCTCTCTTGCTCACTGCCTAGCAGTGTGTGGGTCTGCTCCCCAACCGTGTGCCTTCAGTTCAAAGTAGGCCTTTTAGTTTCGGACACTCTCTCTCTCTTATTTGATTTATTAGCCTCAATTTCAATTATATTATATTATATTGTGTTATCTTGCATTCCGATATCATGTTTAGTAAAATTAAGTTTTCCTCCTTAGATTGTTGCTGCTGTTCTGGTTTCTGGGCCCAGCTCCCATCTCCCTTCCCTTCCCCCTTTTCCGTCCTGTTTTTGGGCCAGGGGGCCTATGGGCTTGCTGCCCCCTGTCGAGGGCACACGTTGATCTAGATAACTCCGTGACAGACACTCAAGTAAAATTTAAAAATGACTGAAGTAAATTCAGTGCTTCTTTTGTAATTTTGTACCTCTTGGTAAAAGATTTCATAGTACTCTGCTTAAAAGTAAATGATATCTATCTGTTAACATAACAGATTTTATTGTCTTTTCATCTCATGCACAAACCATTTGTTTTCTAATGGTAAATGTTAAAGATTGCCGTTTAGTTATTTTCAGCATTTTCAGAGAAACATCATAAGTCTTCATGAGTAATTTTCAATAAAACGAGTATCTTGGAGCAGTAAACAAAGAAAGGTGATCTTTGCCACACAAATAAACCCATATAGAATCCTATAATACATTCAAGTACTGGAAATAAAAAGAAATGAAGAAACAACTAGGCTGTAAATATATCTACTGCAAAATATAGTCATCAAAATTTTGTAAAGCCAAAAATTTAGGTTGACACTTTGCATATAGATACAGCACTAGATATTTCAGATGAGTATCCATCTTGTATACTGCACAGTAGATCTAGGTGTAGGTAAAGATTCACAGAACCCTTTCCTTGATGAGCTAAAAAAAAATAATGCATGTAATATTTTTTATAAGGTTGGTTGTTTGTACTGCTGCAATTATTGTGCTAAATAATGATGAAGACACTCGTGGCTTCATAGTAAAACTTGTTAGGTACAAAAATTAATGCCTGTGAAGCACTTCCATATTTGAGTGCTAAGCATTTATGAGAAATACAATAGTTCTGTATTCTGAGCTGAATAGCAGACAGACAACAACAAAAAGCACAGGCTGAACAAGAACTAAACAATCTATTGAATAACTGCCTACCATCTCAGATTTAATGCTGTTATGTCCTTGTTAGCAATGCCTCTGTACCATCAAAAACTATGGCAGAAAGTCACAGAGATTCAAAGGACCGCTTTGCAACAAGCTCCTCGTATACTGCATGAACATTCTTTCATCCCTGCAGCACTCTCAGCTAAATCAGGATCGCCCCACAGAAATAATTCATTTTCACTGCTAACAGTCTTGCGAATTGGCCTACCACAGCTAGTACCATTTTCAAGACCTGCTGCTTTGTGCTGCCAATCAAGTTTCTTAGCTCCTCTCCCCCCTGCCCCAATGGCAGTCACACTTCATGATCTCTGCTTTCCATGCTGGAGCTGCAGCCAGTTGGACTTAGGTTTCTCAAGTCCCTTTCAGTCTCAGGAGGGAATAAAACAGCCAGAATGGAATGGATGCAGTGCGGCTCTCTCTAGGACACCTGCTGCCTCAGAAGAGTTCACATCTACTGGACAGCTACAGAGCTCCTACAAAAGCATCACACACAAACAAGGAAGGAAAGAAAAACCCAGGACACTGTGCAGGGGTCCTACCTCTCACTAGGTGATACCTGTTCCGTGTACAGAGGATGGACATAAACTGCACCTCATCTGTTCCCCACTTCTTCTCCCCCGCTTCGTACAGGCACTTCAAGACATTAGGGGTGACAAAGTAAGGCTCATGGAGAAGACTGGGCGTACAGGAGATCTTAAATCCCTTGCAGCTAGAGCACTGCTGGCGCGTACTTGTCTAGATCACGGATATTTTCCAACAAGCACCTACCAGGCACGGCAACCCACAGCCAAAATCTCATTGCCCCTGCCAAGTAGCCAGCCTGTCGAGAGACCTCTCATTAGAGACTTGCAAACAAGGCTAAAAGCATTATTTCCATTTCACAGGCTGGCTTCTCTTCACCATGCATCACCTGCTCAAGAATAGATTGGGAAGCACGTTACTACGCACCTGAGCATCTTGCTGAGCATGGGCATCATCCACATACATTCCTTCATCTCTGTTTCCCTGCAAAGACACGAGGATAGAAGACTCAGTTCACCAGAGCATCTACTGGAAGCAACTCCTGAGAATTCCCCGTTCATGAAAAGCTGCTGGGGATGGATAATGGAGTCCTTCAAAGGGAACACTAGCTTACAAATGAAATGCAGCTCAGATGTACTTTGGGCTTCCTTCTGAAACGAGCAGCAACCCACTTTACTGGGACATTTAAAGAAGAGCCCACAGCACTCATGCACACCCAGAGTCAGAGTTCCCTCCCCGGAGAGGCTGGGTTTGAGGAGCAGGTCATGGGACACACAGGGTGAGAAAAAGCCAGCCTGGAGCTCCTCACCACTGAGTGCAGAGCTGTGCCCACAGCTCTGAACATTCACCCCCTTCTCCCCTCAGCTTGGCTCACCGTTGCGAGGGACACGAGGACCCTTCGAAACATGGGAGATGTGTCAGATACGATGCCATCCTCAAGGGAGCAGCCATATTCCAGCAAGAACACACACACAGCACCCGTTAGGAGCAGGGCCACCACCTGGGTGCTGCCCACAACATTTGCCAGCTGTAACCTAGCTAAGTACAGAACTGTGCCCAGGGCTCCCAGCAGCACTGCAGCACTCCAGCCATCATCATTAGTGCTACAGCCTCCAATTAAGAAGCGCAGACAGAAGGAAACTGACAAGAGAGCCTTTCGTACTCCTTACGAAGCTTGTAGTTCTCATTAATGCGACAAATCTCTCCATTGGTGCGAGAAGCCAGAATTTCCATTGGGCAACCTTCATCTGCTCCTGCTCCCTAGGGAATCACCAAGGCAAGACTTAAGATACCAGCACCTGCTTGTGACGTGCAACCAGGTTTCTTTAAGAGAGAGAAGACATGCATAACAAAGCAGTAAGTCCTTGGCCAGAACTTAAGCAATACAAAAGGAAGATTTCCAAACCTTCACAGCCCTCCTTAGTTTGTGCACGTCATACATGGTGGTGGGAGTCATCACCCCAATGATCACCCTCTCAAAATTCCCACTCAGCTCCAACTTCAAGTCATCAATCAAATCCTAGAAGGCAAAGAGGAGAAAGGAGTTGGCAGAAGGGACGGCCTTTGAGGACAGAGGAACTGAGCTGTTCAGCACTCCTCTTCAGGCTCCAACCCTCCTTGCATCAACAACTGCTCTGAACTGAACAAGAACAAAACAACCTTGGTCAGGTGAAGTCTCTGCCGACCTTTCTCTTGTAGAGATTGGGTCGTTTTTCACTTTGCGCCCAAGTGACACAACCACGTTCATGCATCTCTGCAGACCACCCACCCTGCCAGTAGTGCTCTTAGCGGTGATCAGAACTTGCTGACGCTGGGAAACATTTAGTTTGGTCAAGACGTCAGTGATGGCATCTTCATCCGTGCCTGCAAGAAACAAATGGAAGCTAGTCAGGATGCTTGCACAAGGATCAGAAGTGCCCTCTGGTCTTGTGCCACCTCCAGTCCCTCACACAGCCGGCTCTCAACAGCTCCAGGACTACATCGATGCACACAAAGCTGCCAGGACCCACGCCACCAGAGCAGCTGCATTTTGGGACACGAAGGGCAGTTCTGTTTCCACTTTCCAACAATTTTTAGGGCAGTTGTGCAGCAGAGCAGTGCAAGCAGCTATGCTTCCCTCTATCAAACCACCAGAGCAGCCATTCGCAGTGCTGGGGAAAAAATAAAAGTTGACCATGGAGGGAGATCAACTTAGCAAAGCCCTTCATGGCCTTCCTGAGAGCCTGCGCTTCTTGCTCAGTGCTGAAACTTGAGACCCCCTCGATTGTTGCCTAAGGCCACAAGAAAAGGATTTAGCAAAGGCAGACCGACGCACGCAGAGTTGAACTGGAAAAAAAAAAAGAAGACAAACATAAAAGATGTGAACACAGAGATAGTAAAACTCCACCCACACAACTGATGCTTCTCTCTCACTTCTGTCTCACACGGCAGCCTGTTCTAGTGGGACTTCCCAAGCATATCAGAAAGAAGCCACGGGGGCACAACTGCATGGAGAACATATCTCCATACTGCTGCCCACGGAGTACCTGGTTTCCAGTGAAACAAAAGCTGGACCACCCGGCATCTGTGTTCAGGCCCACCAGGCCTTCTTCCTAGCAGTTCTCCACGTCAATCATAAAGCAATGCGCTCCCATCATAGCCCTAGTCCTGACTTCTCTTGTAGCAGGTAAGGACCAGTATTCTGCACCATTCCTTTTGCTCTGCTCGGCACTGGGGAGGCTGCAGCTGGAGAACAGCGTCCAGCTCTGGGCTCCCAGTACAGGAGACAGCTGGACATGCTGGAAAGAGTCCAACGCAGGGCTACCAAGATGGTGAAGGGACTGGAACACCTCTGCCATGACAAGAGGCTGAGAGAGAGGGGGCTGCTCAGCCTGGAGAAGGGGAGCTCAGGGGGATCCCACCCACGGCTGTAGAAGTTCTGCACAGAAGTTTGTCCTGATATCCAACCTAAACTTACCCCATGCCTGTGTGTCCTGCGGAACCCCACAGATGTGACAGTGGGCTGCTTCTCAAAGGAAACCAGTGCTCGGCGTCGGGAGCGGTGGAGGAAGCAGCTGATCCTGCCAATAACGCTGCCATCGCGCGTCCCTCCCCGGGACTCCCACACCTTCCTCTCCCCAGCCCGGCTCGGCTCCTCGCAGGCTGCAGACACTGCTGAGGCACTCGCGCTCCAGGCCGTCATCTTCTTCCCGTGCCGCCGGACCGCTCTCTGCAGGGCTGCGCTGAGCTCCTGCTGCTGCACCAGAACCGCAGCTCCCGTGCTGACAGACGGCGGAGCTTCGTGCCGGCACCCACAGCACGCGGCCCCCGGGCTGCTGGCGGCACGGCAGGATGCTCCCGTCCCCGCCTCCCTCCCACCGCCCCTCGGCTCCGGCATCCTCCCGTTATCCGCCTGAGGAAACGAAGGCCCCGCACAGGGCTCTGGACGGGCTGACCGACGGCTGATGCCAACGGAAGGACGTTCAACACCGCCACGCGCCGGTCCCGCACTTCGGTCACGACGACCCGAGGCATCTCTGCAGGCCGGGGGCAGAGCGGCTGGAAGGCCGCGCGGAGGAAAAGGATCCGGGGGCGCGGGCCCCGGGGCCCCGGAAGCGGAGCGGGCGCGCGGAGCGGGGCAGCGCCGCGGGCAGCCGGGCCGGGACCACGCGGGACGCGCGCGGTGATGACGCAATGACGGCGCGACCGCGGGCGCAAACGACCCCGCCGGGAGCGCCCGCCCCGTTCCGCGGGCCGACCAATAGGAGAGCGGGAGAGGCGGGGCCGAGCGCGGGCTCTCCGCCAATGGCGGCCGCGGGATTCCGTGCCGGGAAAGCGGCGCTCCGCCGCCCCGCGTCCCCGCCGCCGCCCGCCCCGCGCCTCGGGGCCCCGTCCGTCCCGCGTCAGAACGGAGCCGTCCTCCGGAGTCGGCGTCGCGGCGGGGCGCCGCCGGCTGAGAACCGGCGGCTGACTGCGAGCGGCGGGACGCCCGGTGTCCGGGAGCGGCTCCTGGCCGAGCCGGGCAGCCCCGAAAGAGAGGGACCGACCCCGCCGATCGAGACGCGTTCGAGCCCGGCAGAGTCGGGCGGCCGCCTTCGGTTCCGGCTCGGCTCGGCTCGAACGGTCAGCAGCGCCGTGCTGAGCCGCTGCCCCGCAGGCGGAGGACTCGACTGCCGTTTTCTGTATTCACGTCTGTCCGAGAAGAAAGCTGGCGGCGCTGGCGCTGA
Organism: Phasianus colchicus; assembly: GCF_987193195.1. Classification (NCBI taxonomy): domain Eukaryota; kingdom Metazoa; phylum Chordata; class Aves; order Galliformes; family Phasianidae; genus Phasianus; species Phasianus colchicus. The sequence continues at coordinate 305,808 of NC_143459.1, read as the reverse complement.
CCAGGGAGAGGGAGGCCGGGGGCCGGAAAGCTCTCGGGCTGCGGCTCCAGGGCAGGCAGAGGAAGTCACGGCGCCGGTGACATCAGCCGGGCTGCTGGGACCTGCGTGCTGTCACGCTGCGTTTCCGTGACGACGGCGGGCTCTCCCCGAGGAGCCGAGGGCAGCTTTGCTGCTGAGTTCGTTACCCGACGAAGCCCGACGCGGGGGGGCTGGGCAGACAGTCTTGCCAAAGAGGCCCGTGCTACAGCAAGATTGACAGCACGACGCCTTTTGTTCCCCTTGAGCCCTGGCCAGGCTTCGGGGCGAAAACCAAGAGGAGAAAGAGGGCAGCGGCTGTTCCCTCGGACTGCTCCGTACATTGGTTTACTCTGTGCTAGAAAGGCTGGAGCTGCTTGCAGCGGCTCTGGATGCCTCACTCGTGGGATGGATGCATTGCTGTGCAACTTCCCCATGGCTGGGAGAGGTTCTTCAGATCCTCCCTGTAAACGGGGCTCCCCAGTGACTGCGGATCTGGCTGATGGTAAAGTACTGGGGCTATTGGTCGTGGATCTTTCTTCACCACTGTGTTCACGTGGCAATGAGTAGGCCCACTGCCTTGCTTATTCCCTTTACTGCTAAGCTTCTCTTTTGGCTATAGACGCTGCCAATATTACTGCTGGTTTTATTTTGTCATAGGCAGTAAAATAAGCCTATCCCAATGACGTTGGTGTCTTTGTTGCAGCTGTTGAGCCCACCGATTGGCACAACAGCATTAACACATGATGGGCACGTAACTTGGACATCAGGAACGTGACTTCAAAGGCTTCAAAGCATCGGGAATGTCTCCTTTGGAGAGAGACTGAGAGGTTTGGGCTTGTTGAGCCCGGAGAACAGAAGGCTCATGGGAGACCGTGTGGCTGCCTTTCAGTACACGGGGCCTCACAGATCACCCTTGCTGAGGGTGAGCACTATTCCCTCATTGAGGACATTGATGAAGATGTTGAACAAGACCGGACCCAGCACCGACCCCTGAGGAACACCGCTGGTTACAGGTCTCCAACCGGACTCTGCACCGCCAACGACGACCCTCTGCGCTCTGCCAGTCAGCCAGTTCTCAACCCACCTCACTGTCCACTCATCTGTCCACACTTCCTCAGCTTTGTCATAAGGATGTTGTGGGAGACGGTATCAAACGCCTTGCTGAAAGCAAGGTAGACTACATGCACTACATCCACCCAGCCAGTGACAACATCGTAGAAGGCTACCACGTTGGTCAAGCATGCCCTCCCCCTGGTGAACCCTTGCTGATTACTCCTGATAACCTCCTTTTCTTCCAGTTGTCTGGAGATGGCATCCAGCACAAGCTGTTCCATCACCTTTCCAGGGACAGAGGTGTGCCCAGATGGCCAAGAGGGCCAACAGCATCTTGCATTAGAAATAGCGTGGCCAGCAGGAGCAGGGAGGGAATCATCCCCCTGTACTCAGCCCTGGTGAGGCCACGCATTGAGCACTGTGTTCAGTTTTGGGCCGCTCACTACAAAAAAAGACATTGAGGCCCTGGAACGTGTCCAGAGAAGGGCAACAAAACTGGTATGGGGTCTGGAACACAGGCCTTACGAGGAGCGGCTGAAGGAGTTGGGGTTGTTCAGTCTGGAGAAGAGGAGGCTCAGAGGAGACCTCATTGCAATCTACAACTTCCTGAATGGAGGCTGTGATGAGGAGGGGTTTGGCCTCGTCTCCCAGGCAACAAACAGGACCCGAGGAAATGGCCATAAGTTGTACCAGAGGAGGTTTAGGTTAGACATAAGGAAGAACTTGTTCTCTCAGAGAGCAGCCAGGCCCTGGAATGGCTGCCCAGGGAGTTGGTGGAGTCGCCGTCCCTGGCAGTGTTCAAGAGGCATCTGGATTAGGAGTTACAGGATATGGTTTAGTGCTTGTGGTAGCAGTGGTGATGGAAGGATTGTTTTTATTCCTTTCCTTTTTCTTCTTTTCTTCCCTTCCTTTCCTTTTTTTCCTTTTTTCATTTTGTTTTCTGTTTTCCATCTTTTCTTTCCCTCTCCCCTTTTCTTTCCCTCTCCCCTTTTCTTTCCCTCTCCCCTTTTCTTTCCCTCTCCCCTTTTCTTTCCCTCTCCCCTTTTCTTTCCCTCTCCCCTTTTCTTTCCCTCTCCCCTTTTCTTTCCCTCTCCCCTTTTCTTTCCCTCTCCCCTTTTCTTTCCCTCTCCCCTTTTCTTTCCCTCTCCCCTTTTCTTTCCCTCTCCCCTTTTCTTTCCCTCTCCCCTTTTCTTTCCCTCTCCCCTTTTCTTTCCGTCTCTTTTCATCTCTTCCCCTTTCTTTCCTTTTTTCATTTCTTTTGATTCATTTTGTTTAGTACTTTCTTACTTTTCATCTTTTAGATTCCTTTCTAAAAGAAAAGATAGAATGGGAGACAATAATTAAAGAAACAAAACCTGCTTTGAAAGCCATGGGGCCGGATGGATTGAACCTTGGGGTGCTGAGGGGGTTGGCAGATGTGGCTGCCAAGCCGCTCTCCATCATCCTTCAGCAGTCCTGGCTAATTGGGGATGTGTCCTGGCTGTCCCTGAACGTGTTTAAAGAGCTCTGGATGTGGTGCTCAGGGACATGATTGAGTGGTGGGTTGTTAGAGTTAGGGGAGTATGGTCAGGTTGCGGTTGGACTCGATGATCTTTCAGGTCTTTTCCAACCTGATCCATTCTATGATTCAATGGATTTAACAGCAGCGTTCTTGTGGGAGCTGCATTGAAACTTGCAGTGTCTCTGGGTCCCCAGAATTACTTTCTCCAAGCTGATTCGTAGGTGCTGGCACTTCTTTAAAGCAAGAGCAGCTGCTGATGGGAGGAAGGTAGTTCAGGCTCATGAGTTCTGCAGCATCTCCCAGGATGGTACCAGAGGAGGCAGGAATGATATTGCAGAAGATGAGAAGCTCCCCAGCTGGAAGCCAGAAACCCTGCGGGAGAGTCGGAGCACGTGTGGATGCCCAGGAGGTAATGCAGCCCCAGTATTTGAGAAGCACGTGGCCATGGAGCTGCGGCCCAAGAACAGAGCTATTCCGCCTTTGCAGAATAGCTGGCATCCCAAGAAGGACTCGTCTGTCCTTGTAAAAAGCAGGGGGAGGGCACGTCCAAATGCTTGCTGGTTGCTTGGGAGCTCAAATCCTCCAAGCTGGAGGCAGCCTGGGGGTAACATCTCCTTGGTCCGATTGTGCAGCACCTGAGCAAGAACTGGCTGCATGAGGGTCATCTTAATTTCTCTGTTCTTTTACTTAAATAAACCTGTTGGGAGACCGTGGTGTTGGTTTCCTAAAATTTGGATCTGGGAGGTGAGCACGCCCTTTGCCTATGATGGAAGCACAGAAATGATGCGGGCACTCGCTGAGGTCACAGTCATCGCCGAGGTGGGAGCGTTTGTGGCACAGCCGGTGAGCAGAGCTGGTGCTCTGGTGAGTGTGCTGCACGCAGAGACTGAGCTGTGAGCTTTCCTTGAGAGATCACCCTGCGAGAGCCCGTGGGAAGCACCGCTGTGGCGTGTGCGTGAGCTGGGCACAGCTCAGGCTGAGCAGGCCGAGCAGGTGAGCTGGGTTTGGTGCTGGGTGGTTGCCGGGAGGTGTCTCAGCAGGAAAGCTGGGCTGGGGTGGGCACGCTGCATCAGCCCTCGTCCCGGCTGGCGGTGAGACAGAGGGAGTTTTCTTCAGGACAGCAACACCAGCCATGTGCTTCAAGGTGCGTAACTATTGAGGAGATGGAGAACGCTTGCTGTCAGAAATCATGGCAGCTGTACAGGAGCTGGGTGTATTTTGGGGACAGTCCTTGTAACCAGCTGGTTTCGAGACATTGCCCTGCCCGAGAGTCTAAACTGCACAGCAGAAGAATGCTGGGAAAATGCTTCTTCCACACTGTTTTTCACTTGCAGGTTCTTTCCTTAGGGTTCCTTTTTCCTTTCCAAAAGGAGATTTTGGGGATCGAGGCACTTGAAGAGAGAGTGAAGCCAGCTCTTTCCAACAGTGCGGGCAGTCCCTGTGGAGAGGACCCCGGGAACTTGAGCTTTCCCTGAGACGTTCCCCAGCATGTCTCAGCAGGGAGACGGACGCAGTTGCCATCGCTGTTTTGCGCGTGGAAAGGTATGGCTGGGTTTCTTTCGCTTGGGTTTCTCCTTTCTCTGGTTTTGGAGGGGAAGGGGTGGAGCAGGGGGAGCCCTGCTGGTCCTTTGTTAGCTCAGTAAGCGGCTGGGTTGTGCACTTGCAGCAACAGGACAGCATTGCCAGGCTCCTTAACCTGCTGGGGCAGGGTGGGATCAGAGAGCGGGCACTGCCCTCCTGCCAGCTGCGCCTGGTTATGGTTTGCCAGCTGCCCTGGGTTTCTGCTGAGAAGTTTGTTCTAGCTGCCTGCAGTAGTAAAGGGTGGGGAAGAAATAGTGGTGAAGAGCTAAGGCTGTGTACGGTAATTTTGCATGGGTTGAACTGTGGCACCTGAAGTCACTGTTTCCCTCGGAATAATGCTGGTGTTTGCAGGTGTGTTGGTTTAACCCCCCGAAGTGATGTCTGAGAGCGCCCGTCTTCTCCACCTGAACGATGAGAAAGCTGGATATGCCCAGAAATTGCAGCACGTGCAGATGTTGTGAATGCGCTCCCAAATGTTTCCGTTAGTGATAACTAACGTCTCAGCACTCTGATACCCACCTCTGGCACCATCTGAAATGCTGCATCTCTTTGCAAACGTTGGGTGGCTGTTTCCATGGCCCTTCCTTTATTTCTCTCCTCAGAAGCAGCGCGGCGCAGTTCCCTGTGCTAGGGAGCAGCACCCAGCAGGCTGCCAGAGATCCAACAGCGCCTTGCAGCGCACAGAGGGACGCGATGGGGACGGACCATCCTTAGCACCACGCAAAAGTGAGTCTCTGCAGTCCTCTGTCATGAAGTATGGAAGAATGCATTTTAAGTATTACTTCTGAGCGGTGCAGCACTGCAGGGATGTCCGGTAACCATGGTGGAAGCATTAGAGAGGCCGACAGCAACAGATGGCAGCAGTGAGACAGAAGTGTGTGTGTAAGTGGTGGTGCTCAGAGCTGAGTGCATTCCCTGTAGGGACAAAAAATCCGTGCCTCGACTTTTGCAGCTGATAGCGTTTTGTGTGCTGACGCAGCTTTGCTCTGCAGCATGCAGAGCTGTCAGGCAGACTGGGGTTCCTCTGCTGCCACCTGAGCGGGAATGAGAGCAGTAGTGCTTTGTGCAAGCGCACTGCAGTTTAAAGATCAGTTTCTGTTCTGGCTGTAGAAGAGTGTCTTTTGGTTTTTGTGGTGGACGTGGGCTAACAGGACAGTGCTGCTCCTGGTGTCTGTGAAATCAACACACAATCTGTTGTTGTAGGGACGGAGCCTGCGCGTCCATGGAATGGTGCTGGGCTTGGGGGGAAACGGAAAGCCTCCCCAGGTAAGAAGCTCTTGTGAGCTGTGGTGTGGGTACCTGCCTCTAAATAGGGCTGCATGAAGGGCTGTGTGGGATGGAGGAGAAAAGAAGGGGCACTGCAGATCTGTGCTGACTGCAGAAATGGCACAGCGTTGTAGCAGCAGAAAGGCCAATTGAAGAACTATGCTTGAGGAGCAGAAGTTTGTGGTTGGCTGTGCTAAAATGCTCCTCCAAAGAGATGCTCTTCATGTCTTTCTTGTTTCCTTTCTGACAGAAGCTGATGCAAGCAGGCTTGCAGTGAAGCGCAGCCTTGCAGGAAGCCAGGGGAGGAGCATGGAGTGTGGCACAGCCCCCAAGAGAGGTACAGACACACAGCAGCATCTGGGTTTGGTGCACTGTCTTTCTAGTTAGGCTTTCTGTCTGTCCTTTCCTGGGACTGCTGTCGTTGCGTGTTGCTTGAGATCTTAATCCCTGGGGATTACAGTTGCCTTTCCTGTCCCAATTGGAAATGGCCCACAGTTCAGCCAAGATCCCAAGGTCCATTGCTGTGAACACTCGAGAGTTCCTAGCATTGTGGCCCATTTTGCAGACCGAAGGCAGTGTGTGACTCTCTTTTAATCTTGCTGCTTCCCCTTGCTTGATTTGAACAGGGAGAGGTGCTGAGCCAAACGGCAAGATGTACGCGAAAGCTCCTCTCCAGGCTCCAGGAGGGCTTCCTGGAACAGCAGGTCCCAGCAGAGGGGAAAGACCTTCCCCTGCAGTTGACAACCACTCCCTCTCCAAGACCATGGCTGCAAGAAAGCGCAAGGGAGTGGAGGAAGAGGAGCAAAAAGCAGAGCTGTGGCCTGCCAAGAAACAAGTGAAGGTGGAGCGCGATGGGGAGAAGGCTCAGAGCCCACATCAGAGCAGAGGCGGTGTGCCAGCTCCAGCAACACACCCTGGGCCTGCCCCAGCGCCGACTGAGCGGTTCCGGACCTCAAAGCGAAGAGGTAGGAAGGTGCTGCAGCTGCCCTGGTGAGGTGCTTCCCTTATCAGGTGCATGGAGTTTGCTTAGGATTTGCTTTGCTTTCTCCTTCTCTCTGCGGAGAGGGGAAAAGAGTAGAAGGCTGCCGAGTCCAATGGCAAGGAAGTGCCAGAAAGTGTAACCCTCTCTTTTCCCATGAAATCCATGACAGCCTTCTGCTTGTCCCACTGGAAATACCCTTCCCTGAGAGGCTTCCTAGCCTGTTTTCATGTACCCATGTTTCCGCGGTTTTGCTGTTGACAAACTGAATTTCTCTCCTCTTTCTCTATAGCAAGACGACAACGACAAAAAGAGAGGAGAGCAGAAATGAAGAAGGCTGCTCTGAGAGCTGCCGCTGCACGTGCAGAGGTGAGTCCTCGGTGAGCACAGACACGGCTCTTGTTGTTCTCTGTCTGTCAGACGTGAAGGGGATTGTAGAATGCTGGGGGAAGCGGTGTCCTACTTTGACGCTCGCTTTCTTTCTTTCCAGTCCTCCACAATGAACAGCCTTGTGGAGATGATGGAGAAGCTGCAGCTGAAGGACTGAGTGGAGGAGCATCAGAAGGCAGCGGCTTCGTGGCAGCAGCCCAACTTGGCACTCTGGTTGCAGTCCATCAATAAACAATTGGAGCTTTGTATTCACAAAGAGCGCACGGCCTGATTTGTCCAGTGGCACTCAGTGAGCTGCTGCACCACCTCCTCATTATTCCACTCGCGGCGCTGGGTCAGAACTCCCACATCTCCATCAGGGGATGCTGCAGGTTATAGAAGCAATGGATGCACCAGTCCTTGGCCCTGCCCATAAACGCACTGCCTGCAAAGCACGTGCACAGAACTGCGAGTAGCACGGCCTGAGCACAGGCGCGCTGAGTTAGAGAACAGCTGTCTCGAGCTGTCTGAGTTTCTCGGGGCAGCACTGAGCAGAAGTGAGCGTGTGCCCCTCACCCTGCAGGCGTCTCTGTTGGGGGAAGAGAGGCTCCGCCGGCTGCCTGATCCCGGAAGGCAGAGGTGTTCTCCTGACTTCTCTGCAGTGCTACCTTGCCTCACTGTCCCCCCTCTCTTCAGCCGTTTTGATGCTACTTTTCATTCTTTGGGCAGAGCTTGAGTCACTCTCATCATCGCACAGCTTTGTACTGAGCGGTGTGGAATTTTCTGGCTTTGCTCTTAAAAGCCTAGGCTGAAAACTGCAGCGTGCATGCTTAGTTTACATGGGGACATGGGGGGGGACATCCCCTAACCCCCATTATCGAAAAATAAACCTTAATTGCAAAAGTGAGGGGTGTCAACCCCCGACCCATGGGAACAAAGTGGTCCGTGGGGGTGACACTGTGGGGGTGTCCCCATCTCCAGTACGTGACACCACCAGGGTGCCATGAAGGTGTCCCCAACTTTGGTGGTGTGACAGCACGATGCTGTGTCCCCACTTCTCCAGGAAGTCCAGGAAGGTGAGGCCAGTAACGAGCGGCATCCCCAGGGCTCTGTCTTGGGACCGGTGCTCTTTAGCACCTTTATCAATGACATGGATGGTGGAATCGAGTGCACCCTCAGCAAGTTTGCTGACGACACCAAGCTGAGCGGTGCGGTTGACACAGCTGAAGGAAGGGATGCCATTCGGAGGGACCTCGACAGGTTGGAAAGGCGGACCCGGGTGAACCTGATCAGGTCCTACACAGCACAGTGCAAGGTTTTGCACTTGGGCCGGAGGAATCCCAGGCATCCATACAGACTGGAAGGAGCGGTCCTTGAGAGCAGCCCCGTGGAGAAGGACCTGGGGGTCCTGATAGATGAAAAGCTTAGCATGAGCCAGCAGCGTGCCCTTGCAGGTGGGAAAGCAAATGGGATCCTGGGCTCCATCAGAAGAGGGGTGGCCAGCAGGGACAGGGAGGTGATTGTCCCCCTCTACTCCGCTCTTGTGAGGCCCCATCTGCAGTACTGCGACCACGTCTGGAGCGCCCAGTACAAGAAAGACAGGGAGCTGTTGGAGAGGATCCAGAGGAGGGCCACAAAGATGATCAGGGGACTGGAGCACCTCCCTTATGAGGACAGGCTGAGGGAGCTGGGCTTGTTCAGCCTGGAGAAAAGAAGGCTGCGGGGTGACCTTATTGCAGCATTTCAGTACCTAAAGGGAGCCTACAAGCAGGAGGGAAGTCAACTCTTGGAAAGGGTAGAAAACTGCAGGACGAGGGGAAATGGTTTGAAGTTGAGGGAGGGAAGATTTAGGGTGGATGTCAGGGGGAAGTTCTTTACAGAGAGAGTGGTCAGGTGCTGGAACAGCTGCCCAGAGAGATTGTGGATGCCCCATCCATCCCTGGAGGTGTTCAAGGCCAGATTGGATGGGAACCTGGGCAGCCTGGTCTAGTGTGAAATGTGGAGGTTGGTGGCCCTGCATGTAGCAGGGGGGTTGGAGATTCATGATCCTTGAGGTCACTTCCAACCCTGGCAGTTCTGTGATTCTCCTATTCTGTGTCTTCTCCCTGATGCCAATTGGAAGTGATATCCTTTAGTCTTCAGTATAACAGACATTCTCTGACTGTGTTTTAAGACAGTCTCCCTTGAGCGTTTTAGTTGTGCTTGTTTAGTGCTTGTAAAACCAACTGTGCAAGTGCTGCTCTCCTCCCCATTGTGAGGGGATTGCTGGCAGGAGCTAAGCAGTTATCACAGGCACATCCAGCAAGGAGCTGCCGTGGCAGATGGGCGGGTGGAGCAGCTGTCTTCTAACCTGTCCACTGCAGCAGTTGGCATTCTGTAAGCTACTCTTCCCCAGTTTGCAGAACCAGTATCAAAAGTTGATACTCTTTTGTGAAAGAGTAAATGGGGGTTGAAAAAAGAGGCAATATGACATTCCTGACTGCAGATAAACAACAGCACAGATGCTGGTCACCGAGGCAGAACAAGCTGGACTTGTTAATGAAGCAGCTTATCCATCTGTGTTGGGATTTTGTACAGCTGACCTCACCTGCCTCTCATTCCTTGCCATCGCCCCCTTTTTCTTCTAAGGTGAAAAAGACAGCCTTATTCTTTGTGAGTCCGTAATTGTGATCGTTTATTGATTGAGTACAACCAGATAAGACATGGAGTGCCAAGTTGGGCGGCACTCGCAGCGCTGCCCTGTAACACCACACACTGCAGCTGCTGCCTTCTGATGTTCTTCCTCTCAGTCCTTCAGGTGCAGATTCCGCATCATTGCCACAGGGCTGTTCATTATACAGGACTGGAAAAAAAACAAAGCAAGTGTAGAAATAGGACAGAAACAATCTAGGGAGAGCTTACTAAGTCTGAACAGTAAACTTCCACAACAGCCCCATGCAGAACAGCAGGTTACTGCCATTCAGATCACTGACATTACTTCCCATAACACACAGCTTAGCTGCTGTCTCCTCCCTTCCCTTCCTGAGCTGCATGCCATTCTTTTTCCCTACCTGAGCTGCTGTCCCCTCCCTTCCCTAGCTGAGCTGCATGCCCTTCCTTTTCCCTACCTGAGCTGCTTGCCCCTCGCCTCCTTTTTCTTGGTGCTCTTGCCTTTTCCTGCTACTCACTCCCAATCTCAACACTTGCCTGCTCTGCTTGCTGCTCTGACAAGTGCCTCTTAACTCTGCTCGCAGCTTCTCTCCTTCTGCATGCCCTTCTCTATTCCCTTCTCGTGCCCTTCACGCTTCTGCTCCCCTTGCTGAGCAAGCCCATGCCCGGTAGCTCCCCTTCAACCTCCTCCGCCCTTTGCCTTTCTCCACACAGATGCTTGCTTCTGGCCCGCACTCCTGCCCGCAGCCTAGCCCACAGCCTGCATCTCTTGGGGAGACAGCAAGGTGGCCTGGAGCTACCCACACCTCCTCCCGGGCACGGCTTCTCAGCTTTGCTTCAAGCCCACAAAAAGCCCCAAGGAGCTCCTCTTACCTTTGGGCTCCGCTTCTTCTCCTGCCGTGCAGCTCCTGTGCCAGGCCGGGGCTCAGCTCTTCCCACACTCCACCATTCCTGCAAGATTGCTTTCTCTCATTCACTGCCTTCCTTTGCTTTCCTTTGCCCTGCTACCCTTAGCTTCCCTACTTGCTTCCTCTACATTTACGTGCACCGCTTTGTACTTCTGAGTCTCTTCTTTGCCTCTTCTTTCTCTATTTTCCCTTCAACCCTCCCCTCCCCCCTCCCTCCCATTTTTCCCTTCCTCCCCTCCCCTCTCTCCACCCCCCCCTCTTTCCCTTCCCCTCCTGTACCCCCCCTTTTCTCCCTTTCCCCTCCCCTTCCCCCTTGCCTTATGGCAAACTCACCTTTCCTGCTCTTCACTCCCTCCTTCTTCATTCTCCTGCCTTTTGCTGCTACTCTCGCCTTGCTTTCCCTTGCTGTGCTCTGCTTTGCTTTCTCTACATTTTGGCCATCCAGTCTTTTCTCAGCTGTTATTCTTGACTGTTTACTTGGCTTTTTTCTTCTTTTCTCATTTCTTTTTTTTCTGACCTTTTTGGGCTTTTTTCTTTTTCTTCTTTTTTTATGCTTTCGTTTCTTTTTTCATTTCATTGCACTTGTTCTTTTTTTTTCTCTCTTTTCGTTTTTTTTTTTTTGTTTTCATCTATTTTTTCTCATTTTCATCTTGGTTTTCTTTTTTCATTTTCACTCTTTTTTTCTTTTTTTCTTTTCCTAATCTTTTCATTGCACTTTTCTTTTTTATTTCATTTTTCTCTCTCTTTTCTCATTTTTTTCTATTTTCATCTTTTTCATCTTGGTTTTCTCTTTTTGTTTTCCATTTTTTTTTCTTTTTTCCTTTTTTATTTTTTTCCTTTATTACTCTTTTTTTTCCCTTTCTCTTTTTTCTTTCACCTTTTTTTCTTGTTTTTCATTTTTCTTTTCTTTTTTTTTTTATAATCATAGGTACTCCTCAAACCCCCTTTAAGCCCTCCCTACCCTCCCCATTCTTTCTTTTCACCCTCACCTCCCCCCTTGCCCTATCCTTCCATTCCCTTGCCTGCTCTTCTTACCTGCACTGCTGTCCCTTCCTTTACCTACCTGAGCTGCTTGTTCCAAAAATTACCTAGCTGACCTGCTTGCCCCTCGCTTTCCTAGCTGAGCTGCTGGTCCCTCTCATTCCCTACCTGAGCTGCTTCCCCCTTACTTACCTAGCTGAGCTCCTTGCCCCTCGCTACGTACTTGAGCAGATGTTTGCTCACTTGGCTTCCTTACTGGTTGTCCCCTCACTTACCTACCTCACCTGCTGTCCACTCACTTTCCTAGCTTAGATGCTGTCCCCTCCCTTCCCTAGCTGAGCTGCATGCCCTTCCTATTCCCTAGCTGAGCTGCATGCCCTTCCTATTCCCTAGCTGAGCTGCATGCCCTTCCTATTCCCTAGCTGAGCTGCATGCCCTTCCTATTCCCTAGCTGAGCTGCATGCCCTTCCTATTCCCTAGCTGAGCTGCATGCCCTTCCTATTCCCTAGCTGAGCTGCATGCCCTTCCTATTCCCTACCTGAGCTGCATGCCCTTCCTATTCCCTACCTGAGCTGCATGCCCTTCCTATTCCCTAGCTGAGCTGCATGCCCTTCCTATTCCCTAGCTGAGCTGCATGCCCTTCCTATTCCCTAGCTGAGCTGCATGCCCTTCCTATTCCCTAGCTGAGCTGCATGCCCTTCCTTTTCCCTACCTGAGCTGCATGCCCCTCGCCTCCTTTTTTCTTGGTGCTCTTGCCTTTTCCTGCTACTCACTCCCAATCTCAACACTTGCCTGCTCTGCTTGCTGCTCTGACAAGTGCCTCTTAACTCTGCTCGCAGCTTCTCTCCTTCTGCATGCCCTTCTCTATTCCCTTCTCGTGCCCTTCACGCTTCTGCTCCCCTTGCTGAGCAAGCCCATGCCCGGTAGCTCCCCTTCAACCTCCTCCGCCCTTTGCCTTTCTCCACACAGATGCTTGCTTCTGGCCCGCACTCCTGCCCGCAGCCTAGCCCACAGCCCGCATCTCTTGGGGAGACAGCAAGGTGGCCTGGAGCTACCCACACCTCCTCCCGGGCACGGCTTCTCAGCTTTGCTTCAAGCCCACAAAAAGCCCCAAGGAGCTCCTCTTACCTTTGGGCTCCGCTTCTTCTCCTGCCGTGCAGCTCCTGTGCCAGGCCGGGGCTCAGCTCTTCCCACACTCCACCATTCCTGCAAGATTGCTTTCTCTCATTCACTGCCTTCCTTTGCTTTCCTTTGCCCTGCTACCCTTAGCTTCCCTACTTGCTTCCTCTACATTTACGTGCACCGCTTTGTACTTCTGAGTCTCTTCTTTGCCTCTTCTTTCTCTATTTTCCCTTCAACCCTCCCCTCCCCCCTCCCTCCCATTTTTCCCTTCCTCCCCTCCCCTCTCTCCACCCCCCCCTCTTTCCCTTCCCCTCCTGTACCCCCCCTTTTCTCCCTTTCCCCTCCCCTTCCCCCTTGCCTTATGGCAAACTCACCTTTCCTGCTCTTCACTCCCTCCTTCTTCATTCTCCTGCCTTTTGCTGCTACTCTCGCCTTGCTTTCCCTTGCTGTGCTCTGCTTTGCTTTCTCTACATTTTGGCCATCCAGTCTTTTCTCAGCTGTTATTCTTGACTGTTTACTTGGCTTTTTTCTTCTTTTCTCATTTCTTTTTTTTCTGACCTTTTTGGGCTTTTTTCTTTTTCTTCTTTTTTTATGCTTTCGTTTCTTTTTTCATTTCATTGCACTTGTTCTTTTTTTTTCTCTCTTTTCGTTTTTTTTTTTTTGTTTTCATCTATTTTTTCTCATTTTCATCTTGGTTTTCTTTTTTCATTTTCACTCTTTTTTTCTTTTTTTCTTTTCCTAATCTTTTCATTGCACTTTTCTTTTTTATTTCATTTTTCTCTCTCTTTTCTCATTTTTTTCTATTTTCATCTTTTTCATCTTGGTTTTCTCTTTTTGTTTTCCATTTTTTTTTCTTTTTTCCTTTTTTATTTTTTTCCTTTATTACTCTTTTTTTTCCCTTTCTCTTTTTTCTTTCACCTTTTTTTCTTGTTTTTCATTTTTCTTTTCTTTTTTTTTTTATAATCATAGGTACTCCTGAAACCCCCTTTAAGCCCTCCCTACCCTCCCCATTCTTTCTTTTCACCCTCACCTCCCCCCTTGCCCTATCCTTCCATTCCCTTGCCTGCTCTTCTTACCTGCACTGCTGTCCCTTCCTTTACCTACCTGAGCTGCTTGTTCCAAAAATTACCTAGCTGACCTGCTTGCCCCTCGCTTTCCTAGCTGAGCTGCTGGTCCCTCTCATTCCCTACCTGAGCTGCTTCCCCCTTACTTACCTAGCTGAGCTCCTTGCCCCTCGCTACGTACTTGAGCAGATGTTTGCTCACTTGGCTTCCTTACTGGTTGTCCCCTCACTTACCTACCTCACCTGCTGTCCACTCACTTTCCTAGCTTAGATGCTGTCCCCTCCCTTCCCTAGCTGAGCTGCATGCCCTTCCTATTCCCTAGCTGAGCTGCATGCCCTTCCTATTCCCTAGCTGAGCTGCATGCCCTTCCTATTCCCTAGCTGAGCTGCATGCCCTTCCTATTCCCTAGCTGAGCTGCATGCCCTTCCTATTCCCTAGCTGAGCTGCATGCCCTTCCTATTCCCTAGCTGAGCTGCATGCCCTTCCTATTCCCTAGCTGAGCTGCATGCCCTTCCTATTCCCTAGCTGAGCTGCATGCCCTTCCTATTCCCTAGCTGAGCTGCATGCCCTTCCTATTCCCTAGCTGAGCTGCATGCCCTTCCTATTCCCTAGCTGAGCTGCATGCCCTTCCTTTTCCCTACCTGAGCTGCATGCCCCTCGCCTCCTTTTTTCTTGGTGCTCTTGCCTTTTCCTGCTACTCACTCCCAATCTCAACACTTGCCTGCTCTGCTTGCTGCTCTGACAAGTGCCTCTTAACTCTGCTCGCAGCTTCTCTCCTTCTGCATGCCCTTCTCTATTCCCTTCTCGTGCCCTTCACGCTTCTGCTCCCCTTGCTGAGCAAGCCCATGCCCGGTAGCTCCCCTTCAACCTCCTCCACCCTTTGCCTTTCTCCACACAGATGCTTGCTTCTGGCCAGCACTCCTGCCCGCAGCCTAGCCCACAGCCCGCATCTCTTGGGGAGACAGCAAGGTGGCCTGGAGCTACCCACACCTCCTCCCAGGCACGGCTTCTCAGCTTTGCTTCAAGCCCACAAAAAGCCCCAAGGAGCTCCTCTTACCTTTGGGCTCCGCTTCTTCTCCTGCCGTGCAGCTCCTGTGCCAGGCCGGGGCTCAGCTCTTCCCACACTCCACCATTCCTGCAAGATTGCTTTCTCTCATTCACTGCCTTCCTTTGCTTTCCTTTGCCCTGCTACCCTTAGCTTCCCTACTTGCTTCCTCTACATTTACGTGCACCGCTTTGTACTTCTGAGTCTCTTCTTTGCCTCTTCTTTCTCTATTTTCCCTTCAACCCTCCCCTCCCCCCTCCCTCCCATTTTTCCCTTCCTCCCCTCCCCTCTCTCCACCCCCCCCTCTTTCCCTTCCCCTCCCCTCCTGTACCCCCCCTTTTCTCCCTTTCCCCTCCCCTTCCCCCTTGCCTTATGGCAAACTCACCTTTCCTGCTCTTCACTCCCTCCTTCTTCATTCTCCTGCCTTTTGCTGCTACTCTCGCCTTGCTTTCCCTTGCTGTGCTCTGCTTTGCTTTCTCTACATTTTGGCCATCCAGTCTTTTCTCAGCTGTTATTCTTGACTGTTTACTTGGCTTTTTTCTTCTTTTCTCATTTCTTTTTTTTCTGACCTTTTTGGGCTTTTTTCTTTTTCTTCTTTTTTTATGCTTTCGTTTCTTTTTTCATTTCATTGCACTTGTTCTTTTTTTTTCTCTCTTTTCGGTTTTTTTTTTTTGTTTTCATCTATTTTTTCTCATTTTCATCTTGGTTTTCTTTTTTCATTTTCACTCTTTTTTTCTTTTTTTCTTTTCCTAATCTTTTCATTGCACTTTTCTTTTTTATTTCATTTTTCTCTCTCTTTTCTCATTTTTTTCTATTTTCATCTTTTTCATCTTGGTTTTCTCTTTTTGTTTTCCATTTTTTTTTCTTTTTTCCTTTTTTATTTTTTTCCTTTATTACTCTTTTTTTTCCCTTTCTCTTTTTTCTTTCACCTTTTTTTCTTGTTTTTCATTTTTCTTTTCTTTTTTTTTTTATAATCATAGGTACTCCTGAAACCCCCTTTAAGCCCTCCCTACCCTCCCCATTCTTTCTTTTCACCCTCACCTCCCCCCTTGCCCTATCCTTCCATTCCCTTGCCTGCTCTTCTTACCTGCACTGCTGTCCCTTCCTTTACCTACCTGAGCTGCTTGTTCCAAAAATTACCTAGCTGACCTGCTTGCCCCTCGCTTTCCTAGCTGAGCTGCTGGTCCCTCTCATTCCCTACCTGAGCTGCTTCCCCCTTACTTACCTAGCTGAGCTCCTTGCCCCTCGCTACGTACTTGAGCAGATGTTTGCTCACTTGGCTTCCTTACTGGTTGTCCCCTCACTTACCTACCTCACCTGCTGTCCCCTCACTTACCTACCTCACCTGCTGTCCACTCACTTTCCTAGCTTAGATGCTGTCCCCTCCCTTCCCTAGCTGAGCTGCATGCCCTTCCTATTCCCTAGCTGAGCTGCATGCCCTTCCTATTCCCTAGCTGAGCTGCATGCCCTTCCTATTCCCTAGCTGAGCTGCATGCCCTTCCTATTCCCTAGCTGAGCTGCATGCCCTTCCTATTCCCTAGCTGAGCTGCATGCCCTTCCTATTCCCTAGCTGAGCTGCATGCCCTTCCTATTCCCTAGCTGAGCTGCATGCCCTTCCTATTCCCTAGCTGAGCTGCATGCCCTTCCTATTCCCTAGCTGAGCTGCATGCCCTTCCTATTCCCTAGCTGAGCTGCATGCCCTTCCTATTCCCTAGCTGAGCTGCATGCCCTTCCTATTCCCTAGCTGAGCTGCATGCCCTTCCTATTCCCTAGCTGAGCTGCATGCCCTTCCTATTCCCTAGCTGAGCTGCATGCCCTTCCTTTTCCCTACCTGAGCTGCATGCCCCTCGCCTCCTTTTTTCTTGGTGCTCTTGCCTTTTCCTGCTACTCACTCCCAATCTCAACACTTGCCTGCTCTGCTTGCTGCTCTGACAAGTGCCTCTTAACTCTGCTCGCAGCTTCTCTCCTTCTGCATGCCCTTCTCTATTCCCTTCTCGTGCCCTTCACGCTTCTGCTCCCCTTGCTGAGCAAGCCCATGCCCGGTAGCTCCCCTTCAACCTCCTCCGCCCTTTGCCTTTCTCCACACAGATGCTTGCTTCTGGCCAGCACTCCTGCCCGCAGCCTAGCCCACAGCCCGCATCTCTTGGGGAGACAGCAAGGTGGCCTGGAGCTACCCACACCTCCTCCCAGGCACGGCTTCTCAGCTTTGCTTCAAGCCCACAAAAAGCCCCAAGGAGCTCCTCTTACCTTTGGGCTCCGCTTCTTCTCCTGCCGTGCAGCTCCTGTGCCAGGCCGGGGCTCAGCTCTTCCCACACTCCACCATTCCTGCAAGATTGCTTTCTCTCATTCACTGCCTTCCTTTGCTTTCCTTTGCCCTGCTACCCTTAGCTTCCCTACTTGCTTCCTCTACATTTACGTGCACCGCTTTGTACTTCTGAGTCTCTTCTTTGCCTCTTCTTTCTCTATTTTCCCTTCAACCCTCCCCTCCCCCCTCCCTCCCATTTTTCCCTTCCTCCCCTCCCCTCTCTCCACCCCCCCCTCTTTCCCTTCCCCTCCCCTCCTGTACCCCCCCTTTTCTCCCTTTCCCCTCCCCTTCCCCCTTGCCTTATGGCAAACTCACCTTTCCTGCTCTTCACTCCCTCCTTCTTCATTCTCCTGCCTTTTGCTGCTACTCTCGCCTTGCTTTCCCTTGCTGTGCTCTGCTTTGCTTTCTCTACATTTTGGCCATCCAGTCTTTTCTCAGCTGTTATTCTTGACTGTTTACTTGGCTTTTTTCTTCTTTTCTCATTTCTTTTTTTTCTGACCTTTTTGGGCTTTTTTCTTTTTCTTCTTTTTTTATGCTTTCGTTTCTTTTTTCATTTCATTGCACTTGTTCTTTTTTTTTCTCTCTTTTCGGTTTTTTTTTTTTGTTTTCATCTATTTTTTCTCATTTTCATCTTGGTTTTCTTTTTTCATTTTCACTCTTTTTTTCTTTTTTTCTTTTCCTAATCTTTTCATTGCACTTTTCTTTTTTATTTCATTTTTCTCTCTCTTTTCTCATTTTTTTCTATTTTCATCTTTTTCATCTTGGTTTTCTCTTTTTGTTTTCCATTTTTTTTTCTTTTTTCCTTTTTTATTTTTTTCCTTTATTACTCTTTTTTTTCCCTTTCTCTTTTTTCTTTCACCTTTTTTTCTTGTTTTTCATTTTTCTTTTCTTTTTTTTTTTATAATCATAGGTACTCCTGAAACCCCCTTTAAGCCCTCCCTACCCTCCCCATTCTTTCTTTTCACCCTCACCTCCCCCCTTGCCCTATCCTTCCATTCCCTTGCCTGCTCTTCTTACCTGCACTGCTGTCCCTTCCTTTACCTACCTGAGCTGCTTGTTCCAAAAATTACCTAGCTGACCTGCTTGCCCCTCGCTTTCCTAGCTGAGCTGCTGGTCCCTCTCATTCCCTACCTGAGCTGCTTCCCCCTTACTTACCTAGCTGAGCTCCTTGCCCCTCGCTACGTACTTGAGCAGATGTTTGCTCACTTGGCTTCCTTACTGGTTGTCCCCTCACTTACCTACCTCACCTGCTGTCCCCTCACTTACCTACCTCACCTGCTGTCCACTCACTTTCCTAGCTTAGATGCTGTCCCCTCCCTTCCCTAGCTGAGCTGCATGCCCTTCCTATTCCCTAGCTGAGCTGCATGCCCTTCCTATTCCCTAGCTGAGCTGCATGCCCTTCCTATTCCCTAGCTGAGCTGCATGCCCTTCCTATTCCCTAGCTGAGCTGCATGCCCTTCCTATTCCCTAGCTGAGCTGCATGCCCTTCCTATTCCCTAGCTGAGCTGCATGCCCTTCCTATTCCCTAGCTGAGCTGCATGCCCTTCCTATTCCCTAGCTGAGCTGCATGCCCTTCCTATTCCCTAGCTGAGCTGCATGCCCTTCCTATTCCCTAGCTGAGCTGCATGCCCTTCCTATTCCCTAGCTGAGCTGCATGCCCTTCCTATTCCCTAGCTGAGCTGCATGCCCTTCCTATTCCCTAGCTGAGCTGCATGCCCTTCCTATTCCCTAGCTGAGCTGCATGCCCTTCCTTTTCCCTACCTGAGCTGCATGCCCCTCGCCTCCTTTTTTCTTGGTGCTCTTGCCTTTTCCTGCTACTCACTCCCAATCTCAACACTTGCCTGCTCTGCTTGCTGCTCTGACAAGTGCCTCTTAACTCTGCTCGCAGCTTCTCTCCTTCTGCATGCCCTTCTCTATTCCCTTCTCGTGCCCTTCACGCTTCTGCTCCCCTTGCTGAGCAAGCCCATGCCCGGTAGCTCCCCTTCAACCTCCTCCGCCCTTTGCCTTTCTCCACACAGATGCTTGCTTCTGGCCAGCACTCCTGCCCGCAGCCTAGCCCACAGCCCGCATCTCTTGGGGAGACAGCAAGGTGGCCTGGAGCTACCCACACCTCCTCCCAGGCACGGCTTCTCAGCTTTGCTTCAAGCCCACAAAAAGCCCCAAGGAGCTCCTCTTACCTTTGGGCTCCGCTTCTTCTCCTGCCGTGCAGCTCCTGTGCCAGGCCGGGGCTCAGCTCTTCCCACACTCCACCATTCCTGCAAGATTGCTTTCTCTCATTCACTGCCTTCCTTTGCTTTCCTTTGCCCTGCTACCCTTAGCTTCCCTACTTGCTTCCTCTACATTTACGTGCACCGCTTTGTACTTCTGAGTCTCTTCTTTGCCTCTTCTTTCTCTATTTTCCCTTCAACCCTCCCCTCCCCCCTCCCTCCCATTTTTCCCTTCCTCCCCTCCCCTCTCTCCACCCCCCCCTCTTTCCCTTCCCCTCCCCTCCTGTACCCCCCCTTTTCTCCCTTTCCCCTCCCCTTCCCCCTTGCCTTATGGCAAACTCACCTTTCCTGCTCTTCACTCCCTCCTTCTTCATTCTCCTGCCTTTTGCTGCTACTCTCGCCTTGCTTTCCCTTGCTGTGCTCTGCTTTGCTTTCTCTACATTTTGGCCATCCAGTCTTTTCTCAGCTGTTATTCTTGACTGTTTACTTGGCTTTTTTCTTCTTTTCTCATTTCTTTTTTTTCTGACCTTTTTGGGCTTTTTTCTTTTTCTTCTTTTTTTATGCTTTCGTTTCTTTTTTCATTTCATTGCACTTGTTCTTTTTTTTTCTCTCTTTTCGTTTTTTTTTTTTGTTTTCATCTATTTTTTCTCATTTTCATCTTGGTTTTCTTTTTTCATTTTCACTCTTTTTTTCTTTTTTTCTTTTCCTAATCTTTTCATTGCACTTTTCTTTTTTATTTCATTTTTCTCTCTCTTTTCTCATTTTTTTCTATTTTCATCTTTTTCATCTTGGTTTTCTCTTTTTGTTTTCCATTTTTTTTTCTTTTTTCCTTTATTACTCTTTTTTTTCCCTTTCTCTTTTTTCTTTCACCTTTTTTTCTTGTTTTTCATTTTTCTTTTCTTTTTTTTTTTATAATCATAGGTACTCCTGAAACCCCCTTTAAGCCCTCCCTACCCTCCCCATTCTTTCTTTTCACCCTCACCTCCCCCCTTGCCCTATCCTTCCATTCCCTTGCCTGCTCTTCTTACCTGCACTGCTGTCCCTTCCTTTACCTACCTGAGCTGCTTGTTCCAAAAATTACCTAGCTGACCTGCTTGCCCCTCGCTTTCCTAGCTGAGCTGCTGGTCCCTCTCATTCCCTACCTGAGCTGCTTCCCCCTTACTTACCTAGCTGAGCTCCTTGCCCCTCGCTACGTACTTGAGCAGATGTTTGCTCACTTGGCTTCCTTACTGGTTGTCCCCTCACTTACCTACCTCACCTGCTGTCCACTCACTTTCCTAGCTTAGATGCTGTCCCCTCCCTTCCCTAGCTGAGCTGCATGCCCTTCCTTTTCCCTAGCTGAGCTGCATGCCCTTCCTTTTCCCTAGCTGAGCTGCATGCCCTTCCTATTCCCTAGCTGAGCTGCATGCCCTTCCTATTCCCTAGCTGAGCTGCATGCCCTTCCTATTCCCTAGCTGAGCTGCATGCCCTTCCTATTCCCTAGCTGAGCTGCATGCCCTTCCTATTCCCTACCTGAGCTGCATGCCCTTCCTATTCCCTACCTGAGCTGCATGCCCTTCCTATTCCCTACCTGAGCTGCATGCCCTTCCTATTCCCTACCTGAGCTGCATGCCCTTCCTATTCCCTACCTGAGCTGCATGCCCTTCCTATTCCCTACCTGAGCTGCATGCCCTTCCTATTCCCTACCTGAGCTGCATGCCCTTCCTTTTCCCTACCTGAGCTGCATGCCCCTCGCCTCCTTTTTTCTTGGTGCTCTTGCCTTTTCCTGCTACTCACTCCCAATCTCAACACTTGCCTTCTCTGCTTGCTGCTCTGACAAGTGCCTCTTAACTCTGCTCGCAGCTTCTCTCCTTCTGCATGCCCTTCTCTATTCCCTTCTCGTGCCCTTCACGCTTCTGCTCCCCTTGCTGAGCAAGCCCATGCCCGGTAGCTCCCCTTCAACCTCCTCCGCCCTTTGCCTTTCTCCACACAGATGCTTGCTTCTGGCCAGCACTCCTGCCCGCAGCCTAGCCCACAGCCCGCATCTCTTGGGGAGACAGCAAGGTGGCCTGGAGCTACCCACACCTCCTCCCAGGCACGGCTTCTCAGCTTTGCTTCAAGCCCACAAAAAGCCCCAAGGAGCTCCTCTTACCTTTGGGCTCAGCTTCTCCTGCTGTGCAGCTCCTGTGCCAGGCCGGGGCTCAGCTCTTCCCACACTCCACCATTCCTGCAAGATTGCTTTCTCTCATTCACTGCCTTCCTTTGCTTTCCTTTGCCCTGCTACCCTTAGCTTCCCTACTTGCTTCCTCTACATTTACGTGCACCGCTTTGTACTTCTGAGTCTCTTCTTTGCCTCTTCTTTCTCTATTTTCCCTTCAACCCTCCCCTCCCCCCTTCCTCCCATTTTTCCCTTCCTGCCCTCCCCTCTCTCCTCTCCCCCTCCACTTCCCTTCCCCTCCCCTCCCGTACCCCCCCTTTTCTCCCTTTCCCCTCCCCTTCCCCCTTGCCTTATGGCAAACTCACCTTTCCTGCTCTTCACTCCCTCCTTCTTCATTCTCCTGCCTTTTGCTGCTACTCTCGCCTTGCTTTCCCTTGCTGTGCTCTGCTTTGCTTTCTCTACATTTTGGCCATCCAGTCTTTTCTCAGCTGTTATTCTTGACTGTTTACTTGGCTTTTTTCTTCTTTTCTCATTTCTTTTTTTTCTGACCTTTTTGGGCTTTTTTCTTTTTCTTCTTTTTTTATGCTTTCGTTTCTTTTTTCACTTCATTGCACTTCTTCTTTTTTTTTCTCTTTTTTCGTTTTTTTTTTGTTTTCATCTATTTTTTCTCATTTTCATCTTGGTTTTCTTTTTTCATTTTCACTCTTTTCTTCTTTTTTTTTTTTTCCTAATTTTTTCATTGCACTTTTCTTTTTTATTTCATTTTTCTCTCTCTTTTCTCATTTTTTTCTATTTTCATCTTTTTCTTTTTCATCTTGGTTTTCTCTTTTTGTTTTCCATTTTTTTTTCTTTTTTCCTTTATTACTCTTTTTTTTCCCTTTCTCTTTTTTCTTTCACCTTTTTTTCTTGTTTTTCTTTTTTTTTTCTTTTTTTTTTTTTTTATAATCATAGGTACTCCTCAAACCCCCTTTAAGCCCTCCCTACCCTCCCCATTCTTTCTTTTCACCCTCACCTCCCCCCTTGCCCTATCCTACCATTCCCTTGCCTGCTCTTCTTACCTGCACTGCTGTCCCTTCCTTTACCTACCTGAGCTGCTTGTTCCAAAAATTACCTAGCTGACCTGCTTGCCCCTCGCTTTCCTAGCTGAGCTGCTGGTCCCTCTCATTCCCTACCTGAGCTGCTTCCCCCTTACTTACCTAGCTGAGCTCCTTGCCCCTCGCTACGTACTTGAGCAGATGTATGCTCACTTGGCTTCCTTACTGGTTGTCCCCTCACTTACCTAGCTGAGCTGCATGCCCTTCCTTTTCCCTAGCTGAGCTGCATGCCCTTCCTTTTCCCTAGCTGAGCTGCATGCCCTTCCTTTTCCCTAGCTGAGCTGCATGCCCTTCCTTTTCCCTAGCTGAGCTGCATGCCCTTCCTTTTCCCTAGCTGAGCTGCATGCCCTTCCTTTTCCCTAGCTGAGCTGCATGCCCTTCCTTTTCCCTAGCTGAGCTGCATGCCCTTCCTTTTCCCTAGCTGAGCTGCATGCCCTTCCTTTTCCCTAGCTGAGCTGCATGCCCTTCCTTTTCCCTAGCTGAGCTGCATGCCCTTCCTTTTCCCTAGCTGAGCTGCATGCCCTTCCTTTTCCCTAGCTGAGCTGCATGCCCTTCCTTTTCCCTAGCTGAGCTGCATGCCCTTCCTTTTCCCTACCTGAGCTGCATGCCCTTCCTTTTCCCTACCTGAGCTGCATGCCCTTCCTTTTCCCTACCTGAGCTGCATGCCCTTCCTTTTCCCTACCTGAGCTGCATGCCCTTCCTTTTCCCTACCTGAGCTGCATGCCCTTCCTTTTCCCTACCTGAGCTGCATGCCCTTCCTTTTCCCTACCTGAGCTGCATGCCCTTCCTTTTCCCTACCTGAGCTGCATGCCCTTCCTTTTCCCTACCTGAGCTGCATGCCCTTCCTTTTCCCTACCTGAGCTGCTGTCCCCTCCCTTCCCTACCTGAGCTGCATGCCCTTCCTTTTCGCTACCTGAGCTGCTTGCCCCTCGCCTCCTTTTTCTTGGTGCTCTTGCCTTTTCCTGCTACTCACTCCCAATCTCAACACTTGCCTGCTCTGCTTGCTGCTCTGACAAGTGCCTCTTAACTCTGCTCGCAGCTTCTCTCCTTCTGCATGCCCTTCTCTATTCCCTTCTCGTGCCCTTCACGCTTCTGCTCCCCTTGCTGAGCAAGCCCATGCCCGGTAGCTCCCCTTCAACCTCCTCCGCCCTTTGCCTTTCTCCACACAGATGCTTGCTTCTGGCCAGCACTCCTGCCCGCAGCCTAGCCCACAGCCCGCATCTCTTGGGGAGACAGCAAGGTGGCCTGGAGCTACCCACACCTCCTCCCGGGCACGGCTTCTCAGCTTTGCTTCAAGCCCACAAAAAGCCCCAAGGAGCTCCTCTTACCTTTGGGCTCCGCTTCTTCTCCTGCCGTGCAGCTCCTGTGCCAGGCCGGGGCTCAGCTCTTCCCACACTCCACCATTCCTGCAAGATTGCTTTCTCTCATTCACTGCCTTCCTTTGCTTTCCTTTGCCCTGCTACCCTTAGCTTCCCTACTTGCTTCCTCTACATTTACGTGCACCGCTTTGTACTTCTGAGTCTCTTCTTTGCCTCTTCTTTCTCTATTTTCCCTTCAACCCTCCCCTCCCCCCTCCCTCCCATTTTTCCCTTCCTGCCCTCCCCTCTCTCCTCTCCCCCCCTCCTTCCCTTCCCCTCCCCTCCCCTCCCGTACCCCCCCTTTTCTCTCTTTCCCCTCCCCTTCCCCCTCGCCTTATGGCAAACTCACCTTTCCTGCTCTTCACTCCCTCCTTCTTCATTCTCCTGCCTTTTGCTGCTACTCTCGCCTTGCTGTGCTCTGCTTTGCTTTCTCTACATTTTGGCCATCCAGTCTTTTCTCAGCTGTTATTCTTGACTGTTTACTTGGCTTTTTTCTTCTTTTCTCATTTCTTTTTTTTCTGACCTTTTTGGGCTTTTTTCTTTTACTTCTTTTTTTATGCTTTCGTTTCTTTTTTCATTTCATTGCACTTGTTCTTTTTTTTTCTCTCTTTTCGTTTTTTTTTTTTGTTTTCATCTATTTTTTCTCATTTTCATCTTGGTTTTCTTTTTTCATTTTCACTCTTTTTTTCTTTTTTTTTTTTCCTAATTTTTTCATTGCACTTTTCTTTTTTATTTCATTTTTCTCTCTCTTTTCTCATTTTTTTCTATTTTCATCTTTTTCATCTTGGTTTTCTCTTTTTGTTTTCCATTTTTTTTTTCTTTTTTCCTTTTTTATTTTTTTCCTTTATTACTCTTTTTTTTCCCTTTCTCTTTTTTCTTTCACCTTTTTTTCTTGTTTTTCATTTTTCTTTTCTTTTTTTTTTTATAATCATAGGTACTCCTGAAACCCCCTTTAAGCCCTCCCTACCCTCCCCATTCTTTCTTTTCACCCTCACCTCCCCCCTTGCCCTATCCTTCCATTCCCTTGCCTGCTCTTCTTACCTGCACTGCTGTCCCTTCCTTTACCTACCTGAGCTGCTTGTTCCAAAAATTACCTAGCTGACCTGCTTGCCCCTCGCTTTCCTAGCTGAGCTGCTGGTCCCTCTCATTCCCTACCTGAGCTGCTTCCCCCTTACTTACCTAGCTGAGCTCCTTGCCCCTCGCTACGTACTTGAGCAGATGTTTGCTCACTTGGCTTCCTTACTGGTTGTCCCCTCACTTACCTACCTCACCTGCTGTCCACTCACTTTCCTAGCTTAGCTGCTGTCCCCTCCCTTCCCTACCTGAGCTGCATGCCCTTCCTTTTCCCTACCTGAGCTGCATGCCCTTCCTTTTCCCTACCTGATCTGCATGCCCTTCCTTTTCCCTACCTGAGCTGCATGCCCTTCCTTTTCCCTACCTGAGCTGCATGCCCTTCCTTTTCCCTACCTGAGCTTCATGCCCCTCACCTCCTTTTTCTTGGTGCTCTTGCCTTTTCCTGCTACTCACTCCCAATCTCAACACTTGTCTGCTCTGCTTGCTGCTCTGACAAGTGCCTCTTAACTCTGCTCGCAGCTTCTCTCCTTCTGCATGCCCTTCTCTATTCCCTTCTCGTGCCCTTCACGCTTCTGCTCCCCTTGCTGAGCAAGCCCATGCCCGGTAGCTGCCCTTCAACCTCCTCCGCCCTTTGCCTTTCTCCACACAGATGCTTGCTTCTGGCCAGCACTCTTGCCCGCAGCCTAGCCCACAGCCCGCATCTCTTTGGGAGACAGCAAGGTGGCCTGGAGCTACCCACACCTCCTCCCGTTGAGATTCTCCCTCTTTATCCTCCTCAGCTTGCCTCTATCTGTGCCTCCTACTGGGTCTTCTCTCTCACATTCCCGTCTAGTGCCCGGTGTCACCCCACATTACCCTCTATTTCCCTGTGCTCCCGCAAGCCCCCTATTGTCTCTCTGCAGCCTTTTATAACCTTACACCTCTCTACTTCCCCCCCAATCCCACCCACAGACCCCTGTCATGCCTGTTTCTCTATACCACGCCTACGGCCCTCCCACTGCTCCCTGTAGCCCCACATCCCCTTCTATCCCACCTCCATTCCCCCTACAGCCACTCATAGAGCCACAGTTTCTTAGGTCCTCCCCCAGCCCCCTATATCCCTCCCCGTAGCTCTCCCCAGCCCCTCCCGGCCCCCAGTGCTCCCTATAGCACCGTGTCCCCCCGTTTCCCCCTCACAGCCCTCTGCTGCCCTAAATCCCTTTGTACCCACCCCTATCGCCCCATGTACCCCGATACCACAGCCGCTGCAGCCCCGCCTGCCTCCCTATCCCCCCCCCGCCTTCCCAGCCCCTCACCCCACCAGGCTTCCTCCCCTGTCCCGGCGCCGCTCTCCGTCCCTCCCGGCTCCGACTCTGCTGTGCTCAGCACCGCTCCCGTCGTGCCGCGGTTCCGTCTCGGTGCTGCCCGGACAGCTCCGGCGCGCAGCGGCGGTGCGGGGCGGCCAGGGCTGCGGGAGCGCCGCCGCCTGAGTGGAGAAGTGCTCTAGGCCGGCTGCCAACGGCCGTTCCCGCGCGCCGCGCCTCAGCCAATCGGAGCCGGCGCCGCTGCCGCTGACCAACGAGAGCCCGGGGGCGGAACGGATCGGCACGTGCCCAACGAGAGCCCGGGGGCGGGACGGACCGGCACCTGACCAATGAGAGCCCGGGGCTGGGACGGTCCGGCACCTGCCCAATGAGAGCCCGCGGGCGGTGCGGCGTTGCGCTGCGCTGTTGGTGGGAGGAGCGCGGCAGGGGGCGGGCCGTGGGTGGGGCCTCGGGGTGCGCCCTACTGCTATAGGGGGTGCGAGATGGGAATGGGATTTACAGGTGGGAGGTGGGGCTTGGATGTGGGGTTGGGATATGAGGTTTGGAACTGGGCTTGGGAGCTGGGGTTGGGATGTTGGATGTGCATTGGGATGTGAAATGTAGGGTTGGGGTGTGGGGATATGGATATGGGGTGGATATGGAATGGGAGATAGGAAAATGGAATATATATGGGATGGGCTTGGGATGGACATGGGACCAACACTGAAGAAGGTGGGATGGATTGGGGATGAAATATGGACACGGGATGGGATTGGGATGATAGTGGCATGGGATAAGTAGATGGAATGGACATGGGATGCATGTGGGGATAAGGATTCGGAATGGCTATGGATATAGGGTTAGGGATGGGGATAGGATGTGGGGGTATGGATATGGGATGGGTTTGAGATGGCTGTGGGGTGGATATGATGGATATGTGATGGGATAACGTTGTGGGATACGGACGAGGGATGGCTACGAGATGGAGCTGTAGTGGTTATGGGGCCATAGGGGCGATGGGGCCAGGATGCTGCAGTCACCTCTGTCCCCAGAGTTCATCCCCAGTGTGATACATGGAGCCCCACAGCCGCTCCTCTGCCCTTTATCACTTACATGGGGAGGACATCCCCCAACCTCCATTATCAAAAATAAACCTTAATTAGAAAAGTGAGGGGTGTCAACCCCGCCCCATGGGAACAATGTTTTCTGTGGGGGAGGGCACAGATGGCGTCTCCAGAGGGCTGTCCCAAACTCTGGGGGGTGTTCACAACTCTAGGATATGACACCACCAGGGTGCCATGAAGGTGTCCCAAGCTTTGGGGTGTGACACAGGGATGTCCCCAATTTTGGTGGTGTGACATTGTCATGTGGTGTTCCCACTTCCCTGGGAAGTCCTCCAGGTGGTCACGGTGTCCCCAGCTTCGGCTCAATGTCCCCAGGGTTTTTTTTGTCCCCTCTGCATGACGGTGACACCCGGCGCCAGCTGCCAGGAGTGACGCCCAACGGTGATGACACCGCATCACGGCTGTGCCACGCTGGTGTCACACAGTCCCCTCTGGTGGTGGCACAGAGTTCACCACCGTGCATGTCCCCGTCCTCATGACAGACGATGGTGACAGCGCCAGAGGTTTCCGGTGTCACCGGGTCCTGCGGTAGGCAGGTCTGGAGGGGTGACAAACAACAGTGAGAGGCTCAGTGACAGCACGGTGACAACGTAGTGCCGCCTGTGCCTGCCCCCATGTGATGGTCAGAGTACAGGGAATGGTGTCACCCGATAGATGGTGGCACACAAGTGATGGTGACACCAGATGACGGTAACAACAGTGACAGCCAGGGATGGGGACACTGCGTCACGGCTGTTCCACATCGAGGTTACCCTGTGTCACGGCGTCACCTGAAGACAGTGACATTCAGTGACACCCAATGGCATCCAGTGAAGGTGGCACCCAACAATGGTGACACCACCGACCCCATGTCACACCTGCACCAGACCCCACGTGTCCCCCGACTGTCCCCAGCCCCCCTCCCTGTACTCCTCCTCGTCACCTCTTCAATGAGGATGTCACCGTGCTGCAGTTGTGCCACCATGGCAGGGGGGACAGCTTGGGACAGTCACGGACAGCCAGGGTGACAGCGTCCAGGAGCTGTAGGACGCTGATGGGGCTCTCGATGGGGCTCACTATGTTTAATGATTTAATTCGGGCTGGGGTCCAATTTGCTAAGATTGACTGCCAGCCCAACCATGTTCTTCTCCAGCTTTGGAGACAGCTAAAGGACAACCAAAAATTTCAGACCTACCCTAAGAAACCAAGGGTAAGGGTTACAGAGAGAATGCCAACAACAACATGGAACTTAGAAGATTTCATTGTTGCTAATAGAAAAAAAAAGCTGCCTCAGGTGTCTCGGGCTACAATGCCTGAGGCACTGGAAGCAAAAGAATTGGCCATAGCTCAATTCATGGCGTGACGAGGGATGTTAGTCCCCCTAGGGCCTCCAGATAGGACCAGAGGCCCTGTGTAGAATTAAGGATTTATTGGTCCCGAAAAAACATTCAGAGAGTTATGGCATTGGTGGACACTGGAGCAGAAACATCAATTATCTACAAAGATCCAACCAAATTTGGTGGAGACAGAGTGATGATTGGTGGCTTTGGGGGACAGACTATTCCTGTCACCCAAACATGGTTGAATCTGAGGGTGGGGCGTCTCCCACCCCGGGAGTGTAAGGTGTGTATTGCCCCAGTGCAGGAATACATCTTGGGCATAGATATTCTATGGGGTCTGGCTCTCCAGACAACTGTGGGAGAGTTCAGACTTGGACAGAGATGTATCCGTACCCGGGCAGTGCAGGCAATATTAAGAGGCCATGTGAAACATGGGCCTATTTGCCTGCCGAAACCGCGCCGGATTACTGATGTAAGGCAGTACAGACTCCGGGTGGGCAAGATGAAATATGGGGAACGGTGCAGGAATTAGAAAAAGTGGGCATTGTAAGACCTGCACACAGCCCATATAATTCCCCCACACGGCCAGTGCGAAAGTCGGATGGCACGTGGAGAATGACAGTGGATTACAGAGAGTTAAATAAGGTCACGCCGCCTGTTCATGCGGCCATAGCCAACATTGCCTCCCTAATGGAGCTGTAGGACGCGGATGGGGCTCTCAAGGTACGTTGGTACGGCCCCAGGTTCCACGGTTACGGTGACAGTGAGAACTTTGGGGACAAGTGGTTGTCCGGTGTCACCCGGTGGCCCTGGGGG
Source organism: Phasianus colchicus (assembly GCF_987193195.1). Taxonomy (NCBI): domain Eukaryota; kingdom Metazoa; phylum Chordata; class Aves; order Galliformes; family Phasianidae; genus Phasianus; species Phasianus colchicus. The sequence goes on along the minus strand of NC_143459.1, from coordinate 276,555 downwards.
GATTGTTTCCGTGGGGCTTTGCACAGGGATTGGTGGGAACCATCCATTTCTGAAAGGAAGTGGCAAAAAATATACAAGAAAAGTGACATAGTATTGATTTTAATGGAAACAGACATTATTGGGGGCGATCCCACGGGGACAAAGAAGAGCGAGAATGTGTCACTATGTGAGGTTGTCCTCAAAATCCCCATTAGAGACCTCTGGAGGACTCCAGGAACGCCTGGGGACCCCAAGACACCCATGGGACATCTCCAGACCCTTCCAGAAGACAATAGGACCCTCTGAACCCACCTGAGGACCCCCCCACATTCCACAGGATCATTCTGGGACGTCTGCAGACCCTTCTGGATGAATCCAAGGACCCCCTGGATCAATTTGAAAACCCCCTGCACCCTCCAAGTCCTCTCTGGGACATCCCCAGAGATGTCTCTGATGACGGGATGACTCCAGGACCACTCAGACCCACATGAGAACTCTCTGGACCCTACCAGACTCTACTGGCACATCTCCAAATCATCCCAGTGGCTCCTCGGAGCTCCTGGACCCATCCTGGGAGCTTCCAGATCCTTCCAGGGACCCCCAGGACCATTCTTGGGACCCCCTGGACACCCCAGGATCCCTCTGGGACATCTCCAGATCCTTCTGTATGAATCCAAGGACACCTTGGATCCACCTGGGGACCAACTGGATGCCCCAAACCCCTCTACAACATCTCCAGATTCTTCTGCATGCCTCCAGGGGTATATAGGGGGGGGCTCGTGGGGAATCTATGGGCGAAAAGGTGTGAGTGGGGCTTCTGTGAGGTGGAAAGAGGGTCTGGAGGTGGAGAAAGGTTGGAAGGGGAAACTGAGGGATTGTGGAGGGCTTCTGTGGCGTGGAAAGGGGCTCTGAGGATGGAGAGAGGGGGTTGTGAGGGGGAAAAGAGCAGAACGAGGCTTCTGTGAGTGAAAAGGGGGCCTGGGGATGGAGGGGTACATTGTGGAGGGGAACTTGAGGGGTGGAAAGGGGGCTTCTGTAGGGCAGAAAGGGGGGTCTGGGAGTGGAGGGGGGGTTGTGTGGGGGAAAAACGGGGTGAGTTGGGTCTCTGCTGGGAGGAAAAGGGGTCTAGGAATGGAGAAGGGGTGGCAGAGGAAATCTGGAGGGTTGTGGGGGGCTTCTATGGGGTGGAAGGGGAGTCTGGGGGACACCTTAGGGAAGTATTGGGGGGGAGAAGAGTGGGATGTCTATGGGGTGGAAAAAGAGTCTGGGGGGAAACTTAGTGGCTTGTGTGGGGGAAAGGGGTGAACAGAGTTTCTACAAGGCAGGAAGAGCATCTGGGGGTGGAGGGAGGGGTGGGAGGGAAGAGCCAGGGGTTGTGCGAGGCTTCTATGGGGTCTGGCTGAGGGAAATTGGAGGTCAAAATGAGGAACTGACTCCAGGGGTCAGGGAGGAGCGCACAGGGGGTTACAGGGACCTCTAGGGGTCAGAAAAAAGGGGCCAGGAGGTGGGAGGAGAAGGGAGGACACGGGACCCTGGGGGTCAAATAGAGGGGAATGGGGGGTGGTAGGAGACTCTGGGGATCAGAATGGGGGAATTGAAGTGGGGGCACTCGGGGGGAGGAGAGGGGGTTCGGGGGTCAGATAGAGGAGACTGGGAAAGGGGGGACTCTAGGGGACAGAATGGGGAGAGCGGTGGGGGGGTGGGGGGACACCAGGGATCAGAACGGGGGACTGGGGAGGGATGAGGGATCGGGGGGGGGACCCTGGGGATCAGAATGGGGGAGGCACAGAGGGGAGGGGTGGAAGAGGACTACGGCGATCAGAACGGGGGGACTGGAGGGGAGGGAGACCGGGGGGAGGGTGTAACCCCGGGGGGCACACAGAGGGACTGGGGGGTGCGGGCGATCAGCGGCAGGGGGAGAGGGGGGGAGGGCAGCGAAAGACACGGGGTGGGGGAGGCGGCGAGACGCAGGGCAGCCGCCCCCGCCGAGGGAAGCCCCGAGCACCACGGAGACCCCGCGGGGCCGAGACAGAGCGGCACGCGGCCCCCCCGCCGCCTTCACCCCGGCCCCCGCCCCGGCGCCCCCCGAACACCCACCTGTAGGAGCCGAGGCGGCGCCCGGAGCCCCGAGGCGCCCCGCACCGCTTCCGCACGGCCGCCTCCTCGGGTCGCGGCGTGATGACGTCACTCGGCGGGGACGGCGCGGCGCCGTAGCGACGGACCGGCGCTGAGGCGCTGAGGCGCCGTCGCCGTGGCGACGCCGTCGAACGGTACCGCTCCTGCGGGAGCCGCGCTGAGACGTGCCGCGTCTCCGGCTTCCCCAGAATCGCTTTCTCCAGGCCGATTCCGAGCTGCTGGCGCTTCTTGAAAGCCGAGCGCGCATCTCTGCCCGGTTTTCTCACGGCTCCTGCGGCGGCATCTCTGGCCACTTTCTCCTCCAAGGAAGAACCGAGCGGTGGCCCGGCCGGGCTCGGTGCGTGGGATGTGAGAAGGGCACAGCCCGGAGCAGGACCTGAAGAACGAGCTCAGCTCACCGCTGGCACGTGTTCTGTAGTCCCCCGGGTGCTGCAGAGCTGCGCTGGACTCGCTGAGCAGCACGGCGTGGTGCGGGGATGTAGGAGAACACAGGTGCTCGGTAGACTTGCTGGGGCAGGGAGCTCTCACTGATGCTAAACTCGCTGAAACGAAGTGACTCGTTCAGGACACGTGCCTGAAACATATGCTGGTTCTCTAGGCAGAGCTGCCGGACAGACCTGTCAGCACTGGGAATTAAGCACGGCAGTGAGATGAAGCCAATGATGCGTTCATGTAAGAGCAAGAGGTGCTTTGGAATGCCTTTATGGCTGCACAGCTCCTCGGGAAGCAGTTACACCTGCCAGCTCAATAAGAGCTGTCCCGTGGATGCTGTACAGCTGTGGAGCCTTTGCCCACCTGCACTGCATCTTTTAGATGTATCATTGAGAGGAATTGAACCAGCAAGGGCTTCAGGGCTGAGCTCTAAGAATGGAAACTCCCTCAACTTTTGAAAGAGACTGGGTTCCTAAGGTCTTAAGACCTGGAGCTGGCAGGGCACACCCCTCTTGTGCCTTTCCCCCGACTGGTTTTTGGGAGACAGCAAATGGACACCCCTACAAGAAGTCTCAGGGTGTTTCCTTCTGAAACTCTTATTATGGAAGTAAGAATACATTCCTGGCTCCATTTTGCTCTTGTGTCAGAAGGCAGAGATTTAAGCTACCTAAAGTCACTTTTCCACAGAACGTTCCCACAGAAAGAAGCATCCAACATCTCTCTGTAGCTACGGAGACCCTGACTTCTCAACTCTTTCCAGGTATGTTTTACTGTCTCTTTCCAAATTTAGAAACGGCAGCTGTGCAGAAAAACATGCCACAGATCCTGAAGTGTGGGCCAGCGGGGAGTTTTACCCCGTCTCCTCCCTGATGTCAATCTGAAGTGATCTCCTTTAGTCCTCAGTATAACAAACGCATCCTGTGACCGTGCTTGAAGACAGTCTCCCTTGAGCATTTTAGCTGAGCTTGGTTAGCGCTCTTAAAACAAGCTGTGCAAGTGCTGCTTTTCTCCCCACTGTGAGGGATTGCTGTCAGGAGCCAGTTATGCCAGGCACATCCAGCAAGGAGCTGCTGTGGCACGATGGGCGCGTGGAGCGGCTGTCTTCCAACCTATCCTCTGCAGCAGTTAGCATTCTGCGGGTTACTCTTCCCCAGTTTGCAGAACGAGTATCAGAAGTTGATGCTCTTTTGTGAAAGAGTAAATGTGGGTTGAAAAAAAGGCAGTGTGACATTCCTGACTGCAGATGGAACAACAGCACAGATGCTGCCAGCCCCGCAGTAAAAGCTGGACTTGTTAATGAAGCAGCTTATCCATCTGTGTCGGGCTGTGGTAAAACTCACCCGCTGGCCCACCTGAACCTTTGCCCACCTGCACTGCATCTTTTAGATGCATCATTGAGAGGAATTGAACCAGCAAGGCTTCAAGGCTGAGCTCTAAGAATGGAAACTCCCTCAACTTTTGAAAGAGACCGGGTTTCTAAGGTCTTAAGACCTGGAGCTGGCAGGGCACACCCCTCTTGTGCCTTTCCCCCAACTGGTTTTTGGGAGACAGCAAATGGACACCCCTACAAGAAGTCTCAGGGTGTTTCCTTCTGACACTCTTATTATGGAAGTAAGAATACATTCCTGGCTCCATTTTGCTCTTGTGTCAGAAGGCAGAGATTTAAGCTACCTAAAGTCACTTTTCCACAAACGTTCCCACAGAACGTGGACCTGGCCTTTGGCCTTGTTGGAACTCATCCCATTGGCTTCAGCCCAGCTCTCCAGCCTGTCCAGATCCCTCTGTGGGGCCTCGCTACCCCCAGGCAGATCCACACTTCCAGCCAGCCTGGTGTCATCCGCAAACTTCCTGAGGGTGCGCTCAGTGCCCTCAGCTCATCAAGAAAGATCTTGAGGAGGACAGGCCCCAGCACCGACCCCTGGGGAACAGCACTGTGACCCACAGATACCACTTTTCTCACAGATACGTGACATTTTCATCCGGGAACACTATTTTAGTCCCCTACACATGATCTCTTCCACCAAAAAACAAGGACATTTTCTCCCAGATAGACCACTTTTCTCCTAACTATGTGACCGATTATCCGGGAAATACCCATTTTTTCCTAAAAATATGGCGTTTACTCCCAGAAATACCAGCTTTCTCACATACATGTGATCTTTTCCCCCCAAAACAAGACATTTTCTCCCAGAAATACCACTACGCTTAGAAATACCTCACGTTTCATCCCAAGAATACTACTTGACGCTCCTCAGGATCACACTTACTCCCAGAAAAATGGCAGTTTCTTCCAGATAGACCAGTTTTCTCCCAAATACATGACATTTTCTCCAAGATAGACCACTTTTCTCCCAAAGACGGGACATATTCCCCCAGAAATACCAGCTTCGTCTTAAAAATACGGCCTTTTTTCCCAAAATACCAGCTTTCTCACAAACACCTGTCATTTTCCAACCAAGGATGCTACTATCTCCCAGAAACAGCAGTTTTCTGAGAAATACCTGACATTTTCTCTCAAAAGTACTACTTGACACTCCTCAAGAGGACATTTTCTCCCATATTTACCGTATTTTCTCCCCAAAGGACCAGTCGTCACACCAAAAATACCACAGTTGCTCTCGAATAGAAGACATTCTCTCCCACCATTTCCGAGTTCTCTCCCTCAAGTATGTCATTTTCTCCCAGAAATACCACATTTCAGTGGTAAATTTCACCTTCTCTTCCAAAAAGAGGATATTTTCTCCCAGAAATACCCCTTCTCTTAGAACTACCACACGTTTTCTCCCAAAAATACTGGATGACAAAACCAAATGGGACACTTGCAACCAAGAAGAGGACTGGCACAACTGCAGAGCGGTGCCATCCTCATTGAAGAGGTGACAAGGAGTGTACAGGGAGGGGAGCTGGGGATAGTCGGGGGACATGTGGGGTCTGCTGTGGGTGTGACATGGGGTCGGTGGTGTCACCATTGTTGGTGCTTCCCTTCACTGGATGCCACTAAGAGTCGTTGAGTGTCACTGTCTTCAGGTGACACCGTGACACAGGGTGACCTCGATGTGGAACAGCCGTGACGCAGTGTCCCCATCCCTGGCTGTCACTGTTGTTACCGTCATCTGGTGTCACCATCACTTGTGTGCCACCATCTATCGGGTGACACCATTCCCTGTACTCTGACCACCGCATGGGGGCAGGCACAGGCAGCTCTGCGTTGTCACCATGCTGTCACTGAGCCTCTCACTGTTCTTTGTCACCCCTCCAGGCCCGCCTAGAGCTGGACCTGGTGACACTGGAGTCCTCTGGCGCTGTCGCCATCGTCTGACATGAGGATGGGGACACGCACGGTGGTGAACTCTGTGCCACCACCAGAGGGGACTGTGTGACACCAGTGTGGCACAGCCGTGACGCAGTGTCATCGTCATCGGGTGTCGCGTTCGGCAGCCAGCATTGGGTGTCACCGTCATGCAGAGGGGACAAAAGGACCCCCTGGGGACGTTGAGCCGAAGCTGGGGACACTGTAACCAGCTGGAGGACTTCCTGGAGAAGTGGGGACACAGCATCGTGCTGTCACACCACCAAAGTTGGGGACACCTTCATGGCACCCTGGTGGTGTCACGTACTGGAGATGGGGACACCCCCACAGTGTCACCCCCACGGACCACTTTGTTCCCATGGGTCGGGGGTTGACACCCCTCACTTTTGCAATTAAGGTTTATTTTTCGATAATGGGGGTTAGGGGATGTCCCCCCCCATGTCCCCATGTAAACTAAGCATGCACGCTGCAGTTTTCAGCCTAGGCTTTTAAGAGCAAAGCCAGAAAATTCCACACCGCTCAGTACAAAGCTGTGCGATGATGAGAGTGACTCAAGCTCTGCCCAAAGAATGAAAAGTAGCATCAAAACGGCTGAAGAGAGGGGGGACAGTGAGGCAAGGTAGCACTGCAGAGAAGTCAGGAGAACACCTCTGCCTTCCGGGATCAGGCAGCCGGCGGAGCCTCTCTTCCCCCAACAGAGACGCCTGCAGGGTGAGGGGCACACGCTCACTTCTGCTCAGTGCTGCCCCGAGAAACTCAGACAGCTCGAGACAGCTGTTCTCTAACTCAGCGCGCCTGTGCTCAGGCCGTGCTACTCGCAGTTCTGTGCACGTGCTTTGCAGGCAGTGCGTTTATGGGCAGGGCCAAGGACTGGTGCATCCATTGCTTCTATAACCTGCAGCATCCCCTGATGGAGATGTGGGAGTTCTGACCCAGCGCCGCGAGTGGAATAATGAGGAGGTGGTGCAGCAGCTCACTGAGTGCCACTGGACAAATCAGGCCGTGCGCTCTTTGTGAATACAAAGCTCCAATTGTTTATTGATGGACTGCAACCAGAGTGCCAAGTTGGGCTGCTGCCACGAAGCCGCTGCCTTCTGATGCTCCTCCACTCAGTCCTTCAGCTGCAGCTTCTCCATCATCTCCACAAGGCTGTTCATTGTGGAGGACTGGAAAGAAAGAAAGCGAGCGTCAAAGTAGGACACCGCTTCCCCCAGCATTCTACAATCCCCTTCACGTCTGACAGACAGAGAACAACAAGAGCCGTGTCTGTGCTCACCGAGGACTCACCTCTGCACGTGCAGCGGCAGCTCTCAGAGCAGCCTTCTTCATTTCTGCTCTCCTCTCTTTTTGTCGTTGTCGTCTTGCTATAGAGAAAGAGGAGAGAAATTCAGTTTGTCAACAGCAAAACCGCGGAAACATGGGTACATGAAAACAGGCTAGGAAGCCTCTCAGGGAAGGGTATTTCCAGTGGGACAAGCAGAAGGCTGTCATGGATTTCATGGGAAAAGAGAGGGTTACACTTTCTGGCACTTCCTTGCCATTGGACTCGGCAGCCTTCTACTCTTTTCCCCTCTCCGCAGAGAGAAGGAGAAAGCAAAGCAAATCCTAAGCAAACTCCATGCACCTGATAAGGGAAGCACCTCACCAGGGCAGCTGCAGCACCTTCCTACCTCTTCGCTTTGAGGTCCGGAACCGCTCAGTCGGCGCTGGGGCAGGCCCAGGGTGTGTTGCTGGAGCTGGCACACCGCCTCTGCTCTGATGTGGGCTCTGAGCCTTCTCCCCATCGCGCTCCACCTTCACTTGTTTCTTGGCAGGCCACAGCTCTGCTTTTTGCTCCTCTTCCTCCACTCCCTTGCGCTTTCTTGCAGCCATGGTCTTGGAGAGGGAGTGGTTGTCAACTGCAGGGGAAGGTCTTTCCCCTCTGCTGGGACCTGCTGTTCCAGGAAGCCCTCCTGGAGCCTGGAGAGGAGCTTTCGCGTACATCTTGCCGTTTGGCTCAGCACCTCTCCCTGTTCAAATCAAGCAAGGGGAAGCAGCAAGATTAAAAGAGAGTCACACACTGCCTTCGGTCTGCAAAATGGGCCACAATGCTAGGAACTCTCGAGTGTTCACAGCAATGGACCTTGGGATCTTGGCTGAACTGTGGGCCATTTCCAATTGGGACAGGAAAGGCAACTGTAATCCCCAGGGATTAAGATCTCAAGCAACACGCAACGACAGCAGTCCCAGGAAAGGACAGACAGAAAGCCTAACTAGAAAGACAGTGCACCAAACCCAGATGCTGCTGTGTGTCTGTACCTCTCTTGGGGGCTGTGCCACACTCCATGCTCCTCCCCTGGCTTCCTGCAAGGCTGCGCTTCACTGCAAGCCTGCTTGCATCAGCTTCTGTCAGAAAGGAAACAAGAAAGACATGAAGAGCATCTCTTTGGAGGAGCATTTTAGCACAGCCAACCACAAACTTCTGCTCCTCAAGCATAGTTCTTCAATTGGCCTTTCTGCTGCTACAACGCTGTGCCATTTCTGCAGTCAGCACAGATCTGCAGTGCCCCTTCTTTTCTCCTCCATCCCACACAGCCCTTCATGCAGCCCTATTTAGAGGCAGGTACCCACACCACAGCTCACAAGAGCTTCTTACCTGGGGAGGCTTTCCGTTTCCCCCCAAGCCCAGCACCATTCCATGGACGCGCAGGCTCCGTCCCTACAACAACAGATTGTGTGTTGATTTCACAGACACCAGGAGCAGCACTGTCCTGTTAGCCCACGTCCACCACAAAAACCAAAAGACACTCTTCTACAGCCAGAACAGAAACTGATCTTTAAACTGCAGTGCGCTTGCACAAAGCACTACTGCTCTCATTCCCGCTCAGGTGGCAGCAGAGGAACCCCAGTCTGCCTGACAGCTCTGCATGCTGCAGAGCAAAGCTGCGTCAGCACACAAAACGCTATCAGCTGCAAAAGTCGAGGCACGGATTTTTTGTCCCTACAGGGAATGCACTCAGCTCTGAGCACCACCACTTACACACACACTTCTGTCTCACTGCTGCCATCTGTTGCTGTCGGCCTCTCTAATGCTTCCACCATGGTTACCGGACATCCCTGCAGTGCTGCACCGCTCAGAAGTAATACTTAAAATGCATTCTTCCATACTTCATGACAGAGGACTGCAGAGACTCACTTTTGCGTGGTGCTAAGGATGGTCCGTCCCCATCGCGTCCCTCTGTGCGCTGCAAGGCGCTGTTGGATCTCTGGCAGCCTGCTGGGTGCTGCTCCCTAGCACAGGGAACTGCGCCGCGCTGCTTCTGAGGAGAGAAATAAAGGAAGGGCCATGGAAACAGCCACCCAACGTTTGCAAAGAGATGCAGCATTTCAGATGGTGCCAGAGGTGGGTATCAGAGTGCTGAGACGTTAGTTATCACTAACGGAAACATTTGGGAGCGCATTCACAACATCTGCACGTGCTGCAATTTCTGGGCATATCCAGCTTTCTCATCGTTCAGGTGGAGAAGACGGGCGCTCTCAGACATCACTTCGGGGGGTTAAACCAACACACCTGCAAACACCAGCATTATTCCGAGGGAAACAGTGACTTCAGGTGCCACAGTTCAACCCATGCAAAATTACCGTACACAGCCTTAGCTCTTCACCACTATTTCTTCCCCACCCTTTACTACTGCAGGCAGCTAGAACAAACTTCTCAGCAGAAACCCAGGGCAGCTGGCAAACCATAACCAGGCGCAGCTGGCAGGAGGGCAGTGCCCGCTCTCTGATCCCACCCTGCCCCAGCAGGTTAAGGAGCCTGGCAATGCTGTCCTGTTGCTGCAAGTGCACAACCCAGCCGCTTACTGAGCTAACAAAGGACCAGCAGGGCTCCCCCTGCTCCACCCCTTCCCCTCCAAAACCAGAGAAAGGAGAAACCCAAGCGAAAGAAACCCAGCCATACCTTTCCACGCGCAAAACAGCGATGGCAACTGCGTCCGTCTCCCTGCTGAGACATGCTGGGGAACGTCTCAGGGAAAGCTCAAGTTCCCGGGGTCCTCTCCACAGGGACTGCCCGCACTGTTGGAAAGAGCTGGCTTCACTCTCTCTTCAAGTGCCTCGATCCCCAAAATCTCCTTTTGGAAAGGAAAAAGGAACCCTAAGGAAAGAACCTGCAAGTGAAAAACAGTGTGGAAGAAGCATTTTCCCAGCATTCTTCTGCTGTGCAGTTTAGACTCTCGGGCAGGGCAATGTCTCGAAACCAGCTGGTTACAAGGACTGTCCCCAAAATACACCCAGCTCCTGTACAGCTGCCATGATTTCTGACAGCAAGCGTTCTCCATCTCCTCAATAGTTACGCACCTTGAAGCACATGGCTGGTGTTGCTGTCCTGAAGAAAACTCCCTCTGTCTCACCGCCAGCCGGGACGAGGGCTGATGCAGCGTGCCCACCCCAGCCCAGCTTTCCTGCTGAGACACCTCCCGGCAACCACCCAGCACCAAACCCAGCTCACCTGCTCGGCCTGCTCAGCCTGAGCTGTGCCCAGCTCACGCACACGCCACAGCGGTGCTTCCCACGGGCTCTCGCAGGGTGATCTCTCAAGGAAAGCTCACAGCTCAGTCTCTGCGTGCAGCACACTCACCAGAGCACCAGCTCTGCTCACCGGCTGTGCCACAAACGCTCCCACCTCGGCGATGACTGTGACCTCAGCGAGTGCCCGCATCATTTCTGTGCTTCCATCATAGGCAAAGGGCGTGCTCACCTCCCAGATCCAAATTTTAGGAAACCAACACCACGGTCTCCCAACAGGTTTATTTAAGTAAAAGAACAGAGAAATTAAGATGACCCTCATGCAGCCAGTTCTTGCTCAGGTGCTGCACAATCGGACCAAGGAGATGTTACCCCCAGGCTGCCTCCAGCTTGGAGGATTTGAGCTCCCAAGCAACCAGCAAGCATTTGGACGTGCCCTCCCCCTGCTTTTTACAAGGACAGACGAGTCCTTCTTGGGATGCCAGCTATTCTGCAAAGGCGGAATAGCTCTGTTCTTGGGCCGCAGCTCCATGGCCACGTGCTTCTCAAATACTGGGGCTGCATTACCTCCTGGGCATCCACACGTGCTCCGACTCTCCCGCAGGGTTTCTGGCTTCCAGCTGGGGAGCTTCTCATCTTCTGCAATATCATTCCTGCCTCCTCTGGTACCATCCTGGGAGATGCTGCAGAACTCATGAGCCTGAACTACCTTCCTCCCATCAGCAGCTGCTCTTGCTTTAAAGAAGTGCCAGCACCTACGAATCAGCTTGGAGAAAGTAATTCTGGGGACCCAGAGACACTGCAAGTTTCAATGCAGCTCCCACAAGAACGCTGCTGTTAAATCCATTGAATCATAGAATGGATCAGGTTGGAAAAGACCTGAAAGATCATCGAGTCCAACCGCAACCTGACCATACTCCCCTAACTCTAACAACCCACCACTCAATCATGTCCCTGAGCACCACATCCAGAGCTCTTTAAACACGTTCAGGGACAGCCAGGACACATCCCCAATTAGCCAGGACTGCTGAAGGATGATGGAGAGCGGCTTGGCAGCCACATCTGCCAACCCCCTCAGCACCCCAAGGTTCAATCCATCCGGCCCCATGGCTTTCAAAGCAGGTTTTGTTTCTTTAATTATTGTCTCCCATTCTATCTTTTCTTTTAGAAAGGAATCTAAAAGATGAAAAGTAAGAAAGTACTAAACAAAATGAATCAAAAGAAATGAAAAAAGGAAAGAAAGGGGAAGAGATGAAAAGAGACGGAAAGAAAAGGGGAGAGGGAAAGAAAAGGGGAGAGGGAAAGAAAAGGGGAGAGGGAAAGAAAAGGGGAGAGGGAAAGAAAAGGGGAGAGGGAAAGAAAAGGGGAGAGGGAAAGAAAAGGGGAGAGGGAAAGAAAAGGGGAGAGGGAAAGAAAAGGGGAGAGGGAAAGAAAAGGGGAGAGGGAAAGAAAAGGGGAGAGGGAAAGAAAAGGGGAGAGGGAAAGAAAAGGGGAGAGGGAAAGAAAAGGGGAGAGGGAAAGAAAAGGGGAGAGGGAAAGAAAAGATGGAAAACAGAAAACAAAATGAAAAAAGGAAAAAAAGGAAAGGAAGGGAAGAAAAGAAGAAAAAGGAAAGGAATAAAAACAATCCTTCCATCACCACTGCTACCACAAGCACTAAACCATATCCTGTAACTCCTAATCCAGATGCCTCTTGAACACTGCCAGGGACGGCGACTCCACCAACTCCCTGGGCAGCCATTCCAGGGCCTGGCTGCTCTCTGAGAGAACAAGTTCTTCCTTATGTCTAACCTAAACCTCCTCTGGTACAACTTATGGCCATTTCCTCGGGTCCTGTTTGTTGCCTGGGAGACGAGGCCAAACCCCTCCTCATCACAGCCTCCATTCAGGAAGTTGTAGATTGCAATGAGGTCTCCTCTGAGCCTCCTCTTCTCCAGACTGAACAACCCCAACTCCTTCAGCCGCTCCTCGTAAGGCCTGTGTTCCAGACCCCATACCAGTTTTGTTGCCCTTCTCTGGACACGTTCCAGGGCCTCAATGTCTTTTTTTGTAGTGAGCGGCCCAAAACTGAACACAGTGCTCAATGCGTGGCCTCACCAGGGCTGAGTACAGGGGGATGATTCCCTCCCTGCTCCTGCTGGCCACGCTATTTCTAATGCAAGATGCTGTTGGCCCTCTTGGCCATCTGGGCACACCTCTGTCCCTGGAAAGGTGATGGAACAGCTTGTGCTGGATGCCATCTCCAGACAACTGGAAGAAAAGGAGGTTATCAGGAGTAATCAGCAAGGGTTCACCAGGGGGAGGGCATGCTTGACCAACGTGGTAGCCTTCTACGATGTTGTCACTGGCTGGGTGGATGTAGTGCATGTAGTCTACCTTGCTTTCAGCAAGGCGTTTGATACCGTCTCCCACAACATCCTTATGACAAAGCTGAGGAAGTGTGGACAGATGAGTGGACAGTGAGGTGGGTTGAGAACTGGCTGACTGGCAGAGCGCAGAGGGTCGTCGTTGGCGGTGCAGAGTCCGGTTGGAGACCTGTAACCAGCGGTGTTCCTCAGGGGTCGGTGCTGGGTCCGGTCTTGTTCAACATCTTCATCAATGTCCTCAATGAGGGAATAGTGCTCACCCTCAGCAAGGGTGATCTGTGAGGCCCCGTGTACTGAAAGGCAGCCACACGGTCTCCCATGAGCCTTCTGTTCTCCGGGCTCAACAAGCCCAAACCTCTCAGTCTCTCTCCAAAGGAGACATTCCCGATGCTTTGAAGCCTTTGAAGTCACGTTCCTGATGTCCAAGTTACGTGCCCATCATGTGTTAATGCTGTTGTGCCAATCGGTGGGCTCAACAGCTGCAACAAAGACACCAACGTCATTGGGATAGGCTTATTTTACTGCCTATGACAAAATAAAACCAGCAGTAATATTGGCAGCGTCTATAGCCAAAAGAGAAGCTTAGCAGTAAAGGGAATAAGCAAGGCAGTGGGCCTACTCATTGCCACGTGAACACAGTGGTGAAGAAAGATCCACGACCAATAGCCCCAGTACTTTACCATCAGCCAGATCCGCAGTCACTGGGGAGCCCCGTTTACAGGGAGGATCTGAAGAACCTCTCCCAGCCATGGGGAAGTTGCACAGCAATGCATCCATCCCACGAGTGAGGCATCCAGAGCCGCTGCAAGCAGCTCCAGCCTTTCTAGCACAGAGTAAACCAATGTACGGAGCAGTCCGAGGGAACAGCCGCTGCCCTCTTTCTCCTCTTGGTTTTCGCCCCGAAGCCTGGCCAGGGCTCAAGGGGAACAAAAGGCGTCGTGCTGTCAATCTTGCTGTAGCACGGGCCTCTTTGGCAAGACTGTCTGCCCAGCCCCCCCGCGTCGGGCTTCGTCGGGTAACGAACTCAGCAGCAAAGCTGCCCTCGGCTCCTCGGGGAGAGCCCGCCGTCGTCACGGAAACGCAGCGTGACAGCACGCAGGTCCCAGCAGCCCGGCTGATGTCACCGGCGCCGTGACTTCCTCTGCCTGCCCTGGAGCCGCAGCCCGAGAGCTTTCCGGCCCCCGGCCTCCCTCTCCCTGGTCAGCGCCAGCGCCGCCAGCTTTCTTCTCGGACAGACGTGAATACAGAAAACGGCAGTCGAGTCCTCCGCCTGCGGGGCAGCGGCTCAGCACGGCGCTGCTGACCGTTCGAGCCGAGCCGAGCCGGAACCGAAGGCGGCCGCCCGACTCTGCCGGGCTCGAACGCGTCTCGATCGGCGGGGTCGGTCCCTCTCTTTCGGGGCTGCCCGGCTCGGCCAGGAGCCGCTCCCGGACACCGGGCGTCCCGCCGCTCGCAGTCAGCCGCCGGTTCTCAGCCGGCGGCGCCCCGCCGCGACGCCGACTCCGGAGGACGGCTCCGTTCTGACGCGGGACGGACGGGGCCCCGAGGCGCGGGGCGGGCGGCGGCGGGGACGCGGGGCGGCGGAGCGCCGCTTTCCCGGCACGGAATCCCGCGGCCGCCATTGGCGGAGAGCCCGCGCTCGGCCCCGCCTCTCCCGCTCTCCTATTGGTCGGCCCGCGGAACGGGGCGGGCGCTCCCGGCGGGGTCGTTTGCGCCCGCGGTCGCGCCGTCATTGCGTCATCACCGCGCGCGTCCCGCGTGGTCCCGGCCCGGCTGCCCGCGGCGCTGCCCCGCTCCGCGCGCCCGCTCCGCTTCCGGGGCCCCGGGGCCCGCGCCCCCGGATCCTTTTCCTCCGCGCGGCCTTCCAGCCGCTCTGCCCCCGGCCTGCAGAGATGCCTCGGGTCGTCGTGACCGAAGTGCGGGACCGGCGCGTGGCGGTGTTGAACGTCCTTCCGTTGGCATCAGCCGTCGGTCAGCCCGTCCAGAGCCCTGTGCGGGGCCTTCGTTTCCTCAGGCGGATAACGGGAGGATGCCGGAGCCGAGGGGCGGTGGGAGGGAGGCGGGGACGGGAGCATCCTGCCGTGCCGCCAGCAGCCCGGGGGCCGCGTGCTGTGGGTGCCGGCACGAAGCTCCGCCGTCTGTCAGCACGGGAGCTGCGGTTCTGGTGCAGCAGCAGGAGCTCAGCGCAGCCCTGCAGAGAGCGGTCCGGCGGCACGGGAAGAAGATGACGGCCTGGAGCGCGAGTGCCTCAGCAGTGTCTGCAGCCTGCGAGGAGCCGAGCCGGGCTGGGGAGAGGAAGGTGTGGGAGTCCCGGGGAGGGACGCGCGATGGCAGCGTTATTGGCAGGATCAGCTGCTTCCTCCACCGCTCCCGACGCCGAGCACTGGTTTCCTTTGAGAAGCAGCCCACTGTCACATCTGTGGGGTTCCGCAGGACACACAGGCATGGGGTAAGTTTAGGTTGGATATCAGGACAAACTTCTGTGCAGAACTTCTACAGCCGTGGGTGGGATCCCCCTGAGCTCCCCTTCTCCAGGCTGAGCAGCCCCCTCTCTCTCAGCCTCTTGTCATGGCAGAGGTGTTCCAGTCCCTTCACCATCTTGGTAGCCCTGCGTTGGACTCTTTCCAGCATGTCCAGCTGTCTCCTGTACTGGGAGCCCAGAGCTGGACGCTGTTCTCCAGCTGCAGCCTCCCCAGTGCCGAGCAGAGCAAAAGGAATGGTGCAGAATACTGGTCCTTACCTGCTACAAGAGAAGTCAGGACTAGGGCTATGATGGGAGCGCATTGCTTTATGATTGACGTGGAGAACTGCTAGGAAGAAGGCCTGGTGGGCCTGAACACAGATGCCGGGTGGTCCAGCTTTTGTTTCACTGGAAACCAGGTACTCCGTGGGCAGCAGTATGGAGATATGTTCTCCATGCAGTTGTGCCCCCGTGGCTTCTTTCTGATATGCTTGGGAAGTCCCACTAGAACAGGCTGCCGTGTGAGACAGAAGTGAGAGAGAAGCATCAGTTGTGTGGGTGGAGTTTTACTATCTCTGTGTTCACATCTTTTATGTTTGTCTTCTTTTTTTTTTCCAGTTCAACTCTGCGTGCGTCGGTCTGCCTTTGCTAAATCCTTTTCTTGTGGCCTTAGGCAACAATCGAGGGGGTCTCAAGTTTCAGCGCTGAGCAAGAAGCGCAGGCTCTCAGGAAGGCCATGAAGGGCTTTGCTAAGTTGATCTCCCTCCATGGTCAACTTTTATTTTTTCCCCAGCACTGCGAATGGCTGCTCTGGTGGTTTGATAGAGGGAAGCATAGCTGCTTGCACTGCTCTGCTGCACAACTGCCCTAAAAATTGTTGGAAAGTGGAAACAGAACTGCCCTTCGTGTCCCAAAATGCAGCTGCTCTGGTGGCGTGGGTCCTGGCAGCTTTGTGTGCATCGATGTAGTCCTGGAGCTGTTGAGAGCCGGCTGTGTGAGGGACTGGAGGTGGCACAAGACCAGAGGGCACTTCTGATCCTTGTGCAAGCATCCTGACTAGCTTCCATTTGTTTCTTGCAGGCACGGATGAAGATGCCATCACTGACGTCTTGACCAAACTAAATGTTTCCCAGCGTCAGCAAGTTCTGATCACCGCTAAGAGCACTACTGGCAGGGTGGGTGGTCTGCAGAGATGCATGAACGTGGTTGTGTCACTTGGGCGCAAAGTGAAAAACGACCCAATCTCTACAAGAGAAAGGTCGGCAGAGACTTCACCTGACCAAGGTTGTTTTGTTCTTGTTCAGTTCAGAGCAGTTGTTGATGCAAGGAGGGTTGGAGCCTGAAGAGGAGTGCTGAACAGCTCAGTTCCTCTGTCCTCAAAGGCCGTCCCTTCTGCCAACTCCTTTCTCCTCTTTGCCTTCTAGGATTTGATTGATGACTTGAAGTTGGAGCTGAGTGGGAATTTTGAGAGGGTGATCATTGGGGTGATGACTCCCACCACCATGTATGACGTGCACAAACTAAGGAGGGCTGTGAAGGTTTGGAAATCTTCCTTTTGTATTGCTTAAGTTCTGGCCAAGGACTTACTGCTTTGTTATGCATGTCTTCTCTCTCTTAAAGAAACCTGGTTGCACGTCACAAGCAGGTGCTGGTATCTTAAGTCTTGCCTTGGTGATTCCCTAGGGAGCAGGAGCAGATGAAGGTTGCCCAATGGAAATTCTGGCTTCTCGCACCAATGGAGAGATTTGTCGCATTAATGAGAACTACAAGCTTCGTAAGGAGTACGAAAGGCTCTCTTGTCAGTTTCCTTCTGTCTGCGCTTCTTAATTGGAGGCTGTAGCACTAATGATGATGGCTGGAGTGCTGCAGTGCTGCTGGGAGCCCTGGGCACAGTTCTGTACTTAGCTAGGTTACAGCTGGCAAATGTTGTGGGCAGCACCCAGGTGGTGGCCCTGCTCCTAACGGGTGCTGTGTGTGTGTGTTCTTGCTGGAATATGGCTGCTCCCTTGAGGATGGCATCGTATCTGACACATCTCCCATGTTTCGAAGGGTCCTCGTGTCCCTCGCAACGGTGAGCCAAGCTGAGGGGAGAAGGGGGTGAATGTTCAGAGCTGTGGGCACAGCTCTGCACTCAGTGGTGAGGAGCTCCAGGCTGGCTTTTTCTCACCCTGTGTGTCCCATGACCTGCTCCTCAAACCCAGCCTCTCCGGGGAGGGAACTCTGACTCTGGGTGTGCATGAGTGCTGTGGGCTCTTCTTTAAATGTCCCAGTAAAGTGGGTTGCTGCTCGTTTCAGAAGGAAGCCCAAAGTACATCTGAGCTGCATTTCATTTGTAAGCTAGTGTTCCCTTTGAAGGACTCCATTATCCATCCCCAGCAGCTTTTCATGAACGGGGAATTCTCAGGAGTTGCTTCCAGTAGATGCTCTGGTGAACTGAGTCTTCTATCCTCGTGTCTTTGCAGGGAAACAGAGATGAAGGAATGTATGTGGATGATGCCCATGCTCAGCAAGATGCTCAGGTGCGTAGTAACGTGCTTCCCAATCTATTCTTGAGCAGGTGATGCATGGTGAAGAGAAGCCAGCCTGTGAAATGGAAATAATGCTTTTAGCCTTGTTTGCAAGTCTCTAATGAGAGGTCTCTCGACAGGCTGGCTACTTGGCAGGGGCAATGAGATTTTGGCTGTGGGTTGCCGTGCCTGGTAGGTGCTTGTTGGAAAATATCCGTGATCTAGACAAGTACGCGCCAGCAGTGCTCTAGCTGCAAGGGATTTAAGATCTCCTGTACGCCCAGTCTTCTCCATGAGCCTTACTTTGTCACCCCTAATGTCTTGAAGTGCCTGTACGAAGCGGGGGAGAAGAAGTGGGGAACAGATGAGGTGCAGTTTATGTCCATCCTCTGTACACGGAACAGGTATCACCTAGTGAGAGGTAGGACCCCTGCACAGTGTCCTGGGTTTTTCTTTCCTTCCTTGTTTGTGTGTGATGCTTTTGTAGGAGCTCTGTAGCTGTCCAGTAGATGTGAACTCTTCTGAGGCAGCAGGTGTCCTAGAGAGAGCCGCATTGCATCCATTCCATTCTGGCTGTTTTATTCCCTCCTGAGACTGAAAGGGACTTGAGAAACCTAAGTCCAACTGGCTGCAGCTCCAGCATGGAAAGCAGAGATCATGAAGTGTGACTGCCATTGGGGCAGGGGGGAGAGGAGCTAAGAAACTTGATTGGCAGCACAAAGCAGCAGGTCTTGAAAATGGTACTAGCTGTGGTAGGCCAATTCGCAAGACTGTTAGCAGTGAAAATGAATTATTTCTGTGGGGCGATCCTGATTTAGCTGAGAGTGCTGCAGGGATGAAAGAATGTTCATGCAGTATACGAGGAGCTTGTTGCAAAGCGGTCCTTTGAATCTCTGTGACTTTCTGCCATAGTTTTTGATGGTACAGAGGCATTGCTAACAAGGACATAACAGCATTAAATCTGAGATGGTAGGCAGTTATTCAATAGATTGTTTAGTTCTTGTTCAGCCTGTGCTTTTTGTTGTTGTCTGTCTGCTATTCAGCTCAGAATACAGAACTATTGTATTTCTCATAAATGCTTAGCACTCAAATATGGAAGTGCTTCACAGGCATTAATTTTTGTACCTAACAAGTTTTACTATGAAGCCACGAGTGTCTTCATCATTATTTAGCACAATAATTGCAGCAGTACAAACAACCAACCTTATAAAAAATATTACATGCATTATTTTTTTTTAGCTCATCAAGGAAAGGGTTCTGTGAATCTTTACCTACACCTAGATCTACTGTGCAGTATACAAGATGGATACTCATCTGAAATATCTAGTGCTGTATCTATATGCAAAGTGTCAACCTAAATTTTTGGCTTTACAAAATTTTGATGACTATATTTTGCAGTAGATATATTTACAGCCTAGTTGTTTCTTCATTTCTTTTTATTTCCAGTACTTGAATGTATTATAGGATTCTATATGGGTTTATTTGTGTGGCAAAGATCACCTTTCTTTGTTTACTGCTCCAAGATACTCGTTTTATTGAAAATTACTCATGAAGACTTATGATGTTTCTCTGAAAATGCTGAAAATAACTAAAAGGCAATCTTTAACATTTACCATTAGAAAACAAATGGTTTGTGCATGAGATGAAAAGACAATAAAATCTGTTATGTTAACAGATAGATATCATTTACTTTTAAGCAGAGTACTATGAAATCTTTTACCAAGAGGTACAAAATTACAAAAGAAGCACTGAATTTACTTCAGTCATTTTTAAATTTTACTTGAGTGTCTGTCACGGAGTTATCTAGATCAACGTGTGCCCTCGACAGGGGGCAGCAAGCCCATAGGCCCCCTGGCCCAAAAACAGGACGGAAAAGGGGGAAGGGAAGGGAGATGGGAGCTGGGCCCAGAAACCAGAACAGCAGCAACAATCTAAGGAGGAAAACTTAATTTTACTAAACATGATATCGGAATGCAAGATAACACAATATAATATAATATAATTGAAATTGAGGCTAATAAATCAAATAAGAGAGAGAGAGTGTCCGAAACTAAAAGGCCTACTTTGAACTGAAGGCACACGGTTGGGGAGCAGACCCACACACTGCTAGGCAGTGAGCAAGAGAGCCAGAGAGCAAGATCCCATGACTCCCTCCCATGGCTTATCTTCCTCTCTGAACATGAAGTCCCCTGGGATGTGTAGTTCTTCCTTTCTTCTGAGAACCAGGCATCCAGAAAGTTGTCAGTCCACGGAACTGGAGTATTAACTCTTTAATTACCCGTGCTTTACATGATGTTTGGTGTGGAATACCGATAACAAAATTATAAAACCATGACAGAGTACTGTGTTTTGTACTTTTTTGACTTCCAAAGTCAAAAAAGAGCTGATTTTGCTGTGGGAGGTAACTATGGTTAGGAGAGAAACTGTGTGCTCATTTTCCAGAAGGTAGTACATAAAAAATAAAGAAAGATCTTTGTATTCCTGGAAATTTGAGAAATTGGAGGGTCTGCTGTAGGAAATAGGATATATCAGTGTTTCTGTTTACAAGACAGTGACTGCTGTTTGTAATGTGTTAGAGGATGGGTATCTTGTCACAGAACAACCCTTTTGGACATCTTTATAAATGTTTTAGTAACTGAGCAATGGATCAGTGATGCAAAATACTTTCTTATCTAGCAGCAGCTCTTACCTGAATTTACTGTATCTATTGTGGAGAAAGCACGAGGTTCCAGTGCTACAGTGTTTGTGTTGTGAGCACTACAAAACTTTTTAAAACCACTGTTCATTTGCTCAGTATCAAAGAAAACATTTTAACCAAACTTAAGTGCTAACTAGTCACTCCGAGGTCTTCACTACCTAAAATTTTCCTTCATAACAGAATCTTTACAGTGTATGAGATAGAAATAATAAAATAATTTTCTTATTCTTTCCCTTAGGCATTTCCTGGAAACACAAACTCTGATAGTGTGGTCCGACATGATTTGCAACACCCAGTCATTGCTCGCTATGTACGTATAGTTCCTTTAGATTGGAATGGAGAAGGCCAAATTGGGTTAAGAATTGAGGTCTACGGCTGCTCCTACTGTAAGTTTTTCCATTATATTCCTTTAAAAAAAAAAAAAAAATCTAAATAGAAACTGTCTTTGAATTTCAGATTAAATCTGAATCTCAAGTGCTTTTTGCTAAAATGCATGAAGATATTCCAGGATTACTAATTGTAATAACTGGAGCTTAATTTAATATTTACTGTATCCTTTATTCTGAGTTTCTAGTTAGCTCTTCTATAGGAAATACAGCATTAGAATTAGTAAGAGTGCTTTGAAATCACTACTTTTGATCTTCAAAATTGTTTTTGCAGAAGACTTGAATAGACCAGTTGAGGAAAAGATAGCATTCAGATACATTTCATGCTGGGTCTTGAGAGGGAAACAAGACATAATTCATTGCCTGATGACAAAGATAAAAATAAAACAAGTAAAAATTCAATTGAAGAAGCTCATCTTGTCTAAATATGACATGTTTTTCGGAGATTTTTCCTTTAATATTTGAGTATAACTTTAGAATCTCTTCTAAAAAAAAAAAAACGAGATGAGCAATGGTGCAAGTGGTTAAGAGCACAACAGATCAAGTTTTAAGAAAAGCAAGTGTAGTTTCTAAATACCATTCCTTGAATTTGATCCTGTGGGTGCTTACGTGAAGTCCACATGCCTGCAAACTGTAAATGTCTGATGTCCTATTTCTATGCAAATTTAGTACAGTATTCTTGTAGGTGTTTTAGGGGAAATAAATACTTGAGATTTATCTTAAAAAAAAAAAAAAAAAAAAAAAAGTTAGAACAAGTTAAGAAGCACCTATCTTGAAGACTCTTCCATTGACATCAAGTGATTTAAGACCTATTGAAACACTTTGTCATGGTAACTAGCAATTATGTTAATTAACTAGCAAAAATATCTTGTGATTTCTGTTGCTTTTACTTGGCTATGTGCTTTCACTCTACTAAAATATTTTATATGCTGTTTTAAGTGTAGCCAACACTATAACATGGGCAGCTAACTGGGTAACGGGAAGAAGTTGTCCCCCTCAGTTCTGTTTTTGTGAAGTCACACCTGAAATACTGTGCCCAGGTCTTAGGCCCTGAAGACAATAAAGATGTGGAGCTGTTGGAATCAGTCCAGAGGGCAGCCACAAAGATGATCAGAGGGCTGGAGCACCTCTCCCGTGAGGTTCAGGAAGTTGGGCTTGTTTATACTGGAGAGGAGGATTGTTTTTCTGGGGAGACCTCATTGTGACCTTCCAATACTTCAGAGGAGTTTATGAACTGGCAGAAAACCAACTTTTTTCATGGTCTATTAGTGAGAACGGGCAAGAATGGTTTTAAATTAAAAGAAAGGAGATTTAGGTTAGATGATAGGAGGAAATTTTTTATTCACTGTGGTAAAGGACTGGAAAAGGTTGCCCAGAGAAGATGCAGATGCTTTTTCCCTAGAGGCATTCAGTGCCAGTCTGGATCAGGCCCTGGGCAACCTGATCTAGTGGTTGATAACTATGTTCATGTGAGGGCATTGGAACTACATGATATTTAAAATCCCTTCCAACATAAGTCATTCTATGATTTTAAAATGAAAGCTACAACTCCCGTTGACTACAGTATATTTTTTTTAATGTTAAATATTTTGTTTGCTTCTCTTCCCACACAGTTAAAATCTTTTCTAAATTTGACATCAGCACTTATTCACAGAGAGAAATGTAAAGAACATTTTCAATCTTACTGTACAGGGAGCCTTTAATTTATTTATTTATTTATTTATTTATTTATTTATTTATTTATTTATTTATTTTTGTGACTTCGAAGAGATCTATTAGAAAGTAACATCACAGATCTCATCTGCAGTTTCAAACATAGAAAAATCTCAAAGCAAGAAGGCAAGCAAATAATTAAATGAATAAGAGCACCTTGAAAGGAAATATTTTGTAATTTTACAAAATTCTCTAGGGAATAGATGTCATCTCTAATTCTCTTTTAAAGTTGAACCTTTTTTTTAATTCACATTGCTGTGTAAGGAAGAATGTGGTTTCCATTTCTGACACACAAAAAATAATGTGTATTTTATCAGCATACTCAAGAAAAATAAGAACAAATCAATATGGCAATTAATGACCACGTATTTCAATATGTGGTTTAATGAGAGTTCTTAATACTCTGAGACTAATAACCAGATTGCTGTATTGTGCAATGAAATATTTTTTTAAGCACTAAGTTTATGACTTTCCAATTAAACCTTTACTATGAGAAAATGTGCAAGTTCTACATCTGAAATATGTTCTCAAATATTCTCTAAATAAAAGACTGCATTCAATATAAACCTACAAACTAGAAGAAGAATATATGATTGTAAGGTATTAAGCAACCTTTTGCTTTAGGTAATGTTTCAAAAATTTTCACAAATTGGATTAGATGCCCATGTTTTAATCAGGCTAAAAAAATTGCTACTTATCTATACAGTCAGTTTCTTCACTGACAGCAGGATTAATCTGCAAATCTCACTGGTTAATGACAATGCTTCAATATACAATACTAATTATAGGGCTAAAAACTTTGCTCCTGCTGAATTCCGTATCTATGGAACAATGTAACTTTACATAAGTTGCTCCAAATAATGCATTTGAAAACAAGTTTGGAACTCTCAAACATTATTCTGTTTTTCCAAGAAGTCATAAGACAGTGAACTTTTCTTCTCAACTGCGCTGCTGCTGTCTACTGGTTTCAGCATACTGACTCAAGGACAGCCTGATTCCTGCTTCTAAAATCTACACAGTATTTTAGGAGAGGTTTTTTTTGTTTCTTTGTTTTGTTTGTTTGGGAGGAGAAAGGAAAAAAAAAGTTCCTATAGACATATAAATGTAAAACATTATTATTAATGTCATTAACAAAATACTGAAATAACTTATAATACTAGCAGTTCAATGCTTCTCTTCGAGGAAAACAAAAGGTTAGGTTTCTTACTTCAGTTGTCTGTGAAGACAAATTTTATCAGTATTTTTTTAGTTGATTCATTATTTCCTTGATAGATGTGTTTTATTTTTCTCCAGAAATATGCAGTCTTTCAAGCAGACAACTTTTCATCCAGTGACAGAAATAATTTTGTTAGCCAACTATGCTTTTCCTCACATTTAGTTTCAGACTCCAAATTCATCTTGTAACGTGCTTACAGTGCATTAGATATCAATTTAATTAAAAAAAAAAAAAAAAGGAAACAAAACAAAAACCTAAAACCTTTTGCTTGTAAATATTTTTGGCTAAAAAACAAAAAAACAAAAACAAAAACAAAACCTACAACTTAAAAATATTTTCTTTTTTTTGTTGTTGTTTAAAAAAGTGTTGGATTAAAAAAAAAAAAAGTTGGTTTCTGTCTCCATATACATATACATATGCTATTTTCATTTTTTTAAGAATGAGACAGAATTTTTCACAACTTTTTTTGGATGCACGGCCCAGAAGTAATAGCTACAGAATTTCGTTTCAATGAACAGGCATACTTCTAGTGAGTTTTGAATCTTCTCTTTTAAAAACAGTTCAGTAAAAGACTGCAAACATATAGATCTTTAAAATTTTATAGATTTGTTTAATAAAACCCTTTAAAAGCCACTTAACCTGTGACCAGTAACTAGTGCCCTAGCTATTATTTCTATGAGTATTTCCTCCTCTCTATTCACAACTAATAATTTAAATTCTTTAAAAATAATTCTTTAAAATGTTGGTCTTTTTAAAGAAAAGAGTCTTCCCCACTTATATTCTACGGAAGCGTCCACTATTATTGGCACAACATATTAGTATAATTCATTTCATGTTCTGAATTAAATAAAAAATAAAATTTATCATAAATTCTTCAATTACATCTTCCTTATTTTTGCCTGCTTCTATTGTGTGCCTATTTTCTTGTGTGACTGCTTGTAACTTTCTAAAAATCCTAACTAGTTTTTGTTATCATGGTGGAAAGTAACTTAAATCTTTCAGACCTTCTCAAAAACACACAAACAAAAACATTCCATTGTGCAGTTAGTGCAGCAGAATCTTAAAAAATTCCATTATAGCATTTTGTACATGATTAATATTACATATAAATGATTAATAAATTATATATATTTCAGTTCAAATTTAGGTAGTCAACATTATCCGCTATTATGTTAAAAAAGTTGCCTTTGTTTTTGGCAACATATGTCAGACATGTATTTTAAAAAATGCTTACTTTGAAGTAATTCTTGAAATATTATTTTTCATCCAGATTCAGTGAAGCACCTAAAGAAATGTCTACAACCATGCCTAAATGTCTGGGAATTTAGGGGATACCAAAATGATCTGCTGAGTCAATTTTTACGAGTTCTGAGTCCTCAACTGCTATCAAGAGACTGCTTATGTACAGCATCAATGTAGGCTTCTTTTCACATTCTATAATTTCCAGGAACATTTTTGCAGTGATAGAAAAGTTATCTGAGTGTCAGAGAAAAGCAAGCTTCATGATGTTTATTCTTTACTGAAAGTATGTACAAACAGAACCAATGTTTCATTCTATTTCATTGTCCAGTCACAAAATCCACAACACATCTTCTATTCATTAACTAAACAACAGTCAGTTGAGATCAAGGCTGGCAGTTATGTTTATTAAGTGCCTGTCCATACATCCTTTCACCATTAAGCAAAGTGAGTTTTCTGATATACGCACCAACACATTATGTTTCTGTCCTTCAGGATTTTTCCAGCTAGACCAGGCATGTCCAACCCATGGACTGTGGACAACATGCAATCTGGCGCAGCCTGTCAAGAGGCCCAGCCTCTGCCCCTCACCACCATGGTGATTAGTCTTCTTAACCTACCTGCCTGGTCTGGCCCTAGGTGCTCACCTAGAAACAACCACACATAGATCTGCCACTAACATCATGGTGACTGAAACCAGGAGCTCAGTGTACAGGTAAGTCAGGTTATGGCAAATAATTTTATACTATTTGATACTTTAGCCAAAAACAGTACTGCAAACAGTGAAAAACATGCAGCCATGCTTTCTGTTTTGATAAAGGAATTTGAGACTATATTTCAAGACTGATGAAAAGAATCTTCTCTTCTCTTCTCTTCTCTTCTCTTCTCTTCTCTTCTCTTCTCTTCTCTTCTCTTCTCTTCTCTTCTCTTCTCTTCTCTTCTCTTCTCTTCTCTTCTTTCTTTTGTGTACTCATGACCCTATTTTCAGTTCCCATAAATAAATTACCTGCAAATTTTTAAATGTAATGTGTAGAGTTACAATCACATATTTAACTCAAACATTGATCCTGTCTCTTCATCAGACTTCTGTGAGACCTCTCTTAGCAGAGACAAACATTCCTTGCTTCACCACCCCATCTTATTCATGTCATTGCTCTCTGATTGTACATAAATTTGTGAACAACAGTTATCAAGGATGAAGCACAGAATGAATGAAATTTCATCAAAACTCTCCCACTAACACCTTGAGAACTCACTAGGAATTGCAACCACTACTATAAAAACAGACTTGTGCATTGATTTCACAGAAATGAAATCAAATATCTTACTAGTTTTATGGTTCCCCACCCCCCCGCCCCCTTTTTAAAAATTAAAAATTGAAATGTTTTGTTACTTACATACATAAACTATATTATATATTTTACAAGAGATGCTCCAAAAATAATGCCTCCTGCTTTATTGTGTTGGCCCATGGTGACAGAGACAGATGTTGAAAGTGTGGTAGTAGAGGCTGAAACTTCCTGACCATATTCCATCACATTTTGTGTGTGACAGATGGAAGCAGGATGGTGGTCTGACAAAATAACCTCTGACACAGAAGTGCATAAGAAGCAAAGGTGGATAATTCAATTCCTCCAGGTGGAAAATTGGCTCTCATTGACATTCACTGGTGATGACTCAACACTGATGAACACCAACAGTGGATGTGAATACGAGTTGGTAGGTGGTAGATTTCAGCAATTGTGACAGCTAGTCTCCTCCTCTGGTGCAGGTTTTTACAAGAATGGCCTGTGGTTTCTTGTTCATCCCTGGTGAAAATACACAGCTAGTGGTGGTGATTTTCTTGAAAAAATAGTATTATGAGGCTGAGAATTTGCTCTATCAAATAGTGTTATTATGCTCTTTGTATCTGTTGTAGTTTCCATGGAGACATTACTTGCAGTAACCTACGTACATGTAGCCCACAAAAATTCCTCTTTTCTCAGAACATACCAGGCAAACCAAAAGTATGGAAACCCATGCACCAATCACTAATTCATAGGTCACTCTGAAAGTAATGCTTGCTATTTAGTTACATGCAAACTATAATAGAGGTTTATCTAGACATGAACCAGCAGTATGCCCAGGTAGCCAAGAAGGCCAATGGCATACTAGCTTGTACCAGAAATAGTGCTGCCAGCAGGAGCAGGGAAATGATCATCCCTCTGTACTAAGTTATAGAGAGGCTGCATCACAAGTACTGTGTTCAGTTTTTAGCCCCTGACTAGAAGAAAGACATTGAAAGCCTGGAGTTTGTCCAGAGAAGGGCAATTAAACTGGTGAGGGGTCTGGAGCACAAGTCTTATGAGGAGCAGCTGACGGAACTGGGATTGTTTAGTCTGCAAAAGAGGAGGCTCAGGCATGACCTTATTGCTCTCTACAACTACCTGAAAGAAAGTTGTGGCAAGGTGAGCGTCAGCCTCTTCTCCTTTGTAACTAGCAATAGGACTAGAGGGAATGGCTACAAGCTGTGGCAGAGGAGTTCAGGTTGGATGTTAGGAAAAGCTTTTTTTCCAAAAGATTGGTCAAGCACTGGGATGGACTGCCCTGGGAGTGGCAAGTTAGATCAGAAAAAGGTAATACTTTCTTTCTTTACTTGAAACAGTCGTAGGCTCCACAAAATTCTTCCTGTGGAAGTAAAAGAGATTAAGAAGACTGAGGGGATAGATTCTGTAGTGCAAGTTTCCTCATGTCTCTCTATGACATTGTTACTCGACATTCTACTGGAGTAAAAGGCACCTACAGAGCATTTTTATTTCATGTTATTTTTGAACACAATTGATGTAATAGCAGCTTAGTATCACCAAAATAGACATGTCACATCATTGGAAGGTTTTCAGGCTCTTTCCAATTGCCTATATATATATGTACAGATATATATTAATATGTAGATATTTTCATGGATCACCTCAACCTATCATGACTTCCACAGCATTGACTTCGCATCCTATGAAGGAGGTCAAAGGAAAGAATTTAATTTTCTGCTGTTTGTAAAGTCCCCTATGTAGAACATATCACCTTTCCCCTAAGATCAGCTGGTATCTCTTTGTAACATCAGCATAAGTTACCTTGACTGTCAAGCATGTGACTCACATCTAATCTAGACTTTGACTAGATTTTTGTGGGTTTGTGGGTTCTCAATATGTAGCTCATGAAATACAAGTATCCTTTTCATACCTGGATCAGTCTTTCAGTCATGCAGTTATGTTCTTTTCATTATCAATTTACTTAAATTAATATCACACACTTTAACAGAGTCAAGTAAAAGTATCACATATTTCTAAAACACGGCCCTGAATATTATGCTTTGAAATCATTCAATTAAAAAAGAAACAGGACTAATCTTTGATTGAGTAGCTTTCTTTTATTCCTAGCTAAGCTACCAGCATGTGCACTGGCCTATATAATAATTCAATATAATAATTCACCTAAAGATTACATAGCAATTATGTTTAAGAGTCATTATGTATAGAAAGATGGTAATGACTTATGTTCCTTCTACAATGACTCTCAGCTATTTAATATCACGATAATAACCATGACAAGAAATGGTACTTAGACAGTAAAACATATTGTTCCTATAATTGAAGCGTAAATATATAATATTTTTCATCCTTAGTCACTAAACTAACTACCATTAATAGGAAAGAGACAGTATATAAGTGTATACATATATGTTTATATATTTGTTTATATATTTACTTAGTGCACGAGAGAGACAGGAAAAGAGGAAGAGAGACAAAAATGTGGTAAGATAGGAAAAAAGTAACTGACAATATTGAAAATAAATATATGCATTTAAATAAGAAATATCAATCTAATTACTTTAAACCTGAATTCTCCACTGTTGGATTTCCTGAGATATGGATAAGCACTATTGACATGTTAAAAATACAACACCACTTTCATCTGGCTAGGAAAATGTATTAGCCCTTAATCCAATATATTTCTGTGATGCCACATTTAAGCAGTTTTCCTCTGAAGAACAATAAATCAGAATATCTCGAAGAAGGTGTTAAAAAATCTGGTGACAAAAGTGACCCCAATTCCAAATCTCAAAGGAAAATAAGTCACCACCCACAGTCTTATTACCTTATTAGACTTGGGTAGGCTTGTTCAGATATTTTTTGCCCTATACTTGTGTCTACTTGAAGAATTTTGTAAATTTTGGTCAGTGAACAAAATCTGTAAAAGAGATTCCTTTTTGAATTCCAAAATAATTCATTTAATTAATTACAAACAATTTTGAATTAGACTCAGACTCCAGAACTTCCCTATTTCCTCTTTTTTCTGGTGACGGAAGTGTAACTATATGTCATGGTTTTAGATTTTTGTTCTCAGTATTCCACATCATAACATCATGTAGTACATGTTAAAGCATTAATGCTCCTGTTCCATGCATAGTAGATACTTCGGGGTACCTGTTTTAGAAGAGAAGAAGAACTATATCCCCCAGAGGACTGCTCACTGTTCTGTTACCATTTCTGCTCAGTGGGAAAGATAAAAACCATTCGTAGATCTCTTGACTTCCCTTTTTTGATTTTCTGGCTCATCTCTGCTCCCAGCCATATCACCTCAGCTTAATTAGAGTAAGGCTTCTATTTTTCAGACACTCTCACTTTAGTTATTAGCTTCAATTCTAATTACGTTATATTATATTGCATTATAGTATGTTATCTTGCATTCTGATATCTTATTTAGTAAATTAGTTTGTTTCTCCTCAGATCATTGCCACTGTGCTGTTTTTAGACCCATCTCCCTACCTTTTCCCCTTTTCCTTTTCCCAGGGCTTGGATTCGCAGGTTCCCCTGCCTCATTAGTCTATTACCTATGTTAGTGTCTGAAAAGTGCTAGAATAGAAGTAGAATAGTGCATAGAGGTGCTCATTCACAAAAACTCAACAGTGATTTCATAACAGCTAATTTAGCTACTTTGATAAACGTTACTGCCTTGAATTACTAAAAAATTCCTGCTAAGAGCAGGTGTCAGTGAATTTACATTGGACAGAATAGCAGTGTACTTTCCAGAGAAATGCTTGTGAATGTATCTGAAATCAAGCCAACAATATTCATAGGAAATTTACCATTCACACATATTTCAAAATTGCCAATGGCTTCTACACGATCAACTCTGCACACTTCTTACAAAACATTTCACTGGGATTAAAAATATAAAGGTTCTGTACTGATTGCTGGCAATCTTAGGTGAAATTTTTCTCACTTTTTTCACTTACATTAACTCTATTTCATCTGACATACTTTTTAGATTAAAACATTTTTAGAGTGAGGATCTTCACTTTCAGCATTCTTTTCTTAACATATTATGTGAGCCTTATGCTGCTGTATTGGCACTAATGCATATACTAATTCTGTATGACTAAAAAGCATTAACCATGAATCTATCCTTTAAAAGCATCTATCTTTCAAAAACGTAAAATGTATCAAAGGGCCTCTCGCTGGGCTACCATATTCCACACATGTAGAGTATTTTGTTGTTGTTATTAATCACGGGCACCAAAATATCATTATGAAAATTTAAGCACATAAACAATATATTATCAACATACTGCTCTGATGACCAAGAAGGCCAGTGAGTTCATTGAAAAGAGCATGGCCAGAAGGTCCAGGGAGGTGATCTTCCCCCTCTGCTCTGCTCTGGTCAGGCCTCACCTGGAGTACTCTATCCAGGTCTGGGCTTCCCAGTACAAAAAATGCAGGGATCTCCTGGAGATAGTCCAGCAGAGGACCACAAGTGACCTGGAGAGTCTCCCCTGTGAGGAAAGGATAGGTAACCTGAATCTTTTCAGCCTTGAGAAAAGAAGACTGAGAGGGGATCTTATTAATGTCTATAAATATCTTAAGTGTGGGAGTCAAAGGGACATGGCCAACCTCTTTTCAGCAGTCCATGGGGACAGAACAAGGGGAAATGGCCATAAAGTTGAGCATAGGAAGTTCCGAACCAATAAGCGAAAGAACTTCTTCACAATGAGGGTTACAGAGTACTGGAACATGTTGCCCAGAGTTTTTCTTCAGAGGAGGGGAGTTACATTCAGCTAGATTGAGTCAAGGTTAGATATCATGGGGAAGACAGAGACCCCCATGCTTTCTGGGAGCGCATCCTCATGGGGACAGTCTTTTTCTCCCAGCTGGAAGATGTCCATGCTGCAGCATGTGTCTGGTGCCGCTTGTGCTCCTGTCACTGAGCACCTGTGAGAAAAGCCAGGCTTCATGATCTTCCACAATCCCAGTAAGCATCTGTAGGTAACACTCACTTTTTTTAATACTGATTGTAGGCAGTTCCCTCAGCCTTTGCTGCGACTGCTGGGTGCCCTGGACTCTCACCAGCCCTGGCTGAGCTCTTGCTCCATGTGGCAATGTCTTTTTCATACCAGGGACACCAGGTAGGGACTTAAGAATCCACATGCAGATTCTCAAGGTCCAAAAGGGGGGAAAAAATAGAGAGAGAAATATGTGTTGTTTTTGTTGTTTTTGCGAGTTCGTTTTCTTAAGTATTACTCATTTTTTATTTATTGAATCAATTGTTCAATATGCCTCATCTTGAAAAGATGACCTTCATGCTGAACTTCAGGCTGCTTCATGTCAGAACCAAAGTCATCTTCTCCACATTAGTAGCCACTTCTGTAACTTGTTTGACACGTTCTCAGGGCCCCAGTCAGCTCAGGTCCTTCTGCTGGATTCCTTCTGTTGTCCTGGCACAGCAGCTCAGAGAATGCTGGTCTCTGCCTTCCCCTATTCCTGAGGACTTGGGGAAGAAGAAATGACAGATTTTGGCAAGGGAAAAGGATGGAGATGCGAAGGATGGTCTCACAGGAGCTTTTGTTGTCAAAAGAATTACCAGGAATGGCCATGTGAGCCTGCAAGGTGGTACTGGAGTTGGGACTCCGCCAGCTAGTGGTAAACTTATGGGATGGATAGTTTGGTGCCAAGACAGAGGTGGCCATCTGGGGAGAGGTGGACAGGACCCTGCCTGGCCACCAGAGCACACAGCTAGTTTGAGCTGAAGGGGAAATACTTTGTCCAGTAAAGATCCCAGTAAATCCTGGGAAAGCATCCTTCAGGAATAATATTGCAATATTTTTTGGAATTTGGAATACTTCTTTCTTTCCAGACTTGTCCAAACTTGAAGTTTTTTAATTAGATCTTCTTCCTCTGTCACTGGTGTAAAAAATCAGACTTAAATAACAGTGTGGGTTTCTATTCTGTTTTTGTTTCCAATTATCAGTCTCATTACTTATTATTATCTAGCTGGGATTGTATATTGTACAATAACAGAAAACTTCCTCACAGTCTTTGTACTTCATATAAAATCAGCTGTAACTTAATTCACAATGACATAAACAATGTGATAACACCATAGCTTATGCTTCCATTTAAAATTTATCATTTCTATTTTTGTAAAATAACATCAGTTCGTATAATCTGTGTACAATTCAGTCTGATTGCTTAGAATAACTTGTTACAAATGTTAAATAGCTGTCATGCTAATATATCATAAGACATGATGAATGTGTAGTTTTTAGGAAGAGTGCCACAAGAGCTCAATCCATCTTTGAAGAGACACATTTTTTATAAGGAACCTATTTCATACTCATACATAAAGCACAGTTGTTTAGCTTTGTTTATCTTTGCAGAAGCTTGCTTATGAATATAAATAACACATTTTATAGAAGAGAGAAAGAAAGGTAGAAAGAAAGTAGCAGTAGCACATCCTTCTTTTCATAAATTCTCTTAGAAAGTTAACTGAGTTTCACTGAAGGGAATGAATCAATGGTCCTTTATAAAGAAAAAATCAATTAGAAAGTCATTACATAAACGTTAGCATTCAAAAAATAAAATTATATATTAAAGCCAATTAGACTGTATGTCAGAACTACGGTGAATTGCACTTGCATTGATGTATGCAAAATCATTAGCAACCTCCATGTCCAAGAAATGTAGAGAGTGACAAAGAACATGTTTATAGACAACTGAATTTTCTTTTGCAAGCTATCTCAAGCAGCAGATGACTTCTCTGGGCTTTTTAAGAGGTTTACTTTGTCTATCTCAAGTGTTACTGTTGTTACTGAAATTAGAACACTTGAGGCAACACATAAGACAACAGCCACTCCTGTGGCATCCAGGAGGGCTATAGGAAGAACAGGAATCCCAGTAGAGTCTTTCTCCCAATAGCTTGCTGTAGTCCTGGTGTGATTTGTGTTTAATGCCACACTGGAGAGGCAGATGGTGTTAAACATTGAGAAGGAGCACTACTGAGCATCTCACAGAAGAGCTGAAGTCCCCTCCTGTGGATGCAATGGGACAGTCAATCTTATTTATTTCCTTAATGACAGCAAATAGGCTAGCTAACTTTTCGTGTTTGGGTCTGCATCACAGAAGATTAATGTATCTCTCCCTGATGGGTTTGTTCTGAGCAATCAGAAGCAGAAGAAATCTCTCCCTGTAAGTCAGATGCTGTAGCTTGCAAAATTAAACATTCCGATACAGGTTGTCACATCATACAACCACTGCAAGGGATGGGGCATTTCAACTGTATCACAGTTTCAGGATTTTTGTAATTGGTATTTCACATCTTAACATCAAGTAGTGCACTGGGAGTTAAAGAGTTAATGCTCCAGTTCTGTGGATTGTTGATATTTCTAGGTATGGCTGTCTCAGAAGACAACTATATAGCCCAGAGGACTTTACGCATTTATTTTCTGTTTGGATGGGGAAACAAAACTGTTTGCAAATCATGAGACATCTCCTTTTTCCTTTCCGCTCATCTCTACAGCGTGTGTGCTCCCTAGCCATCTCACCTTCAGCGTTAGAGTAAGGCCTTTGTTTTTTGGACACTCTCATTTTATTTGATTTCTTAGCTTCCATTTCAATTATATTATATTATATTGTGTTATCTTGCATTTCAATATCTCATTTAGTAAATCAACTTTTCTCCTCAGATCATTGTTGTTTCATTTTTAGGCCCATCTCTCTACCCTTTACCCTCTCTACCCCTTTTCCCCTTCCCCCTTTCCCAAGCTGTGGGTCTGTGGGTCCCCCTGACCCATTAGTCATGGAACCAGGCTGAACTGGCCTGTAAACCATTGACATACTGCATCTACCATTAGAGGTTCAGTCCTAAACACAGTAGATAGAGAGAAAAGGAGACACAGAAGTCTGAATTCATTACATATGTTTCTGAACACATATTCAACATAATACACATTTTAGTTAGATATAACTGAAATGCAAATGGCATGCATTTCATTTCAGAAATGAGATGCATTTCTGAGCTGAGGTAAAAACTATGTTTAGTTAGAAAAGCTGAATTAGGGTACTTAGTGCCAGAGATGCTTAAGTAACAAAGACATCCCTATAGCTCTGTAGATGTGAAGGAGGTATGAGATGAGACAACAACTGCTGGACAGACAAAATGCCTGAGTGTGCCTCAGCTGGTGAAAGATACCTAAATTCAGAAACATAATTTGTCCTAGGTTCCTAAAACACTTCCGTATGAGATGTATACTGTCCTAACGCTATCCATTTATCTTCTAGCAATATGTACTTAGATTAGACAAGTTTGTATAAAAGTCTAATCAAATGTTCTGATAATGGTTATTTTTATATTTGAATTCAGGTATAATGGACCATAGGGTCATAAAGAGTAGATGGTGCATATACAAATTCATATCCACTTCATAATTTATAACAATTAGTAATTTTGATGACAGAATACTAGCTCTTGGGAACAAACATACCAAAAATTACACCCATTTGGTCTAGAATAGCAAACAATCACCAAAGTCAAATAACACAACTCAAAACACTTAGTACTCCACTAATAATTTCAAAATCTAGCACAAAGGACATTATTTTAAAGACTTAATCTGGATATATGAACAATAAACAGAAAAATAGAAGAAAAAAAAAAAAAACATGAAAAAAAAATGAAAGCAAATAATAAAGAAAGATTGTTAAAGAAAAAATGGTTATGACTGCTACTGGAGTACTGTGTTCAGGGAATCCAGAACAACCATATATTATATTCTTATTGTCCCTCATTTAATCGTTGCTAGCACAACCTGTGCTTTAAATAAAATGCTTTTATACTAACTTTTCATACATTAAATTTGATTTCTAAATCAAAATATACCTAAGTCAGGTTTCAGTGTAAGATATTTATAAAGTAGCCAGTATTAAATAAATTGTTTGAATATTTATTTTACAACTTGAAAGTCTATTTTGCAACTGTAGCTCAATTTCTTTGGCTCTACTTCAAAAAAAAAAAAAAAAATCCTTTTGTGTCTCACATGTCTTAAATCATCTTTAAGATGTCTTAAGACATCTTAAGTCACTGCATGTGTTTAGGAGCTGGTTGATCACATCTGAGAAGTGCTTGTAAAAGGAAGCAACGTTGTAGTATCTTTTATTCCAACAAGTTAATCAATAAATCCGCTCTGCTTTCATTGCGCATCATCTGTAAACTGAAAAGCTGAAGGCTGACTTGCATATTTGCTAATGCAGTAATGCAGTAAATGATAAGAATATGTAAGTGGTTGATTCTAATCACAGCCTTGTGAAGCTATATTGCAGAAAGCAGAATTAAATCCATAGGGCTACCCTGGACATCTGTTGTGTGGAGCTCTGACTTTGCAATTCCTATTGACAGCTACATCAAACATCCGAGTGCTTGAAATATTTGAGTGAGTGACCAGAACTCTTTAGGCTCAAATGAGATGCTGCATTACTGCATTAATAATCAGAGGAATGTTCATCAGTTCAGACATCTACAAGTTAGACACTATATTTCTATCTAAACTCTGAATTTTAAATAGACATGTTTTCTTAGAATGTAAGAATATTTTACCATTGTGTGCATTGTGTGCACTGACACAGCTAATCATAGCAGCTAATCATAAATGAGCAGATTTGTAGAAAGATTCAAGCATTAAGCGTTATCTGGAGTATTATGTTCAGGTCTGGGGCCCCCAATACAAGAAGGAAAGGGAGTTGTTAAGGTCCAGAGGAGAGCCACGGAGATGATAGAGGGATGGAGCACCTCCCCTACAAAGACAGGCTAAGGGACATGGACTTGTTCAGCCTGGTTAAAAGAAGGCTACGGGGTGACCTCTTGCAGCATGTGACATGGAGTATGGAGAGATCAACTTTTCACAGTCTCAGCAAAGATATATTATGCTTCAAATTATGATAGATTCAAAGAAAAACAGAGATTATGCATGGAAAAGGGATGACAATCTGTTAAGCTTATTACTAAAATGCTATCAATACTGAAGGCTTTTGTGGGGTTAAGAATGTAAACTGGGAAATAATATGTAAGAGCCATTTAAAGTTCAATAAATATGCAGTAGAACCACATGACTCAGGAAGTTTTTGAGCCAAAACTAATTCAAAAGTAGAAGAACACTGTCTGGAAGCAACATACCTATTTTTATTTTTTTTATATATACACTTCTTACCAGATCCCAAAGAAATGGCCTTTTCTTACATTTATATATATATAGAAAAAATAAAAATATGGCCTTTTCCCTCTCAAGCATCTGTTTTCTCACCAATGCCTGGCATTTTCTCCCAGAAATACCAGCTTTCTCACGGATACATGACCTTCTCCCCCCCACATCAGACATTTTCTCCCAGAAATATGTCATTTGAGCACAGAGATCAAGTCTCCCCGAAAAAGCACTTTTCTGAGAAATACCTGACATTTTCTCTCCAAAATACTACTTGACACTCCTCCAGTGGACATTTTCTCCCGTGTTTACCATATTTTCTCCCCGAGACCACTTGGCACACCAAAAATACCGCAGTTGCTCTCCTCTACAAGACAGTCCTTCCCACCGTTTCCCACTTTTCTCCCTCATTTATCTCATTTGCTCCCTGAAGTTCCAGCTTTCTCCTCCTTCGATGACATTTTCTCCCAGAAATTCCCGTTTTTCACCCAGAGGATGGCATCTTCTTCCAAAAAGAACACATTAGCTCCCAGAAATACCAGCTTTCTCCAATCCAATGAGATTAGCTCCCAGAAATACTGCTTTTTGCCCAAACACACGATCTATTCCACCACAACTATCATGTTTTAATCCTCAAGAATACATTTTCTACCAGACCTATGCCATTTCCCCCCACAAATACCACCCTTCTCCCAAATACGTGGCATTTCCTCCCACAAGTACTACTTCACACTCCACAGGATGAGACTTACCATCATACTTTTCTAGACTTCATATCACAGTTTCCTCCCAAATTACATTTCCTTCCAGACAAACCAGCATTCCCCGAAACAGAGGACATTTTCCCCCGGAAATACCATCTTTTCTCCCAGAAATGCCAGCTTTCGTACAAATACTTCATATTTCCTCCCTATTACGCGACTTCACACTCCTAACAATCCTACGGCCGTTTCATCTGCCAAATGTGTTTCTGCCAGAAATACCAGTTGTCTCTTAAATATATGAAGCTTTCTTCTTATACAATCCTCAAGATGACATTTTCTCCAAACAGAGGACATTTTCTCTCAGAAATACCAGGACTCGTATGAATATTTCAATTTCCTCCCGAATTTACAACATTACACTCCTCAAGAGGACAGTTTCTTCCAGAAATGTGGCATTTTATCACACCTAGACCATTTTCATCCCCAATAGAACTCATTTTCCCCCACAAATACCACTACTCCAAGAAATAGCCCCCATTCTCTAACAAAAACGCTGCTTTACTCTCCTCAAGATCACACTTACCCCCATCAAGATGGCAGTGTCACAGAAATACCAGCTTCTGCCCCCCAAAATAGGACATTTTCTCCCCAAAACAAGACATTTTCTCCCAGAAATACCACTTCTCTTAGAAATACCTCCCATTTCATCCCAGGAATACTACTTGACACTCCTCAAGATCACACTTACTCCCATCACAATGGCCTTTTCTCCCACATACACCAGGTTTCTCCAAAATACACCACATTTACTCCTACATAGACCAGGTTTCTCCCAAAGATGGCATACATTCACCCAGAAATTCCTGCCTATTCTTCAAAATACGGCCTTTTCCCAAAAAAAAACAGCTTTCTGACAAACACATGTCATTTTCCAACCAAGTCTGCTACTATCTCCCAGAAACAGCCGGTTTCCGAGAAATACCTGACGTTTGCTCTCCCAAATACTACTTGACACTCCTCCAGAGGACATTGTCTCCCCTATTTACCACGTTTTCTCCTCAAGAGACCACTTGGCACACCAAAAAGACCACCGTTGCTCTCCAATACAAGACATTCTTTCCCACCGGTTCCCACTTTTCTCCCTCAGCGATGTCATTTCCTCCCAGAAATGCCACTTTTCCCTTGGAAATTTCACCTTCTCTTCCAAAAAGAGGAGATTTGCTCCCAGAAATACCCCTTCTCTTACAACTGCCACACGCTTTCTCCCCAGAAAGCCAAATGGGACACTTGCAGCCAAGAAGAGGACACCTTCTCTCAGAAAGACCACTTTTCTCCCCAAGAGAGGAGATTTTCTCCCAATTGGATGACATTTGCTGTAAGAAAGACCTGTTTTCTTCCCTCAAGAGGACATTGTCTTTCCCACTCAGGACATTTTCTCCCAGAAGTACCGCTACTCTTAGAAGCACCTCCATTTCCTCCCAAATCTACTCCATGACACGCCTCAGGATGACACTTACTCCCCGATTTGGGGCATTTTCTCCCAGAAATACCACTTCTCTCCCAAAGGGATGGCCTTTTCCCTCTCTAGCATCTGTTTCTTCACCAATACCTGGCATTTTCTCCCAGAAACACCAGCTTTCTCACACATACATCACCTTCTCCCCCCCACATCAGATGTTCTCTCCCAGAAATATGGCATTTGATCACAGATATACTCTTTCCAGGGAATACCAGGTTTCATAAAAATACCTCATAATTTCTCCATGAAGTTCGTTAGCAAGATGACATTTTCACCCTAAATAGGAGATTTTCTCTCAGAAATGCATGCTTCCCCCTCACAGAACGGCATCTTCTCCCAAAATTAGGACATTATCTCCCCGAAATACCACATTTCTCCAATCCAATGACATTATCTCTACGGAGAGTTTGCAGTTGCTGCCCGTTAAATCGCTTTTCTCCCCGAATGCCGCTTTCAGACTTCAACAGCGATCTCGTCTTTCTCTCTCGGATGCCGAGAAAGACAGACATCAGCCGGATGCTTTTCTGCGACGAGCGGCATCTTCTGCGCACATCGCAAAGGAGCGGTTCTGACTTCTCCTTGTGTCCATGCATTCTGCACTACGCTTCTCTCTCATTCTTTCAGTCTTTCCCTTGATTCCTAGCGACATTTCGTTTTTCTCTGTTTTTCCGATGCTACACTTCAGCATTCTGTGACGAACAGAGTAGAAGGGAAAAGCCCCTCTAACAAGGGAGCTAGAAGTTCCAGGAGAGACACACGTTGTGCTTTCAGAGAGGACGTTACAGAAAGTGGAGAGCTGTGGATTCTTTCCTCCGGAGAAAAAACCCTCTGTTTTCAGGCAATGCAGTATGCTGAATTCGCACGTTGTCGGCATCGCAATTTCGCAAATTCGCTCTCGTGGATCGACAGCGCCACTCTCTGTTAACCGCTTCGGAGATTTTGCAGTTGCTGGCAGGGAAATCGCGGTTCTCCCCGAATGCCGCTTTCTGCCTTCAGCAGCGGTCTCGTCTCTCTCGGGTGCCGAGAAAGGTGCGACTTCAGCCGGATGCTTTTCATCAAGAAGCGGCTTCTTCTGCGCACATCGCATAGGGTTGGTTCTGACTTCTCCTTGTGTCCATGCATTCTGCACTACGCTTCTCTCTCATTCTTATGCCTTTCCTCTTATTCCTAGCGACAGTTCGTTTTAGTGTGTTTATCCGATGCTGCATTTCAGCATTCTGTGACGAAAAGAGTAGAATGGAAAAGCCCCTCTAAAGAGGCAGCTAGAAGTTCCAGGAGCGACACACGTTGTGCTTTCAGGGAGGACGTTACAGAAGGAGGAGAGATATGGATTCTTTCCTGCGGAGATAAAACCCCCTGATTTCAGGCAACGCAGTATGCTGAATTCGAACGTTCTCAGCATCGCAATTTCGCTATTTCGCTCTCGTCGTTCGACAGCAGAACTATCGCTGAACCAGTACGGAGAGTTTGCAGTTGATGGCCGAGAAATCGCTGTTCTCCCCGAATGCCGCTTTCTGCCTTCAGCAGCGGTCTCGTCTCTCTCGGGTGCCGAGAAAGGTGCGACTTCAGCCGGATGCTTTTCATCAAGAAGCGGCTTCTTCTGCGCACATCGCAAAGGAGCGGTTCTGACTTCTCCTTTTGTCCATGCATTCTACACTACGCTTCTCTCTCATTCTTTCAGTCTTTCCCTTGATTCCTAGGGACATTTCGTTTTTGTGTGTTTATCCGATGCTACACTTCAGCATTCTGTGACGAACAGAGTAGAAGGGAAAAGCCCCTCTAATAATGCAGCTAGAAGTTCCAGGAGAGACACACAGAGAACAGTAACGGGGGACTCTGAGTTTTGCAGGTATGGCTCCTGTTAACACCGAAGAAGAAGGAGACGGCCCAGGAACCCCGAAAGAAGGCCGGGAGAAGCGTGGAGGATACTCAACCGTTGCTGCCAACGAGAAAACGCGTTTCTATCAGGCGAATGCTATGTTTAGTGTGTGTGGTGGTTATTGCTTTATCACAGGGAGCGAGGGTATTCACCTTTTGTCACTGTCAGGGAATTCACCTTTTGTCACTGTCAGGGAATTTACGGGCTACTTAGGTAAATAAGATGAGCCAAAACAACTTTTGCTTTAGTTTGCAATCGGCTACCTCACTCTTTGTGTTTTTGTGCTTTCAGAGAGGACGTTACAGAAAGTGGAGAGCTGTGGATTCTTTCCTCCGAAGAAAAAACCTTGTTTTCAGGCAATGCAGTATGCTGAATTCGCACGTTGTCGGCATCGCAATTTCGCAAATTCGCTCTCGTGGGTCGACAGCGCCACTCTCTGTTAACCGCTTCGGAGATTTTGCAGTTGCTGGCCGGGAAATCGCGGTTCTCCCCGAATGCCGCTTTCTGAATTCAGCAGCGATCTCGTCTTTCTCTCTCGGATGCCGAGAAAGACAGACATCAGCCGGATGCTTTTCATCA
Organism: Phasianus colchicus; assembly: GCF_987193195.1. NCBI lineage: Eukaryota > Metazoa > Chordata > Aves > Galliformes > Phasianidae > Phasianus > Phasianus colchicus. The sequence goes on along the minus strand of NC_143459.1, from coordinate 235,422 downwards.
AGAAGCGGCTTCTTCTGCGCACATCGCAAAGGAGCGGTTCTGACTTCTCCTTGTGTCCATGCATTCTACACTACGCTTCTCTCTCATTCTTAACCCTTGATTCCTAGGGACATTTCGTTTTTGTGTGTTTATCCGATGCTACACTTCAGCATTCTGTGACGAACAGAGTAGAAGGGAAAAGCCCCTCTAATAATGCAGCTAGAAGTTCCAGGAGCTACACACGTTGTGCTTTCAGAGAGGACGTTACAGAAAGTGGAGAGATGTGGATTCTTTCCTGCGGAGAAAAAAACCCCCGTTTTCAGGAAATGCAGTATTCTGAAATCGCACGTTCTCTGCATAGCAATTTCGATATTTCGCTCTCGTCGGTCGACAGCAGCACTATCGCTGAACCAGTACGGAGAGTTTGCAGTTGATGGTCGAGAACCTTCAGCAGCGGTCGCGTCTCTCTCGGATGCCGAGAAAGGGCGACTTCAGCCGGATGCTTTTCTCGGACGAGAGGCTTCTTCTGCGCACATCGCAAAGGAGCGGTTCTGTCTTCTCCTTTTTGTCCGTGCATTCTGCACTACGCTTCTCTCTCATTCTTATGCCTTTCCTTTTATTTCCAGCGACAATACGTTTCTGTGTGATTCTCTGATGCCAGACTTCAGTATTCTGTGACGAACAGAGTAGAAGTGAAAAGCCCATCTAATAATGCAGCTAGAAGTTCCAGGAGAGACACACGTTGTGCTTTCAGAGAGGACGTTACAGAAAGTGGAGAGCCGTGGATTCTTTCTTGTGGAGAAAAAAACTCCTGTTTTCAGGCAATGCATACTGCCGAATTCGCACATTCTCGGCAGCGCAATTTAATTAATTCTACTCTTTTCGTCACAGAATGCTGAAGTGTAGCATCGGATAAACGGAGAAAAACAAAATATCGCTTGCAATCAAGGGAAAGACACAAGAATGAGAGAGAAGCATAGTGCAGAATGCATGGACAAAAGGAGAAGTCAGAACCGCTCCTTTGCGATGTGCGCAGAAGAAGCCGCTTCTTGATGAAAAGCATCCGGCTGAAGTCGCCCTTTCTCGGAACCCGAGAGATACGAGACCGCTGCTGCAGGCAGAAAGCGGCATTCGGGGAGAACAGCGATTTCTCGGCCATCAACTGCAAACTCTCCGTACTGGTTCAGCGATAGTGCTGCTGTCGACCGACGAGAGCGAAATATCGAAATTGCTATGCAGAGAACGTGCGAATTCAGCATACTGCGTTGCCTGAAAACAGGGGGTTTTTTCTCCGCAGGAAAGAATTCACAGCTCTCCTCTTTCTGTAACGTCCTCCCTGAAAGCACAATGTGTGTCTCTCCTGGAACTTCTAGCTGCCTTACTAGAGGGACTTTTCCCTTCTACTCTGTTCGTCATAGAATGCTGAAGAGTAGCATCGGAAAAACAAAGAAAAACGAAATGTCGCTAGGAATCAAGGGTTAAGAATGAGAGAGAAGCGTAGTGCAGAATGCATGGACACAAGGAGAAGTCAGTACCGCTCCTTTGCGATGTGCGCAGAAGAAGCCGCTTCTTGATGAAAAGCATCCGGCTGATGTCTGTCTTTCTCGGCATCCGAGAGAGAAAGACGAGATCGCTGCTGAATTCAGAAAGCGGCATTCGGGGAGAACCGCGATTTCCCGGCCAGCAACTGCAAAATCTCCGAAGCGGTTAACAGAGAGTGGCGCTGTCGACCCACGAGAGCGAATTTGCGAAATTGCGATGCCGACAACGTGCGAATTCAGCATACTGCATTGCCTGAAAACAAGGTTTTTTCTCCGGAGGAAAGAATCCACAGCTCTCCACTTTCTGTAACGTCCTCTCTGAAAGCACAATGCGTGTAGCTCCTGGAACTTCTAGCTGCATTATTAGAGGGGCTTTTCCCTTCTACTCTGTTCGTCACAGAATGCTGAAGTGTAGCATCGGAAAAACAGAGAAAAACGAAATGTCGCTAGGAATCAAGGGTTAAGAATGAGAGAGAAGCGTAGTGCAGAATGCATGGACACAAGGAGAAGTCAGAACCGCTCCTTTGCGATGTGCGCAGAAGAAGCCGCTCGTCGCAGAAAAGCATCCGGCTGAAGTCGCCCTTTCTCGGCATCCGAGAGAGACGAGACATGAGCGGCATTCGGGGAGAAAAGCGATTTAACGGGCAGCAACTGCAAACTCTCCGTAGAGATAATGTCATTGGATTGGAGAAATGTGGTATTTCGGGGAGATAATGTCCTAATTTGGGGAGAAGATGCCGTTCTGTGAGGGGGAAGCATGCATTTCTGAGAGAAAATCTCCTATTTAGGGTGAAAATGTCATCTTGCTAACGAACTTCATGGAGAAATTATGAGGTATTTTTATGAAACCTGGTATTCCCTGGAAAGAGTATATCTGTGATCAAATGCCATATTTCTGGGAGAGAACATCTGATGTGGGGGGGAGAAGGTGATGTATGTGTGAGAAAGCTGGTGTTTCTGGGAGAAAATGCCAGGTATTGGTGAAGAAACAGATGCTAGAGAGGGAAAAGGCCATCCCTTTGGGAGAGAAGTGGTATTTCTGGGAGAAAATGCCCCAAATCGGGGAGTAAGTGTCATCCTGAGGCGTGTCATGGAGTAGATTTGGGAGGAAATGGAGGTGCTTCTAAGAGTAGCGGTACTTCTGGGAGAAAATGTCCTGAGTGGGAAAGACAATGTCCTCTTGAGGGAAGAAAACAGGTCTTTCTTACAGCAAATGTCATCCAATTGGGAGAAAATCTCCTCTCTTGGGGAGAAAAGTGGTCTTTCTGAGAGAAGGTGTCCTCTTCTTGGCTGCAAGTGTCCCATTTGGCTTTCTGGGGAGAAAGCGTGTGGCAGTTGTAAGAGAAGGGGTATTTCTGGGAGCAAATCTCCTCTTTTTGGAAGAGAAGGTGAAATTTCCAAGGGAAAAGTGGCATTTCTGGGAGGAAATGACATCGCTGAGGGAGAAAAGTGGGAACCGGTGGGAAAGAATGTCTTGTATTGGAGAGCAACGGTGGTCTTTTTGGTGTGCCAAGTGGTCTCTTGAGGAGAAAACGTGGTAAATAGGGGAGACAACGTCCTCTGGAGGAGTGTCAAGTAGTATTTGGGAGAGCAAACGTCAGGTATTTCTCGGAAACCGGCTGTTTCTGGGAGATAGTAGCAGACTTGGTTGGAAAATGACATGTGTTTGTCAGAAAGCTGTTTTTTTTTGGGAAAAGGCCGTATTTTGAAGAATAGGCAGGAATTTCTGGGTGAATGTATGCCATCTTTGGGAGAAACCTGGTCTATGTAGGAGTAAATGTGGTGTATTTTGGAGAAACCTGGTGTATGTGGGAGAAAAGGCCATTGTGATGGGAGTAAGTGTGATCTTGAGGAGTGTCCAGTAGTATTCCTGGGATGAAATGGGAGGTATTTCTAAGAGAAGTGGTATTTCTGGGAGAAAATGTCTTGTTTTGGGGAGAAAATGTCCTATTTTGGGGGGCAGAAGCTGGTATTTCTGTGACACTGCCATCTTGATGGGGGTAAGTGTGATCTTGAGGAGAGTAAAGCAGCGTTTTTGTTAGAGAATGGGGGCTATTTCTTGGAGTAGTGGTATTTGTGGGGGAAAATGAGTTCTATTGGGGATGAAAATGGTCTAGGTGTGATAAAATGCCACATTTCTGGAAGAAACTGTCCTCTTGAGGAGTGTAATGTTGTAAATTCGGGAGGAAATTGAAATATTCATACGAGTCCTGGTATTTCTGAGAGAAAATGTCCTCTGTTTGGAGAAAATGTCATCTTGAGGATTGTATAAGAAGAAAGCTTCATATATTTAAGAGACAACTGGTATTTCTGGCAGAAACACATTTGGCAGATGAAACGGCCGTAGGATTGTTAGGAGTGTGAAGTCGCGTAATAGGGAGGAAATATGAAGTATTTGTACGAAAGCTGGCATTTCTGGGAGAAAAGATGGTATTTCCGGGGGAAAATGTCCTCTGTTTCGGGGAATGCTGGTTTGTCTGGAAGGAAATGTAATTTGGGAGGAAACTGTGATATGAAGTCTAGAAAAGTATGATGGTAAGTCTCATCCTGTGGAGTGTGAAGTAGTACTTGTGGGAGGAAATGCCACGTATTTGGGAGAAGGGTGGTATTTGTGGGGGGAAATGGCATAGGTCTGGTAGAAAATGTATTCTTGAGGATTAAAACATGATAGTTGTGGTGGAATAGATCGTGTGTTTGGGCAAAAAGCAGTATTTCTGGGAGCTAATCTCATTGGATTGGAGAAAGCTGGTATTTCTGGGAGCTAATGTGTTCTTTTTGGAAGAAGATGCCATCCTCTGGGTGAAAAACGGGAATTTCTGGGAGAAAATGTCATCGAAGGAGGAGAAAGCTGGAACTTCAGGGAGCAAATGAGATAAATGAGGGAGAAAAGTGGGAAACGGTGGGAAGGACTGTCTTGTAGAGGAGAGCAACTGCGGTATTTTTGGTGTGCCAAGTGGTCTCGGGGAGAAAATATGGTAAACACGGGAGAAAATGTCCACTGGAGGAGTGTCAAGTAGTATTTTGGAGAGAAAATGTCAGGTATTTCTCAGAAAAGTGCTTTTTCGGGGAGACTTGATCTCTGTGCTCAAATGACATATTTCTGGGAGAAAATGTCTGATGTGGGGGGGAGAAGGTCATGTATCCGTGAGAAAGCTGGTATTTCTGGGAGAAAATGCCAGGCATTGGTGAGAAAACAGATGCTTGAGAGGGAAAAGGCCATATTTTTATTTTTTCTATATATATATAAATGTAAGAAAAGGCCATTTCTTTGGGATCTGGTAAGAAGTGTATATATAAAAAAAATAAAAATAGGTATGTTGCTTCCAGACAGTGTTCTTCTACTTTTGAATTAGTTTTGGCTCAAAAACTTCCTGAGTCATGTGGTTCTACTGCATATTTATTGAACTTTAAATGGCTCTTACATATTATTTCCCAGTTTACATTCTTAACCCCACAAAAGCCTTCAGTATTGATAGCATTTTAGTAATAAGCTTAACAGATTGTCATCCCTTTTCCATGCATAATCTCTGTTTTTCTTTGAATCTATCATAATTTGAAGCATAATATATCTTTGCTGAGACTGTGAAAAGTTGATCTCTCCATACTCCATGTCACATGCTGCAAGAGGTCACCCCGTAGCCTTCTTTTAACCAGGCTGAACAAGTCCATGTCCCTTAGCCTGTCTTTGTAGGGGAGGTGCTCCATCCCTCTATCATCTCCGTGGCTCTCCTCTGGACCTTAACAACTCCCTTTCCTTCTTGTATTGGGGGCCCCAGACCTGAACATAATACTCCAGATAACGCTTAATGCTTGAATCTTTCTACAAATCTGCTCATTTATGATTAGCTGCTATGATTAGCTGTGTCAGTGCACACAATGCACACAATGGTAAAATATTCTTACATTCTAAGAAAACATGTCTATTTAAAATTCAGAGTTTAGATAGAAATATAGTGTCTAACTTGTAGATGTCTGAACTGATGAACATTCCTCTGATTATTAATGCAGTAATGCAGCATCTCATTTGAGCCTAAAGAGTTCTGGTCACTCACTCAAATATTTCAAGCACTCGGATGTTTGATGTAGCTGTCAATAGGAATTGCAAAGTCAGAGCTCCACACAACAGATGTCCAGGGTAGCCCTATGGATTTAATTCTGCTTTCTGCAATATAGCTTCACAAGGCTGTGATTAGAATCAACCACTTACATATTCTTATCATTTACTGCATTACTGCATTAGCAAATATGCAAGTCAGCCTTCAGCTTTTCAGTTTACAGATGATGCGCAATGAAAGCAGAGCGGATTTATTGATTAACTTGTTGGAATAAAAGATACTACAACGTTGCTTCCTTTTACAAGCACTTCTCAGATGTGATCAACCAGCTCCTAAACACATGCAGTGACTTAAGATGTCTTAAGACATCTTAAAGATGATTTAAGACATGTGAGACACAAAAGGATTTTTTTTTTTTTTTTTGAAGTAGAGCCAAAGAAATTGAGCTACAGTTGCAAAATAGACTTTCAAGTTGTAAAATAAATATTCAAACAATTTATTTAATACTGGCTACTTTATAAATATCTTACACTGAAACCTGACTTAGGTATATTTTGATTTAGAAATCAAATTTAATGTATGAAAAGTTAGTATAAAAGCATTTTATTTAAAGCACAGGTTGTGCTAGCAACGATTAAATGAGGGACAATAAGAATATAATATATGGTTGTTCTGGATTCCCTGAACACAGTACTCCAGTAGCAGTCATAACCATTTTTTCTTTAACAATCTTTCTTTATTATTTGCTTTCATTTTTTTTTCATGTTTTTTTTTTTTTTCTTCTATTTTTCTGTTTATTGTTCATATATCCAGATTAAGTCTTTAAAATAATGTCCTTTGTGCTAGATTTTGAAATTATTAGTGGAGTACTAAGTGTTTTGAGTTGTGTTATTTGACTTTGGTGATTGTTTGCTATTCTAGACCAAATGGGTGTAATTTTTGGTATGTTTGTTCCCAAGAGCTAGTATTCTGTCATCAAAATTACTAATTGTTATAAATTATGAAGTGGATATGAATTTGTATATGCACCATCTACTCTTTATGACCCTATGGTCCATTATACCTGAATTCAAATATAAAAATAACCATTATCAGAACATTTGATTAGACTTTTATACAAACTTGTCTAATCTAAGTACATATTGCTAGAAGATAAATGGATAGCGTTAGGACAGTATACATCTCATACGGAAGTGTTTTAGGAACCTAGGACAAATTATGTTTCTGAATTTAGGTATCTTTCACCAGCTGAGGCACACTCAGGCATTTTGTCTGTCCAGCAGTTGTTGTCTCATCTCATACCTCCTTCACATCTACAGAGCTATAGGGATGTCTTTGTTACTTAAGCATCTCTGGCACTAAGTACCCTAATTCAGCTTTTCTAACTAAACATAGTTTTTACCTCAGCTCAGAAATGCATCTCATTTCTGAAATGAAATGCATGCCATTTGCATTTCAGTTATATCTAACTAAAATGTGTATTATGTTGAATATGTGTTCAGAAACATATGTAATGAATTCAGACTTCTGTGTCTCCTTTTCTCTCTATCTACTGTGTTTAGGACTGAACCTCTAATGGTAGATGCAGTATGTCAATGGTTTACAGGCCAGTTCAGCCTGGTTCCATGACTAATGGGTCAGGGGGACCCACAGACCCACAGCTTGGGAAAGGGGGAAGGGGAAAAGGGGTAGAGAGGGTAAAGGGTAGAGAGATGGGCCTAAAAATGAAACAACAATGATCTGAGGAGAAAAGTTGATTTACTAAATGAGATATTGAAATGCAAGATAACACAATATAATATAATATAATTGAAATGGAAGCTAAGAAATCAAATAAAATGAGAGTGTCCAAAAAACAAAGGCCTTACTCTAACGCTGAAGGTGAGATGGCTAGGGAGCACACACGCTGTAGAGATGAGCGGAAAGGAAAAAGGAGATGTCTCATGATTTGCAAACAGTTTTGTTTCCCCATCCAAACAGAAAATAAATGCGTAAAGTCCTCTGGGCTATATAGTTGTCTTCTGAGACAGCCATACCTAGAAATATCAACAATCCACAGAACTGGAGCATTAACTCTTTAACTCCCAGTGCACTACTTGATGTTAAGATGTGAAATACCAATTACAAAAATCCTGAAACTGTGATACAGTTGAAATGCCCCATCCCTTGCAGTGGTTGTATGATGTGACAACCTGTATCGGAATGTTTAATTTTGCAAGCTACAGCATCTGACTTACAGGGAGAGATTTCTTCTGCTTCTGATTGCTCAGAACAAACCCATCAGGGAGAGATACATTAATCTTCTGTGATGCAGACCCAAACACGAAAAGTTAGCTAGCCTATTTGCTGTCATTAAGGAAATAAATAAGATTGACTGTCCCATTGCATCCACAGGAGGGGACTTCAGCTCTTCTGTGAGATGCTCAGTAGTGCTCCTTCTCAATGTTTAACACCATCTGCCTCTCCAGTGTGGCATTAAACACAAATCACACCAGGACTACAGCAAGCTATTGGGAGAAAGACTCTACTGGGATTCCTGTTCTTCCTATAGCCCTCCTGGATGCCACAGGAGTGGCTGTTGTCTTATGTGTTGCCTCAAGTGTTCTAATTTCAGTAACAACAGTAACACTTGAGATAGACAAAGTAAACCTCTTAAAAAGCCCAGAGAAGTCATCTGCTGCTTGAGATAGCTTGCAAAAGAAAATTCAGTTGTCTATAAACATGTTCTTTGTCACTCTCTACATTTCTTGGACATGGAGGTTGCTAATGATTTTGCATACATCAATGCAAGTGCAATTCACCGTAGTTCTGACATACAGTCTAATTGGCTTTAATATATAATTTTATTTTTTGAATGCTAACGTTTATGTAATGACTTTCTAATTGATTTTTTCTTTATAAAGGACCATTGATTCATTCCCTTCAGTGAAACTCAGTTAACTTTCTAAGAGAATTTATGAAAAGAAGGATGTGCTACTGCTACTTTCTTTCTACCTTTCTTTCTCTCTTCTATAAAATGTGTTATTTATATTCATAAGCAAGCTTCTGCAAAGATAAACAAAGCTAAACAACTGTGCTTTATGTATGAGTATGAAATAGGTTCCTTATAAAAAATGTGTCTCTTCAAAGATGGATTGAGCTCTTGTGGCACTCTTCCTAAAAACTACACATTCATCATGTCTTATGATATATTAGCATGACAGCTATTTAACATTTGTAACAAGTTATTCTAAGCAATCAGACTGAATTGTACACAGATTATACGAACTGATGTTATTTTACAAAAATAGAAATGATAAATTTTAAATGGAAGCATAAGCTATGGTGTTATCACATTGTTTATGTCATTGTGAATTAAGTTACAGCTGATTTTATATGAAGTACAAAGACTGTGAGGAAGTTTTCTGTTATTGTACAATATACAATCCCAGCTAGATAATAATAAGTAATGAGACTGATAATTGGAAACAAAAACAGAATAGAAACCCACACTGTTATTTAAGTCTGATTTTTTACACCAGTGACAGAGGAAGAAGATCTAATTAAAAAACTTCAAGTTTGGACAAGTCTGGAAAGAAAGAAGTATTCCAAATTCCAAAAAATATTGCAATATTATTCCTGAAGGATGCTTTCCCAGGATTTACTGGGATCTTTACTGGACAAAGTATTTCCCCTTCAGCTCAAACTAGCTGTGTGCTCTGGTGGCCAGGCAGGGTCCTGTCCACCTCTCCCCAGATGGCCACCTCTGTCTTGGCACCAAACTATCCATCCCATAAGTTTACCACTAGCTGGCGGAGTCCCAACTCCAGTACCACCTTGCAGGCTCACATGGCCATTCCTGGTAATTCTTTTGACAACAAAAGCTCCTGTGAGACCATCCTTCGCATCTCCATCCTTTTCCCTTGCCAAAATCTGTCATTTCTTCTTCCCCAAGTCCTCAGGAATAGGGGAAGGCAGAGACCAGCATTCTCTGAGCTGCTGTGCCAGGACAACAGAAGGAATCCAGCAGAAGGACCTGAGCTGACTGGGGCCCTGAGAACGTGTCAAACAAGTTACAGAAGTGGCTACTAATGTGGAGAAGATGACTTTGGTTCTGACATGAAGCAGCCTGAAGTTCAGCATGAAGGTCATCTTTTCAAGATGAGGCATATTGAACAATTGATTCAATAAATAAAAAATGAGTAATACTTAAGAAAACGAACTCGCAAAAACAACAAAAACAACACATATTTCTCTCTCTATTTTTTCCCCCCTTTTGGACCTTGAGAATCTGCATGTGGATTCTTAAGTCCCTACCTGGTGTCCCTGGTATGAAAAAGACATTGCCACATGGAGCAAGAGCTCAGCCAGGGCTGGTGAGAGTCCAGGGCACCCAGCAGTCGCAGCAAAGGCTGAGGGAACTGCCTACAATCAGTATTAAAAAAAGTGAGTGTTACCTACAGATGCTTACTGGGATTGTGGAAGATCATGAAGCCTGGCTTTTCTCACAGGTGCTCAGTGACAGGAGCACAAGCGGCACCAGACACATGCTGCAGCATGGACATCTTCCAGCTGGGAGAAAAAGACTGTCCCCATGAGGATGCGCTCCCAGAAAGCATGGGGGTCTCTGTCTTCCCCATGATATCTAACCTTGACTCAATCTAGCTGAATGTAACTCCCCTCCTCTGAAGAAAAACTCTGGGCAACATGTTCCAGTACTCTGTAACCCTCATTGTGAAGAAGTTCTTTCGCTTATTGGTTCGGAACTTCCTATGCTCAACTTTATGGCCATTTCCCCTTGTTCTGTCCCCATGGACTGCTGAAAAGAGGTTGGCCATGTCCCTTTGACTCCCACACTTAAGATATTTATAGACATTAATAAGATCCCCTCTCAGTCTTCTTTTCTCAAGGCTGAAAAGATTCAGGTTACCTATCCTTTCCTCACAGGGGAGACTCTCCAGGTCACTTGTGGTCCTCTGCTGGACTATCTCCAGGAGATCCCTGCATTTTTTGTACTGGGAAGCCCAGACCTGGATAGAGTACTCCAGGTGAGGCCTGACCAGAGCAGAGCAGAGGGGGAAGATCACCTCCCTGGACCTTCTGGCCATGCTCTTTTCAATGAACTCACTGGCCTTCTTGGTCATCAGAGCAGTATGTTGATAATATATTGTTTATGTGCTTAAATTTTCATAATGATATTTTGGTGCCCGTGATTAATAACAACAACAAAATACTCTACATGTGTGGAATATGGTAGCCCAGCGAGAGGCCCTTTGATACATTTTACGTTTTTGAAAGATAGATGCTTTTAAAGGATAGATTCATGGTTAATGCTTTTTAGTCATACAGAATTAGTATATGCATTAGTGCCAATACAGCAGCATAAGGCTCACATAATATGTTAAGAAAAGAATGCTGAAAGTGAAGATCCTCACTCTAAAAATGTTTTAATCTAAAAAGTATGTCAGATGAAATAGAGTTAATGTAAGTGAAAAAAGTGAGAAAAATTTCACCTAAGATTGCCAGCAATCAGTACAGAACCTTTATATTTTTAATCCCAGTGAAATGTTTTGTAAGAAGTGTGCAGAGTTGATCGTGTAGAAGCCATTGGCAATTTTGAAATATGTGTGAATGGTAAATTTCCTATGAATATTGTTGGCTTGATTTCAGATACATTCACAAGCATTTCTCTGGAAAGTACACTGCTATTCTGTCCAATGTAAATTCACTGACACCTGCTCTTAGCAGGAATTTTTTAGTAATTCAAGGCAGTAACGTTTATCAAAGTAGCTAAATTAGCTGTTATGAAATCACTGTTGAGTTTTTGTGAATGAGCACCTCTATGCACTATTCTACTTCTATTCTAGCACTTTTCAGACACTAACATAGGTAATAGACTAATGAGGCAGGGGAACCTGCGAATCCAAGCCCTGGGAAAAGGAAAAGGGGAAAAGGTAGGGAGATGGGTCTAAAAACAGCACAGTGGCAATGATCTGAGGAGAAACAAACTAATTTACTAAATAAGATATCAGAATGCAAGATAACATACTATAATGCAATATAATATAACGTAATTAGAATTGAAGCTAATAACTAAAGTGAGAGTGTCTGAAAAATAGAAGCCTTACTCTAATTAAGCTGAGGTGATATGGCTGGGAGCAGAGATGAGCCAGAAAATCAAAAAAGGGAAGTCAAGAGATCTACGAATGGTTTTTATCTTTCCCACTGAGCAGAAATGGTAACAGAACAGTGAGCAGTCCTCTGGGGGATATAGTTCTTCTTCTCTTCTAAAACAGGTACCCCGAAGTATCTACTATGCATGGAACAGGAGCATTAATGCTTTAACATGTACTACATGATGTTATGATGTGGAATACTGAGAACAAAAATCTAAAACCATGACATATAGTTACACTTCCGTCACCAGAAAAAAGAGGAAATAGGGAAGTTCTGGAGTCTGAGTCTAATTCAAAATTGTTTGTAATTAATTAAATGAATTATTTTGGAATTCAAAAAGGAATCTCTTTTACAGATTTTGTTCACTGACCAAAATTTACAAAATTCTTCAAGTAGACACAAGTATAGGGCAAAAAATATCTGAACAAGCCTACCCAAGTCTAATAAGGTAATAAGACTGTGGGTGGTGACTTATTTTCCTTTGAGATTTGGAATTGGGGTCACTTTTGTCACCAGATTTTTTAACACCTTCTTCGAGATATTCTGATTTATTGTTCTTCAGAGGAAAACTGCTTAAATGTGGCATCACAGAAATATATTGGATTAAGGGCTAATACATTTTCCTAGCCAGATGAAAGTGGTGTTGTATTTTTAACATGTCAATAGTGCTTATCCATATCTCAGGAAATCCAACAGTGGAGAATTCAGGTTTAAAGTAATTAGATTGATATTTCTTATTTAAATGCATATATTTATTTTCAATATTGTCAGTTACTTTTTTCCTATCTTACCACATTTTTGTCTCTCTTCCTCTTTTCCTGTCTCTCTCGTGCACTAAGTAAATATATAAACAAATATATAAACATATATGTATACACTTATATACTGTCTCTTTCCTATTAATGGTAGTTAGTTTAGTGACTAAGGATGAAAAATATTATATATTTACGCTTCAATTATAGGAACAATATGTTTTACTGTCTAAGTACCATTTCTTGTCATGGTTATTATCGTGATATTAAATAGCTGAGAGTCATTGTAGAAGGAACATAAGTCATTACCATCTTTCTATACATAATGACTCTTAAACATAATTGCTATGTAATCTTTAGGTGAATTATTATATTGAATTATTATATAGGCCAGTGCACATGCTGGTAGCTTAGCTAGGAATAAAAGAAAGCTACTCAATCAAAGATTAGTCCTGTTTCTTTTTTAATTGAATGATTTCAAAGCATAATATTCAGGGCCGTGTTTTAGAAATATGTGATACTTTTACTTGACTCTGTTAAAGTGTGTGATATTAATTTAAGTAAATTGATAATGAAAAGAACATAACTGCATGACTGAAAGACTGATCCAGGTATGAAAAGGATACTTGTATTTCATGAGCTACATATTGAGAACCCACAAACCCACAAAAATCTAGTCAAAGTCTAGATTAGATGTGAGTCACATGCTTGACAGTCAAGGTAACTTATGCTGATGTTACAAAGAGATACCAGCTGATCTTAGGGGAAAGGTGATATGTTCTACATAGGGGACTTTACAAACAGCAGAAAATTAAATTCTTTCCTTTGACCTCCTTCATAGGATGCGAAGTCAATGCTGTGGAAGTCATGATAGGTTGAGGTGATCCATGAAAATATCTACATATTAATATATATCTGTACATATATATATAGGCAATTGGAAAGAGCCTGAAAACCTTCCAATGATGTGACATGTCTATTTTGGTGATACTAAGCTGCTATTACATCAATTGTGTTCAAAAATAACATGAAATAAAAATGCTCTGTAGGTGCCTTTTACTCCAGTAGAATGTCGAGTAACAATGTCATAGAGAGACATGAGGAAACTTGCACTACAGAATCTATCCCCTCAGTCTTCTTAATCTCTTTTACTTCCACAGGAAGAATTTTGTGGAGCCTACGACTGTTTCAAGTAAAGAAAGAAAGTATTACCTTTTTCTGATCTAACTTGCCACTCCCAGGGCAGTCCATCCCAGTGCTTGACCAATCTTTTGGAAAAAAAGCTTTTCCTAACATCCAACCTGAACTCCTCTGCCACAGCTTGTAGCCATTCCCTCTAGTCCTATTGCTAGTTACAAAGGAGAAGAGGCTGACGCTCACCTTGCCACAACTTTCTTTCAGGTAGTTGTAGAGAGCAATAAGGTCATGCCTGAGCCTCCTCTTTTGCAGACTAAACAATCCCAGTTCCGTCAGCTGCTCCTCATAAGACTTGTGCTCCAGACCCCTCACCAGTTTAATTGCCCTTCTCTGGACAAACTCCAGGCTTTCAATGTCTTTCTTCTAGTCAGGGGCTAAAAACTGAACACAGTACTTGTGATGCAGCCTCTCTATAACTTAGTACAGAGGGATGATCATTTCCCTGCTCCTGCTGGCAGCACTATTTCTGGTACAAGCTAGTATGCCATTGGCCTTCTTGGCTACCTGGGCATACTGCTGGTTCATGTCTAGATAAACCTCTATTATAGTTTGCATGTAACTAAATAGCAAGCATTACTTTCAGAGTGACCTATGAATTAGTGATTGGTGCATGGGTTTCCATACTTTTGGTTTGCCTGGTATGTTCTGAGAAAAGAGGAATTTTTGTGGGCTACATGTACGTAGGTTACTGCAAGTAATGTCTCCATGGAAACTACAACAGATACAAAGAGCATAATAACACTATTTGATAGAGCAAATTCTCAGCCTCATAATACTATTTTTTCAAGAAAATCACCACCACTAGCTGTGTATTTTCACCAGGGATGAACAAGAAACCACAGGCCATTCTTGTAAAAACCTGCACCAGAGGAGGAGACTAGCTGTCACAATTGCTGAAATCTACCACCTACCAACTCGTATTCACATCCACTGTTGGTGTTCATCAGTGTTGAGTCATCACCAGTGAATGTCAATGAGAGCCAATTTTCCACCTGGAGGAATTGAATTATCCACCTTTGCTTCTTATGCACTTCTGTGTCAGAGGTTATTTTGTCAGACCACCATCCTGCTTCCATCTGTCACACACAAAATGTGATGGAATATGGTCAGGAAGTTTCAGCCTCTACTACCACACTTTCAACATCTGTCTCTGTCACCATGGGCCAACACAATAAAGCAGGAGGCATTATTTTTGGAGCATCTCTTGTAAAATATATAATATAGTTTATGTATGTAAGTAACAAAACATTTCAATTTTTAATTTTTAAAAAGGGGGCGGGGGGGTGGGGAACCATAAAACTAGTAAGATATTTGATTTCATTTCTGTGAAATCAATGCACAACTCTGTTTTTATAGTAGTGGTTGCAATTCCTAGTGAGTTCTCAAGGTGTTAGTGGGAGAGTTTTGATGAAATTTCATTCATTCTGTGCTTCATCCTTGATAACTGTTGTTCACAAATTTATGTACAATCAGAGAGCAATGACATGAATAAGATGGGGTGGTGAAGCAAGGAATGTTTGTCTCTGCTAAGAGAGGTCTCACAGAAGTCTGATGAAGAGACAGGATCAATGTTTGAGTTAAATATGTGATTGTAACTCTACACATTACATTTAAAAATTTGCAGGTAATTTATTTATGGGAACTGAAAATAGGGTCATGAGTACACAAAAGAAAGAAGAGAAGAGAAGAGAAGAGAAGAGAAGAGAAGAGAAGAGAAGAGAAGAGAAGAGAAGAGAAGAGAAGAGAAGAGAAGAGAAGAGAAGAGAAGAGAAGATTCTTTTCATCAGTCTTGAAATATAGTCTCAAATTCCTTTATCAAAACAGAAAGCATGGCTGCATGTTTTTCACTGTTTGCAGTACTGTTTTTGGCTAAAGTATCAAATAGTATAAAATTATTTGCCATAACCTGACTTACCTGTACACTGAGCTCCTGGTTTCAGTCACCATGATGTTAGTGGCAGATCTATGTGTGGTTGTTTCTAGGTGAGCACCTAGGGCCAGACCAGGCAGGTAGGTTAAGAAGACTAATCACCATGGTGGTGAGGGGCAGAGGCTGGGCCTCTTGACAGGCTGCGCCAGATTGCATGTTGTCCACAGTCCATGGGTTGGACATGCCTGGTCTAGCTGGAAAAATCCTGAAGGACAGAAACATAATGTGTTGGTGCGTATATCAGAAAACTCACTTTGCTTAATGGTGAAAGGATGTATGGACAGGCACTTAATAAACATAACTGCCAGCCTTGATCTCAACTGACTGTTGTTTAGTTAATGAATAGAAGATGTGTTGTGGATTTTGTGACTGGACAATGAAATAGAATGAAACATTGGTTCTGTTTGTACATACTTTCAGTAAAGAATAAACATCATGAAGCTTGCTTTTCTCTGACACTCAGATAACTTTTCTATCACTGCAAAAATGTTCCTGGAAATTATAGAATGTGAAAAGAAGCCTACATTGATGCTGTACATAAGCAGTCTCTTGATAGCAGTTGAGGACTCAGAACTCGTAAAAATTGACTCAGCAGATCATTTTGGTATCCCCTAAATTCCCAGACATTTAGGCATGGTTGTAGACATTTCTTTAGGTGCTTCACTGAATCTGGATGAAAAATAATATTTCAAGAATTACTTCAAAGTAAGCATTTTTTAAAATACATGTCTGACATATGTTGCCAAAAACAAAGGCAACTTTTTTAACATAATAGCGGATAATGTTGACTACCTAAATTTGAACTGAAATATATATAATTTATTAATCATTTATATGTAATATTAATCATGTACAAAATGCTATAATGGAATTTTTTAAGATTCTGCTGCACTAACTGCACAATGGAATGTTTTTGTTTGTGTGTTTTTGAGAAGGTCTGAAAGATTTAAGTTACTTTCCACCATGATAACAAAAACTAGTTAGGATTTTTAGAAAGTTACAAGCAGTCACACAAGAAAATAGGCACACAATAGAAGCAGGCAAAAATAAGGAAGATGTAATTGAAGAATTTATGATAAATTTTATTTTTTATTTAATTCAGAACATGAAATGAATTATACTAATATGTTGTGCCAATAATAGTGGACGCTTCCGTAGAATATAAGTGGGGAAGACTCTTTTCTTTAAAAAGACCAACATTTTAAAGAATTATTTTTAAAGAATTTAAATTATTAGTTGTGAATAGAGAGGAGGAAATACTCATAGAAATAATAGCTAGGGCACTAGTTACTGGTCACAGGTTAAGTGGCTTTTAAAGGGTTTTATTAAACAAATCTATAAAATTTTAAAGATCTATATGTTTGCAGTCTTTTACTGAACTGTTTTTAAAAGAGAAGATTCAAAACTCACTAGAAGTATGCCTGTTCATTGAAACGAAATTCTGTAGCTATTACTTCTGGGCCGTGCATCCAAAAAAAGTTGTGAAAAATTCTGTCTCATTCTTAAAAAAATGAAAATAGCATATGTATATGTATATGGAGACAGAAACCAACTTTTTTTTTTTTTAATCCAACACTTTTTTAAACAACAACAAAAAAAAGAAAATATTTTTAAGTTGTAGGTTTTGTTTTTGTTTTTGTTTTTTTGTTTTTTAGCCAAAAATATTTACAAGCAAAAGGTTTTAGGTTTTTGTTTTGTTTCCTTTTTTTTTTTTTTTTAATTAAATTGATATCTAATGCACTGTAAGCACGTTACAAGATGAATTTGGAGTCTGAAACTAAATGTGAGGAAAAGCATAGTTGGCTAACAAAATTATTTCTGTCACTGGATGAAAAGTTGTCTGCTTGAAAGACTGCATATTTCTGGAGAAAAATAAAACACATCTATCAAGGAAATAATGAATCAACTAAAAAAATACTGATAAAATTTGTCTTCACAGACAACTGAAGTAAGAAACCTAACCTTTTGTTTTCCTCGAAGAGAAGCATTGAACTGCTAGTATTATAAGTTATTTCAGTATTTTGTTAATGACATTAATAATAATGTTTTACATTTATATGTCTATAGGAACTTTTTTTTTCCTTTCTCCTCCCAAACAAACAAAACAAAGAAACAAAAAAAACCTCTCCTAAAATACTGTGTAGATTTTAGAAGCAGGAATCAGGCTGTCCTTGAGTCAGTATGCTGAAACCAGTAGACAGCAGCAGCGCAGTTGAGAAGAAAAGTTCACTGTCTTATGACTTCTTGGAAAAACAGAATAATGTTTGAGAGTTCCAAACTTGTTTTCAAATGCATTATTTGGAGCAACTTATGTAAAGTTACATTGTTCCATAGATACGGAATTCAGCAGGAGCAAAGTTTTTAGCCCTATAATTAGTATTGTATATTGAAGCATTGTCATTAACCAGTGAGATTTGCAGATTAATCCTGCTGTCAGTGAAGAAACTGACTGTATAGATAAGTAGCAATTTTTTTAGCCTGATTAAAACATGGGCATCTAATCCAATTTGTGAAAATTTTTGAAACATTACCTAAAGCAAAAGGTTGCTTAATACCTTACAATCATATATTCTTCTTCTAGTTTGTAGGTTTATATTGAATGCAGTCTTTTATTTAGAGAATATTTGAGAACATATTTCAGATGTAGAACTTGCACATTTTCTCATAGTAAAGGTTTAATTGGAAAGTCATAAACTTAGTGCTTAAAAAAATATTTCATTGCACAATACAGCAATCTGGTTATTAGTCTCAGAGTATTAAGAACTCTCATTAAACCACATATTGAAATACGTGGTCATTAATTGCCATATTGATTTGTTCTTATTTTTCTTGAGTATGCTGATAAAATACACATTATTTTTTGTGTGTCAGAAATGGAAACCACATTCTTCCTTACACAGCAATGTGAATTAAAAAAAAGGTTCAACTTTAAAAGAGAATTAGAGATGACATCTATTCCCTAGAGAATTTTGTAAAATTACAAAATATTTCCTTTCAAGGTGCTCTTATTCATTTAATTATTTGCTTGCCTTCTTGCTTTGAGATTTTTCTATGTTTGAAACTGCAGATGAGATCTGTGATGTTACTTTCTAATAGATCTCTTCGAAGTCACAAAAATAAATAAATAAATAAATAAATAAATAAATAAATAAATAAATAAATTAAAGGCTCCCTGTACAGTAAGATTGAAAATGTTCTTTACATTTCTCTCTGTGAATAAGTGCTGATGTCAAATTTAGAAAAGATTTTAACTGTGTGGGAAGAGAAGCAAACAAAATATTTAACATTAAAAAAAATATACTGTAGTCAACGGGAGTTGTAGCTTTCATTTTAAAATCATAGAATGACTTATGTTGGAAGGGATTTTAAATATCATGTAGTTCCAATGCCCTCACATGAACATAGTTATCAACCACTAGATCAGGTTGCCCAGGGCCTGATCCAGACTGGCACTGAATGCCTCTAGGGAAAAAGCATCTGCATCTTCTCTGGGCAACCTTTTCCAGTCCTTTACCACAGTGAATAAAAAATTTCCTCCTATCATCTAACCTAAATCTCCTTTCTTTTAATTTAAAACCATTCTTGCCCGTTCTCACTAATAGACCATGAAAAAAGTTGGTTTTCTGCCAGTTCATAAACTCCTCTGAAGTATTGGAAGGTCACAATGAGGTCTCCCCAGAAAAACAATCCTCCTCTCCAGTATAAACAAGCCCAACTTCCTGAACCTCACGGGAGAGGTGCTCCAGCCCTCTGATCATCTTTGTGGCTGCCCTCTGGACTGATTCCAACAGCTCCACATCTTTATTGTCTTCAGGGCCTAAGACCTGGGCACAGTATTTCAGGTGTGACTTCACAAAAACAGAACTGAGGGGGACAACTTCTTCCCGTTACCCAGTTAGCTGCCCATGTTATAGTGTTGGCTACACTTAAAACAGCATATAAAATATTTTAGTAGAGTGAAAGCACATAGCCAAGTAAAAGCAACAGAAATCACAAGATATTTTTGCTAGTTAATTAACATAATTGCTAGTTACCATGACAAAGTGTTTCAATAGGTCTTAAATCACTTGATGTCAATGGAAGAGTCTTCAAGATAGGTGCTTCTTAACTTGTTCTAACTTTTTTTTTTTTTTTTTTTTTAAGATAAATCTCAAGTATTTATTTCCCCTAAAACACCTACAAGAATACTGTACTAAATTTGCATAGAAATAGGACATCAGACATTTACAGTTTGCAGGCATGTGGACTTCACGTAAGCACCCACAGGATCAAATTCAAGGAATGGTATTTAGAAACTACACTTGCTTTTCTTAAAACTTGATCTGTTGTGCTCTTAACCACTTGCACCATTGCTCATCTCGTTTTTTTTTTTTTAGAAGAGATTCTAAAGTTATACTCAAATATTAAAGGAAAAATCTCCGAAAAACATGTCATATTTAGACAAGATGAGCTTCTTCAATTGAATTTTTACTTGTTTTATTTTTATCTTTGTCATCAGGCAATGAATTATGTCTTGTTTCCCTCTCAAGACCCAGCATGAAATGTATCTGAATGCTATCTTTTCCTCAACTGGTCTATTCAAGTCTTCTGCAAAAACAATTTTGAAGATCAAAAGTAGTGATTTCAAAGCACTCTTACTAATTC
Organism: Phasianus colchicus; assembly: GCF_987193195.1. Taxonomy (NCBI): domain Eukaryota; kingdom Metazoa; phylum Chordata; class Aves; order Galliformes; family Phasianidae; genus Phasianus; species Phasianus colchicus. Next base: position 215,168 of record NC_143459.1, on the reverse strand, counting down.
TAATGCTGTATTTCCTATAGAAGAGCTAACTAGAAACTCAGAATAAAGGATACAGTAAATATTAAATTAAGCTCCAGTTATTACAATTAGTAATCCTGGAATATCTTCATGCATTTTAGCAAAAAGCACTTGAGATTCAGATTTAATCTGAAATTCAAAGACAGTTTCTATTTAGATTTTTTTTTTTTTTTTTTAAAGGAATATAATGGAAAAACTTACAGTAGGAGCAGCCGTAGACCTCAATTCTTAACCCAATTTGGCCTTCTCCATTCCAATCTAAAGGAACTATACGTACATAGCGAGCAATGACTGGGTGTTGCAAATCATGTCGGACCACACTATCAGAGTTTGTGTTTCCAGGAAATGCCTAAGGGAAAGAATAAGAAAATTATTTTATTATTTCTATCTCATACACTGTAAAGATTCTGTTATGAAGGAAAATTTTAGGTAGTGAAGACCTCGGAGTGACTAGTTAGCACTTAAGTTTGGTTAAAATGTTTTCTTTGATACTGAGCAAATGAACAGTGGTTTTAAAAAGTTTTGTAGTGCTCACAACACAAACACTGTAGCACTGGAACCTCGTGCTTTCTCCACAATAGATACAGTAAATTCAGGTAAGAGCTGCTGCTAGATAAGAAAGTATTTTGCATCACTGATCCATTGCTCAGTTACTAAAACATTTATAAAGATGTCCAAAAGGGTTGTTCTGTGACAAGATACCCATCCTCTAACACATTACAAACAGCAGTCACTGTCTTGTAAACAGAAACACTGATATATCCTATTTCCTACAGCAGACCCTCCAATTTCTCAAATTTCCAGGAATACAAAGATCTTTCTTTATTTTTTATGTACTACCTTCTGGAAAATGAGCACACAGTTTCTCTCCTAACCATAGTTACCTCCCACAGCAAAATCAGCTCTTTTTTGACTTTGGAAGTCAAAAAAGTACAAAACACAGTACTCTGTCATGGTTTTATAATTTTGTTATCGGTATTCCACACCAAACATCATGTAAAGCACGGGTAATTAAAGAGTTAATACTCCAGTTCCGTGGACTGACAACTTTCTGGATGCCTGGTTCTCAGAAGAAAGGAAGAACTACACATCCCAGGGGACTTCATGTTCAGAGAGGAAGATAAGCCATGGGAGGGAGTCATGGGATCTTGCTCTCTGGCTCTCTTGCTCACTGCCTAGCAGTGTGTGGGTCTGCTCCCCAACCGTGTGCCTTCAGTTCAAAGTAGGCCTTTTAGTTTCGGACACTCTCTCTCTCTTATTTGATTTATTAGCCTCAATTTCAATTATATTATATTATATTGTGTTATCTTGCATTCCGATATCATGTTTAGTAAAATTAAGTTTTCCTCCTTAGATTGTTGCTGCTGTTCTGGTTTCTGGGCCCAGCTCCCATCTCCCTTCCCTTCCCCCTTTTCCGTCCTGTTTTTGGGCCAGGGGGCCTATGGGCTTGCTGCCCCCTGTCGAGGGCACACGTTGATCTAGATAACTCCGTGACAGACACTCAAGTAAAATTTAAAAATGACTGAAGTAAATTCAGTGCTTCTTTTGTAATTTTGTACCTCTTGGTAAAAGATTTCATAGTACTCTGCTTAAAAGTAAATGATATCTATCTGTTAACATAACAGATTTTATTGTCTTTTCATCTCATGCACAAACCATTTGTTTTCTAATGGTAAATGTTAAAGATTGCCGTTTAGTTATTTTCAGCATTTTCAGAGAAACATCATAAGTCTTCATGAGTAATTTTCAATAAAACGAGTATCTTGGAGCAGTAAACAAAGAAAGGTGATCTTTGCCACACAAATAAACCCATATAGAATCCTATAATACATTCAAGTACTGGAAATAAAAAGAAATGAAGAAACAACTAGGCTGTAAATATATCTACTGCAAAATATAGTCATCAAAATTTTGTAAAGCCAAAAATTTAGGTTGACACTTTGCATATAGATACAGCACTAGATATTTCAGATGAGTATCCATCTTGTATACTGCACAGTAGATCTAGGTGTAGGTAAAGATTCACAGAACCCTTTCCTTGATGAGCTAAAAAAAAATAATGCATGTAATATTTTTTATAAGGTTGGTTGTTTGTACTGCTGCAATTATTGTGCTAAATAATGATGAAGACACTCGTGGCTTCATAGTAAAACTTGTTAGGTACAAAAATTAATGCCTGTGAAGCACTTCCATATTTGAGTGCTAAGCATTTATGAGAAATACAATAGTTCTGTATTCTGAGCTGAATAGCAGACAGACAACAACAAAAAGCACAGGCTGAACAAGAACTAAACAATCTATTGAATAACTGCCTACCATCTCAGATTTAATGCTGTTATGTCCTTGTTAGCAATGCCTCTGTACCATCAAAAACTATGGCAGAAAGTCACAGAGATTCAAAGGACCGCTTTGCAACAAGCTCCTCGTATACTGCATGAACATTCTTTCATCCCTGCAGCACTCTCAGCTAAATCAGGATCGCCCCACAGAAATAATTCATTTTCACTGCTAACAGTCTTGCGAATTGGCCTACCACAGCTAGTACCATTTTCAAGACCTGCTGCTTTGTGCTGCCAATCAAGTTTCTTAGCTCCTCTCCCCCCTGCCCCAATGGCAGTCACACTTCATGATCTCTGCTTTCCATGCTGGAGCTGCAGCCAGTTGGACTTAGGTTTCTCAAGTCCCTTTCAGTCTCAGGAGGGAATAAAACAGCCAGAATGGAATGGATGCAGTGCGGCTCTCTCTAGGACACCTGCTGCCTCAGAAGAGTTCACATCTACTGGACAGCTACAGAGCTCCTACAAAAGCATCACACACAAACAAGGAAGGAAAGAAAAACCCAGGACACTGTGCAGGGGTCCTACCTCTCACTAGGTGATACCTGTTCCGTGTACAGAGGATGGACATAAACTGCACCTCATCTGTTCCCCACTTCTTCTCCCCCGCTTCGTACAGGCACTTCAAGACATTAGGGGTGACAAAGTAAGGCTCATGGAGAAGACTGGGCGTACAGGAGATCTTAAATCCCTTGCAGCTAGAGCACTGCTGGCGCGTACTTGTCTAGATCACGGATATTTTCCAACAAGCACCTACCAGGCACGGCAACCCACAGCCAAAATCTCATTGCCCCTGCCAAGTAGCCAGCCTGTCGAGAGACCTCTCATTAGAGACTTGCAAACAAGGCTAAAAGCATTATTTCCATTTCACAGGCTGGCTTCTCTTCACCATGCATCACCTGCTCAAGAATAGATTGGGAAGCACGTTACTACGCACCTGAGCATCTTGCTGAGCATGGGCATCATCCACATACATTCCTTCATCTCTGTTTCCCTGCAAAGACACGAGGATAGAAGACTCAGTTCACCAGAGCATCTACTGGAAGCAACTCCTGAGAATTCCCCGTTCATGAAAAGCTGCTGGGGATGGATAATGGAGTCCTTCAAAGGGAACACTAGCTTACAAATGAAATGCAGCTCAGATGTACTTTGGGCTTCCTTCTGAAACGAGCAGCAACCCACTTTACTGGGACATTTAAAGAAGAGCCCACAGCACTCATGCACACCCAGAGTCAGAGTTCCCTCCCCGGAGAGGCTGGGTTTGAGGAGCAGGTCATGGGACACACAGGGTGAGAAAAAGCCAGCCTGGAGCTCCTCACCACTGAGTGCAGAGCTGTGCCCACAGCTCTGAACATTCACCCCCTTCTCCCCTCAGCTTGGCTCACCGTTGCGAGGGACACGAGGACCCTTCGAAACATGGGAGATGTGTCAGATACGATGCCATCCTCAAGGGAGCAGCCATATTCCAGCAAGAACACACACACAGCACCCGTTAGGAGCAGGGCCACCACCTGGGTGCTGCCCACAACATTTGCCAGCTGTAACCTAGCTAAGTACAGAACTGTGCCCAGGGCTCCCAGCAGCACTGCAGCACTCCAGCCATCATCATTAGTGCTACAGCCTCCAATTAAGAAGCGCAGACAGAAGGAAACTGACAAGAGAGCCTTTCGTACTCCTTACGAAGCTTGTAGTTCTCATTAATGCGACAAATCTCTCCATTGGTGCGAGAAGCCAGAATTTCCATTGGGCAACCTTCATCTGCTCCTGCTCCCTAGGGAATCACCAAGGCAAGACTTAAGATACCAGCACCTGCTTGTGACGTGCAACCAGGTTTCTTTAAGAGAGAGAAGACATGCATAACAAAGCAGTAAGTCCTTGGCCAGAACTTAAGCAATACAAAAGGAAGATTTCCAAACCTTCACAGCCCTCCTTAGTTTGTGCACGTCATACATGGTGGTGGGAGTCATCACCCCAATGATCACCCTCTCAAAATTCCCACTCAGCTCCAACTTCAAGTCATCAATCAAATCCTAGAAGGCAAAGAGGAGAAAGGAGTTGGCAGAAGGGACGGCCTTTGAGGACAGAGGAACTGAGCTGTTCAGCACTCCTCTTCAGGCTCCAACCCTCCTTGCATCAACAACTGCTCTGAACTGAACAAGAACAAAACAACCTTGGTCAGGTGAAGTCTCTGCCGACCTTTCTCTTGTAGAGATTGGGTCGTTTTTCACTTTGCGCCCAAGTGACACAACCACGTTCATGCATCTCTGCAGACCACCCACCCTGCCAGTAGTGCTCTTAGCGGTGATCAGAACTTGCTGACGCTGGGAAACATTTAGTTTGGTCAAGACGTCAGTGATGGCATCTTCATCCGTGCCTGCAAGAAACAAATGGAAGCTAGTCAGGATGCTTGCACAAGGATCAGAAGTGCCCTCTGGTCTTGTGCCACCTCCAGTCCCTCACACAGCCGGCTCTCAACAGCTCCAGGACTACATCGATGCACACAAAGCTGCCAGGACCCACGCCACCAGAGCAGCTGCATTTTGGGACACGAAGGGCAGTTCTGTTTCCACTTTCCAACAATTTTTAGGGCAGTTGTGCAGCAGAGCAGTGCAAGCAGCTATGCTTCCCTCTATCAAACCACCAGAGCAGCCATTCGCAGTGCTGGGGAAAAAATAAAAGTTGACCATGGAGGGAGATCAACTTAGCAAAGCCCTTCATGGCCTTCCTGAGAGCCTGCGCTTCTTGCTCAGTGCTGAAACTTGAGACCCCCTCGATTGTTGCCTAAGGCCACAAGAAAAGGATTTAGCAAAGGCAGACCGACGCACGCAGAGTTGAACTGGAAAAAAAAAAAGAAGACAAACATAAAAGATGTGAACACAGAGATAGTAAAACTCCACCCACACAACTGATGCTTCTCTCTCACTTCTGTCTCACACGGCAGCCTGTTCTAGTGGGACTTCCCAAGCATATCAGAAAGAAGCCACGGGGGCACAACTGCATGGAGAACATATCTCCATACTGCTGCCCACGGAGTACCTGGTTTCCAGTGAAACAAAAGCTGGACCACCCGGCATCTGTGTTCAGGCCCACCAGGCCTTCTTCCTAGCAGTTCTCCACGTCAATCATAAAGCAATGCGCTCCCATCATAGCCCTAGTCCTGACTTCTCTTGTAGCAGGTAAGGACCAGTATTCTGCACCATTCCTTTTGCTCTGCTCGGCACTGGGGAGGCTGCAGCTGGAGAACAGCGTCCAGCTCTGGGCTCCCAGTACAGGAGACAGCTGGACATGCTGGAAAGAGTCCAACGCAGGGCTACCAAGATGGTGAAGGGACTGGAACACCTCTGCCATGACAAGAGGCTGAGAGAGAGGGGGCTGCTCAGCCTGGAGAAGGGGAGCTCAGGGGGATCCCACCCACGGCTGTAGAAGTTCTGCACAGAAGTTTGTCCTGATATCCAACCTAAACTTACCCCATGCCTGTGTGTCCTGCGGAACCCCACAGATGTGACAGTGGGCTGCTTCTCAAAGGAAACCAGTGCTCGGCGTCGGGAGCGGTGGAGGAAGCAGCTGATCCTGCCAATAACGCTGCCATCGCGCGTCCCTCCCCGGGACTCCCACACCTTCCTCTCCCCAGCCCGGCTCGGCTCCTCGCAGGCTGCAGACACTGCTGAGGCACTCGCGCTCCAGGCCGTCATCTTCTTCCCGTGCCGCCGGACCGCTCTCTGCAGGGCTGCGCTGAGCTCCTGCTGCTGCACCAGAACCGCAGCTCCCGTGCTGACAGACGGCGGAGCTTCGTGCCGGCACCCACAGCACGCGGCCCCCGGGCTGCTGGCGGCACGGCAGGATGCTCCCGTCCCCGCCTCCCTCCCACCGCCCCTCGGCTCCGGCATCCTCCCGTTATCCGCCTGAGGAAACGAAGGCCCCGCACAGGGCTCTGGACGGGCTGACCGACGGCTGATGCCAACGGAAGGACGTTCAACACCGCCACGCGCCGGTCCCGCACTTCGGTCACGACGACCCGAGGCATCTCTGCAGGCCGGGGGCAGAGCGGCTGGAAGGCCGCGCGGAGGAAAAGGATCCGGGGGCGCGGGCCCCGGGGCCCCGGAAGCGGAGCGGGCGCGCGGAGCGGGGCAGCGCCGCGGGCAGCCGGGCCGGGACCACGCGGGACGCGCGCGGTGATGACGCAATGACGGCGCGACCGCGGGCGCAAACGACCCCGCCGGGAGCGCCCGCCCCGTTCCGCGGGCCGACCAATAGGAGAGCGGGAGAGGCGGGGCCGAGCGCGGGCTCTCCGCCAATGGCGGCCGCGGGATTCCGTGCCGGGAAAGCGGCGCTCCGCCGCCCCGCGTCCCCGCCGCCGCCCGCCCCGCGCCTCGGGGCCCCGTCCGTCCCGCGTCAGAACGGAGCCGTCCTCCGGAGTCGGCGTCGCGGCGGGGCGCCGCCGGCTGAGAACCGGCGGCTGACTGCGAGCGGCGGGACGCCCGGTGTCCGGGAGCGGCTCCTGGCCGAGCCGGGCAGCCCCGAAAGAGAGGGACCGACCCCGCCGATCGAGACGCGTTCGAGCCCGGCAGAGTCGGGCGGCCGCCTTCGGTTCCGGCTCGGCTCGGCTCGAACGGTCAGCAGCGCCGTGCTGAGCCGCTGCCCCGCAGGCGGAGGACTCGACTGCCGTTTTCTGTATTCACGTCTGTCCGAGAAGAAAGCTGGCGGCGCTGGCGCTGACCAGGGAGAGGGAGGCCGGGGGCCGGAAAGCTCTCGGGCTGCGGCTCCAGGGCAGGCAGAGGAAGTCACGGCGCCGGTGACATCAGCCGGGCTGCTGGGACCTGCGTGCTGTCACGCTGCGTTTCCGTGACGACGGCGGGCTCTCCCCGAGGAGCCGAGGGCAGCTTTGCTGCTGAGTTCGTTACCCGACGAAGCCCGACGCGGGGGGGCTGGGCAGACAGTCTTGCCAAAGAGGCCCGTGCTACAGCAAGATTGACAGCACGACGCCTTTTGTTCCCCTTGAGCCCTGGCCAGGCTTCGGGGCGAAAACCAAGAGGAGAAAGAGGGCAGCGGCTGTTCCCTCGGACTGCTCCGTACATTGGTTTACTCTGTGCTAGAAAGGCTGGAGCTGCTTGCAGCGGCTCTGGATGCCTCACTCGTGGGATGGATGCATTGCTGTGCAACTTCCCCATGGCTGGGAGAGGTTCTTCAGATCCTCCCTGTAAACGGGGCTCCCCAGTGACTGCGGATCTGGCTGATGGTAAAGTACTGGGGCTATTGGTCGTGGATCTTTCTTCACCACTGTGTTCATGTGGCAATGAGTAGGCCCACTGCCTTGCTTATTCCCTTTACTGCTAAGCTTCTCTTTTGGCTATAGACGCTGCCAATATTACTGCTGGTTTTATTTTGTCATAGGCAGTAAAATAAGCCTATCCCAATGACGTTGGTGTCTTTGTTGCAGCTGTTGAGCCCACCGATTGGCACAACAGCATTAACACATGATGGGCACGTAACTTGGACATCAGGAACGTGACTTCAAAGGCTTCAAAGCATCGGGAATGTCTCCTTTGGAGAGAGACTGAGAGGTTTGGGCTTGTTGAGCCCGGAGAACAGAAGGCTCATGGGAGACCGTGTGGCTGCCTTTCAGTACACGGGGCCTCACAGATCACCCTTGCTGAGGGTGAGCACTATTCCCTCATTGAGGACATTGATGAAGATGTTGAACAAGACCGGACCCAGCAACGACCCCTGAGGAACACCGCTGGTTACAGGTCTCCAACCGGACTCTGCACCGCCAACGACGACCCTCTGCGCTCTGCCAGTCAGCCAGTTCTCAACCCACCTCACTGTCCACTCATCTGTCCACACTTCCTCAGCTTTGTCATAAGGATGTTGTGGGAGACGGTATCAAACGCCTTGCTGAAAGCAAGGTAGACTACATGCACTACATCCACCCAGCCAGTGACAACATCGTAGAAGGCTACCACGTTGGTCAAGCATGCCCTCCCCCTGGTGAACCCTTGCTGATTACTCCTGATAACCTCCTTTTCTTCCAGTTGTCTGGAGATGGCATCCAGCACAAGCTGTTCCATCACCTTTCCAGGGACAGAGGTGTGCCCAGATGGCCAAGAGGGCCAACAGCATCTTGCATTAGAAATAGCGTGGCCAGCAGGAGCAGGGAGGGAATCATCCCCCTGTACTCAGCCCTGGTGAGGCCACGCATTGAGCACTGTGTTCAGTTTTGGGCCGCTCACTACAAAAAAAGACATTGAGGCCCTGGAACGTGTCCAGAGAAGGGCAACAAAACTGGTATGGGGTCTGGAACACAGGCCTTACGAGGAGCGGCTGAAGGAGTTGGGGTTGTTCAGTCTGGAGAAGAGGAGGCTCAGAGGAGACCTCATTGCAATCTACAACTTCCTGAATGGAGGCTGTGATGAGGAGGGGTTTGGCCTCGTCTCCCAGGCAACAAACAGGACCCGAGGAAATGGCCATAAGTTGTACCAGAGGAGGTTTAGGTTAGACATAAGGAAGAACTTGTTCTCTCAGAGAGCAGCCAGGCCCTGGAATGGCTGCCCAGGGAGTTGGTGGAGTCGCCGTCCCTGGCAGTGTTCAAGAGGCATCTGGATTAGGAGTTACAGGATATGGTTTAGTGCTTGTGGTAGCAGTGGTGATGGAAGGATTGTTTTTATTCCTTTCCTTTTTCTTCTTTTCTTCCCTTCCTTTCCTTTTTTTCCTTTTTTCATTTTGTTTTCTGTTTTCCATCTTTTCTTTCCCTCTCCCCTTTTCTTTCCCTCTCCCCTTTTCTTTCCCTCTCCCCTTTTCTTTCCCTCTCCCCTTTTCTTTCCCTCTCCCCTTTTCTTTCCCTCTCCCCTTTTCTTTCCCTCTCCCCTTTTCTTTCCCTCTCCCCTTTTCTTTCCCTCTCCCCTTTTCTTTCCCTCTCCCCTTTTCTTTCCCTCTCCCCTTTTCTTTCCCTCTCCCCTTTTCTTTCCCTCTCCCCTTTTCTTTCCCTCTCCCCTTTTCTTTCCCTCTCCCCTTTTCTTTCCCTCTCCCCTTTTCTTTCCCTCTCCCCTTTTCTTTCCCTCTCCCCTTTTCTTTCCGTCTCTTTTCATCTCTTCCCCTTTCTTTCCTTTTTTCATTTCTTTTGATTCATTTTGTTTAGTACTTTCTTACTTTTCATCTTTTAGATTCCTTTCTAAAAGAAAAGATAGAATGGGAGACAATAATTAAAGAAACAAAACCTGCTTTGAAAGCCATGGGGCCGGATGGATTGAACCTTGGGGTGCTGAGGGGGTTGGCAGATGTGGCTGCCAAGCCGCTCTCCATCATCCTTCAGCAGTCCTGGCTAATTGGGGATGTGTCCTGGCTGTCCCTGAACGTGTTTAAAGAGCTCTGGATGTGGTGCTCAGGGACATGATTGAGTGGTGGGTTGTTAGAGTTAGGGGAGTATGGTCAGGTTGCGGTTGGACTCGATGATCTTTCAGGTCTTTTCCAACCTGATCCATTCTATGATTCAATGGATTTAACAGCAGCGTTCTTGTGGGAGCTGCATTGAAACTTGCAGTGTCTCTGGGTCCCCAGAATTACTTTCTCCAAGCTGATTCGTAGGTGCTGGCACTTCTTTAAAGCAAGAGCAGCTGCTGATGGGAGGAAGGTAGTTCAGGCTCATGAGTTCTGCAGCATCTCCCAGGATGGTACCAGAGGAGGCAGGAATGATATTGCAGAAGATGAGAAGCTCCCCAGCTGGAAGCCAGAAACCCTGCGGGAGAGTCGGAGCACGTGTGGATGCCCAGGAGGTAATGCAGCCCCAGTATTTGAGAAGCACGTGGCCATGGAGCTGCGGCCCAAGAACAGAGCTATTCCGCCTTTGCAGAATAGCTGGCATCCCAAGAAGGACTCGTCTGTCCTTGTAAAAAGCAGGGGGAGGGCACGTCCAAATGCTTGCTGGTTGCTTGGGAGCTCAAATCCTCCAAGCTGGAGGCAGCCTGGGGGTAACATCTCCTTGGTCCGATTGTGCAGCACCTGAGCAAGAACTGGCTGCATGAGGGTCATCTTAATTTCTCTGTTCTTTTACTTAAATAAACCTGTTGGGAGACCGTGGTGTTGGTTTCCTAAAATTTGGATCTGGGAGGTGAGCACGCCCTTTGCCTATGATGGAAGCACAGAAATGATGCGGGCACTCGCTGAGGTCACAGTCATCGCCGAGGTGGGAGCGTTTGTGGCACAGCCGGTGAGCAGAGCTGGTGCTCTGGTGAGTGTGCTGCACGCAGAGACTGAGCTGTGAGCTTTCCTTGAGAGATCACCCTGCGAGAGCCCGTGGGAAGCACCGCTGTGGCGTGTGCGTGAGCTGGGCACAGCTCAGGCTGAGCAGGCCGAGCAGGTGAGCTGGGTTTGGTGCTGGGTGGTTGCCGGGAGGTGTCTCAGCAGGAAAGCTGGGCTGGGGTGGGCACGCTGCATCAGCCCTCGTCCCGGCTGGCGGTGAGACAGAGGGAGTTTTCTTCAGGACAGCAACACCAGCCATGTGCTTCAAGGTGCGTAACTATTGAGGAGATGGAGAACGCTTGCTGTCAGAAATCATGGCAGCTGTACAGGAGCTGGGTGTATTTTGGGGACAGTCCTTGTAACCAGCTGGTTTCGAGACATTGCCCTGCCCGAGAGTCTAAACTGCACAGCAGAAGAATGCTGGGAAAATGCTTCTTCCACACTGTTTTTCACTTGCAGGTTCTTTCCTTAGGGTTCCTTTTTCCTTTCCAAAAGGAGATTTTGGGGATCGAGGCACTTGAAGAGAGAGTGAAGCCAGCTCTTTCCAACAGTGCGGGCAGTCCCTGTGGAGAGGACCCCGGGAACTTGAGCTTTCCCTGAGACGTTCCCCAGCATGTCTCAGCAGGGAGACGGACGCAGTTGCCATCGCTGTTTTGCGCGTGGAAAGGTATGGCTGGGTTTCTTTCGCTTGGGTTTCTCCTTTCTCTGGTTTTGGAGGGGAAGGGGTGGAGCAGGGGGAGCCCTGCTGGTCCTTTGTTAGCTCAGTAAGCGGCTGGGTTGTGCACTTGCAGCAACAGGACAGCATTGCCAGGCTCCTTAACCTGCTGGGGCAGGGTGGGATCAGAGAGCGGGCACTGCCCTCCTGCCAGCTGCGCCTGGTTATGGTTTGCCAGCTGCCCTGGGTTTCTGCTGAGAAGTTTGTTCTAGCTGCCTGCAGTAGTAAAGGGTGGGGAAGAAATAGTGGTGAAGAGCTAAGGCTGTGTACGGTAATTTTGCATGGGTTGAACTGTGGCACCTGAAGTCACTGTTTCCCTCGGAATAATGCTGGTGTTTGCAGGTGTGTTGGTTTAACCCCCCGAAGTGATGTCTGAGAGCGCCCGTCTTCTCCACCTGAACGATGAGAAAGCTGGATATGCCCAGAAATTGCAGCACGTGCAGATGTTGTGAATGCGCTCCCAAATGTTTCCGTTAGTGATAACTAACGTCTCAGCACTCTGATACCCACCTCTGGCACCATCTGAAATGCTGCATCTCTTTGCAAACGTTGGGTGGCTGTTTCCATGGCCCTTCCTTTATTTCTCTCCTCAGAAGCAGCGCGGCGCAGTTCCCTGTGCTAGGGAGCAGCACCCAGCAGGCTGCCAGAGATCCAACAGCGCCTTGCAGCGCACAGAGGGACGCGATGGGGACGGACCATCCTTAGCACCACGCAAAAGTGAGTCTCTGCAGTCCTCTGTCATGAAGTATGGAAGAATGCATTTTAAGTATTACTTCTGAGCGGTGCAGCACTGCAGGGATGTCCGGTAACCATGGTGGAAGCATTAGAGAGGCCGACAGCAACAGATGGCAGCAGTGAGACAGAAGTGTGTGTGTAAGTGGTGGTGCTCAGAGCTGAGTGCATTCCCTGTAGGGACAAAAAATCCGTGCCTCGACTTTTGCAGCTGATAGCGTTTTGTGTGCTGACGCAGCTTTGCTCTGCAGCATGCAGAGCTGTCAGGCAGACTGGGGTTCCTCTGCTGCCACCTGAGCGGGAATGAGAGCAGTAGTGCTTTGTGCAAGCGCACTGCAGTTTAAAGATCAGTTTCTGTTCTGGCTGTAGAAGAGTGTCTTTTGGTTTTTGTGGTGGACGTGGGCTAACAGGACAGTGCTGCTCCTGGTGTCTGTGAAATCAACACACAATCTGTTGTTGTAGGGACGGAGCCTGCGCGTCCATGGAATGGTGCTGGGCTTGGGGGGAAACGGAAAGCCTCCCCAGGTAAGAAGCTCTTGTGAGCTGTGGTGTGGGTACCTGCCTCTAAATAGGGCTGCATGAAGGGCTGTGTGGGATGGAGGAGAAAAGAAGGGGCACTGCAGATCTGTGCTGACTGCAGAAATGGCACAGCGTTGTAGCAGCAGAAAGGCCAATTGAAGAACTATGCTTGAGGAGCAGAAGTTTGTGGTTGGCTGTGCTAAAATGCTCCTCCAAAGAGATGCTCTTCATGTCTTTCTTGTTTCCTTTCTGACAGAAGCTGATGCAAGCAGGCTTGCAGTGAAGCGCAGCCTTGCAGGAAGCCAGGGGAGGAGCATGGAGTGTGGCACAGCCCCCAAGAGAGGTACAGACACACAGCAGCATCTGGGTTTGGTGCACTGTCTTTCTAGTTAGGCTTTCTGTCTGTCCTTTCCTGGGACTGCTGTCGTTGCGTGTTGCTTGAGATCTTAATCCCTGGGGATTACAGTTGCCTTTCCTGTCCCAATTGGAAATGGCCCACAGTTCAGCCAAGATCCCAAGGTCCATTGCTGTGAACACTCGAGAGTTCCTAGCATTGTGGCCCATTTTGCAGACCGAAGGCAGTGTGTGACTCTCTTTTAATCTTGCTGCTTCCCCTTGCTTGATTTGAACAGGGAGAGGTGCTGAGCCAAACGGCAAGATGTACGCGAAAGCTCCTCTCCAGGCTCCAGGAGGGCTTCCTGGAACAGCAGGTCCCAGCAGAGGGGAAAGACCTTCCCCTGCAGTTGACAACCACTCCCTCTCCAAGACCATGGCTGCAAGAAAGCGCAAGGGAGTGGAGGAAGAGGAGCAAAAAGCAGAGCTGTGGCCTGCCAAGAAACAAGTGAAGGTGGAGCGCGATGGGGAGAAGGCTCAGAGCCCACATCAGAGCAGAGGCGGTGTGCCAGCTCCAGCAACACACCCTGGGCCTGCCCCAGCGCCGACTGAGCGGTTCCGGACCTCAAAGCGAAGAGGTAGGAAGGTGCTGCAGCTGCCCTGGTGAGGTGCTTCCCTTATCAGGTGCATGGAGTTTGCTTAGGATTTGCTTTGCTTTCTCCTTCTCTCTGCGGAGAGGGGAAAAGAGTAGAAGGCTGCCGAGTCCAATGGCAAGGAAGTGCCAGAAAGTGTAACCCTCTCTTTTCCCATGAAATCCATGACAGCCTTCTGCTTGTCCCACTGGAAATACCCTTCCCTGAGAGGCTTCCTAGCCTGTTTTCATGTACCCATGTTTCCGCGGTTTTGCTGTTGACAAACTGAATTTCTCTCCTCTTTCTCTATAGCAAGACGACAACGACAAAAAGAGAGGAGAGCAGAAATGAAGAAGGCTGCTCTGAGAGCTGCCGCTGCACGTGCAGAGGTGAGTCCTCGGTGAGCACAGACACGGCTCTTGTTGTTCTCTGTCTGTCAGACGTGAAGGGGATTGTAGAATGCTGGGGGAAGCGGTGTCCTACTTTGACGCTCGCTTTCTTTCTTTCCAGTCCTCCACAATGAACAGCCTTGTGGAGATGATGGAGAAGCTGCAGCTGAAGGACTGAGTGGAGGAGCATCAGAAGGCAGCGGCTTCGTGGCAGCAGCCCAACTTGGCACTCTGGTTGCAGTCCATCAATAAACAATTGGAGCTTTGTATTCACAAAGAGCGCACGGCCTGATTTGTCCAGTGGCACTCAGTGAGCTGCTGCACCACCTCCTCATTATTCCACTCGCGGCGCTGGGTCAGAACTCCCACATCTCCATCAGGGGATGCTGCAGGTTATAGAAGCAATGGATGCACCAGTCCTTGGCCCTGCCCATAAACGCACTGCCTGCAAAGCACGTGCACAGAACTGCGAGTAGCACGGCCTGAGCACAGGCGCGCTGAGTTAGAGAACAGCTGTCTCGAGCTGTCTGAGTTTCTCGGGGCAGCACTGAGCAGAAGTGAGCGTGTGCCCCTCACCCTGCAGGCGTCTCTGTTGGGGGAAGAGAGGCTCCGCCGGCTGCCTGATCCCGGAAGGCAGAGGTGTTCTCCTGACTTCTCTGCAGTGCTACCTTGCCTCACTGTCCCCCCTCTCTTCAGCCGTTTTGATGCTACTTTTCATTCTTTGGGCAGAGCTTGAGTCACTCTCATCATCGCACAGCTTTGTACTGAGCGGTGTGGAATTTTCTGGCTTTGCTCTTAAAAGCCTAGGCTGAAAACTGCAGCGTGCATGCTTAGTTTACATGGGGACATGGGGGGGGACATCCCCTAACCCCCATTATCGAAAAATAAACCTTAATTGCAAAAGTGAGGGGTGTCAACCCCCGACCCATGGGAACAAAGTGGTCCGTGGGGGTGACACTGTGGGGGTGTCCCCATCTCCAGTACGTGACACCACCAGGGTGCCATGAAGGTGTCCCCAACTTTGGTGGTGTGACAGCACGATGCTGTGTCCCCACTTCTCCAGGAAGTCCAGGAAGGTGAGGCCAGTAACGAGCGGCATCCCCAGGGCTCTGTCTTGGGACCGGTGCTCTTTAGCACCTTTATCAATGACATGGATGGTGGAATCGAGTGCACCCTCAGCAAGTTTGCTGACGACACCAAGCTGAGCGGTGCGGTTGACACAGCTGAAGGAAGGGATGCCATTCGGAGGGACCTCGACAGGTTGGAAAGGCGGACCCGGGTGAACCTGATCAGGTCCTACACAGCACAGTGCAAGGTTTTGCACTTGGGCCGGAGGAATCCCAGGCATCCATACAGACTGGAAGGAGCGGTCCTTGAGAGCAGCCCCGTGGAGAAGGACCTGGGGGTCCTGATAGATGAAAAGCTTAGCATGAGCCAGCAGCGTGCCCTTGCAGGTGGGAAAGCAAATGGGATCCTGGGCTCCATCAGAAGAGGGGTGGCCAGCAGGGACAGGGAGGTGATTGTCCCCCTCTACTCCGCTCTTGTGAGGCCCCATCTGCAGTACTGCGACCACGTCTGGAGCGCCCAGTACAAGAAAGACAGGGAGCTGTTGGAGAGGATCCAGAGGAGGGCCACAAAGATGATCAGGGGACTGGAGCACCTCCCTTATGAGGACAGGCTGAGGGAGCTGGGCTTGTTCAGCCTGGAGAAAAGAAGGCTGCGGGGTGACCTTATTGCAGCATTTCAGTACCTAAAGGGAGCCTACAAGCAGGAGGGAAGTCAACTCTTGGAAAGGGTAGAAAACTGCAGGACGAGGGGAAATGGTTTGAAGTTGAGGGAGGGAAGATTTAGGGTGGATGTCAGGGGGAAGTTCTTTACAGAGAGAGTGGTCAGGTGCTGGAACAGCTGCCCAGAGAGATTGTGGATGCCCCATCCATCCCTGGAGGTGTTCAAGGCCAGATTGGATGGGAACCTGGGCAGCCTGGTCTAGTGTGAAATGTGGAGGTTGGTGGCCCTGCATGTAGCAGGGGGGTTGGAGATTCATGATCCTTGAGGTCACTTCCAACCCTGGCAGTTCTGTGATTCTCCTATTCTGTGTCTTCTCCCTGATGCCAATTGGAAGTGATATCCTTTAGTCTTCAGTATAACAGACATTCTCTGACTGTGTTTTAAGACAGTCTCCCTTGAGCGTTTTAGTTGTGCTTGTTTAGTGCTTGTAAAACCAACTGTGCAAGTGCTGCTCTCCTCCCCATTGTGAGGGGATTGCTGGCAGGAGCTAAGCAGTTATCACAGGCACATCCAGCAAGGAGCTGCCGTGGCAGATGGGCGGGTGGAGCAGCTGTCTTCTAACCTGTCCACTGCAGCAGTTGGCATTCTGTAAGCTACTCTTCCCCAGTTTGCAGAACCAGTATCAAAAGTTGATACTCTTTTGTGAAAGAGTAAATGGGGGTTGAAAAAAGAGGCAATATGACATTCCTGACTGCAGATAAACAACAGCACAGATGCTGGTCACCGAGGCAGAACAAGCTGGACTTGTTAATGAAGCAGCTTATCCATCTGTGTTGGGATTTTGTACAGCTGACCTCACCTGCCTCTCATTCCTTGCCATCGCCCCCTTTTTCTTCTAAGGTGAAAAAGACAGCCTTATTCTTTGTGAGTCCGTAATTGTGATCGTTTATTGATTGAGTACAACCAGATAAGACATGGAGTGCCAAGTTGGGCGGCACTCGCAGCGCTGCCCTGTAACACCACACACTGCAGCTGCTGCCTTCTGATGTTCTTCCTCTCAGTCCTTCAGGTGCAGATTCCGCATCATTGCCACAGGGCTGTTCATTATACAGGACTGGAAAAAAAACAAAGCAAGTGTAGAAATAGGACAGAAACAATCTAGGGAGAGCTTACTAAGTCTGAACAGTAAACTTCCACAACAGCCCCATGCAGAACAGCAGGTTACTGCCATTCAGATCACTGACATTACTTCCCATAACACACAGCTTAGCTGCTGTCTCCTCCCTTCCCTTCCTGAGCTGCATGCCATTCTTTTTCCCTACCTGAGCTGCTGTCCCCTCCCTTCCCTAGCTGAGCTGCATGCCCTTCCTTTTCCCTACCTGAGCTGCTTGCCCCTCGCCTCCTTTTTCTTGGTGCTCTTGCCTTTTCCTGCTACTCACTCCCAATCTCAACACTTGCCTGCTCTGCTTGCTGCTCTGACAAGTGCCTCTTAACTCTGCTCGCAGCTTCTCTCCTTCTGCATGCCCTTCTCTATTCCCTTCTCGTGCCCTTCACGCTTCTGCTCCCCTTGCTGAGCAAGCCCATGCCCGGTAGCTCCCCTTCAACCTCCTCCGCCCTTTGCCTTTCTCCACACAGATGCTTGCTTCTGGCCCGCACTCCTGCCCGCAGCCTAGCCCACAGCCTGCATCTCTTGGGGAGACAGCAAGGTGGCCTGGAGCTACCCACACCTCCTCCCGGGCACGGCTTCTCAGCTTTGCTTCAAGCCCACAAAAAGCCCCAAGGAGCTCCTCTTACCTTTGGGCTCCGCTTCTTCTCCTGCCGTGCAGCTCCTGTGCCAGGCCGGGGCTCAGCTCTTCCCACACTCCACCATTCCTGCAAGATTGCTTTCTCTCATTCACTGCCTTCCTTTGCTTTCCTTTGCCCTGCTACCCTTAGCTTCCCTACTTGCTTCCTCTACATTTACGTGCACCGCTTTGTACTTCTGAGTCTCTTCTTTGCCTCTTCTTTCTCTATTTTCCCTTCAACCCTCCCCTCCCCCCTCCCTCCCATTTTTCCCTTCCTCCCCTCCCCTCTCTCCACCCCCCCCTCTTTCCCTTCCCCTCCTGTACCCCCCCTTTTCTCCCTTTCCCCTCCCCTTCCCCCTTGCCTTATGGCAAACTCACCTTTCCTGCTCTTCACTCCCTCCTTCTTCATTCTCCTGCCTTTTGCTGCTACTCTCGCCTTGCTTTCCCTTGCTGTGCTCTGCTTTGCTTTCTCTACATTTTGGCCATCCAGTCTTTTCTCAGCTGTTATTCTTGACTGTTTACTTGGCTTTTTTCTTCTTTTCTCATTTCTTTTTTTTCTGACCTTTTTGGGCTTTTTTCTTTTTCTTCTTTTTTTATGCTTTCGATTCTTTTTTCATTTCATTGCACTTGTTCTTTTTTTTTCTCTCTTTTCGTTTTTTTTTTTTGTTTTCATCTATTTTTTCTCATTTTCATCTTGGTTTTCTTTTTTCATTTTCACTCTTTTTTTCTTTTTTTCTTTTCCTAATCTTTTCATTGCACTTTTCTTTTTTATTTCATTTTTCTCTCTCTTTTCTCATTTTTTTCTATTTTCATCTTTTTCATCTTGGTTTTCTCTTTTTGTTTTCCATTTTTTTTTCTTTTTTCCTTTTTTATTTTTTTCCTTTATTACTCTTTTTTTTCCCTTTCTCTTTTTTCTTTCACCTTTTTTTCTTGTTTTTCATTTTTCTTTTCTTTTTTTTTTTATAATCATAGGTACTCCTGAAACCCCCTTTAAGCCCTCCCTACCCTCCCCATTCTTTCTTTTCACCCTCACCTCCCCCCTTGCCCTATCCTTCCATTCCCTTGCCTGCTCTTCTTACCTGCACTGCTGTCCCTTCCTTTACCTACCTGAGCTGCTTGTTCCAAAAATTACCTAGCTGACCTGCTTGCCCCTCGCTTTCCTAGCTGAGCTGCTGGTCCCTCTCATTCCCTACCTGAGCTGCTTCCCCCTTACTTACCTAGCTGAGCTCCTTGCCCCTCGCTACGTACTTGAGCAGATGTTTGCTCACTTGGCTTCCTTACTGGTTGTCCCCTCACTTACCTACCTCACCTGCTGTCCCCTCACTTACCTACCTCACCTGCTGTCCCCTCACTTACCTACCTCACCTGCTGTCCCCTCACTTTCCTAGCTTAGATGCTGTCCCCTCCCTTCCCTAGCTGAGCTGCATGCCCTTCCTATTCCCTAGCTGAGCTGCATGCCCTTCCTATTCCCTAGCTGAGCTGCATGCCCTTCCTATTCCCTAGCTGAGCTGCATGCCCTTCCTATTCCCTAGCTGAGCTGCATGCCCTTCCTATTCCCTAGCTGAGCTGCATGCCCTTCCTATTCCCTAGCTGAGCTGCATGCCCTTCCTATTCCCTAGCTGAGCTGCATGCCCTTCCTATTCCCTAGCTGAGCTGCATGCCCTTCCTATTCCCTAGCTGAGCTGCATGCCCTTCCTATTCCCTAGCTGAGCTGCATGCCCTTCCTATTCCCTAGCTGAGCTGCATGCCCTTCCTATTCCCTAGCTGAGCTGCATGCCCTTCCTATTCCCTAGCTGAGCTGCATGCCCTTCCTATTCCCTAGCTGAGCTGCATGCCCTTCCTATTCCCTAGCTGAGCTGCATGCCCTTCCTATTCCCTAGCTGAGCTGCATGCCCTTCCTTTTCCCTAGCTGAGCTGCATGCCCTTCCTTTTCCCTACCTGAGCTGCATGCCCCTCGCCTCCTTTTTTCTTGGTGCTCTTGCCTTTTCCTGCTACTCACTCCCAATCTCAACACTTGCCTGCTCTGCTTGCTGCTCTGACAAGTGCCTCTTAACTCTGCTCGCAGCTTCTCTCCTTCTGCATGCCCTTCTCTATTCCCTTCTCGTGCCCTTCACGCTTCTGCTCCCCTTGCTGAGCAAGCCCATGCCCGGTAGCTCCCCTTCAACCTCCTCCGCCCTTTGCCTTTCTCCACACAGATGCTTGCTTCTGGCCAGCACTCCTGCCCGCAGCCTAGCCCACAGCCCGCATCTCTTGGGGAGACAGCAAGGTGGCCTGGAGCTACCCACACCTCCTCCCAGGCACGGCTTCTCAGCTTTGCTTCAAGCCCACAAAAAGCCCCAAGGAGCTCCTCTTACCTTTGGGCTCCGCTTCTTCTCCTGCCGTGCAGCTCCTGTGCCAGGCCGGGGCTCAGCTCTTCCCACACTCCACCATTCCTGCAAGATTGCTTTCTCTCATTCACTGCCTTCCTTTGCTTTCCTTTGCCCTGCTACCCTTAGCTTCCCTACTTGCTTCCTCTACATTTACGTGCACCGCTTTGTACTTCTGAGTCTCTTCTTTGCCTCTTCTTTCTCTATTTTCCCTTCAACCCTCCCCTCCCCCCTCCCTCCCATTTTTCCCTTCCTCCCCTCCCCTCTCTCCACCCCCCCCTCTTTCCCTTCCCCTCCCCTCCTGTACCCCCCCTTTTCTCCCTTTCCCCTCCCCTTCCCCCTTGCCTTATGGCAAACTCACCTTTCCTGCTCTTCACTCCCTCCTTCTTCATTCTCCTGCCTTTTGCTGCTACTCTCGCCTTGCTTTCCCTTGCTGTGCTCTGCTTTGCTTTCTCTACATTTTGGCCATCCAGTCTTTTCTCAGCTGTTATTCTTGACTGTTTACTTGGCTTTTTTCTTCTTTTCTCATTTCTTTTTTTTCTGACCTTTTTGGGCTTTTTTCTTTTTCTTCTTTTTTTATGCTTTCGTTTCTTTTTTCATTTCATTGCACTTGTTCTTTTTTTTTCTCTCTTTTCGTTTTTTTTTTTTGTTTTCATCTATTTTTTCTCATTTTCATCTTGGTTTTCTTTTTTCATTTTCACTCTTTTTTTCTTTTTTTCTTTTCCTAATCTTTTCATTGCACTTTTCTTTTTTATTTCATTTTTCTCTCTCTTTTCTCATTTTTTTCTATTTTCATCTTTTTCATCTTGGTTTTCTCTTTTTGTTTTCCATTTTTTTTTCTTTTTTCCTTTATTACTCTTTTTTTTCCCTTTCTCTTTTTTCTTTCACCTTTTTTTCTTGTTTTTCATTTTTCTTTTCTTTTTTTTTTTATAATCATAGGTACTCCTGAAACCCCCTTTAAGCCCTCCCTACCCTCCCCATTCTTTCTTTTCACCCTCACCTCCCCCCTTGCCCTATCCTTCCATTCCCTTGCCTGCTCTTCTTACCTGCACTGCTGTCCCTTCCTTTACCTACCTGAGCTGCTTGTTCCAAAAATTACCTAGCTGACCTGCTTGCCCCTCGCTTTCCTAGCTGAGCTGCTGGTCCCTCTCATTCCCTACCTGAGCTGCTTCCCCCTTACTTACCTAGCTGAGCTCCTTGCCCCTCGCTACGTACTTGAGCAGATGTTTGCTCACTTGGCTTCCTTACTGGTTGTCCCCTCACTTACCTACCTCACCTGCTGTCCACTCACTTTCCTAGCTTAGATGCTGTCCCCTCCCTTCCCTAGCTGAGCTGCATGCCCTTCCTTTTCCCTAGCTGAGCTGCATGCCCTTCCTTTTCCCTAGCTGAGCTGCATGCCCTTCCTATTCCCTAGCTGAGCTGCATGCCCTTCCTATTCCCTAGCTGAGCTGCATGCCCTTCCTATTCCCTAGCTGAGCTGCATGCCCTTCCTATTCCCTACCTGAGCTGCATGCCCTTCCTATTCCCTACCTGAGCTGCATGCCCTTCCTATTCCCTACCTGAGCTGCATGCCCTTCCTATTCCCTACCTGAGCTGCATGCCCTTCCTATTCCCTACCTGAGCTGCATGCCCTTCCTATTCCCTACCTGAGCTGCATGCCCTTCCTATTCCCTACCTGAGCTGCATGCCCTTCCTATTCCCTACCTGAGCTGCATGCCCTTCCTTTTCCCTACCTGAGCTGCATGCCCCTCGCCTCCTTTTTTCTTGGTGCTCTTGCCTTTTCCTGCTACTCACTCCCAATCTCAACACTTGCCTTCTCTGCTTGCTGCTCTGACAAGTGCCTCTTAACTCTGCTCGCAGCTTCTCTCCTTCTGCATGCCCTTCTCTATTCCCTTCTCGTGCCCTTCACGCTTCTGCTCCCCTTGCTGAGCAAGCCCATGCCCGGTAGCTCCCCTTCAACCTCCTCCGCCCTTTGCCTTTCTCCACACAGATGCTTGCTTCTGGCCAGCACTCCTGCCCGCAGCCTAGCCCACAGCCCGCATCTCTTGGGGAGACAGCAAGGTGGCCTGGAGCTACCCACACCTCCTCCCAGGCACGGCTTCTCAGCTTTGCTTCAAGCCCACAAAAAGCCCCAAGGAGCTCCTCTTACCTTTGGGCTCAGCTTCTTCTCCTGCTGTGCAGCTCCTGTGCCAGGCCGGGGCTCAGCTCTTCCCACACTCCACCATTCCTGCAAGATTGCTTTCTCTCATTCACTGCCTTCCTTTGCTTTCCTTTGCCCTGCTACCCTTAGCTTCCCTACTTGCTTCCTCTACATTTACGTGCACCGCTTTGTACTTCTGAGTCTCTTCTTTGCCTCTTCTTTCTCTATTTTCCCTTCAACCCTCCCCTCCCCCCTTCCTCCCATTTTTCCCTTCCTGCCCTCCCCTCTCTCCTCTCCCCCTCCACTTCCCTTCCCCTCCCCTCCCGTACCCCCCCTTTTCTCCCTTTCCCCTCCCCTTCCCCCTTGCCTTATGGCAAACTCACCTTTCCTGCTCTTCACTCCCTCCTTCTTCATTCTCCTGCCTTTTGCTGCTACTCTCGCCTTGCTTTCCCTTGCTGTGCTCTGCTTTGCTTTCTCTACATTTTGGCCATCCAGTCTTTTCTCAGCTGTTATTCTTGACTGTTTACTTGGCTTTTTTCTTCTTTTCTCATTTCTTTTTTTTCTGACCTTTTTGGGCTTTTTTCTTTTTCTTCTTTTTTTATGCTTTCGTTTCTTTTTTCACTTCATTGCACTTCTTCTTTTTTTTTCTCTTTTTTCGTTTTTTTTTTGTTTTCATCTATTTTTTCTCATTTTCATCTTGGTTTTCTTTTTTCATTTTCACTCTTTTCTTCTTTTTTTTTTTTTCCTAATTTTTTCATTGCACTTTTCTTTTTTATTTCATTTTTCTCTCTCTTTTCTCATTTTTTTCTATTTTCATCTTTTTCTTTTTCATCTTGGTTTTCTCTTTTTGTTTTCCATTTTTTTTTCTTTTTTCCTTTATTACTCTTTTTTTTCCCTTTCTCTTTTTTCTTTCACCTTTTTTTCTTGTTTTTCTTTTTTTTTTCTTTTTTTTTTTTTTTATAATCATAGGTACTCCTCAAACCCCCTTTAAGCCCTCCCTACCCTCCCCATTCTTTCTTTTCACCCTCACCTCCCCCCTTGCCCTATCCTACCATTCCCTTGCCTGCTCTTCTTACCTGCACTGCTGTCCCTTCCTTTACCTACCTGAGCTGCTTGTTCCAAAAATTACCTAGCTGACCTGCTTGCCCCTCGCTTTCCTAGCTGAGCTGCTGGTCCCTCTCATTCCCTACCTGAGCTGCTTCCCCCTTACTTACCTAGCTGAGCTCCTTGCCCCTCGCTACGTACTTGAGCAGATGTATGCTCACTTGGCTTCCTTACTGGTTGTCCCCTCACTTACCTAGCTGAGCTGCATGCCCTTCCTTTTCCCTAGCTGAGCTGCATGCCCTTCCTTTTCCCTAGCTGAGCTGCATGCCCTTCCTTTTCCCTAGCTGAGCTGCATGCCCTTCCTTTTCCCTACCTGAGCTGCATGCCCTTCCTTTTCCCTACCTGAGCTGCATGCCCTTCCTTTTCCCTACCTGAGCTGCATGCCCTTCCTTTTCCCTACCTGAGCTGCATGCCCTTCCTTTTCCCTACCTGAGCTGCATGCCCTTCCTTTTCCCTACCTGAGCTGCATGCCCTTCCTTTTCCCTACCTGAGCTGCATGCCCTTCCTTTTCCCTACCTGAGCTGCATGCCCTTCCTTTTCCCTACCTGAGCTGCATGCCCTTCCTTTTCCCTACCTGAGCTGCATGCCCTTCCTTTTCCCTACCTGAGCTGCATGCCCTTCCTTTTCCCTACCTGAGCTGCATGCCCTTCCTTTTCCCTACCTGAGCTGCATGCCCTTCCTTTTCCCTACCTGAGCTGCATGCCCTTCCTTTTCCCTACCTGAGCTGCATGCCCTTCCTTTTCCCTACCTGAGCTGCATGCCCTTCCTTTTCCCTACCTGAGCTGCTGTCCCCTCCCTTCCCTACCTGAGCTGCATGCCCTTCCTTTTCGCTACCTGAGCTGCTTGCCCCTCGCCTCCTTTTTCTTGGTGCTCTTGCCTTTTCCTGCTACTCACTCCCAATCTCAACACTTGCCTGCTCTGCTTGCTGCTCTGACAAGTGCCTCTTAACTCTGCTCGCAGCTTCTCTCCTTCTGCATGCCCTTCTCTATTCCCTTCTCGTGCCCTTCACGCTTCTGCTCCCCTTGCTGAGCAAGCCCATGCCCGGTAGCTCCCCTTCAACCTCCTCCGCCCTTTGCCTTTCTCCACACAGATGCTTGCTTCTGGCCAGCACTCCTGCCCGCAGCCTAGCCCACAGCCCGCATCTCTTGGGGAGACAGCAAGGTGGCCTGGAGCTACCCACACCTCCTCCCGGGCACGGCTTCTCAGCTTTGCTTCAAGCCCACAAAAAGCCCCAAGGAGCTCCTCTTACCTTTGGGCTCCGCTTCTTCTCCTGCCGTGCAGCTCCTGTGCCAGGCCGGGGCTCAGCTCTTCCCACACTCCACCATTCCTGCAAGATTGCTTTCTCTCATTCACTGCCTTCCTTTGCTTTCCTTTGCCCTGCTACCCTTAGCTTCCCTACTTGCTTCGTCTACATTTACGTGCACCGCTTTGTACTTCTGAGTCTCTTCTTTGCCTCTTCTTTCTCTATTTTCCCTTCAACCCTCCCCTCCCCCCTCCCTCCCATTTTTCCCTTCCTGCCCTCCCCTCTCTCCTCTCCCCCCCTCCTTCCCTTCCCCTCCCCTCCCCTCCCGTACCCCCCCTTTTCTCTCTTTCCCCTCCCCTTCCCCCTCGCCTTATGGCAAACTCACCTTTCCTGCTCTTCACTCCCTCCTTCTTCATTCTCCTGCCTTTTGCTGCTACTCTCGCCTTGCTGTGCTCTGCTTTGCTTTCTCTACATTTTGGCCATCCAGTCTTTTCTCAGCTGTTATTCTTGACTGTTTACTTGGCTTTTTTCTTCTTTTCTCATTTCTTTTTTTTCTGACCTTTTTGGGCTTTTTTCTTTTACTTCTTTTTTTATGCTTTCGTTTCTTTTTTCATTTCATTGCACTTGTTCTTTTTTTTTCTCTCTTTTCGGTTTTTTTTTTTTGTTTTCATCTATTTTTTCTCATTTTCATCTTGGTTTTCTTTTTTCATTTTCACTCTTTTTTTCTTTTTTTTTTTTCCTAATTTTTTCATTGCACTTTTCTTTTTTATTTCATTTTTCTCTCTCTTTTCTCATTTTTTTCTATTTTCATCTTTTTCATCTTGGTTTTCTCTTTTTGTTTTCCATTTTTTTTTTCTTTTTTCCTTTTTTATTTTTTTCCTTTATTACTCTTTTTTTTCCCTTTCTCTTTTTTCTTTCACCTTTTTTTCTTGTTTTTCATTTTTCTTTTCTTTTTTTTTTTATAATCATAGGTACTCCTGAAACCCCCTTTAAGCCCTCCCTACCCTCCCCATTCTTTCTTTTCACCCTCACCTCCCCCCTTGCCCTATCCTTCCATTCCCTTGCCTGCTCTTCTTACCTGCACTGCTGTCCCTTCCTTTACCTACCTGAGCTGCTTGTTCCAAAAATTACCTAGCTGACCTGCTTGCCCCTCGCTTTCCTAGCTGAGCTGCTGGTCCCTCTCATTCCCTACCTGAGCTGCTTCCCCCTTACTTACCTAGCTGAGCTCCTTGCCCCTCGCTACGTACTTGAGCAGATGTTTGCTCACTTGGCTTCCTTACTGGTTGTCCCCTCACTTACCTACCTCACCTGCTGTCCACTCACTTTCCTAGCTTAGCTGCTGTCCCCTCCCTTCCCTACCTGAGCTGCATGCCCTTCCTTTTCCCTACCTGATCTGCATGCCCTTCCTTTTCCCTACCTGAGCTGCATGCCCTTCCTTTTCCCTACCTGAGCTGCATGCCCTTCCTTTTCCCTACCTGAGCTGCATGCCCTTCCTTTTCCCTACCTGAGCTTCATGCCCCTCACCTCCTTTTTCTTGGTGCTCTTGCCTTTTCCTGCTACTCACTCCCAATCTCAACACTTGTCTGCTCTGCTTGCTGCTCTGACAAGTGCCTCTTAACTCTGCTCGCAGCTTCTCTCCTTCTGCATGCCCTTCTCTATTCCCTTCTCGTGCCCTTCACGCTTCTGCTCCCCTTGCTGAGCAAGCCCATGCCCGGTAGCTGCCCTTCAACCTCCTCCGCCCTTTGCCTTTCTCCACACAGATGCTTGCTTCTGGCCAGCACTCTTGCCCGCAGCCTAGCCCACAGCCCGCATCTCTTTGGGAGACAGCAAGGTGGCCTGGAGCTACCCACACCTCCTCCCGTTGAGATTCTCCCTCTTTATCCTCCTCAGCTTGCCTCTATCTGTGCCTCCTACTGGGTCTTCTCTCTCACATTCCCGTCTAGTGCCCGGTGTCACCCCACATTACCCTCTATTTCCCTGTGCTCCCGCAAGCCCCCTATTGTCTCTCTGCAGCCTTTTATAACCTTACACCTCTCTACTTCCCCCCCAATCCCACCCACAGACCCCTGTCATGCCTGTTTCTCTATACCACGCCTACGGCCCTCCCACTGCTCCCTGTAGCCCCACATCCCCTTCTATCCCACCTCCATTCCCCCTACAGCCACTCATAGAGCCACAGTTTCTTAGGTCCTCCCCCAGCCCCCTATATCCCTCCCCGTAGCTCTCCCCAGCCCCTCCCGGCCCCCAGTGCTCCCTATAGCACCGTGTCCCCCCGTTTCCCCCTCACAGCCCTCTGCTGCCCTAAATCCCTTTGTACCCACCCCTATCGCCCCATGTACCCCGATACCACAGCCGCTGCAGCCCCGCCTGCCTCCCTATCCCCCCCCCCGCCTTCCCAGCCCCTCACCCCACCAGGCTTCCTCCCCTGTCCCGGCGCCGCTCTCCGTCCCTCCCGGCTCCGACTCTGCTGTGCTCAGCACCGCTCCCGTCGTGCCGCGGTTCCGTCTCGGTGCTGCCCGGACAGCTCCGGCGCGCAGCGGCGGTGCGGGGCGGCCAGGGCTGCGGGAGCGCCGCCGCCTGAGTGGAGAAGTGCTCTAGGCCGGCTGCCAACGGCCGTTCCCGCGCGCCGCGCCTCAGCCAATCGGAGCCGGCGCCGCTGCCGCTGACCAACGAGAGCCCGGGGGCGGAACGGATCGGCACGTGCCCAACGAGAGCCCGGGGGCGGGACGGACCGGCACCTGACCAATGAGAGCCCGGGGCTGGGACGGTCCGGCACCTGCCCAATGAGAGCCCGCGGGCGGTGCGGCGTTGCGCTGCGCTGTTGGTGGGAGGAGCGCGGCAGGGGGCGGGCCGTGGGTGGGGCCTCGGGGTGCGCCCTACTGCTATAGGGGGTGCGAGATGGGAATGGGATTTACAGGTGGGAGGTGGGGCTTGGATGTGGGGTTGGGATATGAGGTTTGGAACTGGGCTTGGGAGCTGGGGTTGGGATGTTGGATGTGCATTGGGATGTGAAATGTAGGGTTGGGGTGTGGGGATATGGATATGGGGTGGATATGGAATGGGAGATAGGAAAATGGAATATATATGGGATGGGCTTGGGATGGACATGGGACCAACACTGAAGAAGGTGGGATGGATTGGGGATGAAATATGGACACGGGATGGGATTGGGATGATAGTGGCATGGGATAAGTAGATGGAATGGACATGGGATGCATGTGGGGATAAGGATTCGGAATGGCTATGGATATAGGGTTAGGGATGGGGATAGGATGTGGGGGTATGGATATGGGATGGGTTTGAGATGGCTGTGGGGTGGATATGATGGATATGTGATGGGATAACGTTGTGGGATACGGACGAGGGATGGCTACGAGATGGAGCTGTAGTGGTTATGGGGCCATAGGGGCGATGGGGCCAGGATGCTGCAGTCACCTCTGTCCCCAGAGTTCATCCCCAGTGTGATACATGGAGCCCCACAGCCGCTCCTCTGCCCTTTATCACTTACATGGGGAGGACATCCCCCAACCTCCATTATCAAAAATAAACCTTAATTAGAAAAGTGAGGGGTGTCAACCCCGCCCCATGGGAACAATGTTTTCTGTGGGGGAGGGCACAGATGGCGTCTCCAGAGGGCTGTCCCAAACTCTGGGGGGTGTTCACAACTCTAGGATATGACACCACCAGGGTGCCATGAAGGTGTCCCAAGCTTTGGGGTGTGACACAGGGATGTCCCCAATTTTGGTGGTGTGACATTGTCATGTGGTGTTCCCACTTCCCTGGGAAGTCCTCCAGGTGGTCACGGTGTCCCCAGCTTCGGCTCAATGTCCCCAGGGTTTTTTTTGTCCCCTCTGCATGACGGTGACACCCGGCGCCAGCTGCCAGGAGTGACGCCCAACGGTGATGACACCGCATCACGGCTGTGCCACGCTGGTGTCACACAGTCCCCTCTGGTGGTGGCACAGAGTTCACCACCGTGCATGTCCCCGTCCTCATGACAGACGATGGTGACAGCGCCAGAGGTTTCCGGTGTCACCGGGTCCTGCGGTAGGCAGGTCTGGAGGGGTGACAAACAACAGTGAGAGGCTCAGTGACAGCACGGTGACAACGTAGTGCCGCCTGTGCCTGCCCCCATGTGATGGTCAGAGTACAGGGAATGGTGTCACCCGATAGATGGTGGCACACAAGTGATGGTGACACCAGATGACGGTAACAACAGTGACAGCCAGGGATGGGGACACTGCGTCACGGCTGTTCCACATCGAGGTTACCCTGTGTCACGGCGTCACCTGAAGACAGTGACATTCAGTGACACCCAATGGCATCCAGTGAAGGTGGCACCCAACAATGGTGACACCACCGACCCCATGTCACACCTGCACCAGACCCCACGTGTCCCCCGACTGTCCCCAGCCCCCCTCCCTGTACTCCTCCTCGTCACCTCTTCAATGAGGATGTCACCGTGCTGCAGTTGTGCCACCATGGCAGGGGGGACAGCTTGGGACAGTCACGGACAGCCAGGGTGACAGCGTCCAGGAGCTGTAGGACGCTGATGGGGCTCTCGATGGGGCTCACTATGTTTAATGATTTAATTCGGGCTGGGGTCCAATTTGCTAAGATTGACTGCCAGCCCAACCATGTTCTTCTCCAGCTTTGGAGACAGCTAAAGGACAACCAAAAATTTCAGACCTACCCTAAGAAACCAAGGGTAAGGGTTACAGAGAGAATGCCAACAACAACATGGAACTTAGAAGATTTCATTGTTGCTAATAGAAAAAAAAAGCTGCCTCAGGTGTCTCGGGCTACAATGCCTGAGGCACTGGAAGCAAAAGAATTGGCCATAGCTCAATTCATGGCGTGACGAGGGATGTTAGTCCCCCTAGGGCCTCCAGATAGGACCAGAGGCCCTGTGTAGAATTAAGGATTTATTGGTCCCGAAAAAACATTCAGAGAGTTATGGCATTGGTGGACACTGGAGCAGAAACATCAATTATCTACAAAGATCCAACCAAATTTGGTGGAGACAGAGTGATGATTGGTGGCTTTGGGGGACAGACTATTCCTGTCACCCAAACATGGTTGAATCTGAGGGTGGGGCGTCTCCCACCCCGGGAGTGTAAGGTGTGTATTGCCCCAGTGCAGGAATACATCTTGGGCATAGATATTCTATGGGGTCTGGCTCTCCAGACAACTGTGGGAGAGTTCAGACTTGGACAGAGATGTATCCGTACCCGGGCAGTGCAGGCAATATTAAGAGGCCATGTGAAACATGGGCCTATTTGCCTGCCGAAACCGCGCCGGATTACTGATGTAAGGCAGTACAGACTCCGGGTGGGCAAGATGAAATATGGGGAACGGTGCAGGAATTAGAAAAAGTGGGCATTGTAAGACCTGCACACAGCCCATATAATTCCCCCACACGGCCAGTGCGAAAGTCGGATGGCACGTGGAGAATGACAGTGGATTACAGAGAGTTAAATAAGGTCACGCCGCCTGTTCATGCGGCCATAGCCAACATTGCCTCCCTAATGGAGCTGTAGGACGCGGATGGGGCTCTCAAGGTACGTTGGTACGGCCCCAGGTTCCACGGTTACGGTGACAGTGAGAACTTTGGGGACAAGTGGTTGTCCGGTGTCACCCGGTGGCCCTGGGGGGATTGTTTCCGTGGGGCTTTGCACAGGGATTGGTGGGAACCATCCATTTCTGAAAGGAAGTGGCAAAAAATATACAAGAAAAGTGACATAGTATTGATTTTAATGGAAACAGACATTATTGGGGGCGATCCCACGGGGACAAAGAAGAGCGAGAATGTGTCACTATGTGAGGTTGTCCTCAAAATCCCCATTAGAGACCTCTGGAGGACTCCAGGAACGCCTGGGGACCCCAAGACACCCATGGGACATCTCCAGACCCTTCCAGAAGACAATAGGACCCTCTGAACCCACCTGAGGACCCCCCCACATTCCACAGGATCATTCTGGGACGTCTGCAGACCCTTCTGGATGAATCCAAGGACCCCCTGGATCAATTTGAAAACCCCCTGCACCCTCCAAGTCCTCTCTGGGACATCCCCAGAGATGTCTCTGATGACGGGATGACTCCAGGACCACTCAGACCCACATGAGAACTCTCTGGACCCTACCAGACTCTACTGGCACATCTCCAAATCATCCCAGTGGCTCCTCGGAGCTCCTGGACCCATCCTGGGAGCTTCCAGATCCTTCCAGGGACCCCCAGGACCATTCTTGGGACCCCCTGGACACCCCAGGATCCCTCTGGGACATCTCCAGATCCTTCTGTATGAATCCAAGGACACCTTGGATCCACCTGGGGACCAACTGGATGCCCCAAACCCCTCTACAACATCTCCAGATTCTTCTGCATGCCTCCAGGGGTATATAGGGGGGGGCTCGTGGGGAATCTATGGGCGAAAAGGTGTGAGTGGGGCTTCTGTGAGGTGGAAAGAGGGTCTGGAGGTGGAGAAAGGTTGGAAGGGGAAACTGAGGGATTGTGGAGGGCTTCTGTGGCGTGGAAAGGGGCTCTGAGGATGGAGAGAGGGGGTTGTGAGGGGGAAAAGAGCAGAACGAGGCTTCTGTGAGTGAAAAGGGGGCCTGGGGATGGAGGGGTACATTGTGGAGGGGAACTTGAGGGGTGGAAAGGGGGCTTCTGTAGGGCAGAAAGGGGGGTCTGGGAGTGGAGGGGGGGTTGTGTGGGGGAAAAACGGGGTGAGTTGGGTCTCTGCTGGGAGGAAAAGGGGTCTAGGAATGGAGAAGGGGTGGCAGAGGAAATCTGGAGGGTTGTGGGGGGCTTCTATGGGGTGGAAGGGGAGTCTGGGGGACACCTTAGGGAAGTATTGGGGGGGAGAAGAGTGGGATGTCTATGGGGTGGAAAAAGAGTCTGGGGGGAAACTTAGTGGCTTGTGTGGGGGAAAGGGGTGAACAGAGTTTCTACAAGGCAGGAAGAGCATCTGGGGGTGGAGGGAGGGGTGGGAGGGAAGAGCCAGGGGTTGTGCGAGGCTTCTATGGGGTCTGGCTGAGGGAAATTGGAGGTCAAAATGAGGAACTGACTCCAGGGGTCAGGGAGGAGCGCACAGGGGGTTACAGGGACCTCTAGGGGTCAGAAAAAAGGGGCCAGGAGGTGGGAGGAGAAGGGAGGACACGGGACCCTGGGGGTCAAATAGAGGGGAATGGGGGGTGGTAGGAGACTCTGGGGATCAGAATGGGGGAATTGAAGTGGGGGCACTCGGGGGGAGGAGAGGGGGTTCGGGGGTCAGATAGAGGAGACTGGGAAAGGGGGGGACTCTAGGGGACAGAATGGGGAGAGCGGTGGGGGGGTGGGGGGACACCAGGGATCAGAACGGGGGACTGGGGAGGGATGAGGGATCGGGGGGGGGACCCTGGGGATCAGAATGGGGGAGGCACAGAGGGGAGGGGTGGAAGAGGACTACGGCGATCAGAACGGGGGGACTGGAGGGGAGGGAGACCGGGGGGAGGGTGTAACCCCGGGGGGCACACAGAGGGACTGGGGGGTGCGGGCGATCAGCGGCAGGGGGAGAGGGGGGGAGGGCAGCGAAAGACACGGGGTGGGGGAGGCGGCGAGACGCAGGGCAGCCGCCCCCGCCGAGGGAAGCCCCGAGCACCACGGAGACCCCGCGGGGCCGAGACAGAGCGGCACGCGGCCCCCCCGCCGCCTTCACCCCGGCCCCCGCCCCGGCGCCCCCCGAACACCCACCTGTAGGAGCCGAGGCGGCGCCCGGAGCCCCGAGGCGCCCCGCACCGCTTCCGCACGGCCGCCTCCTCGGGTCGCGGCGTGATGACGTCACTCGGCGGGGACGGCGCGGCGCCGTAGCGACGGACCGGCGCTGAGGCGCTGAGGCGCCGTCGCCGTGGCGACGCCGTCGAACGGTACCGCTCCTGCGGGAGCCGCGCTGAGACGTGCCGCGTCTCCGGCTTCCCCAGAATCGCTTTCTCCAGGCCGATTCCGAGCTGCTGGCGCTTCTTGAAAGCCGAGCGCGCATCTCTGCCCGGTTTTCTCACGGCTCCTGCGGCGGCATCTCTGGCCACTTTCTCCTCCAAGGAAGAACCGAGCGGTGGCCCGGCCGGGCTCGGTGCGTGGGATGTGAGAAGGGCACAGCCCGGAGCAGGACCTGAAGAACGAGCTCAGCTCACCGCTGGCACGTGTTCTGTAGTCCCCCGGGTGCTGCAGAGCTGCGCTGGACTCGCTGAGCAGCACGGCGTGGTGCGGGGATGTAGGAGAACACAGGTGCTCGGTAGACTTGCTGGGGCAGGGAGCTCTCACTGATGCTAAACTCGCTGAAACGAAGTGACTCGTTCAGGACACGTGCCTGAAACATATGCTGGTTCTCTAGGCAGAGCTGCCGGACAGACCTGTCAGCACTGGGAATTAAGCACGGCAGTGAGATGAAGCCAATGATGCGTTCATGTAAGAGCAAGAGGTGCTTTGGAATGCCTTTATGGCTGCACAGCTCCTCGGGAAGCAGTTACACCTGCCAGCTCAATAAGAGCTGTCCCGTGGATGCTGTACAGCTGTGGAGCCTTTGCCCACCTGCACTGCATCTTTTAGATGTATCATTGAGAGGAATTGAACCAGCAAGGGCTTCAGGGCTGAGCTCTAAGAATGGAAACTCCCTCAACTTTTGAAAGAGACTGGGTTCCTAAGGTCTTAAGACCTGGAGCTGGCAGGGCACACCCCTCTTGTGCCTTTCCCCCGACTGGTTTTTGGGAGACAGCAAATGGACACCCCTACAAGAAGTCTCAGGGTGTTTCCTTCTGAAACTCTTATTATGGAAGTAAGAATACATTCCTGGCTCCATTTTGCTCTTGTGTCAGAAGGCAGAGATTTAAGCTACCTAAAGTCACTTTTCCACAGAACGTTCCCACAGAAAGAAGCATCCAACATCTCTCTGTAGCTACGGAGACCCTGACTTCTCAACTCTTTCCAGGTATGTTTTACTGTCTCTTTCCAAATTTAGAAACGGCAGCTGTGCAGAAAAACATGCCACAGATCCTGAAGTGTGGGCCAGCGGGGAGTTTTACCCCGTCTCCTCCCTGATGTCAATCTGAAGTGATCTCCTTTAGTCCTCAGTATAACAAACGCATCCTGTGACCGTGCTTGAAGACAGTCTCCCTTGAGCATTTTAGCTGAGCTTGGTTAGCGCTCTTAAAACAAGCTGTGCAAGTGCTGCTTTTCTCCCCACTGTGAGGGATTGCTGTCAGGAGCCAGTTATGCCAGGCACATCCAGCAAGGAGCTGCTGTGGCACGATGGGCGCGTGGAGCGGCTGTCTTCCAACCTATCCTCTGCAGCAGTTAGCATTCTGCGGGTTACTCTTCCCCAGTTTGCAGAACGAGTATCAGAAGTTGATGCTCTTTTGTGAAAGAGTAAATGTGGGTTGAAAAAAAGGCAGTGTGACATTCCTGACTGCAGATGGAACAACAGCA
The DNA here is from genome assembly GCF_987193195.1 of Phasianus colchicus. Classification (NCBI taxonomy): domain Eukaryota; kingdom Metazoa; phylum Chordata; class Aves; order Galliformes; family Phasianidae; genus Phasianus; species Phasianus colchicus. Next base: position 181,435 of record NC_143459.1, on the reverse strand, counting down.
CAGATGCTGCCAGCCCCGCAGTAAAAGCTGGACTTGTTAATGAAGCAGCTTATCCATCTGTGTCGGGCTGTGGTAAAACTCACCCGCTGGCCCACCTGAACCTTTGCCCACCTGCACTGCATCTTTTAGATGCATCATTGAGAGGAATTGAACCAGCAAGGCTTCAAGGCTGAGCTCTAAGAATGGAAACTCCCTCAACTTTTGAAAGAGACCGGGTTTCTAAGGTCTTAAGACCTGGAGCTGGCAGGGCACACCCCTCTTGTGCCTTTCCCCCAACTGGTTTTTGGGAGACAGCAAATGGACACCCCTACAAGAAGTCTCAGGGTGTTTCCTTCTGACACTCTTATTATGGAAGTAAGAATACATTCCTGGCTCCATTTTGCTCTTGTGTCAGAAGGCAGAGATTTAAGCTACCTAAAGTCACTTTTCCACAAACGTTCCCACAGAACGTGGACCTGGCCTTTGGCCTTGTTGGAACTCATCCCATTGGCTTCAGCCCAGCTCTCCAGCCTGTCCAGATCCCTCTGTGGGGCCTCGCTACCCCCAGGCAGATCCACACTTCCAGCCAGCCTGGTGTCATCCGCAAACTTCCTGAGGGTGCGCTCAGTGCCCTCAGCTCATCAAGAAAGATCTTGAGGAGGACAGGCCCCAGCACCGACCCCTGGGGAACAGCACTGTGACCCACAGATACCACTTTTCTCACAGATACGTGACATTTTCATCCGGGAACACTATTTTAGTCCCCTACACATGATCTCTTCCACCAAAAAACAAGGACATTTTCTCCCAGATAGACCACTTTTCTCCTAACTATGTGACCGATTATCCGGGAAATACCCATTTTTTCCTAAAAATATGGCGTTTACTCCCAGAAATACCAGCTTTCTCACATACATGTGATCTTTTCCCCCCAAAACAAGACATTTTCTCCCAGAAATACCACTACGCTTAGAAATACCTCACGTTTCATCCCAAGAATACTACTTGACGCTCCTCAGGATCACACTTACTCCCAGAAAAATGGCAGTTTCTTCCAGATAGACCAGTTTTCTCCCAAATACATGACATTTTCTCCAAGATAGACCACTTTTCTCCCAAAGACGGGACATATTCCCCCAGAAATACCAGCTTCGTCTTAAAAATACGGCCTTTTTTCCCAAAATACCAGCTTTCTCACAAACACCTGTCATTTTCCAACCAAGGATGCTACTATCTCCCAGAAACAGCAGTTTTCTGAGAAATACCTGACATTTTCTCTCAAAAGTACTACTTGACACTCCTCAAGAGGACATTTTCTCCCATATTTACCGTATTTTCTCCCCAAAGGACCAGTCGTCACACCAAAAATACCACAGTTGCTCTCGAATAGAAGACATTCTCTCCCACCATTTCCGAGTTCTCTCCCTCAAGTATGTCATTTTCTCCCAGAAATACCACATTTCAGTGGTAAATTTCACCTTCTCTTCCAAAAAGAGGATATTTTCTCCCAGAAATACCCCTTCTCTTAGAACTACCACACGTTTTCTCCCAAAAATACTGGATGACAAAACCAAATGGGACACTTGCAACCAAGAAGAGGACTGGCACAACTGCAGAGCGGTGCCATCCTCATTGAAGAGGTGACAAGGAGTGTACAGGGAGGGGAGCTGGGGATAGTCGGGGGACATGTGGGGTCTGCTGTGGGTGTGACATGGGGTCGGTGGTGTCACCATTGTTGGTGCTTCCCTTCACTGGATGCCACTAAGAGTCGTTGAGTGTCACTGTCTTCAGGTGACACCGTGACACAGGGTGACCTCGATGTGGAACAGCCGTGACGCAGTGTCCCCATCCCTGGCTGTCACTGTTGTTACCGTCATCTGGTGTCACCATCACTTGTGTGCCACCATCTATCGGGTGACACCATTCCCTGTACTCTGACCACCGCATGGGGGCAGGCACAGGCAGCTCTGCGTTGTCACCATGCTGTCACTGAGCCTCTCACTGTTCTTTGTCACCCCTCCAGGCCCGCCTAGAGCTGGACCTGGTGACACTGGAGTCCTCTGGCGCTGTCGCCATCGTCTGACATGAGGATGGGGACACGCACGGTGGTGAACTCTGTGCCACCACCAGAGGGGACTGTGTGACACCAGTGTGGCACAGCCGTGACGCAGTGTCATCGTCATCGGGTGTCGCGTTCGGCAGCCAGCATTGGGTGTCACCGTCATGCAGAGGGGACAAAAGGACCCCCTGGGGACGTTGAGCCGAAGCTGGGGACACTGTAACCAGCTGGAGGACTTCCTGGAGAAGTGGGGACACAGCATCGTGCTGTCACACCACCAAAGTTGGGGACACCTTCATGGCACCCTGGTGGTGTCACGTACTGGAGATGGGGACACCCCCACAGTGTCACCCCCACGGACCACTTTGTTCCCATGGGTCGGGGGTTGACACCCCTCACTTTTGCAATTAAGGTTTATTTTTCGATAATGGGGGTTAGGGGATGTCCCCCCCCATGTCCCCATGTAAACTAAGCATGCACGCTGCAGTTTTCAGCCTAGGCTTTTAAGAGCAAAGCCAGAAAATTCCACACCGCTCAGTACAAAGCTGTGCGATGATGAGAGTGACTCAAGCTCTGCCCAAAGAATGAAAAGTAGCATCAAAACGGCTGAAGAGAGGGGGGACAGTGAGGCAAGGTAGCACTGCAGAGAAGTCAGGAGAACACCTCTGCCTTCCGGGATCAGGCAGCCGGCGGAGCCTCTCTTCCCCCAACAGAGACGCCTGCAGGGTGAGGGGCACACGCTCACTTCTGCTCAGTGCTGCCCCGAGAAACTCAGACAGCTCGAGACAGCTGTTCTCTAACTCAGCGCGCCTGTGCTCAGGCCGTGCTACTCGCAGTTCTGTGCACGTGCTTTGCAGGCAGTGCGTTTATGGGCAGGGCCAAGGACTGGTGCATCCATTGCTTCTATAACCTGCAGCATCCCCTGATGGAGATGTGGGAGTTCTGACCCAGCGCCGCGAGTGGAATAATGAGGAGGTGGTGCAGCAGCTCACTGAGTGCCACTGGACAAATCAGGCCGTGCGCTCTTTGTGAATACAAAGCTCCAATTGTTTATTGATGGACTGCAACCAGAGTGCCAAGTTGGGCTGCTGCCACGAAGCCGCTGCCTTCTGATGCTCCTCCACTCAGTCCTTCAGCTGCAGCTTCTCCATCATCTCCACAAGGCTGTTCATTGTGGAGGACTGGAAAGAAAGAAAGCGAGCGTCAAAGTAGGACACCGCTTCCCCCAGCATTCTACAATCCCCTTCACGTCTGACAGACAGAGAACAACAAGAGCCGTGTCTGTGCTCACCGAGGACTCACCTCTGCACGTGCAGCGGCAGCTCTCAGAGCAGCCTTCTTCATTTCTGCTCTCCTCTCTTTTTGTCGTTGTCGTCTTGCTATAGAGAAAGAGGAGAGAAATTCAGTTTGTCAACAGCAAAACCGCGGAAACATGGGTACATGAAAACAGGCTAGGAAGCCTCTCAGGGAAGGGTATTTCCAGTGGGACAAGCAGAAGGCTGTCATGGATTTCATGGGAAAAGAGAGGGTTACACTTTCTGGCACTTCCTTGCCATTGGACTCGGCAGCCTTCTACTCTTTTCCCCTCTCCGCAGAGAGAAGGAGAAAGCAAAGCAAATCCTAAGCAAACTCCATGCACCTGATAAGGGAAGCACCTCACCAGGGCAGCTGCAGCACCTTCCTACCTCTTCGCTTTGAGGTCCGGAACCGCTCAGTCGGCGCTGGGGCAGGCCCAGGGTGTGTTGCTGGAGCTGGCACACCGCCTCTGCTCTGATGTGGGCTCTGAGCCTTCTCCCCATTGCGCTCCACCTTCACTTGTTTCTTGGCAGGCCACAGCTCTGCTTTTTGCTCCTCTTCCTCCACTCCCTTGCGCTTTCTTGCAGCCATGGTCTTGGAGAGGGAGTGGTTGTCAACTGCAGGGGAAGGTCTTTCCCCTCTGCTGGGACCTGCTGTTCCAGGAAGCCCTCCTGGAGCCTGGAGAGGAGCTTTCGCGTACATCTTGCCGTTTGGCTCAGCACCTCTCCCTGTTCAAATCAAGCAAGGGGAAGCAGCAAGATTAAAAGAGAGTCACACACTGCCTTCGGTCTGCAAAATGGGCCACAATGCTAGGAACTCTCGAGTGTTCACAGCAATGGACCTTGGGATCTTGGCTGAACTGTGGGCCATTTCCAATTGGGACAGGAAAGGCAACTGTAATCCCCAGGGATTAAGATCTCAAGCAACACGCAACGACAGCAGTCCCAGGAAAGGACAGACAGAAAGCCTAACTAGAAAGACAGTGCACCAAACCCAGATGCTGCTGTGTGTCTGTACCTCTCTTGGGGGCTGTGCCACACTCCATGCTCCTCCCCTGGCTTCCTGCAAGGCTGCGCTTCACTGCAAGCCTGCTTGCATCAGCTTCTGTCAGAAAGGAAACAAGAAAGACATGAAGAGCATCTCTTTGGAGGAGCATTTTAGCACAGCCAACCACAAACTTCTGCTCCTCAAGCATAGTTCTTCAATTGGCCTTTCTGCTGCTACAACGCTGTGCCATTTCTGCAGTCAGCACAGATCTGCAGTGCCCCTTCTTTTCTCCTCCATCCCACACAGCCCTTCATGCAGCCCTATTTAGAGGCAGGTACCCACACCACAGCTCACAAGAGCTTCTTACCTGGGGAGGCTTTCCGTTTCCCCCCAAGCCCAGCACCATTCCATGGACGCGCAGGCTCCGTCCCTACAACAACAGATTGTGTGTTGATTTCACAGACACCAGGAGCAGCACTGTCCTGTTAGCCCACGTCCACCACAAAAACCAAAAGACACTCTTCTACAGCCAGAACAGAAACTGATCTTTAAACTGCAGTGCGCTTGCACAAAGCACTACTGCTCTCATTCCCGCTCAGGTGGCAGCAGAGGAACCCCAGTCTGCCTGACAGCTCTGCATGCTGCAGAGCAAAGCTGCGTCAGCACACAAAACGCTATCAGCTGCAAAAGTCGAGGCACGGATTTTTTGTCCCTACAGGGAATGCACTCAGCTCTGAGCACCACCACTTACACACACACTTCTGTCTCACTGCTGCCATCTGTTGCTGTCGGCCTCTCTAATGCTTCCACCATGGTTACCGGACATCCCTGCAGTGCTGCACCGCTCAGAAGTAATACTTAAAATGCATTCTTCCATACTTCATGACAGAGGACTGCAGAGACTCACTTTTGCGTGGTGCTAAGGATGGTCCGTCCCCATCGCGTCCCTCTGTGCGCTGCAAGGCGCTGTTGGATCTCTGGCAGCCTGCTGGGTGCTGCTCCCTAGCACAGGGAACTGCGCCGCGCTGCTTCTGAGGAGAGAAATAAAGGAAGGGCCATGGAAACAGCCACCCAACGTTTGCAAAGAGATGCAGCATTTCAGATGGTGCCAGAGGTGGGTATCAGAGTGCTGAGACGTTAGTTATCACTAACGGAAACATTTGGGAGCGCATTCACAACATCTGCACGTGCTGCAATTTCTGGGCATATCCAGCTTTCTCATCGTTCAGGTGGAGAAGACGGGCGCTCTCAGACATCACTTCGGGGGGTTAAACCAACACACCTGCAAACACCAGCATTATTCCGAGGGAAACAGTGACTTCAGGTGCCACAGTTCAACCCATGCAAAATTACCGTACACAGCCTTAGCTCTTCACCACTATTTCTTCCCCACCCTTTACTACTGCAGGCAGCTAGAACAAACTTCTCAGCAGAAACCCAGGGCAGCTGGCAAACCATAACCAGGCGCAGCTGGCAGGAGGGCAGTGCCCGCTCTCTGATCCCACCCTGCCCCAGCAGGTTAAGGAGCCTGGCAATGCTGTCCTGTTGCTGCAAGTGCACAACCCAGCCGCTTACTGAGCTAACAAAGGACCAGCAGGGCTCCCCCTGCTCCACCCCTTCCCCTCCAAAACCAGAGAAAGGAGAAACCCAAGCGAAAGAAACCCAGCCATACCTTTCCACGCGCAAAACAGCGATGGCAACTGCGTCCGTCTCCCTGCTGAGACATGCTGGGGAACGTCTCAGGGAAAGCTCAAGTTCCCGGGGTCCTCTCCACAGGGACTGCCCGCACTGTTGGAAAGAGCTGGCTTCACTCTCTCTTCAAGTGCCTCGATCCCCAAAATCTCCTTTTGGAAAGGAAAAAGGAACCCTAAGGAAAGAACCTGCAAGTGAAAAACAGTGTGGAAGAAGCATTTTCCCAGCATTCTTCTGCTGTGCAGTTTAGACTCTCGGGCAGGGCAATGTCTCGAAACCAGCTGGTTACAAGGACTGTCCCCAAAATACACCCAGCTCCTGTACAGCTGCCATGATTTCTGACAGCAAGCGTTCTCCATCTCCTCAATAGTTACGCACCTTGAAGCACATGGCTGGTGTTGCTGTCCTGAAGAAAACTCCCTCTGTCTCACCGCCAGCCGGGACGAGGGCTGATGCAGCGTGCCCACCCCAGCCCAGCTTTCCTGCTGAGACACCTCCCGGCAACCACCCAGCACCAAACCCAGCTCACCTGCTCGGCCTGCTCAGCCTGAGCTGTGCCCAGCTCACGCACACGCCACAGCGGTGCTTCCCACGGGCTCTCGCAGGGTGATCTCTCAAGGAAAGCTCACAGCTCAGTCTCTGCGTGCAGCACACTCACCAGAGCACCAGCTCTGCTCACCGGCTGTGCCACAAACGCTCCCACCTCGGCGATGACTGTGACCTCAGCGAGTGCCCGCATCATTTCTGTGCTTCCATCATAGGCAAAGGGCGTGCTCACCTCCCAGATCCAAATTTTAGGAAACCAACACCACGGTCTCCCAACAGGTTTATTTAAGTAAAAGAACAGAGAAATTAAGATGACCCTCATGCAGCCAGTTCTTGCTCAGGTGCTGCACAATCGGACCAAGGAGATGTTACCCCCAGGCTGCCTCCAGCTTGGAGGATTTGAGCTCCCAAGCAACCAGCAAGCATTTGGACGTGCCCTCCCCCTGCTTTTTACAAGGACAGACGAGTCCTTCTTGGGATGCCAGCTATTCTGCAAAGGCGGAATAGCTCTGTTCTTGGGCCGCAGCTCCATGGCCACGTGCTTCTCAAATACTGGGGCTGCATTACCTCCTGGGCATCCACACGTGCTCCGACTCTCCCGCAGGGTTTCTGGCTTCCAGCTGGGGAGCTTCTCATCTTCTGCAATATCATTCCTGCCTCCTCTGGTACCATCCTGGGAGATGCTGCAGAACTCATGAGCCTGAACTACCTTCCTCCCATCAGCAGCTGCTCTTGCTTTAAAGAAGTGCCAGCACCTACGAATCAGCTTGGAGAAAGTAATTCTGGGGACCCAGAGACACTGCAAGTTTCAATGCAGCTCCCACAAGAACGCTGCTGTTAAATCCATTGAATCATAGAATGGATCAGGTTGGAAAAGACCTGAAAGATCATCGAGTCCAACCGCAACCTGACCATACTCCCCTAACTCTAACAACCCACCACTCAATCATGTCCCTGAGCACCACATCCAGAGCTCTTTAAACACGTTCAGGGACAGCCAGGACACATCCCCAATTAGCCAGGACTGCTGAAGGATGATGGAGAGCGGCTTGGCAGCCACATCTGCCAACCCCCTCAGCACCCCAAGGTTCAATCCATCCGGCCCCATGGCTTTCAAAGCAGGTTTTGTTTCTTTAATTATTGTCTCCCATTCTATCTTTTCTTTTAGAAAGGAATCTAAAAGATGAAAAGTAAGAAAGTACTAAACAAAATGAATCAAAAGAAATGAAAAAAGGAAAGAAAGGGGAAGAGATGAAAAGAGACGGAAAGAAAAGGGGAGAGGGAAAGAAAAGGGGAGAGGGAAAGAAAAGGGGAGAGGGAAAGAAAAGGGGAGAGGGAAAGAAAAGGGGAGAGGGAAAGAAAAGGGGAGAGGGAAAGAAAAGGGGAGAGGGAAAGAAAAGGGGAGAGGGAAAGAAAAGGGGAGAGGGAAAGAAAAGGGGAGAGGGAAAGAAAAGGGGAGAGGGAAAGAAAAGGGGAGAGGGAAAGAAAAGGGGAGAGGGAAAGAAAAGATGGAAAACAGAAAACAAAATGAAAAAAGGAAAAAAAGGAAAGGAAGGGAAGAAAAGAAGAAAAAGGAAAGGAATAAAAACAATCCTTCCATCACCACTGCTACCACAAGCACTAAACCATATCCTGTAACTCCTAATCCAGATGCCTCTTGAACACTGCCAGGGACGGCGACTCCACCAACTCCCTGGGCAGCCATTCCAGGGCCTGGCTGCTCTCTGAGAGAACAAGTTCTTCCTTATGTCTAACCTAAACCTCCTCTGGTACAACTTATGGCCATTTCCTCGGGTCCTGTTTGTTGCCTGGGAGACGAGGCCAAACCCCTCCTCATCACAGCCTCCATTCAGGAAGTTGTAGATTGCAATGAGGTCTCCTCTGAGCCTCCTCTTCTCCAGACTGAACAACCCCAACTCCTTCAGCCGCTCCTCGTAAGGCCTGTGTTCCAGACCCCATACCAGTTTTGTTGCCCTTCTCTGGACACGTTCCAGGGCCTCAATGTCTTTTTTTGTAGTGAGCGGCCCAAAACTGAACACAGTGCTCAATGCGTGGCCTCACCAGGGCTGAGTACAGGGGGATGATTCCCTCCCTGCTCCTGCTGGCCACGCTATTTCTAATGCAAGATGCTGTTGGCCCTCTTGGCCATCTGGGCACACCTCTGTCCCTGGAAAGGTGATGGAACAGCTTGTGCTGGATGCCATCTCCAGACAACTGGAAGAAAAGGAGGTTATCAGGAGTAATCAGCAAGGGTTCACCAGGGGGAGGGCATGCTTGACCAACGTGGTAGCCTTCTACGATGTTGTCACTGGCTGGGTGGATGTAGTGCATGTAGTCTACCTTGCTTTCAGCAAGGCGTTTGATACCGTCTCCCACAACATCCTTATGACAAAGCTGAGGAAGTGTGGACAGATGAGTGGACAGTGAGGTGGGTTGAGAACTGGCTGACTGGCAGAGCGCAGAGGGTCGTCGTTGGCGGTGCAGAGTCCGGTTGGAGACCTGTAACCAGCGGTGTTCCTCAGGGGTCGGTGCTGGGTCCGGTCTTGTTCAACATCTTCATCAATGTCCTCAATGAGGGAATAGTGCTCACCCTCAGCAAGGGTGATCTGTGAGGCCCCGTGTACTGAAAGGCAGCCACACGGTCTCCCATGAGCCTTCTGTTCTCCGGGCTCAACAAGCCCAAACCTCTCAGTCTCTCTCCAAAGGAGACATTCCCGATGCTTTGAAGCCTTTGAAGTCACGTTCCTGATGTCCAAGTTACGTGCCCATCATGTGTTAATGCTGTTGTGCCAATCGGTGGGCTCAACAGCTGCAACAAAGACACCAACGTCATTGGGATAGGCTTATTTTACTGCCTATGACAAAATAAAACCAGCAGTAATATTGGCAGCGTCTATAGCCAAAAGAGAAGCTTAGCAGTAAAGGGAATAAGCAAGGCAGTGGGCCTACTCATTGCCACGTGAACACAGTGGTGAAGAAAGATCCACGACCAATAGCCCCAGTACTTTACCATCAGCCAGATCCGCAGTCACTGGGGAGCCCCGTTTACAGGGAGGATCTGAAGAACCTCTCCCAGCCATGGGGAAGTTGCACAGCAATGCATCCATCCCACGAGTGAGGCATCCAGAGCCGCTGCAAGCAGCTCCAGCCTTTCTAGCACAGAGTAAACCAATGTACGGAGCAGTCCGAGGGAACAGCCGCTGCCCTCTTTCTCCTCTTGGTTTTCGCCCCGAAGCCTGGCCAGGGCTCAAGGGGAACAAAAGGCGTCGTGCTGTCAATCTTGCTGTAGCACGGGCCTCTTTGGCAAGACTGTCTGCCCAGCCCCCCCGCGTCGGGCTTCGTCGGGTAACGAACTCAGCAGCAAAGCTGCCCTCGGCTCCTCGGGGAGAGCCCGCCGTCGTCACGGAAACGCAGCGTGACAGCACGCAGGTCCCAGCAGCCCGGCTGATGTCACCGGCGCCGTGACTTCCTCTGCCTGCCCTGGAGCCGCAGCCCGAGAGCTTTCCGGCCCCCGGCCTCCCTCTCCCTGGTCAGCGCCAGCGCCGCCAGCTTTCTTCTCGGACAGACGTGAATACAGAAAACGGCAGTCGAGTCCTCCGCCTGCGGGGCAGCGGCTCAGCACGGCGCTGCTGACCGTTCGAGCCGAGCCGAGCCGGAACCGAAGGCGGCCGCCCGACTCTGCCGGGCTCGAACGCGTCTCGATCGGCGGGGTCGGTCCCTCTCTTTCGGGGCTGCCCGGCTCGGCCAGGAGCCGCTCCCGGACACCGGGCGTCCCGCCGCTCGCAGTCAGCCGCCGGTTCTCAGCCGGCGGCGCCCCGCCGCGACGCCGACTCCGGAGGACGGCTCCGTTCTGACGCGGGACGGACGGGGCCCCGAGGCGCGGGGCGGGCGGCGGCGGGGACGCGGGGCGGCGGAGCGCCGCTTTCCCGGCACGGAATCCCGCGGCCGCCATTGGCGGAGAGCCCGCGCTCGGCCCCGCCTCTCCCGCTCTCCTATTGGTCGGCCCGCGGAACGGGGCGGGCGCTCCCGGCGGGGTCGTTTGCGCCCGCGGTCGCGCCGTCATTGCGTCATCACCGCGCGCGTCCCGCGTGGTCCCGGCCCGGCTGCCCGCGGCGCTGCCCCGCTCCGCGCGCCCGCTCCGCTTCCGGGGCCCCGGGGCCCGCGCCCCCGGATCCTTTTCCTCCGCGCGGCCTTCCAGCCGCTCTGCCCCCGGCCTGCAGAGATGCCTCGGGTCGTCGTGACCGAAGTGCGGGACCGGCGCGTGGCGGTGTTGAACGTCCTTCCGTTGGCATCAGCCGTCGGTCAGCCCGTCCAGAGCCCTGTGCGGGGCCTTCGTTTCCTCAGGCGGATAACGGGAGGATGCCGGAGCCGAGGGGCGGTGGGAGGGAGGCGGGGACGGGAGCATCCTGCCGTGCCGCCAGCAGCCCGGGGGCCGCGTGCTGTGGGTGCCGGCACGAAGCTCCGCCGTCTGTCAGCACGGGAGCTGCGGTTCTGGTGCAGCAGCAGGAGCTCAGCGCAGCCCTGCAGAGAGCGGTCCGGCGGCACGGGAAGAAGATGACGGCCTGGAGCGCGAGTGCCTCAGCAGTGTCTGCAGCCTGCGAGGAGCCGAGCCGGGCTGGGGAGAGGAAGGTGTGGGAGTCCCGGGGAGGGACGCGCGATGGCAGCGTTATTGGCAGGATCAGCTGCTTCCTCCACCGCTCCCGACGCCGAGCACTGGTTTCCTTTGAGAAGCAGCCCACTGTCACATCTGTGGGGTTCCGCAGGACACACAGGCATGGGGTAAGTTTAGGTTGGATATCAGGACAAACTTCTGTGCAGAACTTCTACAGCCGTGGGTGGGATCCCCCTGAGCTCCCCTTCTCCAGGCTGAGCAGCCCCCTCTCTCTCAGCCTCTTGTCATGGCAGAGGTGTTCCAGTCCCTTCACCATCTTGGTAGCCCTGCGTTGGACTCTTTCCAGCATGTCCAGCTGTCTCCTGTACTGGGAGCCCAGAGCTGGACGCTGTTCTCCAGCTGCAGCCTCCCCAGTGCCGAGCAGAGCAAAAGGAATGGTGCAGAATACTGGTCCTTACCTGCTACAAGAGAAGTCAGGACTAGGGCTATGATGGGAGCGCATTGCTTTATGATTGACGTGGAGAACTGCTAGGAAGAAGGCCTGGTGGGCCTGAACACAGATGCCGGGTGGTCCAGCTTTTGTTTCACTGGAAACCAGGTACTCCGTGGGCAGCAGTATGGAGATATGTTCTCCATGCAGTTGTGCCCCCGTGGCTTCTTTCTGATATGCTTGGGAAGTCCCACTAGAACAGGCTGCCGTGTGAGACAGAAGTGAGAGAGAAGCATCAGTTGTGTGGGTGGAGTTTTACTATCTCTGTGTTCACATCTTTTATGTTTGTCTTCTTTTTTTTTTCCAGTTCAACTCTGCGTGCGTCGGTCTGCCTTTGCTAAATCCTTTTCTTGTGGCCTTAGGCAACAATCGAGGGGGTCTCAAGTTTCAGCGCTGAGCAAGAAGCGCAGGCTCTCAGGAAGGCCATGAAGGGCTTTGCTAAGTTGATCTCCCTCCATGGTCAACTTTTATTTTTTCCCCAGCACTGCGAATGGCTGCTCTGGTGGTTTGATAGAGGGAAGCATAGCTGCTTGCACTGCTCTGCTGCACAACTGCCCTAAAAATTGTTGGAAAGTGGAAACAGAACTGCCCTTCGTGTCCCAAAATGCAGCTGCTCTGGTGGCGTGGGTCCTGGCAGCTTTGTGTGCATCGATGTAGTCCTGGAGCTGTTGAGAGCCGGCTGTGTGAGGGACTGGAGGTGGCACAAGACCAGAGGGCACTTCTGATCCTTGTGCAAGCATCCTGACTAGCTTCCATTTGTTTCTTGCAGGCACGGATGAAGATGCCATCACTGACGTCTTGACCAAACTAAATGTTTCCCAGCGTCAGCAAGTTCTGATCACCGCTAAGAGCACTACTGGCAGGGTGGGTGGTCTGCAGAGATGCATGAACGTGGTTGTGTCACTTGGGCGCAAAGTGAAAAACGACCCAATCTCTACAAGAGAAAGGTCGGCAGAGACTTCACCTGACCAAGGTTGTTTTGTTCTTGTTCAGTTCAGAGCAGTTGTTGATGCAAGGAGGGTTGGAGCCTGAAGAGGAGTGCTGAACAGCTCAGTTCCTCTGTCCTCAAAGGCCGTCCCTTCTGCCAACTCCTTTCTCCTCTTTGCCTTCTAGGATTTGATTGATGACTTGAAGTTGGAGCTGAGTGGGAATTTTGAGAGGGTGATCATTGGGGTGATGACTCCCACCACCATGTATGACGTGCACAAACTAAGGAGGGCTGTGAAGGTTTGGAAATCTTCCTTTTGTATTGCTTAAGTTCTGGCCAAGGACTTACTGCTTTGTTATGCATGTCTTCTCTCTCTTAAAGAAACCTGGTTGCACGTCACAAGCAGGTGCTGGTATCTTAAGTCTTGCCTTGGTGATTCCCTAGGGAGCAGGAGCAGATGAAGGTTGCCCAATGGAAATTCTGGCTTCTCGCACCAATGGAGAGATTTGTCGCATTAATGAGAACTACAAGCTTCGTAAGGAGTACGAAAGGCTCTCTTGTCAGTTTCCTTCTGTCTGCGCTTCTTAATTGGAGGCTGTAGCACTAATGATGATGGCTGGAGTGCTGCAGTGCTGCTGGGAGCCCTGGGCACAGTTCTGTACTTAGCTAGGTTACAGCTGGCAAATGTTGTGGGCAGCACCCAGGTGGTGGCCCTGCTCCTAACGGGTGCTGTGTGTGTGTGTTCTTGCTGGAATATGGCTGCTCCCTTGAGGATGGCATCGTATCTGACACATCTCCCATGTTTCGAAGGGTCCTCGTGTCCCTCGCAACGGTGAGCCAAGCTGAGGGGAGAAGGGGGTGAATGTTCAGAGCTGTGGGCACAGCTCTGCACTCAGTGGTGAGGAGCTCCAGGCTGGCTTTTTCTCACCCTGTGTGTCCCATGACCTGCTCCTCAAACCCAGCCTCTCCGGGGAGGGAACTCTGACTCTGGGTGTGCATGAGTGCTGTGGGCTCTTCTTTAAATGTCCCAGTAAAGTGGGTTGCTGCTCGTTTCAGAAGGAAGCCCAAAGTACATCTGAGCTGCATTTCATTTGTAAGCTAGTGTTCCCTTTGAAGGACTCCATTATCCATCCCCAGCAGCTTTTCATGAACGGGGAATTCTCAGGAGTTGCTTCCAGTAGATGCTCTGGTGAACTGAGTCTTCTATCCTCGTGTCTTTGCAGGGAAACAGAGATGAAGGAATGTATGTGGATGATGCCCATGCTCAGCAAGATGCTCAGGTGCGTAGTAACGTGCTTCCCAATCTATTCTTGAGCAGGTGATGCATGGTGAAGAGAAGCCAGCCTGTGAAATGGAAATAATGCTTTTAGCCTTGTTTGCAAGTCTCTAATGAGAGGTCTCTCGACAGGCTGGCTACTTGGCAGGGGCAATGAGATTTTGGCTGTGGGTTGCCGTGCCTGGTAGGTGCTTGTTGGAAAATATCCGTGATCTAGACAAGTACGCGCCAGCAGTGCTCTAGCTGCAAGGGATTTAAGATCTCCTGTACGCCCAGTCTTCTCCATGAGCCTTACTTTGTCACCCCTAATGTCTTGAAGTGCCTGTACGAAGCGGGGGAGAAGAAGTGGGGAACAGATGAGGTGCAGTTTATGTCCATCCTCTGTACACGGAACAGGTATCACCTAGTGAGAGGTAGGACCCCTGCACAGTGTCCTGGGTTTTTCTTTCCTTCCTTGTTTGTGTGTGATGCTTTTGTAGGAGCTCTGTAGCTGTCCAGTAGATGTGAACTCTTCTGAGGCAGCAGGTGTCCTAGAGAGAGCCGCATTGCATCCATTCCATTCTGGCTGTTTTATTCCCTCCTGAGACTGAAAGGGACTTGAGAAACCTAAGTCCAACTGGCTGCAGCTCCAGCATGGAAAGCAGAGATCATGAAGTGTGACTGCCATTGGGGCAGGGGGGAGAGGAGCTAAGAAACTTGATTGGCAGCACAAAGCAGCAGGTCTTGAAAATGGTACTAGCTGTGGTAGGCCAATTCGCAAGACTGTTAGCAGTGAAAATGAATTATTTCTGTGGGGCGATCCTGATTTAGCTGAGAGTGCTGCAGGGATGAAAGAATGTTCATGCAGTATACGAGGAGCTTGTTGCAAAGCGGTCCTTTGAATCTCTGTGACTTTCTGCCATAGTTTTTGATGGTACAGAGGCATTGCTAACAAGGACATAACAGCATTAAATCTGAGATGGTAGGCAGTTATTCAATAGATTGTTTAGTTCTTGTTCAGCCTGTGCTTTTTGTTGTTGTCTGTCTGCTATTCAGCTCAGAATACAGAACTATTGTATTTCTCATAAATGCTTAGCACTCAAATATGGAAGTGCTTCACAGGCATTAATTTTTGTACCTAACAAGTTTTACTATGAAGCCACGAGTGTCTTCATCATTATTTAGCACAATAATTGCAGCAGTACAAACAACCAACCTTATAAAAAATATTACATGCATTATTTTTTTTTAGCTCATCAAGGAAAGGGTTCTGTGAATCTTTACCTACACCTAGATCTACTGTGCAGTATACAAGATGGATACTCATCTGAAATATCTAGTGCTGTATCTATATGCAAAGTGTCAACCTAAATTTTTGGCTTTACAAAATTTTGATGACTATATTTTGCAGTAGATATATTTACAGCCTAGTTGTTTCTTCATTTCTTTTTATTTCCAGTACTTGAATGTATTATAGGATTCTATATGGGTTTATTTGTGTGGCAAAGATCACCTTTCTTTGTTTACTGCTCCAAGATACTCGTTTTATTGAAAATTACTCATGAAGACTTATGATGTTTCTCTGAAAATGCTGAAAATAACTAAAAGGCAATCTTTAACATTTACCATTAGAAAACAAATGGTTTGTGCATGAGATGAAAAGACAATAAAATCTGTTATGTTAACAGATAGATATCATTTACTTTTAAGCAGAGTACTATGAAATCTTTTACCAAGAGGTACAAAATTACAAAAGAAGCACTGAATTTACTTCAGTCATTTTTAAATTTTACTTGAGTGTCTGTCACGGAGTTATCTAGATCAACGTGTGCCCTCGACAGGGGGCAGCAAGCCCATAGGCCCCCTGGCCCAAAAACAGGACGGAAAAGGGGGAAGGGAAGGGAGATGGGAGCTGGGCCCAGAAACCAGAACAGCAGCAACAATCTAAGGAGGAAAACTTAATTTTACTAAACATGATATCGGAATGCAAGATAACACAATATAATATAATATAATTGAAATTGAGGCTAATAAATCAAATAAGAGAGAGAGAGTGTCCGAAACTAAAAGGCCTACTTTGAACTGAAGGCACACGGTTGGGGAGCAGACCCACACACTGCTAGGCAGTGAGCAAGAGAGCCAGAGAGCAAGATCCCATGACTCCCTCCCATGGCTTATCTTCCTCTCTGAACATGAAGTCCCCTGGGATGTGTAGTTCTTCCTTTCTTCTGAGAACCAGGCATCCAGAAAGTTGTCAGTCCACGGAACTGGAGTATTAACTCTTTAATTACCCGTGCTTTACATGATGTTTGGTGTGGAATACCGATAACAAAATTATAAAACCATGACAGAGTACTGTGTTTTGTACTTTTTTGACTTCCAAAGTCAAAAAAGAGCTGATTTTGCTGTGGGAGGTAACTATGGTTAGGAGAGAAACTGTGTGCTCATTTTCCAGAAGGTAGTACATAAAAAATAAAGAAAGATCTTTGTATTCCTGGAAATTTGAGAAATTGGAGGGTCTGCTGTAGGAAATAGGATATATCAGTGTTTCTGTTTACAAGACAGTGACTGCTGTTTGTAATGTGTTAGAGGATGGGTATCTTGTCACAGAACAACCCTTTTGGACATCTTTATAAATGTTTTAGTAACTGAGCAATGGATCAGTGATGCAAAATACTTTCTTATCTAGCAGCAGCTCTTACCTGAATTTACTGTATCTATTGTGGAGAAAGCACGAGGTTCCAGTGCTACAGTGTTTGTGTTGTGAGCACTACAAAACTTTTTAAAACCACTGTTCATTTGCTCAGTATCAAAGAAAACATTTTAACCAAACTTAAGTGCTAACTAGTCACTCCGAGGTCTTCACTACCTAAAATTTTCCTTCATAACAGAATCTTTACAGTGTATGAGATAGAAATAATAAAATAATTTTCTTATTCTTTCCCTTAGGCATTTCCTGGAAACACAAACTCTGATAGTGTGGTCCGACATGATTTGCAACACCCAGTCATTGCTCGCTATGTACGTATAGTTCCTTTAGATTGGAATGGAGAAGGCCAAATTGGGTTAAGAATTGAGGTCTACGGCTGCTCCTACTGTAAGTTTTTCCATTATATTCCTTTAAAAAAAAAAAAAAAATCTAAATAGAAACTGTCTTTGAATTTCAGATTAAATCTGAATCTCAAGTGCTTTTTGCTAAAATGCATGAAGATATTCCAGGATTACTAATTGTAATAACTGGAGCTTAATTTAATATTTACTGTATCCTTTATTCTGAGTTTCTAGTTAGCTCTTCTATAGGAAATACAGCATTAGAATTAGTAAGAGTGCTTTGAAATCACTACTTTTGATCTTCAAAATTGTTTTTGCAGAAGACTTGAATAGACCAGTTGAGGAAAAGATAGCATTCAGATACATTTCATGCTGGGTCTTGAGAGGGAAACAAGACATAATTCATTGCCTGATGACAAAGATAAAAATAAAACAAGTAAAAATTCAATTGAAGAAGCTCATCTTGTCTAAATATGACATGTTTTTCGGAGATTTTTCCTTTAATATTTGAGTATAACTTTAGAATCTCTTCTAAAAAAAAAAAAACGAGATGAGCAATGGTGCAAGTGGTTAAGAGCACAACAGATCAAGTTTTAAGAAAAGCAAGTGTAGTTTCTAAATACCATTCCTTGAATTTGATCCTGTGGGTGCTTACGTGAAGTCCACATGCCTGCAAACTGTAAATGTCTGATGTCCTATTTCTATGCAAATTTAGTACAGTATTCTTGTAGGTGTTTTAGGGGAAATAAATACTTGAGATTTATCTTAAAAAAAAAAAAAAAAAAAAAAAGTTAGAACAAGTTAAGAAGCACCTATCTTGAAGACTCTTCCATTGACATCAAGTGATTTAAGACCTATTGAAACACTTTGTCATGGTAACTAGCAATTATGTTAATTAACTAGCAAAAATATCTTGTGATTTCTGTTGCTTTTACTTGGCTATGTGCTTTCACTCTACTAAAATATTTTATATGCTGTTTTAAGTGTAGCCAACACTATAACATGGGCAGCTAACTGGGTAACGGGAAGAAGTTGTCCCCCTCAGTTCTGTTTTTGTGAAGTCACACCTGAAATACTGTGCCCAGGTCTTAGGCCCTGAAGACAATAAAGATGTGGAGCTGTTGGAATCAGTCCAGAGGGCAGCCACAAAGATGATCAGAGGGCTGGAGCACCTCTCCCGTGAGGTTCAGGAAGTTGGGCTTGTTTATACTGGAGAGGAGGATTGTTTTTCTGGGGAGACCTCATTGTGACCTTCCAATACTTCAGAGGAGTTTATGAACTGGCAGAAAACCAACTTTTTTCATGGTCTATTAGTGAGAACGGGCAAGAATGGTTTTAAATTAAAAGAAAGGAGATTTAGGTTAGATGATAGGAGGAAATTTTTTATTCACTGTGGTAAAGGACTGGAAAAGGTTGCCCAGAGAAGATGCAGATGCTTTTTCCCTAGAGGCATTCAGTGCCAGTCTGGATCAGGCCCTGGGCAACCTGATCTAGTGGTTGATAACTATGTTCATGTGAGGGCATTGGAACTACATGATATTTAAAATCCCTTCCAACATAAGTCATTCTATGATTTTAAAATGAAAGCTACAACTCCCGTTGACTACAGTATATTTTTTTTAATGTTAAATATTTTGTTTGCTTCTCTTCCCACACAGTTAAAATCTTTTCTAAATTTGACATCAGCACTTATTCACAGAGAGAAATGTAAAGAACATTTTCAATCTTACTGTACAGGGAGCCTTTAATTTATTTATTTATTTATTTATTTATTTATTTATTTATTTATTTATTTTTGTGACTTCGAAGAGATCTATTAGAAAGTAACATCACAGATCTCATCTGCAGTTTCAAACATAGAAAAATCTCAAAGCAAGAAGGCAAGCAAATAATTAAATGAATAAGAGCACCTTGAAAGGAAATATTTTGTAATTTTACAAAATTCTCTAGGGAATAGATGTCATCTCTAATTCTCTTTTAAAGTTGAACCTTTTTTTTAATTCACATTGCTGTGTAAGGAAGAATGTGGTTTCCATTTCTGACACACAAAAAATAATGTGTATTTTATCAGCATACTCAAGAAAAATAAGAACAAATCAATATGGCAATTAATGACCACGTATTTCAATATGTGGTTTAATGAGAGTTCTTAATACTCTGAGACTAATAACCAGATTGCTGTATTGTGCAATGAAATATTTTTTTAAGCACTAAGTTTATGACTTTCCAATTAAACCTTTACTATGAGAAAATGTGCAAGTTCTACATCTGAAATATGTTCTCAAATATTCTCTAAATAAAAGACTGCATTCAATATAAACCTACAAACTAGAAGAAGAATATATGATTGTAAGGTATTAAGCAACCTTTTGCTTTAGGTAATGTTTCAAAAATTTTCACAAATTGGATTAGATGCCCATGTTTTAATCAGGCTAAAAAAATTGCTACTTATCTATACAGTCAGTTTCTTCACTGACAGCAGGATTAATCTGCAAATCTCACTGGTTAATGACAATGCTTCAATATACAATACTAATTATAGGGCTAAAAACTTTGCTCCTGCTGAATTCCGTATCTATGGAACAATGTAACTTTACATAAGTTGCTCCAAATAATGCATTTGAAAACAAGTTTGGAACTCTCAAACATTATTCTGTTTTTCCAAGAAGTCATAAGACAGTGAACTTTTCTTCTCAACTGCGCTGCTGCTGTCTACTGGTTTCAGCATACTGACTCAAGGACAGCCTGATTCCTGCTTCTAAAATCTACACAGTATTTTAGGAGAGGTTTTTTTTGTTTCTTTGTTTTGTTTGTTTGGGAGGAGAAAGGAAAAAAAAAGTTCCTATAGACATATAAATGTAAAACATTATTATTAATGTCATTAACAAAATACTGAAATAACTTATAATACTAGCAGTTCAATGCTTCTCTTCGAGGAAAACAAAAGGTTAGGTTTCTTACTTCAGTTGTCTGTGAAGACAAATTTTATCAGTATTTTTTTAGTTGATTCATTATTTCCTTGATAGATGTGTTTTATTTTTCTCCAGAAATATGCAGTCTTTCAAGCAGACAACTTTTCATCCAGTGACAGAAATAATTTTGTTAGCCAACTATGCTTTTCCTCACATTTAGTTTCAGACTCCAAATTCATCTTGTAACGTGCTTACAGTGCATTAGATATCAATTTAATTAAAAAAAAAAAAAAAAGGAAACAAAACAAAAACCTAAAACCTTTTGCTTGTAAATATTTTTGGCTAAAAAACAAAAAAACAAAAACAAAAACAAAACCTACAACTTAAAAATATTTTCTTTTTTTTGTTGTTGTTTAAAAAAGTGTTGGATTAAAAAAAAAAAAAGTTGGTTTCTGTCTCCATATACATATACATATGCTATTTTCATTTTTTTAAGAATGAGACAGAATTTTTCACAACTTTTTTTGGATGCACGGCCCAGAAGTAATAGCTACAGAATTTCGTTTCAATGAACAGGCATACTTCTAGTGAGTTTTGAATCTTCTCTTTTAAAAACAGTTCAGTAAAAGACTGCAAACATATAGATCTTTAAAATTTTATAGATTTGTTTAATAAAACCCTTTAAAAGCCACTTAACCTGTGACCAGTAACTAGTGCCCTAGCTATTATTTCTATGAGTATTTCCTCCTCTCTATTCACAACTAATAATTTAAATTCTTTAAAAATAATTCTTTAAAATGTTGGTCTTTTTAAAGAAAAGAGTCTTCCCCACTTATATTCTACGGAAGCGTCCACTGTTATTGGCACAACATATTAGTATAATTCATTTCATGTTCTGAATTAAATAAAAAATAAAATTTATCATAAATTCTTCAATTACATCTTCCTTATTTTTGCCTGCTTCTATTGTGTGCCTATTTTCTTGTGTGACTGCTTGTAACTTTCTAAAAATCCTAACTAGTTTTTGTTATCATGGTGGAAAGTAACTTAAATCTTTCAGACCTTCTCAAAAACACACAAACAAAAACATTCCATTGTGCAGTTAGTGCAGCAGAATCTTAAAAAATTCCATTATAGCATTTTGTACATGATTAATATTACATATAAATGATTAATAAATTATATATATTTCAGTTCAAATTTAGGTAGTCAACATTATCCGCTATTATGTTAAAAAAGTTGCCTTTGTTTTTGGCAACATATGTCAGACATGTATTTTAAAAAATGCTTACTTTGAAGTAATTCTTGAAATATTATTTTTCATCCAGATTCAGTGAAGCACCTAAAGAAATGTCTACAACCATGCCTAAATGTCTGGGAATTTAGGGGATACCAAAATGATCTGCTGAGTCAATTTTTACGAGTTCTGAGTCCTCAACTGCTATCAAGAGACTGCTTATGTACAGCATCAATGTAGGCTTCTTTTCACATTCTATAATTTCCAGGAACATTTTTGCAGTGATAGAAAAGTTATCTGAGTGTCAGAGAAAAGCAAGCTTCATGATGTTTATTCTTTACTGAAAGTATGTACAAACAGAACCAATGTTTCATTCTATTTCATTGTCCAGTCACAAAATCCACAACACATCTTCTATTCATTAACTAAACAACAGTCAGTTGAGATCAAGGCTGGCAGTTATGTTTATTAAGTGCCTGTCCATACATCCTTTCACCATTAAGCAAAGTGAGTTTTCTGATATACGCACCAACACATTATGTTTCTGTCCTTCAGGATTTTTCCAGCTAGACCAGGCATGTCCAACCCATGGACTGTGGACAACATGCAATCTGGCGCAGCCTGTCAAGAGGCCCAGCCTCTGCCCCTCACCACCATGGTGATTAGTCTTCTTAACCTACCTGCCTGGTCTGGCCCTAGGTGCTCACCTAGAAACAACCACACATAGATCTGCCACTAACATCATGGTGACTGAAACCAGGAGCTCAGTGTACAGGTAAGTCAGGTTATGGCAAATAATTTTATACTATTTGATACTTTAGCCAAAAACAGTACTGCAAACAGTGAAAAACATGCAGCCATGCTTTCTGTTTTGATAAAGGAATTTGAGACTATATTTCAAGACTGATGAAAAGAATCTTCTCTTCTCTTCTCTTCTCTTCTCTTCTCTTCTCTTCTCTTCTCTTCTCTTCTCTTCTCTTCTCTTCTCTTCTCTTCTCTTCTCTTCTCTTCTCTTCTCTTCTCTTCTCTTCTCTTCTCTTCTCTTCTCTTCTTTCTTTTGTGTACTCATGACCCTATTTTCAGTTCCCATAAATAAATTACCTGCAAATTTTTAAATGTAATGTGTAGAGTTACAATCACATATTTAACTCAAACATTGATCCTGTCTCTTCATCAGACTTCTGTGAGACCTCTCTTAGCAGAGACAAACATTCCTTGCTTCACCACCCCATCTTATTCATGTCATTGCTCTCTGATTGTACATAAATTTGTGAACAACAGTTATCAAGGATGAAGCACAGAATGAATGAAATTTCATCAAAACTCTCCCACTAACACCTTGAGAACTCACTAGGAATTGCAACCACTACTATAAAAACAGAGTTGTGCATTGATTTCACAGAAATGAAATCAAATATCTTACTAGTTTTATGGTTCCCCACCCCCCCGCCCCCTTTTTAAAAATTAAAAATTGAAATGTTTTGTTACTTACATACATAAACTATATTATATATTTTACAAGAGATGCTCCAAAAATAATGCCTCCTGCTTTATTGTGTTGGCCCATGGTGACAGAGACAGATGTTGAAAGTGTGGTAGTAGAGGCTGAAACTTCCTGACCATATTCCATCACATTTTGTGTGTGACAGATGGAAGCAGGATGGTGGTCTGACAAAATAACCTCTGACACAGAAGTGCATAAGAAGCAAAGGTGGATAATTCAATTCCTCCAGGTGGAAAATTGGCTCTCATTGACATTCACTGGTGATGACTCAACACTGATGAACACCAACAGTGGATGTGAATACGAGTTGGTAGGTGGTAGATTTCAGCAATTGTGACAGCTAGTCTCCTCCTCTGGTGCAGGTTTTTACAAGAATGGCCTGTGGTTTCTTGTTCATCCCTGG
Organism: Phasianus colchicus; assembly: GCF_987193195.1. Taxonomy (NCBI): domain Eukaryota; kingdom Metazoa; phylum Chordata; class Aves; order Galliformes; family Phasianidae; genus Phasianus; species Phasianus colchicus. The sequence goes on along the minus strand of NC_143459.1, from coordinate 158,484 downwards.
TGAAAATACACAGCTAGTGGTGGTGATTTTCTTGAAAAAATAGTATTATGAGGCTGAGAATTTGCTCTATCAAATAGTGTTATTATGCTCTTTGTATCTGTTGTAGTTTCCATGGAGACATTACTTGCAGTAACCTACGTACATGTAGCCCACAAAAATTCCTCTTTTCTCAGAACATACCAGGCAAACCAAAAGTATGGAAACCCATGCACCAATCACTAATTCATAGGTCACTCTGAAAGTAATGCTTGCTATTTAGTTACATGCAAACTATAATAGAGGTTTATCTAGACATGAACCAGCAGTATGCCCAGGTAGCCAAGAAGGCCAATGGCATACTAGCTTGTACCAGAAATAGTGCTGCCAGCAGGAGCAGGGAAATGATCATCCCTCTGTACTAAGTTATAGAGAGGCTGCATCACAAGTACTGTGTTCAGTTTTTAGCCCCTGACTAGAAGAAAGACATTGAAAGCCTGGAGTTTGTCCAGAGAAGGGCAATTAAACTGGTGAGGGGTCTGGAGCACAAGTCTTATGAGGAGCAGCTGACGGAACTGGGATTGTTTAGTCTGCAAAAGAGGAGGCTCAGGCATGACCTTATTGCTCTCTACAACTACCTGAAAGAAAGTTGTGGCAAGGTGAGCGTCAGCCTCTTCTCCTTTGTAACTAGCAATAGGACTAGAGGGAATGGCTACAAGCTGTGGCAGAGGAGTTCAGGTTGGATGTTAGGAAAAGCTTTTTTTCCAAAAGATTGGTCAAGCACTGGGATGGACTGCCCTGGGAGTGGCAAGTTAGATCAGAAAAAGGTAATACTTTCTTTCTTTACTTGAAACAGTCGTAGGCTCCACAAAATTCTTCCTGTGGAAGTAAAAGAGATTAAGAAGACTGAGGGGATAGATTCTGTAGTGCAAGTTTCCTCATGTCTCTCTATGACATTGTTACTCGACATTCTACTGGAGTAAAAGGCACCTACAGAGCATTTTTATTTCATGTTATTTTTGAACACAATTGATGTAATAGCAGCTTAGTATCACCAAAATAGACATGTCACATCATTGGAAGGTTTTCAGGCTCTTTCCAATTGCCTATATATATATGTACAGATATATATTAATATGTAGATATTTTCATGGATCACCTCAACCTATCATGACTTCCACAGCATTGACTTCGCATCCTATGAAGGAGGTCAAAGGAAAGAATTTAATTTTCTGCTGTTTGTAAAGTCCCCTATGTAGAACATATCACCTTTCCCCTAAGATCAGCTGGTATCTCTTTGTAACATCAGCATAAGTTACCTTGACTGTCAAGCATGTGACTCACATCTAATCTAGACTTTGACTAGATTTTTGTGGGTTTGTGGGTTCTCAATATGTAGCTCATGAAATACAAGTATCCTTTTCATACCTGGATCAGTCTTTCAGTCATGCAGTTATGTTCTTTTCATTATCAATTTACTTAAATTAATATCACACACTTTAACAGAGTCAAGTAAAAGTATCACATATTTCTAAAACACGGCCCTGAATATTATGCTTTGAAATCATTCAATTAAAAAAGAAACAGGACTAATCTTTGATTGAGTAGCTTTCTTTTATTCCTAGCTAAGCTACCAGCATGTGCACTGGCCTATATAATAATTCAATATAATAATTCACCTAAAGATTACATAGCAATTATGTTTAAGAGTCATTATGTATAGAAAGATGGTAATGACTTATGTTCCTTCTACAATGACTCTCAGCTATTTAATATCACGATAATAACCATGACAAGAAATGGTACTTAGACAGTAAAACATATTGTTCCTATAATTGAAGCGTAAATATATAATATTTTTCATCCTTAGTCACTAAACTAACTACCATTAATAGGAAAGAGACAGTATATAAGTGTATACATATATGTTTATATATTTGTTTATATATTTACTTAGTGCACGAGAGAGACAGGAAAAGAGGAAGAGAGACAAAAATGTGGTAAGATAGGAAAAAAGTAACTGACAATATTGAAAATAAATATATGCATTTAAATAAGAAATATCAATCTAATTACTTTAAACCTGAATTCTCCACTGTTGGATTTCCTGAGATATGGATAAGCACTATTGACATGTTAAAAATACAACACCACTTTCATCTGGCTAGGAAAATGTATTAGCCCTTAATCCAATATATTTCTGTGATGCCACATTTAAGCAGTTTTCCTCTGAAGAACAATAAATCAGAATATCTCGAAGAAGGTGTTAAAAAATCTGGTGACAAAAGTGACCCCAATTCCAAATCTCAAAGGAAAATAAGTCACCACCCACAGTCTTATTACCTTATTAGACTTGGGTAGGCTTGTTCAGATATTTTTTGCCCTATACTTGTGTCTACTTGAAGAATTTTGTAAATTTTGGTCAGTGAACAAAATCTGTAAAAGAGATTCCTTTTTGAATTCCAAAATAATTCATTTAATTAATTACAAACAATTTTGAATTAGACTCAGACTCCAGAACTTCCCTATTTCCTCTTTTTTCTGGTGACGGAAGTGTAACTATATGTCATGGTTTTAGATTTTTGTTCTCAGTATTCCACATCATAACATCATGTAGTACATGTTAAAGCATTAATGCTCCTGTTCCATGCATAGTAGATACTTCGGGGTACCTGTTTTAGAAGAGAAGAAGAACTATATCCCCCAGAGGACTGCTCACTGTTCTGTTACCATTTCTGCTCAGTGGGAAAGATAAAAACCATTCGTAGATCTCTTGACTTCCCTTTTTTGATTTTCTGGCTCATCTCTGCTCCCAGCCATATCACCTCAGCTTAATTAGAGTAAGGCTTCTATTTTTCAGACACTCTCACTTTAGTTATTAGCTTCAATTCTAATTACGTTATATTATATTGCATTATAGTATGTTATCTTGCATTCTGATATCTTATTTAGTAAATTAGTTTGTTTCTCCTCAGATCATTGCCACTGTGCTGTTTTTAGACCCATCTCCCTACCTTTTCCCCTTTTCCTTTTCCCAGGGCTTGGATTCGCAGGTTCCCCTGCCTCATTAGTCTATTACCTATGTTAGTGTCTGAAAAGTGCTAGAATAGAAGTAGAATAGTGCATAGAGGTGCTCATTCACAAAAACTCAACAGTGATTTCATAACAGCTAATTTAGCTACTTTGATAAACGTTACTGCCTTGAATTACTAAAAAATTCCTGCTAAGAGCAGGTGTCAGTGAATTTACATTGGACAGAATAGCAGTGTACTTTCCAGAGAAATGCTTGTGAATGTATCTGAAATCAAGCCAACAATATTCATAGGAAATTTACCATTCACACATATTTCAAAATTGCCAATGGCTTCTACACGATCAACTCTGCACACTTCTTACAAAACATTTCACTGGGATTAAAAATATAAAGGTTCTGTACTGATTGCTGGCAATCTTAGGTGAAATTTTTCTCACTTTTTTCACTTACATTAACTCTATTTCATCTGACATACTTTTTAGATTAAAACATTTTTAGAGTGAGGATCTTCACTTTCAGCATTCTTTTCTTAACATATTATGTGAGCCTTATGCTGCTGTATTGGCACTAATGCATATACTAATTCTGTATGACTAAAAAGCATTAACCATGAATCTATCCTTTAAAAGCATCTATCTTTCAAAAACGTAAAATGTATCAAAGGGCCTCTCGCTGGGCTACCATATTCCACACATGTAGAGTATTTTGTTGTTGTTATTAATCACGGGCACCAAAATATCATTATGAAAATTTAAGCACATAAACAATATATTATCAACATACTGCTCTGATGACCAAGAAGGCCAGTGAGTTCATTGAAAAGAGCATGGCCAGAAGGTCCAGGGAGGTGATCTTCCCCCTCTGCTCTGCTCTGGTCAGGCCTCACCTGGAGTACTCTATCCAGGTCTGGGCTTCCCAGTACAAAAAATGCAGGGATCTCCTGGAGATAGTCCAGCAGAGGACCACAAGTGACCTGGAGAGTCTCCCCTGTGAGGAAAGGATAGGTAACCTGAATCTTTTCAGCCTTGAGAAAAGAAGACTGAGAGGGGATCTTATTAATGTCTATAAATATCTTAAGTGTGGGAGTCAAAGGGACATGGCCAACCTCTTTTCAGCAGTCCATGGGGACAGAACAAGGGGAAATGGCCATAAAGTTGAGCATAGGAAGTTCCGAACCAATAAGCGAAAGAACTTCTTCACAATGAGGGTTACAGAGTACTGGAACATGTTGCCCAGAGTTTTTCTTCAGAGGAGGGGAGTTACATTCAGCTAGATTGAGTCAAGGTTAGATATCATGGGGAAGACAGAGACCCCCATGCTTTCTGGGAGCGCATCCTCATGGGGACAGTCTTTTTCTCCCAGCTGGAAGATGTCCATGCTGCAGCATGTGTCTGGTGCCGCTTGTGCTCCTGTCACTGAGCACCTGTGAGAAAAGCCAGGCTTCATGATCTTCCACAATCCCAGTAAGCATCTGTAGGTAACACTCACTTTTTTTAATACTGATTGTAGGCAGTTCCCTCAGCCTTTGCTGCGACTGCTGGGTGCCCTGGACTCTCACCAGCCCTGGCTGAGCTCTTGCTCCATGTGGCAATGTCTTTTTCATACCAGGGACACCAGGTAGGGACTTAAGAATCCACATGCAGATTCTCAAGGTCCAAAAGGGGGGAAAAAATAGAGAGAGAAATATGTGTTGTTTTTGTTGTTTTTGCGAGTTCGTTTTCTTAAGTATTACTCATTTTTTATTTATTGAATCAATTGTTCAATATGCCTCATCTTGAAAAGATGACCTTCATGCTGAACTTCAGGCTGCTTCATGTCAGAACCAAAGTCATCTTCTCCACATTAGTAGCCACTTCTGTAACTTGTTTGACACGTTCTCAGGGCCCCAGTCAGCTCAGGTCCTTCTGCTGGATTCCTTCTGTTGTCCTGGCACAGCAGCTCAGAGAATGCTGGTCTCTGCCTTCCCCTATTCCTGAGGACTTGGGGAAGAAGAAATGACAGATTTTGGCAAGGGAAAAGGATGGAGATGCGAAGGATGGTCTCACAGGAGCTTTTGTTGTCAAAAGAATTACCAGGAATGGCCATGTGAGCCTGCAAGGTGGTACTGGAGTTGGGACTCCGCCAGCTAGTGGTAAACTTATGGGATGGATAGTTTGGTGCCAAGACAGAGGTGGCCATCTGGGGAGAGGTGGACAGGACCCTGCCTGGCCACCAGAGCACACAGCTAGTTTGAGCTGAAGGGGAAATACTTTGTCCAGTAAAGATCCCAGTAAATCCTGGGAAAGCATCCTTCAGGAATAATATTGCAATATTTTTTGGAATTTGGAATACTTCTTTCTTTCCAGACTTGTCCAAACTTGAAGTTTTTTAATTAGATCTTCTTCCTCTGTCACTGGTGTAAAAAATCAGACTTAAATAACAGTGTGGGTTTCTATTCTGTTTTTGTTTCCAATTATCAGTCTCATTACTTATTATTATCTAGCTGGGATTGTATATTGTACAATAACAGAAAACTTCCTCACAGTCTTTGTACTTCATATAAAATCAGCTGTAACTTAATTCACAATGACATAAACAATGTGATAACACCATAGCTTATGCTTCCATTTAAAATTTATCATTTCTATTTTTGTAAAATAACATCAGTTCGTATAATCTGTGTACAATTCAGTCTGATTGCTTAGAATAACTTGTTACAAATGTTAAATAGCTGTCATGCTAATATATCATAAGACATGATGAATGTGTAGTTTTTAGGAAGAGTGCCACAAGAGCTCAATCCATCTTTGAAGAGACACATTTTTTATAAGGAACCTATTTCATACTCATACATAAAGCACAGTTGTTTAGCTTTGTTTATCTTTGCAGAAGCTTGCTTATGAATATAAATAACACATTTTATAGAAGAGAGAAAGAAAGGTAGAAAGAAAGTAGCAGTAGCACATCCTTCTTTTCATAAATTCTCTTAGAAAGTTAACTGAGTTTCACTGAAGGGAATGAATCAATGGTCCTTTATAAAGAAAAAATCAATTAGAAAGTCATTACATAAACGTTAGCATTCAAAAAATAAAATTATATATTAAAGCCAATTAGACTGTATGTCAGAACTACGGTGAATTGCACTTGCATTGATGTATGCAAAATCATTAGCAACCTCCATGTCCAAGAAATGTAGAGAGTGACAAAGAACATGTTTATAGACAACTGAATTTTCTTTTGCAAGCTATCTCAAGCAGCAGATGACTTCTCTGGGCTTTTTAAGAGGTTTACTTTGTCTATCTCAAGTGTTACTGTTGTTACTGAAATTAGAACACTTGAGGCAACACATAAGACAACAGCCACTCCTGTGGCATCCAGGAGGGCTATAGGAAGAACAGGAATCCCAGTAGAGTCTTTCTCCCAATAGCTTGCTGTAGTCCTGGTGTGATTTGTGTTTAATGCCACACTGGAGAGGCAGATGGTGTTAAACATTGAGAAGGAGCACTACTGAGCATCTCACAGAAGAGCTGAAGTCCCCTCCTGTGGATGCAATGGGACAGTCAATCTTATTTATTTCCTTAATGACAGCAAATAGGCTAGCTAACTTTTCGTGTTTGGGTCTGCATCACAGAAGATTAATGTATCTCTCCCTGATGGGTTTGTTCTGAGCAATCAGAAGCAGAAGAAATCTCTCCCTGTAAGTCAGATGCTGTAGCTTGCAAAATTAAACATTCCGATACAGGTTGTCACATCATACAACCACTGCAAGGGATGGGGCATTTCAACTGTATCACAGTTTCAGGATTTTTGTAATTGGTATTTCACATCTTAACATCAAGTAGTGCACTGGGAGTTAAAGAGTTAATGCTCCAGTTCTGTGGATTGTTGATATTTCTAGGTATGGCTGTCTCAGAAGACAACTATATAGCCCAGAGGACTTTACGCATTTATTTTCTGTTTGGATGGGGAAACAAAACTGTTTGCAAATCATGAGACATCTCCTTTTTCCTTTCCGCTCATCTCTACAGCGTGTGTGCTCCCTAGCCATCTCACCTTCAGCGTTAGAGTAAGGCCTTTGTTTTTTGGACACTCTCATTTTATTTGATTTCTTAGCTTCCATTTCAATTATATTATATTATATTGTGTTATCTTGCATTTCAATATCTCATTTAGTAAATCAACTTTTCTCCTCAGATCATTGTTGTTTCATTTTTAGGCCCATCTCTCTACCCTTTACCCTCTCTACCCCTTTTCCCCTTCCCCCTTTCCCAAGCTGTGGGTCTGTGGGTCCCCCTGACCCATTAGTCATGGAACCAGGCTGAACTGGCCTGTAAACCATTGACATACTGCATCTACCATTAGAGGTTCAGTCCTAAACACAGTAGATAGAGAGAAAAGGAGACACAGAAGTCTGAATTCATTACATATGTTTCTGAACACATATTCAACATAATACACATTTTAGTTAGATATAACTGAAATGCAAATGGCATGCATTTCATTTCAGAAATGAGATGCATTTCTGAGCTGAGGTAAAAACTATGTTTAGTTAGAAAAGCTGAATTAGGGTACTTAGTGCCAGAGATGCTTAAGTAACAAAGACATCCCTATAGCTCTGTAGATGTGAAGGAGGTATGAGATGAGACAACAACTGCTGGACAGACAAAATGCCTGAGTGTGCCTCAGCTGGTGAAAGATACCTAAATTCAGAAACATAATTTGTCCTAGGTTCCTAAAACACTTCAGTATGAGATGTATACTGTCCTAACGCTATCCATTTATCTTCTAGCAATATGTACTTAGATTAGACAAGTTTGTATAAAAGTCTAATCAAATGTTCTGATAATGGTTATTTTTATATTTGAATTCAGGTATAATGGACCATAGGGTCATAAAGAGTAGATGGTGCATATACAAATTCATATCCACTTCATAATTTATAACAATTAGTAATTTTGATGACAGAATACTAGCTCTTGGGAACAAACATACCAAAAATTACACCCATTTGGTCTAGAATAGCAAACAATCACCAAAGTCAAATAACACAACTCAAAACACTTAGTACTCCACTAATAATTTCAAAATCTAGCACAAAGGACATTATTTTAAAGACTTAATCTGGATATATGAACAATAAACAGAAAAATAGAAGAAAAAAAAAAAAAACATGAAAAAAAAATGAAAGCAAATAATAAAGAAAGATTGTTAAAGAAAAAATGGTTATGACTGCTACTGGAGTACTGTGTTCAGGGAATCCAGAACAACCACATATTATATTCTTATTGTCCCTCATTTAATCGTTGCTAGCACAACCTGTGCTTTAAATAAAATGCTTTTATACTAACTTTTCATACATTAAATTTGATTTCTAAATCAAAATATACCTAAGTCAGGTTTCAGTGTAAGATATTTATAAAGTAGCCAGTATTAAATAAATTGTTTGAATATTTATTTTACAACTTGAAAGTCTATTTTGCAACTGTAGCTCAATTTCTTTGGCTCTACTTCAAAAAAAAAAAAAAAAATCCTTTTGTGTCTCACATGTCTTAAATCATCTTTAAGATGTCTTAAGACATCTTAAGTCACTGCATGTGTTTAGGAGCTGGTTGATCACATCTGAGAAGTGCTTGTAAAAGGAAGCAACGTTGTAGTATCTTTTATTCCAACAAGTTAATCAATAAATCCGCTCTGCTTTCATTGCGCATCATCTGTAAACTGAAAAGCTGAAGGCTGACTTGCATATTTGCTAATGCAGTAATGCAGTAAATGATAAGAATATGTAAGTGGTTGATTCTAATCACAGCCTTGTGAAGCTATATTGCAGAAAGCAGAATTAAATCCATAGGGCTACCCTGGACATCTGTTGTGTGGAGCTCTGACTTTGCAATTCCTATTGACAGCTACATCAAACATCCGAGTGCTTGAAATATTTGAGTGAGTGACCAGAACTCTTTAGGCTCAAATGAGATGCTGCATTACTGCATTAATAATCAGAGGAATGTTCATCAGTTCAGACATCTACAAGTTAGACACTATATTTCTATCTAAACTCTGAATTTTAAATAGACATGTTTTCTTAGAATGTAAGAATATTTTACCATTGTGTGCATTGTGTGCACTGACACAGCTAATCATAGCAGCTAATCATAAATGAGCAGATTTGTAGAAAGATTCAAGCATTAAGCGTTATCTGGAGTATTATGTTCAGGTCTGGGGCCCCCAATACAAGAAGGAAAGGGAGTTGTTAAGGTCCAGAGGAGAGCCACGGAGATGATAGAGGGATGGAGCACCTCCCCTACAAAGACAGGCTAAGGGACATGGACTTGTTCAGCCTGGTTAAAAGAAGGCTACGGGGTGACCTCTTGCAGCATGTGACATGGAGTATGGAGAGATCAACTTTTCACAGTCTCAGCAAAGATATATTATGCTTCAAATTATGATAGATTCAAAGAAAAACAGAGATTATGCATGGAAAAGGGATGACAATCTGTTAAGCTTATTACTAAAATGCTATCAATACTGAAGGCTTTTGTGGGGTTAAGAATGTAAACTGGGAAATAATATGTAAGAGCCATTTAAAGTTCAATAAATATGCAGTAGAACCACATGACTCAGGAAGTTTTTGAGCCAAAACTAATTCAAAAGTAGAAGAACACTGTCTGGAAGCAACATACCTATTTTTATTTTTTTTATATATACACTTCTTACCAGATCCCAAAGAAATGGCCTTTTCTTACATTTATATATATATAGAAAAAATAAAAATATGGCCTTTTCCCTCTCAAGCATCTGTTTTCTCACCAATGCCTGGCATTTTCTCCCAGAAATACCAGCTTTCTCACGGATACATGACCTTCTCCCCCCCACATCAGACATTTTCTCCCAGAAATATGTCATTTGAGCACAGAGATCAAGTCTCCCCGAAAAAGCACTTTTCTGAGAAATACCTGACATTTTCTCTCCAAAATACTACTTGACACTCCTCCAGTGGACATTTTCTCCCGTGTTTACCATATTTTCTCCCCGAGACCACTTGGCACACCAAAAATACCGCAGTTGCTCTCCTCTACAAGACAGTCCTTCCCACCGTTTCCCACTTTTCTCCCTCATTTATCTCATTTGCTCCCTGAAGTTCCAGCTTTCTCCTCCTTCGATGACATTTTCTCCCAGAAATTCCCGTTTTTCACCCAGAGGATGGCATCTTCTTCCAAAAAGAACACATTAGCTCCCAGAAATACCAGCTTTCTCCAATCCAATGAGATTAGCTCCCAGAAATACTGCTTTTTGCCCAAACACACGATCTATTCCACCACAACTATCATGTTTTAATCCTCAAGAATACATTTTCTACCAGACCTATGCCATTTCCCCCCACAAATACCACCCTTCTCCCAAATACGTGGCATTTCCTCCCACAAGTACTACTTCACACTCCACAGGATGAGACTTACCATCATACTTTTCTAGACTTCATATCACAGTTTCCTCCCAAATTACATTTCCTTCCAGACAAACCAGCATTCCCCGAAACAGAGGACATTTTCCCCCGGAAATACCATCTTTTCTCCCAGAAATGCCAGCTTTCGTACAAATACTTCATATTTCCTCCCTATTACGCGACTTCACACTCCTAACAATCCTACGGCCGTTTCATCTGCCAAATGTGTTTCTGCCAGAAATACCAGTTGTCTCTTAAATATATGAAGCTTTCTTCTTATACAATCCTCAAGATGACATTTTCTCCAAACAGAGGACATTTTCTCTCAGAAATACCAGGACTCGTATGAATATTTCAATTTCCTCCCGAATTTACAACATTACACTCCTCAAGAGGACAGTTTCTTCCAGAAATGTGGCATTTTATCACACCTAGACCATTTTCATCCCCAATAGAACTCATTTTCCCCCACAAATACCACTACTCCAAGAAATAGCCCCCATTCTCTAACAAAAACGCTGCTTTACTCTCCTCAAGATCACACTTACCCCCATCAAGATGGCAGTGTCACAGAAATACCAGCTTCTGCCCCCCAAAATAGGACATTTTCTCCCCAAAACAAGACATTTTCTCCCAGAAATACCACTTCTCTTAGAAATACCTTCCATTTCATCCCAGGAATACTACTTGACACTCCTCAAGATCACACTTACTCCCATCACAATGGCCTTTTCTCCCACATACACCAGGTTTCTCCAAAATACACCACATTTACTCCTACATAGACCAGGTTTCTCCCAAAGATGGCATACATTCACCCAGAAATTCCTGCCTATTCTTCAAAATACGGCCTTTTTCCCAAAAAAAAACAGCTTTCTGACAAACACATGTCATTTTCCAACCAAGTCTGCTACTATCTCCCAGAAACAGCCGGTTTCCGAGAAATACCTGACGTTTGCTCTCCCAAATACTACTTGACACTCCTCCAGAGGACATTGTCTCCCCTATTTACCACGTTTTCTCCTCAAGAGACCACTTGGCACACCAAAAAGACCACCGTTGCTCTCCAATACAAGACATTCTTTCCCACCGGTTCCCACTTTTCTCCCTCAGCGATGTCATTTCCTCCCAGAAATGCCACTTTTCCCTTGGAAATTTCACCTTCTCTTCCAAAAAGAGGAGATTTGCTCCCAGAAATACCCCTTCTCTTACAACTGCCACACGCTTTCTCCCCAGAAAGCCAAATGGGACACTTGCAGCCAAGAAGAGGACACCTTCTCTCGGAAAGACCACTTTTCTCCCCAAGAGAGGAGATTTTCTCCCAATTGGATGACATTTGCTGTAAGAAAGACCTGTTTTCTTCCCTCAAGAGGACATTGTCTTTCCCACTCAGGACATTTTCTCCCAGAAGTACCGCTACTCTTAGAAGCACCTCCATTTCCTCCCAAATCTACTCCATGACACGCCTCAGGATGACACTTACTCCCCGATTTGGGGCATTTTCTCCCAGAAATACCACTTCTCTCCCAAAGGGATGGCCTTTTCCCTCTCTAGCATCTGTTTCTTCACCAATACCTGGCATTTTCTCCCAGAAACACCAGCTTTCTCACACATACATCACCTTCTCCCCCCCACATCAGATGTTCTCTCCCAGAAATATGGCATTTGATCACAGATATACTCTTTCCAGGGAATACCAGGTTTCATAAAAATACCTCATAATTTCTCCATGAAGTTCGTTAGCAAGATGACATTTTCACCCTAAATAGGAGATTTTCTCTCAGAAATGCATGCTTCCCCCTCACAGAACGGCATCTTCTCCCCAAATTAGGACATTATCTCCCCGAAATACCACATTTCTCCAATCCAATGACATTATCTCTACGGAGAGTTTGCAGTTGCTGCCCGTTAAATCGCTTTTCTCCCCGAATGCCGCTCATGTCTCGTCTCTCTCGGATGCCGAGAAAGGGCGACTTCAGCCGGATGCTTTTCTGCGACGAGCGGCTTCTTCTGCGCACATCGCAAAGGAGCGGTTCTGACTTCTCCTTGTGTCCATGCATTCTGCACTACGCTTCTCTCTCATTCTTAACCCTTGATTCCTAGCGACATTTCGTTTTTCTCTGTTTTTCCGATGCTACACATCAGCACTCTGTCACGAACAGAGTAGAAGGGAAAAGCCCCTCTAATAATGCAGCTAGAAGTTCCAGGAGCTACACGCATTGTGCTTTCAGAGAGGACGTTACAGAAAGTGGAGAGCTGTGGATTCTTTCCTCCGGAGAAAAAACCTTGTTTTCAGGCAATGCAGTATGCTGAATTCGCACGTTGTCGGCATCGCAATTTCGCAAATTCGCTCTCGTGGGTCGACAGCGCCACTCTCTGTTAACCGCTTCGGAGATTTTGCAGTTGCTGGCCGGGAAATCGCGGTTCTCCCCGAATGCCGCTTTCTGAATTCAGCAGCGATCTCGTCTTTCTCTCTCGGATGCCGAGAAAGACAGACATCAGCCGGATGCTTTTCATCAAGAAGCGGCTTCTTCTGCGCACATCGCAAAGGAGCGGTACTGACTTCTCCTTGTGTCCATGCATTCTGCACTACGCTTCTCTCTCATTCTTAACCCTTGATTCCTAGCGACATTTCGTTTTTCTTTGTTTTTCCGATGCTACTCTTCAGCATTCTATGACGAACAGAGTAGAAGGGAAAAGTCCCTCTAGTAAGGCAGCTAGAAGTTCCAGGAGAGACACACATTGTGCTTTCAGGGAGGACGTTACAGAAAGAGGAGAGCTGTGAATTCTTTCCTGCGGAGAAAAAACCCCCTGTTTTCAGGCAACGCAGTATGCTGAATTCGCACGTTCTCTGCATAGCAATTTCGATATTTCGCTCTCGTCGGTCGACAGCAGCACTATCGCTGAACCAGTACGGAGAGTTTGCAGTTGATGGCCGAGAAATCGCTGTTCTCCCCGAATGCCGCTTTCTGCCTGCAGCAGCGGTCTCGTATCTCTCGGGTTCCGAGAAAGGGCGACTTCAGCCGGATGCTTTTCATCAAGAAGCGGCTTCTTCTGCGCACATCGCAAAGGAGCGGTTCTGACTTCTCCTTTTGTCCATGCATTCTGCACTATGCTTCTCTCTCATTCTTGTGTCTTTCCCTTGATTGCAAGCGATATTTTGTTTTTCTCCGTTTATCCGATGCTACACTTCAGCATTCTGTGACGAAAAGAGTAGAATTAATTAAATTGCGCTGCCGAGAATGTGCGAATTCGGCAGTATGCATTGCCTGAAAACAGGAGTTTTTTTCTCCACAAGAAAGAATCCACGGCTCTCCACTTTCTGTAACGTCCTCTCTGAAAGCACAACGTGTGTCTCTCCTGGAACTTCTAGCTGCATTATTAGATGGGCTTTTCACTTCTACTCTGTTCGTCACAGAATACTGAAGTCTGGCATCAGAGAATCACACAGAAACGTATTGTCGCTGGAAATAAAAGGAAAGGCATAAGAATGAGAGAGAAGCGTAGTGCAGAATGCACGGACAAAAAGGAGAAGACAGAACCGCTCCTTTGCGATGTGCGCAGAAGAAGCCTCTCGTCCGAGAAAAGCATCCGGCTGAAGTCGCCCTTTCTCGGCATCCGAGAGAGACGCGACCGCTGCTGAAGGTTCTCGACCATCAACTGCAAACTCTCCGTACTGGTTCAGCGATAGTGCTGCTGTCGACCGACGAGAGCGAAATATCGAAATTGCTATGCAGAGAACGTGCGATTTCAGAATACTGCATTTCCTGAAAACGGGGGTTTTTTTCTCCGCAGGAAAGAATCCACATCTCTCCACTTTCTGTAACGTCCTCTCTGAAAGCACAACGTGTGTAGCTCCTGGAACTTCTAGCTGCATTATTAGAGGGGCTTTTCCCTTCTACTCTGTTCGTCACAGAATGCTGAAGTGTAGCATCGGATAAACACACAAAAACGAAATGTCCCTAGGAATCAAGGGTTAAGAATGAGAGAGAAGCGTAGTGTAGAATGCATGGACACAAGGAGAAGTCAGAACCGCTCCTTTGCGATGTGCGCAGAAGAAGCCGCTTCTTGATGAAAAGCATCCGGCTGATGTCTGTCTTTCTCGGCATCCGAGAGAGAAAGACGAGATCGCTGCTGAATTCAGAAAGCGGCATTCGGGGAGAACCGCGATTTCCCGGCCAGCAACTGCAAAATCTCCGAAGCGGTTAACAGAGAGTGGCGCTGTCGACCCACGAGAGCGAATTTGCGAAATTGCGATGCCGACAACGTGCGAATTCAGCATACTGCATTGCCTGAAAACAAGGTTTTTTCTCCGGAGGAAAGAATCCACAGCTCTCCACTTTCTGTAACGTCCTCTCTGAAAGCACAATGCGTGTAGCTCCTGGAACTTCTAGCTGCATTATTAGAGGGGCTTTTCCCTTCTACTCTGTTCGTCACAGAATGCTGAAGTGTAGCATCGGATAAACACACAAAAACGAAATGTCCCTAGGAATCAAGGGTTAAGAATGAGAGAGAAGCGTAGTGTAGAATGCATGGACACAAGGAGAAGTCAGAACCGCTCCTATGCGATGTGCGCAGAAGAAGCCGCTTCTTGATGAAAAGCATCCGGCTGAAGTCTCCCTTTCTCGGAACCCGAGAGAGACGAGACCGCTGCTGCAGGCAGAAAGCGGCATTCGGGGAGAACAGCGATTTCTCGGCCATCAACTGCAAACTCTCCGTACTGGTTCAGCGATAGTGCTGCTGTCGACCGACGAGAGCGAAATATCGAAATTGCTATGCAGAGAACGTGCGAATTCAGCATACTGCGTTGCCTGAAAACAGGGGGTTTTTTCTCCGCAGGAAAGAATTCACAGCTCTCCTCTTTCTGTAACGTCCTCCCTGAAAGCACAATGTGTGTCTCTCCTGGAACTTCTAGCTGCCTTACTAGAGGGACTTTTCCCTTCTACTCTGTTCGTCATAGAATGCTGAAGAGTAGCATCGGAAAAACAAAGAAAAACGAAATGTCGCTAGGAATCAAGGGTTAAGAATGAGAGAGAAGCGTAGTGCAGAATGCATGGACACAAGGAGAAGTCAGAACCGCTCCTTTGCGATGTGCGCAGAAGAAGCCGCTTCTTGATGAAAAGCATCCGGCTGATGTCTGTCTTTCTCGGCATCCGAGAGAGAAAGACGAGATCGCTGCTGAATTCAGAAAGCGGCATTCGGGGAGAACCGCGATTTCCCGGCCAGCAACTGCAAAATCTCCGAAGCGGTTAACAGAGAGTGGCGCTGTCGACCCACGAGAGCGAATTTGCGAAATTGCGATGCCGACAACGTGCGAATTCAGCATACTGCATTGCCTGAAAACAAGGTTTTTTCTCCGGAGGAAAGAATCCACAGCTCTCCACTTTCTGTAACGTCCTCTCTGAAAGCACAAAAACACAAAGAGTGAGGTAGCCGATTGCAAACTAAAGCAAAAGTTGTTTTGGCTCATCTTATTTACCTAAGTAACCCGTAAATTCCCTGACAGTGACAAAAGGTGAATTCCCTGACAGTGACAAAAGGTGAATACCCTCGCTCCCTGTGATAAAGCAATAACCACCACACACACTAAACATAGCATTCGCCTGATAGAAACGCGTTTTCTCGTTGGCAGCAACGGTTGAGTATCCTCCACGCTTCTCCCGGCCTTCTTTCGGGGTTCCTGGGCCGTCTCCTTCTTCTTCGGTGTTAACAGGAGCCATACCTGCAAAACTCAGAGTCCCCCGTTACTGTTCTCTGTGTGTCTCTCCTGGAACTTCTAGCTGCATTATTAGAGGGGCTTTTCCCTTCTACTCTGTTCGTCACAGAATGCTGAAGTGTAGCATCGGATAAACACACAAAAACGAAATGTCCCTAGGAATCAAGGGAAAGACTGAAAGAATGAGAGAGAAGCGTAGTGTAGAATGCATGGACACAAGGAGAAGTCAGAACCGCTCCTTTGCGATGTGCGCAGAAGAAGCCGCTTCTTGATGAAAAGCATCCGGCTGAAGTCGCACCTTTCTCGGCACCCGAGAGAGACGAGACCGCTGCTGAAGGCAGAAAGCGGCATTCGGGGAGAACAGCGATTTCTCGGCCATCAACTGCAAACTCTCCGTACTGGTTCAGCGATAGTTCTGCTGTCGAACGACGAGAGCGAAATAGCGAAATTGCGATGCTGAGAACGTTCGAATTCAGCATACTGCGTTGCCTGAAATCAGGGGGTTTTATCTCCGCAGGAAAGAATCCATATCTCTCCTCCTTCTGTAACGTCCTCCCTGAAAGCACAACGTGTGTCGCTCCTGGAACTTCTAGCTGCCTCTTTAGAGGGGCTTTTCCATTCTACTCTTTTCGTCACAGAATGCTGAAATGCAGCATCGGATAAACACACTAAAACGAACTGTCGCTAGGAATAAGAGGAAAGGCATAAGAATGAGAGAGAAGCGTAGTGCAGAATGCATGGACACAAGGAGAAGTCAGAACCAACCCTATGCGATGTGCGCAGAAGAAGCCGCTTCTTGATGAAAAGCATCCGGCTGAAGTCTGTCTTTCTCGGCATCCGAGAGAGACGAGACCGCTGCTGAAGGCAGAAAGCGGCATTCGGGGAGAACCGCGATTTCCCTGCCAGCAACTGCAAAATCTCCGAAGCGGTTAACAGAGAGTGGCGCTGTCGATCCACGAGAGCGAATTTGCGAAATTGCGATGCCGACAACGTGCGAATTCAGCATACTGCATTGCCTGAAAACAGAGGGTTTTTTCTCCGGAGGAAAGAATCCACAGCTCTCCACTTTCTGTAACGTCCTCTCTGAAAGCACAACGTGTGTCTCTCCTGGAACTTCTAGCTCCCTTGTTAGAGGGGCTTTTCCCTTCTACTCTGTTCGTCACAGAATGCTGAAGTGTAGCATCGGAAAAACAGAGAAAAACGAAATGTCGCTAGGAATCAAGGGAAAGACTGAAAGAATGAGAGAGAAGCGTAGTGCAGAATGCATGGACACAAGGAGAAGTCAGAACCGCTCCTTTGCGATGTGCGCAGAAGATGCCGCTCGTCGCAGAAAAGCATCCGGCTGATGTCTGTCTTTCTCGGCATCCGAGAGAGAAAGACGAGATCGCTGTTGAAGTCTGAAAGCGGCATTCGGGGAGAAAAGCGATTTAACGGGCAGCAACTGCAAACTCTCCGTAGAGATAATGTCATTGGATTGGAGAAATGTGGTATTTCGGGGAGATAATGTCCTAATTTTGGGAGAAGATGCCGTTCTGTGAGGGGGAAGCATGCATTTCTGAGAGAAAATCTCCTATTTAGGGTGAAAATGTCATCTTGCTAACGAACTTCATGGAGAAATTATGAGGTATTTTTATGAAACCTGGTATTCCCTGGAAAGAGTATATCTGTGATCAAATGCCATATTTCTGGGAGAGAACATCTGATGTGGGGGGGAGAAGGTGATGTATGTGTGAGAAAGCTGGTGTTTCTGGGAGAAAATGCCAGGTATTGGTGAAGAAACAGATGCTAGAGAGGGAAAAGGCCATCCCTTTGGGAGAGAAGTGGTATTTCTGGGAGAAAATGCCCCAAATCGGGGAGTAAGTGTCATCCTGAGGCGTGTCATGGAGTAGATTTGGGAGGAAATGGAGGTGCTTCTAAGAGTAGCGGTACTTCTGGGAGAAAATGTCCTGAGTGGGAAAGACAATGTCCTCTTGAGGGAAGAAAACAGGTCTTTCTTACAGCAAATGTCATCCAATTGGGAGAAAATCTCCTCTCTTGGGGAGAAAAGTGGTCTTTCTGAGAGAAGGTGTCCTCTTCTTGGCTGCAAGTGTCCCATTTGGCTTTCTGGGGAGAAAGCGTGTGGCAGTTGTAAGAGAAGGGGTATTTCTGGGAGCAAATCTCCTCTTTTTGGAAGAGAAGGTGAAATTTCCAAGGGAAAAGTGGCATTTCTGGGAGGAAATGACATCGCTGAGGGAGAAAAGTGGGAACCGGTGGGAAAGAATGTCTTGTATTGGAGAGCAACGGTGGTCTTTTTGGTGTGCCAAGTGGTCTCTTGAGGAGAAAACGTGGTAAATAGGGGAGACAATGTCCTCTGGAGGAGTGTCAAGTAGTATTTGGGAGAGCAAACGTCAGGTATTTCTCGGAAACCGGCTGTTTCTGGGAGATAGTAGCAGACTTGGTTGGAAAATGACATGTGTTTGTCAGAAAGCTGTTTTTTTTTGGGAAAAGGCCGTATTTTGAAGAATAGGCAGGAATTTCTGGGTGAATGTATGCCATCTTTGGGAGAAACCTGGTCTATGTAGGAGTAAATGTGGTGTATTTTGGAGAAACCTGGTGTATGTGGGAGAAAAGGCCATTGTGATGGGAGTAAGTGTGATCTTGAGGAGTGTCCAGTAGTATTCCTGGGATGAAATGGGAGGTATTTCTAAGAGAAGTGGTATTTCTGGGAGAAAATGTCTTGTTTTGGGGAGAAAATGTCCTATTTTGGGGGGCAGAAGCTGGTATTTCTGTGACACTGCCATCTTGATGGGGGTAAGTGTGATCTTGAGGAGAGTAAAGCAGCGTTTTTGTTAGAGAATGGGGGCTATTTCTTGGAGTAGTGGTATTTGTGGGGGAAAATGAGTTCTATTGGGGATGAAAATGGTCTAGGTGTGATAAAATGCCACATTTCTGGAAGAAACTGTCCTCTTGAGGAGTGTAATGTTGTAAATTCGGGAGGAAATTGAAATATTCATACGAGTCCTGGTATTTCTGAGAGAAAATGTCCTCTGTTTGGAGAAAATGTCATCTTGAGGATTGTATAAGAAGAAAGCTTCATATATTTAAGAGACAACTGGTATTTCTGGCAGAAACACATTTGGCAGATGAAACGGCCGTAGGATTGTTAGGAGTGTGAAGTCGCGTAATAGGGAGGAAATATGAAGTATTTGTACGAAAGCTGGCATTTCTGGGAGAAAAGATGGTATTTCCGGGGGAAAATGTCCTCTGTTTCGGGGAATGCTGGTTTGTCTGGAAGGAAATGTAATTTGGGAGGAAACTGTGATATGAAGTCTAGAAAAGTATGATGGTAAGTCTCATCCTGTGGAGTGTGAAGTAGTACTTGTGGGAGGAAATGCCACGTATTTGGGAGAAGGGTGGTATTTGTGGGGGGAAATGGCATAGGTCTGGTAGAAAATGTATTCTTGAGGATTAAAACATGATAGTTGTGGTGGAATAGATCGTGTGTTTGGGCAAAAAGCAGTATTTCTGGGAGCTAATCTCATTGGATTGGAGAAAGCTGGTATTTCTGGGAGCTAATGTGTTCTTTTTGGAAGAAGATGCCATCCTCTGGGTGAAAAACGGGAATTTCTGGGAGAAAATGTCATCGAAGGAGGAGAAAGCTGGAACTTCAGGGAGCAAATGAGATAAATGAGGGAGAAAAGTGGGAAACGGTGGGAAGGACTGTCTTGTAGAGGAGAGCAACTGCGGTATTTTTGGTGTGCCAAGTGGTCTCGGGGAGAAAATATGGTAAACACGGGAGAAAATGTCCACTGGAGGAGTGTCAAGTAGTATTTTGGAGAGAAAATGTCAGGTATTTCTCAGAAAAGTGCTTTTTCGGGGAGACTTGATCTCTGTGCTCAAATGACATATTTCTGGGAGAAAATGTCTGATGTGGGGGGGAGAAGGTCATGTATCCGTGAGAAAGCTGGTATTTCTGGGAGAAAATGCCAGGCATTGGTGAGAAAACAGATGCTTGAGAGGGAAAAGGCCATATTTTTATTTTTTCTATATATATATAAATGTAAGAAAAGGCCATTTCTTTGGGATCTGGTAAGAAGTGTATATATAAAAAAAATAAAAATAGGTATGTTGCTTCCAGACAGTGTTCTTCTACTTTTGAATTAGTTTTGGCTCAAAAACTTCCTGAGTCATGTGGTTCTACTGCATATTTATTGAACTTTAAATGGCTCTTACATATTATTTCCCAGTTTACATTCTTAACCCCACAAAAGCCTTCAGTATTGATAGCATTTTAGTAATAAGCTTAACAGATTGTCATCCCTTTTCCATGCATAATCTCTGTTTTTCTTTGAATCTATCATAATTTGAAGCATAATATATCTTTGCTGAGACTGTGAAAAGTTGATCTCTCCATACTCCATGTCACATGCTGCAAGAGGTCACCCCGTAGCCTTCTTTTAACCAGGCTGAACAAGTCCATGTCCCTTAGCCTGTCTTTGTAGGGGAGGTGCTCCATCCCTCTATCATCTCCGTGGCTCTCCTCTGGACCTTAACAACTCCCTTTCCTTCTTGTATTGGGGGCCCCAGACCTGAACATAATACTCCAGATAACGCTTAATGCTTGAATCTTTCTACAAATCTGCTCATTTATGATTAGCTGCTATGATTAGCTGTGTCAGTGCACACAATGCACACAATGGTAAAATATTCTTACATTCTAAGAAAACATGTCTATTTAAAATTCAGAGTTTAGATAGAAATATAGTGTCTAACTTGTAGATGTCTGAACTGATGAACATTCCTCTGATTATTAATGCAGTAATGCAGCATCTCATTTGAGCCTAAAGAGTTCTGGTCACTCACTCAAATATTTCAAGCACTCGGATGTTTGATGTAGCTGTCAATAGGAATTGCAAAGTCAGAGCTCCACACAACAGATGTCCAGGGTAGCCCTATGGATTTAATTCTGCTTTCTGCAATATAGCTTCACAAGGCTGTGATTAGAATCAACCACTTACATATTCTTATCATTTACTGCATTACTGCATTAGCAAATATGCAAGTCAGCCTTCAGCTTTTCAGTTTACAGATGATGCGCAATGAAAGCAGAGCGGATTTATTGATTAACTTGTTGGAATAAAAGATACTACAACGTTGCTTCCTTTTACAAGCACTTCTCAGATGTGATCAACCAGCTCCTAAACACATGCAGTGACTTAAGATGTCTTAAGACATCTTAAAGATGATTTAAGACATGTGAGACACAAAAGGATTTTTTTTTTTTTTTTTTGAAGTAGAGCCAAAGAAATTGAGCTACAGTTGCAAAATAGACTTTCAAGTTGTAAAATAAATATTCAAACAATTTATTTAATACTGGCTACTTTATAAATATCTTACACTGAAACCTGACTTAGGTATATTTTGATTTAGAAATCAAATTTAATGTATGAAAAGTTAGTATAAAAGCATTTTATTTAAAGCACAGGTTGTGCTAGCAACGATTAAATGAGGGACAATAAGAATATAATATGTGGTTGTTCTGGATTCCCTGAACACAGTACTCCAGTAGCAGTCATAACCATTTTTTCTTTAACAATCTTTCTTTATTATTTGCTTTCATTTTTTTTTCATGTTTTTTTTTTTTTCTTCTATTTTTCTGTTTATTGTTCATATATCCAGATTAAGTCTTTAAAATAATGTCCTTTGTGCTAGATTTTGAAATTATTAGTGGAGTACTAAGTGTTTTGAGTTGTGTTATTTGACTTTGGTGATTGTTTGCTATTCTAGACCAAATGGGTGTAATTTTTGGTATGTTTGTTCCCAAGAGCTAGTATTCTGTCATCAAAATTACTAATTGTTATAAATTATGAAGTGGATATGAATTTGTATATGCACCATCTACTCTTTATGACCCTATGGTCCATTATACCTGAATTCAAATATAAAAATAACCATTATCAGAACATTTGATTAGACTTTTATACAAACTTGTCTAATCTAAGTACATATTGCTAGAAGATAAATGGATAGCGTTAGGACAGTATACATCTCATACTGAAGTGTTTTAGGAACCTAGGACAAATTATGTTTCTGAATTTAGGTATCTTTCACCAGCTGAGGCACACTCAGGCATTTTGTCTGTCCAGCAGTTGTTGTCTCATCTCATACCTCCTTCACATCTACAGAGCTATAGGGATGTCTTTGTTACTTAAGCATCTCTGGCACTAAGTACCCTAATTCAGCTTTTCTAACTAAACATAGTTTTTACCTCAGCTCAGAAATGCATCTCATTTCTGAAATGAAATGCATGCCATTTGCATTTCAGTTATATCTAACTAAAATGTGTATTATGTTGAATATGTGTTCAGAAACATATGTAATGAATTCAGACTTCTGTGTCTCCTTTTCTCTCTATCTACTGTGTTTAGGACTGAACCTCTAATGGTAGATGCAGTATGTCAATGGTTTACAGGCCAGTTCAGCCTGGTTCCATGACTAATGGGTCAGGGGGACCCACAGACCCACAGCTTGGGAAAGGGGGAAGGGGAAAAGGGGTAGAGAGGGTAAAGGGTAGAGAGATGGGCCTAAAAATGAAACAACAATGATCTGAGGAGAAAAGTTGATTTACTAAATGAGATATTGAAATGCAAGATAACACAATATAATATAATATAATTGAAATGGAAGCTAAGAAATCAAATAAAATGAGAGTGTCCAAAAAACAAAGGCCTTACTCTAACGCTGAAGGTGAGATGGCTAGGGAGCACACACGCTGTAGAGATGAGCGGAAAGGAAAAAGGAGATGTCTCATGATTTGCAAACAGTTTTGTTTCCCCATCCAAACAGAAAATAAATGCGTAAAGTCCTCTGGGCTATATAGTTGTCTTCTGAGACAGCCATACCTAGAAATATCAACAATCCACAGAACTGGAGCATTAACTCTTTAACTCCCAGTGCACTACTTGATGTTAAGATGTGAAATACCAATTACAAAAATCCTGAAACTGTGATACAGTTGAAATGCCCCATCCCTTGCAGTGGTTGTATGATGTGACAACCTGTATCGGAATGTTTAATTTTGCAAGCTACAGCATCTGACTTACAGGGAGAGATTTCTTCTGCTTCTGATTGCTCAGAACAAACCCATCAGGGAGAGATACATTAATCTTCTGTGATGCAGACCCAAACACGAAAAGTTAGCTAGCCTATTTGCTGTCATTAAGGAAATAAATAAGATTGACTGTCCCATTGCATCCACAGGAGGGGACTTCAGCTCTTCTGTGAGATGCTCAGTAGTGCTCCTTCTCAATGTTTAACACCATCTGCCTCTCCAGTGTGGCATTAAACACAAATCACACCAGGACTACAGCAAGCTATTGGGAGAAAGACTCTACTGGGATTCCTGTTCTTCCTATAGCCCTCCTGGATGCCACAGGAGTGGCTGTTGTCTTATGTGTTGCCTCAAGTGTTCTAATTTCAGTAACAACAGTAACACTTGAGATAGACAAAGTAAACCTCTTAAAAAGCCCAGAGAAGTCATCTGCTGCTTGAGATAGCTTGCAAAAGAAAATTCAGTTGTCTATAAACATGTTCTTTGTCACTCTCTACATTTCTTGGACATGGAGGTTGCTAATGATTTTGCATACATCAATGCAAGTGCAATTCACCGTAGTTCTGACATACAGTCTAATTGGCTTTAATATATAATTTTATTTTTTGAATGCTAACGTTTATGTAATGACTTTCTAATTGATTTTTTCTTTATAAAGGACCATTGATTCATTCCCTTCAGTGAAACTCAGTTAACTTTCTAAGAGAATTTATGAAAAGAAGGATGTGCTACTGCTACTTTCTTTCTACCTTTCTTTCTCTCTTCTATAAAATGTGTTATTTATATTCATAAGCAAGCTTCTGCAAAGATAAACAAAGCTAAACAACTGTGCTTTATGTATGAGTATGAAATAGGTTCCTTATAAAAAATGTGTCTCTTCAAAGATGGATTGAGCTCTTGTGGCACTCTTCCTAAAAACTACACATTCATCATGTCTTATGATATATTAGCATGACAGCTATTTAACATTTGTAACAAGTTATTCTAAGCAATCAGACTGAATTGTACACAGATTATACGAACTGATGTTATTTTACAAAAATAGAAATGATAAATTTTAAATGGAAGCATAAGCTATGGTGTTATCACATTGTTTATGTCATTGTGAATTAAGTTACAGCTGATTTTATATGAAGTACAAAGACTGTGAGGAAGTTTTCTGTTATTGTACAATATACAATCCCAGCTAGATAATAATAAGTAATGAGACTGATAATTGGAAACAAAAACAGAATAGAAACCCACACTGTTATTTAAGTCTGATTTTTTACACCAGTGACAGAGGAAGAAGATCTAATTAAAAAACTTCAAGTTTGGACAAGTCTGGAAAGAAAGAAGTATTCCAAATTCCAAAAAATATTGCAATATTATTCCTGAAGGATGCTTTCCCAGGATTTACTGGGATCTTTACTGGACAAAGTATTTCCCCTTCAGCTCAAACTAGCTGTGTGCTCTGGTGGCCAGGCAGGGTCCTGTCCACCTCTCCCCAGATGGCCACCTCTGTCTTGGCACCAAACTATCCATCCCATAAGTTTACCACTAGCTGGCGGAGTCCCAACTCCAGTACCACCTTGCAGGCTCACATGGCCATTCCTGGTAATTCTTTTGACAACAAAAGCTCCTGTGAGACCATCCTTCGCATCTCCATCCTTTTCCCTTGCCAAAATCTGTCATTTCTTCTTCCCCAAGTCCTCAGGAATAGGGGAAGGCAGAGACCAGCATTCTCTGAGCTGCTGTGCCAGGACAACAGAAGGAATCCAGCAGAAGGACCTGAGCTGACTGGGGCCCTGAGAACGTGTCAAACAAGTTACAGAAGTGGCTACTAATGTGGAGAAGATGACTTTGGTTCTGACATGAAGCAGCCTGAAGTTCAGCATGAAGGTCATCTTTTCAAGATGAGGCATATTGAACAATTGATTCAATAAATAAAAAATGAGTAATACTTAAGAAAACGAACTCGCAAAAACAACAAAAACAACACATATTTCTCTCTCTATTTTTTCCCCCCTTTTGGACCTTGAGAATCTGCATGTGGATTCTTAAGTCCCTACCTGGTGTCCCTGGTATGAAAAAGACATTGCCACATGGAGCAAGAGCTCAGCCAGGGCTGGTGAGAGTCCAGGGCACCCAGCAGTCGCAGCAAAGGCTGAGGGAACTGCCTACAATCAGTATTAAAAAAAGTGAGTGTTACCTACAGATGCTTACTGGGATTGTGGAAGATCATGAAGCCTGGCTTTTCTCACAGGTGCTCAGTGACAGGAGCACAAGCGGCACCAGACACATGCTGCAGCATGGACATCTTCCAGCTGGGAGAAAAAGACTGTCCCCATGAGGATGCGCTCCCAGAAAGCATGGGGGTCTCTGTCTTCCCCATGATATCTAACCTTGACTCAATCTAGCTGAATGTAACTCCCCTCCTCTGAAGAAAAACTCTGGGCAACATGTTCCAGTACTCTGTAACCCTCATTGTGAAGAAGTTCTTTCGCTTATTGGTTCGGAACTTCCTATGCTCAACTTTATGGCCATTTCCCCTTGTTCTGTCCCCATGGACTGCTGAAAAGAGGTTGGCCATGTCCCTTTGACTCCCACACTTAAGATATTTATAGACATTAATAAGATCCCCTCTCAGTCTTCTTTTCTCAAGGCTGAAAAGATTCAGGTTACCTATCCTTTCCTCACAGGGGAGACTCTCCAGGTCACTTGTGGTCCTCTGCTGGACTATCTCCAGGAGATCCCTGCATTTTTTGTACTGGGAAGCCCAGACCTGGATAGAGTACTCCAGGTGAGGCCTGACCAGAGCAGAGCAGAGGGGGAAGATCACCTCCCTGGACCTTCTGGCCATGCTCTTTTCAATGAACTCACTGGCCTTCTTGGTCATCAGAGCAGTATGTTGATAATATATTGTTTATGTGCTTAAATTTTCATAATGATATTTTGGTGCCCGTGATTAATAACAACAACAAAATACTCTACATGTGTGGAATATGGTAGCCCAGCGAGAGGCCCTTTGATACATTTTACGTTTTTGAAAGATAGATGCTTTTAAAGGATAGATTCATGGTTAATGCTTTTTAGTCATACAGAATTAGTATATGCATTAGTGCCAATACAGCAGCATAAGGCTCACATAATATGTTAAGAAAAGAATGCTGAAAGTGAAGATCCTCACTCTAAAAATGTTTTAATCTAAAAAGTATGTCAGATGAAATAGAGTTAATGTAAGTGAAAAAAGTGAGAAAAATTTCACCTAAGATTGCCAGCAATCAGTACAGAACCTTTATATTTTTAATCCCAGTGAAATGTTTTGTAAGAAGTGTGCAGAGTTGATCGTGTAGAAGCCATTGGCAATTTTGAAATATGTGTGAATGGTAAATTTCCTATGAATATTGTTGGCTTGATTTCAGATACATTCACAAGCATTTCTCTGGAAAGTACACTGCTATTCTGTCCAATGTAAATTCACTGACACCTGCTCTTAGCAGGAATTTTTTAGTAATTCAAGGCAGTAACGTTTATCAAAGTAGCTAAATTAGCTGTTATGAAATCACTGTTGAGTTTTTGTGAATGAGCACCTCTATGCACTATTCTACTTCTATTCTAGCACTTTTCAGACACTAACATAGGTAATAGACTAATGAGGCAGGGGAACCTGCGAATCCAAGCCCTGGGAAAAGGAAAAGGGGAAAAGGTAGGGAGATGGGTCTAAAAACAGCACAGTGGCAATGATCTGAGGAGAAACAAACTAATTTACTAAATAAGATATCAGAATGCAAGATAACATACTATAATGCAATATAATATAACGTAATTAGAATTGAAGCTAATAACTAAAGTGAGAGTGTCTGAAAAATAGAAGCCTTACTCTAATTAAGCTGAGGTGATATGGCTGGGAGCAGAGATGAGCCAGAAAATCAAAAAAGGGAAGTCAAGAGATCTACGAATGGTTTTTATCTTTCCCACTGAGCAGAAATGGTAACAGAACAGTGAGCAGTCCTCTGGGGGATATAGTTCTTCTTCTCTTCTAAAACAGGTACCCCGAAGTATCTACTATGCATGGAACAGGAGCATTAATGCTTTAACATGTACTACATGATGTTATGATGTGGAATACTGAGAACAAAAATCTAAAACCATGACATATAGTTACACTTCCGTCACCAGAAAAAAGAGGAAATAGGGAAGTTCTGGAGTCTGAGTCTAATTCAAAATTGTTTGTAATTAATTAAATGAATTATTTTGGAATTCAAAAAGGAATCTCTTTTACAGATTTTGTTCACTGACCAAAATTTACAAAATTCTTCAAGTAGACACAAGTATAGGGCAAAAAATATCTGAACAAGCCTACCCAAGTCTAATAAGGTAATAAGACTGTGGGTGGTGACTTATTTTCCTTTGAGATTTGGAATTGGGGTCACTTTTGTCACCAGATTTTTTAACACCTTCTTCGAGATATTCTGATTTATTGTTCTTCAGAGGAAAACTGCTTAAATGTGGCATCACAGAAATATATTGGATTAAGGGCTAATACATTTTCCTAGCCAGATGAAAGTGGTGTTGTATTTTTAACATGTCAATAGTGCTTATCCATATCTCAGGAAATCCAACAGTGGAGAATTCAGGTTTAAAGTAATTAGATTGATATTTCTTATTTAAATGCATATATTTATTTTCAATATTGTCAGTTACTTTTTTCCTATCTTACCACATTTTTGTCTCTCTTCCTCTTTTCCTGTCTCTCTCGTGCACTAAGTAAATATATAAACAAATATATAAACATATATGTATACACTTATATACTGTCTCTTTCCTATTAATGGTAGTTAGTTTAGTGACTAAGGATGAAAAATATTATATATTTACGCTTCAATTATAGGAACAATATGTTTTACTGTCTAAGTACCATTTCTTGTCATGGTTATTATCGTGATATTAAATAGCTGAGAGTCATTGTAGAAGGAACATAAGTCATTACCATCTTTCTATACATAATGACTCTTAAACATAATTGCTATGTAATCTTTAGGTGAATTATTATATTGAATTATTATATAGGCCAGTGCACATGCTGGTAGCTTAGCTAGGAATAAAAGAAAGCTACTCAATCAAAGATTAGTCCTGTTTCTTTTTTAATTGAATGATTTCAAAGCATAATATTCAGGGCCGTGTTTTAGAAATATGTGATACTTTTACTTGACTCTGTTAAAGTGTGTGATATTAATTTAAGTAAATTGATAATGAAAAGAACATAACTGCATGACTGAAAGACTGATCCAGGTATGAAAAGGATACTTGTATTTCATGAGCTACATATTGAGAACCCACAAACCCACAAAAATCTAGTCAAAGTCTAGATTAGATGTGAGTCACATGCTTGACAGTCAAGGTAACTTATGCTGATGTTACAAAGAGATACCAGCTGATCTTAGGGGAAAGGTGATATGTTCTACATAGGGGACTTTACAAACAGCAGAAAATTAAATTCTTTCCTTTGACCTCCTTCATAGGATGCGAAGTCAATGCTGTGGAAGTCATGATAGGTTGAGGTGATCCATGAAAATATCTACATATTAATATATATCTGTACATATATATATAGGCAATTGGAAAGAGCCTGAAAACCTTCCAATGATGTGACATGTCTATTTTGGTGATACTAAGCTGCTATTACATCAATTGTGTTCAAAAATAACATGAAATAAAAATGCTCTGTAGGTGCCTTTTACTCCAGTAGAATGTCGAGTAACAATGTCATAGAGAGACATGAGGAAACTTGCACTACAGAATCTATCCCCTCAGTCTTCTTAATCTCTTTTACTTCCACAGGAAGAATTTTGTGGAGCCTACGACTGTTTCAAGTAAAGAAAGAAAGTATTACCTTTTTCTGATCTAACTTGCCACTCCCAGGGCAGTCCATCCCAGTGCTTGACCAATCTTTTGGAAAAAAAGCTTTTCCTAACATCCAACCTGAACTCCTCTGCCACAGCTTGTAGCCATTCCCTCTAGTCCTATTGCTAGTTACAAAGGAGAAGAGGCTGACGCTCACCTTGCCACAACTTTCTTTCAGGTAGTTGTAGAGAGCAATAAGGTCATGCCTGAGCCTCCTCTTTTGCAGACTAAACAATCCCAGTTCCGTCAGCTGCTCCTCATAAGACTTGTGCTCCAGACCCCTCACCAGTTTAATTGCCCTTCTCTGGACAAACTCCAGGCTTTCAATGTCTTTCTTCTAGTCAGGGGCTAAAAACTGAACACAGTACTTGTGATGCAGCCTCTCTATAACTTAGTACAGAGGGATGATCATTTCCCTGCTCCTGCTGGCAGCACTATTTCTGGTACAAGCTAGTATGCCATTGGCCTTCTTGGCTACCTGGGCATACTGCTGGTTCATGTCTAGATAAACCTCTATTATAGTTTGCATGTAACTAAATAGCAAGCATTACTTTCAGAGTGACCTATGAATTAGTGATTGGTGCATGGGTTTCCATACTTTTGGTTTGCCTGGTATGTTCTGAGAAAAGAGGAATTTTTGTGGGCTACATGTACGTAGGTTACTGCAAGTAATGTCTCCATGGAAACTACAACAGATACAAAGAGCATAATAACACTATTTGATAGAGCAAATTCTCAGCCTCATAATACTATTTTTTCAAGAAAATCACCACCACTAGCTGTGTATTTTCACCAGGGATGAACAAGAAACCACAGGCCATTCTTGTAAAAACCTGCACCAGAGGAGGAGACTAGCTGTCACAATTGCTGAAATCTACCACCTACCAACTCGTATTCACATCCACTGTTGGTGTTCATCAGTGTTGAGTCATCACCAGTGAATGTCAATGAGAGCCAATTTTCCACCTGGAGGAATTGAATTATCCACCTTTGCTTCTTATGCACTTCTGTGTCAGAGGTTATTTTGTCAGACCACCATCCTGCTTCCATCTGTCACACACAAAATGTGATGGAATATGGTCAGGAAGTTTCAGCCTCTACTACCACACTTTCAACATCTGTCTCTGTCACCATGGGCCAACACAATAAAGCAGGAGGCATTATTTTTGGAGCATCTCTTGTAAAATATATAATATAGTTTATGTATGTAAGTAACAAAACATTTCAATTTTTAATTTTTAAAAAGGGGGCGGGGGGGTGGGGAACCATAAAACTAGTAAGATATTTGATTTCATTTCTGTGAAATCAATGCACAACTCTGTTTTTATAGTAGTGGTTGCAATTCCTAGTGAGTTCTCAAGGTGTTAGTGGGAGAGTTTTGATGAAATTTCATTCATTCTGTGCTTCATCCTTGATAACTGTTGTTCACAAATTTATGTACAATCAGAGAGCAATGACATGAATAAGATGGGGTGGTGAAGCAAGGAATGTTTGTCTCTGCTAAGAGAGGTCTCACAGAAGTCTGATGAAGAGACAGGATCAATGTTTGAGTTAAATATGTGATTGTAACTCTACACATTACATTTAAAAATTTGCAGGTAATTTATTTATGGGAACTGAAAATAGGGTCATGAGTACACAAAAGAAAGAAGAGAAGAGAAGAGAAGAGAAGAGAAGAGAAGAGAAGAGAAGAGAAGAGAAGAGAAGAGAAGAGAAGAGAAGAGAAGAGAAGAGAAGAGAAGAGAAGAGAAGAGAAGATTCTTTTCATCAGTCTTGAAATATAGTCTCAAATTCCTTTATCAAAACAGAAAGCATGGCTGCATGTTTTTCACTGTTTGCAGTACTGTTTTTGGCTAAAGTATCAAATAGTATAAAATTATTTGCCATAACCTGACTTACCTGTACACTGAGCTCCTGGTTTCAGTCACCATGATGTTAGTGGCAGATCTATGTGTGGTTGTTTCTAGGTGAGCACCTAGGGCCAGACCAGGCAGGTAGGTTAAGAAGACTAATCACCATGGTGGTGAGGGGCAGAGGCTGGGCCTCTTGACAGGCTGCGCCAGATTGCATGTTGTCCACAGTCCATGGGTTGGACATGCCTGGTCTAGCTGGAAAAATCCTGAAGGACAGAAACATAATGTGTTGGTGCGTATATCAGAAAACTCACTTTGCTTAATGGTGAAAGGATGTATGGACAGGCACTTAATAAACATAACTGCCAGCCTTGATCTCAACTGACTGTTGTTTAGTTAATGAATAGAAGATGTGTTGTGGATTTTGTGACTGGACAATGAAATAGAATGAAACATTGGTTCTGTTTGTACATACTTTCAGTAAAGAATAAACATCATGAAGCTTGCTTTTCTCTGACACTCAGATAACTTTTCTATCACTGCAAAAATGTTCCTGGAAATTATAGAATGTGAAAAGAAGCCTACATTGATGCTGTACATAAGCAGTCTCTTGATAGCAGTTGAGGACTCAGAACTCGTAAAAATTGACTCAGCAGATCATTTTGGTATCCCCTAAATTCCCAGACATTTAGGCATGGTTGTAGACATTTCTTTAGGTGCTTCACTGAATCTGGATGAAAAATAATATTTCAAGAATTACTTCAAAGTAAGCATTTTTTAAAATACATGTCTGACATATGTTGCCAAAAACAAAGGCAACTTTTTTAACATAATAGCGGATAATGTTGACTACCTAAATTTGAACTGAAATATATATAATTTATTAATCATTTATATGTAATATTAATCATGTACAAAATGCTATAATGGAATTTTTTAAGATTCTGCTGCACTAACTGCACAATGGAATGTTTTTGTTTGTGTGTTTTTGAGAAGGTCTGAAAGATTTAAGTTACTTTCCACCATGATAACAAAAACTAGTTAGGATTTTTAGAAAGTTACAAGCAGTCACACAAGAAAATAGGCACACAATAGAAGCAGGCAAAAATAAGGAAGATGTAATTGAAGAATTTATGATAAATTTTATTTTTTATTTAATTCAGAACATGAAATGAATTATACTAATATGTTGTGCCAATAATAGTGGACGCTTCCGTAGAATATAAGTGGGGAAGACTCTTTTCTTTAAAAAGACCAACATTTTAAAGAATTATTTTTAAAGAATTTAAATTATTAGTTGTGAATAGAGAGGAGGAAATACTCATAGAAATAATAGCTAGGGCACTAGTTACTGGTCACAGGTTAAGTGGCTTTTAAAGGGTTTTATTAAACAAATCTATAAAATTTTAAAGATCTATATGTTTGCAGTCTTTTACTGAACTGTTTTTAAAAGAGAAGATTCAAAACTCACTAGAAGTATGCCTGTTCATTGAAACGAAATTCTGTAGCTATTACTTCTGGGCCGTGCATCCAAAAAAAGTTGTGAAAAATTCTGTCTCATTCTTAAAAAAATGAAAATAGCATATGTATATGTATATGGAGACAGAAACCAACTTTTTTTTTTTTTAATCCAACACTTTTTTAAACAACAACAAAAAAAAGAAAATATTTTTAAGTTGTAGGTTTTGTTTTTGTTTTTGTTTTTTTGTTTTTTAGCCAAAAATATTTACAAGCAAAAGGTTTTAGGTTTTTGTTTTGTTTCCTTTTTTTTTTTTTTAATTAAATTGATATCTAATGCACTGTAAGCACGTTACAAGATGAATTTGGAGTCTGAAACTAAATGTGAGGAAAAGCATAGTTGGCTAACAAAATTATTTCTGTCACTGGATGAAAAGTTGTCTGCTTGAAAGACTGCATATTTCTGGAGAAAAATAAAACACATCTATCAAGGAAATAATGAATCAACTAAAAAAATACTGATAAAATTTGTCTTCACAGACAACTGAAGTAAGAAACCTAACCTTTTGTTTTCCTCGAAGAGAAGCATTGAACTGCTAGTATTATAAGTTATTTCAGTATTTTGTTAATGACATTAATAATAATGTTTTACATTTATATGTCTATAGGAACTTTTTTTTTCCTTTCTCCTCCCAAACAAACAAAACAAAGAAACAAAAAAAACCTCTCCTAAAATACTGTGTAGATTTTAGAAGCAGGAATCAGGCTGTCCTTGAGTCAGTATGCTGAAACCAGTAGACAGCAGCAGCGCAGTTGAGAAGAAAAGTTCACTGTCTTATGACTTCTTGGAAAAACAGAATAATGTTTGAGAGTTCCAAACTTGTTTTCAAATGCATTATTTGGAGCAACTTATGTAAAGTTACATTGTTCCATAGATACGGAATTCAGCAGGAGCAAAGTTTTTAGCCCTATAATTAGTATTGTATATTGAAGCATTGTCATTAACCAGTGAGATTTGCAGATTAATCCTGCTGTCAGTGAAGAAACTGACTGTATAGATAAGTAGCAATTTTTTTAGCCTGATTAAAACATGGGCATCTAATCCAATTTGTGAAAATTTTTGAAACATTACCTAAAGCAAAAGGTTGCTTAATACCTTACAATCATATATTCTTCTTCTAGTTTGTAGGTTTATATTGAATGCAGTCTTTTATTTAGAGAATATTTGAGAACATATTTCAGATGTAGAACTTGCACATTTTCTCATAGTAAAGGTTTAATTGGAAAGTCATAAACTTAGTGCTTAAAAAAATATTTCATTGCACAATACAGCAATCTGGTTATTAGTCTCAGAGTATTAAGAACTCTCATTAAACCACATATTGAAATACGTGGTCATTAATTGCCATATTGATTTGTTCTTATTTTTCTTGAGTATGCTGATAAAATACACATTATTTTTTGTGTGTCAGAAATGGAAACCACATTCTTCCTTACACAGCAATGTGAATTAAAAAAAAGGTTCAACTTTAAAAGAGAATTAGAGATGACATCTATTCCCTAGAGAATTTTGTAAAATTACAAAATATTTCCTTTCAAGGTGCTCTTATTCATTTAATTATTTGCTTGCCTTCTTGCTTTGAGATTTTTCTATGTTTGAAACTGCAGATGAGATCTGTGATGTTACTTTCTAATAGATCTCTTCGAAGTCACAAAAATAAATAAATAAATAAATAAATAAATAAATAAATAAATAAATTAAAGGCTCCCTGTACAGTAAGATTGAAAATGTTCTTTACATTTCTCTCTGTGAATAAGTGCTGATGTCAAATTTAGAAAAGATTTTAACTGTGTGGGAAGAGAAGCAAACAAAATATTTAACATTAAAAAAAAATATACTGTAGTCAACGGGAGTTGTAGCTTTCATTTTAAAATCATAGAATGACTTATGTTGGAAGGGATTTTAAATATCATGTAGTTCCAATGCCCTCACATGAACATAGTTATCAACCACTAGATCAGGTTGCCCAGGGCCTGATCCAGACTGGCACTGAATGCCTCTAGGGAAAAAGCATCTGCATCTTCTCTGGGCAACCTTTTCCAGTCCTTTACCACAGTGAATAAAAAATTTCCTCCTATCATCTAACCTAAATCTCCTTTCTTTTAATTTAAAACCATTCTTGCCCGTTCTCACTAATAGACCATGAAAAAAGTTGGTTTTCTGCCAGTTCATAAACTCCTCTGAAGTATTGGAAGGTCACAATGAGGTCTCCCCAGAAAAACAATCCTCCTCTCCAGTATAAACAAGCCCAACTTCCTGAACCTCACGGGAGAGGTGCTCCAGCCCTCTGATCATCTTTGTGGCTGCCCTCTGGACTGATTCCAACAGCTCCACATCTTTATTGTCTTCAGGGCCTAAGACCTGGGCACAGTATTTCAGGTGTGACTTCACAAAAACAGAACTGAGGGGGACAACTTCTTCCCGTTACCCAGTTAGCTGCCCATGTTATAGTGTTGGCTACACTTAAAACAGCATATAAAATATTTTAGTAGAGTGAAAGCACATAGCCAAGTAAAAGCAACAGAAATCACAAGATATTTTTGCTAGTTAATTAACATAATTGCTAGTTACCATGACAAAGTGTTTCAATAGGTCTTAAATCACTTGATGTCAATGGAAGAGTCTTCAAGATAGGTGCTTCTTAACTTGTTCTAACATTTTTTTTTTTTTTTTTTTTTTTTTAAGATAAATCTCAAGTATTTATTTCCCCTAAAACACCTACAAGAATACTGTACTAAATTTGCATAGAAATAGGACATCAGACATTTACAGTTTGCAGGCATGTGGACTTCACGTAAGCACCCACAGGATCAAATTCAAGGAATGGTATTTAGAAACTACACTTGCTTTTCTTAAAACTTGATCTGTTGTGCTCTTAACCACTTGCACCATTGCTCATCTCGTTTTTTTTTTTTTAGAAGAGATTCTAAAGTTATACTCAAATATTAAAGGAAAAATCTCCGAAAAACATGTCATATTTAGACAAGATGAGCTTCTTCAATTGAATTTTTACTTGTTTTATTTTTATCTTTGTCATCAGGCAATGAATTATGTCTTGTTTCCCTCTCAAGACCCAGCATGAAATGTATCTGAATGCTATCTTTTCCTCAACTGGTCTATTCAAGTCTTCTGCAAAAACAATTTTGAAGATCAAAAGTAGTGATTTCAAAGCACTCTTACTAATTCTAATGCTGTATTTCCTATAGAAGAGCTAACTAGAAACTCAGAATAAAGGATACAGTAAATATTAAATTAAGCTCCAGTTATTACAATTAGTAATCCTGGAATATCTTCATGCATTTTAGCAAAAAGCACTTGAGATTCAGATTTAATCTGAAATTCAAAGACAGTTTCTATTTAGATTTTTTTTTTTTTTTTAAAGGAATATAATGGAAAAACTTACAGTAGGAGCAGCCGTAGACCTCAATTCTTAACCCAATTTGGCCTTCTCCATTCCAATCTAAAGGAACTATACGTACATAGCGAGCAATGACTGGGTGTTGCAAATCATGTCGGACCACACTATCAGAGTTTGTGTTTCCAGGAAATGCCTAAGGGAAAGAATAAGAAAATTATTTTATTATTTCTATCTCATACACTGTAAAGATTCTGTTATGAAGGAAAATTTTAGGTAGTGAAGACCTCGGAGTGACTAGTTAGCACTTAAGTTTGGTTAAAATGTTTTCTTTGATACTGAGCAAATGAACAGTGGTTTTAAAAAGTTTTGTAGTGCTCACAACACAAACACTGTAGCACTGGAACCTCGTGCTTTCTCCACAATAGATACAGTAAATTCAGATAAGAGCTGCTGCTAGATAAGAAAGTATTTTGCATCACTGATCCATTGCTCAGTTACTAAAACATTTATAAAGATGTCCAAAAGGGTTGTTCTGTGACAAGATACCCATCCTCTAACACATTACAAACAGCAGTCACTGTCTTGTAAACAGAAACACTGATATATCCTATTTCCTACAGCAGACCCTCCAATTTCTCAAATTTCCAGGAATACAAAGATCTTTCTTTATTTTTTATGTACTACCTTCTGGAAAATGAGCACA
Source organism: Phasianus colchicus (assembly GCF_987193195.1). Classification (NCBI taxonomy): domain Eukaryota; kingdom Metazoa; phylum Chordata; class Aves; order Galliformes; family Phasianidae; genus Phasianus; species Phasianus colchicus. The sequence goes on along the minus strand of NC_143459.1, from coordinate 121,929 downwards.
CAGTTTCTCTCCTAACCATAGTTACCTCCCACAGCAAAATCAGCTCTTTTTTGACTTTGGAAGTCAAAAAAGTACAAAACACAGTACTCTGTCATGGTTTTATAATTTTGTTATCGGTATTCCACACCAAACATCATGTAAAGCACGGGTAATTAAAGAGTTAATACTCCAGTTCCGTGGACTGACAACTTTCTGGATGCCTGGTTCTCAGAAGAAAGGAAGAACTACACATCCCAGGGGACTTCATGTTCAGAGAGGAAGATAAGCCATGGGAGGGAGTCATGGGATCTTGCTCTCTGGCTCTCTTGCTCACTGCCTAGCAGTGTGTGGGTCTGCTCCCCAACCGTGTGCCTTCAGTTCAAAGTAGGCCTTTTAGTTTCGGACACTCTCTCTCTCTTATTTGATTTATTAGCCTCAATTTCAATTATATTATATTATATTGTGTTATCTTGCATTCCGATATCATGTTTAGTAAAATTAAGTTTTCCTCCTTAGATTGTTGCTGCTGTTCTGGTTTCTGGGCCCAGCTCCCATCTCCCTTCCCTTCCCCCTTTTCCGTCCTGTTTTTGGGCCAGGGGGCCTATGGGCTTGCTGCCCCCTGTCGAGGGCACACGTTGATCTAGATAACTCCGTGACAGACACTCAAGTAAAATTTAAAAATGACTGAAGTAAATTCAGTGCTTCTTTTGTAATTTTGTACCTCTTGGTAAAAGATTTCATAGTACTCTGCTTAAAAGTAAATGATATCTATCTGTTAACATAACAGATTTTATTGTCTTTTCATCTCATGCACAAACCATTTGTTTTCTAATGGTAAATGTTAAAGATTGCCGTTTAGTTATTTTCAGCATTTTCAGAGAAACATCATAAGTCTTCATGAGTAATTTTCAATAAAACGAGTATCTTGGAGCAGTAAACAAAGAAAGGTGATCTTTGCCACACAAATAAACCCATATAGAATCCTATAATACATTCAAGTACTGGAAATAAAAAGAAATGAAGAAACAACTAGGCTGTAAATATATCTACTGCAAAATATAGTCATCAAAATTTTGTAAAGCCAAAAATTTAGGTTGACACTTTGCATATAGATACAGCACTAGATATTTCAGATGAGTATCCATCTTGTATACTGCACAGTAGATCTAGGTGTAGGTAAAGATTCACAGAACCCTTTCCTTGATGAGCTAAAAAAAAATAATGCATGTAATATTTTTTATAAGGTTGGTTGTTTGTACTGCTGCAATTATTGTGCTAAATAATGATGAAGACACTCGTGGCTTCATAGTAAAACTTGTTAGGTACAAAAATTAATGCCTGTGAAGCACTTCCATATTTGAGTGCTAAGCATTTATGAGAAATACAATAGTTCTGTATTCTGAGCTGAATAGCAGACAGACAACAACAAAAAGCACAGGCTGAACAAGAACTAAACAATCTATTGAATAACTGCCTACCATCTCAGATTTAATGCTGTTATGTCCTTGTTAGCAATGCCTCTGTACCATCAAAAACTATGGCAGAAAGTCACAGAGATTCAAAGGACCGCTTTGCAACAAGCTCCTCGTATACTGCATGAACATTCTTTCATCCCTGCAGCACTCTCAGCTAAATCAGGATCGCCCCACAGAAATAATTCATTTTCACTGCTAACAGTCTTGCGAATTGGCCTACCACAGCTAGTACCATTTTCAAGACCTGCTGCTTTGTGCTGCCAATCAAGTTTCTTAGCTCCTCTCCCCCCTGCCCCAATGGCAGTCACACTTCATGATCTCTGCTTTCCATGCTGGAGCTGCAGCCAGTTGGACTTAGGTTTCTCAAGTCCCTTTCAGTCTCAGGAGGGAATAAAACAGCCAGAATGGAATGGATGCAGTGCGGCTCTCTCTAGGACACCTGCTGCCTCAGAAGAGTTCACATCTACTGGACAGCTACAGAGCTCCTACAAAAGCATCACACACAAACAAGGAAGGAAAGAAAAACCCAGGACACTGTGCAGGGGTCCTACCTCTCACTAGGTGATACCTGTTCCGTGTACAGAGGATGGACATAAACTGCACCTCATCTGTTCCCCACTTCTTCTCCCCCGCTTCGTACAGGCACTTCAAGACATTAGGGGTGACAAAGTAAGGCTCATGGAGAAGACTGGGCGTACAGGAGATCTTAAATCCCTTGCAGCTAGAGCACTGCTGGCGCGTACTTGTCTAGATCACGGATATTTTCCAACAAGCACCTACCAGGCACGGCAACCCACAGCCAAAATCTCATTGCCCCTGCCAAGTAGCCAGCCTGTCGAGAGACCTCTCATTAGAGACTTGCAAACAAGGCTAAAAGCATTATTTCCATTTCACAGGCTGGCTTCTCTTCACCATGCATCACCTGCTCAAGAATAGATTGGGAAGCACGTTACTACGCACCTGAGCATCTTGCTGAGCATGGGCATCATCCACATACATTCCTTCATCTCTGTTTCCCTGCAAAGACACGAGGATAGAAGACTCAGTTCACCAGAGCATCTACTGGAAGCAACTCCTGAGAATTCCCCGTTCATGAAAAGCTGCTGGGGATGGATAATGGAGTCCTTCAAAGGGAACACTAGCTTACAAATGAAATGCAGCTCAGATGTACTTTGGGCTTCCTTCTGAAACGAGCAGCAACCCACTTTACTGGGACATTTAAAGAAGAGCCCACAGCACTCATGCACACCCAGAGTCAGAGTTCCCTCCCCGGAGAGGCTGGGTTTGAGGAGCAGGTCATGGGACACACAGGGTGAGAAAAAGCCAGCCTGGAGCTCCTCACCACTGAGTGCAGAGCTGTGCCCACAGCTCTGAACATTCACCCCCTTCTCCCCTCAGCTTGGCTCACCGTTGCGAGGGACACGAGGACCCTTCGAAACATGGGAGATGTGTCAGATACGATGCCATCCTCAAGGGAGCAGCCATATTCCAGCAAGAACACACACACAGCACCCGTTAGGAGCAGGGCCACCACCTGGGTGCTGCCCACAACATTTGCCAGCTGTAACCTAGCTAAGTACAGAACTGTGCCCAGGGCTCCCAGCAGCACTGCAGCACTCCAGCCATCATCATTAGTGCTACAGCCTCCAATTAAGAAGCGCAGACAGAAGGAAACTGACAAGAGAGCCTTTCGTACTCCTTACGAAGCTTGTAGTTCTCATTAATGCGACAAATCTCTCCATTGGTGCGAGAAGCCAGAATTTCCATTGGGCAACCTTCATCTGCTCCTGCTCCCTAGGGAATCACCAAGGCAAGACTTAAGATACCAGCACCTGCTTGTGACGTGCAACCAGGTTTCTTTAAGAGAGAGAAGACATGCATAACAAAGCAGTAAGTCCTTGGCCAGAACTTAAGCAATACAAAAGGAAGATTTCCAAACCTTCACAGCCCTCCTTAGTTTGTGCACGTCATACATGGTGGTGGGAGTCATCACCCCAATGATCACCCTCTCAAAATTCCCACTCAGCTCCAACTTCAAGTCATCAATCAAATCCTAGAAGGCAAAGAGGAGAAAGGAGTTGGCAGAAGGGACGGCCTTTGAGGACAGAGGAACTGAGCTGTTCAGCACTCCTCTTCAGGCTCCAACCCTCCTTGCATCAACAACTGCTCTGAACTGAACAAGAACAAAACAACCTTGGTCAGGTGAAGTCTCTGCCGACCTTTCTCTTGTAGAGATTGGGTCGTTTTTCACTTTGCGCCCAAGTGACACAACCACGTTCATGCATCTCTGCAGACCACCCACCCTGCCAGTAGTGCTCTTAGCGGTGATCAGAACTTGCTGACGCTGGGAAACATTTAGTTTGGTCAAGACGTCAGTGATGGCATCTTCATCCGTGCCTGCAAGAAACAAATGGAAGCTAGTCAGGATGCTTGCACAAGGATCAGAAGTGCCCTCTGGTCTTGTGCCACCTCCAGTCCCTCACACAGCCGGCTCTCAACAGCTCCAGGACTACATCGATGCACACAAAGCTGCCAGGACCCACGCCACCAGAGCAGCTGCATTTTGGGACACGAAGGGCAGTTCTGTTTCCACTTTCCAACAATTTTTAGGGCAGTTGTGCAGCAGAGCAGTGCAAGCAGCTATGCTTCCCTCTATCAAACCACCAGAGCAGCCATTCGCAGTGCTGGGGAAAAAATAAAAGTTGACCATGGAGGGAGATCAACTTAGCAAAGCCCTTCATGGCCTTCCTGAGAGCCTGCGCTTCTTGCTCAGCGCTGAAACTTGAGACCCCCTCGATTGTTGCCTAAGGCCACAAGAAAAGGATTTAGCAAAGGCAGACCGACGCACGCAGAGTTGAACTGGAAAAAAAAAAGAAGACAAACATAAAAGATGTGAACACAGAGATAGTAAAACTCCACCCACACAACTGATGCTTCTCTCTCACTTCTGTCTCACACGGCAGCCTGTTCTAGTGGGACTTCCCAAGCATATCAGAAAGAAGCCACGGGGGCACAACTGCATGGAGAACATATCTCCATACTGCTGCCCACGGAGTACCTGGTTTCCAGTGAAACAAAAGCTGGACCACCCGGCATCTGTGTTCAGGCCCACCAGGCCTTCTTCCTAGCAGTTCTCCACGTCAATCATAAAGCAATGCGCTCCCATCATAGCCCTAGTCCTGACTTCTCTTGTAGCAGGTAAGGACCAGTATTCTGCACCATTCCTTTTGCTCTGCTCGGCACTGGGGAGGCTGCAGCTGGAGAACAGCGTCCAGCTCTGGGCTCCCAGTACAGGAGACAGCTGGACATGCTGGAAAGAGTCCAACGCAGGGCTACCAAGATGGTGAAGGGACTGGAACACCTCTGCCATGACAAGAGGCTGAGAGAGAGGGGGCTGCTCAGCCTGGAGAAGGGGAGCTCAGGGGGATCCCACCCACGGCTGTAGAAGTTCTGCACAGAAGTTTGTCCTGATATCCAACCTAAACTTACCCCATGCCTGTGTGTCCTGCGGAACCCCACAGATGTGACAGTGGGCTGCTTCTCAAAGGAAACCAGTGCTCGGCGTCGGGAGCGGTGGAGGAAGCAGCTGATCCTGCCAATAACGCTGCCATCGCGCGTCCCTCCCCGGGACTCCCACACCTTCCTCTCCCCAGCCCGGCTCGGCTCCTCGCAGGCTGCAGACACTGCTGAGGCACTCGCGCTCCAGGCCGTCATCTTCTTCCCGTGCCGCCGGACCGCTCTCTGCAGGGCTGCGCTGAGCTCCTGCTGCTGCACCAGAACCGCAGCTCCCGTGCTGACAGACGGCGGAGCTTCGTGCCGGCACCCACAGCACGCGGCCCCCGGGCTGCTGGCGGCACGGCAGGATGCTCCCGTCCCCGCCTCCCTCCCACCGCCCCTCGGCTCCGGCATCCTCCCGTTATCCGCCTGAGGAAACGAAGGCCCCGCACAGGGCTCTGGACGGGCTGACCGACGGCTGATGCCAACGGAAGGACGTTCAACACCGCCACGCGCCGGTCCCGCACTTCGGTCACGACGACCCGAGGCATCTCTGCAGGCCGGGGGCAGAGCGGCTGGAAGGCCGCGCGGAGGAAAAGGATCCGGGGGCGCGGGCCCCGGGGCCCCGGAAGCGGAGCGGGCGCGCGGAGCGGGGCAGCGCCGCGGGCAGCCGGGCCGGGACCACGCGGGACGCGCGCGGTGATGACGCAATGACGGCGCGACCGCGGGCGCAAACGACCCCGCCGGGAGCGCCCGCCCCGTTCCGCGGGCCGACCAATAGGAGAGCGGGAGAGGCGGGGCCGAGCGCGGGCTCTCCGCCAATGGCGGCCGCGGGATTCCGTGCCGGGAAAGCGGCGCTCCGCCGCCCCGCGTCCCCGCCGCCGCCCGCCCCGCGCCTCGGGGCCCCGTCCGTCCCGCGTCAGAACGGAGCCGTCCTCCGGAGTCGGCGTCGCGGCGGGGCGCCGCCGGCTGAGAACCGGCGGCTGACTGCGAGCGGCGGGACGCCCGGTGTCCGGGAGCGGCTCCTGGCCGAGCCGGGCAGCCCCGAAAGAGAGGGACCGACCCCGCCGATCGAGACGCGTTCGAGCCCGGCAGAGTCGGGCGGCCGCCTTCGGTTCCGGCTCGGCTCGGCTCGAACGGTCAGCAGCGCCGTGCTGAGCCGCTGCCCCGCAGGCGGAGGACTCGACTGCCGTTTTCTGTATTCACGTCTGTCCGAGAAGAAAGCTGGCGGCGCTGGCGCTGACCAGGGAGAGGGAGGCCGGGGGCCGGAAAGCTCTCGGGCTGCGGCTCCAGGGCAGGCAGAGGAAGTCACGGCGCCGGTGACATCAGCCGGGCTGCTGGGACCTGCGTGCTGTCACGCTGCGTTTCCGTGACGACGGCGGGCTCTCCCCGAGGAGCCGAGGGCAGCTTTGCTGCTGAGTTCGTTACCCGACGAAGCCCGACGCGGGGGGGCTGGGCAGACAGTCTTGCCAAAGAGGCCCGTGCTACAGCAAGATTGACAGCACGACGCCTTTTGTTCCCCTTGAGCCCTGGCCAGGCTTCGGGGCGAAAACCAAGAGGAGAAAGAGGGCAGCGGCTGTTCCCTCGGACTGCTCCGTACATTGGTTTACTCTGTGCTAGAAAGGCTGGAGCTGCTTGCAGCGGCTCTGGATGCCTCACTCGTGGGATGGATGCATTGCTGTGCAACTTCCCCATGGCTGGGAGAGGTTCTTCAGATCCTCCCTGTAAACGGGGCTCCCCAGTGACTGCGGATCTGGCTGATGGTAAAGTACTGGGGCTATTGGTCGTGGATCTTTCTTCACCACTGTGTTCACGTGGCAATGAGTAGGCCCACTGCCTTGCTTATTCCCTTTACTGCTAAGCTTCTCTTTTGGCTATAGACGCTGCCAATATTACTGCTGGTTTTATTTTGTCATAGGCAGTAAAATAAGCCTATCCCAATGACGTTGGTGTCTTTGTTGCAGCTGTTGAGCCCACCGATTGGCACAACAGCATTAACACATGATGGGCACGTAACTTGGACATCAGGAACGTGACTTCAAAGGCTTCAAAGCATCGGGAATGTCTCCTTTGGAGAGAGACTGAGAGGTTTGGGCTTGTTGAGCCCGGAGAACAGAAGGCTCATGGGAGACCGTGTGGCTGCCTTTCAGTACACGGGGCCTCACAGATCACCCTTGCTGAGGGTGAGCACTATTCCCTCATTGAGGACATTGATGAAGATGTTGAACAAGACCGGACCCAGCAACGACCCCTGAGGAACACCGCTGGTTACAGGTCTCCAACCGGACTCTGCACCGCCAACGACGACCCTCTGCGCTCTGCCAGTCAGCCAGTTCTCAACCCACCTCACTGTCCACTCATCTGTCCACACTTCCTCAGCTTTGTCATAAGGATGTTGTGGGAGACGGTATCAAACGCCTTGCTGAAAGCAAGGTAGACTACATGCACTACATCCACCCAGCCAGTGACAACATCGTAGAAGGCTACCACGTTGGTCAAGCATGCCCTCCCCCTGGTGAACCCTTGCTGATTACTCCTGATAACCTCCTTTTCTTCCAGTTGTCTGGAGATGGCATCCAGCACAAGCTGTTCCATCACCTTTCCAGGGACAGAGGTGTGCCCAGATGGCCAAGAGGGCCAACAGCATCTTGCATTAGAAATAGCGTGGCCAGCAGGAGCAGGGAGGGAATCATCCCCCTGTACTCAGCCCTGGTGAGGCCACGCATTGAGCACTGTGTTCAGTTTTGGGCCGCTCACTACAAAAAAAGACATTGAGGCCCTGGAACGTGTCCAGAGAAGGGCAACAAAACTGGTATGGGGTCTGGAACACAGGCCTTACGAGGAGCGGCTGAAGGAGTTGGGGTTGTTCAGTCTGGAGAAGAGGAGGCTCAGAGGAGACCTCATTGCAATCTACAACTTCCTGAATGGAGGCTGTGATGAGGAGGGGTTTGGCCTCGTCTCCCAGGCAACAAACAGGACCCGAGGAAATGGCCATAAGTTGTACCAGAGGAGGTTTAGGTTAGACATAAGGAAGAACTTGTTCTCTCAGAGAGCAGCCAGGCCCTGGAATGGCTGCCCAGGGAGTTGGTGGAGTCGCCGTCCCTGGCAGTGTTCAAGAGGCATCTGGATTAGGAGTTACAGGATATGGTTTAGTGCTTGTGGTAGCAGTGGTGATGGAAGGATTGTTTTTATTCCTTTCCTTTTTCTTCTTTTCTTCCCTTCCTTTCCTTTTTTTCCTTTTTTTCATTTTGTTTTCTGTTTTCCATCTTTTCTTTCCCTCTCCCCTTTTCTTTCCCTCTCCCCTTTTCTTTCCCTCTCCCCTTTTCTTTCCCTCTCCCCTTTTCTTTCCCTCTCCCCTTTTCTTTCCCTCTCCCCTTTTCTTTCCCTCTCCCCTTTTCTTTCCCTCTCCCCTTTTCTTTCCCTCTCCCCTTTTCTTTCCCTCTCCCCTTTTCTTTCCCTCTCCCCTTTTCTTTCCCTCTCCCCTTTTCTTTCCCTCTCCCCTTTTCTTTCCCTCTCCCCTTTTCTTTCCGTCTCTTTTCATCTCTTCCCCTTTCTTTCCTTTTTTCATTTCTTTTGATTCATTTTGTTTAGTACTTTCTTACTTTTCATCTTTTAGATTCCTTTCTAAAAGAAAAGATAGAATGGGAGACAATAATTAAAGAAACAAAACCTGCTTTGAAAGCCATGGGGCCGGATGGATTGAACCTTGGGGTGCTGAGGGGGTTGGCAGATGTGGCTGCCAAGCCGCTCTCCATCATCCTTCAGCAGTCCTGGCTAATTGGGGATGTGTCCTGGCTGTCCCTGAACGTGTTTAAAGAGCTCTGGATGTGGTGCTCAGGGACATGATTGAGTGGTGGGTTGTTAGAGTTAGGGGAGTATGGTCAGGTTGCGGTTGGACTCGATGATCTTTCAGGTCTTTTCCAACCTGATCCATTCTATGATTCAATGGATTTAACAGCAGCGTTCTTGTGGGAGCTGCATTGAAACTTGCAGTGTCTCTGGGTCCCCAGAATTACTTTCTCCAAGCTGATTCGTAGGTGCTGGCACTTCTTTAAAGCAAGAGCAGCTGCTGATGGGAGGAAGGTAGTTCAGGCTCATGAGTTCTGCAGCATCTCCCAGGATGGTACCAGAGGAGGCAGGAATGATATTGCAGAAGATGAGAAGCTCCCCAGCTGGAAGCCAGAAACCCTGCGGGAGAGTCGGAGCACGTGTGGATGCCCAGGAGGTAATGCAGCCCCAGTATTTGAGAAGCACGTGGCCATGGAGCTGCGGCCCAAGAACAGAGCTATTCCGCCTTTGCAGAATAGCTGGCATCCCAAGAAGGACTCGTCTGTCCTTGTAAAAAGCAGGGGGAGGGCACGTCCAAATGCTTGCTGGTTGCTTGGGAGCTCAAATCCTCCAAGCTGGAGGCAGCCTGGGGGTAACATCTCCTTGGTCCGATTGTGCAGCACCTGAGCAAGAACTGGCTGCATGAGGGTCATCTTAATTTCTCTGTTCTTTTACTTAAATAAACCTGTTGGGAGACCGTGGTGTTGGTTTCCTAAAATTTGGATCTGGGAGGTGAGCACACCCTTTGCCTATGATGGAAGCACAGAAATGATGCGGGCACTCGCTGAGGTCACAGTCATCGCCGAGGTGGGAGCGTTTGTGGCACAGCCGGTGAGCAGAGCTGGTGCTCTGGTGAGTGTGCTGCACGCAGAGACTGAGCTGTGAGCTTTCCTTGAGAGATCACCCTGCGAGAGCCCGTGGGAAGCACCGCTGTGGCGTGTGCGTGAGCTGGGCACAGCTCAGGCTGAGCAGGCCGAGCAGGTGAGCTGGGTTTGGTGCTGGGTGGTTGCCGGGAGGTGTCTCAGCAGGAAAGCTGGGCTGGGGTGGGCACGCTGCATCAGCCCTCGTCCCGGCTGGCGGTGAGACAGAGGGAGTTTTCTTCAGGACAGCAACACCAGCCATGTGCTTCAAGGTGCGTAACTATTGAGGAGATGGAGAACGCTTGCTGTCAGAAATCATGGCAGCTGTACAGGAGCTGGGTGTATTTTGGGGACAGTCCTTGTAACCAGCTGGTTTCGAGACATTGCCCTGCCCGAGAGTCTAAACTGCACAGCAGAAGAATGCTGGGAAAATGCTTCTTCCACACTGTTTTTCACTTGCAGGTTCTTTCCTTAGGGTTCCTTTTTCCTTTCCAAAAGGAGATTTTGGGGATCGAGGCACTTGAAGAGAGAGTGAAGCCAGCTCTTTCCAACAGTGCGGGCAGTCCCTGTGGAGAGGACCCCGGGAACTTGAGCTTTCCCTGAGACGTTCCCCAGCATGTCTCAGCAGGGAGACGGACGCAGTTGCCATCGCTGTTTTGCGCGTGGAAAGGTATGGCTGGGTTTCTTTCGCTTGGGTTTCTCCTTTCTCTGGTTTTGGAGGGGAAGGGGTGGAGCAGGGGGAGCCCTGCTGGTCCTTTGTTAGCTCAGTAAGCGGCTGGGTTGTGCACTTGCAGCAACAGGACAGCATTGCCAGGCTCCTTAACCTGCTGGGGCAGGGTGGGATCAGAGAGCGGGCACTGCCCTCCTGCCAGCTGCGCCTGGTTATGGTTTGCCAGCTGCCCTGGGTTTCTGCTGAGAAGTTTGTTCTAGCTGCCTGCAGTAGTAAAGGGTGGGGAAGAAATAGTGGTGAAGAGCTAAGGCTGTGTACGGTAATTTTGCATGGGTTGAACTGTGGCACCTGAAGTCACTGTTTCCCTCGGAATAATGCTGGTGTTTGCAGGTGTGTTGGTTTAACCCCCCGAAGTGATGTCTGAGAGCTTCCTTACTGGTTGTCCCCTCCCTTCTCTACCTCACCTGCTATTCCTTCCTTTTCCCTAGCTGAGCTGCATGCCGTTCCTTTTCCCTAGCTGAGCTGCATGCCCTTCCTTTTCCCTAGCTGAGCTGCATGCCCTTCCTTTTCCCTAGCTGAGCTGCATGCCCTTCCTTTTCCCTAGCTGAGCTGCACGCCCTTCCTTTTCCCTAGCTGAGCTGCACGCCCTTCCTTTTCCCTAGCTGAGCTGCACGCCCTTCCTTTTCCCTAGCTGAGCTGCACGCCCTTCCTTTTCCCTAGCTGAGCTGCACGCCCTTCCTTTTCCCTAGCTGAGCTGCACGCCCTTCCTTTTCCCTAGCTGAGCTGCACGCCCTTCCTTTTCCCTAGCTGAGCTGCATGCCCTTCCTTTTCCCTAGCTGAGCTGCATGCCCTTCCTTTTCCCTACCTGAGCTGCTGTCCCCTCCCTTCCCTAGCTGAGCTGCATGCCCTTCCTTTTCCCTAGCTGAGCTGCATGCCCTTCCTTTTCCCTAGCTGAGCTGCACGCCCTTCCTTTTCCCTAGCTGAGCTGCACGCCCTTCCTTTTCCCTAGCTGAGCTGCACGCCCTTCCTTTTCCCTAGCTGAGCTGCACGCCCTTCCTTTTCCCTAGCTGAGCTGCACGCCCTTCCTTTTCCCTAGCTGAGCTGCATGCCCTTCCTTTTCCCTACCTGAGCTGCTGTCCCCTCCCTTCCCTAGCTGAGCTGCATGCCCTTCCTTTTCCCTAGCTGAGCTGCACGCCCTTCCTTTTCCCTAGCTGAGCTGCACGCCCTTCCTTTTCCCTAGCTGAGCTGCACGCCCTTCCTTTTCCCTAGCTGAGCTGCATGCCCTTCCTTTTCCCTAGCTGAGCTGCATGCCCTTCCTTTTCCCTAGCTGAGCTGCTGTCCCCTCCCTTCCCTAGCTGAGCTGCATGCCCTTCCTTTTCCCTACCTGAGCTGCTTGCCCCTCGCCTCCTTTTTCTTGGTGCTCTTGCCTTTTCCTGCTACTCACTCCCAATCTCAACACTTGCCTGCTCTGCTTGCTGCTCTGACAAGTGCCTCTTAACTCTGCTCGCAGCTTCTCTCCTTCTGCATGCCCTTCTCTATTCCCTTCTCGTGCCCTTCACGCTTCTGCTCCCCTTGCTGAGCAAGCCCATGCCCGGTAGCTCCCCTTCAACCTCCTCCGCCCTTTGCCTTTCTCCACACAGATGCTTGCTTCTGGCCCGCACTCCTGCCCGCAGCCTAGCCCACAGCCTGCATCTCTTGGGGAGACAGCAAGGTGGCCTGGAGCTACCCACACCTCCTCCCGGGCACGGCTTCTCAGCTTTGCTTCAAGCCCACAAAAAGCCCCAAGGAGCTCCTCTTACCTTTGGGCTCCGCTTCTTCTCCTGCCGTGCAGCTCCTGTGCCAGGCCGGGGCTCAGCTCTTCCCACACTCCACCATTCCTGCAAGATTGCTTTCTCTCATTCACTGCCTTCCTTTGCTTTCCTTTGCCCTGCTACCCTTAGCTTCCCTACTTGCTTCCTCTACATTTACGTGCACCGCTTTGTACTTCTGAGTCTCTTCTTTGCCTCTTCTTTCTCTATTTTCCCTTCAACCCTCCCCTCCCCCCTCCCTCCCATTTTTCCCTTCCTCCCCTCCCCTCTCTCCTCTCCCCCCCTCTTTCCCTTCCCCTCCTGTACCCCCCCTTTTCTCCCTTTCCCCTCCCCTTCCCCCTTGCCTTATGGCAAACTCACCTTTCCTGCTCTTCACTCCCTCCTTCTTCATTCTCCTGCCTTTTGCTGCTACTCTCGCCTTGCTTTCCCTTGCTGTGCTCTGCTTTGCTTTCTCTACATTTTGGCCATCCAGTCTTTTCTCAGCTGTTATTCTTGACTGTTTACTTGGCTTTTTTCTTCTTTTCTCATTTCTTTTTTTTCTGACCTTTTTGGGCTTTTTTCTTTTTCTTCTTTTTTTATGCTTTCGTTTCTTTTTTCATTTCATTGCACTTGTTCTTTTTTTTTCTCTCTTTTCGTTTTTTTTTTGTTTTCATCTATTTTTTCTCATTTTCATCTTGGTTTTCTTTTTTCATTTTCACTCTTTTTTTCTTTTTTTTTTTTCCTAATTTTTTCATTGCACTTTTCTTTTTTATTTCATTTTTCTCTCTCTTTTCTCATTTTTTTCTATTTTCATCTTTTTCTTTTTCATCTTGGTTTTCTCTTTTTGTTTTCCATTTTTTTTTTCATTTTTCCTTTTTTATTTTTTTCCTTTATTACTCTTTTTTTTCCCTTTCTCTTTTTTCTTTCACCTTTTTTTCTTGATTTTCATTTGTCTTTTTTTTTTTTTTATAATCATAGGTACTCCTGAAACCCCCTTTAAGCCCTCCCTACCCTCCCCATTCTTTCTTTTCACCCTCACCTCCCCCCCTGCCCTATCCTACCATTCCCTTGCCTGCTCTTCTTACCTGCGCTGCTGTCCCTTCCTTAACCTGCCTGAGCTGCTTGTTCCAAAAATTACCTAGCTGACCTGCTTGCCCCTCGCTTTCCTAGCTGAGCTGCTGGCCCCTCTCATTCCCTACCTGAGCTGCTTCCCCCTAACTTACCTAGCTGAGCTCCTTGCCCCTCGCTACGTACTTGAGCAGATGTATGCTCACTTGGCTTCCTTACTGGTTGTCCCCTCCCTTCTCTACCTCACCTGCTATTCCTTCCTTTTCCCTAGCTGAGCTGCGTGCCCTTCCTTTTCCCTAGCTGAGCTGCATGCCGTTCCTTTTCCCTAGCTGAGCTGCATGCCCTTCCTTTTCCCTAGCTGAGCTGCATGCCCTTCCTATTCCCTAGCTGAGCTGCATGCCCTTCCTTTTCCCTAGCTGAGCTGCATGCCCTTCCTTTTCCCTAGCTGAGCTGCATGCCCTTCCTTTTCCCTAGCTGAGCTGCACGCCCTTCCTTTTCCCTAGCTGAGCTGCACGCCCTTCCTTTTCCCTAGCTGAGCTGCACGCCCTTCCTTTTCCCTAGCTGAGCTGCACGCCCTTCCTTTTCCCTAGCTGAGCTGCACGCCCTTCCTTTTCCCTAGCTGAGCTGCACGCCCTTCCTTTTCCCTAGCTGAGCTGCACGCCCTTCCTTTTCCCTAGCTGAGCTGCTGTCCCCTCCCTTCCCTAGCTGAGCTGCATGCCCTTCCTTTTCCCTACCTGAGCTGCTTGCCCCTCGCCTCCTTTTTCTTGGTGCTCTTGCCTTTTCCTGCTACTCACTCCCAATCTCAACACTTGCCTGCTCTGCTTGCTGCTCTGACAAGTGCCTCTTAACTCTGCTCGCAGCTTCTCTCCTTCTGCCTGCCCTTCTCTATTCCCTTCTCGTGCCCTTCAGGCTTCTGCTCCCCTTGCTGAGCAAGCCCATGCCCGGTAGCTCCCCTTCAACCTCCTCCGCCCTTTGCCTTTCTCCACACAGATGCTTGCTTCTGGCCAGCACTCCTGCCCGCAGCCTAGCCCACAGCCCGCATCTCTTGGGGAGACAGCAAGGTGGCCTGGAGCTACCCACACCTCCTCCCGGGCACGGCTTCTCAGCTTTGCTTCAAGCCCACAAAAAGCCCCAAGGAGCTCCTCTTACCTTTGGGCTCCGCTTCTTCTCCTGCCGTGCAGCTCCTGTGCCAGGCCGGGGCTCAGCTCTTCCCACACTCCACCATTCCTGCATGATTGCTTTCTCTCATTCACTGCCTTCCTTTGCTTTCCTTTGCCCTGCTACCCTTAGCTTCCCTACTTGCTTCCTCTACATTTACGTGCACCGCTTTGTACTTCTGAGTCTCTTCTTTGCCTCTTCTTTCTCTATTTTCCCTTCAACCCTCCCCTCCCCCCTCCCTCCCATTTTTCCCTTCCTCCCCTCCCCTCTCTCCTCTCCCCCCCTCTTTCCCTTCCCCTCCCCTCCTGTACCCCCCCTTTTCTCCCTTTCCCCTCCCCTTCCCCCTTGCCTTATGGCAAACTCACCTTTCCTGCTCTTCACTCCCTCCTTCTTCATTCTCCTGCCTTTTGCTGCTACTCTCGCCTTGCTTTCCCTTGCTGTGCTCTGCTTTGCTTTCTCTACATTTTGGCCATCCAGTCTTTTCTCAGCTGTTATTCTTGACTGTTTACTTGGCTTTTTTCTTCTTTTCTCATTTCTTTTTTTTCTGACCTTTTTGGGCTTTTTTCTTTTTCTTCTTTTTTTATGCTTTCGTTTCTTTTTTCATTTCATTGCACTTGTTCTTTTTTTTTTTTCTCTTCTCCTTTTTTTTTTTTTTGTTTTCATCTATTTTTTCTCATTTTCATCTTGGTTTTCTTTTTTCATTTTCACTCTTTTTTTCTTTTTTTTTTTTCCTAATTTTTTCATTGCACTTTTCTTTTTTATTTCATTTTTCTCTCTCTTTTCTCATTTTTTTCTATTTTCATCTTTTTCTTTTTCATCTTGGTTTTCTCTTTTTGTTTTCCATTTTTTTTTCTTTTTTCCTTTTTTATTTTTTTCCTTTATTACTCTTTTTTTTCCCTTTCTCTTTTTTCTTTCACCTTTTTTTCTTGTTTTTCATTTGTCTTTTTTTTTTTTTTTTTTATAATCATAGGTACTCCTGAAACCCCCTTTAAGCCCTCCCTACCCTCCCCATTCTTTCTTTTCACCCTCACCTCCCCCCTTGCCCTATCCTACCATTCCCTTGCCTGCTCTTCTTACCTGCGCTGCTGTCCCTTCCTTAACCTGCCTGAGCTGCTTGTTCCAAAAATTACCTAGCTGACCTGCTTGCCCCTCGCTTTCCTAGCTGAGCTGCTGGCCCCTCTCATTCCCTACCTGAGCTGCTGGCCCCTCTCATTCCCTACCTGAGCTGCTTCCCCCTAACTTACCTAGCTGAGCTCCTTGCCCCTCGCTACGTACTTGAGCAGATGTATGCTCACTTGGCTTCCTTACTGGTTGTCCCCTCCCTTCCCTACCTCACCTGCTATTCCTTCCTTTTCCCTAGCTGAGCCGCATGCCCTTCCTTTTCCCTAGCTGAGCCGCATGCCCTTCCTTTTCCCTAGCTGAGCCGCATGCCCTTCCTTTTCCCTAGCTGAGCCGCATGCCCTTCCTTTTCCCTAGCTGAGCCGCATGCCCTTCCTTTTCCCTAGCTGAGCCGCATGCCCTTCCTTTTCCCTAGCTGAGCCGCATGCCCTTCCTTTTCCCTAGCTGAGCCGCATGCCCTTCCTTTTCCCTAGCTGAGCCGCATGCCCTTCCTTTTCCCTAGCTGAGCCGCATGCCCTTCCTTTTCCCTAGCTGAGCCGCATGCCCTTCCTTTTCCCTAGCTGAGCCGCATGCCCTTCCTTTTCCCTAGCTGAGCCGCATGCCCTTCCTTTTCCCTAGCTGAGCCGCATGCCCTTCCTTTTCCCTAGCTGAGCCGCATGCCCTTCCTTTTCCCTAGCTGAGCCGCATGCCCTTCCTTTTCCCTAGCTGAGCCGCATGCCCTTCCTTTTCCCTAGCTGAGCCGCATGCCCTTCCTTTTCCCTAGCTGAGCTGCTGTCCCCTCCCTTCCCTAGCTGAGCTGCATGCCCTTCCTTTTCCCTACCTGAGCTGCTTGCCCCTCGCCTCCTTTTTCTTGGTGCTCTTGCCTTTTCCTGCTACTCACTCCCAATCTCAACACTTGCCTGCTCTGCTTGCTGCTCTGACAAGTGCCTCTTAACTCTGCTCGCAGCTTCTCTCCTTCTGCATGCCCTTCTCTATTCCCTTCTCGTGCCCTTCACGCTTCTGCTCCCCTTGCTGAGCAAGCCCATGCCCGGTAGCTCTCCTTCAACCTCCTCCGCCCTTTGCCTTTCTCCACACAGATGCTTGCTTCTGGCCAGCACTCCTGCCCGCAGCCTAGCCCACAGCCCGCATCTCTTGGGGAGACAGCAAGGTGGCCTGGAGCTACCCACACCTCCTCCCGGGCACGGCTTCTCAGCTTTGCTTCAAGCCCACAAAAAGCCCCAAGGAGCTCCTCTTACCTTTGGGCTCCGCTTCTTCTCCTGCCGTGCAGCTCCTGTGCCAGGCCGGGGCTCAGCTCTTCCCACACTCCACCATTCCTGCAAGATTGCTTTCTCTCATTCACTGCCTTCCTTTGCTTTCCTTTGCCCTGCTACCCTTAGCTTCCCTACTTGCTTCCTCTACATTTACGTGCACCGCTTTGTACTTCTGAGTCTCTTCTTTGCCTCTTCTTTCTCTATTTTCCCTTCAACCCTCCCCTCCCCCCTCCCTCCCATTTTTCCCTTCCTCCCCTCCCCTCTCTCCTCTCCCCCCCTCTTTCCCTTCCCCTCCCCTCCTGTACCCCCCCTTTTCTCCCTTTCCCCTCCCCTTCCCCCTTGCCTTATGGCAAACTCACCTTTCCTGCTCTTCACTCCCTCCTTCTTCATTCTCCTGCCTTTTGCTACTACTCTCGCCTTGCTTTCCCTTGCTGTGCTCTGCTTTGCTTTCTCTACATTTTGGCCATCCAGTCTTTTCTCAGCTGTTATTCTTGACTGTTTACTTGGCTTTTTTCTTCTTTTCTCATTTCTTTTTTTTCTGACCTTTTTGGGCTTTTTTCTTTTTCTTCTTTTTTTATGCTTTCGTTTCTTTTTTCATTTCATTGCACTTGTTCTTTTTTTTTCTCTCTTTTCGTTTTTTTTTTGTTTTCATCTATTTTTTCTCATTTTCATCTTGGTTTTCTTTTTTCATTTTCACTCTTTTTTTCTTTTTTTTTTTTTCCTAATTTTTTCATTGCACTTTTCTTTTTTATTTCATTTTTCTCTCTCTTTTCTCATTTTTTTCTATTTTCATCTTTTTCTTTTTCATCTTGGTTTTCTCTTTTTGTTTTCCATTTTTTTTTTCTTTTTTCCTTTTTTATTTTTTTCCTTTATTACTCTTTTTTTTCCCTTTCTCTTTTTTCTTTCACCTTTTTTTCTTGATTTTCATTTGTCTTTTTTTTTTTTTTTATAATCATAAGTACTCCTGAAACCCCCTTTAAGCCCTCCCTACCCTCCCCATTCTTTCTTTTCACCCTCACCTCCCCCCTTGCCCTATCCTACCATTCCCTTGCCTGCTCTTCTTACCTGCGCTGCTGTCCCTTCCTTAACCTGCCTGAGCTGCTTGTTCCAAAAATTACCTAGCTGACCTGCTTGCCCCTCGCTTTCCTAGCTGAGCTGCTGGCCCCTCTCATTCCCTACCTGAGCTGCTTCCCCCTAACTTACCTAGCTGAGCTCCTTGCCCCTCGCTACGTACTTGAGCAGATGTATGCTCACTTGGCTTCCTTACTGGTTGTCCCCTCCCTTCTCTACCTCACCTGCTATTCCTTCCTTTTCCCTAGCTGAGCTGCATGCCGTTCCTTTTCCCTAGCTGAGCTGCATGCCCTTCCTTTTCCCTAGCTGAGCTGCATGCCCTTCCTTTTCCCTAGCTGAGCTGCATGCCCTTCCTTTTCCCTAGCTGAGCTGCATGCCCTTCCTTTTCCCTAGCTGAGCTGCATGCCCTTCCTTTTCCCTAGCTGAGCTGCATGCCCTTCCTTTTCCCTAGCTGAGCTGCACGCCCTTCCTTTTCCCTAGCTGAGCTGCACGCCCTTCCTTTTCCCTAGCTGAGCTGCACGCCCTTCCTTTTCCCTAGCTGAGCTGCACGCCCTTCCTTTTCCCTAGCTGAGCTGCACGCCCTTCCTTTTCCCTAGCTGAGCTGCACGCCCTTCCTTTTCCCTAGCTGAGCTGCACGCCCTTCCTTTTCCCTAGCTGAGCTGCACGCCCTTCCTTTTCCCTAGCTGAGCTGCACGCCCTTCCTTTTCCCTAGCTGAGCTGCATGCCCTTCCTTTTCCCTAGCTGAGCTGCTGTCCCCTCCCTTCCCTAGCTGAGCTGCATGCCCTTCCTTTTCCCTACCTGAGCTGCTTGCCCCTCGCCTCCTTTTTCTTGGTGCTCTTGCCTTTTCCTGCTACTCACTCCCAATCTCATCACTTGCCTGCTCTGCTTGCTGCTCTGACAAGTGCCTCTTAACTCTGCTCGCAGCTTCTCTCCTTCTGCATGCCCTTCTCTATTCCCTTCTCGTGCCCTTCAGGCTTCTGCTCCCCTTGCTGAGCAAGCCCATGCCCGGTAGCTCCCCTTCAACCTCCTCCGCCCTTTGCCTTTCTCCACACAGATGCTTGCTTCTGGCCAGCACTCCTGCCCGCAGCCTAGCCCACAGCCCGCATCTCTTGGGGAGACAGCAAGGTGGCCTGGAGCTACCCACACCTCCTCCCGGGCACGGCTTCTCAGCTTTGCTTCAAGCCCACAAAAAGCCCCAAGGAGCTCCTCTTACCTTTGGGCTCCGCTTCTTCTCCTGCCGTGCAGCTCCTGTGCCAGGCCGGGGCTCAGCTCTTCCCACACTCCACCATTCCTGCATGATTGCTTTCTCTCATTCACTGCCTTCCTTTGCTTTCCTTTGCCCTGCTACCCTTAGCTTCCCTACTTGCTTCCTCTACATTTACGTGCACCGCTTTGTACTTCTGAGTCTCTTCTTTGCCTCTTCTTTCTCTATTTTCCCTTCAACCCTCCCCTCCCCCCTCCCTCCCATTTTTCCCTTCCTCCCCTCCCCTCTCTCCTCTCCCCCCCTCTTTCCCTTCCCCTCCCCTCCTGTACCCCCCCTTTTCTCCCTTTCCCCTCCCCTTCCCCCTTGCCTTATGGCAAACTCACCTTTCCTGCTCTTCACTCCCTCCTTCTTCATTCTCCTGCCTTTTGCTGCTACTCTCGCCTTGCTTTCCCTTGCTGTGCTCTGCTTTGCTTTCTCTACATTTTGGCCATCCAGTCTTTTCTCAGCTGTTATTCTTGACTGTTTACTTGGCTTTTTTCTTCTTTTCTCATTTCTTTTTTTTCTGACCTTTTTGGGCTTTTTTCTTTTTCTTCTTTTTTTATGCTTTCGTTTCTTTTTTCATTTCATTGCCCTTGTTCTTTTTTTTTTTTCTCTTCTCCTTTTTTTTTTTTTTTTTGTTTTCATCTATTTTTTCTCATTTTCATCTTGGTTTTCTTTTTTCATTTTCACTCTTTTTTTCTTTTTTTTTTTTCCTAATTTTTTCATTGCACTTTTCTTTTTTATTTCATTTTTCTCTCTCTTTTCTCATTTTTTTCTATTTTCATCTTTTTCTTTTTCATCTTGGTTTTCTCTTTTTGTTTTCCATTTTTTTTTCTTTTTTCCTTTTTTATTTTTTTCCTTTATTACTCTTTTTTTTCCCTTTCTCTTTTTTCTTTCACCTTTTTTTCTTGTTTTTCATTTGTCTTTTTTTTTTTTTTTTTTATAATCATAGGTACTCCTGAAACCCCCTTTAAGCCCTCCCTACCCTCCCCATTCTTTCTTTTCACCCTCACCTCCCCCCTTGCCCTATCCTACCATTCCCTTGCCTGCTCTTCTTACCTGCGCTGCTGTCCCTTCCTTAACCTGCCTGAGCTGCTTGTTCCAAAAATTACCTAGCTGACCTGCTTGCCCCTCGCTTTCCTAGCTGAGCTGCTGGCCCCTCTCATTCCCTACCTGAGCTGCTGGCCCCTCTCATTCCCTACCTGAGCTGCTTCCCCCTAACTTACCTAGCTGAGCTCCTTGCCCCTCGCTACGTACTTGAGCAGATGTATGCTCACTTGGCTTCCTTACTGGTTGTCCCCTCCCTTCCCTACCTCACCTGCTATTCCTTCCTTTTCCCTAGCTGAGCCGCATGCCCTTCCTTTTCCCTAGCTGAGCCGCATGCCCTTCCTTTTCCCTAGCTGAGCCGCATGCCCTTCCTTTTCCCTAGCTGAGCCGCATGCCCTTCCTTTTCCCTAGCTGAGCCGCATGCCCTTCCTTTTCCCTAGCTGAGCCGCATGCCCTTCCTTTTCCCTAGCTGAGCCGCATGCCCTTCCTTTTCCCTAGCTGAGCCGCATGCCCTTCCTTTTCCCTAGCTGAGCCGCATGCCCTTCCTTTTCCCTAGCTGAGCCGCATGCCCTTCCTTTTCCCTAGCTGAGCCGCATGCCCTTCCTTTTCCCTAGCTGAGCCGCATGCCCTTCCTTTTCCCTAGCTGAGCCGCATGCCCTTCCTTTTCCCTAGCTGAGCCGCATGCCCTTCCTTTTCCCTAGCTGAGCCGCATGCCCTTCCTTTTCCCTAGCTGAGCCGCATGCCCTTCCTTTTCCCTAGCTGAGCCGCATGCCCTTCCTTTTCCCTAGCTGAGCCGCATGCCCTTCCTTTTCCCTAGCTGAGCCGCATGCCCTTCCTTTTCCCTAGCTGAGCCGCATGCCCTTCCTTTTCCCTAGCTGAGCCGCATGCCCTTCCTTTTCCCTAGCTGAGCCGCATGCCCTTCCTTTTCCCTAGCTGAGCTGCTGTCCCCTCCCTTCCCTAGCTGAGCTGCATGCCCTTCCTTTTCCCTACCTGAGCTGCTTGCCCCTCGCCTCCTTTTTCTTGGTGCTCTTGCCTTTTCCTGCTACTCACTCCCAATCTCAACACTTGCCTGCTCTGCTTGCTGCTCTGACAAGTGCCTCTTAACTCTGCTCGCAGCTTCTCTCCTTCTGCATGCCCTTCTCTATTCCCTTCTCGTGCCCTTCACGCTTCTGCTCCCCTTGCTGAGCAAGCCCATGCCCGGTAGCTCTCCTTCAACCTCCTCCGCCCTTTGCCTTTCTCCACACAGATGCTTGCTTCTGGCCAGCACTCCTGCCCGCAGCCTAGCCCACAGCCCGCATCTCTTGGGGAGACAGCAAGGTGGCCTGGAGCTACCCACACCTCCTCCCGGGCACGGCTTCTCAGCTTTGCTTCAAGCCCACAAAAAGCCCCAAGGAGCTCCTCTTACCTTTGGGCTCCGCTTCTTCTCCTGCCGTGCAACTCCTGTGCCAGGCCGGGGCTCAGCTCTTCCCACACTCCACCATTCCTGCAAGATTGCTTTCTCTCATTCACTGCCTTCCTTTGCTTTCCTTTGCCCTGCTACCCTTAGCTTCCCTACTTGCTTCCTCTACATTTACGTGCACCGCTTTGTACTTCTGAGTCTCTTCTTTGCCTCTTCTTTCTCTATTTTCCCTTCAACCCTCCCCTCCCCCCTCCCTCCCATTTTTCCCTTCCTCCCCTCCCCTCTCTCCTCTCCCCCCCTCTTTCCCTTCCCCTCCCCTCCTGTACCCCCCCTTTTCTCCCTTTCCCCTCCCCTTCCCCCTTGCCTTATGGCAAACTCACCTTTCCTGCTCTTCACTCCCTCCTTCTTCATTCTCCTGCCTTTTGCTGCTACTCTCGCCTTGCTTTCCCTTGCTGTGCTCTGCTTTGCTTTCTCTACATTTTGGCCATCCAGTCTTTTCTCAGCTGTTATTCTTGACTGTTTACTTGGCTTTTTTCTTCTTTTCTCATTTCTTTTTTTTCTGACCTTTTTGGGCTTTTTTCTTTTTCTTCTTTTTTTATGCTTTCGTTTCTTTTTTCATTTCATTGCACTTCTTTTTTTTTCTCTCTTTTCGTTTTTTTTTTTTGTTTTCATCTATTTTTTCTCATTTTCATCTTGGTTTTCTTTTTTCATTTTCACTCTTTTTTTCTTTTTTTTTTTCCTAATTTTTTCATTGCACTTTTCTTTTTTATTTCATTTTTCTCTCTCTTTTCTCATTTTTTTCTATTTTCATCTTTTTCTTTTTCATCTTGGTTTTCTCTTTTTGTTTTCCATTTTTTTTTCTTTTTTCTTTTTTATTTTTTTCCTTTATTACTCTTTTTTTTCCCTTTCTCTTTTTTCTTTCACCTTTTTTTCTTGTTTTTCATTTTTCTTTTTTTTTTTTTTTTTATAATCATAGGTACTCCTGAAACCCCCTTTAAGCCCTCCCTACCCTCCCCATTCTTTCTTTTCACCCTCACCTCCCCCCTTGCCCTATCCTACCATTCCCTTGCCTGCTCTTCTTACCTGCGCTGCTGTCCCTTCCTTAACCTGCCTGAGCTGCTTGTTCCAAAAATTACCTAGCTGACCTGCTTGCCCCTCGCTTTCCTAGCTGAGCTGCTGGCCCCTCTCATTCCCTACCTGAGCTGCTGGCCCCTCTCATTCCCTACCTGAGCTGCTTCCCCCTAACTTACCTAGCTGAGCTCCTTGCCCCTCGCTACGTACTTGAGCAGATGTATGCTCACTTGGCTTCCTTACTGGTTGTCCCCTCCCTTCCCTACCTCACCTGCTATTCCTTCCTTTTCCCTAGCTGAGCCGCATGCCCTTCCTTTTCCCTAGCTGAGCCGCATGCCCTTCCTTTTCCCTAGCTGAGCCGCATGCCCTTCCTTTTCCCTAGCTGAGCCGCATGCCCTTCCTTTTCCCTAGCTGAGCCGCATGCCCTTCCTTTTCCCTAGCTGAGCCGCATGCCCTTCCTTTTCCCTAGCTGAGCCGCATGCCCTTCCTTTTCCCTAGCTGAGCCGCATGCCCTTCCTTTTCCCTAGCTGAGCCGCATGCCCTTCCTTTTCCCTAGCTGAGCCGCATGCCCTTCCTTTTCCCTAGCTGAGCCGCATGCCCTTCCTTTTCCCTAGCTGAGCCGCATGCCCTTCCTTTTCCCTAGCTGAGCCGCATGCCCTTCCTTTTCCCTAGCTGAGCGGCATGCCCTTCCTTTTCCCTAGCTGAGCTGCTGTCCCCTCCCTTCCCTAGCTGAGCTGCATGCCCTTCCTTTTCCCTACCTGAGCTGCTTGCCCCTCGCCTCCTTTTTCTTGGTGCTCTTGCCTTTTCCTGCTACTCACTCCCAATCTCAACACTTGCCTGCTCTGCTTGCTGCTCTGACAAGTGCCTCTTAACTCTGCTCGCAGCTTCTCTCCTTCTGCATGCCCTTCTCTATTCCCTTCTCGTGCCCTTCACGCTTCTGCTCCCCTTGCTGAGCAAGCCCATGCCCGGTAGCTCTCCTTCAACCTCCTCCGCCCTTTGCCTTTCTCCACACAGATGCTTGCTTCTGGCCAGCACTCCTGCCCGCAGCCTAGCCCACAGCCCGCATCTCTTGGGGAGACAGCAAGGTGGCCTGGAGCTACCCACACCTCCTCCCGGGCACGGCTTCTCAGCTTTGCTTCAAGCCCACAAAAAGCCCCAAGGAGCTCCTCTTACCTTTGGGCTCCGCTTCTTCTCCTGCCGTGCAACTCCTGTGCCAGGCCGGGGCTCAGCTCTTCCCACACTCCACCATTCCTGCAAGATTGCTTTCTCTCATTCACTGCCTTCCTTTACTTTCCTTTGCCCTGCTACCCTTAGCTTCCCTACTTGCTTCCTCTACATTTATGTGCACCGCTTTGTACTTTTGAGTCTCTTCTTTGCCTCTTCTTTCTCTATTTTCCCTTCAACCCTCCCCTCCCCCCTCCCTCCCATTTTTCCCTTCCTCCCCTCCCCTCTCTCCTCTCCCCCCCTCCTTCCCTTCCCCTCCCCTCCTGTACCCCCCCTTTTCTCCCTTTCCCCTCCCCTTCCCCCTTGCCTTATGGCAAACTCACCTTTCCTGCTCTTCACTCCCTCCTTCTTCATTCTCCTGCCTTTTGCTGCTACTCTCGCCTTGCTTTCCCTTGCTGTGCTCTGCTTTGCTTTCTCTACATTTTGGCCATCCAGTCTTTTCTCAGCTGTTATTCTTGACTGTTTACTTGGCTTTTTTCTTCTTTTCTCATTTCTTTTTTTTCTGACCTTTTTGGGCTTTTTTCTTTTTCTTCTTTTTTTATGCTTTCGTTTCTTTTTTCATTTCATTGCACTTCTTTTTTTTTCTCTCTTTTCGTTTTTTTTTTGTTTTCATCTATTTTTTCTCATTTTCATCTTGGTTTTCTTTTTTCATTTTCACTCTTTTTTTCTTTTTTTTTTTCCTAATTTTTTCATTGCACTTTTCTTTTTTATTTCATTTTTCTCTCTCTTTTCTCATTTTTTTCTATTTTCATCTTTTTCTTTTTCATCTTGGTTTTCTCTTTTTGTTTTCCATTTTTTTTTCTTTTTTCTTTTTTATTTTTTTCCTTTATTACTCTTTTTTTTCCCTTTCTCTTTTTTCTTTCACCTTTTTTTCTTGTTTTTCATTTGTCTTTTTTTTTTTTTTTTTTTTATAATCATAGGTACTCCTGAAACCCCCTTTAAGCCCTCCCTACCCTCCCCATTCTTTCTTTTCACCCTCACCTCCCCCCTTGCCCTATCCTACCATTCCCTTGCCTGCTCTTCTTACCTGCGCTGCTGTCCCTTCCTTAACCTGCCTGAGCTGCTTGTTCCAAAAATTACCTAGCTGACCTGCTTGCCCCTCGCTTTCCTAGCTGAGCTGCTGGCCCCTCTCATTCCCTACCTGAGCTGCTTCCCCCTAACTTACCTAGCTGAGCTCCTTGCCCCTCGCTACGTACTTGAGCAGATGTATGCTCACTTGGCTTCCTTACTGGTTGTCCCCTCCCTTCCCTACCTCACCTGCTATCCCTTCCTTTTCCCTAGCTGAGCTGCATGCCCTTCCTTTTCCCTAGCTGAGCTGCATGCCCTTCCTTTTCCCTAGCTGAGCTGCATGCCCTTCCTTTTCCCTAGCTGAGCTGCATGCCCTTCCTTTTCCCTAGCTGAGCTGCATGCCCTTCCTTTTCCCTAGCTGAGCCGCATGCCCTTCCTATTCCCTAGCTGAGCTGCATGCCCTTCCTATTCCCTAGCTGAGCTGCATGCCCTTCCTATTCCCTAGCTGAGCTGCATGCCCTTCCTATTCCCTACCTGAGCTGCATGCCCTTCCTATTCCCTACCTGAGCTGCATGCCCTTCCTATTCCCTACCTGAGCTGCATGCCCTTCCTATTCCCTACCTGAGCTGCATGCCCTTCCTATTCCCTACCTGAGCTGCATGCCCTTCCTATTCCCTACCTGAGCTGCATGCCCCTCGCCTCCTTTTTTCTTGGTGCTCTTGCCTTTTCCTGCTACTCACTCCCAATCTCAACACTCGCCTTCTCTGCTTGCTGCTCTGACAAGTGCCTCTTAACTCTGCTCGCAGCTTCTCTCCTTCTGCATGCCCTTCTCTATTCCCTTCTCGTGCCCTTCACGCTTCTGCTCCCCTTGCTGAGCAAGCCCATGCGCGGTAGCTGCCCTTCAACCTCCTCCGCCCTTTGCCTTTCTCCACACAGATGCTTGCTTCTGGCCAGCACTCCTGCCCGCAGCCTAGCCCACAGCCCGCATCTCTTGGGGAGACAGCAAGGTGGCCTGGAGCTACCCACACCTCCTCCCAGGCACGGCTTCTCAGCTTTGCTTCAAGCCCACAAAAAGCCCCAAGGAGCTCCTCTTACCTTTGGGCTCAGCTTCTTCTCCTGCTGTGCAGCTCCTGTGCCAGGCCGGGGCTCAGCTCTTCCCACACTCCACCATTCCTGCAAGATTGCTTTCTCTCATTCACTGCCTTCCTTTGCTTTCCTTTGCCCTGCTACCCTTAGCTTCCGTACTTGCTTCCTCTACATTTACGTGCACCGCTTTGTACTTCTGAGTCTCTTCTTTGCCTCTTCTTTCTCTATTTTCCCTTCAACCCTCCCCTCCCCCCTTCCTCCCATTTTTCCCTTCCTGCCCTCCCCTCTCTCCTCTCCCCCTCCACTTCCCTTCCCCTCCCCTCCCGTACCCCCCCTTTTCTCCCTTTCCCCTCCCCTTCCCCCTTGCCTTATGGCAAACTCACCTTTCCTGCTCTTCACTCCCTCCTTCTTCATTCTCCTGCCTTTTGCTGCTACTCTCGCCTTGCTTTCCCTTGCTGTGCTCTGCTTTGCTTTCTCTACATTTTGGCCATCCAGTCTTTTCTCAGCTGTTATTCTTGACTGTTTACTTGGCTTTTTTCTTCTTTTCTCATTTCTTTTTTTTCTGACCTTTTTGGGCTTTTTTCTTTTTCTTCTTTTTTTATGCTTTCGTTTCTTTTTTCACTTCATTGCACTTCTTCTTTTTTTTTCTCTTTTTTCGTTTTTTTTTTGTTTTCATCTATTTTTTCTCATTTTCATCTTGGTTTTCTTTTTTCATTTTCACTCTTTTCTTCTTTTTTTTTTTTTCCTAATTTTTTCATTGCACTTTTCTTTTTTATTTCATTTTTCTCTCTCTTTTCTCATTTTTTTCTATTTTCATCTTTTTCTTTTTCATCTTGGTTTTCTCTTTTTGTTTTCCATTTTTTTTTCTTTTTTCCTTTATTACTCTTTTTTTTCCCTTTCTCTTTTTTCTTTCACCTTTTTTTCTTGTTTTTCATTTTTCTTTTTTTTTTTTTTTTTATAATCATAGGTACTCCTGAAACCCCCTTTAAGCCCTCCCTACCCTCCCCATTCTTTCTTTTCACCCTCACCTCCCCCCTTGCCCTATCCTACCATTCCCTTGCCTGCTCTTCTTACCTGCGCTGCTGTCCCTTCCTTTACCTACCTGAGCTGCTTGTTCCAAAAATTACCTAGCTGACCTGCTTGCCCCTCGCTTTCCTAGCTGAGCTGCTGGCCCCTCTCATTCCCTACCTGAGCTGCTTCCCCCTAACTTACCTAGCTGAGCTCCTTGCCCCTCGCTACGTACTTGAGCAGATGTATGCTCACTTGGCTTCCTTACTGGTTGTCCCCTCACTTACCTAGCTGAGCTGCATGCCCTTCCTTTTCCCTAGCTGAGCTGCATGCCCTTCCTTTTCCCTACCTGAGCTGCATGCCCTTCCTTTTCCCTACCTGAGCTGCATGCCCTTCCTATTCCCTAGCTGAGCTGCATGCCCTTCCTTTTCCCTAGCTGAGCTGCATGCCCTTCCTTTTCCCTAGCTGAGCTGCATGCCCTTCCTTTTCCCTACCTGAGCTGCATGCCCTTCCTTTTCCCTACCTGAGCTGCATGCCCTTCCTTTTCCCTACCTGAGCTGCATGCCCTTCCTTTTCCCTACCTGAGCTGCATGCCCTTCCTTTTCCCTACCTGAGCTGCATGCCCTTCCTTTTCCCTACCTGAGCTGCATGCCCTTCCTTTTCCCTACCTGAGCTGCATGCCCTTCCTTTTCCCTACCTGAGCTGCATGCCCTTCCTTTTCCCTACCTGAGCTGCATGCCCTTCCTTTTCCCTACCTGAGCTGCATGCCCTTCCTTTTCCCTACCTGAGCTGCATGCCCTTCCTTTTCCCTACCTGAGCTGCATGCCCTTCCTTTTCCCTACCTGAGCTGCATGCCCTTCCTTTTCCCTACCTGAGCTGCATGCCCTTCCTTTTCCCTACCTGAGCTGCACGCCCTTCCTTTTCCCTACCTGAGCTGCACGCCCTTCCTTTTCCCTACCTGAGCTGCACGCCCTTCCTTTTCCCTACCTGAGCTGCACGCCCTTCCTTTTCCCTACCTGAGCTGCACGCCCTTCCTTTTCCCTAGCTGAGCTGCACGCCCTTCCTTTTCCCTAGCTGAGCTGCACGCCCTTCCTTTTCCCTAGCTGAGCTGCACGCCCTTCCTTTTCCCTAGCTGAGCTGCACGCCCTTCCTTTTCCCTAGCTGAGCTGCACGCCCTTCCTTTTCCCTAGCTGAGCTGCACGCCCTTCCTTTTCCCTAGCTGAGCTGCACGCCCTTCCTTTTCCCTAGCTGAGCTGCTGTCCCCTCCCTTCCCTAGCTGAGCTGCATGCCCTTCCTATTCCCTACCTGAGCTGCATGCCCTTCCTATTCCCTACCTGAGCTGCATGCCCTTCCTATTCCCTACCTGAGCTGCATGCCCCTCGCCTCCTTTTTTCTTGGTGCTCTTGCCTTTTCCTGCTACTCACTCCCAATCTCAACACTCGCCTGCTCTGCTTGCTGCTCTGACAAGTGCCTCTTAACTCTGCTCGCAGCTTCTCTCCTTCTGCATGCCCTTCTCTATTCCCTTCTCGTGCCCTTCACGCTTCTGCTCCCCTTGCTGAGCAAGCCCATGCGCGGTAGCTGCCCTTCAACCTCCTCCGCCCTTTGCCTTTCTCCACACAGATGCTTGCTTCTGGCCAGCACTCCTGCCCGCAGCCTAGCCCACAGCCCGCATCTCTTGGGGAGACAGCAAGGTGGCCTGGAGCTACCCACACCTCCTCCCGGGCACGGCTTCTCAGCTTTGCTTCAAGCCCACAAAAAGCCCCAAGGAGCTCCTCTTACCTTTGGGCTCCGCTTCTTCTCCTGCCGTGCAGCTCCTGTGCCAGGCCGGGGCTCAGCTCTTCCCACACTCCACCATTCCTGCAAGATTGCTTTCTCTCATTCACTGCCTTCCTTTGCTTTCCTTTGCCCTGCTACCCTTAGCTTCCCTACTTGCTTCCTCTACATTTACGTGCACCACTTTGTACTTCTGAGTCTCTTCTTTGCCTCTTCTTTCTCTATTTTCCCTTCAACCCTCCCCTCCCCCCTCCCTCCCATTTTTCCCTTCCTGCCCTCCCCTCTCTCCTCTCCCCCCCTCCTTCCCTTCCCCTCCCCTCCCCTCCCGTACCCCCCCTTTTCTCTCTTTCCCCTCCCCTTCCCCCTCGCCTTATGGCAAACTCACCTTTCCTGCTCTTCACTCCCTCCTTCTTCATTCTCCTGCCTTTTGCTGCTACTCTCGCCTTGCTGTGCTCTGCTTTGCTTTCTCTACATTTTGGCCATCCAGTCTTTTCTCAGCTGTTATTCTTGACTGTTTACTTGGCTTTTTTCTTCTTTTCTCATTTCTTTTTTTTCTGACCTTTTTGGGCTTTTTTCTTTTTCTTCTTTTTTTATGCTTTCGTTTCTTTTTTCATTTCATTGCACTTGTTCTTTTTTTTTCTCTCTTTTCGTTTTTTTTTTTTGTTTTCATCTATTTTTTCTCATTTTCATCTTGGTTTTCTTTTTTCATTTTCACTCTTTTTTTCTTTTTTTTTTTTCCTAATTTTTTCATTGCACTTTTCTTTTTTATTTCATTTTTCTCTCTCTTTTCTCATTTTTTTCTGTTTTCATCTTTTTCATCTTGGTTTTCTCTTTTTGTTTTCCATTTTTTTTTTCTTTTTTCCTTTTTTATTTTTTTCCTTTATTACTCTTTTTTTTCCCTTTCTCTTTTTTCTTTCACCTTTTTTTCTTGTTTTTCATTTTTCTTTTCTTTTTTTTTTTTATAATCATAGGTACTCCTGAAACCCCCTTTAAGCCCTCCCTACCCTCCCCATTCTTTCTTTTCACCCTCACCTCCCCCCTTGCCCTATCCTTCCATTCCCTTGCCTGCTCTTCTTACCTGCACTGCTGTCCCTTCCTTTACCTACCTGAGCTGCTTGTTCCAAAAATTACCTAGCTGACCTGCTTGCCCCTCGCTTTCCTAGCTGAGCTGCTGGTCCCTCTCATTCCCTACCTGAGCTGCTTCCCCCTTACTTACCTAGCTGAGCTCCTTGCCCCTCGCTACGTACTTGAGCAGATGTTTGCTCACTTGGCTTCCTTACTGGTTGTCCCCTCACTTACCTACCTCACCTGCTGTCCACTCACTTTCCTAGCTTAGCTGCTGTCCCCTCCCTTCCCTACCTGAGCTGCATGCCCTTCCTTTTCCCTACCTGATCTGCATGCCCTTCCTTTTCCCTACCTGAGCTGCATGCCCTTCCTTTTCCCTACCTGAGCTGCATGCCCTTCCTTTTCCCTACCTGAGCTGCTTGCCCCTCGCCTCCTTTTTCTTGGTGCTCTTGCCTTTTCCTGCTACTCACTCCCAATCTCAACACTTGTCTGCTCTGCTTGCTGCTCTGACAAGTGCCTCTTAACTCTGCTCGCAGCTTCTCTCCTTCTGCATGCCCTTCTCTATTCCCTTCTCGTGCCCTTCACGCTTCTGCTCCCCTTGCTGAGCAAGCCCATGCCCGGTAGCTGCCCTTCAACCTCCTCCGCCCTTTGCCTTTCTCCACACAGATGCTTGCTTCTGGCCAGCACTCTTGCCCGCAGCCTAGCCCACAGCCCGCATCTCTTTGGGAGACAGCAAGGTGGCCTGGAGCTACCCACACCTCCTCCCGTTGAGATTCTCCCTCTTTATCCTCCTCAGCTTGCCTCTATCTGTGCCTCCTACTGGGTCTTCTCTCTCACATTCCCGTCTAGTGCCCGGTGTCACCCCACATTACCCTCTATTTCCCTGTGCTCCCGCAAGCCCCCTATTGTCTCTCTGCAGCCTTTTATAACCTTACACCTCTCTACTTCCCCCCCAATCCCACCCACAGACCCCTGTCATGCCTGTTTCTCTATACCACGCCTACGGCCCTCCCACTGCTCCCTGTAGCCCCACATCCCCTTCTATCCCACCTCCATTCCCCCTACAGCCACTCATAGAGCCACAGTTTCTTAGGTCCTCCCCCAGCCCCCTATATCCCTCCCCGTAGCTCTCCCCAGCCCCTCCCGGCCCCCAGTGCTCCCTATAGCACCGTGTCCCCCCGTTTCCCCCTCACAGCCCTCTGCTGCCCTAAATCCCTTTGTACCCACCCCTATCGCCCCATGTACCCCGATACCACAGCCGCTGCAGCCCCGCCTGCCTCCCTATCCCCCCCCCGCCTTCCCAGCCCCTCACCCCACCAGGCTTCCTCCCCTGTCCCGGCGCCGCTCTCCGTCCCTCCCGGCTCCGACTCTGCTGTGCTCAGCACCGCTCCCGTCGTGCCGCGGTTCCGTCTCGGTGCTGCCCGGACAGCTCCGGCGCGCAGCGGCGGTGCGGGGCGGCCAGGGCTGCGGGAGCGCCGCCGCCTGAGTGGAGAAGTGCTCTAGGCCGGCTGCCAACGGCCGTTCCCGCGCGCCGCGCCTCAGCCAATCGGAGCCGGCGCCGCTGCCGCTGACCAACGAGAGCCCGGGGGCGGAACGGATCGGCACGTGCCCAACGAGAGCCCGGGGGCGGGACGGACCGGCACCTGACCAATGAGAGCCCGGGGCTGGGACGGTCCGGCACCTGCCCAATGAGAGCCCGCGGGCGGTGCGGCGTTGCGCTGCGCTGTTGGTGGGAGGAGCGCGGCAGGGGGCGGGCCGTGGGTGGGGCCTCGGGGTGCGCCCTACTGCTATAGGGGGTGCGAGATGGGAATGGGATTTACAGGTGGGAGGTGGGGCTTGGATGTGGGGTTGGGATATGAGGTTTGGAACTGGGCTTGGGAGCTGGGGTTGGGATGTTGGATGTGCATTGGGATGTGAAATGTAGGGTTGGGGTGTGGGGATATGGATATGGGGTGGATATGGAATGGGAGGTAGGAAAATGGAATATATATGGGATGGGCTTGGGATGGACATGGGACCAACACTGAAGAAGGTGGGATGGATTGGGGATGAAATATGGACACGGGATGGGATTGGGATGATAGTGGCATGGGATAAGTAGATGGAATGGACATGGGATGCATGTGGGGATAAGGATTCGGAATGGCTATGGATATAGGGTTAGGGATGGGGATAGGATGTGGGGGTATGGATATGGGATGGGTTTGAGATGGCTGTGGGGTGGATATGATGGATATGTGATGGGATAACGTTGTGGGATACGGACGAGGGATGGCTACGAGATGGAGCTGTAGTGGTTATGGGGCCATAGGGGCGATGGGGCCAGGATGCTGCAGTCACCTCTGTCCCCAGAGTTCATCCCCAGTGTGATACATGGAGCCCCACAGCCGCTCCTCTGCCCTTTATCACTTACATGGGGAGGACATCCCCCAACCTCCATTATCAAAAATAAACCTTAATTAGAAAAGTGAGGGGTGTCAACCCCACCCCATGGGAACAATGTTTTCTGTGGGGGAGGGCACAGATGGCGTCTCCAGAGGGCTGTCCCAAACTCTGGGGGGTGTTCACAACTCTAGGATATGACACCACCAGGGTGCCATGAAGGTGTCCCAAGCTTTGGGGTGTGACACAGGGATGTCCCCAATTTTGGTGGTGTGACATTGTCATGTGGTGTTCCCACTTCCCTGGGAAGTCCTCCAGGTGGTCACGGTGTCCCCAGCTTCGGCTCAATGTCCCCAGGGTTTTTTTTGTCCCCTCTGCATGACGGTGACACCCGGCGCCAGCTGCCAGGAGTGACGCCCAACGGTGATGACACCGCATCACGGCTGTGCCACGCTGGTGTCACACAGTCCCCTCTGGTGGTGGCACAGAGTTCACCACCGTGCATGTCCCCGTCCTCATGACAGACGATGGTGACAGCGCCAGAGGTTTCCGGTGTCACCGGGTCCTGCGGTAGGCAGGTCTGGAGGGGTGACAAACAACAGTGAGAGGCTCAGTGACAGCACGGTGACAACGTAGTGCCGCCTGTGCCTGCCCCCATGTGATGGTCAGAGTACAGGGAATGGTGTCACCCGATAGATGGTGGCACACAAGTGATGGTGACACCAGATGACGGTAACAACAGTGACAGCCAGGGATGGGGACACTGCGTCACGGCTGTTCCACATCGAGGTTACCCTGTGTCACGGCGTCACCTGAAGACAGTGACATTCAGTGACACCCAATGGCATCCAGTGAAGGTGGCACCCAACAATGGTGACACCACCGACCCCATGTCACACCTGCACCAGACCCCACGTGTCCCCCGACTGTCCCCAGCCCCCCTCCCTGTACTCCTCCTCGTCACCTCTTCAATGAGGATGTCACCGTGCTGCAGTTGTGCCACCATGGCAGGGGGGACAGCTTGGGACAGTCACGGACAGCCAGGGTGACAGCGTCCAGGAGCTGTAGGACGCTGATGGGGCTCTCGATGGGGCTCACTATGTTTAATGATTTAATTCGGGCTGGGGTCCAATTTGCTAAGATTGACTGCCAGCCCAACCATATTCTTCTCCAGCTTTGGAGACAGCTAAAGGACAACCAAAAATTTCAGACCTACCCTAAGAAACCAAGGGTAAGGGTTACAGAGAGAATGCCAACAACAACATGGAACTTAGAAGATTTCATTGTTGCTAATAGAAAAAAAAAGCTGCCTCAGGTGTCTCGGGCTACAATGCCTGAGGCACTGGAAGCAAAAGAATTGGCCATAGCTCAATTCATGGCGTGACGAGGGATGTTAGTCCCCCTAGGGCCTCCAGATAGGACCAGAGGCCCTGTGTAGAATTAAGGATTTATTGGTCCCGAAAAAACATTCAGAGAGTTATGGCATTGGTGGACACTGGAGCAGAAACATCAATTATCTACAAAGATCCAACCAAATTTGGTGGAGACAGAGTGATGATTGGTGGCTTTGGGGGACAGACTATTCCTGTCACCCAAACATGGTTGAATCTGAGGGTGGGGCGTCTCCCACCCCGGGAGTGTAAGGTGTGTATTGCCCCAGTGCAGGAATACATCTTGGGCATAGATATTCTATGGGGTCTGGCTCTCCAGACAACTGTGGGAGAGTTCAGACTTGGACAGAGATGTATCCGTACCCGGGCAGTGCAGGCAATATTAAGAGGCCATGTGAAACATGGGCCTATTTGCCTGCCGAAACCGCGCCGGATTACTGATGTAAGGCAGTACAGACTCCGGGTGGGCAAGATGAAATATGGGGAACGGTGCAGGAATTAGAAAAAGTGGGCATTGTAAGACCTGCACACAGCCCATATAATTCCCCCACACGGCCAGTGCGAAAGTCGGATGGCACGTGGAGAATGACAGTGGATTACAGAGAGTTAAATAAGGTCACGCCGCCTGTTCATGCGGCCATAGCCAACATTGCCTCCCTAATGGAGCTGTAGGACGCGGATGGGGCTCTCAAGGTACGTTGGTACGGCCCCAGGTTCCACGGTTACGGTGACAGTGAGAACTTTGGGGACAAGTGGTTGTCCGGTGTCACCCGGTGGCCCTGGGGGGATTGTTTCCGTGGGGCTTTGCACAGGGATTGGTGGGAACCATCCATTTCTGAAAGGAAGTGGCAAAAAATATACAAGAAAAGTGACATAGTATTGATTTTAATGGAAACAGACATTATTGGGGGCGATCCCACGGGGACAAAGAAGAGCGAGAATGTGTCACTATGTGAGGTTGTCCTCAAAATCCCCATTAGAGACCTCTGGAGGACTCCAGGAACGCCTGGGGACCCCAAGACACCCATGGGACATCTCCAGACCCTTCCAGAAGACAATAGGACCCTCTGAACCCACCTGAGGACCCCCCCACATTCCACAGGATCATTCTGGGACGTCTGCAGACCCTTCTGGATGAATCCAAGGACCCCCTGGATCAATTTGAAAACCCCCTGCACCCTCCAAGTCCTCTCTGGGACATCCCCAGAGATGTCTCTGATGACGGGATGACTCCAGGACCACTCAGACCCACATGAGAACTCTCTGGACCCTACCAGACTCTACTGGCACATCTCCAAATCATCCCAGTGGCTCCTCGGAGCTCCTGGACCCATCCTGGGAGCTTCCAGATCCTTCCAGGGACCCCCAGGACCATTCTTGGGACCCCCTGGACACCCCAGGATCCCTCTGGGACATCTCCAGATCCTTCTGTATGAATCCAAGGACACCTTGGATCCACCTGGGGACCAACTGGATGCCCCAAACCCCTCTACAACATCTCCAGATTCTTCTGCATGCCTCCAGGGGTATATAGGGGGGGGCTCGTGGGGAATCTATGGGCGAAAAGGTGTGAGTGGGGCTTCTGTGAGGTGGAAAGAGGGTCTGGAGGTGGAGAAAGGTTGGAAGGGGAAACTGAGGGATTGTGGAGGGCTTCTGTGGCGTGGAAAGGGGCTCTGAGGATGGAGAGAGGGGGTTGTGAGGGGGAAAAGAGCAGAACGAGGCTTCTGTGAGTGAAAAGGGGGCCTGGGGATGGAGGGGTACATTGTGGAGGGGAACTTGAGGGGTGGAAAGGGGGCTTCTGTAGGGCAGAAAGGGGGGTCTGGGAGTGGAGGGGGGGTTGTGTGGGGGAAAAAAGGGGTGAGTTGGGTCTCTGCTGGGAGGAAAAGGGGTCTAGGAATGGAGAAGGGGTGGCAGAGGAAATCTGGAGGGTTGTGGGGGGCTTCTATGGGGTGGAAGGGGAGTCTGGGGGACACCTTAGGGAAGTATTGGGGGGGAGAAGAGTGGGATGTCTATGGGGTGGAAAAAGAGTCTGGGGGGAAACTTAGTGGCTTGTGTGGGGGAAAGGGGTGAACAGAGTTTCTACAAGGCAGGAAGAGCATCTGGGGGTGGAGGGAGGGGTGGGAGGGAAGAGCCAGGGGTTGTGCGAGGCTTCTATGGGGTCTGGCTGAGGGAAATTGGAGGTCAAAATGAGGAACTGACTCCAGGGGTCAGGGAGGAGCGCACAGGGGGTTACAGGGACCTCTAGGGGTCAGAAAAAAGGGGCCAGGAGGTGGGAGGAGAAGGGAGGACACGGGACCCTGGGGGTCAAATAGAGGGGAATGGGGGGTGGTAGGAGACTCTGGGGATCAGAATGGGGGAATTGAAGTGGGGGCACTCGGGGGGAGGAGAGGGGGTTCGGGGGTCAGATAGAGGAGACTGGGAAAGGGGGGGACTCTAGGGGACAGAATGGGGAGAGCGGTGGGGGGGGTGGGGGGACACCAGGGATCAGAACGGGGGACTGGGGAGGGATGAGGGATCGGGGGGGGGACCCTGGGGATCAGAATGGGGGAGGCACAGAGGGGAGGGGTGGAAGAGGACTACGGCGATCAGAACGGGGGGACTGGAGGGGAGGGAGACCGGGGGGAGGGTGTAACCCCGGGGGGCACACAGAGGGACTGGGGGGTGCGGGCGATCAGCGGCAGGGGGAGAGGGGGGGAGGGCAGCGAAAGACACGGGGTGGGGGAGGCGGCGAGACGCAGGGCAGCCGCCCCCGCCGAGGGAAGCCCCGAGCACCACGGAGACCCCGCGGGGCCGAGACAGAGCGGCACGCGGCCCCCCCGCCGCCTTCACCCCGGCCCCCGCCCCGGCGCCCCCCGAACACCCACCTGTAGGAGCCGAGGCGGCGCCCGGAGCCCCGAGGCGCCCCGCACCGCTTCCGCACGGCCGCCTCCTCGGGTCGCGGCGTGATGACGTCACTCGGCGGGGACGGCGCGGCGCCGTAGCGACGGACCGGCGCTGAGGCGCTGAGGCGCCGTCGCCGTGGCGACGCCGTCGAACGGTACCGCTCCTGCGGGAGCCGCGCTGAGACGTGCCGCGTCTCCGGCTTCCCCAGAATCGCTTTCTCCAGGCCGATTCCGAGCTGCTGGCGCTTCTTGAAAGCCGAGCGCGCATCTCTGCCCGGTTTTCTCACGGCTCCTGCGGCGGCATCTCTGGCCACTTTCTCCTCCAAGGAAGAACCGAGCGGTGGCCCGGCCGGGCTCGGTGCGTGGGATGTGAGAAGGGCACAGCCCGGAGCAGGACCTGAAGAACGAGCTCAGCTCACCGCTGGCACGTGTTCTGTAGTCCCCCGGGTGCTGCAGAGCTGCGCTGGACTCGCTGAGCAGCACGGCGTGGTGCGGGGATGTAGGAGAACACAGGTGCTCGGTAGACTTGCTGGGGCAGGGAGCTCTCACTGATGCTAAACTCGCTGAAACGAAGTGACTCGTTCAGGACACGTGCCTGAAACATATGCTGGTTCTCTAGGCAGAGCTGCCGGACAGACCTGTCAGCACTGGGAATTAAGCACGGCAGTGAGATGAAGCCAATGATGCGTTCATGTAAGAGCAAGAGGTGCTTTGGAATGCCTTTATGGCTGCACAGCTCCTCGGGAAGCAGTTACACCTGCCAGCTCAATAAGAGCTGTCCCGTGGATGCTGTACAGCTGTGGAGCCTTTGCCCACCTGCACTGCATCTTTTAGATGTATCATTGAGAGGAATTGAACCAGCAAGGGCTTCAGGGCTGAGCTCTAAGAATGGAAACTCCCTCAACTTTTGAAAGAGACTGGGTTCCTAAGGTCTTAAGACCTGGAGCTGGCAGGGCACACCCCTCTTGTGCCTTTCCCCCGACTGGTTTTTGGGAGACAGCAAATGGACACCCCTACAAGAAGTCTCAGGGTGTTTCCTTCTGAAACTCTTATTATGGAAGTAAGAATACATTCCTGGCTCCATTTTGCTCTTGTGTCAGAAGGCAGAGATTTAAGCTACCTAAAGTCACTTTTCCACAGAACGTTCCCACAGAAAGAAGCATCCAACATCTCTCTGTAGCTACGGAGACCCTGACTTCTCAACTCTTTCCAGGTATGTTTTACTGTCTCTTTCCAAATTTAGAAACGGCAGCTGTGCAGAAAAACATGCCACAGATCCTGAAGTGTGGGCCAGCGGGGAGTTTTACCCCGTCTCCTCCCTGATGTCAATCTGAAGTGATCTCCTTTAGTCCTCAGTATAACAAACGCATCCTGTGACCGTGCTTGAAGACAGTCTCCCTTGAGCATTTTAGCTGAGCTTGGTTAGCGCTCTTAAAACAAGCTGTGCAAGTGCTGCTTTTCTCCCCACTGTGAGGGATTGCTGTCAGGAGCCAGTTATGCCAGGCACATCCAGCAAGGAGCTGCTGTGGCACGATGGGCGCGTGGAGCGGCTGTCTTCCAACCTATCCTCTGCAGCAGTTAGCATTCTGCGGGTTACTCTTCCCCAGTTTGCAGAACGAGTATCAGAAGTTGATGCTCTTTTGTGAAAGAGTAAATGTGGGTTGAAAAAAAGGCAGTGTGACATTCCTGACTGCAGATGGAACAACAGCACAGATGCTGCCAGCCCCGCAGTAAAAGCTGGACTTGTTAATGAAGCAGCTTATCCATCTGTGTCGGGCTGTGGTAAAACTCACCCGCTGGCCCACCTGAACCTTTGCCCACCTGCACTGCATCTTTTAGATGCATCATTGAGAGGAATTGAACCAGCAAGGCTTCAAGGCTGAGCTCTAAGAATGGAAACTCCCTCAACTTTTGAAAGAGACCGGGTTTCTAAGGTCTTAAGACCTGGAGCTGGCAGGGCACACCCCTCTTGTGCCTTTCCCCCAACTGGTTTTTGGGAGACAGCAAATGGACACCCCTACAAGAAGTCTCAGGGTGTTTCCTTCTGACACTCTTATTATGGAAGTAAGAATACATTCCTGGCTCCATTTTGCTCTTGTGTCAGAAGGCAGAGATTTAAGCTACCTAAAGTCACTTTTCCACAAACGTTCCCACAGAACGTGGACCTGGCCTTTGGCCTTGTTGGAACTCATCCCATTGGCTTCAGCCCAGCTCTCCAGCCTGTCCAGATCCCTCTGTGGGGCCTCGCTACCCCCAGGCAGATCCACACTTCCAGCCAGCCTGGTGTCATCCGCAAACTTCCTGAGGGTGCGCTCAGTGCCCTCAGCTCATCAAGAAAGATCTTGAGGAGGACAGGCCCCAGCACCGACCCCTGGGGAACAGCACTGTGACCCACAGATACCACTTTTCTCACAGATACGTGACATTTTCATCCGGGAACACTATTTTAGTCCCCTACACATGATCTCTTCCACCAAAAAACAAGGACATTTTCTCCCAGATAGACCACTTTTCTCCTAACTATGTGACCGATTATCCGGGAAATACCCATTTTTTCCTAAAAATATGGCGTTTACTCCCAGAAATACCAGCTTTCTCACATACATGTGATCTTTTCCCCCCAAAACAAGACATTTTCTCCCAGAAATACCACTACGCTTAGAAATACCTCACGTTTCATCCCAAGAATACTACTTGACGCTCCTCAGGATCACACTTACTCCCAGAAAAATGGCAGTTTCTTCCAGATAGACCAGTTTTCTCCCAAATACATGACATTTTCTCCAAGATAGACCACTTTTCTCCCAAAGACGGGACATATTCCCCCAGAAATACCAGCTTCGTCTTAAAAATACGGCCTTTTTTCCCAAAATACCAGCTTTCTCACAAACACCTGTCATTTTCCAACCAAGGATGCTACTATCTCCCAGAAACAGCAGTTTTCTGAGAAATACCTGACATTTTCTCTCAAAAGTACTACTTGACACTCCTCAAGAGGACATTTTCTCCCATATTTACCGTATTTTCTCCCCAAAGGACCAGTCGTCACACCAAAAATACCACAGTTGCTCTCGAATAGAAGACATTCTCTCCCACCATTTCCGAGTTCTCTCCCTCAAGTATGTCATTTTCTCCCAGAAATACCACATTTCAGTGGTAAATTTCACCTTCTCTTCCAAAAAGAGGATATTTTCTCCCAGAAATACCCCTTCTCTTAGAACTACCACACGTTTTCTCCCAAAAATACTGGATGACAAAACCAAATGGGACACTTGCAACCAAGAAGAGGACTGGCACAACTGCAGAGCGGTGCCATCCTCATTGAAGAGGTGACAAGGAGTGTACAGGGAGGGGAGCTGGGGATAGTCGGGGGACATGTGGGGTCTGCTGTGGGTGTGACATGGGGTCGGTGGTGTCACCATTGTTGGTGCTTCCCTTCACTGGATGCCACTAAGAGTCGTTGAGTGTCACTGTCTTCAGGTGACACCGTGACACAGGGTGACCTCGATGTGGAACAGCCGTGACGCAGTGTCCCCATCCCTGGCTGTCACTGTTGTTACCGTCATCTGGTGTCACCATCACTTGTGTGCCACCATCTATCGGGTGACACCATTCCCTGTACTCTGACCACCGCATGGGGGCAGGCACAGGCAGCTCTGCGTTGTCACCATGCTGTCACTGAGCCTCTCACTGTTCTTTGTCACCCCTCCAGGCCCGCCTAGAGCTGGACCTGGTGACACTGGAGTCCTCTGGCGCTGTCACCATCGTCTGACATGAGGATGGGGACACGCACGGTGGTGAACTCTGTGCCACCACCAGAGGGGACTGTGTGACACCAGTGTGGCACAGCCGTGACGCAGTGTCATCGTCATCGGGTGTCGCGTTCGGCAGCCAGCATTGGGTGTCACCGTCATGCAGAGGGGACAAAAGGACCCCCTGGGGACGTTGAGCCGAAGCTGGGGACACTGTAACCAGCTGGAGGACTTCCTGGAGAAGTGGGGACACAGCATCGTGCTGTCACACCACCAAAGTTGGGGACACCTTCATGGCACCCTGGTGGTGTCACGTACTGGAGATGGGGACACCCCCACAGTGTCACCCCCACGGACCACTTTGTTCCCATGGGTCGGGGGTTGACACCCCTCACTTTTGCAATTAAGGTTTATTTTTCGATAATGGGGGTTAGGGGATGTCCCCCCCCATGTCCCCATGTAAACTAAGCATGCACGCTGCAGTTTTCAGCCTAGGCTTTTAAGAGCAAAGCCAGAAAATTCCACACCGCTCAGTACAAAGCTGTGCGATGATGAGAGTGACTCAAGCTCTGCCCAAAGAATGAAAAGTAGCATCAAAACGGCTGAAGAGAGGGGGGACAGTGAGGCAAGGTAGCACTGCAGAGAAGTCAGGAGAACACCTCTGCCTTCCGGGATCAGGCAGCCGGCGGAGCCTCTCTTCCCCCAACAGAGACGCCTGCAGGGTGAGGGGCACACGCTCACTTCTGCTCAGTGCTGCCCCGAGAAACTCAGACAGCTCGAGACAGCTGTTCTCTAACTCAGCGCGCCTGTGCTCAGGCCGTGCTACTCGCAGTTCTGTGCACGTGCTTTGCAGGCAGTGCGTTTATGGGCAGGGCCAAGGACTGGTGCATCCATTGCTTCTATAACCTGCAGCATCCCCTGATGGAGATGTGGGAGTTCTGACCCAGCGCCGCGAGTGGAATAATGAGGAGGTGGTGCAGCAGCTCACTGAGTGCCACTGGACAAATCAGGCCGTGCGCTCTTTGTGAATACAAAGCTCCAATTGTTTATTGATGGACTGCAACCAGAGTGCCAAGTTGGGCTGCTGCCACGAAGCCGCTGCCTTCTGATGCTCCTCCACTCAGTCCTTCAGCTGCAGCTTCTCCATCATCTCCACAAGGCTGTTCATTGTGGAGGACTGGAAAGAAAGAAAGCGAGCGTCAAAGTAGGACACCGCTTCCCCCAGCATTCTACAATCCCCTTCACGTCTGACAGACAGAGAACAACAAGAGCCGTGTCTGTGCTCACCGAGGACTCACCTCTGCACGTGCAGCGGCAGCTCTCAGAGCAGCCTTCTTCATTTCTGCTCTCCTCTCTTTTTGTCGTTGTCGTCTTGCTATAGAGAAAGAGGAGAGAAATTCAGTTTGTCAACAGCAAAACCGCGGAAACATGGGTACATGAAAACAGGCTAGGAAGCCTCTCAGGGAAGGGTATTTCCAGTGGGACAAGCAGAAGGCTGTCATGGATTTCATGGGAAAAGAGAGGGTTACACTTTCTGGCACTTCCTTGCCATTGGACTCGGCAGCCTTCTACTCTTTTCCCCTCTCCGCAGAGAGAAGGAGAAAGCAAAGCAAATCCTAAGCAAACTCCATGCACCTGATAAGGGAAGCACCTCACCAGGGCAGCTGCAGCACCTTCCTACCTCTTCGCTTTGAGGTCCGGAACCGCTCAGTCGGCGCTGGGGCAGGCCCAGGGTGTGTTGCTGGAGCTGGCACACCGCCTCTGCTCTGATGTGGGCTCTGAGCCTTCTCCCCATCGCGCTCCACCTTCACTTGTTTCTTGGCAGGCCACAGCTCTGCTTTTTGCTCCTCTTCCTCCACTCCCTTGCGCTTTCTTGCAGCCATGGTCTTGGAGAGGGAGTGGTTGTCAACTGCAGGGGAAGGTCTTTCCCCTCTGCTGGGACCTGCTGTTCCAGGAAGCCCTCCTGGAGCCTGGAGAGGAGCTTTCGCGTACATCTTGCCGTTTGGCTCAGCACCTCTCCCTGTTCAAATCAAGCAAGGGGAAGCAGCAAGATTAAAAGAGAGTCACACACTGCCTTCGGTCTGCAAAATGGGCCACAATGCTAGGAACTCTCGAGTGTTCACAGCAATGGACCTTGGGATCTTGGCTGAACTGTGGGCCATTTCCAATTGGGACAGGAAAGGCAACTGTAATCCCCAGGGATTAAGATCTCAAGCAACACGCAACGACAGCAGTCCCAGGAAAGGACAGACAGAAAGCCTAACTAGAAAGACAGTGCACCAAACCCAGATGCTGCTGTGTGTCTGTACCTCTCTTGGGGGCTGTGCCACACTCCATGCTCCTCCCCTGGCTTCCTGCAAGGCTGCGCTTCACTGCAAGCCTGCTTGCATCAGCTTCTGTCAGAAAGGAAACAAGAAAGACATGAAGAGCATCTCTTTGGAGGAGCATTTTAGCACAGCCAACCACAAACTTCTGCTCCTCAAGCATAGTTCTTCAATTGGCCTTTCTGCTGCTACAACACTGTGCCATTTCTGCAGTCAGCACAGATCTGCAGTGCCCCTTCTTTTCTCCTCCATCCCACACAGCCCTTCATGCAGCCCTATTTAGAGGCAGGTACCCACACCACAGCTCACAAGAGCTTCTTACCTGGGGAGGCTTTCCGTTTCCCCCCAAGCCCAGCACCATTCCATGGACGCGCAGGCTCCGTCCCTACAACAACAGATTGTGTGTTGATTTCACAGACACCAGGAGCAGCACTGTCCTGTTAGCCCACGTCCACCACAAAAACCAAAAGACACTCTTCTACAGCCAGAACAGAAACTGATCTTTAAACTGCAGTGCGCTTGCACAAAGCACTACTGCTCTCATTCCCGCTCAGGTGGCAGCAGAGGAACCCCAGTCTGCCTGACAGCTCTGCATGCTGCAGAGCAAAGCTGCGTCAGCACACAAAACGCTATCAGCTGCAAAAGTCGAGGCACGGATTTTTTGTCCCTGCAGGGAATGCACTCAGCTCTGAGCACCACCACTTACACACACACTTCTGTCTCACTGCTGCCATCTGTTGCTGTCGGCCTCTCTAATGCTTCCACCATGGTTACCGGACATCCCTGCAGTGCTGCACCGCTCAGAAGTAATACTTAAAATGCATTCTTCCATACTTCATGACAGAGGACTGCAGAGACTCACTTTTGCGTGGTGCTAAGGATGGTCCATCCCCATCGCGTCCCTCTGTGCGCTGCAAGGCGCTGTTGGATCTCTGGCAGCCTGCTGGGTGCTGCTCCCTAGCACAGGGAACTGCGCCGCGCTGCTTCTGAGGAGAGAAATAAAGGAAGGGCCATGGAAACAGCCACCCAACGTTTGCAAAGAGATGCAGCATTTCAGATGGTGCCAGAGGTGGGTATCAGAGTGCTGAGACGTTAGTTATCACTAACGGAAACATTTGGGAGCGCATTCACAACATCTGCACGTGCTGCAATTTCTGGGCATATCCAGCTTTCTCATCGTTCAGGTGGAGAAGACGGGCGCTCTCAGACATCACTTCGGGGGGTTAAACCAACACACCTGCAAACACCAGCATTATTCCGAGGGAAACAGTGACTTCAGGTGCCACAGTTCAACCCATGCAAAATTACCGTACACAGCCTTAGCTCTTCACCACTATTTCTTCCCCACCCTTTACTACTGCAGGCAGCTAGAACAAACTTCTCAGCAGAAACCCAGGGCAGCTGGCAAACCATAACCAGGCGCAGCTGGCAGGAGGGCAGTGCCCGCTCTCTGATCCCACCCTGCCCCAGCAGGTTAAGGAGCCTGGCAATGCTGTCCTGTTGCTGCAAGTGCACAACCCAGCTGCTTACTGAGCTAACAAAGGACCAGCAGGGCTCCCCCTGCTCCACCCCTTCCCCTCCAAAACCAGAGAAAGGAGAAACCCAAGCGAAAGAAACCCAGCCATACCTTTCCACGCGCAAAACAGCGATGGCAACTGCGTCCGTCTCCCTGCTGAGACATGCTGGGGAACGTCTCAGGGGAAGCTCAAGTTCCCGGGGTCCTCTCCACAGGGACTGCCCGCACTGTTGGAAAGAGCTGGCTTCACTCTCTCTTCAAGTGCCTCGATCCCCAAAATCTCCTTTTG
The DNA here is from genome assembly GCF_987193195.1 of Phasianus colchicus. NCBI lineage: Eukaryota > Metazoa > Chordata > Aves > Galliformes > Phasianidae > Phasianus > Phasianus colchicus. Next base: position 77,709 of record NC_143459.1, on the reverse strand, counting down.
GAAAGGAAAAAGGAACCCTAAGGAAAGAACCTGCAAGTGAAAAACAGTGTGGAAGAAGCATTTTCCCAGCATTCTTCTGCTGTGCAGTTTAGACTCTCGGGCAGGGCAATGTCTCGAAACCAGCTGGTTACAAGGACTGTCCCCAAAATACACCCAGCTCCTGTACAGCTGCCATGATTTCTGACAGCAAGCGTTCTCCATCTCCTCAATAGTTACGCACCTTGAAGCACATGGCTGGTGTTGCTGTCCTGAAGAAAACTCCCTCTGTCTCACCGCCAGCCGGGACGAGGGCTGATGCAGCGTGCCCACCCCAGCCCAGCTTTCCTGCTGAGACACCTCCCGGCAACCACCCAGCACCAAACCCAGCTCACCTGCTCGGCCTGCTCAGCCTGAGCTGTGCCCAGCTCACGCACACGCCACAGCGGTGCTTCCCACGGGCTCTCGCAGGGTGATCTCTCAAGGAAAGCTCACAGCTCAGTCTCTACGTGCAGCACACTCACCAGAGCACCAGCTCTGCTCACCGGCTGTGCCACAAACGCTCCCACCTCGGCGATGACTGTGACCTCAGCGAGTGCCCGCATCATTTCTGTGCTTCCATCATAGGCAAAGGGTGTGCTCACCTCCCAGATCCAAATTTTAGGAAACCAACACCACGGTCTCCCAACAGGTTTATTTAAGTAAAAGAACAGAGAAATTAAGATGACCCTCATGCAGCCAGTTCTTGCTCAGGTGCTGCACAATCGGACCAAGGAGATGTTACCCCCAGGCTGCCTCCAGCTTGGAGGATTTGAGCTCCCAAGCAACCAGCAAGCATTTGGACGTGCCCTCCCCCTGCTTTTTACAAGGACAGACGAGTCCTTCTTGGGATGCCAGCTATTCTGCAAAGGCGGAATAGCTCTGTTCTTGGGCCGCAGCTCCATGGCCACGTGCTTCTCAAATACTGGGGCTGCATTACCTCCTGGGCATCCACACGTGCTCCGACTCTCCCGCAGGGTTTCTGGCTTCCAGCTGGGGAGCTTCTCATCTTCTGCAATATCATTCCTGCCTCCTCTGGTACCATCCTGGGAGATGCTGCAGAACTCATGAGCCTGAACTACCTTCCTCCCATCAGCAGCTGCTCTTGCTTTAAAGAAGTGCCAGCACCTACGAATCAGCTTGGAGAAAGTAATTCTGGGGACCCAGAGACACTGCAAGTTTCAATGCAGCTCCCACAAGAACGCTGCTGTTAAATCCATAGAATCATAGAATGGATCAGGTTGGAAAAGACCTGAAAGATCATCGAGTCCAACCGCAACCTGACCATACTCCCCTAACTCTAACAACCCACCACTCAATCATGTCCCTGAGCACCACATCCAGAGCTCTTTAAACACGTTCAGGGACAGCCAGGACACATCCCCAATTAGCCAGGACTGCTGAAGGATGATGGAGAGCGGCTTGGCAGCCACATCTGCCAACCCCCTCAGCACCCCAAGGTTCAATCCATCCGGCCCCATGGCTTTCAAAGCAGGTTTTGTTTCTTTAATTATTGTCTCCCATTCTATCTTTTCTTTTAGAAAGGAATCTAAAAGATGAAAAGTAAGAAAGTACTAAACAAAATGAATCAAAAGAAATGAAAAAAGGAAAGAAAGGGGAAGAGATGAAAAGAGACGGAAAGAAAAGGGGAGAGGGAAAGAAAAGGGGAGAGGGAAAGAAAAGGGGAGAGGGAAAGAAAAGGGGAGAGGGAAAGAAAAGGGGAGAGGGAAAGAAAAGGGGAGAGGGAAAGAAAAGGGGAGAGGGAAAGAAAAGGGGAGAGGGAAAGAAAAGGGGAGAGGGAAAGAAAAGGGGAGAGGGAAAGAAAAGGGGAGAGGGAAAGAAAAGGGGAGAGGGAAAGAAAAGGGGAGAGGGAAAGAAAAGGGGAGAGGGAAAGAAAAGGGGAGAGGGAAAGAAAAGGGGAGAGGGAAAGAAAAGGGGAGAGGGAAAGAAAAGGGGAGAGGGAAAGAAAAGGGGAGAGGGAAAGAAAAGATGGAAAACAGAAAACAAAATGAAAAAAGGAAAAAAAGGAAAGGAAGGGAAGAAAAGAAGAAAAAGGAAAGGAATAAAAACAATCCTTCCATCACCACTGCTACCACAAGCACTAAACCATATCCTGTAACTCCTAATCCAGATGCCTCTTGAACACTGCCAGGGACGGCGACTCCACCAACTCCCTGGGCAGCCATTCCAGGGCCTGGCTGCTCTCTGAGAGAACAAGTTCTTCCTTATGTCTAACCTAAACCTCCTCTGGTACAACTTATGGCCATTTCCTCGGGTCCTGTTTGTTGCCTGGGAGACGAGGCCAAACCCCTCCTCATCACAGCCTCCATTCAGGAAGTTGTAGATTGCAATGAGGTCTCCTCTGAGCCTCCTCTTCTCCAGACTGAACAACCCCAACTCCTTCAGCCGCTCCTCGTAAGGCCTGTGTTCCAGACCCCATACCAGTTTTGTTGCCCTTCTCTGGACACGTTCCAGGGCCTCAATGTCTTTTTTTGTAGTGAGCGGCCCAAAACTGAACACAGTGCTCAATGCGTGGCCTCACCAGGGCTGAGTACAGGGGGATGATTCCCTCCCTGCTCCTGCTGGCCACGCTATTTCTAATGCAAGATGCTGTTGGCCCTCTTGGCCATCTGGGCACACCTCTGTCCCTGGAAAGGTGATGGAACAGCTTGTGCTGGATGCCATCTCCAGACAACTGGAAGAAAAGGAGGTTATCAGGAGTAATCAGCAAGGGTTCACCAGGGGGAGGGCATGCTTGACCAACGTGGTAGCCTTCTACGATGTTGTCACTGGCTGGGTGGATGTAGTGCATGTAGTCTACCTTGCTTTCAGCAAGGCGTTTGATACCGTCTCCCACAACATCCTTATGACAAAGCTGAGGAAGTGTGGACAGATGAGTGGACAGTGAGGTGGGTTGAGAACTGGCTGACTGGCAGAGCGCAGAGGGTCGTCGTTGGCGGTGCAGAGTCCGGTTGGAGACCTGTAACCAGCGGTGTTCCTCAGGGGTCGTTGCTGGGTCCGGTCTTGTTCAACATCTTCATCAATGTCCTCAATGAGGGAATAGTGCTCACCCTCAGCAAGGGTGATCTGTGAGGCCCCGTGTACTGAAAGGCAGCCACACGGTCTCCCATGAGCCTTCTGTTCTCCGGGCTCAACAAGCCCAAACCTCTCAGTCTCTCTCCAAAGGAGACATTCCCGATGCTTTGAAGCCTTTGAAGTCACGTTCCTGATGTCCAAGTTACGTGCCCATCATGTGTTAATGCTGTTGTGCCAATCGGTGGGCTCAACAGCTGCAACAAAGACACCAACGTCATTGGGATAGGCTTATTTTACTGCCTATGACAAAATAAAACCAGCAGTAATATTGGCAGCGTCTATAGCCAAAAGAGAAGCTTAGCAGTAAAGGGAATAAGCAAGGCAGTGGGCCTACTCATTGCCACGTGAACACAGTGGTGAAGAAAGATCCACGACCAATAGCCCCAGTACTTTACCATCAGCCAGATCCGCAGTCACTGGGGAGCCCCGTTTACAGGGAGGATCTGAAGAACCTCTCCCAGCCATGGGGAAGTTGCACAGCAATGCATCCATCCCACGAGTGAGGCATCCAGAGCCGCTGCAAGCAGCTCCAGCCTTTCTAGCACAGAGTAAACCAATGTACGGAGCAGTCCGAGGGAACAGCCGCTGCCCTCTTTCTCCTCTTGGTTTTCGCCCCGAAGCCTGGCCAGGGCTCAAGGGGAACAAAAGGCGTCGTGCTGTCAATCTTGCTGTAGCACGGGCCTCTTTGGCAAGACTGTCTGCCCAGCCCCCCCGCGTCGGGCTTCGTCGGGTAACGAACTCAGCAGCAAAGCTGCCCTCGGCTCCTCGGGGAGAGCCCGCCGTCGTCACGGAAACGCAGCGTGACAGCACGCAGGTCCCAGCAGCCCGGCTGATGTCACCGGCGCCGTGACTTCCTCTGCCTGCCCTGGAGCCGCAGCCCGAGAGCTTTCCGGCCCCCGGCCTCCCTCTCCCTGGTCAGCGCCAGCGCCGCCAGCTTTCTTCTCGGACAGACGTGAATACAGAAAACGGCAGTCGAGTCCTCCGCCTGCGGGGCAGCGGCTCAGCACGGCGCTGCTGACCGTTCGAGCCGAGCCGAGCCGAGCCGGAACCGAAGGCGGCCGCCCGACTCTGCCGGGCTCGAACGCGTCTCGATCGGCGGGGTCGGTCCCTCTCTTTCGGGGCTGCCCGGCTCGGCCAGGAGCCGCTCCCGGACACCGGGCGTCCCGCCGCTCGCAGTCAGCCGCCGGTTCTCAGCCGGCGGCGCCCCGCCGCGACGCCGACTCCGGAGGACGGCTCCGTTCTGACGCGGGACGGACGGGGCCCCGAGGCGCGGGGCGGGCGGCGGCGGGGACGCGGGGCGGCGGAGCGCCGCTTTCCCGGCACGGAATCCCGCGGCCGCCATTGGCGGAGAGCCCGCGCTCGGCCCCGCCTCTCCCGCTCTCCTATTGGTCGGCCCGCGGAACGGGGCGGGCGCTCCCGGCGGGGTCGTTTGCGCCCGCGGTCGCGCCGTCATTGCGTCATCACCGCGCGCGTCCCGCGTGGTCCCGGCCCGGCTGCCCGCGGCGCTGCCCCGCTCCGCGCGCCCGCTCCGCTTCCGGGGCCCCGGGGCCCGCGCCCCCGGATCCTTTTCCTCCGCGCGGCCTTCCAGCCGCTCTGCCCCCGGCCTGCAGAGATGCCTCGGGTCGTCGTGACCGAAGTGCGGGACCGGCGCGTGGCGGTGTTGAACGTCCTTCCGTTGGCATCAGCCGTCGGTCAGCCCGTCCAGAGCCCTGTGCGGGGCCTTCGTTTCCTCAGGCGGATAACGGGAGGATGCCGGAGCCGAGGGGCGGTGGGAGGGAGGCGGGGACGGGAGCATCCTGCCGTGCCGCCAGCAGCCCGGGGGCCGCGTGCTGTGGGTGCCGGCACGAAGCTCCGCCGTCTGTCAGCACGGGAGCTGCGGTTCTGGTGCAGCAGCAGGAGCTCAGCGCAGCCCTGCAGAGAGCGGTCCGGCGGCACGGGAAGAAGATGACGGCCTGGAGCGCGAGTGCCTCAGCAGTGTCTGCAGCCTGCGAGGAGCCGAGCCGGGCTGGGGAGAGGAAGGTGTGGGAGTCCCGGGGAGGGACGCGCGATGGCAGCGTTATTGGCAGGATCAGCTGCTTCCTCCACCGCTCCCGACGCCGAGCACTGGTTTCCTTTGAGAAGCAGCCCACTGTCACATCTGTGGGGTTCCGCAGGACACACAGGCATGGGGTAAGTTTAGGTTGGATATCAGGACAAACTTCTGTGCAGAACTTCTACAGCCGTGGGTGGGATCCCCCTGAGCTCCCCTTCTCCAGGCTGAGCAGCCCCCTCTCTCTCAGCCTCTTGTCATGGCAGAGGTGTTCCAGTCCCTTCACCATCTTGGTAGCCCTGCGTTGGACTCTTTCCAGCATGTCCAGCTGTCTCCTGTACTGGGAGCCCAGAGCTGGACGCTGTTCTCCAGCTGCAGCCTCCCCAGTGCCGAGCAGAGCAAAAGGAATGGTGCAGAATACTGGTCCTTACCTGCTACAAGAGAAGTCAGGACTAGGGCTATGATGGGAGCGCATTGCTTTATGATTGACGTGGAGAACTGCTAGGAAGAAGGCCTGGTGGGCCTGAACACAGATGCCGGGTGGTCCAGCTTTTGTTTCACTGGAAACCAGGTACTCCGTGGGCAGCAGTATGGAGATATGTTCTCCATGCAGTTGTGCCCCCGTGGCTTCTTTCTGATATGCTTGGGAAGTCCCACTAGAACAGGCTGCCGTGTGAGACAGAAGTGAGAGAGAAGCATCAGTTGTGTGGGTGGAGTTTTACTATCTCTGTGTTCACATCTTTTATGTTTGTCTTCTTTTTTTTTTCCAGTTCAACTCTGCGTGCGTCGGTCTGCCTTTGCTAAATCCTTTTCTTGTGGCCTTAGGCAACAATCGAGGGGGTCTCAAGTTTCAGCGCTGAGCAAGAAGCGCAGGCTCTCAGGAAGGCCATGAAGGGCTTTGCTAAGTTGATCTCCCTCCATGGTCAACTTTTATTTTTTCCCCAGCACTGCGAATGGCTGCTCTGGTGGTTTGATAGAGGGAAGCATAGCTGCTTGCACTGCTCTGCTGCACAACTGCCCTAAAAATTGTTGGAAAGTGGAAACAGAACTGCCCTTCGTGTCCCAAAATGCAGCTGCTCTGGTGGCGTGGGTCCTGGCAGCTTTGTGTGCATCGATGTAGTCCTGGAGCTGTTGAGAGCCGGCTGTGTGAGGGACTGGAGGTGGCACAAGACCAGAGGGCACTTCTGATCCTTGTGCAAGCATCCTGACTAGCTTCCATTTGTTTCTTGCAGGCACGGATGAAGATGCCATCACTGACGTCTTGACCAAACTAAATGTTTCCCAGCGTCAGCAAGTTCTGATCACCGCTAAGAGCACTACTGGCAGGGTGGGTGGTCTGCAGAGATGCATGAACGTGGTTGTGTCACTTGGGCGCAAAGTGAAAAACGACCCAATCTCTACAAGAGAAAGGTCGGCAGAGACTTCACCTGACCAAGGTTGTTTTGTTCTTGTTCAGTTCAGAGCAGTTGTTGATGCAAGGAGGGTTGGAGCCTGAAGAGGAGTGCTGAACAGCTCAGTTCCTCTGTCCTCAAAGGCCGTCCCTTCTGCCAACTCCTTTCTCCTCTTTGCCTTCTAGGATTTGATTGATGACTTGAAGTTGGAGCTGAGTGGGAATTTTGAGAGGGTGATCATTGGGGTGATGACTCCCACCACCATGTATGACGTGCACAAACTAAGGAGGGCTGTGAAGGTTTGGAAATCTTCCTTTTGTATTGCTTAAGTTCTGGCCAAGGACTTACTGCTTTGTTATGCATGTCTTCTCTCTCTTAAAGAAACCTGGTTGCACGTCACAAGCAGGTGCTGGTATCTTAAGTCTTGCCTTGGTGATTCCCTAGGGAGCAGGAGCAGATGAAGGTTGCCCAATGGAAATTCTGGCTTCTCGCACCAATGGAGAGATTTGTCGCATTAATGAGAACTACAAGCTTCGTAAGGAGTACGAAAGGCTCTCTTGTCAGTTTCCTTCTGTCTGCGCTTCTTAATTGGAGGCTGTAGCACTAATGATGATGGCTGGAGTGCTGCAGTGCTGCTGGGAGCCCTGGGCACAGTTCTGTACTTAGCTAGGTTACAGCTGGCAAATGTTGTGGGCAGCACCCAGGTGGTGGCCCTGCTCCTAACGGGTGCTGTGTGTGTGTGTTCTTGCTGGAATATGGCTGCTCCCTTGAGGATGGCATCGTATCTGACACATCTCCCATGTTTCGAAGGGTCCTCGTGTCCCTCGCAACGGTGAGCCAAGCTGAGGGGAGAAGGGGGTGAATGTTCAGAGCTGTGGGCACAGCTCTGCACTCAGTGGTGAGGAGCTCCAGGCTGGCTTTTTCTCACCCTGTGTGTCCCATGACCTGCTCCTCAAACCCAGCCTCTCCGGGGAGGGAACTCTGACTCTGGGTGTGCATGAGTGCTGTGGGCTCTTCTTTAAATGTCCCAGTAAAGTGGGTTGCTGCTCGTTTCAGAAGGAAGCCCAAAGTACATCTGAGCTGCATTTCATTTGTAAGCTAGTGTTCCCTTTGAAGGACTCCATTATCCATCCCCAGCAGCTTTTCATGAACGGGGAATTCTCAGGAGTTGCTTCCAGTAGATGCTCTGGTGAACTGAGTCTTCTATCCTCGTGTCTTTGCAGGGAAACAGAGATGAAGGAATGTATGTGGATGATGCCCATGCTCAGCAAGATGCTCAGGTGCGTAGTAACGTGCTTCCCAATCTATTCTTGAGCAGGTGATGCATGGTGAAGAGAAGCCAGCCTGTGAAATGGAAATAATGCTTTTAGCCTTGTTTGCAAGTCTCTAATGAGAGGTCTCTCGACAGGCTGGCTACTTGGCAGGGGCAATGAGATTTTGGCTGTGGGTTGCCGTGCCTGGTAGGTGCTTGTTGGAAAATATCCGTGATCTAGACAAGTACGCGCCAGCAGTGCTCTAGCTGCAAGGGATTTAAGATCTCCTGTACGCCCAGTCTTCTCCATGAGCCTTACTTTGTCACCCCTAATGTCTTGAAGTGCCTGTACGAAGCGGGGGAGAAGAAGTGGGGAACAGATGAGGTGCAGTTTATGTCCATCCTCTGTACACGGAACAGGTATCACCTAGTGAGAGGTAGGACCCCTGCACAGTGTCCTGGGTTTTTCTTTCCTTCCTTGTTTGTGTGTGATGCTTTTGTAGGAGCTCTGTAGCTGTCCAGTAGATGTGAACTCTTCTGAGGCAGCAGGTGTCCTAGAGAGAGCCGCATTGCATCCATTCCATTCTGGCTGTTTTATTCCCTCCTGAGACTGAAAGGGACTTGAGAAACCTAAGTCCAACTGGCTGCAGCTCCAGCATGGAAAGCAGAGATCATGAAGTGTGACTGCCATTGGGGCAGGGGGGAGAGGAGCTAAGAAACTTGATTGGCAGCACAAAGCAGCAGGTCTTGAAAATGGTACTAGCTGTGGTAGGCCAATTCGCAAGACTGTTAGCAGTGAAAATGAATTATTTCTGTGGGGCGATCCTGATTTAGCTGAGAGTGCTGCAGGGATGAAAGAATGTTCATGCAGTATACGAGGAGCTTGTTGCAAAGCGGTCCTTTGAATCTCTGTGACTTTCTGCCATAGTTTTTGATGGTACAGAGGCATTGCTAACAAGGACATAACAGCATTAAATCTGAGATGGTAGGCAGTTATTCAATAGATTGTTTAGTTCTTGTTCAGCCTGTGCTTTTTGTTGTTGTCTGTCTGCTATTCAGCTCAGAATACAGAACTATTGTATTTCTCATAAATGCTTAGCACTCAAATATGGAAGTGCTTCACAGGCATTAATTTTTGTACCTAACAAGTTTTACTATGAAGCCACGAGTGTCTTCATCATTATTTAGCACAATAATTGCAGCAGTACAAACAACCAACCTTATAAAAAATATTACATGCATTATTTTTTTTTAGCTCATCAAGGAAAGGGTTCTGTGAATCTTTACCTACACCTAGATCTACTGTGCAGTATACAAGATGGATACTCATCTGAAATATCTAGTGCTGTATCTATATGCAAAGTGTCAACCTAAATTTTTGGCTTTACAAAATTTTGATGACTATATTTTGCAGTAGATATATTTACAGCCTAGTTGTTTCTTCATTTCTTTTTATTTCCAGTACTTGAATGTATTATAGGATTCTATATGGGTTTATTTGTGTGGCAAAGATCACCTTTCTTTGTTTACTGCTCCAAGATACTCGTTTTATTGAAAATTACTCATGAAGACTTATGATGTTTCTCTGAAAATGCTGAAAATAACTAAAAGGCAATCTTTAACATTTACCATTAGAAAACAAATGGTTTGTGCATGAGATGAAAAGACAATAAAATCTGTTATGTTAACAGATAGATATCATTTACTTTTAAGCAGAGTACTATGAAATCTTTTACCAAGAGGTACAAAATTACAAAAGAAGCACTGAATTTACTTCAGTCATTTTTAAATTTTACTTGAGTGTCTGTCACGGAGTTATCTAGATCAACGTGTGCCCTCGACAGGGGGCAGCAAGCCCATAGGCCCCCTGGCCCAAAAACAGGACGGAAAAGGGGGAAGGGAAGGGAGATGGGAGCTGGGCCCAGAAACCAGAACAGCAGCAACAATCTAAGGAGGAAAACTTAATTTTACTAAACATGATATCGGAATGCAAGATAACACAATATAATATAATATAATTGAAATTGAGGCTAATAAATCAAATAAGAGAGAGAGAGTGTCCGAAACTAAAAGGCCTACTTTGAACTGAAGGCACACGGTTGGGGAGCAGACCCACACACTGCTAGGCAGTGAGCAAGAGAGCCAGAGAGCAAGATCCCATGACTCCCTCCCATGGCTTATCTTCCTCTCTGAACATGAAGTCCCCTGGGATGTGTAGTTCTTCCTTTCTTCTGAGAACCAGGCATCCAGAAAGTTGTCAGTCCACGGAACTGGAGTATTAACTCTTTAATTACCCGTGCTTTACATGATGTTTGGTGTGGAATACCGATAACAAAATTATAAAACCATGACAGAGTACTGTGTTTTGTACTTTTTTGACTTCCAAAGTCAAAAAAGAGCTGATTTTGCTGTGGGAGGTAACTATGGTTAGGAGAGAAACTGTGTGCTCATTTTCCAGAAGGTAGTACATAAAAAATAAAGAAAGATCTTTGTATTCCTGGAAATTTGAGAAATTGGAGGGTCTGCTGTAGGAAATAGGATATATCAGTGTTTCTGTTTACAAGACAGTGACTGCTGTTTGTAATGTGTTAGAGGATGGGTATCTTGTCACAGAACAACCCTTTTGGACATCTTTATAAATGTTTTAGTAACTGAGCAATGGATCAGTGATGCAAAATACTTTCTTATCTAGCAGCAGCTCTTATCTGAATTTACTGTATCTATTGTGGAGAAAGCACGAGGTTCCAGTGCTACAGTGTTTGTGTTGTGAGCACTACAAAACTTTTTAAAACCACTGTTCATTTGCTCAGTATCAAAGAAAACATTTTAACCAAACTTAAGTGCTAACTAGTCACTCCGAGGTCTTCACTACCTAAAATTTTCCTTCATAACAGAATCTTTACAGTGTATGAGATAGAAATAATAAAATAATTTTCTTATTCTTTCCCTTAGGCATTTCCTGGAAACACAAACTCTGATAGTGTGGTCCGACATGATTTGCAACACCCAGTCATTGCTCGCTATGTACGTATAGTTCCTTTAGATTGGAATGGAGAAGGCCAAATTGGGTTAAGAATTGAGGTCTACGGCTGCTCCTACTGTAAGTTTTTCCATTATATTCCTTTAAAAAAAAAAAAAAAAATCTAAATAGAAACTGTCTTTGAATTTCAGATTAAATCTGAATCTCAAGTGCTTTTTGCTAAAATGCATGAAGATATTCCAGGATTACTAATCGTAATAACTGGAGCTTAATTTAATATTTACTGTATCCTTTATTCTGAGTTTCTAGTTAGCTCTTCTATAGGAAATACAGCATTAGAATTAGTAAGAGTGCTTTGAAATCACTACTTTTGATCTTCAAAATTGTTTTTGCAGAAGACTTGAATAGACCAGTTGAGGAAAAGATAGCATTCAGATACATTTCATGCTGGGTCTTGAGAGGGAAACAAGACATAATTCATTGCCTGATGACAAAGATAAAAATAAAACAAGTAAAAATTCAATTGAAGAAGCTCATCTTGTCTAAATATGACATGTTTTTCGGAGATTTTTCCTTTAATATTTGAGTATAACTTTAGAATCTCTTCTAAAAAAAAAAAAACGAGATGAGCAATGGTGCAAGTGGTTAAGAGCACAACAGATCAAGTTTTAAGAAAAGCAAGTGTAGTTTCTAAATACCATTCCTTGAATTTGATCCTGTGGGTGCTTACGTGAAGTCCACATGCCTGCAAACTGTAAATGTCTGATGTCCTATTTCTATGCAAATTTAGTACAGTATTCTTGTAGGTGTTTTAGGGGAAATAAATACTTGAGATTTATCTTAAAAAAAAAAAAAAAAAAAAAAATGTTAGAACAAGTTAAGAAGCACCTATCTTGAAGACTCTTCCATTGACATCAAGTGATTTAAGACCTATTGAAACACTTTGTCATGGTAACTAGCAATTATGTTAATTAACTAGCAAAAATATCTTGTGATTTCTGTTGCTTTTACTTGGCTATGTGCTTTCACTCTACTAAAATATTTTATATGCTGTTTTAAGTGTAGCCAACACTATAACATGGGCAGCTAACTGGGTAACGGGAAGAAGTTGTCCCCCTCAGTTCTGTTTTTGTGAAGTCACACCTGAAATACTGTGCCCAGGTCTTAGGCCCTGAAGACAATAAAGATGTGGAGCTGTTGGAATCAGTCCAGAGGGCAGCCACAAAGATGATCAGAGGGCTGGAGCACCTCTCCCGTGAGGTTCAGGAAGTTGGGCTTGTTTATACTGGAGAGGAGGATTGTTTTTCTGGGGAGACCTCATTGTGACCTTCCAATACTTCAGAGGAGTTTATGAACTGGCAGAAAACCAACTTTTTTCATGGTCTATTAGTGAGAACGGGCAAGAATGGTTTTAAATTAAAAGAAAGGAGATTTAGGTTAGATGATAGGAGGAAATTTTTTATTCACTGTGGTAAAGGACTGGAAAAGGTTGCCCAGAGAAGATGCAGATGCTTTTTCCCTAGAGGCATTCAGTGCCAGTCTGGATCAGGCCCTGGGCAACCTGATCTAGTGGTTGATAACTATGTTCATGTGAGGGCATTGGAACTACATGATATTTAAAATCCCTTCCAACATAAGTCATTCTATGATTTTAAAATGAAAGCTACAACTCCCGTTGACTACAGTATATTTTTTTTTAATGTTAAATATTTTGTTTGCTTCTCTTCCCACACAGTTAAAATCTTTTCTAAATTTGACATCAGCACTTATTCACAGAGAGAAATGTAAAGAACATTTTCAATCTTACTGTACAGGGAGCCTTTAATTTATTTATTTATTTATTTATTTATTCATTCATTTATTTATTTATTTTTGTGACTTCGAAGAGATCTATTAGAAAGTAACATCACAGATCTCATCTGCAGTTTCAAACATAGAAAAATCTCAAAGCAAGAAGGCAAGCAAATAATTAAATGAATAAGAGCACCTTGAAAGGAAATATTTTGTAATTTTACAAAATTCTCTAGGGAATAGATGTCATCTCTAATTCTCTTTTAAAGTTGAACCTTTTTTTTAATTCACATTGCTGTGTAAGGAAGAATGTGGTTTCCATTTCTGACACACAAAAAATAATGTGTATTTTATCAGCATACTCAAGAAAAATAAGAACAAATCAATATGGCAATTAATGACCACGTATTTCAATATGTGGTTTAATGAGAGTTCTTAATACTCTGAGACTAATAACCAGATTGCTGTATTGTGCAATGAAATATTTTTTTAAGCACTAAGTTTATGACTTTCCAATTAAACCTTTACTATGAGAAAATGTGCAAGTTCTACATCTGAAATATGTTCTCAAATATTCTCTAAATAAAAGACTGCATTCAATATAAACCTACAAACTAGAAGAAGAATATATGATTGTAAGGTATTAAGCAACCTTTTGCTTTAGGTAATGTTTCAAAAATTTTCACAAATTGGATTAGATGCCCATGTTTTAATCAGGCTAAAAAAATTGCTACTTATCTATACAGTCAGTTTCTTCACTGACAGCAGGATTAATCTGCAAATCTCACTGGTTAATGACAATGCTTCAATATACAATACTAATTATAGGGCTAAAAACTTTGCTCCTGCTGAATTCCGTATCTATGGAACAATGTAACTTTACATAAGTTGCTCCAAATAATGCATTTGAAAACAAGTTTGGAACTCTCAAACATTATTCTGTTTTTCCAAGAAGTCATAAGACAGTGAACTTTTCTTCTCAACTGCGCTGCTGCTGTCTACTGGTTTCAGCATACTGACTCAAGGACAGCCTGATTCCTGCTTCTAAAATCTACACAGTATTTTAGGAGAGGTTTTTTTTGTTTCTTTGTTTTGTTTGTTTGGGAGGAGAAAGGAAAAAAAAAAGTTCCTATAGACATATAAATGTAAAACATTATTATTAATGTCATTAACAAAATACTGAAATAACTTATAATACTAGCAGTTCAATGCTTCTCTTCGAGGAAAACAAAAGGTTAGGTTTCTTACTTCAGTTGTCTGTGAAGACAAATTTTATCAGTATTTTTTTAGTTGATTCATTATTTCCTTGATAGATGTGTTTTATTTTTCTCCAGAAATATGCAGTCTTTCAAGCAGACAACTTTTCATCCAGTGACAGAAATAATTTTGTTAGCCAACTATGCTTTTCCTCACATTTAGTTTCAGACTCCAAATTCATCTTGTAACGTGCTTACAGTGCATTAGATATCAATTTAATTAAAAAAAAAAAAAAGGAAACAAAACAAAAACCTAAAACCTTTTGCTTGTAAATATTTTTGGCTAAAAAACAAAAAAACAAAAACAAAAACAAAACCTACAACTTAAAAATATTTTCTTTTTTTTGTTGTTGTTTAAAAAAGTGTTGGATTAAAAAAAAAAAAAGTTGGTTTCTGTCTCCATATACATATACATATGCTATTTTCATTTTTTTAAGAATGAGACAGAATTTTTCACAACTTTTTTTGGATGCACGGCCCAGAAGTAATAGCTACAGAATTTCGTTTCAATGAACAGGCATACTTCTAGTGAGTTTTGAATCTTCTCTTTTAAAAACAGTTCAGTAAAAGACTGCAAACATATAGATCTTTAAAATTTTATAGATTTGTTTAATAAAACCCTTTAAAAGCCACTTAACCTGTGACCAGTAACTAGTGCCCTAGCTATTATTTCTATGAGTATTTCCTCCTCTCTATTCACAACTAATAATTTAAATTCTTTAAAAATAATTCTTTAAAATGTTGGTCTTTTTAAAGAAAAGAGTCTTCCCCACTTATATTCTACGGAAGCGTCCACTGTTATTGGCACAACATATTAGTATAATTCATTTCATGTTCTGAATTAAATAAAAAATAAAATTTATCATAAATTCTTCAATTACATCTTCCTTATTTTTGCCTGCTTCTATTGTGTGCCTATTTTCTTGTGTGACTGCTTGTAACTTTCTAAAAATCCTAACTAGTTTTTGTTATCATGGTGGAAAGTAACTTAAATCTTTCAGACCTTCTCAAAAACACACAAACAAAAACATTCCATTGTGCAGTTAGTGCAGCAGAATCTTAAAAAATTCCATTATAGCATTTTGTACATGATTAATATTACATATAAATGATTAATAAATTATATATATTTCAGTTCAAATTTAGGTAGTCAACATTATCCGCTATTATGTTAAAAAAGTTGCCTTTGTTTTTGGCAACATATGTCAGACATGCATTTTAAAAAATGCTTACTTTGAAGTAATTCTTGAAATATTATTTTTCATCCAGATTCAGTGAAGCGCCTAAAGAAATGTCTACAACCATGCCTAAATGTCTGGGAATTTAGGGGATACCAAAATGATCTGCTGAGTCAATTTTTACGAGTTCTGAGTCCTCAACTGCTATCAAGAGACTGCTTATGTACAGCATCAATGTAGGCTTCTTTTCACATTCTATAATTTCCAGGAACATTTTTGCAGTGATAGAAAAGTTATCTGAGTGTCAGAGAAAAGCAAGCTTCATGATGTTTATTCTTTACTGAAAGTATGTACAAACAGAACCAATGTTTCATTCTATTTCATTGTCCAGTCACAAAATCCACAACACATCTTCTATTCATTAACTAAACAACAGTCAGTTGAGATCAAGGCTGGCAGTTATGTTTATTAAGTGCCTGTCCATACATCCTTTCACCATTAAGCAAAGTGAGTTTTCTGATATACGCACCAACACATTATGTTTCTGTCCTTCAGGATTTTTCCAGCTAGACCAGGCATGTCCAACCCATGGACTGTGGACAACATGCAGTCTGGCGCAGCCTGTCAAGAGGCCCAGCCTCTGCCCCTCACCACCATGGTGATTAGTCTTCTTAACCTACCTGCCTGGTCTGGCCCTAGGTGCTCACCTAGAAACAACCACACATAGATCTGCCACTAACATCATGGTGACTGAAACCAGGAGCTCAGTGTACAGGTAAGTCAGGTTATGGCAAATAATTTTATACTATTTGATACTTTAGCCAAAAACAGTACTGCAAACAGTGAAAAACATGCAGCCATGCTTTCTGTTTTGATAAAGGAATTTGAGACTATATTTCAAGACTGATGAAAAGAATCTTCTCTTCTCTTCTCTTCTCTTCTCTTCTCTTCTCTTCTCTTCTCTTCTCTTCTCTTCTCTTCTCTTCTCTTCTCTTCTCTTCTCTTCTCTTCTCTTCTCTTCTTTCTTTTGTGTACTCATGACCCTATTTTCAGTTCCCATAAATAAATTACCTGCAAATTTTTAAATGTAATGTGTAGAGTTACAATCACATATTTAACTCAAACATTGATCCTGTCTCTTCATCAGACTTCTGTGAGACCTCTCTTAGCAGAGACAAACATTCCTTGCTTCACCACCCCATCTTATTCATGTCATTGCTCTCTGATTGTACATAAATTTGTGAACAACAGTTATCAAGGATGAAGCACAGAATGAATGAAATTTCATCAAAACTCTCCCACTAACACCTTGAGAACTCACTAGGAATTGCAACCACTACTATAAAAACAGAGTTGTGCATTGATTTCACAGAAATGAAATCAAATATCTTACTAGTTTTATGGTTCCCCACCCCCCCGCCCCCTTTTTAAAAATTAAAAATTGAAATGTTTTGTTACTTACATACATAAACTATATTATATATTTTACAAGAGATGCTCCAAAAATAATGCCTCCTGCTTTATTGTGTTGGCCCATGGTGACAGAGACAGATGTTGAAAGTGTGGTAGTAGAGGCTGAAACTTCCTGACCATATTCCATCACATTTTGTGTGTGACAGATGGAAGCAGGATGGTGGTCTGACAAAATAACCTCTGACACAGAAGTGCATAAGAAGCAAAGGTGGATAATTCAATTCCTCCAGGTGGAAAATTGGCTCTCATTGACATTCACTGGTGATGACTCAACACTGATGAACACCAACAGTGGATGTGAATACGAGTTGGTAGGTGGTAGATTTCAGCAATTGTGACAGCTAGTCTCCTCCTCTGGTGCAGGTTTTTACAAGAATGGCCTGTGGTTTCTTGTTCATCCCTGGTGAAAATACACAGCTAGTGGTGGTGATTTTCTTGAAAAAATAGTATTATGAGGCTGAGAATTTGCTCTATCAAATAGTGTTATTATGCTCTTTGTATCTGTTGTAGTTTCCATGGAGACATTACTTGCAGTAACCTACGTACATGTAGCCCACAAAAATTCCTCTTTTCTCAGAACATACCAGGCAAACCAAAAGTATGGAAACCCATGCACCAATCACTAATTCATAGGTCACTCTGAAAGTAATGCTTGCTATTTAGTTACATGCAAACTATAATAGAGGTTTATCTAGACATGAACCAGCAGTATGCCCAGGTAGCCAAGAAGGCCAATGGCATACTAGCTTGTACCAGAAATAGTGCTGCCAGCAGGAGCAGGGAAATGATCATCCCTCTGTACTAAGTTATAGAGAGGCTGCATCACAAGTACTGTGTTCAGTTTTTAGCCCCTGACTAGAAGAAAGACATTGAAAGCCTGGAGTTTGTCCAGAGAAGGGCAATTAAACTGGTGAGGGGTCTGGAGCACAAGTCTTATGAGGAGCAGCTGACGGAACTGGGATTGTTTAGTCTGCAAAAGAGGAGGCTCAGGCATGACCTTATTGCTCTCTACAACTACCTGAAAGAAAGTTGTGGCAAGGTGAGCGTCAGCCTCTTCTCCTTTGTAACTAGCAATAGGACTAGAGGGAATGGCTACAAGCTGTGGCAGAGGAGTTCAGGTTGGATGTTAGGAAAAGCTTTTTTTCCAAAAGATTGGTCAAGCACTGGGATGGACTGCCCTGGGAGTGGCAAGTTAGATCAGAAAAAGGTAATACTTTCTTTCTTTACTTGAAACAGTCGTAGGCTCCACAAAATTCTTCCTGTGGAAGTAAAAGAGATTAAGAAGACTGAGGGGATAGATTCTGTAGTGCAAGTTTCCTCATGTCTCTCTATGACATTGTTACTCGACATTCTACTGGAGTAAAAGGCACCTACAGAGCATTTTTATTTCATGTTATTTTTGAACACAATTGATGTAATAGCAGCTTAGTATCACCAAAATAGACATGTCACATCATTGGAAGGTTTTCAGGCTCTTTCCAATTGCCTATATATATATGTACAGATATATATTAATATGTAGATATTTTCATGGATCACCTCAACCTATCATGACTTCCACAGCATTGACTTCGCATCCTATGAAGGAGGTCAAAGGAAAGAATTTAATTTTCTGCTGTTTGTAAAGTCCCCTATGTAGAACATATCACCTTTCCCCTAAGATCAGCTGGTATCTCTTTGTAACATCAGCATAAGTTACCTTGACTGTCAAGCATGTGACTCACATCTAATCTAGACTTTGACTAGATTTTTGTGGGTTTGTGGGTTCTCAATATGTAGCTCATGAAATACAAGTATCCTTTTCATACCTGGATCAGTCTTTCAGTCATGCAGTTATGTTCTTTTCATTATCAATTTACTTAAATTAATATCACACACTTTAACAGAGTCAAGTAAAAGTATCACATATTTCTAAAACACGGCCCTGAATATTATGCTTTGAAATCATTCAATTAAAAAAGAAACAGGACTAATCTTTGATTGAGTAGCTTTCTTTTATTCCTAGCTAAGCTACCAGCATGTGCACTGGCCTATATAATAATTCAATATAATAATTCACCTAAAGATTACATAGCAATTATGTTTAAGAGTCATTATGTATAGAAAGATGGTAATGACTTATGTTCCTTCTACAATGACTCTCAGCTATTTAATATCACGATAATAACCATGACAAGAAATGGTACTTAGACAGTAAAACATATTGTTCCTATAATTGAAGCGTAAATATATAATATTTTTCATCCTTAGTCACTAAACTAACTACCATTAATAGGAAAGAGACAGTATATAAGTGTATACATATATGTTTATATATTTGTTTATATATTTACTTAGTGCACGAGAGAGACAGGAAAAGAGGAAGAGAGACAAAAATGTGGTAAGATAGGAAAAAAGTAACTGACAATATTGAAAATAAATATATGCATTTAAATAAGAAATATCAATCTAATTACTTTAAACCTGAATTCTCCACTGTTGGATTTCCTGAGATATGGATAAGCACTATTGACATGTTAAAAATACAACACCACTTTCATCTGGCTAGGAAAATGTATTAGCCCTTAATCCAATATATTTCTGTGATGCCACATTTAAGCAGTTTTCCTCTGAAGAACAATAAATCAGAATATCTCGAAGAAGGTGTTAAAAAATCTGGTGACAAAAGTGACCCCAATTCCAAATCTCAAAGGAAAATAAGTCACCACCCACAGTCTTATTACCTTATTAGACTTGGGTAGGCTTGTTCAGATATTTTTTGCCCTATACTTGTGTCTACTTGAAGAATTTTGTAAATTTTGGTCAGTGAACAAAATCTGTAAAAGAGATTCCTTTTTGAATTCCAAAATAATTCATTTAATTAATTACAAACAATTTTGAATTAGACTCAGACTCCAGAACTTCCCTATTTCCTCTTTTTTCTGGTGACGGAAGTGTAACTATATGTCATGGTTTTAGATTTTTGTTCTCAGTATTCCACATCATAACATCATGTAGTACATGTTAAAGCATTAATGCTCCTGTTCCATGCATAGTAGATACTTCGGGGTACCTGTTTTAGAAGAGAAGAAGAACTATATCCCCCAGAGGACTGCTCACTGTTCTGTTACCATTTCTGCTCAGTGGGAAAGATAAAAACCATTCGTAGATCTCTTGACTTCCCTTTTTTGATTTTCTGGCTCATCTCTGCTCCCAGCCATATCACCTCAGCTTAATTAGAGTAAGGCTTCTATTTTTCAGACACTCTCACTTTAGTTATTAGCTTCAATTCTAATTACGTTATATTATATTGCATTATAGTATGTTATCTTGCATTCTGATATCTTATTTAGTAAATTAGTTTGTTTCTCCTCAGATCATTGCCACTGTGCTGTTTTTAGACCCATCTCCCTACCTTTTCCCCTTTTCCTTTTCCCAGGGCTTGGATTCGCAGGTTCCCCTGCCTCATTAGTCTATTACCTATGTTAGTGTCTGAAAAGTGCTAGAATAGAAGTAGAATAGTGCATAGAGGTGCTCATTCACAAAAACTCAACAGTGATTTCATAACAGCTAATTTAGCTACTTTGATAAACGTTACTGCCTTGAATTACTAAAAAATTCCTGCTAAGAGCAGGTGTCAGTGAATTTACATTGGACAGAATAGCAGTGTACTTTCCAGAGAAATGCTTGTGAATGTATCTGAAATCAAGCCAACAATATTCATAGGAAATTTACCATTCACACATATTTCAAAATTGCCAATGGCTTCTACACGATCAACTCTGCACACTTCTTACAAAACATTTCACTGGGATTAAAAATATAAAGGTTCTGTACTGATTGCTGGCAATCTTAGGTGAAATTTTTCTCACTTTTTTCACTTACATTAACTCTATTTCATCTGACATACTTTTTAGATTAAAACATTTTTAGAGTGAGGATCTTCACTTTCAGCATTCTTTTCTTAACATATTATGTGAGCCTTATGCTGCTGTATTGGCACTAATGCATATACTAATTCTGTATGACTAAAAAGCATTAACCATGAATCTATCCTTTAAAAGCATCTATCTTTCAAAAACGTAAAATGTATCAAAGGGCCTCTCGCTGGGCTACCATATTCCACACATGTGGAATATTTTGTTGTTGTTATTAATCACGGGCACCAAAATATCATTATGAAAATTTAAGCACATAAACAATATATTATCAACATACTGCTCTGATGACCAAGAAGGCCAGTGAGTTCATTGAAAAGAGCATGGCCAGAAGGTCCAGGGAGGTGATCTTCCCCCTCTGCTCTGCTCTGGTCAGGCCTCACCTGGAGTACTCTATCCAGGTCTGGGCTTCCCAGTACAAAAAATGCAGGGATCTCCTGGAGATAGTCCAGCAGAGGACCACAAGTGACCTGGAGAGTCTCCCCTGTGAGGAAAGGATAGGTAACCTGAATCTTTTCAGCCTTGAGAAAAGAAGACTGAGAGGGGATCTTATTAATGTCTATAAATATCTTAAGTGTGGGAGTCAAAGGGACATGGCCAACCTCTTTTCAGCAGTCCATGGGGACAGAACAAGGGGAAATGGCCATAAAGTTGAGCATAGGAAGTTCCGAACCAATAAGCGAAAGAACTTCTTCACAATGAGGGTTACAGAGTACTGGAACATGTTGCCCAGAGTTTTTCTTCAGAGGAGGGGAGTTACATTCAGCTAGATTGAGTCAAGGTTAGATATCATGGGGAAGACAGAGACCCCCATGCTTTCTGGGAGCGCATCCTCATGGGGACAGTCTTTTTCTCCCAGCTGGAAGATGTCCATGCTGCAGCATGTGTCTGGTGCCGCTTGTGCTCCTGTCACTGAGCACCTGTGAGAAAAGCCAGGCTTCATGATCTTCCACAATCCCAGTAAGCATCTGTAGGTAACACTCACTTTTTTTAATACTGATTGTAGGCAGTTCCCTCAGCCTTTGCTGCGACTGCTGGGTGCCCTGGACTCTCACCAGCCCTGGCTGAGCTCTTGCTCCATGTGGCAATGTCTTTTTCATACCAGGGACACCAGGTAGGGACTTAAGAATCCACATGCAGATTCTCAAGGTCCAAAAGGGGGGAAAAAATAGAGAGAGAAATATGTGTTGTTTTTGTTGTTTTTGCGAGTTCGTTTTCTTAAGTATTACTCATTTTTTATTTATTGAATCAATTGTTCAATATGCCTCATCTTGAAAAGATGACCTTCATGCTGAACTTCAGGCTGCTTCATGTCAGAACCAAAGTCATCTTCTCCACATTAGTAGCCACTTCTGTAACTTGTTTGACACGTTCTCAGGGCCCCAGTCAGCTCAGGTCCTTCTGCTGGATTCCTTCTGTTGTCCTGGCACAGCAGCTCAGAGAATGCTGGTCTCTGCCTTCCCCTATTCCTGAGGACTTGGGGAAGAAGAAATGACAGATTTTGGCAAGGGAAAAGGATGGAGATGCGAAGGATGGTCTCACAGGAGCTTTTGTTGTCAAAAGAATTACCAGGAATGGCCATGTGAGCCTGCAAGGTGGTACTGGAGTTGGGACTCCGCCAGCTAGTGGTAAACTTATGGGATGGATAGTTTGGTGCCAAGACAGAGGTGGCCATCTGGGGAGAGGTGGACAGGACCCTGCCTGGCCACCAGAGCACACAGCTAGTTTGAGCTGAAGGGGAAATACTTTGTCCAGTAAAGATCCCAGTAAATCCTGGGAAAGCATCCTTCAGGAATAATATTGCAATATTTTTTGGAATTTGGAATACTTCTTTCTTTCCAGACTTGTCCAAACTTGAAGTTTTTTAATTAGATCTTCTTCCTCTGTCACTGGTGTAAAAAATCAGACTTAAATAACAGTGTGGGTTTCTATTCTGTTTTTGTTTCCAATTATCAGTCTCATTACTTATTATTATCTAGCTGGGATTGTATATTGTACAATAACAGAAAACTTCCTCACAGTCTTTGTACTTCATATAAAATCAGCTGTAACTTAATTCACAATGACATAAACAATGTGATAACACCATAGCTTATGCTTCCATTTAAAATTTATCATTTCTATTTTTGTAAAATAACATCAGTTCGTATAATCTGTGTACAATTCAGTCTGATTGCTTAGAATAACTTGTTACAAATGTTAAATAGCTGTCATGCTAATATATCATAAGACATGATGAATGTGTAGTTTTTAGGAAGAGTGCCACAAGAGCTCAATCCATCTTTGAAGAGACACATTTTTTATAAGGAACCTATTTCATACTCATACATAAAGCACAGTTGTTTAGCTTTGTTTATCTTTGCAGAAGCTTGCTTATGAATATAAATAACACATTTTATAGAAGAGAGAAAGAAAGGTAGAAAGAAAGTAGCAGTAGCACATCCTTCTTTTCATAAATTCTCTTAGAAAGTTAACTGAGTTTCACTGAAGGGAATGAATCAATGGTCCTTTATAAAGAAAAAATCAATTAGAAAGTCATTACATAAACGTTAGCATTCAAAAAATAAAATTATATATTAAAGCCAATTAGACTGTATGTCAGAACTACGGTGAATTGCACTTGCATTGATGTATGCAAAATCATTAGCAACCTCCATGTCCAAGAAATGTAGAGAGTGACAAAGAACATGTTTATAGACAACTGAATTTTCTTTTGCAAGCTATCTCAAGCAGCAGATGACTTCTCTGGGCTTTTTAAGAGGTTTACTTTGTCTATCTCAAGTGTTACTGTTGTTACTGAAATTAGAACACTTGAGGCAACACATAAGACAACAGCCACTCCTGTGGCATCCAGGAGGGCTATAGGAAGAACAGGAATCCCAGTAGAGTCTTTCTCCCAATAGCTTGCTGTAGTCCTGGTGTGATTTGTGTTTAATGCCACACTGGAGAGGCAGATGGTGTTAAACATTGAGAAGGAGCACTACTGAGCATCTCACAGAAGAGCTGAAGTCCCCTCCTGTGGATGCAATGGGACAGTCAATCTTATTTATTTCCTTAATGACAGCAAATAGGCTAGCTAACTTTTCGTGTTTGGGTCTGCATCACAGAAGATTAATGTATCTCTCCCTGATGGGTTTGTTCTGAGCAATCAGAAGCAGAAGAAATCTCTCCCTGTAAGTCAGATGCTGTAGCTTGCAAAATTAAACATTCCGATACAGGTTGTCACATCATACAACCACTGCAAGGGATGGGGCATTTCAACTGTATCACAGTTTCAGGATTTTTGTAATTGGTATTTCACATCTTAACATCAAGTAGTGCACTGGGAGTTAAAGAGTTAATGCTCCAGTTCTGTGGATTGTTGATATTTCTAGGTATGGCTGTCTCAGAAGACAACTATATAGCCCAGAGGACTTTACGCATTTATTTTCTGTTTGGATGGGGAAACAAAACTGTTTGCAAATCATGAGACATCTCCTTTTTCCTTTCCGCTCATCTCTACAGCGTGTGTGCTCCCTAGCCATCTCACCTTCAGCGTTAGAGTAAGGCCTTTGTTTTTTGGACACTCTCATTTTATTTGATTTCTTAGCTTCCATTTCAATTATATTATATTATATTGTGTTATCTTGCATTTCAATATCTCATTTAGTAAATCAACTTTTCTCCTCAGATCATTGTTGTTTCATTTTTAGGCCCATCTCTCTACCCTTTACCCTCTCTACCCCTTTACCCCTTCCCCCTTTCCCAAGCTGTGGGTCTGTGGGTCCCCCTGACCCATTAGTCATGGAACCAGGCTGAACTGGCCTGTAAACCATTGACATACTGCATCTACCATTAGAGGTTCAGTCCTAAACACAGTAGATAGAGAGAAAAGGAGACACAGAAGTCTGAATTCATTACATATGTTTCTGAACACATATTCAACATAATACACATTTTAGTTAGATATAACTGAAATGCAAATGGCATGCATTTCATTTCAGAAATGAGATGCATTTCTGAGCTGAGGTAAAAACTATGTTTAGTTAGAAAAGCTGAATTAGGGTACTTAGTGCCAGAGATGCTTAAGTAACAAAGACATCCCTATAGCTCTGTAGATGTGAAGGAGGTATGAGATGAGACAACAACTGCTGGACAGACAAAATGCCTGAGTGTGCCTCAGCTGGTGAAAGATACCTAAATTCAGAAACATAATTTGTCCTAGGTTCCTAAAACACTTCAGTATGAGATGTATACTGTCCTAACGCTATCCATTTATCTTCTAGCAATATGTACTTAGATTAGACAAGTTTGTATAAAAGTCTAATCAAATGTTCTGATAATGGTTATTTTTATATTTGAATTCAGGCATAATGGACCATAGGGTCATAAAGAGTAGATGGTGCATATACAAATTCATATCCACTTCATAATTTATAACAATTAGTAATTTTGATGACAGAATACTAGCTCTTGGGAACAAACATACCAAAAACTACACCCATTTGGTCTAGAATAGCAAACAATCACCAAAGTCAAATAACACAACTCAAAACACTTAGTACTCCACTAATAATTTCAAAATCTAGCACAAAGGACATTATTTTAAAGACTTAATCTGGATATATGAACAATAAACAGAAAAATAGAAGAAAAAAAAAAAACATGAAAAAAAAATGAAAGCAAATAATAAAGAAAGATTGTTAAAGAAAAAATGGTTATGACTGCTACTGGAGTACTGTGTTCAGGGAATCCAGAACAACCACATATTATATTCTTATTGTCCCTCATTTAATCGTTGCTAGCACAACCTATGCTTTAAATAAAATGCTTTTATACTAACTTTTCATACATTAAATTTGATTTCTAAATCAAAATATACCTAAGTCAGGTTTCAGTGTAAGATATTTATAAAGTAGCCAGTATTAAATAAATTGTTTGAATATTTATTTTACAACTTGAAAGTCTATTTTGCAACTGTAGCTCAATTTCTTTGGCTCTACTTCAAAAAAAAAAAAAAAAATCCTTTTGTGTCTCACATGTCTTAAATCATCTTTAAGATGTCTTAAGACATCTTAAGTCACTGCATGTGTTTAGGAGCTGGTTGATCACATCTGAGAAGTGCTTGTAAAAGGAAGCAACGTTGTAGTATCTTTTATTCCAACAAGTTAATCAATAAATCCGCTCTGCTTTCATTGCGCATCATCTGTAAACTGAAAAGCTGAAGGCTGACTTGCATATTTGCTAATGCAGTAATGCAGTAAATGATAAGAATATGTAAGTGGTTGATTCTAATCACAGCCTTGTGAAGCTATATTGCAGAAAGCAGAATTAAATCCATAGGGCTACCCTGGACATCTGTTGTGTGGAGCTCTGACTTTGCAATTCCTATTGACAGCTACATCAAACATCCGAGTGCTTGAAATATTTGAGTGAGTGACCAGAACTCTTTAGGCTCAAATGAGATGCTGCATTACTGCATTAATAATCAGAGGAATGTTCATCAGTTCAGACATCTACAAGTTAGACACTATATTTCTATCTAAACTCTGAATTTTAAATAGACATGTTTTCTTAGAATGTAAGAATATTTTACCATTGTGTGCATTGTGTGCATTGACACAGCTAATCATAGCAGCTAATCATAAATGAGCAGATTTGTAGAAAGATTCAAGCATTAAGCGTTATCTGGAGTATTATGTTCAGGTCTGGGGCCCCCAATACAAGAAGGAAAGGGAGTTGTTAAGGTCCAGAGGAGAGCCACGGAGATGATAGAGGGATGGAGCACCTCCCCTACAAAGACAGGCTAAGGGACATGGACTTGTTCAGCCTGGTTAAAAGAAGGCTACGGGGTGACCTCTTGCAGCATGTGACATGGAGTATGGAGAGATCAACTTTTCACAGTCTCAGCAAAGATATATTATGCTTCAAATTATGATAGATTCAAAGAAAAACAGAGATTATGCATGGAAAAGGGATGACAATCTGTTAAGCTTATTACTAAAATGCTATCAATACTGAAGGCTTTTGTGGGGTTAAGAATGTAAACTGGGAAATAATATGTAAGAGCCATTTAAAGTTCAATAAATATGCAGTAGAACCACATGACTCAGGAAGTTTTTGAGCCAAAACTAATTCAAAAGTAGAAGAACACTGTCTGGAAGCAACATACCTATTTTTATTTTTTTTATATATACACTTCTTACCAGATCCCAAAGAAATGGCCTTTTCTTACATTTATATATATATAGAAAAAATAAAAATATGGCCTTTTCCCTCTCAAGCATCTGTTTTCTCACCAATGCCTGGCATTTTCTCCCAGAAATACCAGCTTTCTCACGGATACATGACCTTCTCCCCCCCACATCAGACATTTTCTCCCAGAAATATGTCATTTGAGCACAGAGATCAAGTCTCCCCGAAAAAGCACTTTTCTGAGAAATACCTGACATTTTCTCTCCAAAATACTACTTGACACTCCTCCAGTGGACATTTTCTCCCGTGTTTACCATATTTTCTCCCCGAGACCACTTGGCACACCAAAAATACCGCAGTTGCTCTCCTCTACAAGACAGTCCTTCCCACCGTTTCCCACTTTTCTCCCTCATTTATCTCATTTGCTCCCTGAAGTTCCAGCTTTCTCCTCCTTCGATGACATTTTCTCCCAGAAATTCCCGTTTTTCACCCAGAGGATGGCATCTTCTTCCAAAAAGAACACATTAGCTCCCAGAAATACCAGCTTTCTCCAATCCAATGAGATTAGCTCCCAGAAATACTGCTTTTTGCCCAAACACACGATCTATTCCACCACAACTATCATGTTTTAATCCTCAAGAATACATTTTCTACCAGACCTATGCCATTTCCCCCCACAAATACCACCCTTCTCCCAAATACGTGGCATTTCCTCCCACAAGTACTACTTCACACTCCACAGGATGAGACTTACCATCATACTTTTCTAGACTTCATATCACAGTTTCCTCCCAAATTACATTTCCTTCCAGACAAACCAGCATTCCCCGAAACAGAGGACATTTTCCCCCGGAAATACCATCTTTTCTCCCAGAAATGCCAGCTTTCGTACAAATACTTCATATTTCCTCCCTATTACGCGACTTCACACTCCTAACAATCCTACGGCCGTTTCATCTGCCAAATGTGTTTCTGCCAGAAATACCAGTTGTCTCTTAAATATATGAAGCTTTCTTCTTATACAATCCTCAAGATGACATTTTCTCCAAACAGAGGACATTTTCTCTCAGAAATACCAGGACTCGTATGAATATTTCAATTTCCTCCCGAATTTACAACATTACACTCCTCAAGAGGACAGTTTCTTCCAGAAATGTGGCATTTTATCACACCTAGACCATTTTCATCCCCAATAGAACTCATTTTCCCCCACAAATACCACTACTCCAAGAAATAGCCCCCATTCTCTAACAAAAACGCTGCTTTACTCTCCTCAAGATCACACTTACCCCCATCAAGATGGCAGTGTCACAGAAATACCAGCTTCTGCCCCCCAAAATAGGACATTTTCTCCCCAAAACAAGACATTTTCTCCCAGAAATACCACTTCTCTTAGAAATACCTCCCATTTCATCCCAGGAATACTACTTGACACTCCTCAAGATCACACTTACTCCCATCACAATGGCCTTTTCTCCCACATACACCAGGTTTCTCCAAAATACACCACATTTACTCCTACATAGACCAGGTTTCTCCCAAAGATGGCATACATTCACCCAGAAATTCCTGCCTATTCTTCAAAATACGGCCTTTTCCCAAAAAAAAACAGCTTTCTGACAAACACATGTCATTTTCCAACCAAGTCTGCTACTATCTCCCAGAAACAGCCGGTTTCCGAGAAATACCTGACGTTTGCTCTCCCAAATACTACTTGACACTCCTCCAGAGGACATTGTCTCCCCTATTTACCACGTTTTCTCCTCAAGAGACCACTTGGCACACCAAAAAGACCACCGTTGCTCTCCAATACAAGACATTCTTTCCCACCGGTTCCCACTTTTCTCCCTCAGCGATGTCATTTCCTCCCAGAAATGCCACTTTTCCCTTGGAAATTTCACCTTCTCTTCCAAAAAGAGGAGATTTGCTCCCAGAAATACCCCTTCTCTTACAACTGCCACACGCTTTCTCCCCAGAAAGCCAAATGGGACACTTGCAGCCAAGAAGAGGACACCTTCTCTCAGAAAGACCACTTTTCTCCCCAAGAGAGGAGATTTTCTCCCAATTGGATGACATTTGCTGTAAGAAAGACCTGTTTTCTTCCCTCAAGAGGACATTGTCTTTCCCACTCAGGACATTTTCTCCCAGAAGTACCGCTACTCTTAGAAGCACCTCCATTTCCTCCCAAATCTACTCCATGACACGCCTCAGGATGACACTTACTCCCCGATTTGGGGCATTTTCTCCCAGAAATACCACTTCTCTCCCAAAGGGATGGCCTTTTCCCTCTCTAGCATCTGTTTCTTCACCAATACCTGGCATTTTCTCCCAGAAACACCAGCTTTCTCACACATACATCACCTTCTCCCCCCCACATCAGATGTTCTCTCCCAGAAATATGGCATTTGATCACAGATATACTCTTTCCAGGGAATACCAGGTTTCATAAAAATACCTCATAATTTCTCCATGAAGTTCGTTAGCAAGATGACATTTTCACCCTAAATAGGAGATTTTCTCTCAGAAATGCATGCTTCCCCCTCACAGAACGGCATCTTCTCCCCAAATTAGGACATTATCTCCCCGAAATACCACATTTCTCCAATCCAATGACATTATCTCTACGGAGAGTTTGCAGTTGCTGCCCGTTAAATCGCTTTTCTCCCCGAATGCCGCTTTCAGACTTCAACAGCGATCTCGTCTTTCTCTCTCGGATGCCGAGAAAGACAGACATCAGCCGGATGCTTTTCTGCGACGAGCGGCATCTTCTGCGCACATCGCAAAGGAGCGGTTCTGACTTCTCCTTGTGTCCATGCATTCTGCACTACGCTTCTCTCTCATTCTTTCAGTCTTTCCCTTGATTCCTAGCGACATTTCGTTTTTCTCTGTTTTTCCGATGCTACACTTCAGCATTCTGTGACGAACAGAGTAGAAGGGAAAAGCCCCTCTAACAAGGGAGCTAGAAGTTCCAGGAGAGACACACGTTGTGCTTTCAGAGAGGACGTTACAGAAAGTGGAGAGCTGTGGATTCTTTCCTCCGGAGAAAAAACCCTCTGTTTTCAGGCAATGCAGTATGCTGAATTCGCACGTTGTCGGCATCGCAATTTCGCAAATTCGCTCTCGTGGATCGACAGCGCCACTCTCTGTTAACCGCTTCGGAGATTTTGCAGTTGCTGGCAGGGAAATCGCGGTTCTCCCCGAATGCCGCTTTCTGCCTTCAGCAGCGGTCTCGTCTCTCTCGGGTGCCGAGAAAGGTGCGACTTCAGCCGGATGCTTTTCATCAAGAAGCGGCTTCTTCTGCGCACATCGCATAGGGTTGGTTCTGACTTCTCCTTGTGTCCATGCATTCTGCACTACGCTTCTCTCTCATTCTTATGCCTTTCCTCTTATTCCTAGCGACAGTTCGTTTTAGTGTGTTTATCCGATGCTGCATTTCAGCATTCTGTGACGAAAAGAGTAGAATGGAAAAGCCCCTCTAAAGAGGCAGCTAGAAGTTCCAGGAGCGACACACGTTGTGCTTTCAGGGAGGACGTTACAGAAGGAGGAGAGATATGGATTCTTTCCTGCGGAGAAAAAACCCCCTGTTTTCAGGCAACGCAGTATGCTGAATTCGAACGTTCTCAGCATCGCAATTTCGCTATTTCGCTCTCGTCGTTCGACAGCAGAACTATCGCTGAACCAGTACGGAGAGTTTGCAGTTGATGGCCGAGAAATCGCTGTTCTCCCCGAATGCCGCTTTCTGCCTTCAGCAGCGGTCTCGTCTCTCTCGGGTGCCGAGAAAGGTGCGACTTCAGCCGGATGCTTTTCATCAAGAAGCGGCTTCTTCTGCGCACATCGCAAAGGAGCGGTTCTGACTTCTCCTTGTGTCCATGCATTCTACACTACGCTTCTCTCTCATTCTTTCAGTCTTTCCCTTGATTCCTAGGGACATTTCGTTTTTGTGTGTTTATCCGATGCTACACTTCAGCATTCTGTGACGAACAGAGTAGAAGGGAAAAGCCCCTCTAATAATGCAGCTAGAAGTTCCAGGAGAGACACACAGAGAACAGTAACGGGGGACTCTGAGTTTTGCAGGTATGGCTCCTGTTAACACCGAAGAAGAAGGAGACGGCCCAGGAACCCCGAAAGAAGGCCGGGAGAAGCGTGGAGGATACTCAACCGTTGCTGCCAACGAGAAAACGCGTTTCTATCAGGCGAATGCTATGTTTAGTGTGTGTGGTGGTTATTGCTTTATCACAGGGAGCGAGGGTATTCACCTTTTGTCACTGTCAGGGAATTCACCTTTTGTCACTGTCAGGGAATTTACGGGTTACTTAGGTAAATAAGATGAGCCAAAACAACTTTTGCTTTAGTTTGCAATCGGCTACCTCACTCTTTGTGTTTTTGTGCTTTCAGAGAGGACGTTACAGAAAGTGGAGAGCTGTGGATTCTTTCCTCCGGAGAAAAAACCTTGTTTTCAGGCAATGCAGTATGCTGAATTCGCACGTTGTCGGCATCGCAATTTCGCAAATTCGCTCTCGTGGGTCGACAGCGCCACTCTCTGTTAACCGCTTCGGAGATTTTGCAGTTGCTGGCCGGGAAATCGCGGTTCTCCCCGAATGCCGCTTTCTGAATTCAGCAGCGATCTCGTCTTTCTCTCTCGGATGCCGAGAAAGACAGACATCAGCCGGATGCTTTTCATCAAGAAGCGGCTTCTTCTGCGCACATCGCAAAGGAGCGGTTCTGACTTCTCCTTGTGTCCATGCATTCTGCACTACGCTTCTCTCTCATTCTTAACCCTTGATTCCTAGCGACATTTCGTTTTTCTTTGTTTTTCCGATGCTACTCTTCAGCATTCTATGACGAACAGAGTAGAAGGGAAAAGTCCCTCTAGTAAGGCAGCTAGAAGTTCCAGGAGAGACACACATTGTGCTTTCAGGGAGGACGTTACAGAAAGAGGAGAGCTGTGAATTCTTTCCTGCGGAGAAAAAACCCCCTGTTTTCAGGCAACGCAGTATGCTGAATTCGCACGTTCTCTGCATAGCAATTTCGATATTTCGCTCTCGTCGGTCGACAGCAGCACTATCGCTGAACCAGTACGGAGAGTTTGCAGTTGATGGCCGAGAAATCGCTGTTCTCCCCGAATGCCGCTTTCTGCCTGCAGCAGCGGTCTCGTCTCTCTCGGGTTCCGAGAAAGGGAGACTTCAGCCGGATGCTTTTCATCAAGAAGCGGCTTCTTCTGCGCACATCGCATAGGAGCGGTTCTGACTTCTCCTTGTGTCCATGCATTCTACACTACGCTTCTCTCTCATTCTTAACCCTTGATTCCTAGGGACATTTCGTTTTTGTGTGTTTATCCGATGCTACACTTCAGCATTCTGTGACGAACAGAGTAGAAGGGAAAAGCCCCTCTAATAATGCAGCTAGAAGTTCCAGGAGCTACACACGTCGTGCTTTCAGAGAGGACGTTACAGAAAGTGGAGAGATGTGGATTCTTTCCTACGGAGAAAAAAACCCCCGTTTTCAGGAAATGCAGTATTCTGAAATCGCACGTTCTCTGCATAGCAATTTCGATATTTCGCTCTCGTCGGTCGACAGCAGCACTATCGCTGAACCAGTACGGAGAGTTTGCAGTTGATGGTCGAGAACCTTCAGCAGCGGTCGAGTCTCTCTCGGATGCCGAGAAAGGGCGACTTCAGCCGGATGCTTTTCTCGGACGAGAGGCTTCTGCGCACATCGCAAAGGAGCGGTTCTGTCTTCTCCTTTTTGTCCGTGCATTCTGCACTACGCTTCTCTCTCATTCTTATGCCTTTCCTTTTATTTCCAGCGACAATACGTTTCTGTGTGATTCTCTGATGCCAGACTTCAGTATTCTGTGACGAACAGAGTAGAAGTGAAAAGCCCATCTAATAATGCAGCTAGAAGTTCCAGGAGAGACACACGTTGTGCTTTCAGAGAGGACGTTACAGAAAGTGGAGAGCCGTGAATTCTTTCTTGTGGAGAAAAAAACCCCTGTTTTCAGGCAATGCATACTGCCGAATTCGCACGTTCTCGGCAGCGCAATTTAATTAATTCTACTCTTTTCGTCACAGAATGCTGAAGTGTAGCATCGGATAAACGGAGAAAAACAAAATATCGCTTGCAATCAAGGGAAAGACACAAGAATGAGAGAGAAGCATAGTGCAGAATGCATGGACACAAGGAGAAGTCAGAACCGCTCCTTTGCGATGTGCGCAGAAGAAGCCGCTTCTTGATGAAAAGCATCCGGCTGAAGTCGCACCTTTCTCGGAACCCGAGAGAGACGAGACCGCTGCTGCAGGCAGAAAGCGGCATTCGGGGAGAACAGCGATTTCTCGGCCATCAACTGCAAACTCTCCGTACTGGTTCAGCGATAGTGCTGCTGTCGACCGACGAGAGCGAAATATCGAAATTGCTATGCAGAGAACGTGCGAATTCAGCATACTGCGTTGCCTGAAAACAGGGGTTTTTTTCTCCGCAGGAAAGAATTCACAGCTCTCCTCTTTCTGTAACGTCCTCCCTGAAAGCACAATGTGTGTCTCTCCTGGAACTTCTAGCTGCCTTACTAGAGGGACTTTTCCCTTCTACTCTGTTCGTCATAGAATGCTGAAGAGTAGCATCGGAAAAACAAAGAAAAACGAAATGTCGCTAGGAATCAAGGGTTAAGAATGAGAGAGAAGCGTAGTGCAGAATGCATGGACACAAGGAGAAGTCAGAACCGCTCCTTTGCGATGTGCGCAGAAGAAGCCGCTTCTTGATGAAAAGCATCCGGCTGATGTCTGTCTTTCTCGTCATCCGAGAGAGACGAGACCGCTGCTGAATTCAGAAAGCGGCATTCGGGGAGAACCGCGATTTCCCGGCCAGCAACTGCAAAATCTCCGAAGCGGTTAACAGAGAGTGGCGCTGTCGACCCACGAGAGCGAATTTGCGAAATTGCGATGCCGACAACGTGCGAATTCAGCATACTGCATTGCCTGAAAACAAGGTTTTTTCTCCGGAGGAAAGAATCCACAGCTCTCCACTTTCTGTAACGTCCTCTCTGAAAGCACAATGCGTGTAGTTCCTGGAACTTCTAGCTGCATTATTAGAGGGGCTTTTCCCTTCTACTCTGTTCGTGACAGAGTGCTGATGTGTAGCATCGGAAAAACAGAGAAAAACGAAATGTCCCTAGGAATCAAGGGTTAAGAATGAGAGAGAAGCGTAGTGCAGAATGCATGGACACAAGGAGAAGTCAGAACCGCTCCTTTGCGATGTGCGCAGAAGAAGCCGCTCGTCGCAGAAAAGCATCCGGCTGAAGTCGCCCTTTCTCGGCATCCGAGAGAGACGAGACATGAGCGGCATTCGGGGAGAAAAGCGATTTAACGGGCAGCAACTGCAAACTCTCCGTAGAGATAATGTCATTGGATTGGAGAAATGTGGTATTTCGGGGAGATAATGTCCTAATTTGGGGAGAAGATGCCGTTCTGTGAGGGGGAAGCATGCATTTCTGAGAGAAAATCTCCTATTTAGGGTGAAAATGTCATCTTGCTAACGAACTTCATGGAGAAATTATGAGGTATTTTTATGAAACCTGGTATTCCCTGGAAAGAGTATATCTGTGATCAAATGCCATATTTCTGGGAGAGAACATCTGATGTGGGGGGGAGAAGGTGATGTATGTGTGAGAAAGCTGGTGTTTCTGGGAGAAAATGCCAGGTATTGGTGAAGAAACAGATGCTAGAGAGGGAAAAGGCCATCCCTTTGGGAGAGAAGTGGTATTTCTGGGAGAAAATGCCCCAAATCGGGGAGTAAGTGTCATCCTGAGGCGTGTCATGGAGTAGATTTGGGAGGAAATGGAGGTGCTTCTAAGAGTAGCGGTACTTCTGGGAGAAAATGTCCTGAGTGGGAAAGACAATGTCCTCTTGAGGGAAGAAAACAGGTCTTTCTTACAGCAAATGTCATCCAATTGGGAGAAAATCTCCTCTCTTGGGGAGAAAAGTGGTCTTTCCGAGAGAAGGTGTCCTCTTCTTGGCTGCAAGTGTCCCATTTGGCTTTCTGGGGAGAAAGCGTGTGGCAGTTGTAAGAGAAGGGGTATTTCTGGGAGCAAATCTCCTCTTTTTGGAAGAGAAGGTGAAATTTCCAAGGGAAAAGTGGCATTTCTGGGAGGAAATGACATCGCTGAGGGAGAAAAGTGGGAACCGGTGGGAAAGAATGTCTTGTATTGGAGAGCAACGGTGGTCTTTTTGGTGTGCCAAGTGGTCTCTTGAGGAGAAAACGTGGTAAATAGGGGAGACAATGTCCTCTGGAGGAGTGTCAAGTAGTATTTGGGAGAGCAAACGTCAGGTATTTCTCGGAAACCGGCTGTTTCTGGGAGATAGTAGCAGACTTGGTTGGAAAATGACATGTGTTTGTCAGAAAGCTGTTTTTTTTTGGGAAAAAGGCCGTATTTTGAAGAATAGGCAGGAATTTCTGGGTGAATGTATGCCATCTTTGGGAGAAACCTGGTCTATGTAGGAGTAAATGTGGTGTATTTTGGAGAAACCTGGTGTATGTGGGAGAAAAGGCCATTGTGATGGGAGTAAGTGTGATCTTGAGGAGTGTCAAGTAGTATTCCTGGGATGAAATGGAAGGTATTTCTAAGAGAAGTGGTATTTCTGGGAGAAAATGTCTTGTTTTGGGGAGAAAATGTCCTATTTTGGGGGGCAGAAGCTGGTATTTCTGTGACACTGCCATCTTGATGGGGGTAAGTGTGATCTTGAGGAGAGTAAAGCAGCGTTTTTGTTAGAGAATGGGGGCTATTTCTTGGAGTAGTGGTATTTGTGGGGGAAAATGAGTTCTATTGGGGATGAAAATGGTCTAGGTGTGATAAAATGCCACATTTCTGGAAGAAACTGTCCTCTTGAGGAGTGTAATGTTGTAAATTCGGGAGGAAATTGAAATATTCATACGAGTCCTGGTATTTCTGAGAGAAAATGTCCTCTGTTTGGAGAAAATGTCATCTTGAGGATTGTATAAGAAGAAAGCTTCATATATTTAAGAGACAACTGGTATTTCTGGCAGAAACACATTTGGCAGATGAAACGGCCGTAGGATTGTTAGGAGTGTGAAGTCGCGTAATAGGGAGGAAATATGAAGTATTTGTACGAAAGCTGGCATTTCTGGGAGAAAAGATGGTATTTCCGGGGGAAAATGTCCTCTGTTTCGGGGAATGCTGGTTTGTCTGGAAGGAAATGTAATTTGGGAGGAAACTGTGATATGAAGTCTAGAAAAGTATGATGGTAAGTCTCATCCTGTGGAGTGTGAAGTAGTACTTGTGGGAGGAAATGCCACGTATTTGGGAGAAGGGTGGTATTTGTGGGGGGAAATGGCATAGGTCTGGTAGAAAATGTATTCTTGAGGATTAAAACATGATAGTTGTGGTGGAATAGATCGTGTGTTTGGGCAAAAAGCAGTATTTCTGGGAGCTAATCTCATTGGATTGGAGAAAGCTGGTATTTCTGGGAGCTAATGTGTTCTTTTTGGAAGAAGATGCCATCCTCTGGGTGAAAAACGGGAATTTCTGGGAGAAAATGTCATCGAAGGAGGAGAAAGCTGGAACTTCAGGGAGCAAATGAGATAAATGAGGGAGAAAAGTGGGAAACGGTGGGAAGGACTGTCTTGTAGAGGAGAGCAACTGCGGTATTTTTGGTGTGCCAAGTGGTCTCGGGGAGAAAATATGGTAAACACGGGAGAAAATGTCCACTGGAGGAGTGTCAAGTAGTATTTTGGAGAGAAAATGTCAGGTATTTCTCAGAAAAGTGCTTTTTCGGGGAGACTTGATCTCTGTGCTCAAATGACATATTTCTGGGAGAAAATGTCTGATGTGGGGGGGAGAAGGTCATGTATCCGTGAGAAAGCTGGTATTTCTGGGAGAAAATGCCAGGCATTGGTGAGAAAACAGATGCTTGAGAGGGAAAAGGCCATATTTTTATTTTTTCTATATATATATAAATGTAAGAAAAGGCCATTTCTTTGGGATCTGGTAAGAAGTGTATATATAAAAAAAATAAAAATAGGTATGTTGCTTCCAGACAGTGTTCTTCTACTTTTGAATTAGTTTTGGCTCAAAAACTTCCTGAGTCATGTGGTTCTACTGCATATTTATTGAACTTTAAATGGCTCTTACATATTATTTCCCAGTTTACATTCTTAACCCCACAAAAGCCTTCAGTATTGATAGCATTTTAGTAATAAGCTTAACAGATTGTCATCCCTTTTCCATGCATAATCTCTGTTTTTCTTTGAATCTATCATAATTTGAAGCATAATATATCTTTGCTGAGACTGTGAAAAGTTGATCTCTCCATACTCCATGTCACATGCTGCAAGAGGTCACCCCGTAGCCTTCTTTTAACCAGGCTGAACAAGTCCATGTCCCTTAGCCTGTCTTTGTAGGGGAGGTGCTCCATCCCTCTATCATCTCCGTGGCTCTCCTCTGGACCTTAACAACTCCCTTTCCTTCTTGTATTGGGGGCCCCAGACCTGAACATAATACTCCAGATAACGCTTAATGCTTGAATCTTTCTACAAATCTGCTCATTTATGATTAGCTGCTATGATTAGCTGTGTCAGTGCACACAATGCACACAATGGTAAAATATTCTTACATTCTAAGAAAACATGTCTATTTAAAATTCAGAGTTTAGATAGAAATATAGTGTCTAACTTGTAGATGTCTGAACTGATGAACATTCCTCTGATTATTAATGCAGTAATGCAGCATCTCATTTGAGCCTAAAGAGTTCTGGTCACTCACTCAAATATTTCAAGCACTCGGATGTTTGATGTAGCTGTCAATAGGAATTGCAAAGTCAGAGCTCCACACAACAGATGTCCAGGGTAGCCCTATGGATTTAATTCTGCTTTCTGCAATATAGCTTCACAAGGCTGTGATTAGAATCAACCACTTACATATTCTTATCATTTACTGCATTACTGCATTAGCAAATATGCAAGTCAGCCTTCAGCTTTTCAGTTTACAGATGATGCGCAATGAAAGCAGAGCGGATTTATTGATTAACTTGTTGGAATAAAAGATACTACAACGTTGCTTCCTTTTACAAGCACTTCTCAGATGTGATCAACCAGCTCCTAAACACATGCAGTGACTTAAGATGTCTTAAGACATCTTAAAGATGATTTAAGACATGTGAGACACAAAAGGATTTTTTTTTTTTTTTTTTAAGTAGAGCCAAAGAAATTGAGCTACAGTTGCAAAATAGACTTTCAAGTTGTAAAATAAATATTCAAACAATTTATTTAATACTGGCTACTTTATAAATATCTTACACTGAAACCTGACTTAGGTATATTTTGATTTAGAAATCAAATTTAATGTATGAAAAGTTAGTATAAAAGCATTTTATTTAAAGCATAGGTTGTGCTAGCAACGATTAAATGAGGGACAATAAGAATATAATATGTGGTTGTTCTGGATTCCCTGAACACAGTACTCCAGTAGCAGTCATAACCATTTTTTCTTTAACAATCTTTCTTTATTATTTGCTTTCATTTTTTTTTCATGTTTTTTTTTTTTTTCTTCTATTTTTCTGTTTATTGTTCATATATCCAGATTAAGTCTTTAAAATAATGTCCTTTGTGCTAGATTTTGAAATTATTAGTGGAGTACTAAGTGTTTTGAGTTGTGTTATTTGACTTTGGTGATTGTTTGCTATTCTAGACCAAATGGGTGTAGTTTTTGGTATGTTTGTTCCCAAGAGCTAGTATTCTGTCATCAAAATTACTAATTGTTATAAATTATGAAGTGGATATGAATTTGTATATGCACCATCTACTCTTTATGACCCTATGGTCCATTATACCTGAATTCAAATATAAAAATAACCATTATCAGAACATTTGATTAGACTTTTATACAAACTTGTCTAATCTAAGTACATATTGCTAGAAGATAAATGGATAGCGTTAGGACAGTATACATCTCATACTGAAGTGTTTTAGGAACCTAGGACAAATTATGTTTCTGAATTTAGGTATCTTTCACCAGCTGAGGCACACTCAGGCATTTTGTCTGTCCAGCAGTTGTTGTCTCATCTCATACCTCCTTCACATCTACAGAGCTATAGGGATGTCTTTGTTACTTAAGCATCTCTGGCACTAAGTACCCTAATTCAGCTTTTCTAACTAAACATAGTTTTTACCTCAGCTCAGAAATGCATCTCATTTCTGAAATGAAATGCATGCCATTTGCATTTCAGTTATATCTAACTAAAATGTGTATTATGTTGAATATGTGTTCAGAAACATATGTAATGAATTCAGACTTCTGTGTCTCCTTTTCTCTCTATCTACTGTGTTTAGGACTGAACCTCTAATGGTAGATGCAGTATGTCAATGGTTTACAGGCCAGTTCAGCCTGGTTCCATGACTAATGGGTCAGGGGGACCCACAGACCCACAGCTTGGGAAAGGGGGAAGGGGTAAAGGGGTAGAGAGGGTAAAGGGTAGAGAGATGGGCCTAAAAATGAAACAACAATGATCTGAGGAGAAAAGTTGATTTACTAAATGAGATATTGAAATGCAAGATAACACAATATAATATAATATAATTGAAATGGAAGCTAAGAAATCAAATAAAATGAGAGTGTCCAAAAAACAAAGGCCTTACTCTAACGCTGAAGGTGAGATGGCTAGGGAGCACACACGCTGTAGAGATGAGCGGAAAGGAAAAAGGAGATGTCTCATGATTTGCAAACAGTTTTGTTTCCCCATCCAAACAGAAAATAAATGCGTAAAGTCCTCTGGGCTATATAGTTGTCTTCTGAGACAGCCATACCTAGAAATATCAACAATCCACAGAACTGGAGCATTAACTCTTTAACTCCCAGTGCACTACTTGATGTTAAGATGTGAAATACCAATTACAAAAATCCTGAAACTGTGATACAGTTGAAATGCCCCATCCCTTGCAGTGGTTGTATGATGTGACAACCTGTATCGGAATGTTTAATTTTGCAAGCTACAGCATCTGACTTACAGGGAGAGATTTCTTCTGCTTCTGATTGCTCAGAACAAACCCATCAGGGAGAGATACATTAATCTTCTGTGATGCAGACCCAAACACGAAAAGTTAGCTAGCCTATTTGCTGTCATTAAGGAAATAAATAAGATTGACTGTCCCATTGCATCCACAGGAGGGGACTTCAGCTCTTCTGTGAGATGCTCAGTAGTGCTCCTTCTCAATGTTTAACACCATCTGCCTCTCCAGTGTGGCATTAAACACAAATCACACCAGGACTACAGCAAGCTATTGGGAGAAAGACTCTACTGGGATTCCTGTTCTTCCTATAGCCCTCCTGGATGCCACAGGAGTGGCTGTTGTCTTATGTGTTGCCTCAAGTGTTCTAATTTCAGTAACAACAGTAACACTTGAGATAGACAAAGTAAACCTCTTAAAAAGCCCAGAGAAGTCATCTGCTGCTTGAGATAGCTTGCAAAAGAAAATTCAGTTGTCTATAAACATGTTCTTTGTCACTCTCTACATTTCTTGGACATGGAGGTTGCTAATGATTTTGCATACATCAATGCAAGTGCAATTCACCGTAGTTCTGACATACAGTCTAATTGGCTTTAATATATAATTTTATTTTTTGAATGCTAACGTTTATGTAATGACTTTCTAATTGATTTTTTCTTTATAAAGGACCATTGATTCATTCCCTTCAGTGAAACTCAGTTAACTTTCTAAGAGAATTTATGAAAAGAAGGATGTGCTACTGCTACTTTCTTTCTACCTTTCTTTCTCTCTTCTATAAAATGTGTTATTTATATTCATAAGCAAGCTTCTGCAAAGATAAACAAAGCTAAACAACTGTGCTTTATGTATGAGTATGAAATAGGTTCCTTATAAAAAATGTGTCTCTTCAAAGATGGATTGAGCTCTTGTGGCACTCTTCCTAAAAACTACACATTCATCATGTCTTATGATATATTAGCATGACAGCTATTTAACATTTGTAACAAGTTATTCTAAGCAATCAGACTGAATTGTACACAGATTATACGAACTGATGTCATTTTACAAAAATAGAAATGATAAATTTTAAATGGAAGCATAAGCTATGGTGTTATCACATTGTTTATGTCATTGTGAATTAAGTTACAGCTGATTTTATATGAAGTACAAAGACTGTGAGGAAGTTTTCTGTTATTGTACAATATACAATCCCAGCTAGATAATAATAAGTAATGAGACTGATAATTGGAAACAAAAACAGAATAGAAACCCACACTGTTATTTAAGTCTGATTTTTTACACCAGTGACAGAGGAAGAAGATCTAATTAAAAAACTTCAAGTTTGGACAAGTCTGGAAAGAAAGAAGTATTCCAAATTCCAAAAAATATTGCAATATTATTCCTGAAGGATGCTTTCCCAGGATTTACTGGGATCTTTACTGGACAAAGTATTTCCCCTTCAGCTCAAACTAGCTGTGTGCTCTGGTGGCCAGGCAGGGTCCTGTCCACCTCTCCCCAGATGGCCACCTCTGTCTTGGCACCAAACTATCCATCCCATAAGTTTACCACTAGCTGGCGGAGTCCCAACTCCAGTACCACCTTGCAGGCTCACATGGCCATTCCTGGTAATTCTTTTGACAACAAAAGCTCCTGTGAGACCATCCTTCGCATCTCCATCCTTTTCCCTTGCCAAAATCTGTCATTTCTTCTTCCCCAAGTCCTCAGGAATAGGGGAAGGCAGAGACCAGCATTCTCTGAGCTGCTGTGCCAGGACAACAGAAGGAATCCAGCAGAAGGACCTGAGCTGACTGGGGCCCTGAGAACGTGTCAAACAAGTTACAGAAGTGGCTACTAATGTGGAGAAGATGACTTTGGTTCTGACATGAAGCAGCCTGAAGTTCAGCATGAAGGTCATCTTTTCAAGATGAGGCATATTGAACAATTGATTCAATAAATAAAAAATGAGTAATACTTAAGAAAACGAACTCGCAAAAACAACAAAAACAACACATATTTCTCTCTCTATTTTTTCCCCCCTTTTGGACCTTGAGAATCTGCATGTGGATTCTTAAGTCCCTACCTGGTGTCCCTGGTATGAAAAAGACATTGCCACATGGAGCAAGAGCTCAGCCAGGGCTGGTGAGAGTCCAGGGCACCCAGCAGTCGCAGCAAAGGCTGAGGGAACTGCCTACAATCAGTATTAAAAAAAGTGAGTGTTACCTACAGATGCTTACTGGGATTGTGGAAGATCATGAAGCCTGGCTTTTCTCACAGGTGCTCAGTGACAGGAGCACAAGCGGCACCAGACACATGCTGCAGCATGGACATCTTCCAGCTGGGAGAAAAAGACTGTCCCCATGAGGATGCGCTCCCAGAAAGCATGGGGGTCTCTGTCTTCCCCATGATATCTAACCTTGACTCAATCTAGCTGAATGTAACTCCCCTCCTCTGAAGAAAAACTCTGGGCAACATGTTCCAGTACTCTGTAACCCTCATTGTGAAGAAGTTCTTTCGCTTATTGGTTCGGAACTTCCTATGCTCAACTTTATGGCCATTTCCCCTTGTTCTGTCCCCATGGACTGCTGAAAAGAGGTTGGCCATGTCCCTTTGACTCCCACACTTAAGATATTTATAGACATTAATAAGATCCCCTCTCAGTCTTCTTTTCTCAAGGCTGAAAAGATTCAGGTTACCTATCCTTTCCTCACAGGGGAGACTCTCCAGGTCACTTGTGGTCCTCTGCTGGACTATCTCCAGGAGATCCCTGCATTTTTTGTACTGGGAAGCCCAGACCTGGATAGAGTACTCCAGGTGAGGCCTGACCAGAGCAGAGCAGAGGGGGAAGATCACCTCCCTGGACCTTCTGGCCATGCTCTTTTCAATGAACTCACTGGCCTTCTTGGTCATCAGAGCAGTATGTTGATAATATATTGTTTATGTGCTTAAATTTTCATAATGATATTTTGGTGCCCGTGATTAATAACAACAACAAAATACTCTACATGTGTGGAATATGGTAGCCCAGCGAGAGGCCCTTTGATACATTTTACGTTTTTGAAAGATAGATGCTTTTAAAGGATAGATTCATGGTTAATGCTTTTTAGTCATACAGAATTAGTATATGCATTAGTGCCAATACAGCAGCATAAGGCTCACATAATATGTTAAGAAAAGAATGCTGAAAGTGAAGATCCTCACTCTAAAAATGTTTTAATCTAAAAAGTATGTCAGATGAAATAGAGTTAATGTAAGTGAAAAAAGTGAGAAAAATTTCACCTAAGATT
The DNA here is from genome assembly GCF_987193195.1 of Phasianus colchicus. Lineage (NCBI taxonomy): Eukaryota > Metazoa > Chordata > Aves > Galliformes > Phasianidae > Phasianus > Phasianus colchicus. The sequence continues at coordinate 34,883 of NC_143459.1, read as the reverse complement.
GCCAGCAATCAGTACAGAACCTTTATATTTTTAATCCCAGTGAAATGTTTTGTAAGAAGTGTGCAGAGTTGATCGTGTAGAAGCCATTGGCAATTTTGAAATATGTGTGAATGGTAAATTTCCTATGAATATTGTTGGCTTGATTTCAGATACATTCACAAGCATTTCTCTGGAAAGTACACTGCTATTCTGTCCAATGTAAATTCACTGACACCTGCTCTTAGCAGGAATTTTTTAGTAATTCAAGGCAGTAACGTTTATCAAAGTAGCTAAATTAGCTGTTATGAAATCACTGTTGAGTTTTTGTGAATGAGCACCTCTATGCACTATTCTACTTCTATTCTAGCACTTTTCAGACACTAACATAGGTAATAGACTAATGAGGCAGGGGAACCTGCGAATCCAAGCCCTGGGAAAAGGAAAAGGGGAAAAGGTAGGGAGATGGGTCTAAAAACAGCACAGTGGCAATGATCTGAGGAGAAACAAACTAATTTACTAAATAAGATATCAGAATGCAAGATAACATACTATAATGCAATATAATATAACGTAATTAGAATTGAAGCTAATAACTAAAGTGAGAGTGTCTGAAAAATAGAAGCCTTACTCTAATTAAGCTGAGGTGATATGGCTGGGAGCAGAGATGAGCCAGAAAATCAAAAAAGGGAAGTCAAGAGATCTACGAATGGTTTTTATCTTTCCCACTGAGCAGAAATGGTAACAGAACAGTGAGCAGTCCTCTGGGGGATATAGTTCTTCTTCTCTTCTAAAACAGGTACCCCGAAGTATCTACTATGCATGGAACAGGAGCATTAATGCTTTAACATGTACTACATGATGTTATGATGTGGAATACTGAGAACAAAAATCTAAAACCATGACATATAGTTACACTTCCGTCACCAGAAAAAAGAGGAAATAGGGAAGTTCTGGAGTCTGAGTCTAATTCAAAATTGTTTGTAATTAATTAAATGAATTATTTTGGAATTCAAAAAGGAATCTCTTTTACAGATTTTGTTCACTGACCAAAATTTACAAAATTCTTCAAGTAGACACAAGTATAGGGCAAAAAATATCTGAACAAGCCTACCCAAGTCTAATAAGGTAATAAGACTGTGGGTGGTGACTTATTTTCCTTTGAGATTTGGAATTGGGGTCACTTTTGTCACCAGATTTTTTAACACCTTCTTCGAGATATTCTGATTTATTGTTCTTCAGAGGAAAACTGCTTAAATGTGGCATCACAGAAATATATTGGATTAAGGGCTAATACATTTTCCTAGCCAGATGAAAGTGGTGTTGTATTTTTAACATGTCAGTAGTGCTTATCCATATCTCAGGAAATCCAACAGTGGAGAATTCAGGTTTAAAGTAATTAGATTGATATTTCTTATTTAAATGCATATATTTATTTTCAATATTGTCAGTTACTTTTTTCCTATCTTACCACATTTTTGTCTCTCTTCCTCTTTTCCTGTCTCTCTCGTGCACTAAGTAAATATATAAACAAATATATAAACATATATGTATACACTTATATACTGTCTCTTTCCTATTAATGGTAGTTAGTTTAGTGACTAAGGATGAAAAATATTATATATTTACGCTTCAATTATAGGAACAATATGTTTTACTGTCTAAGTACCATTTCTTGTCATGGTTATTATCGTGATATTAAATAGCTGAGAGTCATTGTAGAAGGAACATAAGTCATTACCATCTTTCTATACATAATGACTCTTAAACATAATTGCTATGTAATCTTTAGGTGAATTATTATATTGAATTATTATATAGGCCAGTGCACATGCTGGTAGCTTAGCTAGGAATAAAAGAAAGCTACTCAATCAAAGATTAGTCCTGTTTCTTTTTTAATTGAATGATTTCAAAGCATAATATTCAGGGCCGTGTTTTAGAAATATGTGATACTTTTACTTGACTCTGTTAAAGTGTGTGATATTAATTTAAGTAAATTGATAATGAAAAGAACATAACTGCATGACTGAAAGACTGATCCAGGTATGAAAAGGATACTTGTATTTCATGAGCTACATATTGAGAACCCACAAACCCACAAAAATCTAGTCAAAGTCTAGATTAGATGTGAGTCACATGCTTGACAGTCAAGGTAACTTATGCTGATGTTACAAAGAGATACCAGCTGATCTTAGGGGAAAGGTGATATGTTCTACATAGGGGACTTTACAAACAGCAGAAAATTAAATTCTTTCCTTTGACCTCCTTCATAGGATGCGAAGTCAATGCTGTGGAAGTCATGATAGGTTGAGGTGATCCATGAAAATATCTACATATTAATATATATCTGTACATATATATATAGGCAATTGGAAAGAGCCTGAAAACCTTCCAATGATGTGACATGTCTATTTTGGTGATACTAAGCTGCTATTACATCAATTGTGTTCAAAAATAACATGAAATAAAAATGCTCTGTAGGTGCCTTTTACTCCAGTAGAATGTCGAGTAACAATGTCATAGAGAGACATGAGGAAACTTGCACTACAGAATCTATCCCCTCAGTCTTCTTAATCTCTTTTACTTCCACAGGAAGAATTTTGTGGAGCCTACGACTGTTTCAAGTAAAGAAAGAAAGTATTACCTTTTTCTGATCTAACTTGCCACTCCCAGGGCAGTCCATCCCAGTGCTTGACCAATCTTTTGGAAAAAAAGCTTTTCCTAACATCCAACCTGAACTCCTCTGCCACAGCTTGTAGCCATTCCCTCTAGTCCTATTGCTAGTTACAAAGGAGAAGAGGCTGACGCTCACCTTGCCACAACTTTCTTTCAGGTAGTTGTAGAGAGCAATAAGGTCATGCCTGAGCCTCCTCTTTTGCAGACTAAACAATCCCAGTTCCGTCAGCTGCTCCTCATAAGACTTGTGCTCCAGACCCCTCACCAGTTTAATTGCCCTTCTCTGGACAAACTCCAGGCTTTCAATGTCTTTCTTCTAGTCAGGGGCTAAAAACTGAACACAGTACTTGTGATGCAGCCTCTCTATAACTTAGTACAGAGGGATGATCATTTCCCTGCTCCTGCTGGCAGCACTATTTCTGGTACAAGCTAGTATGCCATTGGCCTTCTTGGCTACCTGGGCATACTGCTGGTTCATGTCTAGATAAACCTCTATTATAGTTTGCATGTAACTAAATAGCAAGCATTACTTTCAGAGTGACCTATGAATTAGTGATTGGTGCATGGGTTTCCATACTTTTGGTTTGCCTGGTATGTTCTGAGAAAAGAGGAATTTTTGTGGGCTACATGTACGTAGGTTACTGCAAGTAATGTCTCCATGGAAACTACAACAGATACAAAGAGCATAATAACACTATTTGATAGAGCAAATTCTCAGCCTCATAATACTATTTTTTCAAGAAAATCACCACCACTAGCTGTGTATTTTCACCAGGGATGAACAAGAAACCACAGGCCATTCTTGTAAAAACCTGCACCAGAGGAGGAGACTAGCTGTCACAATTGCTGAAATCTACCACCTACCAACTCGTATTCACATCCACTGTTGGTGTTCATCAGTGTTGAGTCATCACCAGTGAATGCCAATGAGAGCCAATTTTCCACCTGGAGGAATTGAATTATCCACCTTTGCTTCTTATGCACTTCTGTGTCAGAGGTTATTTTGTCAGACCACCATCCTGCTTCCATCTGTCACACACAAAATGTGATGGAATATGGTCAGGAAGTTTCAGCCTCTACTACCACACTTTCAACATCTGTCTCTGTCACCATGGGCCAACACAATAAAGCAGGAGGCATTATTTTTGGAGCATCTCTTGTAAAATATATAATATAGTTTATGTATGTAAGTAACAAAACATTTCAATTTTTAATTTTTAAAAAGGGGGCGGGGGGGTGGGGAACCATAAAACTAGTAAGATATTTGATTTCATTTCTGTGAAATCAATGCACAAGTCTGTTTTTATAGTAGTGGTTGCAATTCCTAGTGAGTTCTCAAGGTGTTAGTGGGAGAGTTTTGATGAAATTTCATTCATTCTGTGCTTCATCCTTGATAACTGTTGTTCACAAATTTATGTACAATCAGAGAGCAATGACATGAATAAGATGGGGTGGTGAAGCAAGGAATGTTTGTCTCTGCTAAGAGAGGTCTCACAGAAGTCTGATGAAGAGACAGGATCAATGTTTGAGTTAAATATGTGATTGTAACTCTACACATTACATTTAAAAATTTGCAGGTAATTTATTTATGGGAACTGAAAATAGGGTCATGAGTACACAAAAGAAAGAAGAGAAGAGAAGAGAAGAGAAGAGAAGAGAAGAGAAGAGAAGAGAAGAGAAGAGAAGAGAAGAGAAGAGAAGAGAAGAGAAGAGAAGAGAAGATTCTTTTCATCAGTCTTGAAATATAGTCTCAAATTCCTTTATCAAAACAGAAAGCATGGCTGCATGTTTTTCACTGTTTGCAGTACTGTTTTTGGCTAAAGTATCAAATAGTATAAAATTATTTGCCATAACCTGACTTACCTGTACACTGAGCTCCTGGTTTCAGTCACCATGATGTTAGTGGCAGATCTATGTGTGGTTGTTTCTAGGTGAGCACCTAGGGCCAGACCAGGCAGGTAGGTTAAGAAGACTAATCACCATGGTGGTGAGGGGCAGAGGCTGGGCCTCTTGACAGGCTGCGCCAGACTGCATGTTGTCCACAGTCCATGGGTTGGACATGCCTGGTCTAGCTGGAAAAATCCTGAAGGACAGAAACATAATGTGTTGGTGCGTATATCAGAAAACTCACTTTGCTTAATGGTGAAAGGATGTATGGACAGGCACTTAATAAACATAACTGCCAGCCTTGATCTCAACTGACTGTTGTTTAGTTAATGAATAGAAGATGT